>NC_141691.1:1443728689-1446128689 GCF_964263255.1 Lissotriton vulgaris
GGGCGCAAATGCATCAATATCTTACGCCTGCCTCACAGCAGGCGTAAGAGTGACGCAGGCCCTTTCACATGGGGATTTCCACTTGTGAAAGAACATATTAGTGGAGTTGTGTCACTTTTGTGACACACTCCAGCAATGCATCACTTTTGCCCCATACAGATACGTCAGAAATACTGACGTATCCGTAACTCCTTGCGACATGATGCATCATACAGTAAATATGATGCATCAATCATGTCGCAAGGAGGGTGCACTGAGAAGACGCATCTCTGCTTTCACGCAGCAATGCCTCACTTCTCATAAATGAGGCCCCCTATCCTTTGACTCCACTGCTGAATTGGTGTGGCTTATTTGCTACACTTGTTGTTTAAGGCTGGGACTTTTCAAAGTCCCTATGACTTCTGAGATGGAAGCACAATCACCCTGAAAAATGTTGCCGCACCATAGAATACATGTGTAATGGCAGATGTTCTGCACTTCTTCTCGGTGTGTGTATGCCACATGTTCTGAAAGAAAAACAGGCAACAGAGATAAGAAAATTACTATATTTTCAGCAAGCAAATCATGGATGCCTACACTTCCATGTGCAAGCTCGTGAACAGCCTTTGTTCAAACGTATTGACTAATTCATTAGGAAAAAGGTTCCTGGCCCCTGTTGCTGTGCTGAATACAGGGGCATATTTACCACTGAGTTGCGTCGCCTTTGTTGCACGCAAGCGAGCGCAAGGGTCACACAACTACCAAGCCGGCCAAAGCCACCTCTATGTGGCTTGATGAATCTAAAGTAATGCAATGCAGCGCAATTCGCTGTATTGTGTTACTCTGCCCCATGGAGGTGTTCCACGAGTGGAGTTTGGGAGTTCCCAAGCATCCACCCATGCAGTTTGGCATCCTCCCCAATTTACCATTACTGGTAGACCTGTGAATGCTTCAAAATGCTACGTCTTCCCAAGTGAAGCATTTTGCAGGACACATAGAAAGCGGAAAATTCCTCTAAGGATTGTTTTTGTGCACGATGGTGTCCCTTCTTGCACAAAACAATCGTATCTACAATGCAGCCACCATTATACCACGTCATGAGTGTGCCTGCATTGACACTGGGCAGAACATTGTGCACCAGCACAGGGATAGGACTGGAATGTGCCATATATTGTTAAATATGGCACTTTCCTTTTCAAGCAGTCCAATACAACAAGGTGGCTTGCTGCGTGAAAGATTGATAAATCTGCTCCACCGTTGTGAGCACTAAAAACATTCAAAACTGCTATTTGTGTGGGCTGTACTTTTCACAATATGGTCCAGGTTATTTCCTCTGAAAACAGCTACTTTATTGTAAACCCCAAAGTGTGGCAGTACCATAGAATAGAATATCAAGTTAGTCAGTGGTTACCGGGTGGAACAAAACTAGCACTAGATTTGTTGGTCTAGGAGGCTTATTTAAGTTTTGATGCACCAATCATGACATCACCAGTGCGGGGCACTGGTGATGTTTGCAATATTGACTGGCATGTTTCACTAAATGTACTACCTCCTGGGAGTCGGGAGTTTCTTTGTGGGAAAAAGAGTGTGGTGGCACGTTTTCTATGCCTTCATGGCATGCGCCAACAATCTCGTATTTCAATCCTAAGAACAGAATCCAAAATGAAGATCACTTTTCAAGATCCACATTGCAACGGCTCCTAACATGCTGGGAGTCTTCTGAAACTGCTTGGAACCACCTGAAAACAATCTTTCCAGGACCTCCAGAGTTCCAATGGCTGCCAAACTGTTGTTACAAGGATAAGGGCCAACACGACTTGAATTTGTTTCAGAAGAACTATTATGCAGAAGAGGACAAATACTTGGATGCCACTAAAAAGAGTAATCTTCAAGAATTCTGGCGATAGCAGAACTGAGAAAACAGGGCTCAGCATGATGATGATTTTCAGTACTCTCATCGTAATGCTGTATGGTGTTTTTCTCAGGTCTCTTCTTTTTTCTCTCATCTATCCATCCACTATGTCCCTCTCCAAATTCCTTTATCTTGTGTTCCACTCACTTAATTCCCTTCCTTTTATTCCTGTTTTAAGCTTAGTACTTTTAATTTGTTCATGCTGGAAAAGGCTTTTGGGAAAAATGCTTAATAAAAATCTCGGTTGTAATTCATAATTTGTTTCTGCTTTATTCGAGTTATTCCTTCATAACGACTAAGCTCCTTTTGTTACTTACTGAGCTTCAAGTGTCTTTCGAAAAGGAATGCATACCTTAATTCCTTTGAAGTAATGCCCTGAATGTTATTCATAGGCATCCTTATATGATGTAATGTATGAGGAAGTGAATGGATCAGGTCTGACAGGTTCCTCTAACTTCGCTTGTAGGTATTTATTATTGTCCGTGTTTGCAGTTTCTTTGGCAGATTGTTCTTGTCCCCTGCAGTAATATTCCCCTATCTTTAACAAAGAGGGATGTCTGCCTCAACTATGCCCTTTTCCTAGACCATGTGCAGTTGTCAAACTGCCACACAGTGGGTGTCTGTGCCTCCATGCTTAGTTTGTGTAGATTTGTGTCTGCTGTTTCCTGCCACAAATTCCATGTCATTGTATTGATGTCTGAACCTCTTAACGCCCCTCTTGCATGTGCCTCGTGGGAACAGTCCAGCCTGAACTGCCAAGCCAGATCCTGTGCTTTCCATGCCACTGGAGTCACGCTAGCCTCGCTGATGAGGGGTGAAACCCTGAAACCAGTCCTAGGATGCTTGTTTTCCAGTCCAGGGAGAACCTGACCTGGAATTGTGAACTGGACTGTTCCCATGAGGAGCAGGGTCATGAGTGATTTACATATGGCTGGGTTTAACTGCAATGGCATAGGGAGCAAAAAAACGATAGCTCTAGGCTCAGATCTCTATACTGGGGTGAATGTGTGACATTATTTAACTTTCTGTCCTTCAATGGTTCTTTTTGCATTTCTATCACAGTACCATTGTGTTACTGCGCTAGTGCCAGTGTTCTAGTATCAATGTTCCAGAGCCAGTGTGACGTTTTCTAGTATCAGTCTGTCCCTACACCAGTTTCTGTGTTTATATCTACAATTCTTATTGTCAGAGAGTCTCTAGCCTAGAGACAGTGTTTCCCTGCACTTGTGCTCTGTATGTCTCTTCCTATACCAGCTCAGTTTCCCCCTGTGCTGTGTCATTCTTCCTGCATTGCTGACTATGTGTAGTAATCTCCTAACTCAATATCAGTATATATTTAACCTCGTACCAGTAATGCATTTATCCTCAAAATAGTATTAGTGTGCATCTTCCCAAGGCTGGTGATGATGTAACTCCAAACTCCATTGTCAATCTGGACCAGCTCTAGTGTCCGCGTGTTCCAGTGTCAGTAGGTCAAAAAGTACTTTTCTTCCTTCCTTTCCAGTATAAATGTGACCCTACCAATGAGCAGCTAGTGGCTGTCAATTCCTTGTGCCTACAGCCTAGAAAGACTCCTAATGCAAGGACAATCCCCCAGCCACTAGTTGGGTATTAAAATAAAGGCATTATAGGGGTGCAGAGGGACCTTCACCCCCCTAGACCCCAGTGCGACTGCACTTGCTTCACTATTGTTCGCTACTTCCCAGAATGCATGTCCTCCTAGCTGTCACCATGTCTTTCATTCCTTGTTTCAGTGTTTTGTGTTCCTTATTCCGTTTACAGTGTCACTGTTAGTCATTTCCCACCGTATCAACCTTAGTATACCCCATAACTAAAATGTATTCCCCACAAGCCCCAGTTGAGAGAGGGCAAGAGTTTCTACGTTAGGATCATTTGATTGTGCATAGCGTCTCTGAGTCCAGCAAGGTGTGCAAGTGCTGCTGGGAAAAGAATGGCTATTCAGTCTATGCCTATTACAAGTGGGCCTTCTTGACAGCTATAGAATAGTTCTCTTTAAACATAGGAATTGAGAAGGACTTTTATAACCAGATAATATATGGGATACTGTAGACCTTGCCGTACAATATAAGGATATGGCTAGTCATCGAGGAGCTCAAGATCACAGAGGAACAAAGACGAAGGTTCCTTTATAACTTCATGGAACTTTAAGATAACAAGCAATATCCTTTTATCATACGGTAGAGGGTATTTTATTTCCTATATTACATGCCACACCATCAATATTCCCACAGGTTGATTTACCCATTGGAGTCTTGTTTTGATAGTAAACATGCAGGCATGAAGAATAAAGTCTGTATGTCGAATTTAAAAATCCAAAAGCAGCTATTATTTTGTTGCGAAAAGACATCAGAATTAATTTCCTGTACATCAGAATAAGAAAGCACTGTAGCTGGAATATGTGGAATTTTTTTTGTTGCATGAAAAAAACATATTGTCATTAATAACTCCTTTCTGCTATCTTCTTTTTTTTTTTAAACAGAGAAGAAACAACAAACAAAATCTTTTTTTTAAACTTGAGCAGTGTTTATCACCAGTGACTTGCCTTTCACCTTGGGTGCATGCTCTGGCAGGAGCTATGACCTCACAACTCAACTGAAATACATTTTGCAGTTGAGTAGCGCCGCCATTTCGTTATTATAAGAGGCTATATAGTCACTCACAACCGGACTGTAATGAGGAAATCAGAGACAGGCTTTTATAGAGGGATTACAGGCTCTCGCGTATTACATTGGATTCTAGGAGACAGAATAAAAATACATATATGATTGTGTAATAAATGCTCATTACACTTTCAATGCAGCGAGTTTTTCATACCAGCAGGCATTTTTTCTGCCTAGGGATTGTAGACGCACCTTGAAGGTTAAGTACAGTTTGCTCATATGAACTGCTCAAACGACCACTTAGGTATATTTCATTTTGTAAATCGGTGCTATATTACAGTTTCCTGATTGTTGTACTAAACCTTATACATATCTTATACACCAAATAGTTAACTTCTGACAAGTCTCACATGCAATCCTGGTTCAGTGCAAAGAACCTTGAATTCATCTCTCAGTCAATGAATTTTAGCAGCTTGTCAGGAGGCACCAATCACACTCAATACATGTAGATATGGTTTAGCGAAACCAGTCCCGGCTGTATAAAGATCTTGCAGCTGCACCCAGAGGTCTAGCTGTAAGTACCAGTTCTATCATTAATGAGAGCTTTGTGGTCTCAGGACAAAATGCAAGCAAGCTATCTAATGACACAGCCAAAGATCTACCTATGATCCCACACGGCTCTTAGTATGACTTTGTCCAAGAGACACTGAAATGCCCCCCCCCCCAAAAAAAATATATGTCAGCTACCTTGATAAATGGATAGTAATAATCACAGTTTGTGACCATGTCTTCTTGTTTTTGTCAAGTTCTCCCCCAGTTACCCACTGGAAATAAATATACTATACTACGTGGCAATTAAAGTGTCAACATTTCTTGGGGGGGAGGGGGGAGGAGGGGGGGGGACAATACAGCATTTTCTGCGAGTCTGGCATTTCGAGCTGGCAACTGTTTTCTTGGTTTTGTCAAAAGCAATATACAATCTCTTTATTGTTGAAGTAAACGATGCAAGCTTGGAAGGGCAAACATTTCTTCTCTTTCCATTCAAGGTGACATTACTGTTTCATTTGCATAAAGATGCTGATGAACACTGAGGACATCTATATGTAGCAGCTCTTTCAACTAACTTCCGTTTTTGGAACGTATTTCTCGAGGCTCCCAGACTTCAGTGTTCACTGTGTGAGAGACATACAAACCTTCACTTCACACTTTATCATTTCACTTTGAAGTGAAGATAGGCGATGGGGGTCTCTATCTCTTTACTACCCAGGGCTAAGTCATCTTTAACCCTTTAAAAGCATGTGAGAATATACATCAGCCAACCTTCGTAATGTCAATACGGGAGTTATCTGATATTTTTTACAGTGCCTCGACGTGGCCTAAAACCTTTTACATTTGCAACAATGATTCTGACATTGGTGATGTTAATGATTATTTTCTCTTTTTAAAAATATCCTGTGAGGAATCCATCCAATATATTTTTTTGGTTCTGGCCATTACAACAAAACAATTACTTTGCAGAAGCTGGATGAACCCATGGAAATGACAGAAGCAACATTAATTTTGATCAGAAGTAAATATTTTTACATGTAGTTATTAAAGATATTAAAAGTTTGATGGGCAACCCCTCATTTCTGGCAGACCTAATGTTGCTCTGCTGAACTAGGTGGCCTTTTTCTGTTCCTCCTAAAATGTTATTCGTGATGTATTACGTTAGGGCTGGGATCAATGACTTATTCAAGTTCCGGTTTAGGGCCCACTTCACCTGATGAGAGAAAGCAAAATTAATTATTCTGCTTCTCTCCAGCGAAGAGGTAATATTGTAGAATGTTAGGTACAATCATAAACAGGGGTTGCCAGCATCCATAAAGCTGCATACAAATGCTTGCCTATATATAAAAAAAATAAAAAATGTCTTCTATCCATTCCCTAGTTTTACTCAAAGGCGTTTTGCCAAATATTTTCCTGGTGGTGATGAGCTAACAGAAAAATATCATTGGTTTAGGACTCATTTATTTGAATGAATCTACATCTCAGCCTAATTCCATGAATCATAGATTTCTCAGGTGTAGATGATTGTATTAGCAAATATTTTAAAGCGGCCTAGATAGCAATGCCTTTGAACAGTGGTCTAGATTCGAATATGCCGAATAGTGTCATTTATCACTGGTATCTAAACGCCTAAACATTACTGCATTTTAATTGGGAAAGTATTTGCTACCGTTTTACACTTGGCTCCTGAAGGATAGCACATGCAAGCAGTCACAGTATGCTCCAAGAGGTGTACCATGTTTAGAATGAACACACTGTTACCCATGTAGATTAAAAGTCAATAAACTACCATTTCAGTTAGAACTTTACAGTGACATGGGCCGGTCCAGCATCTGGCCCTGACCTGGCAGCCGTTACTCCAGCTGGTTAATGCAATTTTTAGATTAGATCACACCTCAAAATGTGGAGCAGGTCTAGTGATTGGTTTGTTCTGCTGCAGATTTAGAAGAAAGTGACGCAACTGTAGAGATGCGTCACTTTCCCCTACGCCACCCCAGAAACCTTTGCCATGGATGTGCCGTATCTAAAATACTGCGCACCATGGCGCAATGATTGACAGATCTGATGGCGCAAACGTCATGCATTGCTGGAGTTGTGACACAAGCACAACGCAACTCCAGCAATGCATGTTTAGGTCTATACTTATTGTACTGCGTCACTCCTTACGCCTGCTTCAAGAAGGGGTAAGGTTTTAACGCAGTAGCATCCTCGAAGTGACTCAGTGAAATCTTGTAGATTTCACGGTGTCACTTTTACAAGGCTTTCCTGCGTGGGAATGCCCACCCTGCAAACATTCTACCTTACGCAGGTGTAATGTGATGCAGGGCTTAACAACATGCCGCATCTAGGGAGATTGTAAATTGGCCGCATTTTTTACGCCACCGCTGCATCACAAAAGTGATGCAAAAGTGATGCAAGGGGCATGTAATTCTGCCCCACCGCATGAGTCAACTACCCAATTAGGTTGTGAAGAAATCACTTTTGAATGTAAACTCACCACTAATCATGTCTTTAATGAAGTGTTAATGTATAGTCCTCCGAGCCCAAGAGCTAATTTCTTACTATCAGTAAATGATTTTATGGAACCATGTGTGCAAATTCCTACCGACACCATTTTAGGCAATTATTATTTTCACTTAGAGGATTTATCAAGTAACGAAACAGAACAACTTAATGACAAATTGAGCTGCTTCGACCCCAAACAACAGGTGAATACCACCACAAAGTCAGCAGGCCATGTCTTGAATTGTATTTTCTCAAGCAACCTAGACCTGCAGCTGAAAGCAGTTCTGTCAGTATGGTCTGATCATGAACCCATCAGCTTCACTTTAAAACTCCCGGCTAAAAGTGCTTTAGTTGGTATAACTTCGCAGGTCACAAAATTCTGGGCCTGAAATAAAATTAACAAAACTGAACTTATTGATATCTTAGCAGTATCTCAACTCCCCTCACAAATGATTCGTATATCGCCATAGCTAACTATTCTGAATGGATTAACTCAGCAATTATAAAGTTATCCCTCTTTAAGGCCTTTAAAAACCATAGAAGTAAACCCACTGCCCCTTGGTTTATCCCCAAAGTAAGATCACTTACACAAAAATGGCAAAGGCAGGAAAAAAAATGGAGAGAAAACTACAGCCTGGATGAAAGAAAGAAATAAAAACAATTCATCCAGGAATGTAAGAACCTGATTATCTCTGAGAAAACAAACTTTCTTAATGAGGAAATCAACTTTAAAACAGTTTAAACTATTTCTAGCCCTAAGTTCATTAAGTATATGACACCAAATCAATACTGATGCGACAAATACGTTGAATTCTTTCCAGCTAAAATAGAGGAAGTCTATGGTGAATTCGACTCTAGGCAGAATATCAATAAGGCTGGGTCCGGGATAGAACCTAAGTCACCACGAAGAGTCAGCTTACTGTGTTCACCCTCCTGAAAGAATAAGGATTGGAAAAAGGCTTTAATTTTTCCTCTGATAAAAAAGTCTCTCAATCTCAATGAGTTCAAAAGTTACCGCCCCATCTCAAGCTTGCTGATGCAAGCAAAAATTCTAGAAAAACATCTCAACACTGATCAGTCAATCTTTCTAGAGCAAAATAAAGCATTGGATGGCGTGTAATAAGGTTTTAACAAAAAACATAGAATGGAATCTGCTTTGATAGTCGTCACAGAGAAAATTAACTCAATCGTGGACAAAGGGGTAAGGCTGCTGTGAAATCATTTTGGAGATATATATGCAGCCTTCAACATTGTGAGCCACACTGTGCTAATAGATGATCTAGGTAAGATTGGTATTGGTGGGTCAGCTTTAGATCTGCTCCATTCCTTTCCCACTAATAGAGACAGCCAGTCTCCCTTGGAGAATTTACATCCAAATCCTTTTCCTGTGGTGTCGCTCAAGAGTCCTCACTGAGCACTATGCTCTTTAATGTTTCTGTAGTTCCTCTAGCAAGGCTGATTCGCTCTTTCAGTTTCTCTACAATATTGTATGCAGACAACACACAAATTGTGGTGCCGATCTCAAGTGAAGTTCTAAATGCTTCAACAGATGCATGAGTGAAGTAGTAAGAAAGGATTAGAGAAAATTGTCTCGAATAAATTAGGATATAAACAAGGTCCTCCTGCTGGGGAATGGGACCTTCTTCTGGAACATGTCCAGGTGTCCCCAAAATCAGGGCCCCCTTCCATCCTGGTTCTAAAAGTTAGGAACGTGAGAGTAATTTTTGATACAAATCTTACATTTTCAGAACAGATCAAAAAGCTTACCTCCTCTTGCTCTCTCCTCTTACAAACTCAGAGAAAGATCCTCCCGTTTATCCCATTCGGCCTTCAGAAAACAGTAATGAATGCACTCGGACTTGCCAGGTAAAATTATTGTAATGCTCTTCATATGGTCATCCAACAACGATCCCTGAACAAAATACAAACACTACAGAATACAGCAGCTTATCTCCTAAGGAGAATTACAAAATTCACATTTTTGCATGGTTAGCCCCCGCTTTTAGATGTGATGTAATTTCAAACTGTAAGTGCACTGGGTTTCAGCTAATCAGGTTCCCAGTGCCAGATTATGTTTCTCAAACCTCTGTACCACAATTGGTACAAATTTAGCTACCCCTGTAGGCCACTAGTAAATGGTACTCCTGGTACCTAACCCATAGGTACTGAGGAGTGTCTTATGTGCCACCCCAGGGTCCCTCGCCAAGCCTATCCACTCTACTATTGCAGGCAGCGTGTCTTGGTGCAGGAAAATCTGAAGAGTTGATATGGCACACAGTCCTGTGAGCCATACGAACCATGCACTGCATATAATATAGGTAAGTCACCCCTAATGCAGGCCTTTAGGCCAAAGGCAGGGTGCATTAAATCCTATGTGTGGGCATACTGCATGAGCAGATATACCCCTACAATGTCCAGTCCATTCAGTCATGTTGTAAGGGAAGCCATAAAGAGTACATGGGCTGGATACTTGTCAACACCTAGCTCCATGATGGCTTCATTGATTTCTAAGATGTAGGGCACCAAACATCTTGTCTTAATAAATCATCTCTGATGTCAATGTTAGGTTTATTAATCAATGCACACAGGAGGCTCTTTTAGAGGGTCCCCTGAAACCTAACCAAACAGTAGTGTGGTCTCTGGCAAGTTTTCTCCAGCCTGCCACCACTAGACATGTTTCTGACCTCATAGGGTGAGAGCCAGCACGCTCTGAGGACAGAAACAATACCTGCTCTGAGTAGGGGTGTTTCTCCAGGACATGACGGCCTTCCCGGAGGGGGGGGGGGGGGGGGGGGGGCCTCAAAGACAATACCGCCTTTGAGATAGATCCAACCCAGGAACACTGATATAGTAGGGGAGGAAACAGCCCCTTTCCTGCTCCACTTTTTGAGGGAGGAAAGTTGGAAAAATTAGTTAAATGAGGAGGAGGATCCCCCCTCAGCCTGTGCCACCCCTACAGTGCAGCAGGTGAGGTGAACCCCTCTCCTGAAATTCCACCTTCTTGAGATGGTTAGAAAAGCTCTAATAAGGGCTAGGGTAGTGCCTCTTTCCACAGGAAGAGCTCACTAGAGGGTTTAGACAACAAAAGGTAAGTAGCCTATTGGCTACTACCTATCTCACCTTGTAACACCACAAAATGCAGTATTCAGGTGGCTCCCCAAGACCTGATCCTCACATTCATCAGACCAAAGAAGACGAGGACAAAAAAAGAACTGATATGCGAGAACAGAAGCCCTGCTGCAGAAAAAAAGGAGCTAAGCACTGCCAGCTGCAAAAAGGACTCAACAATCGTAGCTGCTGTGTCGTCCTGAAACCTAAAAGGACTCCATGAACCCTGGAGCACCTTCAGCCTTTGAGAAATCACTGAGAAGCCCACTTGGAGTGAAGGTATGACTCCCCTGCATACCTTAGACACTGATCTCTTCAAGCATGGTTTCTCGACTTGCTGCTCCTCGACTCTCTCAATTCAGCACCAAAGCAGGAAGAGGAACAACAGCTCCGGAGGGTCAGATCTGCCTTTCCACAGAGTTTGGTGGCACCAGGACCAATACCCTGGGTACCAGACCCCCTATGATTAAAACCAGGAAGAATAGTCCACTCCGGTCTACCAAAGCACCAGAAGCAAGCACCCATTGATGGACATTGAAACATCCAAGACCCACTTCTTGAGTGGCCCAGCGGTTCAGAGATCGCCTCTCTAAGTTGCCAGCTCCTGACCGCGAGGACCCTGAAGACACACGACTCCCAGCTGACCAGTTTGTCCAGCACACAACTCCAACGGACCCATCACCGACCGGCCAGCTCTGCTCCCATGGTCCTCAGGCCCTTGCGACCTTCTCCCTCTATGGAAAGTCTCCAGACTTACCTGTAAGTCCACATGCACAGAGCATTTCCAGGTGGCCTCTTTCATCTTTGCGCATCAGTTTCCAAGGCCCTCAGCACTCTTATTCCGCCTGATCCGGATGGTCCCGAACTTCTCCTGCTGGAACTTTGGACCTGGTTGCCACATTGAGCTAAAACAAGAAGGTGAACTTCGTGAAAGCATTACCTGATTTTATATGCATTTTTCCCAATTGATTTATATGGTGAGTAATTGCATATATATATATATATACTAGCAGCCCGCCCCAGCGTTGCCTGGGGCAGAAAGGGGCTGGGGGCAGCATTTGAGGCTTGCGTGCACTTCTGCCCCCGACCCCCTCCCACCCCCTCCCGCCCCGGCTCCCTCCCGCCCGTGTCCCGGAGATCCTTACCTCAGCCGCCGGTCCTGCTCCAGGCGCCCCGCCCGCACAGGCCGCCACTCTCCAGGCGTCCCGCCCGCACAGGCCGCCACTCTCCAGGCGCCCCGCCCGCACAGGCCGCCACTCTCCAGGCGCCCCGCCCGCACAGGCCGCCACTTCGCACAGCAGCAAGCAGGGCCGCAGCAGTCCTCCCTGCAGGTCACGATCTTCGGCGCCATTTCCGGAAGTGTTGCCAGGGAGTGCAAACGCAAATGATGTCATCACGCAGACGTCGCAGCCGGCGCTACTTGCAAGGGACTACTTTATTTTTATTTTGACATTTTTTAAACAACGTATATTTTGTATTTTTAATAGCCTATGTCCTTCTGCTTGCCCTGAGGTTTTCAACGATGTCTTGGGTGTTTTGATTGGTGGTGTACTTTTCTAGTTTACCTGGCTCAAAGATTTGTGTTCTCTCTTTATAATAGTAGTATAGATTTCTAGACTTTGAAAAATCGTAACTCCAAAAGAACTTACCTTAAAACTGTGTTCTTGGCCTTAGAAAAACTATAAAAATTGACTTTATTTTTATATATTGTCTAGAATTTATTCTTGAGGGTGTGTTTCATAATTGCCTCTGTGAGTACAACAAAAGGTTAGCACTACCCTCTGATAAGCATAACTGCTCACCCACACTACCACGAAAAGAGCATTAGAATTATCTGCTTTTACTTCTGTGTACTATTTGGGGATTCTCTAGACTCTCTGCACAGTGTACTACTTTTTGTACATTAGATAGAGAGCAAGCTTCCTCCATTGAGCTACACTGGCTTCCTGTCAGGTAGCGAGTAGCATTCATGGCACTCTGCATGGCTCACAAATCCCTAGATAACACAGGTTTTGACTGCCTTAAAAAGAAAATCAAACATTACAACCGTAGGAAGGCTCTCCGATCAGCTGAGTCCAGAACAGTGGCATTTCATTAAACACATAAAGAATATTGGGGCGGTATAAGCTTTGTTTCTCCTACTTGTAAACTGTGGAACAAACTACCCTAGCATCTTAAAGCCCAGTCTTATCTTGTGGGTTTCAGGGAACAATTTTAAATTTGGCTCTTCTTGAAATTCTTTCCCTATTAGTTTACGGCTGAATAATTTTACATGGGCATACGCATGCTCTACAAACAATATCAACTTTATAAGGGCAGATCTTTATGTAGATAAGATAAGTTGCTATGCAGTTGTAATGAGTGTACAGAAAATTAGTCCGGGGCTGTCCCAACAGCTTCTGGAGTGACAAACAGTTCCGAATATTATTATAGCGTTTATGTGTGAGGTTCTAGTTCCTAAATTCCGTGGTGCTGTTTGGCCATTAGTTGGTAAATGGTATAGGGCTGAAAATTCCAAGACACCTTAAAAGGTTCTTGATTTTCTTATTATGTTTGTTTTCTCCAGTCAATTAATGTTGTAAATGTGGAACACAGAATTGAACAATGCACCAAGCTTGCTGAAGTAAGTCAGAACTGCCTCGGGTGTCTTGGCATTCCTGCACTAGACAATTCTGTTGGTTTGATCTTTGTGACTCATTTTACTAAAACACAAATCAAATACTGAGATGTCCATGACAAAGCCAACCACACTGGAACAGATATCCCTTAAATGTAGTTTTTGGTGCCGAAGACTAGCTCTCACAATGCTCTCAGATCTAGTAAATGGCCTATCAGTGAAAAAACATGATTCAGCGCCCAGGTCATAGTTCAAATTAGGTGACCAACTATTGACTTTCTCCACCTTCTGGAAGAACAACATCATCATGGTGATACACAGATAGTGAAACGTTAAAGTCACAAACTCATACAGTTCACTTAATATAATTCTATCTGCAAGTCAATACCATAGTTACCTCCATAGATAGGTAATTTCAAGTACGGTCTCTCTCTAAAATATTTTAGGAACCATTCACCAAGAAAGTAGTAATTTTACAACCATGAAAATACTTTAGAAACAAGTAGAGAATTTATAAGTTTTGTAACTCACAAACAATTTAGTGATATAACTGTGAAGCTACACCCGGCAATGTTAAAAGTGCCAATGCGGTCAACCTGTTTGATTAGAGAAAATACATTTCTAAAGTGGTCATTTATTTTCCCAACATAAAATAAACAGCCCAATGCTTAGGTGTCTTTCTCCCTGCACATGGAGGATGTATTTCATATTCTACGACCATGTCATCATGCCTTCCATTGGAGATTTATGCAGGAAAAATCAGTAATGATAACTTTTCCCCATTGGGTGGTTGACTACTAATACAGCACAGTGGTGTCAACCTGGTAAGGGGTTACATACAGTCAGGGTAGCCAGCTGAGGCTCTTCCGACTTTATGCCATTGGTCTCCTGTATTCCAAATAGGTGGGCGAACCGTATGTTTGGAAAAGCAGGAGGACTGCCACTTACCAGCTTTCCCCCTGGTTAGCCAAACTCTAAACAACGCCCTACGAGAGGGAAAAGCACAGTGAACCCGCATCACACACAGAGACACATTTTTAGTATAGGAGTTGTAATCAATATGAAAGATAAAAATCAAGGTTAATTTGTAGAATCCAGAAAAGAATTAGATATAGGAATTCCTGGACCTATTTGACATATACATTTTTAGGCCCTTGCACTAATACCTCAATAGCTCTCAATGTAGAAAGCAGGGTTCCTAGCCAATGCAATAGGTAAAACACCATTTCCATCTACTGTTCTCAAGTAAACTAAGGAGATAATTGCAAAGATGTCAACTATCCCGTACAAGGCAGACATTATATTCCAGCTCTGTGCACTGACAATGTTATAAAAAATGGTAGAAAAGGTGGAGTCCAAATTGCCTCAAATCTCTAATTGAAACCATTTTCAGGTGATATCAGCTGAGGCTGTGAAGAGGAATACCTGGCTGGGTATCCAGGCTAAGGTGAACGCCATAGGGGTGACTACAAGAAAAGTGGATGACCTCAAGAAAAGATGGTATGATCTGCGGATCCTCACTAAGAAGAAGTTGGCTTCACAGAGAAAAGAGGCCAATGTCACAGGTGGGGGAAGGAACAGGGCACCTGCCCTTACGGATCTGGAACAGCTAGTGGAGTCCACCCTGGAGCCAGAGAGCATATTTGATATTGGTGATGCTGACAGCTCAGCCCGAGCTGCAACACAACAAGGTAAGGGACATGTCCATAATTCCTCTCCCCTTGCATGTCTCCATTCCCCAATGTGGCTGTGTGTTACACACTCCAGTACAGGATTTTGAATCCACCAGCAATGGATCATGGGAGTGGTAGTCATTTCCACATACATCAGTGCAGTCATCATGAAAGAATGTCAGGCATGCCACACACTACATTTAGAGGCAGTTGAGGACCATGAAATTGTGTGACTGAATTGTAATTTAATATAGAAATACACGGTGAAAGCACCACTAAGCCAATTTCCATATCTGTCCACAGGAGAGTCATTGTGCAAGACTGTGCAGGAGAGGGAGAAGAGGGCACCCCAAAGGGAGAGAGGTGAGGATGGAACCAGGAGTGCAGGGCTAAGCATGGGCGGAAAATCCGTTCCGCTCGTGGATTTTGCGGATTTTCGGTAAATTCGCAATCCGCGAACTCTCGGGAATTTACAGAAAATCAGCAAATTCGCATGCAGCGGATTTTTTTTCTAGGTGATACAATATTGCGGCGTGCGGCGTTCACTTACCGTCATTCAGCGTTTGCCGAGTTGTTTTTCTCGATATTTTGCGAGTGCTGCGCCATTTTGGATCTTGCTGCGGGATCCCGCAGGAGTTTGGCGACGCATCGCGAGAGTTCGCAATTGCGAACATGTAGGTGCGGCGGGCAGCAACAATCTTGCACTCGAGAAATTACAAAATTTGCAATTCTGCACAAGAAATCCACTAGCAAGCAGCATAGACCTTCTGAAAATGATGATTTTTATCAGAATAACTCCTCAGGTGGACATTTGCCTGCACTTTTTTGGATTTGAGGACTTTTGACTTTCTTTGGATCACTTTTGGATTAGAAATCAACTTTCACAAGTAAGTTTGTTTGGGGCATTACAGTTGCTGTTCTGCAGAAAAAACGAGTTTTGCAAAACTGAAAGCACTCAGCAGGTGCAAAAGTTCACTCATCATTAGTAACAATTCCCTGTAGTACTTCCTGAGGGGCCCCTCCAGAGTTCAGTTGCCTATGTTTGTTTGGGGCATTACAGTTGCTGTTCTGCAGAAAAACGAGTTTTGCAAAACTGAAAGCACTCAGCAGGTGCAAAAGTTCAAACTCATCATTAGTATTAGTAACCATTCCCTGTAGTGCTTCCTGACTGGGGCCCCTCCAGAGTTCAGTTGCTAGTTGCAACAATTCTATGACCCTGCTCTGACCCTCACAGCAGGCTCATAGAATAGCTACAAGTAGGCCACAAAGGTCCCCCAAATTAATTCATGTCAGTTGAAGCAGGGCAGGTGTGCTTGCTTTTCCCCCCCATAATCTACAGTGATGATGAACCAGAGGGTGGCATTGATGTACCAGAGGGTGGCATGGGTGAAACAGAGGGTGGAAGTGGTGAAACAGAGGGTGCTGGGAACCTGTGATGATGAACCAGACGTACAAACAACATAGTCGCGACCGTTGCGAGCCGACAAGTAAGTTCGCAATTGCGAACTGGTACAAAACCCTCGCGAACTGGCAGAAACCCTTGCGAACACAAAAAGAAATCTGCAAATTGGCGAGAATTCGCGGATTTTGCGGATTGCGAGTTCGCAAATATGCAAATTCGCGAACGCCAGATTTGCAAAATTCGCCCATGCTTATGCAGGGCCCAGCACTGTAACTCCTCCAGCACCCAGTACACATGCAGCTTCCACACCAGAGGCAGGCACCATACAACATCCATCATCGCCTCTGCTCTATGACTCTCCACCGCAGGACCCACAAACACATTCTCCATCAGCAGCCTCAGAGGTGTCGGAAGTCTTCAGGCCCAGGAGGCATGATGTTCCCCTGCTACAAATCCTTGCAGCTTCCTCTGATGAGGAATCCAAATGAGCCAGTAGAGACAAACATTGCTGGTCTTCCGTCCACTCCTGTATCTGTGAACAGAGGCGCAAGACGCCGTAGGGTCCGGGAGGGAAGCACAAGTGACCATGGTGACGGGGTCTTCTGTGGGCTGGAGGCCACGATGGTCAAGGTGCAGCGCCTGCAGGCAAAAGCAATTACTGCAGTAAAAAGACAAATGCGCCACCTGAACAGTAACAGATAACATGAACTGGGGCATCACCTCAATGGCGGATAGCATGAGGGACATGGCAGATAGGATGAGGGACATGTCCCAGTGTGTGATGTCACTTTGTGAAGAACTGCATGAAGACCGCACACAGAGGCGCAGGGATAGGCAGTGCATGCAACAGCAGGCAAAGGCCATGAACCGTCTTGCAACAGCAACTTCCCTGTTATGTCGCCGTTCTGTTGCAATGCAGGAGGGGCTGGTGCACTGCTGCACAGATCTTACCAGGGGGATGGGGAGAGTTACAACAGCGATGGAAGTGCTGCTGACAAACCAGTCAGCCAACGCAGGAGATGAAGGTGTAGGGGACACTGATGACACCACTAGCAGGAGCAGCATCACCCCAATACAGGACATTAGGAGGAGCAGCCGAAGCCAAACTACAGGCCCTGGCTCAACAGCAAATCTTCAATCCCAACCACAGGTATCCCGCAGTGTTGTGCGTGGGCGCAGACAGTAATGCTGCCCAAACTCCAGAGGACATGTTAGGGTGAGGTAACCCGTGTCCGCCTAGTTAGGCTAGGCACAATTTGGACTACAAAGATGTGTCATTTAACATTAACCGTAGTGCCCATTAAACTACGTCTTTCACATTGAACACCTGGCTGTGTCTCCTTACTTACTTAAAAATGGCTGCGTGTGATCTCTGCCCGTCTCATTCTCCTATCAGTAGCTGGCGGTAAACCTGCTGCATAGGGCTCTGGCTGTTCAGTTCCATCATCAATGTCCTCATGATGTGTTATTTCCACTTCTGTGCCTTTCTTAGTGGCCAAGTTGTGCAGCATGGCACAGGTCGCAATGATTTTACAGCAGATGATAGGAGTGTACTGCCGTGCACCTCCACTCTTGTGGAGGCAGCGGAACCTGCTTTTTAAAAGTCCAAATTTGCGCTCAACAACGTTGCGTGTTCAGACTCGTAAAAATTATTCTGTACATTAAAAAAACTTTTTGTGTCACATACCTTTTGATTTTGTGAATCACAAGATTATCTTTTGCAAAAAGGCTTTGCACATCAGGCACCAAGGCCCACGTGTACAAAGATTCCATTAAGGAATCATACATTGTGACATTTAATGATTTGCAGTTTGCAATCCCTCAACAGGAATGGCCCAAAAAGGATTTGGTGAAACTACACCAACTTTTTCCAAATGCAATTGTATTTTGCGACAGGATCTAGCTTCTAATAGATCAGTTCTTAACATACAGAATTATAATGGATCGCAATTTGACCTACCTCATTAATATGCATGAGGTACACCGTACTTTGCGACCCACTACATTTGGCTTTATTTACAGGCATGGCAGCCTTCTGGGTTCAGCAGACCACCATGTCTGTGGTTGCTTTTAAATAAAGCAATATTTTTTAAATGAAGGACATTTTCCTTAAAGGAAAATGGGTTGCATTTAACACCTTGGCTGCTAGGCGTTTTCCCCCTCCTGTGCTGGAAATTGCCATTTTGCTGGTGTCATGACGAGCTCAGCTCGTCATCAGCACAGCTCAACTGTGCATCATGACGAGCTGAGCTCGTCATGAGAATCGAAAGGGTTAAAGAAAATATATAACAATTTCACAAACCTTTCTTAAAGCAGGCATTGGTCTCATGGATAACTGCCTGTTCATAGAAAATGTTTTTATGCATATTCACAAGAGAAAAGACATCCCATGGGGACTTGTTCTCATTTGCAAATGTCATACCACCTTCATTGAGGGGGTGGTAAAATAGATGGTGTTGTGAGACCCGATTTCGCTAGCAAAACATTAATACATATCGTAAAGATTTGATATCTGGAAGGGATTTCCTTAACAAACCCCTTTCAAATACTGAATCAATATTTATTCCCAATTAGCAATTCGGTAACATTGGGCAACATATTACCGAATGCCTGTTTGGCTTTAGTGAATGAAAAAATACAATTTTGCAGTCCGAAATGCTTCGATTTTATGAGTTGGAACCTTACCAATCTTAAAATTGCTTAACTCATGAGGGCTCAAGTCACTGGTAGAAAATCAATAATTTAATAAGAAATCTCCGGCATCATTATAAAAATTGTGATGGAATGCAGCGCAGCACCCAACGTTGCTGCACTGGATTGCATGACAGAGAGAGAGCAGGAAAGTGCCATATCTTCCAAGATGTGCCATTGTCCTACTCTCCATCTTGTGCTGGCTCACAATTAGCCTCCGGAGAGCCAAACACAACCTTTGCACCATACAGCCAAGTTGTCTGTGTGAATCTAGTTCATGTTTTGTTCTGCATTGGTGCCCTTCCAGTAAAAAATACTATGGATAGACAAACTTTAAATCTTTTCCCACTTTGGATAAGTGCTGTGCAGTGCAGCACACGTGCAAAGTCATAATAGAAGAACTAAAAACATTTCTTCATTTAAATGCCTACTTTCAAGTGGCATTACTTTTTTTTGCCTAAAACCCTGTCTACTATTGTTAGTAGATAGGGCTTTGTTAAAAAAAATAGGTGTTTGCTTGGGAACACCAAATACATGGGAACACTCATGTACTACACATGGAATTCTCCCTTGATGCGGAATAACAGAAAGCACGAGAAAGTAAATTAAAAAAAACATTATGCAAATGTTTTCAGCACTTTTGTGATGCAAACCCAGAGCAACATGTTTGTCTGTTAATCTAGGTTAATCTCTGTAGGTTTGTTTGTCTCCTAATTGTTCTTTAGAACCTCGGATACAGTTCTGGGTTCTTAATAGGTTGTTCCATGGTTACTTCCAATAACGTGCATGTTTTTTGATTCCCTCATCCTGACCTGCACTAAAACGTCAAGTTTGTGAACAAGAACAACCTTCAACCATGTATTATCATACAGGATAAGTCCCTTGTTTACATAACATGGTGCTTCATAATAAGAATGAGGTGTACTTTTATTAACTCACTTGAAGTGGTGTGGTACCATGGAGGTTGAGTCATCAAAATGCAAGCGATAGCAGAAATGACATCACATACCCTTTCATTCCAATGACATTACAGAAAGTATAGGTTCAATAAAAAGACAGCAGTTATTGAAGCAGATTCATATCTACGGTAGTCACAATCTATATTTCAACCAGAGTGCCACCATGATATGCAAACGGTCAATCCACCACCTATGACGGTAATTCTGTTATATGCAATTATAGTCTAACATGCTTGGGCTCATATAATGAACCCTTGTGCAGTCAGCAACATTGCTTTCCTCCCCTTACCAGCATTTTCCTGCACTACATGACATTCTTATCATAAATTTTATTTTTAATATGAAACTGATGTCTTTTGGATTTTATAAGACTAAAATTCCTGTGTGTAATGTATCATTTAATAAAAAAAATATAAATAATAGTATTGAGCGATTATATGCAAAACCCACAAGCTGCTAAAGGGTATTTCAGGCTTAATGGAACTAGGAAAGCTAATGGTGATGATGATGATTCAAAATGATGCATATAGTAGACCTGGGAATGCACCCACCCACAATCCCCTTCCATGTGATAATATCCCAACATTTATAACCCAGTTTTCAATGCCCATTGCAACCTCCGCATGTGGTGTCCCAGCCTCAAGTACCTCTCCCCAAGAAACTGTTTTCAACATCCACAACAGCGGGTCTCCACTGGACGTCTCCCTCTTTGTGAATGGTTTACCACTTGATTTTCTGAGTTAGTTACTTTTTAATAGCATGCAACTGTAACTGTGATTACAGACCACTGATACATTGCAAAATGAATCGCAGTTCGCAAGTGCAGTCCTAATCAGGGCCCTTCCAAATTGTGATTCAGGATCAATTTCTAAACCCATTTTGCAATTAGGTAACCCTTTGCAAAAAGTGTTAAGCACCTGCCACCAAGCCATTTCACATTTGTAAACTCTGTGATTTTGCGTATTACATTTACCCACCAGTCCCTAGTTATTTGCATGCGACTTCCTTTTATAGTACTTTGAGTATTCAAACCTACACTTGTGTTACAAATCTTTAAAGATTAATGTTACAACTTGAAGTATTTAAGCAGATGTACTGTTGACAATACCCTTTTTAAAATCGCACTACATATTTTCATCATTGATGTCTTCCATGAAAAATCAACATACAGAAACCTTAAGCTGGGTTACAACTTACAACACAGCAGGTAGGGTTTTTAAGTTTTCAGAAAGATTGGGCGCACTACCTAGTGTAAACGTGAATGTATGAGGAAATTTATAATAGGGTTGTGATGCAGAAAGGCAAGCGGATAAGACCCCTTAACCGTTCTAATGTGGGTTAGAATTCTAACCTACAGGACAATAAATAACTACAATGCCCTCGCACACACAAAATTTACAGGTCAACCATATAGTGGGCAAATTACAACAACATTCAAAGTGTACAGCTCAATATAGACAACTGCAATCCAAATCTGTATATTAGGAAATCAGATGTAGGTTTATTGGTTCCAAAAAGCCAGCCGACACGTGTTTCGTCGCGTGGGAACAGATCACTGCGACTCCTCAGGGCTTAAGACACGACCTAGAGTCTTGTCTGTCTCGGTCGATGTGTCTATATGTCTGATTACGTTGTGATATTGGCGATTTCGTTCGAATTTTGAAAATATAGGTATTGTGGAGGAGATGGAGGAAGGAAAGCTTGTGCTGCTACGAGGTCCCAGGTGTGGTGGTTCCTTCCGTAGCTGTGAGTAGTCCAAAGAATAAGTTCTTAGAGTTCACAATCACATGTGTGTCTCGTCACTATAGTGCTGTTGAGCAGTCTAGTTAGGACTGATATCGTCAATGGTGCTTGAAATTAGTGTGCATCAAGCCATAGACTGGGAGGGGATGCTGGGTCGGGTTCCGGATCTAGTGTTTGCTACCTGATGCCAGAAAGTCGTGAACGTGATATCCCTCCTCCTGTGGTTCCTGGTCGCCGTTTTCCAAATACGGTCAACTTAACTTCCTTCAATAACCCCACACATTAAGTCCAAAGAAGCCAAGCCCATGCCACTAATCAGAAAATGATTAAAACTTATAATTACAGCTTTTGCTAAGGAGTAAAGTAATGAAAAAGCCTCATGAAAAGCATTGTTACTACTGTCAGTTGAAGCACTGTTTACATTTCATATATGTTTCTCTCTCTGGCTTTTTTCTTTAGGTCACATGCTAAACGGGTGGCATGCTACATCTACATATATAACTAGATAAGCTTTATCTGAAACCTTAACCCTGGGTTAACGAAAGCCAGTTTGCAGCTATAGGAATACTAGCAAAGAAGGCATATACAGTTGCAAAGACTTATGGGTACTGCACAGCATTTCCTTCTCAGCAGGCCAGATGCTCATACTTCAGCCTCTAGGAAAACAAAAAATGTTAAGGGTTAATTGGTCACATTAATCTCAGCCACTGATAAATACGTTGGGCCTCATCACAGTCCATCATTTTTTGCCCACCATGCCCCTCTGACAGGACCCAGCCATATGCAAATCAGAACAGCCTAGACTCCCGAGACAGGTCACTTCTGAAACAGGACACATGAAACCCCAGATCAGTTCCGGCTTTTTGGCCAATCAGGTTGTCTCCAGAGATAAAGTGAGAAAGGGAGCTACATCTGGGTATCAGGGCCGGACTGGCTACCGGGCAGTTTGGAATGCTGCTGAGCTGGTGGCTGATTTCGTTCATGGAGACCTGCGTGTGCTAAACGAAATTCGTTTTGCTTTTATTATTTCGAAGCACACGCAGGTCTCCATGAACGAAATCAGCCCCCACTGCAGTGAAATCAGCCCCCAGCTCGGGTGCATTCCAAACTGCCAGGTTGTCACTCCGGCCCTGCTGGGCATGCCCATCATAGTTAGGGGATCAAACTAAGGAATGCAAAAAGTGATTGGTGGAATTCTTGAATTTATCTCTGCAACTGATAATTACACAACCTCACCGGAGAGCACAACGGAACAGTCCTCTTCTAAGTCAGGTCATAAAACAAACATCTAAGGCATGTAGCCTGGTATCTTCTGTGCCCTGTGTACACAAGTACCCACAATGACGTCTCATGCTTTTTTCAGGTAAGCAAAGGGAGACATAGGTCAGAATTTAAAGTAGTGTACTCAAGATCACACAATTGTGATGATGGAGCAAGCCCTGATGATAACTTTCTGTTTCGCATTCTACTACAAACAGTGACTTAACCCCGGTCCTCATCTCCTCCCAGAACACCAAGGGCCATTCCTGAAACGCACTATTATATTTGCTCTTAGAAGCCATGATAAAACTGCATTACCCAGCAGTCCTATTCTAGTTGTACCCAGAGGGAATCTAGTCTCTGTCCTGCATGGCCAAAGGTTAGGCATTCCGCATTTTTGCACCATACTTGTACAGCAAAATGAAGTTCATTTAGTTACATCATTTTTCTTAATATTTGTCATTATTAGAATAAAAGAAGTGAAGCCTAGCCAGGAGGTAAAGCTATTTTAACAAAAAATGCACAATTATGTTCAGGGAGGAAGGTTTTTTAGAGCTTCCTCTGTTCTCCTAGTGATAACATTTACAACTATACTCCTGCTTAATAGCATACCTACTACAAACATTATTTATAGCGATTAGAAACAGAAATGAGTCACTATAAAAAAACACATGATTAAAAACTTATATTAGGGTGACCAGCTGTATGTTCATTACCTACACTGCGTGCATAGACCAAGACCTGGCCTGGCCTAACCAAAACCCCTTTGCATCTGTCTCTTGCCAGTTTGCCCATATTAGCATCGCTGCCAGACCGGGGCAGCTTCTCTTCAGCTGTAAAGCATTTTTATGACACACACATAATAAAAGAGATAACAGCACCATAAGAGCAAACAAGCTGTGTAAGCACTGTGAAGTAATTGTCAACTCAAGTTGTTTTCAGTAGGCGATGACTTTCAAATATGATGTCCTTAAACTCCCAAAGCGCCCCATCCATGCTCCAAAGGGGCCTTCCATTCCCCTGTATGCTTCCATGCACGTTTTAATTTTGGTGGCGGGCCTGGGCAAGGAGTTGCCAGTAAACACAGCACAAAGCCAAGAGGTTCGCAACAATGTATTCACCCTCACCAAAATGGAAGATCTTCATTTAGTGTGATTCCAGTGGTTACAGCGGTATTCATTTACTATTTATTTGCTATTAGAATATCGTATTCATTTAGTAAGCATGAAGACTAAGTAGTATGCCCACAAGCCGAAATATGCTAATGAGGGAATACTAGTTCTACTCAACTACCCTTCAAATACATAATGAACACTTCAATTGATTGCTAAAAGAAGACTAGTAGTATTCTAGAAGAATGGTATTTGAAGCTTAGTAGTATTCGGTTAGGGTTCATTTGCAGCTCTTGTGCTATTTCAAGAGCAAAATGAAGGCTAGTCTCATTGATTGTGACCACTGTTTGAAGACTAGTGGTATTCATTTTGTCATTTTGAAGACTAGTGATATTCTTTGTGAGCAATATCTGAATACTAACGGAATACTAACCGGCAATGATGGGGGCGGGTACGGGGTTGGGTGGCCGCGGGGTTTGGTGGCCGCGGGGGGGGGGGGGGGGGGGTAATTGAGAAACATATGAAAAGTGGAACATGGAGGAAGGATTTGGGCTGTGGGTGGTGCAAAAGCCTGCACACAATATGTGGTGTTTTGGTGTGAAGAACAGATATAGAGGGAAGGCTTGAAGGTTGCACAGTGGATGTATCGAGTGAAGAATGCATGTGCACAGTGGAAAGACCATATGGGGGATGAAGAGGGAAGTACTCAGTGGAGAGGAAATGGAGGCTGAGAGATCACAAAGTGGGTGGAAAGTGTATCTGAAGAGTGGAGAGCTTGTCTGGAGGATGAGAGCATATGTACACATATAGGTTGTAATGTAAATATGTGAGTGTGATATGCAGGGAAGTGAGTAGATGTGAAGTGTGTGTATATATAGGCTGTGACGCAGATATGGAGAAGAGATGCAAAGAGCAGAGAGTCCAAGCTGAATGTAGAGGGCATATTTAAAGGATGCAGTGGGCATGCTGAGGGTGGAGAGCAGATTCTTAGGCTGGAGAACAAATGTACAGGATGTGTATTGTGTCTACAGCACATGTAGAAAGTTTACAGCAGAGTACAGGGTCAGTGGAATAATGAAACTTTAGGGGGGCCCCCTGTAAAGTATCCATCCTTTCATTCATACAGCCATGAATCTATCAATCCCCCTTTTCACTCTCCATCCATTCATTCTTTTACTCATCCATCCACTCTTTCAACCTCTCATCCATCAAGCCTTTCACTCCATTCATCCGCAATCCATTTACCTATTCACTCCATCTGTCCATTCTCTCATCCATCCATTCACTCATCCAGCAATCCATTCATCCATCCTTCCTTCGACGCATCCATCCTTTGACTCATTCATCAATACATCTATATATCCACCCGTTCACTCGCACACTGATCTGCCATTTCACTCACACATCCATCATTTCACTCACTTTCCCACCCCTCCTTGTTAATTATGAGCCATTGTTAGACAGAAGAAGTCTTCAGAAACCTCACCCCTTCTGTTGTTGCTAAAGCGCGGAGTGTGCGTTGACAATTCCTCTGCATCCATCCTTTCACTCACCCATGCATTCACCCTTTCACTCATTTGTCCATCCATTCACCCTTTCACTCATCCATCTGTCCGCCCTTTCATCCGGTCATACACCTATACTCCCGGTCACTCATTCATTAAAACTTTCACTTATCCATCTTTACATTCATCATTTCAACCTATCCATCCATCTTTTCACTCCATCCATCTATTTACTATTTCGCTTATCCACTCGCTCAGCCATACATTGTTTCTCTCATCCATCCTTGAACACATCCAACCATCCATCCTTCCTCCCTTACACTCTTCCATCCTTATACTTTTTCATTCATCTATAATATTTCATTCATCAAACCCTTCACTCACCCACCCACCCATCCACCATTTCACATTGCAGACAACAGAAGAGGCCCAGCAAAAACCCCACTGCGACTATAGCTGCTAAAATGGAGGGGAGGGGGGTTTGACAACACCCCTGGGAGGGTTTATGTGTAAAGTTAAGAGCAGATGTACAGATGGAAATAATGATGATGAAGGATGCAGCGCGTGGATGTGCAAAGTGGAGAGATTTGAATCAGATGTAGAGTGGATCTGCAGGATACACAGAGACCAGCAGGTACAATTCCTCCGATTTTAGCTTCACGGTCGCTGCTCCAAATTTCCCTTGTTTTCAGCTCCATGGGGACAAAGGACTGGCCTGCCCTGCACACTGCAGCAGTGGAGGAAGTGCATGATTGTTTGAACACCACAATTGCCTTCACTGACTGGCCAAAACAGCCTAGGGGTGGGTACAGGTCGACAAGGTTGATTGCAGGATTGCCATGTTCATTTCCGTTCCACAAACTTTATTCAATGGCGTAGTAAGGGTGGGAGGAAGGGGGGGGGGGCGGTCCGCCCCAGGTGGCGCTATTTTGCTCATGTAAAGTGCACTCATACCTTTGGGTCGAGTTCGCGCTATATAAAACAAAAAATAAATTAAAGAAAGGACAGTAGTGGACGGCTTCTATCCCAATCGGGAAGTACAATTCTCCAAAATAGTACACTTTCTTACTGTTGGCTCGCATGCATGAAAATGTTAAAATCCTGTGTGAGGCTTAAAGTGTCATTGCCGCCTGTAATTAAAGAAGTTTCTAATTACTAGAGGGAAGCAACCAGACTGGTGCATAGAACATGAATGCATTGGCCACACTGGATTTAATAACAAGTCATTACCAGAAAAGAAAACGTTTTGTATGAATCGTTCAAGACAATATACTTACTGCAACTAGAAATGTATTTTGTAAACTCAATAAATTGTAAAGAGTGACAAATAGTTTTGAAAGGCATAAAAACACTGCAAATGATTGTAAATTCGATCTGACGAAATTCTTGAAGTCACGGATGGGGGCTTTGTAGGGCTGATATATTAAAGTACATGGCACGTTTGCTGCTTG
Source organism: Lissotriton vulgaris (assembly GCF_964263255.1). Taxonomy (NCBI): domain Eukaryota; kingdom Metazoa; phylum Chordata; class Amphibia; order Caudata; family Salamandridae; genus Lissotriton; species Lissotriton vulgaris. The sequence goes on from NC_141691.1 coordinate 1,443,755,777, forward strand.
TCAACATTCTAAAGCAATATGATGGAGGGTACAAAACGAATGTCAGTAGCTGGGTAATTCCAAATAAGTAGCTGTCCAAATACAAAAATAACTTTTGAAATTAGCTCTAATGCCACTTTGCGTTTTTCCCGGTCAATTACTGCTATTGGGAATTCTCTGCGACAGCTTACCGTCATTCATTTAGTGCTATCAGCCTTATTGATATATGTCCTGCTCATTGTATGCAACAATGCTCACTGTACATGTTAGGTCAATGGTAACATTCAGAAATCATCTATAGGGGATGAGGCCTTGCTCATACTATTTATCACTGCAACACTTGGACTGCTTCACTGCTGCCTTAGCTGCCAAGGTTTCAGATTGCTATGTGTAAATTTTAATAATTTTAATGCAATTATGAGTAACATTTCAACGACTATGAGTGTGTAAAGATGGGCAATGAGAGACCAATAGCGGGATATAACCTTAAAGTAATGTTTCTTTATTATTTCCTTAAACTGAACTTAAATGCTTCTTATCGTTCTGGAAACTATATGAAATATTGCTTTAATTCTTCGTTTCCTTCTTTAACTATAAACATAAGTTATAACCAGTCCGGTTAGTTCATAAAATGTTTATTCCTTCTGGTTTTTTAATGGTAGTAGTCCTTAGTCATACTGAATGATGTGTCCTTTCTAGATATCGTCTCACTCCATGTAAAGGAGGCTTCTCTGGGACTCCAAGAGTGTGGAACGGAAAAGAAAGGGAAACCGTCAGTGTGTGTAAGCTATTTAGTGTCCGGGGAAGGGAGTGAGGGATCACCGGTGTTGCACAAGGACACATTCATTTTACGGAACGGGGAGATAACGTGATTTTTCCCAGATTCACAGGATCTTTTAGCAGACCCCGAGAGTCGAACCTCGATCCCCAGCTTCAAAGTCATCCTCCCTAGCCATTAAGTCACACCCCCTTGCACTCACTACTATGGTATGACAAACTGCACTCAACAATCTAGTATTATTAACGGAAAATTCACTTTTAAGTGCTGCTTGTTGTGTCGGGTGATCTACACTCAAGGGGCATCTAACCCTGGCTAGGCCTAACACGTGGCCCTAGAATAAGCTCAGCCGGACACTGGGAAGTAAGGTTGCTTGGTCGGTCGGCGCGTGTCTCTGAACGCCCTCTCACGTGCTCGACCTCTTTTTATTATAGGGCGGTCACGTGACCAACTTGTCCGCCCCTCCGGACCTCGGGGGCGGACCCTCGGGGACACAACATTCCTCCTAAAACAAGAAAAACAACAAAACCAACAACATACTGCAACATTGCAAACATGGTCTGATCGAGCCCACTGTCTCATTGGCACCGGGACTGATACCTTCAGCGTCTTTCACAAATGCTAGCGCATTCAGTTTAAACATGGCGGGCACACGTATAAATTAGAACAGTCTTACGTAAAGTAGTCTCTCAGCCAGCTGGAGGGGGTGGGGTTAGCACGTAGCTGGCGCTGGGACCCTCGCTGAGTCATCGGCTCTGTTCCAGTCTCCACCTCTTGGCTTGGCGCCTCATTGTCGGCCCCCTCCGGATCTGGGGCCTCATCCAGGGCCTCCGAATCTCCTCCCACATCCTCACCAGGACCCGGCTGCTCGGCACGTGGCCGGACCTCGTGCTGGGATGTTGATTCACCAGGCGATAACATAGTTGCAGTTTCGGTTTCTCTGTCGCCTTGCTGGCGCCTTGGCTCGCTGCTCGCCGGGTGGTAGAGTTTGAAATGAGATACGTTGCGAGTTACCTTGTCTCGTCCTCGAGTAGCTGTGATGCGGGTGCCCTTCACACCACTGACTCGCCATGGTCGTCTTTCATAGCTGAGTTTGAATTTTCCCCCAGTGGCCCGATTTTTTATGAGCACTAGGTCACCTCTTTTGAAATGGGGGGCCACAGCCCTCCGTTTCTTGCTGATCTGATCATAAGCGGCCCGCCTCCTCATTTCTACAGTCTGTTCCTTTATCAGTTCAGGTGCCCACTGGGGATGATGAGGAATGGAGTCCGTTATTACCCGCCCTAGGAGAAGGTGCGCAGGAGCCACCCCCGTTGTAGAGTGAGGGGTCTGGCGGTAGCTACGGAGAAAGGTGAAAATGGCCATCTCCACGGACTGTCCTTTATCATGTGCAATGCGGATTACTTTGTTTAATGTCCTCATGAACCGCTCGGCCTCTCCGTTGGCCTGAGGCCACCTTGGGGTGATGCGCCTGTGGCGAGTTCCTAGGGATGAGAGATAGTCTGCAAAGTCTTGGCCTTGAAATGGCGGTCCATTGTCCGTTCTGAGTTCTTTCATGGCTCCGTGCGTGGCAATGACTTTCTCTATCTTGGGAATCACACAGTCGGCACTGGTGCTGGTGATGATTTCGACTTCCGGGTACTTGGAGTGATCATCGATCATCACTAGCGTGTGCCGTCCATCCGGAAGGCTGCCAAAGTCCATGCTGACCCTTTCCCACGGGCCTCGGGGCCTGGGTTCCACGATTATGGGTGCTTCGCGGGGGCTGTCACCTGTGGTTTGGCAGGCCGTGCATGTGCGCACAGCAGTTTCCACCATGTCGTCCATTAGCGGGAACCACACCTTGGTCCGCAGCCGGGCCTTTGTTTTAACCATTCCCTGGTGCCCTACATGCGCCAGCTGAACAACTCGGCTCGTCAAAGCCGTCGGGATCACCAGACGATGCCCTCGCAGGAGGCACCCCGCCTCGTCTTCGTTCAGTTCAGCCCTCACGTGGTACAAACCGTCCATGATTTTCTGGGCCTCGGGGGTGAGTACCTTCCAGCTCTCCCTAGCTTTCTGCCAGTTGGCTGTCCGGAGCAGATCTTTGGCCCGCTGTATGCAGGCGTCCTGAGCCGTGGCGCTCACCACTTCTTCCAGGGATATGGGGCGCGGGCATGATCTGGCCACGACCCATCGCACATATGCCTCCGTCTCTTCAGCTTCCTCCATCTCCTCTGGGGTGGCCGCCCGGGGGTGTCGTGACAGATAATCCGCCGGATTCTTTGCCCCTGGCTGGTACTCAATTGTACAGTTGTACTCCTGTAATTGCAAAATCCACTTTTCAATTCTGGGGGGTGGTTTGGATGAGGTACCTGAGAACAGCGACAGCAGTGGCTTGTGGTCCGTTACTACTGTGAAGGGTTTGCCATATACATACAGGTGGAAGTGCCGGCATCCCCAGTGAATCGCGATGGCTTCCTTTTCAATTTGGGAGTACCTTTGTTCGGTGTCCGTGAGGGACCGGCTGGCAAAAGCGACGGGGGCCCAGTCTATCTCGTCTCGGGCTCTCTGCATCAGGACAGCCCCCAATCCCGCCGGTCCAGCATCTACTGCAATAAGAGTGAAATGTCTGGGGTCAAAGAACGCCAGCGTGGTGTTGCTGGACAGCGCACTCTTGATGGCTTGGAACGCTCTCTCCTGCTCCGGTCCCCAGTTCCATGGCGTGGAGTCTTTAGTTAGCTCACGTAAAGGGAGGGTCAGGTTGGCTAGGTCTCTTATGAAGCGACCACAGTAGTTCACCATCCCGAGGAAGCTTCGGACTTCCGTGACAGTCGTGGGCGGAGGTGCATCTTTGATGTCTTTGACCTTGTCCGGATCAGGATTAACGCCATCGGCCGAGAATACGTAGCCGAAGAACCCCAGCTTGGTCTGAAGGAACTCGCATTTGTCTCGGTGCAGAGTAAGTCCAGCGCTGCGGAGCCTGCGGAACACCTGTGCCAAGCGTTGGTTGTGCTCGGGAATCGTCCTTGCGTGCACCATGATATCGTCACTGACATTGATCACCCCCGGTATGCCAGTAATGAGCTCTTGGATGACGTTCTGGAATACTTCGGCAGCACTGGAGATCCCGAAGCTCAGTCGGGTATACCTGCGCAGTCCGATGTGAGTGGAGAACGTCGTGATGTTCCGGGACTCTTTATCCAGCACGAGCTGATGGTACCCCGCCCTGAGGTCCAGCTTGGAAAACCACCGGGCCCCAGCCATCTCTCCGATCAGGTCATCGATTGTAGGGGTGATGTGTCTTTCCCTTTTGATGGCCGCATTGGGGAGGCGCATGTCCACGCATATCCGGACCGCTCCCGGCTGCTTGGGTTTCCGAGTGACCACGATGGGCGACACCCAGGGAGTGGGTCCGGACACCTTTTCAATGATGCCCGCTGTTTCCAACTTCTGTAGCTCTTCTTCAACCAGTGGCCTCAGATGAAACGCAACCCGCCGGTGTCGCAGGGCCACCGGTTGGACAGTGGGGTCCACATGTAGGTGTATTTCCCAGCCCTTGAATCGGCCAATCCCTTCGAACAGGTCCGAAAAGTCTGCGATCAGTTGCTGCACTGATTCCTCGTGCACCCCAAACGCAAAAGAGACCACTCCCAGGTCTTCTGCCGTCCGGCAACTCAGGAGCATACCTTGGCCTTCCTCCGACACGAAGATGTTGGCACGCGTGATCTTATCTCCGTGCCGGACTGCTGCTTTGAACTTTCCTCGAATACGGAGGGGCACGTCCTGGCCATAGGCAAAAACGGTGATCGGAGTGGGGCGGAGGCCGGGTGGAGTAGCCATGTCTCCATAGAGGGACGCACTCATCAGATTTATTGAGGCGCCCGTGTCCACCGTCGCCATGATGTCCTGATCAGCCACTTGTATTGCGCACTGTGGTAGTGTCATTGTGCGTCGGGTGGCTGTGCCGATCATGTGCACCTTGTGTGGGGACCTTTCCTCCTCGTCGTCGTCCATGTCGCTGTTGCTGGGTCCTCCTTCCGCGCCTTCAGGCTCCGCCACTGCGTGTACTGTCTGGCGGGGCTTGCTGAACTTTTTGGACCGACACACCTTTTCAAAATGGTTCATTTTCCCGCACCCGGAGCATATCTTGCCCCGTGCTGGACATTCTGGCGCCGGGTGTCTCGGGCCTCCACAGTAACCACATGATTGCGCCGAGGCTCCGCCCTGCGGAGTTGTTGTTCTCCTCACCCATTTGGGCTGTGGGCGGACCTGCAGTTTGTTCACCGGTTCCACTTTCATATTGGCCTGCAGAGCTGCTTCCATGTGGGCTGCCCTGGCCTTGGACAGCTCCTTCGTGCGGCCCAGCGTGAGAATGTCTGGGAGGGGTTTCCCCGACTCCTCTAGTATTCTCTCGCGCAGTTTAGCAGAAGCGCAACCCTGGATGATCTGGCCTCTGATTTCCTCCGTGACATCCTGAAATCCACACGTTAGTGCCAGTTTCTTCAACCGAGAGTGATAGGCGTCCAGCGATTCCTCTGGTAGTTGCCGCGCTTGTCTGAAGATGAACCGTTCATAGTCTTGGTTGGCCATGGGTTCAAAGTGCGCATTGAGTGCATTTATGAGCGTGTGGTGGGTTTTAGGAGTTGCTTCCGTAAGGGTGCGGGCGATGGAATGAATGTCCTTGCCACCAAGATGGAGGATCATGGCACGCTTCTGTTCCTTATGGACCTTGGTGGCCTCAAAGAATATAAATAGTCTGTCCACCCATTCTTTCCATTTCGGTGCTAGAGTGGATGGCGCACCTTCCACCACGAACGGCTCAATGGGCGGAATGTTAGCCATCGCTTTGGACGCCCGGGAGGATGTCCGTGGGCGGCCGGGATGTATTCCAGCGGCAGCCGGAGCGCCGGACACCCCTCGCGCGACCAATCACGCTCCTGCGCGCTGCAGATAGATGCAGGCCAGCGCTGCTCACCTGAAGAGAGCCAGGGATCAGAGTATTTCCTCCAGGCAGGCAGAGCGGGGGGTGTGTGGGGGCACGGCACGAGCACCGCGGACACGTGGAAGTGCCCGCAGCCGCCTCACCCCACCAGGGACACACACACGCACCCCGAGCGGGGAATCGATCACCACCCTCGTCGCCAATTGTTGTGTCGGGTGATCTACACTCAAGGGGCATCTAACCCTGGCTAGGCCTAACACGTGGCCCTAGAATAAGCTCAGCCGGACACTGGGAAGTAAGGTTGCTTGGTCGGTCGGCGCGTGTCTCTGAACGCCCTCTCACGTGCTCGACCTCTTTTTATTATAGGGCGGTCACGTGACCAACTTGTCCGCCCCTCCGGACCTCGGGGGCGGACCCTCGGGGACACAACACTGCTCACAATACCTGGATCCTGTGATCAAAACGATTACAATAGCGACTTTGAGGCAGTTCCGCTCTGACCCAAACTATAGTACAACATGAATATATGCAACATTTGGTTCGTTTTCATGAGCTGGCAGGCAAGTTAGTCTCTAACTAAATCACCTTTAAACCGCCTACCTCCCCGACGACCTAACACTTTTCTTTAAACACACCTCATGAAAGAACAAGCCTCGTCATACAAATACCAGCGAGAACTACGTATGATCCTTTCCTTGTAGCCGATTAACTGAAAGACCAGAAAATCTTATGTAACCATGACGTGCCACTAAGCCCAGCTTCGTTGTCTACTCTCTACTACAGGGTGAGGCAATTTAAACTAATTGACAGGATGAGAGATGAAACGGAGGGTCTTGTGGTAGGACTTCCCCAAACACCTGCTCTTGGACTAGGAAGAAACCTCTCCCAAAATATGTACCGGAAAAAACAAAACAATGCCTCGAAAGTGATTGCCCAGCTGTACTGGGGGGGAGGGGTACAAGTGGGGTCAGCAATATTCGCGCAACATGCGGTTCTTTGTGCTGTGTCCTATTTTACTCAAGCAGTTAATCCTGGCTGTTGAGCTCTTTTGCCAACAGCTCTCGTGGTGAGCTGACCGCGCAACTATGGCAGAAGTGCTCCGTGCGCAATTACAGTATGGCAGCCTTTCACAAATACACAACATCTACATTAGCGGTCTGAAAGGCAAAAACTCTAGAAGCACTTGACTCCATTCTTTGCACATCTATACCAGCTTAATGCTCGGACCAGTCCAAGGCGCCTTCTCAGGTCCATAAAATTATACGCCAAATTCTGCGTTGTAATACAGTATTCTGTGATCGCATTCTTCAAACAGCTGTGGCCCCACCCGGGCAATCACACTGGAGGTGCAGAGTGTAGAGGGGTTGGCCCGTTTCATGCAGAGGCGGGGAGGGCTCTGTACAACAGGGGTTTTCTCCCCACCCACCCCGAGGCCCGGTCCCGTACCTTGTTTAGCCACGCTCTTCTGGGAGCGTGGCAGGCTGCTGCTGGGTCTCAGAGTCTTTCTGACACCTGGCTGGATGCCACATGTGAAGATTACAGAAGCAGGATCTCCTCCGGCGATTCTGCTTGCCTCTCGTCTCCTCGCGTTCTTCAATCCCGCCCCGTCCTCTTCCGACTTCCTCTTCAAAATTATCCCGCGTTCCTTCTATTGGCCAGCCATAGTCCACGTCATCGTGACACTGCGCAAACTCCGATCTTTCATTGGGAGGGAGGGGTGGGGGGGATGAGCAGACCACCAGACCAAAATTGTGTGTGAAAAAGGCCGCTTTATTGAAACAGGTGCACATTTACATAACTTAAAACCTCGGCCAAACGCCTTACAAAACTAAACCTCACTAAATAGAATATTACCTTAACCCCCAATTACAAATCCGGCCCCTAAAACGTCATCAAACCCGCCCCCACCCGTACATAACATTATTACAATTCAAACAATGCAATAACCCCCGCATAATAAATTCAACATACCCAATCCCGAAACCATAACACAAACTCCCCAGTTCGCCCTCCAGCAACTCTTGACACCCTGAACTATGAAAACACCCCAACAAAGCATCCAACCCAAATTCTCTTGCCAATGCCCCAAATCGACCAATGCCAACTAACAATCCTGCCAATCCTGGCAAACACCACCAATTTCCGCCACCCAGAAAGCGGGCGGAAATCATACCTCCCTTTCTGCCCCCCAAAACAGGACTGGCACGAGAACCCAATCAACTAAAACCAAACCTAACCCATGAAATTCTGAAGTCCATTCCAATCCTGGAGAGGTGAACCCCATCACCTCGGAAAAATTCCAAAGTATCATAACGAATATCGCTATGCGACGCTCGACCAAAACCCAGACCTCTGCAAAACCTGGATACTTCAAGATTCACCTTCTTACGTGCTTTGTGAATCGCTCTGGGTTTAATCACACCTCTCCACAACCTCCGCAGGATCAACTCCGTCCAGAGCGCATGACAGCCTGACCATTGTTGTTCAGGAGAGACAAGTCTTTCTTCATAGCCCTAAGGAGAACCACACCTTAGACCGCACATAAGTCATTCTCACCAAGATGAATAACTAGAACATCAGGACACGTTTCCCCAACCAACGAAGAGTTTAAATCTGAAATCAACTCCTTCCATCGCATACCCCCTTTCCCTTTCCAAACAACATTAAACAAAAGATAATTGAAACCCATTTGAGAACCAAAATAACTGGAACGAGCTTGAACATGTGCATGTTTTACAAAAGAGTGCCCCACGATCCATATGGTCATAACTGTGGAACGGGGACCGGCCACGGAACCTGAAAAAGAAAAGCAGTATCAGATTTTAAGACATAGCGGAGGACGCAAGCGCTTCTCCTGTTGGATTATGTACATAGCGCTGAAAACAATTAGAAGACCAGCGTCCTAGCCGCATGATGTCATCATGTGACCATCCTCTATTATTGGCCTCCGTTGCAGCTCCAATCCTAAAGGAATGGGTTCTATAAAGTTTATCATCAAGACCAATATGACGTAACGCTTTCCGCAGCACCATGCATAACCGATAGTCTGTAACCTTGGAGCCATCTTATGCTGGAACACACCAGCTTCAAGTATCCCCCCTGACAAAACCCACAAACGTCGCGCCCACAACAAGGGACACGTCGCAGAGGGGGAGGATGCCTCCAACCAAATACCTTTGCCCCTTTGTCTTTGGTCCGTTTTAGAATGAGATAGCCATAAGTGCACCCCCCTTTCAGAAAAATGAACATCCCTCCATAACACACCCTCATGCAATTTAGAACCTAACAATTCTGAAACTCTAAAGGCGCCAAAAAACATCCAAACCATGAGTGTTGCAAAAAGACAAGCTTCAAACTCATTCATGCAAATAAAAGACGAAACCTCTAAAACACGGGCTAATTTCTGCCAAGACAAGTGGTTCCTCACCATATGGGCCTTTCCCCGCTCCCGGGACCAGCCTTCCAACATCCTCCTCCCCACTTCCCCAGCAGAAGGGGCATAACCCCAAAACAACTTGCCCATGAAAGAAACACCGGCTAACTTTCTTGCTATGGTAACCTTAGAAAGACCTCTATCCATTAAAACAAGGATAAACTGAATGACATCTTCAGACCGACTCCAACCAGTCTCACGTCTACAGGCCCCAGATGACAAAAATTCCTCCCAAGCCAATTCATACGCCGCCCTAGTAGAAGGAGACAAAGAACCTACCACCAACTGTAGTACCCTGTCTCGCCTACATTCCAAAGATGATCCGGCATGGGGGTCGGTGTCTTGTCTGCCTCCGAAGCTAGCCCATGGAATCTCTCCCACTGTGAACGAGACAAAGCATCCACAATGTCATTGTCCACACCAGGAATGTGTAGAGCCTTAAAACTGATATCATGCCTAAGGCAACCTAACACAAAGACTCACAACAATTTCAGAATTTGGGTGCCCCTAGCTTCTTGCCTGTGGATGATTTCGACCACAGCCTGGTTATCAAAGCGAAACAGCACTTTCTTGTGAGCAAATTTGTGACCCCACAGAGTCAGAGCCACCACCACTGGGAAAAATTCTAAAAAGTTAATGCTCCTGCCACCATTTCTCCATCTAACTGGCCACTGCTCTGCACACCACCTGCCCTGCCAGTACAAGCCAAAACCATCACTGCCTGCTGCATCAGAGAAAATCTGTACATCCCACATCCAGTCCTCCTCCCTACACGAAGGAACTCCATTGAAGGAGTGCAGGAAAAACGTCCACATGCGCAGATCCTCTCTGACCCCTGCTGATAGACGCACATGATGATGAGGCAAATGGTGCCCAGATAGCGCCCTACCCAAGCGCCTGCAGAAAGTTCTACCAGCTCTGACCACTCTACATGCAAAATTCAGATGGCCTAACAAAGTTTGCACTTCTTTGACAGTAACCTTTCGTTTCAGCAATATTGCCTCCAACAGCTCAAGCATTTTCTCCTTCTTTTCCACTGGTAAACGTGCCTGCATTGCATTTGAATCAAGTTCAATACCCAAGCAAGACATGGTCGAGCAAGGACCCATTGTCTTCTCAGGTGCCAACGGAACACCCAAAAGATCCATGAGCCTTTGAAATGTAACCAGAGCAGACTGACATTCTGAAGAGTCTGGAGTGCCTACAAAAAAGAAATCGTCTAAATAGTGAGTTACTAACTGGTGTCCAGTATGTTGCGTGAAAAACCATTGCAGGAAAGTGCTAAAAGTTTTAAAGAGAGCACAGGACATTGAACAGCCCATTGGCAATGCCTTGTCCACGTACCACTTCCCATGGAAATGGATGCTCAGAAGATTCCAATCATCAGGATGGACTGGAAGCAATCGAAATTCAGATTTTATATCGCATTTTGCCATTTCTGCTGCATGCCCTGCGCTCACCACCAACGACATGGCCACGTCTAGTGAAGAATATGACACTGAAGCAGCTTCCTCGTCAATGAAATCATTGATCGAGGATCCCTCCAGCCATGACAAATGTTGGATGAGTCTGAATTAACCTGCCTCCTTCTTAGGTACTACACCAATGGGTGAGACAATCAGATCATCCAAGGGCCAGTCATCAAAAGGACCTGCCATTCTCCCCTCTTTTACTTCCTTGTTCAATTTCTCCTGCACCACTGCTGGATGTTCATCAGCCGATTTTAAATTTCTGGACCAACGCCGCAGCCGCGGCCCTAAATAACCAAGACGGAAACCCTCTGTGAAACCTGTTAGTAACAACTGATGAGTACTAGCATCCCCATAACCCTCCAGTACTTTGGCAAGCTGATCTCTTTTAACCGGTGTATGAGCCTTTGGACCCAGCACCTGCATTATTCTTTCCCCCCCTATTTGGCTGCTGTTGCTGTGAAGAACTCGCTGCACTCGCATTTTGTTGCGGCCACTGCTGTCCCCCTGAAGGCCGAGGCCCCAAGCACCTGACCATTGGGTGTTTTCTTCCACACTGAGAGCATTCATGCCTGAATCTACAATATTCTCTAGTGCACATTCCTTTGTTGAAATCCCAACATGCTCCCATGGCAGGCTGTGTGGTCGCACTACCCACCCCTCCCCGGGTGGGTTTTCCCTGAAAGGGCCGGTAAACTAACGGTAAACCACTAGCAGTAAAAATTGTCTCACCACTGGCCGGGGCGCCATTGTATGTTGCCATAGATCAGTGTTTAATTCTCCCCATTTTGCCTCAATATCCCAAGCCATTCTCGCCCGAAACTCCTCATCATACTGTGCCCAAGCAAAGCCACTACCCGTTATCTGTGCTTTTTGTATAACATTCATATATTTGAAAAGTGCAACGTAGCGCTCAGGAAGTTTTTCGCAATATACACTAGCATATATTAAAAATGCTGCTGTCCAGTTCTCAATGGTCAAAGGAGTTTTAGGACGCTTGGCCAATTCATATTCCTCTTCCTTGGACCCTTCTTTAGAGCGTTCCTCCCTGTGTAACAACTTTAGGATTTCGACATACTCACCCTTCCAAATCCTTTCTTTTGTGGATAACATTAAATGGGCACCCAGAGGCTTAGTGACACCCATATAAGGCAGCTTCTTTATCTTTAACTCCTTACTATGAAGAGTATCCTTGACTATTTCAACAGCCTCTGTATTCATACCACTCTCCACCTTAGTGCCCGGATTACCTTCACCGTCGCTTGTGCCCACGCCCTGATCCTTCACGTAACGACCTTTGTGTAGCTTGCCCTCTTTACCCAGTGACAACATCTCCCCCCCTGTTCCCACAGACACCATTTTTGGTTTGGCCCGTGGTTCAAAAAGCTCACCTGGGCGTAACAAAGGGGCTTGCCCCGGACCCGACCTCCATTCCAAATGCTCCACATTGTCCACCATCCGAGGAACCCTCACCGAAGGGCCGCGCTCTCGACCTGGTCCAGACATCGCCATCTTCGGTCCACCACCACTGGTGCCTGTAAAAGACTATGAGAAGCATGAAATTGCCCCCCCCAGTCCCATCATCACGCAATTCACCTTCCTCTGGACTATCATCATCATAGTCCAATAACAAAGACTCCTCCATCCTTGGAGGGCCTAACACCAACACATTTTGACCTGCTTTCTCATGACTCTGTAAACCTGCAGGGCCTTACCAACCCTTTCCTGAACCATTGGCGGGGGAGCCGACTGTACTTGCCGGTACTCCTCAACACGCCTACCACTCTTAATTAAAGTATCCACTGATAGATCCATCCGATGATGCTGAGAAGACGTTGGGGCCAGCGAGGTCGCGCCTGACCTGCATCTGCTGGCCGCGCCAGGATCACCCGATGGTACGGAATGTGCCGCGCTAGGCTCCACCCTCCCTTCTCCTCTGCGCACATGGGTCGCACTTCGCCCTACCGAGTCGGCTGCTCCATGCCGCTCCCTACCCTGTAAAGAAAAAGGCTGGACTGATGTGCCGGGTCCCTTACTACCAAAAACTCCAAACTCTCCAGACCCCACTACCCTACACCCTAAAGACTGCTGCCCTTGTACCTGCTCACCACTCTGAAAACCAGGGACCTTTGTCTGAAAAGAAACACTGCGCATAGGAGGGGAAGGTGCAATCTCCTCATAACCACTACTCCAATCTAACATTTCCTGCACCATGGCTGATGCTGGACCTAAAACATGACCACTCCCTTCCCCACTCTCACCACGAACCTCCGCATGGCTCCTCTGCGAACCCCCCCGCCGCCCTACCTTCAAACCTGGAAAATTCAAAGTGACTCCTAAACTTTTCTGAGTATCCATCTCCTTGAAACCCATACCACAGCTCCCTTCCCGAAGACCTTCTGCCCACGATGGAAAAACATCTAATCCCTCCCAAGACCTACTCCTCACACTATGAGTCTGCTCACGCCTCTGAGAAGGAAAACCAGCAGCCTCCGTGGAAACATGTTGAGACCCAGCCCCAGAAAAAGAAACTCCAACCTCCTGACCCAGAGGCTGCAAAACATCACCCCCCCACCCCCCAACCTGTGCCCACTCCCCTTCCCCCACAGACCCACTACGAACAGACACTACTTCTTCCCTAACAGAGGCCGCTGGGGAAAACAAAAGGGGGCTATAAGGCGCCTCCAACACATGTTGTGCATCAGAGGGCCCAACCTGTTTCTGTAAACCTGCCTCCAAACGCCCTGACCCCTGTCTCAAAGGAGATAAACGTGCAGGGGAAACAAAAAGAGCCCCTTCCTTCCTACCATGAGGCAAGCCTTGCACCAAAGTACCCTCCGCTGAAGAAACTAAAAACCCCTCCTGAAACTGTAATTGGGAAGGAACAGACAGCGAGCGAGCCTTTGCAGCAACCGCCTGCGTGTAAAGAGCCTCCTCAGCCCCTCCCGCCGGAATTTCTTGATCGCGAACCGCAGAGGCAGACGCAGAGCGCTGCTTAGCTCCGCGCCTCGCTCCTTTCCTACCCGGCTGAGCCGGAGCCGACACTGCTCTTCCCTGCACCGCCGAGACCTGAACAGTCTCAAGCGGGACCGCAAAACTCGCCGGTAACGTGTCAGAAGGCCGAGCAGGCACCAACACAATGCCCGCATCATACCCCTGGGCACCCTCCTCCAACTGCCGCACTTTCACACCCGGGGCCGTTTTCTTCACCTGAGAACGGCCCGCTCACTTACCCCAACAGTTCTCGAACGCTTCGGAGTTACGCAGGCCGCCACCACTGCAGCCACTCCAGCCGAAGCCTGACGTTGCGGCCTAGACGGCCCAGCTACGTCACCAATGACTAAATTAAGCCTGCCTGCTGCACTAAGCAGCCTAATCGCTTCAAGTACACGGTAATCTTCACCTGACATGACTGTAATTACCTATACTAAAGCACCACAAAATACAAAAAATTCCTAAACTGCTCCCGGCCACCTGGTCACCAAGCCTAAAATGGTGGCCGGGAGGAGGAGCCCCGTGAATTTATATTGGGCTGCCCCTAGTAGCAAAAAGAAGCCCAAAATATGAAAAACCCGCCGGCAGGGCTGCTAATCAGCCCCACCCGCCCCTCCCAAACTGCCCGGGGGGGGACCTCCCTCTGGTCGGCTGCCCCTCCCAAGCCCCCCTTCTGTTTAAAGGGGACGCGCCTTATGTGGCTTCTTTCTGTTGGAAAGTCGTATCCTTTCCATTCAGGCTGGAGGAAGAGAAGTAGAATAAGAGACTTCCATTGTTTGTTCCTGGCTCAAGGTCCTTACAGGGTGAACCCGTGACAGAGTAACACTTTCTTGCGATCAAAATCAAGCAATTTAGACAAGGGAAACATAAATATCAGAAATTATACCCACTGGAGCAACGAGAAACTCGAAGAAGATTTAAAAACTGCAGCAAAGCATCAGGAATGGAAGAGCACTTAGATGGGAATGTGCAAGGCGCTTCTAAGGACGTCATGACACTGACCCCTGGCATCTCCAGCCCTTCCTGAGTTCAAAGGTGCTCCCTCTGTCCTATTATGCCGCCCACCATCCTAAGGGGACACCCAGGCTGAAGACTCACATATAGAACGCAAGGGTCTGTGTGAATGTGCTCTGTTTCTTAAATACCACTACTAATCAGGACCTCTAGCCCTTCTTTAATTCTATGGCACTCTCTCTGCCCTACTGTGCCTCTCACACTCCTAAGGAGACAACCAGGCTGCAGGCACAGAGAGCACCTGAGATCAACTGCCTACACTTAAAATTAAGAGTCAGTCAACACAGCACGTGGACATCGCCTCACACAAGCACAGGCATTGATTGGGCAAGAAGTAAGCACTATAGCACCTGAGGCACACATGTCGCTGACAGCCGGCAGCAGTATTTAAAAAAGTACCCCACAAATCACATAGCTGCCAAGGTTTCAGATTGCCTAAGTGTGACTTTTTCATATTTCATTGTAATTATGAGTGACATTTCAATGACTATGAGTGACACTTTCGGGCAAGCAAAATCAAGCAATGAAAACTAGGGAAGCATATATAAATATCAGAAATTACACACATTTGAGCAACGAGAAACTCTAAGAACATCTTAAAACTGCTGCAATTGACCTATGGCTTTGCTGTTACTCACTATTGGTGACTGCTCTAATTTCTACTGTAATGTTCTTTGTCTATCATATACGGCCCAACACCATTGTGTAGTACCAATCATTTATATGCATTATATCATCTATTTAATTCCTAAAGCACTCTAACATCTTTCGGTCCCTCTCTCACCAACAGTTCATTTGCGTAATAGTTATGCTCATACCAATGTAGGGTGTCAGGGTACTTCACATCTGGCACACATTACACCAACACAAAGACTCTTTGACAGCAGCTGAAGTGTTTAATATAGGTGGTTCATCCATCAAGCAAGCAATACTGTGGGGTGAAACTGAAGTGCTTACTTTGCTGTGGTCACAACCATTCTGTCTTTCAATTCGAAATTCTGCTAGCCTGAGCCCCCAGTTGCTAATTATATATTTGTGCTCGGATTTCTTGTTGTACACCAGACAGAATGCTTGTGAACACTGCAATGCTTTGCAGTGTTCACAAGCATTCTGTCTGGTGTACTACAAGAAATACGAGCACAAATATATCATTAGCAATTGGGGCTCAGGCCAGCAGGATTTTCGAAATTGAAAAAATCCTGCAGTGATTGTCTCCTGTGACCTTCCTTAGTACTAACACACGCCGGCACTGACTGCAGGCTGCAGCTGTGCCTGACCATGCGCTGCCATTCATTCTGTAACTCTCACAGGCTGGTGGCACTTACTTTGGAAGGTGTAGTTGCAATATCCGGAACACTGTGGCGCTCAATTGCTTGACAATATGCAACGCCGTGTCTCTGTAAGGCAGTGGCTGCAGGCTCACTTAGGCCTCAAGCCACTGCGCGCGCGGTAATTTGGGTTTGCCGGCTGCCTCAATTATAGTCATCCTCCAGGCTCAGCGGGGCCAGCGAGTTGCGAGGCTGGGCTGTCCAGTCACGGTGACACGCAGACTCTGTCCAGGTCTCTGGCATTATTGAATTGAGGAGGCTGATAGCGCACGGCGGTACCATTGAAAGCTGTGCTTGCGGTAGGCAGCGCGACGCGGCAAGCGCAATATTTGAAAACAATGCGGAGCCCCGTAAAACACTAGGCAGCTGGCACTTTCGTTTTCAAACTTCCCGGACCAGCTATCGCAGCAGGATGTGACGTCCCCCACGCGCCGGCCTCAGGACATAACATGATTGGCAGGCTGCTCCCTGCAGTTCCACGTCCTCCAGACTTGACGCAGCACTGACTCTACCCACACATCCGGATCCTGGCCCCCATGGTGTGCCACAGTGATGATTGACAGCAGTATTGACTGCTGAGAGGGTAGCCCTTCTCCCCCCCGTGGGAGTTTGTGACGATTCTGAAAGCTGCGCTCGCCGTGCTGGCACCACAGCCACTATTTGCCGCATTGTTTCCAGAAAACAGCAAGCAGCTGGGAGTGGATACATTGTAGCGGCTAGCGCTCTCAGCCACTCCACAGAGCTGAGAGCAGAGATCGGTTTAACTATTTAGGAGCTCAGCAAGCAAGCAGCATGTCTCTCGGAGCACCAGAGAGTCCTTGCACAGGTGACACTGGTGGTGCACTCTGGCAGGTGGCAAAATGCGTGCCAATGCATTTCAGTGCGGTGATGCGGATCACTGCACTGCACTGCGCTGATGCGTGATACTTGGCAGGACTGCAGGTGCGGCGGGTCTGTCTTGGCACAGTCACGCCCCACAGCGGACCTCAAGAATACAGCAAGTCTCACCTGCACCCGACCAAAAAAAATACCAACAAAAGGAGCAATTTTCTTTTTTCCTCTCAGCCCTATCCATGTGCACACACACTTCGAGGCAGCAGCACGTTACTCGCCTCACTCAGCCTCAGACTGGTACAACTCAGCTTCCGCTTCCGTTCCAACCAATGTTAGGAATGGCTGTGGCATGGTTGCCTGGATCCTACCAAGAGTAGGCCAAATGTGGCCCATTGTTCTACTCCGAAGCAGGGGCTGGGCACTTGATATAGCAGACCTCCCAAATTGAACAGCCTACATCCACATCAGAACCAGTGTGCAAAGGCTCTGGGCAATTATGTTAAAATACCAAAACAACGTTATTAAATCAGTCCAATATTTTCTATTGCTTATTCATCTGCAAATAGGTAAATCTCTCCCTAAAATGTCAATCAAGTATTATATCAAGAAAAAAAGAGTATATAGAATAATGCAAACTTTGTTAAAACAAGCCTCGGTGCCTTACATATCAGGAACAAAAAAAACACAGTGCAAGAAGTTGGATACCGTTTATATTGTACGTTTCAAAAAGCACTGAAAATGCAATCAGTCGTGCATTTGTTGGTGTTAGAGCTATTTGCATTATAAATGGCAATACCTTTTACCTATGTGTTATGGAATGAGGAGTAAAGCAGAGTGGCATTGAATGGAGAGGAATCAAGCAGAGTAGTGTGGAGTAAAGCAGAGTGGTGAGTGGAGTAATGCGGAGTGAAGTAAAGCAGAGTGGCGTTGAGTGGAGTGGTGTGGTGTGGAGAAAAGTGCAGTGGAGTGAAGCTGAGTGGAGTAAACCAGAGTGACGTGGAGTGGAGTAAAACAAAGTGGAGTAAAGCAAAACAGAGCGGAGTAAAGCAGAGTGACGTTGATTGAAGTGGAGTAAAGCAGAGTGTCGTGGAGTGGTCAAGCAGAGCGGCGTGGAGTGGACAAGCAGAGCGGCGTTGAGTGAGGCAGAATGGCGTTGAGTGGATTACAGCAGAGCGGAGTAAAACAGAGTGGCATGGAGTGGTGTGGAGTAAAGCAGTATGAAGTAGAGTAAAGCGCAGTAGAGAGGAGCAGAGTGGAGTGGAATAAAGCACATTGCCGTTGAGTGGAGTAAAGAAGAGTGGCGTTGAGTAGAGTGGAATGGAGTAAAACAGAATGTAATTGAGCAGAGTGAGTGGAGTAAAGCATAGTGGTGTTGAGTGGAGTGGATTAAAGCAGAGTGGCATGGAGTAAAGCAGAGCGTTGTTGAGTAAAGCAGAGTGGCTTTGAGTGGAGTAAAGCAGAGTGGAGTTCTGTGGAGTAAAGCAGACTGGAGTGGAGTAAAGCAGAGTGGCATTGAGTGGAGTACCACACCACAACACTATTTATTTATTTTATTTTAAGGTTTTTGTAGAGCGCGTAGTAACCCGTGAGCATCCCAGAGCTAGAACCTAGAGAGTCATGAGGGAGCAGCAGCGGAAGAGAAGGGAGATCAGGGAAAGAGGAGAGTTTTTAATACTTTTCTAAAATGGAGAAGGTTTAGTTCAGTTCTCAGTTTCCGGGGGAGACTGTTCCAGTGTTTTGCTGTGTTTAAAGAAAAGCGGCGGCCTCCAAACCGAGCTTTTTTCACTCTGTGGACGGTGATGAAGTTCTCTTGGTTTGACCGGAGTGACCTGGTAGCTATGTAAGGAATGATGAAGTTTTTAAGAATGGGTGGACCTTTATTATGAAGGAGTTTATGTGCCAGGCAAAGGGCCTTGAAGACCACCCTCTCTCTGACTGAAAGCCAGTGTAGTTGCTTCAAGGCTGGCTTTGCTGATGATCTTGCTGGGGTGCTAGTAAGAAGCCGGGCAGCAACGTTCTGGATTCTCTGTAAGGTGTTGAATGTGGCTTCTGGGGCTCCCAAGTAGATTGCATTGCTGTAATCCAGCCTAGACAAAATAAGGCCCTGGATCAGCAGTTTCCGGGAAGTGGGGGGTAGCAGGGGAAGCACCTTCCTGCATGCCCTGAGAAGTCCAAAACATATTCCCGCCGTTTTTTTTGCCTGGGTTCTGAAGGTCAGATCTTTCTCGAGCCATACACCCAGGCTCTTAACCTCGTCTTTGGGAGAAGGGGGATCACCTAAGCAGGCGGGCCAGATGTTTGGCGGCAGGGAGGGTCCTTTTTGTCCAAGCAGCAAGATTTCGGTCTTGGACCCATTGAGTTTCAGTGCTGAGGTGTTCATCCAACCATGGATTTCAGTAAGACAGCTGTGGAGATTGGAGGGTTCTTGGTTAGGGTGTGAGAGGGTCACCACCAGCTGGGTGTCGTCAGCGTAATTGATAATCGTCACTCCGAACGGGTGACCAGCTCCTCCAACGGGGACATATAAAAGTTGAATAACGTCGGGCTTAGTGATGAACCCTACGGTACTCCACAACCGAGGGGGACTGCAGGGGAGTGGCTGTCGTTCTCCCAAACTTGGAAGGAATGGCCGTTGAGGAAAGAAGCAAGCCACTTCACCTGGTGATTGACAGTGTCGAAGGCCGCACTGAGGTCCAAGAGAATCACTGCCACTGATCCTCCTGTGTCTAAAATGGTTCTGGCCTTCTCCACCGCCGCCAGGAGGGCGGTGTCAGTGCCTTGGCCGGGGCGGAAGCCTGTCTGGGAGTTCCTAAGCAGGTTGTTAGTTTCTAGGAATAGTGATAGCTTTTTGTTCACAAGTTTCTCCGTAATTTTGCTATTTCCTGGGAGGAGGGAGATTGGCCTATAGTTGGCTAAATTCTGAGGGTCCAATGAAGGTTTTTTCAGGAGACCTTTGACAACAGCTGCTTTCCAGCTAGGAGGGACTTCTCCCTGCAGTAGAGAGGCATTGATGAGGGCTGTGAGCGGAGGGATAACAGTGGGGGCCACTTTTTTGAGGAAGCGTAAGGGAACCGGGTTGCAGGGAGAGCCACTTTTGATTGTGGCAAACGTCGTGGCTACCTCTTCTGTGGTGACTGGACCGAAGGTATCAAGAGAGGGTGCCGGGGAGTCAGGGGGCAGACTGTGACAAGGGAGAGGGCTAAGGCTGTCTTCGTCTGTGCCACCGATGTCGATAGATGGTAGGGAAGCAAGAATTTTTTGGATTTTCTCATCGAAGATTGTTGCCAATTTGATACATTTGTTTTCCGCGGATTTAGGGTCCAGGGGTCTTACGAGGGGATCTGGGACATGGAGAAGTTCTTTTAGAATAGTAAAAGCTTCCTGGGCGGAGCAGGATGAGTTTTTAATTCTTTCCTCATAAAATGAGCTCTTGGTTTTATGAAGCGCAAGTTTGTAAGTTCTTAAGGAAAACCGGAACGTGTCTTTCTTATCTGCTGACTTGTCTTTCCTCCATGCGCGTTCAGTCCTCTTGCATTCCTTCCGTAGAACATTCAGTTCAGGGGTCTACCAAGGGGAAGGGTTGACTCTCTTGGCTCGTTTGAGGGTGCTAGATCGAGGTAGGAGGCAGTCCAATGATTGGGTGAGCCAGGCATTAAATTCGATATCGCCAGTTATGGGGTTCTGAGTGGGAGAGGGGGTGGATTCCCTGAGTTTGGATGCCCATTCTTCTGGTATGAGTTTGTGGCAACGCCTGATGAGGGTTCTGATTTTAGGCAGTTGGGGAGGGGAGGTATCAAGGTGCCATTCAATGGGGATCAGGAAGAGGTCTGTCCAAGGAAGAGCGAGCGTGGGTTTTAACGTCCTGATTGTTTGTAAAAATCGGATCCAGTAGCTAGCCTTTGTCGTGGGTGGCCTGTGAATTCGTTAGGCAAAGAACAATGGAAGAGAGGTCCAGCCGCAAATTGGCTGCAGGAGTGTCAATTGGGCCCAGAAAGTGGAGATTGAAGTCTCCTAATAGAAGGAAATTGGGAGAAGTCGTGGCCTTAAGGGTGACATGATCAATGAGCCTGCTGGGGAACTCGGCAAGTGGGCCTGGGGGGTGGTATACAAGCAACCCAGACAGGGACGTTTCTGGCGAGATTTGTACGGTGAAATGGCAGCTTTCGCAGTCTTTAATGTTGCCATCAGCATTTCTGCAGATAAGGTGATCTTTGTATATTATAGCTAAACCACCTCCTCTGCCGCACGGTCTGTTCAATGAGCAGATTTGGTGGCCGGGAGAGAGGGCATTCACAATATCAAAGCCGTTGTTAGGAGTAAGCCATGTTTCTGTGAGAAACAGAATGTCAATGGCGTGATCTAAAATAAGGAGGTTTAACTCGTGAGCGTGTTTGACGAGCGATCTGCAATTGAGGAGGCCGAGTTGAAGGCCACGGTGTTCTGTCTCCGCGCAGGGCGGGTTGTAGAGACTGCAGCAGGTGAAGGAGTTATCTCCCGTATAGATGTAATTACAGGTAGGGTGTTTATGCGGGTTCAAAGCCAGAAGCATGTCTCTGGTATAGGAAAGGCAGCGCCTTGGAGAAATGGGCATAGTGACCAGGCCTGGGGCCGTCCGGGCCCGGACGGGCCCAGACGGGCTTGCCTTAGGCGCGCCCGCTGCGCCCGTCCGCTGCGCGTACGAGAAATGCACATATTTTTATACGGGAGTTAGGGGCGTGGCCTTGTAAGGTGGGCGTGGCCTGAGGACAGGCTCGCTCGCTAATGGCGGCGATGGCGATTTCCTATCCCGTGGCAGCATTCAAATCGGCTACACGGGTGTCACAAAGTGAGGATAAATGCCCCAAGAGAAAGAGCAGGTGAGGGGTTAGTGCGCAATTCTTAAAATCAATTTACCAACACAATTCTTAAAATATAGTTTTGACGGACAAAGCTCCCGGCTGTGCCTCAGAAGTACAGGTTCTCAAGTGGGCTGGTAGTCAGCTCTTTAAGTAGGCGGGGGGGCGTGGCCTTGTAAGGTGGGCGTGGCCTGAGGACAGGCTCGCTCGCTAATGGCGGCGATGGCGATTTCCTATCCCGTGGCAGCGTTCAAATCGGCTGCACGGGTGTCACAAAGTGAGGATAAGTGCCCCAAGAGAAAGAGCAGGTGAGGGGTTAGTGCACAATTCTTAAAATCAATTTACCAACACAATTCTTAAAATATAGTTTTGACGGACAAAGCTCCCCGCTGTGCCTCAGGAGTACAGGTTCTCAAGTGGGCTGGTAGTCAGCTCTTTAAGTAGGCAGGGGGGGCGTGGCCTTGTAAGGTGGGCGTGGCCTGAGGACAGGCTCGCTTGCTAATGGCGGCGATGGCGATTTCCTATCCCGTGGCAGCGTTCAAATCGGCTGCACGGGTGTCACAAAGTGAGGATAAGTGCCCCAAGAGAAAGAGCAGGTGAGGGGTTAGTGCGCAATTCTTAAAATCAATTTACCAACACAATTCTTAAAATATAGTTTTGACGGACAAAGCTCCCGGCTGTGCCTCAGGAGTACAGGTTCTCAAGTGGGCTGGTAGTCAGCTCTTTAAGTAGGCAGGGGCGTGGCCTTGTAAGGTGGGCGTGGCCTGAGGACAGGCTCGCTCGCTAATGGCGGCGATGGCGATTTCCTATCCCGTGGCAGCGTTCAAATCGGCTGCACGGGTGTCACAAAGTGAGGATAAGTGCCCCAAGAGAAAGAGCAGGTGAGGGGTTAGTGCGCAATTCTTAAAATCAATTTAGCAACACAATTCTTAAAATATAGATTTGCTGGACAAAGCTCCCAGCTGTGCCTCAGGAGTACAGGTTCTCAAGTGGGCTGGTAGTCAGCTCTTTAAGTAGGCGGGGGGCATGGCCTTGTAAGGTGGGCGTGGCCTGAGGACAGGCTCGCTCGCTAATGGCGGCGATGGCGATTTCCTATCCCGTGACAGCGTTCAAATCGGCTGCACGGGTAACACAAAGTGAGGATAAGTGCCCCAAGAGAAAGAGGAACCCCCAGCATGACCCTCCCTCGACCCCCAGTCCAGTCCCCACATTCAAACACTACCCTGCATGACTCCCGAGCACTACTCTAAAACCTAGAACACTACCCTAATCTACACAAACACCATAACACTACCCTAAACCCTGAAACACTACCCCCAGCAAGACCCTCCCCCAACCCCCAGTCCGGTCCCTACACTCAATCACTGCCCTGCACGAACCGCACCGCACTGCACTAAACCCTAAAACACTGCCCTACACTACACAAAGACCACAACACTACTCTAAACCCTAAAACATTACCCCCAGCATGACCCTCCCCCAACCCCAAGTCTGTTCCCTACACTCAAACACTACCCTGCACGATCCCCCAGCACTAATCTAAACACTAAAACACTACCCTACACTACACAAACACCACAATAGTATAATAAATAAGGCATAAAAATAGTATTATAAATAAGGCACCATTAATCTACCATTCAGCATGCAGCTTGAATAGAATGTTAATAGTAGTCTTGATAAAGTCCAGTAGTATTCAAATTGTTTGTATTCACTAAATGTTCTGCATTGTAAATGAAGACTATGCGATTACAAATAAGTATGTGCTTAGTATTCTGTTAGTATTCAAGAATTACCACTCAAATATCAGTAGTCTTCATGCACTAGCCTTCCCAAAAAGAATACTACTGAATACTAAAATTTGCATAAATTAGTCTTCGAATGCTATAAAAAGACAGGTTAACCACTAAATGTAGTATTCCACTTCGGTAAGGGCAGTGTTCTTCTGCTAAAGCTGACAGAAAATACCGAGCTAGAGAAAGTGACAAAGGCTCACAAGAACCCTAGTTAACCTTAAGTTCCTCATACTTTCTTTATGATCTCTGAGGCCAGAGGTTGCAAGGGCAGTGGCAGGGGTCGCAGGAGGCAAGGACGTAGGATAACACTCTATTACTTAGCGTCAAATTTTATTCACCTGGAAAAGCCCACTGTCACAATCCAGTCTCGCACCCCCTCTTTATGTAGCTGGATATGCTTAATGTGTATCGTCCAAAAACAACTCTTTGTATAAATAAGGGTAATTCCCGGTGGAGTTCAACAAGACAGTCACACAGAGAAATATAGGATGTCTGCTCCACTGAGACAGTACATCCACCCACACTTACTATCTGTGAAAAAAAAGTGTGATGAAGAGAATGACACCTCACGGGCGCACCACCCTCGGGGCAAATGGCAGATGTTACCAATTTAGGACCCCTTTCTCATCACTGGTAGTCATTCAAATTCAGAAAAGGAAAAGAGAAACGTGTCCAAAATCAACCAACTAAACATGTGAAATGTATAAAGTGCAAACAAGGAGCACTCACATTCGCTCCTTTATGTGACACAATAAGTGATTAAAATCAACAGGCACACCTGTAACACAATTTTATTCTTAAATTAGGTGTGTTCTGATGAACTAAAAAGGCTGGTAGCTTAATTTTGCATACCAATACCTGCAGCCAACATGTTTCACATGCTTCATAATTTCTGGCAGATTCACGTCAAAGAGGGAGGGGCGGAAGACAACAAACTAGACGCACACCCAACAACTGGACTTTTGAGAATACCTCGAGTGAGGAAGAGGAAAAACCCCAGCAAAGTAATAGGGTCAGGTTCAATCAGGAGGATCGTCAAAACGAAGATCTCGGTTCCCTTCTACGTTCTTTTTTAGGGCGAGGCCAAAGGACCAACAACAACAGGGGTGGAGGAGCTCCAGGAAGAGGCAGAGGGAGAGGCAACCAGCCAACCCAATGGCAAACCTAATCCCCCAGGGTAAGCCGCAGCCGGGGACGAATGTTGAACCAAGGGACAGTATTGTGGTTAATTTGTCGAACCATGTTTTAACAACTAATGAGGAGAAAGTCCTCAATAAAGGTTTGGGGTTTGTCCCCACCCCCAAACATGACCCTTTTAAGTTCCGGGTAGAATTCCACAAAACAGTGCGGAAAATAAAATTGAAAAAATGTTTTTGCTAATAAAGAGCAAGAGAATGATCAATTTCGGGGTACTAATGTAAAGAGACCTTCGGTATTCTGCCCCCCCTTTTCATCGGTTGGCCCAGAGGTGGCAGTTTTTGAGGACAGGGTTTTGCAGGACATTGAATCATTTGAGAAATCCCAGGAAACTTGCAAATATACCAATATGACTAAAAATGACTGGGATGCTATCAAGAGACTGGAAGAAAACTCGCTGCTGACTATCAAATCAGCGGAAAAAGGTGGGGCAGTGGTTGTGTTAAACACGCACGAATACGACTCGGAGGTGCAGCGCTTACTTAGTGTACTCTCCAACTATAGACTGCTGAGTCGAGACCCAGCTGAGGATCTCCTGAGAATCATTCGTGAGATGGTCAGCAGGGCCAGGGCAAATAAATGGATTTCAGTTAAGGAGGCGGAGTTCCTGGTGAATGACACCCCCAGGACCCCCACCTTCTATATACTGCCTAAAATGCACAAGCCTGCCCACCCATGCCCCAGCAGGCCCATAGTTTCGGGGATCCAGTCGATCCTCGAACCCCTTTCACAATACGCAGACTTTTTTCTCAATGAATCGGTGGTCAACCAAAAGTCTTTCATAAAAGACACTACTGAAGTCCTTAATTTTCTGGAGAATGTTTCTTTTGACCCTGCGAACGAGTTCCTGGTCACTATTGACATCGAATCTTTGTAGACCTGAATTCCCCAGGACGCGACGCTGGTGGCAGCAGCGCGCGTCCTGGTTGAATTAGATTTGTTCTATGACATATCCCGATCATTCGTGATGGAATGCGTGGAGTTCGCTCTCACCAGAAATTACTTTAGCTACAAGGATCAGCTATACCTGCAGATCTCTGGTACTTCAATGGGGGTCACTATATATGGCCTGCATATATGTGGGCCAATTTGAGGAGCACATCGTCTACCCTTCCACCAATCCCTTCCACATGAATTTACGCCTCTGGAAGAGATATATCGACAATGTGCTCTGCATCTGGTCAGGCACTGAGGATATCCTTTCTGAATTCCTCTACTGGCTCAACCTACAGGACCAGAGTCTGAATTTCACCTGGACATATAGTTATAACACTGCTACTTATCTAGACCTTGTCATTGAGGCTAGGGATGATGGTCTTAGTACACGGGTCCACTAAAAACTCACCGACAGGAATTCTCTACTGTTGTACAATTCATACCATCCTCGAGCCCTCCGGGACCCTGTGGGGCAGTTCCTCAGGTATAGAAGGAGCTGTTCCTCCACTGAGGTATTTATGGAACAGTCTCAAGAACTGACTGAGAAACTGGAATACCGCAATTACCCACGGAGGGTGGTAAAAAATGCTAGGAAAAGAGCGCTAAACACTCCCCGGAGTGTCTTGTTGGAACAGAACAGTAAAGAAAAACAGGATTGTCTACCTGTGGTGATGACTTTTGACCCCATGGCCACCAGAATTTGGCAATCAATACGAAAACACTGGTCACTCCTATCCAATAAGGACTTCCTGATGCCACCGCCTAGATTTGCCTTTTAGAGATCGGGGAATCTCAAGGACAGGCTTGTCCATACTCGGGAACAGATGGGGTCTAAAAAAGAAACAACGACTGTCCCTAATGGGCACTATCCATGTGGAACGTGCTCTGTGTGCCCACTCACTAAGAAATGTAACAGTGTGTTTTTGGCATCAGGTAAGGAGTGGTTTCTGAACCATTTTAGCAATTGTAACACCACCAATGTGGTATATCGACTATTGTGTAACAGTGGCCTCCAATACATTGGGCTTATATCACGAAAGATAAAGGTCCGAATACAAGAACATCTGAGTACCATCAGGGCAGGCAAATTGACAACCTAATTGGTGCAGCATTGCTTCCAAGAGAAACATAGTTTCACATGGACTGTGCTTGAGAGGGTCAAGGGCAATCCGAACAACATAGAGGGTGTGCTGTTATCGAAAGAAGCCAGGTGGATTGTCAGAGAAAAGAGCGATACACAGGGACTTAATGAGATAATAGAATGGAACAGAGTAAAATAGGGAGTATATTTCCCCTTATTTCCCCATATTTGTTCGAACCATGAAAAGTGACGCTATGCTTTGCTCCTTTAAGTCCTCCAAACAATCCGTGACTATGATGTTGATTGGATAATATACATCTCGGGCATTGTGGGTAGTTTTAAGTAATTGCCAATATAGTTGTCATACTATGGCTATGTGGTGTGATCTGGTGATGCAACAGACCGGGCACATCTTCACATGCGTATAGGGACACTTTTCTCAGGTTATGGTGTCTCCACAACCTGATCAGGGCGCATTGTAGTGGATCCCTGTTTTGGCTGCATGCAAACATTAGTGTTTGTGTAGCCACTGTTGATGTTTTCTGCCTTCACGAAAATTTTGGTACATTGCCTGCTGGTTTATGATTGTGGCCTCCTTTTCCAGACATGGGGCAAAAAATACACAAAATTGATTTTTGAACACACAATGTGTACCCCAGTGTGGAAAAAGGTAGGGCCGATGACCTTTTTCAGAGTTGCCCGGCGTTAAACGCCTCTATACCCACTCAAGTTACCAAACAAAGAGGCAGGCGCTGGAGACTGGAAGGCAGGAAACAGAAGTTTTATTCCGACGGAGCAGAACACATCAAATCAGACAACAGGGTATCTTCTCGAGGTGCTCTCACCGCATCTCTGAGGCCTGGCCTCTTATACACGAGTTTATTGCTTTATTGTATGAAACACATCTCTGTCAACCCTTTGATGTACGGAAAGACATCCTCGGAATCCCCCCTTCAGGCCCGTTCCCACACACATTTACAGTTGAAGTCCCCACCCCGGTCACAACAGGTGATGATTATCGCGCAGCTGGATATTCCGCCGATTCACGGAATGTGTGGGGTTGATCGGATCTCATAGGGTGGGGGCTTTGATCAACTCGAGGGTCCTTTGATGGGGGAAGCTTCCTATTGTACAGGGGGGCAATAAACAGTATCCGCAGGGCCAGGTGGCGGCCTGGGAACGAGGAAGACAAACGAGCACACAGGAAAAGGGGGTTTTATCAAAGGACCCGGGACCATGAAAGGAATGAAGGGAGGTGTCGTGCTGGGAACAGGATGGGGTTCCGAGGCAGAGCTGCGCTGAAGAGGGGTTTATGACCCAAGGCATGTGAGAGCGGGGGTTGTCAGCGTGCGGGGGATGCTTGTGAGGTTAGGAGAGAGAGAGAGACGTGCTGGCTATCAGCGAGGGGCAGAGTGGCCATGGTACTCAAAATGGCTGCCGCTTACGCGCACGAATGGGCTCGAAAGGGGCAAGATGGCGCCGATAATGTTGACGTTTGCAGCCTAAGTTTTAACAGTCCTCCCTTTTCAACATATCTAGCCAGCTTGCCTACTCAATGTCAATCTTCATCAAATTCCTAACTTCGGCATCATATAATGCTCCCATGCGTTCATTTCCAAAGTCCACAGTCTTAGGGCAAATACAATTCATACATAAGGAACACAAAGGCGGCAGGCATTGAATTCCCAAGCACAACCCACATATAACAACTACAGGAATCAGGATAATCGTAAACAGTCTCCAGCCCCAGTTCTTAACGGTGTTCCAGAACCAACCACCAAGCGACCATTCTTCCTGTTCCTGGTGGACTTCTGAAGAGAGTCTGTGGAGGTGTTCGATGGCCTTGTATACTGAGGGTGAATTGTCCGGTATATATGTACAACAGCTGGACCCAATGATGCGGCATGCTCCACCACGGTCCGCAAGAACCACATCTAGAACCAGGCGGTTCTGGAGAGCCACCAGGCGGACCGCTTGAAGTTCGGCGGTGTTATTAGCAAGAATACCAGTTGTGATGTTCATTGTTGTCTCGACTGCCTGAGTCAGATGTCGGATGGCACGGCTGTTTGCCATCGGGCCCCAGAGTGGGACAAGTCCCTTCATAGCATCGAGGAACTGTGCTCCTGTTGAGTCTGCTTGTTCAATATCCTTGGCTCGCTTTTGTCGATGGTGATTTGCTGGGGCCACATAGGTCGGAGGAAGAATGAAGGAGATGAAACAAGTGCCCCCCCAGCCTTTGGGGAGCCAGGTGTAAGCCTTTGTGCCACAAACGAAATACATATTTGGAGAGGATACAAAGGAAGGTGGATCGGTGGAGTCCAAACTTCTGGTGAAACGGCAGGCGCTGCGGCCTACCAGCTGTGTCCCAAGCCCTTCTATGCACATGTGGCCTGTGACGTTGATGACTGACAGGGCCACAGTCAGAGTGGCAGCCGTTCGTTTCCGCAGGTAGGAGAAGGTGGGTCTGGTTGGATTGTTGAACACCTGCATTTCAATTCGTTCTTTAGTAGGGATGTCCATGTGGATAGAGTCGTTGGAGGTCTGCGGGCAGAAATGTGTCTTTGTTTTGTTTTGCCAGACCCCATGAAAGAAGTGCGTCATGGTTTTGCTGGAGGTGGCATTGTCTTTATAGCTTTCTTGCAGGAGGATCAGCCAAGCAAGGCAGGAGCCGTGAATTGAGAAGGGTGAAGGGATGAAAGGTATCGAGTGTCCAGTGGCGTGGGGTAGCAACCCACAGATCCAGCAGTTGGTGGCATTGGTGGCGAGATTGTGCTGGTGAAGTAGCTGCACAAAAGAGTTGTTCCAGAACTCCTTTCGCCTTTCTCTGAGTTGAGGAGATAGTGAGATCAAATAATGTTCTTTCATGGTGGTAGGCTGTGCGGTGGTTAGCAGTATCTGATGAGCAGGTGTGCTTTCCCCCAAGATCCAGAAGGAAGTCATGAGGAGGAGGTAAAAGAAGAAGACAATGAAGAAGGCGATTGTCTTTGATTTGTGCATATTGCCAGTCTTTGGGTTCCTGTAATGGGTATTTCCTGTTGCTTCCATCATCTTCTTATCTGGCGCTTCCATCATCTTCTTATCTGGCACTTCCATCATCTTCAAGGTGCTCGGTAGCGGGCAGAACCACAGACTTTGTTTAGCTTCTCTCCGGGTAACCCTTGGTAGTGTTTAGGTCACCGTTCTGAGATTTAACTCAGTCCGTGGTCTGCTTAGCCGAAGCTCCCTCCTTTCGACGCAGGAAATACCCTTCTCTGGTTGGCACAGTGGGATCAGAGAATTTGGCAAGTTCAAGTGCCTCGGTGTCAGGATAGCAGTTCAGTGATGGTCGATCCTTGTTCAGGAGCTCTTCTTGGTTGTCGATGTTTTCTGTCGTGGCCAGGGTCGAGGAGACCTTCTTACAGTGGTGTGCGTGCAGCCAGTGCCGTTTCCCCTCCACTCGAAGCGCCGTCCGGGTGGTGATCAGCACTTGCCAGGGGCCCGTCCACCGGGGTTCCAAACTCTTCGCCCGCTGAAAGTTCCGGACTAGCACGTAGTCCCCCGGTTGGATGTCGTGGCCCGGACTCCTGGAAGCATCGGGGATGGCCTGCTGCACCTGCTGATGAATGACAGACAGAGTTTCAGTTAACTTGTACAAATAATCAGACATTAGGACGTCCGGGACGTCATGAATGGAGGTGGGTTTGGGTGCAGACCAGACGCTCATGGGCCGGCCGAAAACGACCTTGTATGGTGTCAGGTGGTGTTTGGTGGGGGTGGAACGCATTGATAGCAATGCCAGTGGGAGAGCGTCTGGCCATTTCAGTCCTGTGGTAGCCACTATCTTGGCTAATTTTAACTTCAGTGTGGCATTGTGTCGCTCGACTAGTCCAGCAGACTGGGGGTGGAAGACTGCGTGGAACTTTTGTGTGATACCCAGCCCCTTTAAGATGAGCTGGATGACTTCGAAGTGGGGGCCATTGTCGCTCCATAAAATTCGACAAAGGCCGTAGCGAGGGAAGAATTCTTTTAGCAGTACTTTTGCAGTGGCCATAGCAGTGTTATCACGGGTTGGGTATGCCTCCACCCGGTGCACAGACAAAATATCGACTCCAAAATATCGACTGGACATAATATCGAGTTTTAAATATAGACTGGACAAAATATCGACTGGACATAATATCGACTACAAAAATATCGTTTTTCAGGGAAGTGAAGTAATATCGACTGTGTAAAATATAGATAGCAAAAATATCGAATTTTTAATAATATATAATATTTTATAGTGTATTTTAATGTAATAATATGTGTGAAAAGTGTGTATTAATGTTATAAAATATTTTATTAAATGAATTTTGTTTTTTTAATAATTGCGTAATGTAATTCTGTAGCGGGTTGTGGGTTTATAGGGGAATAGGGTGGGAAGTAATTTAATAATAATTAATTAATTAATATATGTTTGTAAATATTTATAATTAATAATTAATTGATAATTAATTAATAATAATTAGTTAATTAATTTATATAATTTTGTACATATTTTGTATTAGTAATTAATTGGTAATTAATTAATTATAATTAGTTAATTACATTAATTAGAGTACATTTTAATATATATTATTTTTTGTTATTGTTAAGTAATTAATTGGGAAAAAATAATATTAATTATTAAAATAATTACAGCTAATGTGCTAATATATTTACTTTATTATTATTGTTAATTAATAATTATTTGGTAATTAAATAATATTGATACATTTTGGGTAAAGGAGTATTTTTAGGGTTCAGGGTCAGTTTTCAGTTTTTGGGTAAAGGGGCATTTTTAGGGTTCAGGGTCAGTTTTCAGTTTTTGGGTAAAGGGGCATTTTTAGGGTTCAGGGTCAGTTTTCAGTTTTTGGGTAAAGGGGCATTTTTAGGGTTCAGGGTCAGTTTTCAGATTTTGGGTAAAGGGACATTTTTAGGGTTCAGGGTCAGTTTTCAGTTTTTGGGTAAAGGGGCATTTTTAGGGTTCAGGGTCAGTTTTCAGTTTTTGGGTAAAGGGACATTTTTAGGGTTCAGGGTCAGTTTTCAGTTTTTGGTTAAAGGGGCATTTTTAGGGTTCAGGGTCAGTTTTCAGTTTTTGGGTAAAGGGGCATTTTTAGGGTTCAGTGTCAGTTTTTAGTTTTTGAGTAAAGGGGCATTTTTAGGGTTCAGGGTCAGTTTTCAGTTTTTGGGTAAAGGGGCATTTTTAGGGTTCAGGGTCAGTTTTTAGTTTTTGGCTAAAGGGGTATTTTTAGGGTTCAGGGTCAGTTTTGGGTTTTTGGGTAAAGGGGTATATTTTAGGGTTCAGGGTCAACAAATAAGATTGTAAAAAATTATTTTTATTATTTTCATTTATTATTTAATTATTATAATTTAATTTAAGTATTTTTAAGTATATTTTAGTAATTAAAATTTAATATTAATTTAATTTAACACTGTTTTTAATAAAGTCGATATTTTTTACATCTATATTATTGTTAACGATATTTTGTACTCGATATTTTTGTACTTACCTGTTTGTAGATACAAACTCGAAATTTTGACTGTCGATATTTTGTCCACCATATTTTGGCAAGTCGATATTTTGTCCCTCGATATTATTTCAGTGATCCCCTCCACCCACTTGCTAAATGCACACACCACTACAAGCACATATTTCAGGCCTTGGCATCTGTCTAGCTGGATGTAGTCCATCTGTAGGACTTCAAATGGGTGATTGGGAACCCCAAACCCTCCCCGGGGGACCACAGTTCCTTTCCCAGGGTTATGTTGCAGTCATATCAGGCATTGTTGGACCAGACGTTTGGCGGAGTCCGTGATTTTATCGTTGTGCCAAACTCTGGAGACAAGTTCAATCATGGGGGCTGATCCTATGTGGGCAGGGGAGTGTGCCAAGTCAGTATGGGAATCAGATATGAGTCAGGTAACAACCATTTGTTTGCGTCTTTTGTCCGCCAGCAGCCTTCATCGTCCTTTAGTCCCACCCGTGCCCATTCGGTCAGTTCGCGTTGTGTGCTAGCCATTTGAATATCCCTAACAGTGTCCCTAGCGTCGGTCCATTTTTCTGCTTGTGACCTGGTCACGTACATGCGTGTTGTCGT
This sequence comes from Lissotriton vulgaris, assembly GCF_964263255.1. Lineage (NCBI taxonomy): Eukaryota > Metazoa > Chordata > Amphibia > Caudata > Salamandridae > Lissotriton > Lissotriton vulgaris. The sequence continues at coordinate 1,443,788,473 of NC_141691.1, forward strand.
CCTATTTTCAGCTGTCGTTCGAGCAGTGAGGTCCGCTAGTACATTTCCCTGTCCAATAATGTCTGTCACTTTCTTGTGTGCCTGGCATTTGATGACCGCAAGTCTTTTGGGGAGAAGGACAGCTTCGATCAAGGCGGAGACTAAATCTCCATGCAAGATAGGGGTGCCGTGTGAGGTCAAGAATCCCCTTTCCTTCCAAAGGAGCCCAAAATGGTGAACCACCCCGAAGGCATACTGGCTGTCGGTGTAAATGTTCGCTGTGGTACCTGCTGCTAGGATGCATGCTCGTGTCAGGGCAATCAGTTCCGCTGCCTGGGCAGATCGTTGTGTAATGCGGGCTGTCTCTACTACAGTTCGGGCCGTGGTGACTGCATAGGCAGCTGAAGTGGAGCCATCGGGGAGTTTGATGCAAGAACCGTCCACCCACAGCTCTCCGTCAGGGTCAGGAAAAGCCGTGTCTCTGAGGTCAACCCTACTTCTAGTCTGTTCATCCGTAAGAGTCACACAGTCGTGTACAGGGGGCACATTGGGATCATTCTCTGGTAGGGGTAGCAAAGTTGCCGGGTTCAGTGTGGTGCATCTTTTCAGGGTGATATGGGGTGCAAGCAAAGTCAGCTCGTATCCAGTCAGTCGTGCACTCGTCAGGTGTTGCGTCTTGGTTTGGTTCAGGAGGGTGTCAACTGCATGGGGTACTAGTACCGTGAGGGAATTCGAGAGCACGATCCCCTCACTCTGTCGGATAGAGATAGCAGCGGCAGCTACAGCTCGAAGGCAGGCAGGTAAGGCTCTGGCTACAGGGTCAAGAGTGGCAGAGAAGTAAGCGCACAGTCGTTGCTTTGGGCCAATGGACTGGGTTAGGACAGATAAAGCGCACCCCTCCCTTTCGTGAGTGTAGAGGGAGAAGGGCTTTGTGTAATCGGGGGTACCTAGGACAGGGGCCGAACAAAGGGCATCTCGTAGTTCCGTGAAGGAGGTTTGGCACTCAGGGGTCCAAGGGAGTGGGAAGGGGACATCTTTAGCTAGCAGAGAAAGCAGCGGTTTCACAATGAGGCTAAAGTTTGGTAATCACTGTCGGCAGAAGGAGGTGAGGCCTAGTAGGGAGCGAACCTGTTTCTGAGTCTTGGGGACGGGGGTTTCAAGAATGGTTTGGATTCGGTCGGGAGTAAGTTTCCTTCCGTCTTTGGACAGGAGGTGGCCTAAGTAAGTGACCTGGGGTTGGCAGAATTGCAATTTCTTTTTGGAGACCTTGTGGCCATTTTCCGCAAGGAAGTGCAGGAGTTGAATAGTGGCTGTCACTGCTAGTGGAGTGGTGTCGGCCGCCAAAAGGATGTCATCGACGTATTGTACTAACACCACTCCATCGGGTAACTGGACTTGATCCAGTTGTCTCTTGAGGGCCTGACTGTAGATACTGGGGCTTTCAGTGTAGCCTTGGGGTGCTCGGCAGAACCGATAGGAGCGGGCTTTCAGGGTGAAGCCGAAGAGATATCGGCTGTCTGGGTGGATGGGGATAGAGAAAAATGCATTTTTGAGGTCAATGTCAGTGAAGTTGGTGGCAGTAGAAGGAATCAAGGTCAGAATAGTGGTGATGTCTGAGACCACGGGGTACTGGGGTACAACCACTTTGTTGATCTCTCGAAGGTCGATGATGAAGCGGTATGCTTTCTCATCCCCCTCTCCCTGTTTCTTGATGATGGGCAAGATAGGACTGTTGCAAACGTTGCTAACCACTTCCTCTACCACTCCTGCGTCTATCAGTGACTGAATAATCTTTACCAATGCCTTCTCGCCCTCGGGCGATATCCGATATTGTGGAAGTTTTGGGAGTATTGCGTCTGGTCGGACAGTAATGTGCACTGGGTCAATCATCATGCGCCCTACGTCCGAATCCTTCTTGGCCCACAGATATGGAGGCAGAGTGTCAAGCAGGGATGTGTCAGCGTCATTGATAGAAAACATGCGTCGGGAAGGGCAATGTCTAAGCAGAATGGGGTTGTCGTACAGGAAAACTCGAACTCCGTCTTGGGAACATCTAATGGTCGCTCGGAAGTGTTTCAGTAAGTCAAGTCCTATAATGGCGTCAGGAGTATTGGAGGAAAGCAAAAACGTCGTGTCAGTGGTATTGTTTTCTAAGTCAAAGGGGATGGGAGCGGACAAAGGGTTAGTGGAGGGCGTTCCATCGAAACCTATCGATGTCACAAGTGAGCCAGACAAGGGTGCCCTTGGAATCAGTCGTTTAGATAACGCACTACGTGTTGCGCCAGTGTCTACCAAAAATGGAGACTTTGTACCCAGGACCTTAGCAGTGACATAAGGACCTTGCTGGTCAACATAGAGCTCGACTGGATCCCTCCCTTGCCCTTGGCAGTCCTATGCAAAGTCGCGGGCATCGTCGCAGTCAGACTGTTGGTACTGATTCTGTCTGGGTCGGTCAAATGTGTTTGGTCTATTTGATCTATCGTTAGTCATGTCATTTGTGGGCCCCCGCTGCTGTCCTATATTTCTTGGTCCACCCGCTACGTCCTTGGGGTCCCTATTTCTGATCATCTCTGAGAGAACCGGGCACTGGGATTTCCAATGGCCATATCCTTTACAGAAGGCACACTGATCCTCTCTAATGTCTGTACGTCCAATGTGGGGTGTCGAGGTGCGGTCTTTAGGAGGTGCGTTCTTAGGGACATTCGTCTGATAGCTTCCTTTGTATTGCTCTCGTCCTATAGTCACCCCTTGCAATTGCGCAATCATCACCCTCTCTTTTAAGTCTTTCTTCTTTTTCTCTGTCGCTCTATCGTTTTCGTTTTTCTGGTGTTCGTAATATTGGGCCATCTGGAGGATAGCCGCAGGTTTGGAGGCAGACCAACTACTCTCGCTGGCCTGCAGTTTCTGGGAGACCTCCGGTGACAAACCTTTAACGTAATTTTGGACAAACAGATGGTGTCCGGTTGCAGTGGTCATGTCCTGGCCGCTGTAATCGGAGAACACCGTTTCAAACCGGGAGAAGCATTCCGATACATCCTCCTGGGGTTTCTGACGACAAGCCGTTACTATCGACCAGTCCACTTTCTTTTCTGGAATCAGGGTTTTCAATTTCTGTACGATCTTATCTGGGAGGTCTAAAATGGGTTTCAAGGGTTTCTGTCCAGGCTCTCGTTGCTTATCTATGTCATCAAGTTGTGACCAGGTATGTCCGAACAGCTCAAGGTGGTCGACTTTCCGGATTTGCTTCCACACATCAGCTGGGAGACATAGCCCGAAAAACAAATCGATATCAGCCAGGGTCATGATCGTTGAACCTAGGGCTGTACCTAATTCAGTATAGAAGGCAGTGAGGTTTTTACGTAAATCAGGCAGAGATTTTCGGAACGTCAGAATATCCTGCCGATCCCATGGTTGGTAGACCCAATTATACACTACCCTCCCTCTTGCATCTTTGTGGTTAACGTCATCATGAGTTCCTAGACCTCGTGGAGGAACCCAGTAGGGAGCAGCCTCTCTATTTGGCATCATGGTGCTAGCTCGCTCAGTTTGGGGTTCCGTTGCTACGGGTGTCGGGGGTTTAGCTTCCGATTCTTGTTCAGTGAGGTGGCGGAAAACCTCAAGCGTACGCGTAAGGAGGTCCGTCACATCACACTCACTCTCATCCCCGATATCGACCTTTCTGTATAGAGTTGTAAGGCTCTCGGGACCCTTTTCTCGATATCGGTCCTCGTATGCATTCAGGATATGGTAACACAGTCGTACGGTAAAATGTCGCCTGTGGCTCCCTGTATACGTGTTGAACATGTCCGTTACGTGCTCTTCACTTTCCTTTCTTTCTACCAATGTCCTCAATACCTTGTCAATCCCTGCTCGCTCATCCTTGCTTAATCTGTTCGTTCTTGCAGAATCAGCCTTCCGGGTCTCTGGGTCATCTAACACTGTTGCTTGTGCTGTACCTAATACAAGGGGTTCGGCCGGCACAGAGGCCACGGGGGCCGAAGCTCTGGTGCTACTCTCGCCTGTGCTTAGGGGTGGTGGGTGCTGTGCTAAGGGTTGGGAAGGGGCATATGGAGGGGGCATGTAGATAATCGGAGGACCTAACATCAGATCATGGTTGGCTCGCTGTTTCAAGGGTAATTCAGGATAGAGCGTGGAGGGCGTTCTAACCGGACACTGGCTTGATGTTTCCATCTCTAGTTTCTGTTTGGCTTCCTCTCTTTCCTTAATCTCTTCTTCTAGTTTCTGAGCAGCTAGGTGGGCTGCTTTTCGCAGCTCTTTTCCCAACCTACTCTAAATTCTCTTTTTACGTTGTTCGGTTTCTTTGCGCCACATGCCGAGACTATCAAGCATAGTGGGCGTTGTCTTGTGTTTACCAAGGGCTGTTTCTAGCGCGCTTATTTTATCCTCATCGAAGGATCTTATCAGTGGCCACTGACTTTCTCTATCCTTTTTCGTATATTTATGCCACAGCTTGCTATAAGCTATAGCGATCAGTCCATGCTTCATGAACATGTCCTTATTAGGGGTGCCTTCCAGTGGAGCCGGATGGTTCATCTCTAATAAGCGGTCCGGGCTAAACAGGCTACCAATCAGTGGGGAGAAGACAGGCATGGCGGATTACAATGGGGACAAAAGTCAGCACTACCTATCTTATCACTGCGTGCAAAGACTAGACAGAATATTTCTATTCTACGTTGTTTGCAGGCGGTGAATACCTAAAAAAAAAACAATATCGAACAGTCAATGTTCGGTCAATCAAACAATCAATGGGGAGAATAAGTAGGCACGACGGGTTACAACGGGGACAAAAGTCTGCGTTACCTACCCTTTCACTACCTGCAAAGAGAGAACCTGTTCTTCCCTGTTTGCAGACAGAGAATCTCCAGAGAACAATCCACGAACAGTAGTTCGGGCCAAACAATCAATCAGTGGGGGAGAAAGATAGGCACGACGGATTACAATGGGGACAAAAGTCTGCGTTACCTATCCTTCACTGCTTGCAAAGAGAGAGCCTGTTGTTTCTCCGTTTGCAGACAGCGAATCTCCAAACAAATCAACAAAAGAGTAATACTAGTATTTTCCAAACAATCAAACAATCATTTCGCAATTCGTCGTGTTTACACGACCTTACCCGGACCGCATGGACAGTTTCTTGTCTTCCGAATCCAGCGCCCGATCGTCCTCTATTCTTCGTGATCCTCGCGGCACTCCTGATGGTTCCCAGTCAGGACCGTAGATCACTCGAGAGAGGTCTGTTCGGAACCAGTGAAGTTCGGATGATCGGCTGTCAGACGAGGGTCTATCGGACAGGTGCACTCCCGATCGTTGCAGTCGTTCACTCTGTCGTCAGGACCTCTCCCACTGGATCCACGAGTTGCTGATGGGCCCCACGTTTGGGACGCCAATTGTGGAAAAAGGTAGGGCCGATGACCTTTTTCAGAGTTGCCCGGCGTTAAACGCCTCTATACCCACTCAAGTTACCAAACAAAGAGGCAGGCGCTGGAGACTGGAAGGCAGGAAACAGAAGTTTTATTCCGACGGAGCAGAACACATCAAATCAGACAACAGGGTATCTTCTCGAGGTGCTCTCACCGCATCTCTGAGGCCTGGCCTCTTATACACGAGTTTATTGCTTTATTGTATGAAACACATCTCTGTCAACCCTTTGATGTACGGAAAGACATCCTCGGAATCCCCCCTTCAGGCCCGTTCCCACACACATTTACAGTTGAAGTCCCCACCCCGGTCACAACAGGTGATGATTATCGCGCAGCTGGATATTCCGCTGATTCACGGAATGTGTGGGGTTGATCGGATCTCATAGGGTGGGGGCTTTGATCAACTCGAGGGTCCTTTGATGGGGGAAGCTTCCTACTGTACAGGGGGGCAATAAACAGTATCCGCAGGGCCAGGTGGCGGCCTGGGAACGAGGAAGACAAACGAGCACACAGGAAAAGGGGGTTTTATCAAAGGACCCGGGACCATGAAAGGAATGAAGGGAGGTGTCGCGCTGGGAACAGGATGGGGTTCCGAGGCAGAGCTGCGCTGAAGAGGGGTTTATGACCCAAGGCATGTGAGAGCGGGGGTTGTCAGCGTGCGGGGGATGCTTGCGAGGTTAGGAGAGAGAGAGAGACGCGCTGGCTATCAGCGAGGGGCAGAGTGGCCATGGTACTCAAAATGGCTGCCGCTTACGCGCACGAATGGGCTCGAAAGGGGCAAGATGGCACCGATAATGTTGACGTTTGCGGCCTAAGTTTTAACACCAGTATACACATCGTTACTAGATTAATATATCATTACATCATCAGTCTTGTTTAATGTTGTGAGATGATGTCCGAAGTAGGTAACACAGCCATGCCCCCATTGACGTACTCTGCATTTTATGTTTTTTTTACACGGTTCGCGGTTCTCCGGGATTTCCGCTTATGTGTTAAGGTACGGCTCTTAAAGATACAATATGAGTATAGAACACAGCATGTGTACTTCGGTGTGCACTATATTGTTTTTCTAGATTACACATCAGTATTCCCCATGAACTTTTGTCATTCCAATATGGCGCCCGTAGCTGTGAACGTAGTCACTTGATCAACTCAAGCCACGTGATAGCAACAGTTCCGTTACTATCCGGGCAGTCTCTTTAAGTAAGAAGTACCCGGGAAGCTGCGTCGTTCTTGGGACGAGTTACAGAGCCTTCCGAACCCCTGTACGGTGAGGAGTGGGGGAGCGGGGTGAAGACGTGTGTGTGTTATACTCTTTGATGACACAGCAGGCAGGCATTTGTACTGAATTTTGAGAAGAACGCCTTATTGTGAAAAACGAGATTTTCCCGTGGTGTGGGAATTTGAATATAACGCTCTACGATAATAGTGATACAGAGCAAAGAGTGACATACACAGACCCGCAGTTAAGTCTGTTGCTGAGGGCAGCAGCGGCGTTTTTTAACAGTAATAATGCCAGTTCGGTTCCGATCTAGAAGGCAATTAGATCGCCTTGAATGTGGAGAAACATTTAAGGGCATGTGTACATTATATCTACACCGGATTATTAAGGGCTCATTGGAAAAGGCAAAAGTAGCGGTGGGAAGCAGGTTATAAACAAGTACTGCAGAAAGTTTATGTACTCTTTTATACATTGTAGCTTGATGCAACAACCGCCAGGAGGTGTGTTTCAACTATTGAAACAGGCTTCCATTTAGAGCCCTTTTGCCCCACCAGCCGGTATGAGATGACGTGGCTAGATGAGGGTAATTTTTCTTTTACTTTTTCTTCAATTTTTCTTGTAAACACAATACGTACAAATTGAATAGGTCCGGAGAAGTGGTCCTAGGTGTTTTTAACTGTGGTGTGTTTTCAACTTGACAGTCCCAGGGTTATGGTGTCCAACATTGGTGCAGTGACTAGGTGGTGAGCCCTGACGAATCTGCTAGAAGTTGTGAAGGCAGTGAAACATGTTGGCTGAAGGTATTGGTATGCAAAACTAAGCTACCAGCCTTTTTAGTTCATCAGAACACACCTGATTTAAGAATAAAATTGTGTTACAGGTGTGCCTTTTGATTTTAATCACTTGTTGTGTCACATAAAGGAGCGAGTGTGAGTGCTCCTTGTTATAATAATAATAATAATACTGATGCTTGTAAAGCGCGAACAGCTACCTCACAAGGAGGTGTCCCGGCGCTAGTAGAGAGCTTACAGCTTAAGACAGAAGCTATGACAAATGTCTAGGTTTTTTGCATGAAAAGCCAGGTCTTCAGGAGTTTCTTAAAACTTGCTTCTGTCGAGGTGGATTGAATGGCCAGAGGCAGGGCGTTCCACAGTTTCGCTGTACCGGCAGAAAAGGATCTACCCCCAAGTCTGGCCTTCCTAACTCTTGGTATAGTTAGCTGAAGCAGGGAGTTGGAGCGTAAATGTCTGTCCTGATGGTAGCGGGTGAGTCTAAGTTTTAAATAGTTAGGGCAGGTACCTTTTAATGCTCTAAACGCCAGGGTAAGAACTTTAAATTTTATTCTGCTCGCCACTGGAAGCCAGTGCAGTTCGCGAAGGTGCGGAGAGACATGATGTTTAAATGGAATCGGTTTTATAAGTCTCGCAGCCGCATTCTGCACGATCTGCAGGCGCTGCACCAGATACTTGGGGAGACCAAGGTAGAGGCCGTTCGAGTAGTCCAGTCTTGAGGTAACTGTTGCGTGGACTACCGTTTTACGGCACTCAGGAGGTAGGAGAGATAGAAATTTGCGAAGGTTCCTAAGTTTGTGAAGGCAACCTGTGGAGACCTGCTGAACATGCGAGGAGAAAGAGAGATTCTCGTCCCATCTTACTCCCAAGTTCTTCGCATTAGATCCAGGGGCTGGAGCTGGTCCCATTTCCGGGGGCCACCATAAGTCTGGAGTAGGACGCGTATTTTTTCCAAAGAATAGCACTTCCGTTTTGGATGCATTCAGCTTAAGTTTATTAGTGTTCATCCAATTGGCTATGTCTTTAAGGCAGCCCTTAATTTTACTGAAAGCAATCTCAGATACTTCAACAAAGGGGAAAACCAATTGAGTATCATCGGCATATGAGATTGCCTTGACCCCCCATTTGGCGATCAAGGTAAAAAGTGGGGCTAAGTAAATATTAAAAAGTAACGGGCTGAGTGCAGACCCCTGGGGGACCCCACACCAGAGCCGTTTTGGTTTGGAGGAGAAAGTGCCCAATGCAACTTTCTGGGAGCGATCTGTTAAGTAGGATTGAAGCCAGTTCAGTGCTCTATCCTCCAGACCTGTATCTCTTAACCTTAACAGCAATCTTCCATGGTCTACTGAATCAAAAGCGGCCGATAGATCCAGGAGCACCAGCATAGTTGACGCCCCTTCGTCTAAAGACCATCTAATTGACTCAGCAACCTCAATAAGGGCCGTCTCGGTGCTGAAACCAGTTCTGAAACCCGATTGTGTTTCATGAAGGATACCGTTATTCTCTATGAAACTGTTCAATTGGCGTTGAATCAGTTTCTCGAGCATTTTTCCGGGGGCTGCTAGCAGGGAAATGGGGCGTAGGTTGGTCAAGTCGTCTGGGGCACCATTTGGCTTTTTTTTTAGAGGGAGGAGGGTGGCATGTTTCCAGCAGTCAGGGAACGTACCAGTTTCAATGGATGTGTTCCAGATATGGAGGAGAGGTGTAGCAATAGCTGACGACATCACTTTCCAGAGTTTTGGTGGGCAAGGGTCGTCTGGGCCTCCCGATTTGCATTTGCTTAGCTCACTCATGGCCTCATCACGGGAGATGTGATGGAATTGGGCTAGAAGGGAAGGGGGCGAGTCTTTTATATTGAAGTCCTCCATTACAGTGGGCGTGGGGTTTGAAAAGGTCTCATAGACCTGGATAATTTTTTTATCAAAAAAGTCCGAGATATGTTCGCAGAGTCTCTCTGATGGAATTATCTCAGTGTCAATGGCTCTTGGTTTAAAAAAGGATTGAACAATCTTAAAGACTTCTTTACTAGATTGCTCAGCTTGTTGAATGGAGGTTGCAAAGAATAATTTTTTGGCTTTTTTTATAGATTGGTGTAAACGTCGGAGGGCTTTTTTGTAGCAGTTTTTTGCTGCTTCACAATAATTTGCCCTCCAGAGGCGCTCCAACTTTTTGCAATTTCTTTTTTTCTCCATCAACTCTACGGAAAACCAAGGAGCGGTAGGGGATTCTCTGCGAGATGTGGCAGTTTTAGCAGGAGCGATAGATTCCACAGTGTTGCCTATCCAGCGGTTTAGCAGCACTGCATCGGAGTTCACATCCGATGTCAGTGTGGGGAGGGCCACTGCAAGAGCCGGACATAAGGTGTCAGCAGATAATTTATCCCAGTTTCTACATATGTAGGAACGTTTGCCTGTTTTCTGGGAACTTTATACTTTTCACACGTATAGTTGGTTGATTTTGGACATGTTTCTCTTTTCCTTTTCTGAATTTGAATGACTACCAGTGATGAGAAAGGGGTCCTAAATTGGTAACATCTGCCATTTGCCCCAAGGGTGGTGCGCCCGTGAGGTGTCATTCTTTTCATCACACTTTTTTTCACAGATAGTAAGTGTGGGTGGATGTACTGTCTCAGTGGAGCAGACATCGTATAATTCTCTGTGTGACTGTCTTGTTGAAATCCACCGGGAATTTCCCTTATTTATACAAAGAGTTGTTTTTGGACGATACACATTAAGCATACCCAGCTACATAAAGAGGGGGTGCGAGACTGGATTTTGAGAGTGGGCTTTTCCAGGTGAATAAAATTTGACGCTAAGTAATAGAGTGTTATCCTACGTCCTGGGTACAGAGTTTTCTGTTATTGTTATTGGTTGAGTGGGGGCTACCCTGTTATTACCCTTAATTCCCTCTTGGCTCCTGTGTGAATTATAGGTCGCAGGAGGTAAACCAGGGGTTGCAGCTGCGACCCCTGGTGACCCCCTAAATGACGTCCATGTGTGATACTAGAATTACATTGTGTGGTGTTATGTCCTGTTTATTGCATGAGTCCTAACAAAAATTTTAGAAACGTCACCCTCTGAGGAGTGCTGTCTGTCTACTGACCTACTCTCTCTTACACCTTATGAGGACAGTCACATCATTTTTATAGTATCAATATTAAGACAGGCTAGGGTAAACACCGAAAGGTGATAACAGCACCTCTGATCAATCTCTGCGACAGACTCCCTACATCTACCCTAAATCCACATTGATGGCACTGCGCACGCCTAACACTGACTGCGCTCAATATAATCCACACTTATGGTCAGATACCACAAAATGTACATGTCCTCACTGAAACGTGAAGCTACAGATAACGAATGAAAAAATCAAAACACATGCTGTCACTGCATCTATGTCTTCCGACATCAACGCTGCACTAATCAATGCACGATCCCTTGTCAAGCACCGGCAAGAAATACACAATCTTATTATCAACAACAACCTTGATTGTCTCTTTCTCACGGAGACATGGACGGATGGAGATCCGATCCTGACATGGCAGTTGCGACCCCCCAGCCTATAACGCCTATCGCCTAGATAGAGTGGGGCAGCGCGGAGGAGGACTAGCCATCATCGCCCGCGACCACATAACGGTCAGAATATCTCCATCCACTCCACCTCCTGCGAAGCCCTTCTTTTCGATCTTAAACTCACCCCATCGTTTCATTTTAAAGGCATCCTCCTATATCGACCACCAGGCTCTCGCACCAACTTTCTAGCAAATCTGGGTGCAATACTAGAAGCTCCAGCGCTGGAAGACTCATTTACATTATTGGGCAACTTGAACTTCCATCTTGAGAATGCAGCTGACAAAGATACCCATTCCTTGATATCAGACATGCACACTATGAGTCTTCGGCAACTGCTAACCACCCCCACCCTTATAGTCGGTCACACGCTAGATGGCATTTTTACTAATATGCAAGGCGTTAATATAATAGATACCTTACCAATGCCATGGACCGACCACTTCGCCATTTTAATAAAAATATCTGTCACATTAAATAGACTCAGACCCCACTCTGTACCGAAACCACAAACCATTAAAGTTTGGAAGGACATCGATCACGCTGAGCTAACGAGCCTACTTGAAAAAACTCGTCCTGACTCAACATTTGATCCAAACTTGGCCACACGACAATTTCAGGAGTGGATAGGTACCGCCACCCACTCCTTAGCCCCAACTAAAAAATTCTCTAGAAATAGAGCAACGCCATCAGTCCCATGGTTTACAGAGGAGCTCCGTATTAAGAGGCAATTCTGTAGAAACAGGGAGAGACATTGGCGCAGATCCTACAGCGCTGAAAGCAAGACCAGCTATAAGGAAGCACTCGGACAATACAAAGCCCTTATAGTTGAGATGAAAAAATCCTATTTCACTGAACAAATCAATTCTGCTAAAAACTCAAGTAAAAAACTTTTTGAGATAACAAAGGTTTTAGCGGGAAACGCACCGGACCTGAATCCTCCACAATCCCAAGTCTTTTGTGATTCTCTGGCTGATTTCTTTTTCACAAAGGTGAATAATATATATCAAGCATTCTCCACAAAAACAGTAATCAGCCCCCCACATCTAACAACGGGACTAACAATATCGAACTTTCTCAGTTCTTAGACCTTGGAGAAACACAAATCAAGGAAATAACGGCCACAATCAAATTAGGCTCAGCATTAGATCCTTGCCCTCTAAAAGTCATTCGTCCGATCATGGACTATCTCTCCCCTGACATTGTATCAATCTGCAACACAATGTTCAGAACTGGGATATACCAAGACTCCCTTAAAAACACCTTGGTCAAACCCCTACTTAAGAAAGCTAATCTGGACAAGGACCAACCAAAAAACTACCGCCCCATAGCCAGTCTCCCCTTTTTAGCCAAGGAAGAGGAAAAGGCTATTAACTCACAACTCTCAGAGTTCATAGAAAAACATCAACTACTGGACAACACCCAATTTGGTTTCCGCAAGTTCCACGGAACCGAAACTGCCTTAATAAAAGCTACAGAGGACATAAGAGTGATCCGGGAGCAGAGAGGTACAGCAATACTCGTACTGCTCGATCTGTCGACGGCCTTCGACACGGTCGACCACAAGATCCTGGTCGACCGTGCCGAAAACCTGGGCATCCGCCACATGGCTAGAAATCTGCTTTCCTCCTTCCTGGCCGGTAGATCACAGGTGGTCACACTGGGGCCCTTACAATCGCACAAGCTGTCACTACCGTGTGGGGTTCCCCAAGGCTCATCCCTTAGTCCGACACTATTCAATATCTACGTGTCGGACCTGGCCTCTGTCATCAAGGCCTATGGGATGAGCCTTACCTCGTACGCGGATGACACCCAGCTTGTGTTGGCCATCAACGGGAATGGAGACAAGGTAGCTGAAAACTTCCAAGAGGGCATGCGGGCGATCGGTGAGTGGATGGCCTCTAACTGCCTAAAGTGAAATGCTGAAAAAACGGAGGTCGTCATATTTGGACATCTCTCCCCCGGATGGTCAAACACCTGGTGGCCCCCTACGCACGGAACACCACCTACACCAGCCATCACCGTCAGAAATCTGGGGGTGATTTTTGACGATTAATTAAATTTCATGGTCCACTCAAATAAAATAGCAGCAACAGCCCATCACAAACTTAGGCTGATCAAGAAAATCATGCCGTTTCTACCAACCTCAGCAGGTAAGACGCTGGTAAGCGCCCTCGTGCTGTTATCTCTTGACTATTGTAACAGCTTATTCATCAACGCCCAAGCAAGAGTGACCAACAAAATGCAGACCATCCAGAATGCTGCAGCCCGCCTCTTGTCTGGAATCCCAAAGTTCTCACCAATCTCTGAGACTATAAGAGACCTGCATTGGGTCAAGATTCGAAACAGGATCATGTTTAAAGCGCTGTGCATACTCTATAAAGCACTGCACAACTGTGGTCCACATTTCCTGAAATCTCATCTCAGATACCAGTCCTCCATAAGATCGCTCCGATCTAACAACCTTAAAATCCTTCAAATACCACGAACAAAAACAGTTAACTGGGGCAATAGACGCTTCCTTGTGGCAGCTCCCAGGTTATGGAACTCCCTGCCAGCTTCCATCAAAGACAGCCCATCCCTGATGCATTTCCGCAGAAAGATAAAGACCTGGCTGTTTGATCAAGAATAGTTACCGGCCTAACCTCGGGAATACATTCAAAGTTTCTAGCGCCGAGACGCTTACGGGCAATTGTACGTGCTGTATAAATCTCAAAAATAAATAAATAAATAAATAAATAAATAAACAGCCACAACTTCACCAGGGTAAAATCAGGCGTCCCTTTCGGATGTATTACGTTACAACCCATGCTTTTATCACGCATGCTGTTACAACACAGGTTTTACTACGCATACCATTACAACGCATAGCGCTTTGGGGTGCTGGATAGTGAATAGTCTAATTTACTATTCCAACTCCAGTCCCCCTGGACACTAGGGAAGGTGTTGGATAGTAAATCAAATCTATTTCCTATCCTAGAGCGCCCCCCAGCAGAATGCGTTGTAATGGTTTTTGTTGTAAAACCCGCGTTGTAATAGCACTGCGTGGTAAAGGTTGCGTTGTAAAGGATGTTTCCCGTCCCTTTCATATCTGGGTCAACTTGTTTATATATGCATCTTTGCTCTAAAGTTGCCTTGAGCCTTAGTAAGGGAACAGCCTATTGGAATCACCACACATACCTGATTCTGGATGGAACTGTGGGTTCAAGCAACAAATGGCCTACATACCCAATACAATTTCTATGAAATAATATGTACTGTTAAACAGTGCGGCGGACTTTGTATCAGTTGCACAACCAAGTTTGGCTAACTCGGCTCTGAAACTTGCTCGAGCAGGGGTATCTCTGCTGGCATAACGTCAGACATTTAGGGAACACTAAAAAGAGTGAACATGCAACCAGAAGTACATATAATGACTCTGTAATTGTTGGCTGCATCCCAATTAACATTCTCCCTCTGAATAAGACTGTAACTCTGCATGCCATTAAGGATTCTTCAGAAACAAAACACCCCAAAAAAATGTTCTGGGAATCAGAAAGTCAACATTGACACTGTAACTAAGGTTCCTGCTGAAGTCGCAAATTCATCCAAAAACTTGATTTTCACTCAGTCCATTTTCTGTAAATAAAAATGCTGGTATGTTGACCCGTGATTAAATAACGGCATTTCATGGCTACTGCACACAAAACCTGAAGGGAAAATACTTCTTTTTATTAATAACAAATGTTTGTTTTGAGTATGAAGTAGGACTGATAAGGCTTGCAACTTGCTCTAAGATCAGAGTGATGCAAATTCATGCTGCCTCATCCTGTATGGCTGGATGAGGCACACCAGACTAAAATTAATGTTTCATAAATAAGATATAGGAAAATACAGTTAATTAGCGGATTCAAAAAAACATCTATGTTAAGTAGTAGAACAGTAGTACTACACACACCCCTTAGGCTATTCAAAAACCTATGGTAAGGGACGTTCACTACTCCTTTCATTTATGTTTTGAGATCTCGGCCAAAGTTGCAGAGTTAGGCGGAGTGCATTTACAATAAAGAAAAAAATCCAATCGTTTTCGAAGATTCTTTGTACTATAAGTGTGAATTCATCATGTCGAAATATGGGATAAACTTCACTTCACATATCCAACACCACACACCTTTGGGCAAGTCGATGTGGATTTATTTATTTTTAATTCTTTTTTAGCTAATGGAGTTCGTTATACCCGTTCCAGCCCGTTATGCACTGCCCATTATACACTGCTTATCATATGTGATTTATTGATTGACGATTTCCTTATCCCTACCCGTGATCTGTATATTTCTATCATATATTCATTGTTCATTTCATTCTAATTAATATTTCTACACTCGGTTAATCTTCTAAAATTAACCAGAGATTATCCTAATGAGCCCATTAATAATTTAAAAATCGAGCCAAAAAATGAAAGTGACTTTCAGTTTTGTATCTAATTAGTCATCCGACATAAATGAATTCCTTCAAGCCATTCGTTTATATTTCTCTGCGGTCAAAATGTTATCCAGCTCCTAATTTACAAAGATTCCCACGGTGTTTTCCCTTCAAGGGAACCTGCTGGAAATTTTAATAAAGGTTCATGCCACCCCCAGCCTCGCTTGAGGAATTAATCTTTTGAGGCAATTTGTTATCACATGAAAGGTTTAATTATCTTCGACGGTGAATCTTCTCCTCCTTCGTGTGCACTCTTAAGCGAGGGAAAAAGGAGTGTCTAAGCCGGAAGAAATCTTAAAGCTGACAATGTATTTAAGATCAACCAAATTAAGGCATTTTAAAAATAGTATTGTTTTTATGTTGGCTTAGAATGTAAGGGGCAGATTTATGAGTTCTGGCGCATCTCTGCAAATCAGCAGGGATGCGCCAGAACTGATGCGTCACGTAATTCCCTCCTTGCGGCACCACAGATGCGCCGCATTTACAATGCGGCGCACCATGGTGCAAGGAAGGGCAGATGCGTGACGCATCTTGTGGTGTACGGGCGGCGCATTGCTGGAGTAGCGTTGCAAGTGCGACGCAACTCCTGCAATGTACAGAGGCCACCCATACATAACGTGGTGCGTCACTCCTTACACCTGCTTCAAGCAGGCGTAAGGATTTGACCCAGCAGCGTCGTAAAACTGACTCAGTGAAATCTTGTAGATTTCACTGCGCCAGTTTTATGGGACTTTCCTACGAGGGAACGTCCACCCTGCGACAGAACGCCCACATGAAACCAGACGCAGGTTTCATGTGGTGCAGGGCTTTACAACGTGACGCATCTGCCTAGATGCGTCACGTTGTAAATAGGTCGCAGGGATGCGCCACGTTTCTGCGCCGTTGCGTGCTGCAACGGCAGCGTAAACGTGGCGCAAGTCCGCCATAAATCTGCCCCTACGTGCCTCAAATAAGAGGTGCTACTATTTCCGTAATTAATGGTACTTGATTTATCGACCTCGTAAAGAGGAAAGGCTAAATTTGCCGTGCACTAGTGGACCTAATGACAATGCCCGATTGTGAACCCTTGGGGTTATTTAGCAAAATGCAATTTTTGGCTGCATTTGTGGACCCTCTTAATTTATTGTAAATTGTATGTGCTTAAAAGTCTGTGATATTTTGGGAACAAAATAATAGCCAGAAAAATCCCAAACATCTGATGTTTGTGTGGATGTGGGAAAGAATTTCATGGAAACTTTTTGCATATGTTTTACTGTATAGGTACAGCAAAATACATATACTATATCATCATAATAACTTTATTCCGACTATTACAGTAATAAAAGCACAAAGATTAAATTACAGTCAACTGTACATTTTCATACATGATGTAACCTAAAATTAGGTGGTGACATTGACTAATGTAAGGATGCACAAACTTCCCAAGGTAATCAATAAATAAAGCAATTTTGAATTTATGTCGAATTTTTTAAAAGTATAAATTAGAATAAAAAGTTTAAGAAGATTATTATACATTTTAGACAATTGGTTAAAACACTCCAGAGTGATTAAGACTAAATAACACAATAACAGTTCGCTAAATATCAATTTCCAGGAGGTACCTTCGTTTCAACCACATTGCCTGGAGGAATTTAGAGATTACAACCACATCCACTGGGTCTGTATCAGATTTTAAAATTCTAAAGAAAACAGAGTAATCCCTAATACCCAAATTCCTACACAGTTGTGTGTTCCATTTAGACCGAGCCTGCTTGTAAGCCGGGCAGAAGAAAAATACATGAATTTCTGTTTCCTCCGCCACACAGCATCCAGGGCAAAGATAGTAGGCCTCATCTGACCACTTATTGATTATTGCAAATAGTGGGGGGTCTCATATCTAAATTGAAGGAATAGCCTCCTTGTGAACGAAGGAAATATTGAGTCTAAAACCTGTTCAAATTGATAATGCGATTTAAAAATCAAAAACCCATGCGTCAAACTCGTAGCACTAGTCGCTTGAATTAGACTAGCCAGTTTGAAATCTCTAAATTCTTTAGCTAGAGTTTTTTTTGAGGTGGCTGGGCATGACTCCTCCGGAGAGACCCATAGGTCCTTCCTGCCAATAGCACGGAGCGAATCCCTCACGAAAGACAGCCATGGTATACTACCCACGGCCCCTAGTAACAATAGTAATGCCTTGACTTCCTCCCTATAGTGTCTCAACTCGACTGTACTCCATAGGCGACGCCAATATAACAGGGGTCGGCTCGAGATTAAGTCCACTACTGGGAGGATACCCAGGTCCATCCTGAGGGGGACCAGTGGGGTATTTGTTGGCAGAGCCATTACACTTCTAATGAACTTGTTTTCAGTGAGGGTCAGTATAGTTGATTTACTGTGCCCCCAAAGTTTTGCCCCATACATAGAAGCCAAGCGTGCTTGCACCTTATACATTTCCAGGGGAGGGCTGATTGCCTTCAAAGAACAACCCTACTTCACTTTCTGTAATCCCCCTATTGCCTGTGAACGCTTCAGATTCGCCCTATCGATTTGTGGGCCCCAGCCCATTTTATCATTCAGGGTTAAGCCCAGGTATTCAAAAATATGGACTCGCTCTAACGGAATATCGTCCATTACTGGATGTGGATAGGTGGTAGGTTTAGCATTGAAAACCTTGTATTTTGTTTTACTGATATTGACTAGAAGTTTTCTCCTTTTACAGAACTGGAGAATTCCCTTAGAACTCGCTGCATCCCCATAGGTAACTTTGAGAGGAGTAGGGTATAATCCGCAAACATCAGTGCGGGAAATTTGCGTGATGCTATTTTTGGGGAATCCAAATCCTTCGCAAGGAGTAGATCATCTATTAATCCATTAAGGAAGAGGGAAAAGAGGGTCGGCTCGAGCACACAGCCCTGTCTAACCCCCTTGTCGACAGGGAAAGGGGCTGTCAATTGGGCATTTTTACCGTATCTTACTCTGGCATAAGTACCCTGGTGGAGAGGTTGAAGTTGGAAACAAAGATAGGGTGGTACCCCCATGGCCAATAGGATACTCCATAACTGGTCCCGATCAACCATGTCAAACGCAGATTTCAAATCCACGAAAGTAAGATAAAGACTCCCCTGTTCCAAAACCACATGCTTCCAGTATATCAGCTGCAACCTAAACAACTGGTCAACAGTTGACATCTTAGCTCTAAAGCCAGCTTGTAATGGAGTAAGTATGTCACGATCTTCCATCCATTCCTGGAATCTCCCTAATAATAACCTCCCATAAAGTTTCTGAGAAACATCAATAAGGCTAATAGGCCTATAATTAGACGGTTCCTTGTTTATAAATTGGAACAATCTCTGCACCTGCCCACGTCAGCGGTGCAGGGAGGCCATATTGGATTGCATTAACCAATGATGAGAGGTATGGGGCATAGATTGACAGTTCACTTTTGAACAGGTCGCCCGGAATTCTATCCAGTCCTGGAGCTTTATTGGGCTGTAGTTTAGCTAAAGCAGATGTCAACTCTCCCATAGAATATGGGGGTGCATCGCATAGGGTTTGAAGGTTAAAATTACACAATGGAGTTTTATTAAGACTTGCGTCTGAGTGGGAACTAGAATGTAATTCCTTGAAATGTGAAAACCAAGCATCCTCATCAATATTGGGATCAAGTGTAGTTCTGGCTTCCACTTTCCCAAAATGGACCAGGTTCCATAAGCTTTTACTGTCTTTTTGGTCCAAGGCCTTCGTAATCTCCTGCCATCTTTCTGTTTCCTACTCGGTCTTCGCATTTACAATTATTCTCTTGTAGGTGGCCCTAGCTTCCCTAATGCAGGAGCAATCGGCCCCTTTTAGTGCAGCCAACAAGGTTAGTTTTGCTACCTTACAAGCTTTCGAGTACCACGATCTCCTGGGACCACCAGAATTATGTTTGGAAGTTCCGCTCTTAAAAAAAATCGGCCAGAACCAAAGCCAGTTCTTGATGTAATGCACCTAGATCACTATCAAAACCGGGGTATGTTAGATTTGCCGCAACAACACTAGTTCTCTCTAAGATAGGTATAATGCTGGCATAAAGTTTTGACATTGTTTTCTCCGACTGCTTTAACTTGGACCATCTGGTCCGTCTCCCTCCTTCTACAATCACCAAATTATTTTTTTACGGCTCATCGATATATCCTCTTGAGCCGCACCACTGAAGATCCAATTTTATGACTAAAGGGTTGTGGTCACTCTCACATCGTTCTCCCACAGCAAACTTCCACCACATTATGCCACAGCTCTATACTGATCAGAATATAATCAATAACCGTGGCCTGTCCGGTCCTCTTAAAGGTCGGGTGCCCAGGATTATCACCAGCAAACCGGCCATTACAGGCCCTTAATGAGAAGCACAAAGTCAAGGAGGTTAACTGTAGGACTAAAGGGGTCCATTGATTAATAGAATATATATTAGGGGGAGGGATTGACCAGATAACATCCTCCTCACTAGTGATTGGATGCGTAATTCCATTCAGTGGCTCGAAGTGGCAGTTAAAATCTCCACAGTTTATAAAATTTAAATTTCTTGCCAGTCTGTTCAAAACGTTTGACAAGCTATCTATCGTTTGCGATGTCCCATCGTACTGAACCGGTCGAGAGAAAATATTGATAATGGCAAGTTTTGGTAGATTCTTGTGTGACAGAAGAGTACAGGTTATGTCTGGGGAATATGTCTCGATTCGTTTAACCTTGCATCCAAAATGTGAAGCCACCCATATACCCCCTGACGGTCTGCCCTTGGGTCCCTTCACTGCCCCCTCACAATATGCTACAAAGCCTGCCCTATATTGTGGCTCTACCGCCCAAGTTTCCTGGAACAAGCATATCTCGTGGGGATCAATATATTCTCCCCAGTCTGCTTGATCTCATTTTCAAGCGAGACCCGCAATGTTCCACGATAGCATTCTAGAGCCACCAATAATTGATTGTACAATCTGCCTGCCCATTTCCTCTCTTGAAGGTCTATCAGTGATCCCAAGATTACTACATTCAGGGATAGTCCCAGAGATACTAGATTCAGGGGTAATCCCAGGGTTACTGTATTCAGGGATGGTCAGCAGGGTTCCTGTGGTATAGCAGACAACTTCTCCACTATCATGATCACTTATCTTCAAACAAGTGGAATCCAAAAAATCCCCCCGTTTTCCCACCGGTCTAAGCGCTGTGACACTGTTGTGCCCCGCTACACCCGATAGTCTAGAGGGTTGATCTACATCTCTACACGATGCTGCCCTGTCAATGTTCTGTTTTACCAGAGTTGTAACCTGGTCAGTATCGACCGGGGTCAGTCAATCCACTGAATCCAGTAGACTAAATCTATTATACAGAGGTACTGCTGATAATTGGCCACCATTCACCCAATTTAGACAAGTGTTCATCCTAGCTGGATGGCCCCTCCTACCCTTCACAAGCTCATTGTTCCCTTGATTGGACATAGAGTCTGGAGGGGTATAAAAATAGCTCAGGTCCCTGGCCTGTATAAGAGTTTGTGGGTTTACCAGTAAACCCCAGCAGACATGCTCAACAGCCCTCGGGTCATTAAAATTAACGACAATACAACCTCATGGGATATTTTTCTGTTTACATCCTACCCAGGCCACCCTTCTTACAAATAAGATTTTGGACTGTACCTCACGGGGGAGTGGTTTGTTGATGTTTAACCAGTGTATTGTCTTATTATTTAGTTGTTTATATGTTTCAAGTTGCCCTTGCTTAGGCGCTGGGACGCCATTCAGAACAGTGACATAGGGCGAGCACTCGGAGGGGAGATCTAAATGTTGGTGAGCATTTTCTACCTCCTTACCATTCTGATTCGCCCTATGAATAAAACCAGTTAACTGAGGATGACCCTGGGTTTCTCCATGGGAGGTACTACACCCACCCTACACCCACCCTGTAACTCTACAGCCGCTAATTTTACTTTAGTAGTTGTTTCCGGCGACAAAGTATTTTTAGCCATTGGTCAGGATCCCAAGCCCTCAGTTGATACTAAATTGGTACCTGCTAATACCTCATACTCCCCTCCACCTCCCTCCCTCAAGGGATATCTGCCTTGTCCACCTCCCACTATATTACTCTTAATGCCACTCTCAACAATGGTTAGTGAAGACTCAAGATCCACAAGCCTATTCTCAATTGACGAGAGTCTCATTAATGTAGGTTCCAATGATAATTTCATCAAGGCACCTATTTTTAGCCAATATTCTTCATCAGTCTTTGGCAGTTCAATAGCACTTTCATCTATGTTTCCGTCATTTGCCACTTGAAGTATTAGAGGTGAGGCCTCAAGGGTTATAGGGCCCACCTTTGGGCTTTCATCCGATTTACTCAGCTTAGATACTTTGGGATTCTTCCCCTTCTGCTGAGTTCCTCCTCGCTTCCTCTTGGGGATCGTCCCCTGTACGTGTTCCTTGGGTTTAGTGGGCTGATTATGGACCAAGGCAGCACATGAAACTATGGGCCAGATGTAGGTAGCCCTTTACCGATCGGAATCGGCCGAAAATACCGATTTTCGGCCGTTTCCGATCGGTAAAGGGCTATTGAGATGTAGGGGCACATTTTCGGTAATTTTACCGAATCGGTATCATTACCGAATCGGTAAATTTACCGATTCGGTAATATGTACCGAATCGGTAAAATAATTACCGATTCGGTAATATTTACCGATTCGGTAAAATTACCGAAAATGCAATGTAGGTAGGCAATGTACCTTCTGCACATGGCTTACAGAATCGGTATTTTACCATGGAATACAAATCCATGGTAAAATACCGATTCCGGTGTGCATGCACATGTGTGCATGCACACCTATGCTATGTGACAGGCAGACCTGCCCTTAGGGCAGGTATGCCTGCCACATGGCACCCACGCCTGTTTAGGGGGTGCCAGGGGGTGTCAAAGTGACACCCCCTGCACCCTTGTGAAATTCGGTATTTACCGATTCGGTAAATACCGAATCGGTAAAGCCTATTGATTCCTATGGGCTTTGAAGCCCATAGGAATCAATAGGCTTTACCGATTCGGTATTTACCGAATCGGTAAATACCGAATTTTACCGATTCGGTAAAAGGGAACATCTGGATTCCCTACATACCAACCCCTCACATTTACCGAATCTTAATTACCGAATCGGTAAAATTCGGTAATTTTCGGTAATTAAGATTCGGTAAATGTTACTTACCTACATCTGGCCCTATATTATTAGAAGAGTTTTGCTGAGCTTCACCTCGGGCGCCGTAGGGTGTGATACATCTCTCTCCAAGGTATTAGATGAAGTTTCATTCTGCTGCAAACCTTGGCTCGACGTCTGAGAAACAGGGGGAGGGTGGGACTGAAGGTCTCTTTGGGGAGAGCGAGCATTAATTATCCCCCCCAGTGACAACCGCTTTGGAAATATAGGATCCATAGAAAGTCTACGCTCAGTGATTGCTATCTCATGAGCTAAAACAGATGAAGCCCTCTAGAGTTCCTGCAACATATCCCACTCCGGCAGCTTTCCTGCCTCGCGCCTCACGTGTTGCCAATGCTTATCTCAATTTAGTAGTGATCACAGTATCCCCAAAGAACGGAAAAATATTCACTTACTAAAGAGACGAAGTGTCCATTGATGTTGATGAACTAAGAGAAAGGGCCCAGCCCAGCCTCTCACAGTTTCGAACGGGCTCAAACGGGCCCGCCCTTGGCTCGGGCTATGCCCGCGCGCGTCCCGCGAAGCGGGGGCCGCAAGCCGTGAAATAGCGATGTGGGCGGGATTACCTTGAAGCCCAGGTGAGTGGCGTTAGTGGGCTCCTGGTCGCCGTAGTCCCCCGAGCTTTCTCCCAGCAGCAAAAGAACCAACACCAAAGTCCGGCTGCGAGCGTCTCCCGCAAAGTGGGGGCCACGAGCCATGAAATAGTGCTGTGGGCGGGACTACGTTGCAGCCCAGGTGAGTGGTGCTAGTGGACTCCTGGCCGCCTCAGTCCCCGGAGCTTCCTGGCAGCAGCAAAAGAACCAACACCAAAGTCCAGCTGCAAGCGGCTCCCGCGAAGCGGGTGGCCACGAGCCATGAAATAGCGCTGTGGGCAGGGCTACGTTGAAGCCCAGGTGAGTGGCCCTAGTGGGCTCCTGGTCACCGCAGTCCCCGGAGCTTCCTGGGAGCAGCAAAAGAACCAACACCACAATCCGGCTGCGAGCGGCTCTCACGAAGCGGGGGGCGCGAGCCGCGAAACAGCGCCGCCGGCGGGACCACGTTGAAGCCCAGGTGAGTGGGACCAGTAAGTAAGTAAGTAAGTAAGTAAGTAAGTAAGTAATTTTATTTGCACAGTTAATTAAAACCAATGCAATGCAATAAAAAACATAAAAATTGAAGTACAATGTAAAATCACATATGTTTAAAACCATCATTGTATGAACATTTATGTTCTTTTCTTAGTAATTTTAAAATCATATCAGCCATTCAGTTATCTCTCAGTATTTGATATTAAGTATGATTTGTGTTACAAGACAAGTTGGAACCAAGTCAATTCAATATTCTGGACCTGGCATTTTGTCCCCCACAGCCTTCAAAAATTTTACCAGGCTGCAGCTCAATTGAGGGTCCTGAGATGAAAAGCATGTTAGTACTGCGCTCCTTCGTGTACGTATCCCAAGCCGAATAAAATGTTGTTTTAAAAGGGATTTCCTCTCATCCAGCAATTTCTCGCAAGAGCATAGTAAGTGAATCATGTCTTCTTCTCTATGACCGCATAGCCGGCATGACAAACCTGCTTTCTTTTTTAACCAGTGTGGGAAATACTGGATGCAGGGCAGCAGCCCAAATCTGTATTTTAAGAAGCACATTTTTGTCTTTTTTGCATAGCCCAAGCCCAAATAGTTCTGAGGAGCTTTTGCCGAGTAAGAATTCAAAATCATCCAAGCATGCGTTCTTTTTGCAAAAACTGTTTTGTCTTGTACCCACGACTGGTGTTTGATAGATTTCTTAACCAGTTTGTTGAAGGTTTTATGGTCTAAGGAAGATGCCCAGAGCTGTTCCAGCCCGGTGTTTACAAGACTTTTTGCAAGATATTTGGCTGCAGGCGAGGTCGAAGTCTGCTCTATTTCCCTCCATAGATGATTGTTCAAGGTTCCCTGTGCAGATTTCCTCACTTTGTCCCATACACAGATGTAGGCCCCCTGGCGTCCCAGGAGCTGTTGTTGAATGCCAAACTCCAGCCTAATCTGTGATGGGGAGGTCCACTTAGGAAGACTAAAGGTGATTCTATATGCGGCTGTGATTGTATTGTCAAGTATTACTGCATCTCTGCCTCGTAAAACCTCACTTCCATAAGTGATTGTTGGCAGAAGTTTTGCTCAGATAGCTTGTGCCAGTGGTGTTAATGATGGACCAGATAGCTTGTTATTCAAGGTTTTTAAAGCAATTGCCAGAGCTATCCCTTTGCCTTTGATGCAAGACCTTTGTGCAATGAATCGGCCGCCGTTGTCAATTTTCACGCCTAGATATTTATATATTGACGTATCTTTAATGCGAGATTTGTTGCAGAGCCACGTGAAGGTTTTTCTTTTTCTTTTACTGATGGTCATAGATTGAGTTTTCTCAAGGTTAACTATTAGATCATTTGCCTCAGAATAGCTCTGAGTGATGTTCAGGAGTCTTTGAAGCCCTACTTTAGTATGGCTTATGAGAACAATGTCGTCCGCATATAAGAGGCATGGTATACTAAGCCCTCCTAGTTTGGGGGCGTGTGAGTTGCAGTCAATCAGATTTGGCGCCAGGTCACCCAAGAACAGGTTGAACAATGTTGGGGCCAGGACGCAACCCTGCTTGAGGCCATTGTTTGTCGGTATGCGCCTGGACAGCAATGAGCCGTCCCCCACCTTTATTCGTATCCAGGTCTCCGTGTGCAGGTTTATTAACAGGTCCAGCAGCGGTTTTGAGATCCCCCAATTCTTTAGTTTAGACCACAGGAGATTCCAATTGACGTTATCGAAAGCCGCTTTGTAATCTATGTAGCAGAGATGTAGTGGCAGTTTTTTCGTCTCTGCCTTGTCTATTAGTAGGCCCATGGTTAGGATATTAGTCATCGTGCCCACTGTTTTGACAAAACCTGTCTGATAAACTGGTATCAGCGATTTCTTTGCCGCCCATTCCTGTAGTTCCTCCAGCAGTAATCCTGCGAAGTACTTCGCCTCATTGTCTATTAGGGCCACTAGTCGGTAATTTTGAGGAAGAGCCCTGTCCCCTGCTTTGTATATTGGGGTTATAATAGAGCCCTTCCAGGAATCTGGCAGGATGTTCGAGCACCTGATTTCCAGAAAAAGGGGTTCGAGAGCTGCTGCCCAGTAGCCCGCATCTTGCTTGAAGAGGATTGGGGGGATTCCGTTAGGTCCCGGAGCTCCTTCCCTTCTACCTTTTTTAATTTGACATTCGATGCTGTTTTGGAGCTTTGAGATGTTGTTAGGTTCGTATATGGCTTTGGTTTCGGCACGCAATTGGGTTTGTTGTGCAATGTTGGCATTGTCGACTATTCTGTTATCTAATGTAAATAGGACCTTGTTTTTAGGAGGTTCTTGATTAAAGTGCGTGTCAAGATAGGATGCCCATATTTCCTCTGTGATGTTTGATGCGACCCCCAGGTGTGCTGGACGTATCAGCGAGTTAATGGTTTTCCAAAATCTCGCCCCATCATTCTGTTTAATGTCTGAGTGTAATTTTGCCCACAAGTCCTCCTTTGTTGATTTGGTTGCTTCCCATTTCAACTTTTTTAGATTGGATTTCAGTGTCCGAAGGTGGTTTTGCTTTGCTATTTCTTTTGGGTCTAGTTGTATTTCCCTCATTAAGCGGTATATCATGTTTTTTGCTTCCTTGATTTTTTCTCTGTACTCTCGTGACAGGGTGTCAATTTTGCCGATCTTTGCAGCTGCTTTGGGCTGTGTTGCGTAGTTCGACATCGTGATTGTAAATTGTTCCCATTTTGTAACCTCGTTTAATCCAGTCCGCTCCAAAAAGTGTTGTTGTGCACTTCCTAAAAACATCTCGCCCATTACTGCTGAGTACTTGATTTTTTTAAAATTGACAGTATGGATGGACTCTTTTGGAGCGTTGGATCGCTCAAGTGTAGGTTTCACTATATTCAAAGCCATTTCCTGAGGGCAATGGTCACTATCAATTTTTTTCCCTATCTGGAACGAGGTTATGTAGTAAAAAAGGGGTAGTGAAACAAAGGTATAATCTAAAATGCTGTTTGATCTTGTAGAATGATAAGTTGGAGCTGGCGGACTGTCTCCCGCGAATCTACCATTTAGGGCTCTGATGTTAAAATGTTCCAATTCTTCAAGTGTCTTCGCTCCTAATTGTGTTTGCTTGGTTATTTGAAATTTTTCTTGTAGTGGTAGTTCCCAAGATATGTTTTGAACTAGGATTTCCTCTTCTTGTGGCATACCCATCAGGTTAAGATTGAAATCCCCTGTAAGCACAATGTTAGTTGTTGACCTTTCCGTAAGACATTCCTCCAAGAAATTGTATAATTCCTTGACTGCTTTTTTTTTTCCTTTAGGATGGATATAGGCGTTGATGAACAAGCAGTCACAATTGACTTTCTCCTCATCTTGGGGTGCTAGGACTAGCTTAATTGCAAGATTGGCTTCCGAAGAGGAGCCTATTTCTTCTATCCTGACAAAACTAGTAACTGCATCGTAAATCACTAATCCACCTTTGAGGTGCCCGTACTCGGCTGACCTTTTGGCTTCTGTAAAAAATCGTAAGTATCCTTGGAGATGTGGAGGTTCGGCTAGCCATGTCTCCTGCAGGGCCACTATGTCGAAAGATCTTATGTAAGCTAAAAATTCTAAGTCCAGCATTTTAGTTGATAGCCCATTGATGTTCCAGGAGCATATGCGCAGTTGGTTTGGCGTGTGCTCCCGGGAGTTTTGGTCGGGTTGTCAGTTGCTGTTTTTATAGTTCTCACAATCCGTCTTAGGTCTTTCAACTCAGTTAGAACTGCCCTGTCTACTCCTAACCAGCAGGTGCTTTCAGTGTTCTCATTACTACCTGTTCTACATGGCCCTGCCGCGCCTCTAAGGACCGAGATTCTATTACTGGAAGCGTTGTCCCTGGGCTCCCGCTTTGCTTCTGGGAACAGAATATCTGGGTATCTTGGTTTTGTATTTGGTTTTATCGTGATTCCCCAGTTCTTAAATACCTCTGCTTCGGATAGAATTCTCTGCGTTGTTTTTCCCGAGGCCCAAGTCGCCTTTGTCGCTTCCCTTCCTGTGCCTTCTAAGTCTTCAAATTCAATGGATAACAGGTCTGTGCTTGATACGTTTGCCAGTGGGGGGATGTGAGATGGGCTTCCGGCCGCCACAGTCCCCCGAGCTCCCCTGCAGCAGCAAAAGAACCAACACCAAAGTCCGGCTATACTATAGGGAAATTAAAGGATCAGATTTGCATAACTTTGATCATATTACGTCAACAAATGTGCTTTACTGTTATGGCTACAGGGCAGTAGTGTCTGCTAGAGTCAGTCACAAGGAACACACACGTTATGGGCAGTTTACCAAACCTTAACTGCTGAATTTCAGTGTTTTTAAGGTTTTAATTTGTAGCTATAATTGCATTTCAGTTGTTTTTTTTCAATGTATTCTCTTAAATACACATTAATATTTTATAAGCAGCCATGGGCCGTTTAGCAGATGGTGCCCCGGGGGCGAAACGGACATTTGCGCCCTCTTTGGCCGCTTCTGTGGCATTTTGGTATTATAGAAAGAGATGCAGACGTTTGTGCATCCCATTCTATAAAACTGATAGCGCTGGTGCACTTAAAGCGCCAGCGCTATCAACAGGTGTTTCCTCATTTGCATAGGAGTGTGCCCTATGCAAATAAGGGAATTCCTTTGACTCTGCACCCCCGCCATATTACAGACACTGGCGCAGTGTCAAAGAAGCCATCAGGAAGCGCACTGACATTGTGTCATTTAAAAGGTGGCGCATGACATCAGCCCTCTGCGGGGGGTAAAGGGGGTCCCATGGACCCCCCGACCGACATCCCCTTGCTGGCAGGTGCAATCACTGAATGCACCCACTTGCAAGGGGATCTTTAAAACCCTTTAAACTGCAGGCGGGTGCCGCCTGAACTGTGAAAACACAGAGCGCCTGCTCCGTGTTTTCACATGAATGCGCTGCCCCTAGGGCAGGGCGCCTGAACTTTGAAAACACGGAGCGGCTGCTCCGTGTTTTCACATGAATGCACTGCCCCCAGGGCAGCACGAGTTCGCAGCTTCCCCCCAGGGCAGCGCATTCACCATAATGGGGCGCATTTTCACTGTTTGCGCCGGTGCACCTTTTGAAAGGTAGCCGTGCGCAAACAGTGATATTGTGTAATATGGCCCCATAACTATAACTTCACTATGCCCTTGGTCTTTTTGATGAATGAATGAGGGCTGTTGATCATTTTCCACATGGAACTGTGTTTCTTGGACTTCACCTTCTGTTTACAGCTAACCATCACTGTGGATGGACCTTGGCAGTGCGCAGGGACTGGCTACAGGCGGTTGTGCCCAACCTGTTTTAGCTAGCCATCTCCTGCAGTGTGTAGTCTTTCCTCATGTGAAGCAGGGGTTGGAAGAAGTGCCTTACCTCTGGTCAGACCTTGTACCCAAATGTTCACACCTGGCCAAACCCTTCTGCCCACAGCCCTAAAAAGTATCACAAGAAAGCTAAAAATGGTAAGTGCCTGTTAACTGTTGCGCAGGTCGGTAAAACTGCACTCAAGTTGTCCAAAAACATTTGTTGACGATTCCATTTACCCTTGGTGCCCCTTCTTTGATCTGCATGAAGCACAAGAATCCTGCACTAGGTTTAACATGCTAGCAGCCTACCAATTTTCTTGAAGTTGCACTGACGAGCACCGAAGTTATTAGCGCATTAACTTGATGTTTGTTTTGCTTTTTAACTTGAATCCCCTTTTATTGATCTGCGCAAAGCATGCTCTACCGGCAGAAGGCTAAACATTCATGCAAATCTGTGTGTGCCACTAAGCAGCTTGTTTGAATGCCAGAGCAAGCCATATCTTTGTATCTATGACTCTGCATTGTTTCCCCCCTTATACAATACAGCACAGCGCTGCACTGCATTGTACAGCTTTGGAATAAAGATGCAAGTGGAGTGGTGTGGCTCACTGGTTAAAAGCGGCAGACCCGGGAGCAGAGGACGGCCCGGGACCAGGGTTCAATTCCCGACGCGGCAGGGTCGTGGACCAGGGTCAATGGACTCGATAATTCTCACCTCGATGCCTACTCTAACCAGGGATCACACTCGGCAACTCTGGGCATTAGCTTGCCTCATCTCCACAACGGCCCCCCCACATATGCCGGGGATGCCTGGTTTCACCTTGGTAGGGACCATCTCACAGGGAAAGCCAGGATGGGTTCCCCAGCGGTCTATTGCGCCGAAATACTTCTTCGGGAGTTGATTCTAGCGCGTTAGAAACAAACAATTATTAAATTAAACATTGTCTCTAGTGCAATATTAGGAGCCACTTTGTTCAGGCATATACCCTTTTGGTACATCGTCAGTACTCACATATTTGCTTATTTCCTGCACCTATGCACGTTTGAAAGGAAGTCTAAAATGCAGTACTTATATGAAAAATAATCCTCTTTATTTGTAAATTCTTTCATAAAAACTCTTCTCAATAGCATAAATCAGCCAAAGTATTTCTCCCCCACACAGGGAGCTTCCTCAGGGCGAATGGAAGTTGGCGTGTGAAAAGCTTTTCACACGACAACTTCCATTCGCCCTGAGGAAGCTCCCTGTCTGGGAGAAAAACACGTTGGCTTATTAATCCTATTGAGAAGAGTTTTTATGAAAGAATTTCCAAATAAAGAGGCTTATTTTTCATATAAGCACTGCATTTTGGACTTCCTTTCAAACGTGCACCCCCAACCAATGTTATGAATGTTCTAGGGATCTGAAGCTCAGAGACGTCACTCAGCATCTGACGCAGGGGTTGTTTGCACAAATTTAGCCGACTATATTTGGAACTGGGATCGAGGTGAGGCACCTAAAGGCCCGCTGCTGCTATTTAATCAGATGGGCAATTTAACAGCTGCCTATAGCAGTTGGATAGCCATTGCGTCACAAATGTCTGATATAAAATAGATTTCCTTAAGTAGGCAGCATTTAGCAGAAACAGATATCTGAAAGTTAAGCATGTGTTATCTTTTCTTAATCGAATTCAGACTTTCTGTTGGGATCAGAAAAAACCTAGCTAATTCCGAAAATTGATTTAAAACTACCTGTAAATATAGTTTTTGTAAGAGTTTTAAATTAGAGTTTAACCAACAGCAATGGTTATGAATCAAGAAACTCTCTGGTAGTTTTGCAAAGTTCCGAAGGTGTAAATAGCATTTGTATGTTAGGATTGTTAAGTAGATATAGATACCCTGTGGAACATTGCAAGGCAAAATAATAACTTTTGATTTAACAAACCTGGGATGACAGTTGGGCTAAGAGAAACAAAGTACAAAAAAGTAGGAGAGTCAAAATAGATATCAATAAAGATAAACATTATAGATACTTCCTGTACTACTTTGGCTAATCACTTCCTTAATGCAGCCCCCTAGTAAAACTGGAAATTAGGGAGTTCCCATCAAACCAGGAAGTGCTAGGTCTGGTGGCTCAGTGGGTTAATACATCCACTACAGGTACCCGGGTTTGACCTCATAAACACAGGTTCAAATCATGGCAGGACCTCACAGCTTTTCATCCTTCTGAGGAAAATACCATGTGTGCCCTTCAGTTGGGTACCAATATACATCTGTTATTCAGAACCAAGGTGCCCTTCTGGGTGAACATGTGCTTTACAAATACACATGTGATGTCATCTTCTTTTCACAGGAAGTTGAAGAAACCCAAGAGCTTGTCTGGACGTTTTACATGTACATATAAAAGACAAAATAGATGCCTCTTTTCTTTTTAAGAAAAAGGACAAGAAATTGTTAAATGGGAGTGCACTGAATAGACAGAGTAGTTTAAGAATTAAACCCATATTAATTTAACTTAAGTGCCTTAGGCAAGTGAGAGGGATATGATCCAACTTAATGAACCAACTGATTGTTTCCTTTAATATAGGTGTTACATATTAGACCAGAATTCGTAACCCATAGTAATTTAACCAAATCCTTAGATACATAATTTTTATAAATGATTGCTATGTGTATGGAATGTTGGTCAATATTCAATAGCTGCGACTTGTCATAATAACATTTATATCCAGATATCTCACCAAAGGAAACAGCTGCAGTTTCACTCAAGATGATTAAGAGGCTAAAATCATAAGAAGCAATCAGCATGTCATTGGCATATGTTAGCACTTTAACTTCAGCCCAAGGAAATGGCAATGGGGATATTTATGGTATTAATCAGATACGCCAAAAAAATGCCATACATAAGGTTTATAGATAAGTTTATAGATAAGGAGGCTGTGGACAGCCTTTATGGACACCACAAGAGATATTTAAGATATTAAATGAGGGTATGGATTGGCCAGTCATAGTAAGTACTGTTTTGGGGCATGGGTAATGATTTGAATTAATTCGAATTCTCTCCATCTAATGATATCAAAGATATGAAGTATTGCCTTATCTCTGCTTTGTCAATGAGTGCCACTGCCTGGCTAGTATAATCTCTTCCTGGGATGAAGCCAGGCTGCTATTGAGTCACTAACGTTGATATTATTTTTTTTAGTTCTCTGAACTAGGAAGAGAAGTTTATACCTTTTACTCCTAATCCAGTAATATTATTAAAATACAGGAATTAAGTTGTAGAAAACGGTATGTCATTGCTGAGGAAAACTATGATAAGAAAAAGATTTCAGAAAGAGCCCATAGAAGTTCCTTGCATGATTTCATGCATTAGCTAAAGGAAAAAGGAGACTTCATCATCCACTTTGAATGCTATTATCAACTGGTATCGCATCAAAAATCACCGCTTTAGTTTCTGGAATGGTATGAGTAGTTTTCCAAAAGCTCCTCAATTGTAATTGAGACGATAAGTTCTTGTATTTTCAGTGTCATAGTTGCCAGAATTTCTTGATCAGAAAAGTGGTCAAACGTACACTTTTGTGCCTTGCTTATAAATGAAGCAGAATATAGTTGTTTATAAAAAAGGAAACAACTCCTACCTGGAAACAGCCTTCTCTCCCTCCATTTTCCATTACAAAATAACAGTAAAATGGACAAGATGGCTGCTGCCTGATTGCAGCGAGTAGTCGCAGTTCTCTCCCCCTCCTCCCAAGTTGAAATTATTCCACAAGAAGTTCTGGAATACTCAAGGTTTCTTACCTAGCCAACATTCGGATAACGGCCTGGATCCATGAATGTGCATCAGTTCAGTGGTTGTCGTGGGTCATGGCAGCATTGGTGTATTGGCCTGATCGACATATTTTTGCTGAAAGTAACAAGTTTTGGCCTGACCGGCTTCTTCAGCAGTGGCAGCGGCTTGGAGGCAGGGATAGCATGGCACCCAGGGGACCCAAACAGACAAAAGATGCAGAGGGTCAGAAATAGCTGCACTCACCCAGCAAGGAAGCAGCATCGGTCTCAAACCAGTGAGGCTCAATGGAGCCACGGAGAGGCATCACGAAAAAACCTGATAAACCGCGAGGCAATGACGGCGGTCCGGCTGCGATTAGCGTTGGGAAGGATGCGAACGGAGCCATTAGAAAGTCTGCATCCGTAAAGGGTGGATCAAATGGGAGTGAAGCTAAAGACTCCAAGGATCTGGTATTGCGGCAACCAACCCTGAAGGAATCCTTTTCCGCGAGGGTGCCGGAGCTACCAGCGGTCGACAGTGAAGCTGTTCTGATGGAGGATGCTGGAAGTGCGGTTGCTGGGCAACTGGCGGAAGCAGTGCCGCAGACAGTTCCAGACGAGAAGCAAGACTCTGCAGCTGTCTCTGAGGGGTCTACAGAGGATGTTCAGGTCGTTCACGACATTCAATGCATTGGAAAAGACAAGTCTCCCGCAGTTTTGTCTGAAAAAAGCGTGAATGGCAACAGTAATATTACGCTCGAGCAGGTCCCAGGGGCTGCTGCCGGGGGGGGGGGGGCGTTGGGGGCACAGAGAGCTTGCCAAGCAGTAAACTGATAAGGGCTGGAACAATTCCCCCTGGGGACACGGCGGTGCTTGGAGAGGAAAGGGCCGCGGTGACTCACAGGGGCTTTCCGCAAAAAAAAGGTCAAAATCAAAATCAAAATCCCCCCCTCAGTCCTTCAGATGATGGTGTGAACAGGAAACTTTGCTGGGATTATTCGGCGACCTTGCATCTTTATCAGAAGGGTATGGGAGATAATTCTCAGGTGGTTCAGGACAATGTAGGTACCCCACCTCAAGCCACCTCACTGGATCTGTTGTATACAACCCTGAAACAGATGCAGGCTGAAGCTAGATTAGAGAGTCGGAGAGCCAAATTAGCGGCAAAGAAAATCCAGAGCTCCATGAGAAAGATGAACAAGTTGTATGAGGAGATGACAGACATGGTCGCTCATGTTGAGGAGCGAGCAGGGAAGCTGGAAGATGATGTCAGTAGATGGCAAACATTCAAGGAGGCACAGGAGAAGATGGCGGAGGACGTTCAATAGAATTTGGAGGACTTCGAAAACCGTCAAAGACAAAATAACATAAGACTTTTGGGGGTGGCGGAGGGGGCCAAAGGGCAGGATGTCAGGTCATTTGTAATCAATCTGTTTAAGGGGGCATTCCCCGAATTGACATCCTGGGGGTGGGAGAGTGAAGTCCAGAGAGTACACCGCTTCCCACTTACTCAAAAAAGAATATATGGGGCATCTCAGGCTGTTAAACCTCAGGCAATTCTTGTCTATGCTGGCAACTTTCTTTTAAGACAGGAGATTATGGAGAAGGTAAAGCCAGAGGCTAGACGTATGTTTGAGGGGGTCACCTTTTTTGCCCATCCAGATTTCTGCCATGCTACGGTAGAAAGAAGGTGGAGGCTTAGGCAATTGATTGCGCCCCTTCAGAACCTAGGAAACGAGGCATATCTATTGTACCCGGCAAGGGTTAAGATCATTGTTAAGGGGCATGTTAGAATGTTTTTCTCAGAGATTAAGGCCCAACAGTACGTTACAGAATTAAAGGAGCAGATGGGAGGGTGGGGGGAGGGGGAGGGTTCCCTTGGTTTCTAATGCTTCACAAATTCTTTTTTTACTCTCTTTTGTGGAAGGAACTGTGGGTGATTGGGGTTTCAAAGGGAGGTAGGTGCGGGAGGAGGGAGAGTTGCGACTGCTGCAATCTAAGCTGTCACACATAGATCATGAGTGACCTATTTGCCTGTAGGGGGTTTGGTGGAGACTGGGGGGTAGTTTTAATGGGGGACGGAGGGTGGGGGTGGGGGTGGAATGGGAGTTTGCACAGTACAGCACAGTACTAAGTTCGAGATGGTCGAGCAGTCACAGGAGAAGGATGAGTAAAAGACGGAAATGTGCAGTATACGAGATGAGGAAGCTATGAAGTGATATACTTGTTATTTGGGCGGTACAGGTATATGATGTATTTTAATGAGCATACGGATTGTCTCACTTAATGTTTGTGGGCTGAATGACCACAAGAAAACACAACGTGTGGCGGCTGGCCTGAGGTTAATGCGGGTGGATTTAGTTTGTCTCCAAGAGACACATGTTGAGGGGACAAGGAGTTATTCAGTGGAACAGATGGGTTTTACTCTACTTGCATATTCAAAACAGGGGACTAAGACCAGAGGGGTGGCTATCTTGTCGAAAGGAAGGGCTGTCACGGTTATAAGAAAGAAGGAAGATCAATGGGGAAGATTGGTGCTGTTGGAATGTAGAATAAATGACCAAGTAGTTACTATATGCTCGGTTTACAGATCAACTGAGGACGATCCAGAAGTTTTTGAATTTTTAGATTATGAATTGGCTTCCTGGCCAGAGCCGATTATTTTGGGTGGTGATTTCAACATTAATGGGGTACGGGGTCTGGGTATAGAGCCTCGGCAGCGTTGTGGCGGCCGTAAAAAAAATCCATGCCAAGCGATACTTACTTTGGCACGCCAACACACCTTAAATGATGCATGGGCAAGGCTGAATCCACTAGATATTGGAATCAGCTATTATTTTGCTCCTCACAAGGTTTGTGTGATATTGGATTACTTTTTCAGTTCAAATTCGCTATTATCAAAAAGTTAGATAGTGAAGTTCCCTCGCATGGTCTCTGACCATAATCCACTGGTTTTAACATTCAAATTGTCAGGTGGGGATAGGGGGGTTCGTACATGGACCTTTGAAAAAAGGCTGCTCTTGGACGACGGATACCTTAACCATATGAATAATTGGATACCAGGTTTTTGGGAGATTAATCATGGGAGTACTTCCTCAGGTGTGAGCTGGGATGCTTTTAAAGCGGCTATATGAGGTGAAACATTAAGCTTTAGTCTGGACAGACAAAAACAAGAGGAGATAAGAGTTAACAGGTTGGTCAGAGCAGTGTCGGAGGCAGAGGAGTAGTTGACTACAGCAACTTGGACTGGTGTTTCACCTGAGCCGGCACTTTTAAAAATTGTGGGTACTAAAGCAGAGCTGAATGAGGGCTTTGCTATCAAGGCAGTTGCGACCTATTTAGCAAAAAAGGAGCAGTGTCATGTACTGAGCGAGCGAGTCGGACATATCCTTGCGGTTCGTACAAGACATAGATCGGCTTCGCGTGAAATTAAAGAAATATCAGCTAGTAATGGAGGTACAGTTGTCGATGCTGAGTGGATTAGGGAGGTATTTAGTCAGTTTCACGCTAAACTCTATAGTGAGGGCCAGCCAGGGGGCCCCTTAGATACTCAACGGTATCTCGGGGATATCTCCGCTCCTCATCTTTCTGATGGAGACAGGGAGGAGCTTGATGCACCTCCTAGAGGAAATCACTGCGGCACTTAATAGTCTCCCTTCGGGTAAGGCTGTGGGGCCTGAACAGATCCCTATTGAATTTTATAAAACATTCCAAGCCGTGATACGCTATGATCTTGTTGAGACAATTCTGCAGGGCCAGCTAGGAAATTTGGTGCCGAAGTCTTGGGCAGGTGCTGATATCGTGGTAATTCCTAAAAAAGGTAAATTGCCTTTGGAACCAGGGTCATATAGACAAATTACCCTGATGAATTCAGACGTCAAGATTTTCTCTAAGGTAATGGCCGGTAGATTGGGTAAGGGTATAGGACAACTGGTTAGCCCCACCCAACATGGTTTCATTCCCGGGAGGAGTACTACACATCATGTACGTAAGGTTATTACCTTGTTTGATGCCATGGAAGTCTCAGGAGACCCTTGGCTGTAATGCTGCTGGATGCAGAAAAAGCATTTGACTGGGTCTCCTGAGACTTTCTATGGAAAGCCTTAATGTGGGCTGACATTGGGGAAGGATTTATTAGGGCAATACTGGCACTTTATCAATCCCCTACAGCTCGCCTTAGAATTAAGGGAGGATACCCTTTGGCAGTGCAGATTAAAAGGGGCACCCAGCAAGGGTGCCCATGCTCACCCTTACTTTTTGCGGTATATATGGACCTGTTGATTCGTAAGCTGGAAGCAAATGAGCAGATTCTACCGATTAGGACCCAGGACCAGGTTTTCAAAACTTTGGTCTATGCAGACGATGTGGCAATAGTTATTCCGTCTCCTGTTAGTGCTATACTGGAGGTAGAAAGGGAGGCTGCTATATTTGGTAGGATTTCAGGTTATGCATTAAATGGTCCCAAGACACAGATTGTTAAGAATAATCAGGTGATTTGCGACGACGTACGGGTGATGAAGTCCACTGTGTGTCTGGGGATTACTATTACAACAGATTTGGATAAGATCGTGGAACAAAATATCAAACCTATGGTGGCTAAAAGAAAGAAAGATTTAGATAGGATTCACAACCTTCATCTCTCGTTGGTAGGGCGCGCTAATGTTGTGAAGATGATAATCTTGCCTAAATTTCTCGATTTATTTAGGACAATACCATTGATTTTTGAAGGCAAATGGTTTGTGGCAATTGAACACTTAATTAATAGATTCATGTGGGCACAAGGCAAGACCAGGAGAGCCCATCGGTTTATGTCTCTTCCTAGGGACAGGGGAGGATGTACGGTCCCCGACGTTAAGTTGTGTTATTGGGCAGCAGCCTTCCAATAAATGTCCGGGTTGATATGGGGGGGGATGCCTCAGATCCGGAGGTTGAGATAGGCTCAACAAACATGTATGCAATACTTATTGATGACAATGCAGAAAACTAATTTTTGAAATATTCTGCCCCCAGTTATTTTAAAAGAACTAGATTTAAGACACTTATGGCAGCATATACAATCTGGGCTGCATTCTGTAAAAAACTGGGGTTGGGTAGGTTTAATGCCTATACCAGGTTTGAAAAGAACTCTTTCCTCCCGGCCAAGATATTTTCAGATTCTCTTATGGTTGATTGGAGGCAATGAGGGATACGTAAAGTGGGAGATTTAATGGGGCCAATGGAGTCCTCCAGTTTGCTGATATCCAGGAGAGGTATGGCATGGATAGTAATATTTTTTTTAAGTTTTTACAAGTTCGGAGCAGCCTAATAAATAAACAGGGAGGCTCTGCTGGGTTTGGGAAAAACAGGATTTTGGATATTATAGAGGGTGGCGCAGAGTGCTCCGTTAGAAAGTTCTACTCAGAGCTGTCTAGTCTTAAAAGTGATGACCTGGAAAAATATGGAAGGAAATGGGCAGACAAGCTCCAGGTGGATCAGAATTGTTTTCAGGACTCGTTAGATGTGGGCGAACTATACTCTGCCCAGCACCATTACAGGCTCAGCACTACAAAACGATTTACTCTCGGGGGCGTGGCTTAGCGCCCGTTGGAGATGGCGGTGCCGGCGTGAGCGCTCCGCTGCGGCTGGGGAAACGAGCGGACCTCGTCGGACTTGGCTTTGCCGCACTTCATATTTTACTGTCGGAGTGCGTCCTGACCACGATGCAGCCCTTCGCATTAGTTTACATGCTCATTTTCGACTCCTTTCAGGTAACGCTGCAATATCGCGGCTCCGTGACGGCCGCGGCCGCCATCTTGTGCACGGATTGGTGTCACTACAACGCATGTTATTACAACGCATGCTTTTACATAGCATTTTTTACAACGCAAATGTTTTTACAACGCGATTTTTTACAACGCATGGTATTACATCGTAAAATAGTGTTACTGATTAAAAAGTACTATTACAACGCATTTTATTACAACGCATACCATTACTTATAATTTTTTTTTTTTTTGTAATCTAAAATCTGGCACGGGATGCAGGGAAAATAGGGGTTTTGGGTGGGTAAGTGTATTAAAAAACGGGTCATAAAACTACTATAATATTACGAATTCGATTTAATTATTTAATAAATTAATACCCGAGTATTAAAAAAAAAATAACAACGCATACCATTACATATAATTTTTTTTTTTTTTTTTGTAATCTAAAATCTGGCACGGGATGCAGGGAAAATAGGGGTTTTGGGTGGGTAAGTGTATTAAAAAACGGGTCATAAAACTACTATAATATTACGAATTCGATTTAATTATTTAATAAATTAATACCCGAGTATTAAAAAAAAAATAACAACGCATACCATTACATATAATTTTTTTTTTTTTGTAATCTAAAATCTGGCACGGGATGCAGGGAAAATAGGGGTTTTGGGTGGGTAAGTGTATTAAAAAACGGGTCATAAAACTACTATAATATTACGAATTCGATTTAATTATTTAATAAATTAATACCCGAGTATTAAAAAAAAAAAAACAACAAATACCATTACATATAATTTTTTTTTTTTTTGTAATCTAAAATCTGGCACGGGATGCAGGGAAAATAGGGGTTTTGGGTGGGTAAGTGTATTAAAAAACGGGTCATAAAACTACTATAATATTACGAATTCGATTTAATTATTTATTAAATTAATACCCGAGTATTAAAAAACAGATTTAATTATTTAATAAATTAATACCTGGTTATAAAAAATAATACTATTTAACATCGAATACTATAATGACACACAAATAAATATATAAATAAATTTTAGAACGGCTTAGATGGAAAATAGAGGTTAGGGGTGCCTAAGTATATTTAAAAATGGGTTCAAAAATTAAAATAATAATACGATACCGATTTAGAACATTAATAAATTAATACTCGAATACTTAAAATTATACTGTTTACCATGGAATTCCGTAACAATGCAAAAGAATAAATATATAATTTAAAGATATCAAGAAAAAATAAGAGTTTTCAATACTCGATAGACAAAAATAATGACCTTACGAACAAATGAACGCCATTTTAAACACAGCAATGAA
This sequence comes from Lissotriton vulgaris, assembly GCF_964263255.1. Classification (NCBI taxonomy): domain Eukaryota; kingdom Metazoa; phylum Chordata; class Amphibia; order Caudata; family Salamandridae; genus Lissotriton; species Lissotriton vulgaris. The sequence continues at coordinate 1,443,828,304 of NC_141691.1, forward strand.
AAATAATGTCCATCTACTATTTCCATGCTCTCCAATGTCAACAAGACATTCAAAATGGATGCTAAAACGGAACGATAGTTTGTTGAGCTTACTTTTAAATAAAACAATTTAAATTATAGGTTTCCACATGAAATGAATCCCCCCAAAAAATGATAGAAAACAATATAATTTACGACAAATATAATGGTATTTAAGAAAAGTTATAAATAGACGTATCCCACCATTTTGAAAACAGTTGATTATCAACTAGCAGAGTAATCAGACGTGAAAACCTGACCCTCTGACCTCTTGACATAAATATCACCGAAAGCGACCGTAGAAGCATTTCTATTTCATACAACAGTAAGTTAATTAAAACGATTTGGTAAAATGTTTTAGGTTAACATATTATTAGCGTAATATTTCCAAAAACTGTTTAAATATTGTATTAATTAATATAATAGTATACATTAATTTAGTTACACTTAAAACATAATATGTAAGGTTGATTCGTTTTTTTGTTAACATTGTGAACGTTAATAAGAGTTAAAAATTATTTTAAGAGAAATAAATTTATATAATGTACGATAAACATAATATAATTAATACAACGATTTAAAATATTTCGTGAACAAATAAACAGATTAATAATTAATTTATAGAAACGCAAACATTTCTAAACTAATGAGAGATGACTTAAAAGTAATATTTCTTTATTCGTACATCCAAATGCATGGTAAACAAATTATTATTAATTAATACATATATTTCAAATGGATGTTCCCCATTTCAAATGTATACTGAAATATTATCTCAAGCAGACCCAACTGGAAAACAAAAATTGATAATTCCATTAAATAAAGTGGATTATAGAAAAATATTTTACATATAATTGGAACATTAACTGTATAGTAAAAAATTCGTAATAAAATAACTACTTTTAAAAATATAAATGATTTGTTTAAATTATTTTATTTAATCGAAAATAACAAAGCACGTAAAAAAACGAACCCTCTATATACCCCCACTCAATTCATTAAATAACTTCAAATACTAAAAATAAATATGATTAAACGGAAAGGAAATACAGTGTAAAGAGTTTTTATATATATATAAAGAATAAGATTCCCTTCCATAGGAAAAAATTAAAAAACTAATACAAAATCGTACGATAATGTGCACTAATATATTATTTTTCGATTTTTAAATGATTAAAAAACACCACAGAGAAATAAAACTTTAAAAATTGTATTGTTTATAGCCAAACTGAAGAAGTAGCAAAAGCCACAGAACGTCGAAAAAACAACCAAAATCGAGAGTATTTTGAAGAATTTTTGAAAAACAACCTTCAAAAAACCGAGGTAATTTCCATGAATATATACATTGCATTTACAGATTTCATAGCAAATGAAAAGCAATGTTGTAAGGATTATAAGTGCAGTATAATAATAACATTTGCCATATTTCTAAACATCCTTCAAAGTAAATGCTTTTCCCCCACATATATAGAGCAGCCAATAAAATGATCCATTTTCTAAGCATTGAACACCTTTTCTACTTGTTTTCTTCACAGCCTACCAGAAAGCACTCCAAGGCACAGATCCGCAAAAAGCCAGCCAATATCAAAACTATTTAGAACAGTTTTTCTAAAAGAACCTTCCGAAACACAAGGTAATTTTCATAAATAAACACATCTAAGTATCATATTTCAGAGCAAATAAAAAGCAATGTAAAACGCATTATAAGTGCAGAATCATAAGTAGTAAAATTATTCAATTACTATCCCAAGTCTGTGAAAGTGCATGAGTAGGGAAAGTGCGGGATAGTGTCCAAGTGCCATTTACTATTCTAACTCCAGGTAAGTGCATATTGAGAGAAAGTGCTGGTTACTGAAAAAGTGCTAATTACTATTCCAACTCTGTGAAAGTGCATGAGTAGGGAAAGTGCGGGATAGTGTCCAAGTGCCATTTACTATTCTAACTCCAAGTAAGTGCATATTCTGAGAAAGTGCTAGTTAGTGAAAAAGTGCCAATTACTATTTCTACTCTGTGAAAGTGCATGAGTAGGGAAAGTGCGGGATAGTGCAATTTAATAATAACATGTGCCAGATTTATAAACATGCTTAAAAGTAAATGCTTTTTTCCCCCACATATATAGAGCAGCCAATAAAATGATACATTTTCTAAGCATTGAACACCTTTTCTACTTGTTTTCTTCACAGCCAACCAGAAACCACTCCAAGACACAGATTAGCAAAAAGCCAGCCAATACCAAAACTATTAAGAACAGTTTTTCAAAAAGAACCTTCCGAAACACAAGGTAATTTTCATAAATAAACACATCTAAGTATCATATTTCAGAGCAAATAAAAAGCAATGTAAAACGCATTATAAGTGCAGAATCATAAGTAGTAAAATGATTCAATTACTATCCCAACTCTGTGAAAGTGCAAGAGTAGGAAAAGTGCGGGATAGTGTCCAATTGCTATTTACTATTCTAACTCCAGGTAAGTGCATATTGACAGAAAGGGCTGGTTATTGAAAAAGTGCCAATTACTATTCCAACTCTGTGAAAGTGCATGAGTAGGGAAAGTGCGGGATAGTGTCCAAGTGCCATTTACTATTCTAACTCCAAGTAAGTGCATATTCTGAGAAAGTGCTGGTTATTGAAAAAGTGCCAATTACTATTCCAACTCTGTGAAAGTGCATGAGTAGGGAAAATGCGGGATAGTGTCCAAGTGCCATTTACTATTCTAACTCCAAGTAAGTGCATAATCTGAGAAAGTGCTGGTTATTGAAAAAGTGCCAATTACTATTCCAACTCTGTGAAAGTGCATGAGTAGGGAAAGTGCGGGATAGTGTCCAAGTGCCATTTACTATTCTAACTCCAAGTAAGTGCATAATCTGAGAAAGTGCTGGTTATTGAAAAAGTGCCAATTACTATTCCAACTCTGTGAAAGTGCATGAGTAGGGAAAGTGCGGGATAGTGTCCAAGTGCCATTTACTATTCTAACTCCAAGTAAGTGCATATTCTGAGAAAGTGCTAGTTAGTGAAAAAGTGCCAATTACTATTTCTACTCTGTGAAAGTGCATGAGTAGGGAAAGTGCGGGATAGTGCAATTTAATAATAACATGTGCCAGATTTATAAACATGCTTAAAAGTAAATGCTTTTTTCCCCCACATATATAGAGCAGCCAATAAAATGATACATTTTCTAAGCATTGAACACCTTTTCTACTTGTTTTCTTCACAGCCAACCAGAAACCACTCCAAGACACAGATTAGCAAAAAGCCAGCCAATACCAAAACTATTAGGAACAGTTTTTCAAAAAGAACCTTCGAAATACAAGGTAATTTTCATAACTAAACACATCTAAGTATCATATTTCAGAGCAAATAAAAATGTAAAACGCATTATAAGTGCAGAATCATAAGTAGTAAAATGATTCAATTACTATCCCAACTCTGTGAAAGTGCAAGAGTAGGAAAAGTGCGGGATAGTGTCCAATTGCTATTTACTATTCTAACTCCAGGTAAGTGCATATTGACAGAAAGTGCTGGTTATTGAAAAAGTGCCAATTACTATTCCAACTCTGTGAAAGTGCATGAGTAGGGAAAGTGCGGGATAGTGTCCAAGTGCCATTTACTATTCTAACTCCAAGTAAGTGCATATTCTGAGAAAGTGCTGGTTATTGAAAAAGTGCCAATTACTATTCCAACTCTGTGAAAGTGCATGAGTAGGGAAAGTGCGGGATAGTGTCCAAGTGCCATTTACTATTCTAACTCCAAGTAAGTGCATAATCTGAGAAAGTGCTGGTTATTGAAAAAGTGCCAATTACTATTCCAACTCTGTGAAAGTGCATGAGTAGGGAAAGTGCGGGATAGTGTCCAAGTGCCATTTACTATTCTAACTCCAAGTAAGTGCATATTCTGAGAAAGTGCTAGTTAGTGAAAAAGTGCCAATTACTATTTCTACTCTGTGAAAATGCATGAGTAGGGAAAGTGCGGGATAGTGCAATTTAATAATAACATGTGCCAGATTTATAAACATGCTTAAAAGTAAATGCTTTTTTCCCCCACATATATAGAGCAGCCAATAAAATGATACATTTTCTAAGCATTGAACACCTTTTCTACTTGTTTTCTTCACTGCCAACCAGAAACCACTCCAAGACACAGATTAGCAAAAAGCCAGCCAATACCAAAACTATTAAGAACAGTTTTTCAAAAAGAACCTTCGAAACACAAGGTAATTTTCATAACTAAACACATCTAAGTATCATATTTCAGAGCAAATAAAAATGTAAAACGCATTATAAGTGCAGAATCATAAGTAGTAAAATGATTCAATTACTATCCCAACTCTGTGAAAGTGCAAGAGTAGGAAAAGTGCGGGATAGTGTCCAATTGCTATTTACTATTCTAACTCCAGGTAAGTGCATATTGACAGAAAGTGCTGGTTATTGAAAAAGTGCCAATTACTATTCCAACTCTGTGAAAGTGCATGAGTAGGGAAAGTGCGGGATAGTGTCCAAGTGCCATTTACTATTCTAACTCCAAGTAAGTGCATATTCTGAGAAAGTGCTGGTTATTGAAAAAGTGCCAATTACTATTCCAACTCTGTGAAAGTGCATGAGTAGGGAAAGTGCGGGATAGTGTCCAAGTGCCATTTACTATTCTAACTCCAAGTAAGTGCATATTCTGAGAAAGTGCTAGTTAGTGAAAAAGTGCCAATTACTATTTCTACTCTGTGAACGTGCATGAGTAGGGAAAGTGCTGGATAGTGCAATTTAATAATAACATGTGCCAGATTTATAAACATGCTTAAAAGTAAATGCTTTTTTTCCCCCACATATATAGAGCAGCCAATAAAATGATACATTTTCTAAGCATTGAACACCTTTTCTACTTGTTTTCTTCACAGCCAACCAGAAACCACTCCAAGACACAGATTAGCAAAAAGCCAGCCAATACCAAAACTATTAAGAACAGTTTTTCAAAAAGAACCTTCCGAAACACAAGGTAATTTTCATAAATAAACACATCTAAGTATCATATTTCAGAGCAAATAAAAATGTAAAACGCATTATAAGTGCAGAATCATAAGTAGTAAAATGATTCAATTACTATCCCAACTCTGTGAAAGTGCAAGAGTAGGAAAAGTGTGGGATAGTGTCCAATTGCTATTTACTATTCTAACTCCAGGTAAGTGCATATTCTGAGAAAGTGCTGGTTATTGAAAAAGTGCCAATTACTATTCCAACTCTGTGAAAGTGCATGAGTAGGGAAAGTGCGGGATAGTGTCCAAGTGCCATTTACTATTCTAACTCCAAGTAAGTGCATACTCTGAGAAAGTGCTGGATATTGAAAAAGTGCCAATTACTATTCCAACTCTGTGAAAGTGCATGAGTAGGGAAAGTGCGGGATAGTGTCCAAGTGCCATTTACTATTCTAACTCCAGGTAAGTGCATATTGAGAGAAAGTGCTGGTTACTGAAAAAGTGCCAATTACTATTCCAACTCTGTGAAAGTGCATGAGCAGGGAAAGTGCGGGATAGTGTCCAAGTGCCATTTACTATTCTAACTCCAAGTAAGTGCATATTCTGAGAAAGTGCTGGTTAGTGAAAAAGTGCCAATTACTATTTCTGCTCTGTGAAAGTGCATGAGTAGGGAAAGTGCTGGATAGTACAATTTAATAATAACATGTGCCAGATTTATAAACATGCTTAAAAGTAAATGCTTTTTTCCCCCACATATATAGAGCAGCCAATAAAATGATACATTTTCTAAGCATTGAACACCTTTTCTACTTGTTTTCTTCACAGCCAACCAGAAACCACTCCAAGACACAGATTAGCAAAAAGCCAGCCAATACCAAAACTATTAAGAACAGTTTTTCAAAAAGAACCTTCCGAAACACAAGGTAATTTTCATAAATAAACACATCTAAGTATCATATTTCAGAGCAAATAAAAAGCAATGTAAAACGCATTATAAGTGCAGAATCATAAGTAGTAAAATGATTCAATTACTATTCCAACTCTGTGAGAGTGCATGAGTAGGAAAAGTGCGGGATAGTGTCCAAGTGCCATGTACTATTCTAACTCCAGGTAAGTGCATATTGAGAGAAAGTGCTGGTTAGTGAAAAAGTGCCAATTACTATTCCAACTCTGTGAAAGTGCATGAGTAGGGAAAATGCAGGATAGTGTCCAAGTGCTATTTACTATTCTAACTCCAAGTAAATGCATATTGAGAGAAAATGTTGGTTAGTGAAAAAGTGCCAATTACTATTCCAACTCTGTGAAAGTGCATGAGTAGGAAAAGTGCGGGATAGTGTCCAAGTGCCATTTACTATTCTAACTCCAAGTAAGTGCATATTCTGAGAAAGTGCTGGTTATTGAAAAAGTGCCAATTACTATTCCAACTCTGTGAAAGTGCATGAGTAGGGAAAGTGCGGGATAGTGTCCAAGTGCCATTTACTATTCTAACTCCAAGTAAGTGCATAATCTGAGAAAGTGCTGGTTAGTGAAAAAGTGCCAATTACTATTCCAACTCTGTGAAAGTGCATGAGTAGGGAAAGTGCGGGATAGTGTCCAAGTGCCATTTACTATTCTAACTCCAAGTAAGTGCATATTCTGAGAAAGTGCTAGTTAGTGAAAAAGTGCCAATTACTATTTCTACTCTGTGAAAGTGCATGAGTAGGGAAAGTGCGGGATAGTGCAATTTAATAATAACATGTGCCAGATTTATAAACATGCTTAAAAGTAAATGCTTTTTCCCCCACATATATAGAGCAGCCAATAAAATGATACATTTTCTAAGCATTGAACACCTTTTCTACTTGTTTTCTTCACAGCCAACCAGAAACCACTCCAAGACACAGATTAGCAAAAAGCCAGCCAATACCAAAACTATTAAGAACAGTTTTTCAAAAAGAACCTTCCGAAACACACGGTAATTTTCATAAATAAACACATCTAAGTATCATATTTCAGAGCAAATAAAAAGCAATGTAAAACGCATTATAAGTGCAGAATCATAAGTAGTAAAATGATTCAATTACTATCCCAACTCTGTGAAAGTGCAAGAGTAGGAAAAGTGCGGGATAGTGTCCAATTGCTATTTACTATTCTAACTCCAGGTAAGTGCATATTGACAGAAAGTGCTGGTTATTGAAAAAGTGCCAATTACTATTCCAACTCTGTGAAAGTGCATGAGTAGGGAAAGTGCGGGATAGTGTCCAAGTGCCATTTACTATTCTAACTCCAAGTAAGTGCATATTCTGAGAAAGTGCTGGTTATTGAAAAAGTGCCAATTACTATTCCAACTCTGTGAAAGTGCATGAGTAGGGAAAGTGCGGGATAGTGTCCAAGTGCCATTTACTATTCTAACTCCAAGTAAGTGCATAATCTGAGAAAGTGCTGGTTATTGAAAAAGTGCCAATTACTATTCCAACTCTGTGAAAGTGCATGAGTAGGGAAAGTGCGGGATAGTGTCCAAGTGCCATTTACTATTCTAACTCCAAGTAAGTGCATATTCTGAGAAAGTGCTAGTTAGTGAAAAAGTGCCAATTACTATTTCTACTCTGTGAAAGTGCATGAGTAGGGAAAGTGCGGGATAGTGCAATTTAATAATAACATGTGCCAGATTTATAAACATGCTTAAAAGTAAATGCTTTTTTCCCCCACATATATAGAGCAGCCAATAAAATGATACATTTTCTAAGCATTGAACACCTTTTCTACTTGTTTTCTTCACTGCCAACCAGAAACCACTCCAAGACACAGATTAGCAAAAAGCCAGCCAATACCATAACTATTAAGAACAGTTTTTCAAAAAGAACCTTCGAAACACAAGGTAATTTTCATAACTAAACACATCTAAGTATCATATTTCAGAGCAAATAAAAATGTAAAACGCATTATAAGTGCAGAATCATAAGTAGTAAAATGATTCAATTACTATCCCAACTCTGTGAAAGTGCAAGAGTAGGAAAAGTGCGGGATAGTGTCCAATTGCTATTTACTATTCTAACTCCAGGTAAGTGCATATTGACAGAAAGTGCTGGTTATTGAAAAAGTGCCAATTACTATTCCAACTCTGTGAAAGTGCATGAGTAGGGAAAGTGCGGGATAGTGTCCAAGTGCCATTTACTATTCTAACTCCAAGTAAGTGCATATTCTGAGAAAGTGCTGGTTATTGAAAAAGTGCCAATTACTATTCCAACTCTGTGAAAGTGCATGAGTAGGGAAAGTGCGGGATAGTGTCCAAGTGCCATTTACTACTCTAACTCCAAGTAAGTGCATAATCTGAGAAAGTGCTGGTTACTGAAAAAGTGCCAATTACTATTCGAACTCTGTGAAAGTGCATGAGTAGGGAAAGTGCGGGATAGTGTCCAAGTGCCATTTACTATTCTAACTCCAAGTAAGTGCATATTCTGAGAAAGTGCTAGTTAGTGAAAAAGTGCCAATTACTATTTCTACTCTGTGAAAGTGCATGAGTAGGGAAAGTGCGGGATAGTGCAATTTAATAATAACATGTGCCAGATTTATAAACATGCTTAAAACTAAATGCTTTTTTCCCCCACATATATAGAGCAGCCAATAAAATGATACATTTTCTAAGCATTGAACACCTTTTCTACTTGTTTTCTTCACAGCCAACCAGAAACCACTCCAAGACACAGATTAGCAAAAAGCCAGCCAATACCAAAACTATTAAGAACAGTTTTTCAAAAAGAACCTTCCGAAACACAAGGTAATTTTCATAAATAAACACATCTAAGTATCATATTTCAGAGCAAATAAAAATTTAAAACGCATTATAAGTGCAGAATCATAAGTAGTAAAATGATTCAATTACTATCCCAACTCTGTGAAAGTGCAAGAGTAGGAAAAGTGCGGGATAGTGTCCAATTGCTATTTACTATTCTAACTCCAGGTAAGTGCATATTGACAGAAAGTGCTGGTTATTGAAAAAGTGCCAATTACTATTCCAACTCTGTGAAAGTGCATGAGTAGGGAAAGTGCGGGATAGTGTCCAAGTGCCATTTACTATTCTAACTCCAAGTAAGTGCATATTCTGAGAAAGTGCTGGTTAGTGAAAAAGTGCCAATTACTATTTCTACTCTGTGAAAGTGCATGAGTAGGGAAAGTGCTGGATAGTGCAATTTAATAATAACATGTGCCAGATTTATAAACATGCTTAAAAGTAAATGCTTTTTTTCCCCCACATATATAGAGCAGCCAATAAAATGATACATTTTCTAAGCATTGAACACCTTTTCTACTTGTTTTCTTCACAGCCAACCAGAAACCACTCCAAGACACAGATTAGCAAAAAGCCAGCCAATACCAAAACTATTAAGAACAGTTTTTCAAAAAGAACCTTCCGAAACACAAGGTAATTTTCATAAATAAACACATCTAAGTATCATATTTCAGAGCAAATAAAAATGTAAAACGCATTATAAGTGCAGAATCATAAGTAGTAAAATGATTCAATTACTATCCCAACTCTGTGAAAGTGCAAGAGTAGGAAAAGTGCGGGATAGTGTCCAATTGCTATTTACTATTCTAACTCCAGGTAAGTGCATATTCTGAGAAAGTGCTGGTTATTGAAAAAGTGCCAATTACTATTCCAACTCTGTGAAAGTGCATGAGTAGGGAAAGTGCGGGATAGTGTCCAAGTGCCATTTACTATTCTAACTCCAAGTAAGTGCATATTCTGAGAAAGTGCTGGATATTGAAAAAGTGCCAATTACTATTCCAACTCTGTGAAAGTGCATGAGTAGGGAAAGTGCGGGATAGTGTCCAAGTGCCATTTACTATTCTAACTCCAGGTAAGTGCATATTGAGAGAAAGTGCTGGTTACTGAAAAAGTGCCAATTACTATTCCAACTCTGTGAAAGTGCATGAGTAGGGAAAGTGCGGGATAGTGTCCAAGTGCCATTTACTATTCTAACTCCAAGTAAGTGCATATTCTGAGAAAGTGCTGGTTAGTGAAAAAGTGCCAATTACTATTTCTACTCTGTGAAAGTGCATGAGTAGGGAAAGTGCTGGATAATACAATTTAATAATAACATGTGCCAGATTTATAAACATGCTTAAAAGTAAATGCTTTTTCCCCCCACATATATAGAGCAGCCAATAAAATGATACATTTTCTAAGCATTGAACACCTTTTCTACTTGTTTTCTTCACAGCCAACCAGAAACCACTCCAAGACACAGATTAGCAAAAAGCCAGCCAATACCAAAACTATTAAGAACAGTTTTTCAAAAAGAACCTTCCGAAACACAAGGTAATTTTCATAAATAAACACATCTAAGTATCATATTTCAGAGCAAATAAAAAGCAATGTAAAACGCATTATAAGTGCAGAATCATAAGTAGTAAAATGATTCAATTACTATTCCAACTCTGTGAAAGTGCATGAGTAGGAAAAGTGCGGGATAGTGTCCAAGTGCCATGTACTATTCTAACTCCAGGTAAGTGCATATTGAGAGAAAGAGCTGGTTAGTGAAAAAGTGCCAATTACTATTCCAACTCTGTGAAAGTGCATGAGTAGGGAAAATGCAGGATAGTGTCCAAGTGCTATTTACTATTCTAACTCCAAGTAAATGCATATTGAGAGAAAATGTTGGTTAGTGAAAAAGTGCCAATTACTATTCCAACTCTGTGAAAGTGCATGAGTAGGAAAAGTGCGGGATAGTGTCCAAGTGCCATTTACTATTCTAACTCCAAGTAAGTGCATATTCTGAGAAAGTGCTGGTTATTGAAAAAGTGCCAATTACTATTCCAACTCTGTGAAAGTGCATGAGTAGGGAAAGTGCGGGATAGTGTCCAAGTGCCATTTACTATTCTAACTCCAAGTAAGTGCATAATCTGAGAAAGTGCTGGTTAGTGAAAAAGTGCCAATTACTATTCCAACTCTGTGAAAGTGCATGAGTAGGGAAAGTGCGGGATAGTGTCCAAGTGCCATTTACTCTTCTAACTCCAAGTAAGTGCATATTCTGAGAAAGTGCTGGTTAGTGAAAAAGTGCCAATCACTATTTCTACTCTGTGAAAGTGCATGAGTAGGGAAAGTGCTGGATAGTGCAATTTAATAATAACATGTGCCAGATTTATAAACATGCTTAAAAGTAAATGCTTTTTTCCCCCACATATATAGAGCAGCCAATAAAATGATACATTTTCTAAGCATTGAACACCTTTTCTACTTGTTTTCTTCACAGCCAACCAGAAACCACTCCAAGACACAGATTAGCAAAAAGCCAGCCAATACCAAAACTATTAAGAACAGTTTTTCAAAAAGAACCTTCCGAAACACAAGGTAATTTTCATAAATAAACACATCTAAGTATCATATTTCAAAGCAAATAAAAAGCAATGTAAAACGCATTATAAGTGCAGAATCATAAGTAGTAAAATGATTCAATTACTATCCCAACTCTGTGAAAGTGCAAGAGTAGGAAAAGTGCGGGATAGTGTCCAAGTGCCATTTACTATTCTAACTCCAAGTAAGTGCATAATCTGAGAAAGTGCTGGTTACTGAAAAAGTGCCAATTACTATTCCAACTCTGTGAAAGTGCATGAGTAGGGAAAGTGCGGGATAGTGTCCAAGTGCCATTTACTATTCTAACTCCAAGTAAGTGCATATTCTGAGAAAGTGCTGGTTATTGAAAAAGTGCCAATTACTATTCCAACTCTGTGAAAGTGCATGAGTAGGGAAAGTGCGGGATAGTGTCCAAGTGCCATTTACTACTCTAACTCCAAGTAAGTGCATAATCTGAGAAAGTGCTGGTTACTGAAAAAGTGCCAATTACTATTCGAACTCTGTGAAAGTGCATGAGTAGGGAAAGTGCGGGATAGTGTCCAAGTGCCATTTACTATTCTAACTCCAAGTAAGTGCATATTCTGAGAAAGTGCTAGTTAGTGAAAAAGTGCCAATTACTATTTCTACTCTGTGAAAGTGCATGAGTAGGGAAAGTGCGGGATAGTGCAATTTAATAATAACATGTGCCAGATTTATAAACATGCTTAAAACTAAATGCTTTTTTCCCCCACATATATAGAGCAGCCAATAAAATGATACATTTTCTAAGCATTGAACACCTTTTCTACTTGTTTTCTTCACAGCCAACCAGAAACCACTCCAAGACACAGATTAGCAAAAAGCCAGCCAATACCAAAACTATTGAGAACAGTTTTTCAAAAAGAACCTTCCGAAACACAAGGTAATTTTCATAAATAAACACATCTAAGTATCATATTTCAGAGCAAATAAAAATTTAAAACGCATTATAAGTGCAGAATCATAAGTAGTAAAATGATTCAATTACTATCCCAACTCTGTGAAAGTGCAAGAGTAGGAAAAGTGCGGGATAGTGTCCAATTGCTATTTACTATTCTAACTCCAGGTAAGTGCATATTGACAGAAAGTGCTGGTTATTGAAAAAGTGCCAATTACTATTCCAACTCTGTGAAAGTGCATGAGTAGGGAAAGTGCGGGATAGTGTCCAAGTGCCATTTACTATTCTAACTCCAAGTAAGTGCATATTCTGAGAAAGTGCTGGTTAGTGAAAAAGTGCCAATTACTATTCCAACTCTGTGAAAGTGCATGAGTAGGGAAAGTGCGGGATAGTGTCCAAGTGCCATTTACTATTCTAACTCCAAGTAAGTGCATATTCTGAGAAAGTGCTAGTTAGTGAAAAAGTGCCAATTACTATTTCTACTCTGTGAAAGTGCATGAGTAGGGAAAGTGCGGGATAGTGCAATTTAATAATAACATGTGCCAGATTTATAAACATGCTTAAAAGTAAATGCTTTTTCCCCCACATATATAGAGCAGCCAATAAAATGATACATTTTCTAAGCATTGAACACCTTTTCTACTTGTTTTCTTCACAGCCAACCAGAAACCACTCCAAGACACAGATTAGCAAAAAGCCAGCCAATACCAAAACTATTAAGAACAGTTTTTCAAAAAGAACCTTCCGAAACACACGGTAATTTTCATAAATAAACACATCTAAGTATCATATTTCAGAGCAAATAAAAAGCAATGTAAAACGCATTATAAGTGCAGAATCATAAGTAGTAAAATGATTCAATTACTATCCCAACTCTGTGAAAGTGCAAGAGTAGGAAAAGTGCGGGATAGTGTCCAATTGCTATTTACTATTCTAACTCCAGGTAAGTGCATATTGACAGAAAGTGCTGGTTATTGAAAAAGTGCCAATTACTATTCCAACTCTGTGAAAGTGCATGAGTAGGGAAAGTGCGGGATAGTGTCCAAGTGCCATTTACTATTCTAACTCCAAGTAAGTGCATATTCTGAGAAAGTGCTGGTTATTGAAAAAGTGCCAATTACTATTCCAACTCTGTGAAAGTGCATGAGTAGGGAAAGTGCGGGATAGTGTCCAAGTGCCATTTACTATTCTAACTCCAAGTAAGTGCATAATCTGAGAAAGTGCTGGTTATTGAAAAAGTGCCAATTACTATTCCAACTCTGTGAAAGTGCATGAGTAGGGAAAGTGCGGGATAGTGTCCAAGTGCCATTTACTATTCTAACTCCAAGTAAGTGCATATTCTGAGAAAGTGCTAGTTAGTGAAAAAGTGCCAATTACTATTTCTACTCTGTGAAAGTGCATGAGTAGGGAAAGTGCGGGATAGTGCAATTTAATAATAACATGTGCCAGATTTATAAACATGCTTAAAAGTAAATGCTTTTTTCCCCCACATATATAGAGCAGCCAATAAAATGATACATTTTCTAAGCATTGAACACCTTTTCTACTTGTTTTCTTCACTGCCAACCAGAAACCACTCCAAGACACAGATTAGCAAAAAGCCAGCCAATACCATAACTATTAAGAACAGTTTTTCAAAAAGAACCTTCGAAACACAAGGTAATTTTCATAACTAAACACATCTAAGTATCATATTTCAGAGCAAATAAAAATGTAAAACGCATTATAAGTGCAGAATCATAAGTAGTAAAATGATTCAATTACTATCCCAACTCTGTGAAAGTGCAAGAGTAGGAAAAGTGCGGGATAGTGTCCAATTGCTATTTACTATTCTAACTCCAGGTAAGTGCATATTGACAGAAAGTGCTGGTTATTGAAAAAGTGCCAATTACTATTCCAACTCTGTGAAAGTGCATGAGTAGGGAAAGTGCGGGATAGTGTCCAAGTGCCATTTACTATTCTAACTCCAAGTAAGTGCATATTCTGAGAAAGTGCTGGTTATTGAAAAAGTGCCAATTACTATTCCAACTCTGTGAAAGTGCATGAGTAGGGAAAGTGCGGGATAGTGTCCAAGTGCCATTTACTACTCTAACTCCAAGTAAGTGCATAATCTGAGAAAGTGCTGGTTACTGAAAAAGTGCCAATTACTATTCGAACTCTGTGAAAGTGCATGAGTAGGGAAAGTGCGGGATAGTGTCCAAGTGCCATTTACTATTCTAACTCCAAGTAAGTGCATATTCTGAGAAAGTGCTAGTTAGTGAAAAAGTGCCAATTACTATTTCTACTCTGTGAAAGTGCATGAGTAGGGAAAGTGCGGGATAGTGCAATTTAATAATAACATGTGCCAGATTTATAAACATGCTTAAAACTAAATGCTTTTTTCCCCCACATATATAGAGCAGCCAATAAAATGATACATTTTCTAAGCATTGAACACCTTTTCTACTTGTTTTCTTCACAGCCAACCAGAAACCACTCCAAGACACAGATTAGCAAAAAGCCAGCCAATACCAAAACTATTAAGAACAGTTTTTCAAAAAGAACCTTCCGAAACACAAGGTAATTTTCATAAATAAACACATCTAAGTATCATATTTCAGAGCAAATAAAAATTTAAAACGCATTATAAGTGCAGAATCATAAGTAGTAAAATGATTCAATTACTATCCCAACTCTGTGAAAGTGCAAGAGTAGGAAAAGTGCGGGATAGTGTCCAATTGCTATTTACTATTCTAACTCCAGGTAAGTGCATATTGACAGAAAGTGCTGGTTATTGAAAAAGTGCCAATTACTATTCCAACTCTGTGAAAGTGCATGAGTAGGGAAAGTGCGGGATAGTGTCCAAGTGCCATTTACTATTCTAACTCCAAGTAAGTGCATATTCTGAGAAAGTGCTGGTTAGTGAAAAAGTGCCAATTACTATTTCTACTCTGTGAAAGTGCATGAGTAGGGAAAGTGCTGGATAGTGCAATTTAATAATAACATGTGCCAGATTTATAAACATGCTTAAAAGTAAATGCTTTTTTTCCCCCACATATATAGAGCAGCCAATAAAATGATACATTTTCTAAGCATTGAACACCTTTTCTACTTGTTTTCTTCACAGCCAACCAGAAACCACTCCAAGACACAGATTAGCAAAAAGCCAGCCAATACCAAAACTATTAAGAACAGTTTTTCAAAAAGAACCTTCCGAAACACAAGGTAATTTTCATAAATAAACACATCTAAGTATCATATTTCAGAGCAAATAAAAATGTAAAACGCATTATAAGTGCAGAATCATAAGTAGTAAAATGATTCAATTACTATCCCAACTCTGTGAAAGTGCAAGAGTAGGAAAAGTGCGGGATAGTGTCCAATTGCTATTTACTATTCTAACTCCAGGTAAGTGCATATTCTGAGAAAGTGCTGGTTATTGAAAAAGTGCCAATTACTATTCCAACTCTGTGAAAGTGCATGAGTAGGGAAAGTGCGGGATAGTGTCCAAGTGCCATTTACTATTCTAACTCCAAGTAAGTGCATATTCTGAGAAAGTGCTGGATATTGAAAAAGTGCCAATTACTATTCCAACTCTGTGAAAGTGCATGAGTAGGGAAAGTGCGGGATAGTGTCCAAGTGCCATTTACTATTCTAACTCCAGGTAAGTGCATATTGAGAGAAAGTGCTGGTTACTGAAAAAGTGCCAATTACTATTCCAACTCTGTGAAAGTGCATGAGTAGGGAAAGTGCGGGATAGTGTCCAAGTGCCATTTACTATTCTAACTCCAAGTAAGTGCATATTCTGAGAAAGTGCTGGTTAGTGAAAAAGTGCCAATTACTATTTCTACTCTGTGAAAGTGCATGAGTAGGGAAAGTGCTGGATAATACAATTTAATAATAACATGTGCCAGATTTATAAACATGCTTAAAAGTAAATGCTTTTTCCCCCCACATATATAGAGCAGCCAATAAAATGATACATTTTCTAAGCATTGAACACCTTTTCTACTTGTTTTCTTCACAGCCAACCAGAAACCACTCCAAGACACAGATTAGCAAAAAGCCAGCCAATACCAAAACTATTAAGAACAGTTTTTCAAAAAGAACCTTCCGAAACACAAGGTAATTTTCATAAATAAACACATCTAAGTATCATATTTCAGAGCAAATAAAAAGCAATGTAAAACGCATTATAAGTGCAGAATCATAAGTAGTAAAATGATTCAATTACTATTCCAACTCTGTGAAAGTGCATGAGTAGGAAAAGTGCGGGATAGTGTCCAAGTGCCATGTACTATTCTAACTCCAGGTAAGTGCATATTGAGAGAAAGAGCTGGTTAGTGAAAAAGTGCCAATTACTATTCCAACTCTGTGAAAGTGCATGAGTAGGGAAAATGCAGGATAGTGTCCAAGTGCTATTTACTATTCTAACTCCAAGTAAATGCATATTGAGAGAAAATGTTGGTTAGTGAAAAAGTGCCAATTACTATTCCAACTCTGTGAAAGTGCATGAGTAGGAAAAGTGCGGGATAGTGTCCAAGTGCCATTTACTATTCTAACTCCAAGTAAGTGCATATTCTGAGAAAGTGCTGGTTATTGAAAAAGTGCCAATTACTATTCCAACTCTGTGAAAGTGCATGAGTAGGGAAAGTGCGGGATAGTGTCCAAGTGCCATTTACTATTCTAACTCCAAGTAAGTGCATAATCTGAGAAAGTGCTGGTTAGTGAAAAAGTGCCAATTACTATTCCAACTCTGTGAAAGTGCATGAGTAGGGAAAGTGCGGGATAGTGTCCAAGTGCCATTTACTCTTCTAACTCCAAGTAAGTGCATATTCTGAGAAAGTGCTGGTTAGTGAAAAAGTGCCAATCACTATTTCTACTCTGTGAAAGTGCATGAGTAGGGAAAGTGCTGGATAGTGCAATTTAATAATAACATGTGCCAGATTTATAAACATGCTTAAAAGTAAATGCTTTTTTCCCCCACATATATAGAGCAGCCAATAAAATGATACATTTTCTAAGCATTGAACACCTTTTCTACTTGTTTTCTTCACAGCCAACCAGAAACCACTCCAAGACACAGATTAGCAAAAAGCCAGCCAATACCAAAACTATTAAGAACAGTTTTTCAAAAAGAACCTTCCGAAACACAAGGTAATTTTCATAAATAAACACATCTAAGTATCATATTTCAAAGCAAATAAAAAGCAATGTAAAACGCATTATAAGTGCAGAATCATAAGTAGTAAAATGATTCAATTACTATCCCAACTCTGTGAAAGTGCAAGAGTAGGAAAAGTGCGGGATAGTGTCCAAGTGCCATTTACTATTCTAACTCCAAGTAAGTGCATAATCTGAGAAAGTGCTGGTTACTGAAAAAGTGCCAATTACTATTCCAACTCTGTGAAAGTGCATGAGTAGGGAAAGTGCGGGATAGTGTCCAAGTGCCATTTACTATTCTAACTCCAAGTAAGTGCATATTCTGAGAAAGTGCTGGTTATTGAAAAAGTGCCAATTACTATTCCAACTCTGTGAAAGTGCATGAGTAGGGAAAGTGCGGGATAGTGTCCAAGTGCCATTTACTACTCTAACTCCAAGTAAGTGCATAATCTGAGAAAGTGCTGGTTACTGAAAAAGTGCCAATTACTATTCGAACTCTGTGAAAGTGCATGAGTAGGGAAAGTGCGGGATAGTGTCCAAGTGCCATTTACTATTCTAACTCCAAGTAAGTGCATATTCTGAGAAAGTGCTAGTTAGTGAAAAAGTGCCAATTACTATTTCTACTCTGTGAAAGTGCATGAGTAGGGAAAGTGCGGGATAGTGCAATTTAATAATAACATGTGCCAGATTTATAAACATGCTTAAAACTAAATGCTTTTTTCCCCCACATATATAGAGCAGCCAATAAAATGATACATTTTCTAAGCATTGAACACCTTTTCTACTTGTTTTCTTCACAGCCAACCAGAAACCACTCCAAGACACAGATTAGCAAAAAGCCAGCCAATACCAAAACTATTGAGAACAGTTTTTCAAAAAGAACCTTCCGAAACACAAGGTAATTTTCATAAATAAACACATCTAAGTATCATATTTCAGAGCAAATAAAAATTTAAAACGCATTATAAGTGCAGAATCATAAGTAGTAAAATGATTCAATTACTATCCCAACTCTGTGAAAGTGCAAGAGTAGGAAAAGTGCGGGATAGTGTCCAATTGCTATTTACTATTCTAACTCCAGGTAAGTGCATATTGACAGAAAGTGCTGGTTATTGAAAAAGTGCCAATTACTATTCCAACTCTGTGAAAGTGCATGAGTAGGGAAAGTGCGGGATAGTGTCCAAGTGCCATTTACTATTCTAACTCCAAGTAAGTGCATATTCTGAGAAAGTGCTGGTTAGTGAAAAAGTGCCAATTACTATTTCTACTCTGTGAAAGTGCATGAGTAGGGAAAGTGCTGGATAGTGCAATTTAATAATAACATGTGCCAGATTTATAAACATGCTTAAAAGTAAATGCTTTTTTCCCCCACATATATAGAGCAGCCAATAAAATGATACATTTTCTAAGCATTGAACACCTTTTCTACTTGTTTTCTTCACAGCCAACCAGAAACCACTCCAAGACACAGATTAGCAAAAAGCCAGCCAATACCAAAACTATTAAGAACAGTTTTTCAAAAAGAACCTTCCGAAACACAAGGTAATTTTCATAAATAAACACATCTAAGTATCATATTTCAGAGCAAATAAAAATGTAAAACGCATTATAAGTGCAGAATCATAAGTAGTAAAATGATTCAATTACTATCCCAACTCTGTGAAAGTGCAAGAGTAGGAAAAGTGCGGGATAGTGTCCAATTGCTATTTACTATTCTAACTCCAGGTAAGTGCATATTCTGAGAAAGTGCTGGTTATTGAAAAAGTGCCAATTACTATTCCAACTCTGTGAAAGTGCATGAGTAGGGAAAGTGCGGGATAGTGTCCAAGTGCCATTTACTATTCTAACTCCAAGTAAGTGCATATTCTGAGAAAGTGCTGGATATTGAAAAAGTGCCAATTACTATTCCAACTCTGTGAAAGTGCATGAGTAGGGAAAGTGCGGGATAGTATCCAAGTGCCATTTACTATTCTAACTCCAGGTAAGTGCATATTGAGAGAAAGTGCTGGTTACTGAAAAAGTGCCAATTACTATTCCAACTCTGTGAAAGTGCATGAGTAGGGAAAGTGCGGGATAGTGTCCAAGTGCCATTTACTATTCTAACTCCAAGTAAGTGCATATTCTGAGAAAGTGCTGGTTAGTGAAAAAGTGCCAATTACTATTTCTACTCTGTGAAAGTGCATGAGTAGGGAAAAGTCTGGATAGTACAATTTAATAATAACATGTGCCAGATTTATAAACATGCTTAAAAGTAAATGCTTTTTCCCCCCACATATATAGAGCAGCCAATAAAATGATACATTTTCTAAGCATTGAACACCTTTTCTACTTGTTTTCTTCACAGCCAACCAGAAACCACTCCAAGACACAGATTAGCAAAAAGCCAGCCAATACCAAAACTATTAAGAACAGTTTTTCAAAAAGAACCTTCCGAAACACAAGGTAATTTTTATAAATAAACACATCTAAGTATCATATTCCAGAGCAAATAAAAAGCAATGTAAAACGCATTATAAGTGCAGAATCATAAGTAGTAAAATGATTCAATTACTATTCCAACTCTGTGAAAGTGCATGAGTAGGAAAAGTGCGGGATAGTGTCCAAGTGCCATGTACTATTCTAACTCCAGGTAAGTGCATATTGAGAGAAAGTGCTGGTTAGTGAAAAAGTGCCAATTACTATTCCAACTCTGTGAAAGTGCATGAGTAGGGAAAATGCAGGATAGTGTCCAAGTGCTATTTACTATTCTAACTCCAAGTAAATGCATATTGAGAGAAAATGTTGGTTAGTGAAAAAGTGCCAATTACTATTCCAACTCTGTGAAAGTGCATGAGTAGGAAAAGTGCGGGATAGTGTCCAAGTGCCATTTACTATTCTAACTCCAAGTAAGTGCATATTCTGAGAAAGTGCTGGTTATTGAAAAAGTGCCAATTACTATTCCAACTCTGTGAAAGTGCATGAGTAGGGAAAGTGCGGGATAGTGTCCAAGTGCCATTTACTATTCTAACTCCAAGTAAGTGCATAATCTGAGAAAGTGCTGGTTAGTGAAAAAGTGCCAATTACTATTCCAACTCTGTGAAAGTGCATGAGTAGGGAAAGTGCGGGATAGTGTCCAAGTGCCATTTACTATTCTAATTCCAAGTAAGTGCATATTCTGAGAAAGTGCTGGTTAGTGAAAAAGTGCCAATCACTATTTCTACTCTGTGAAAGTGCATGAGTAGGGAAAGTGCTGGATAGTGCAATTTAATAATAACATGTGCCAGATTTATAAACATGCTTAAAAGTAAATGCTTTTTTCCCCCACATATATAGAGCAGCCAATAAAATGATACATTTTCTAAGCATTGAACACCTTTTCTACTTGTTTTCTTCACAGCCAACCAGAAACCACTCCAAGACACAGATTAGCAAAAAGCCAGCCAATACCAAAACTATTAAGAACAGTTTTTCAAAAAGAACCTTCCGAAACACAAGGTAATTTTCATAAATAAACACATCTAAGTATCATATTTCAAAGCAAATAAAAAGCAATGTAAAACGCATTATAAGTGCAGAATCATAAGTAGTAAAATGATTCAATTACTATCCCAACTCTGTGAAAGTGCAAGAGTAGGAAAAGTGCGGGATAGTGTCCAAGTGCCATTTACTATTCTAACTCCAAGTAAGTGCATAATCTGAGAAAGTGCTGGTTACTGAAAAAGTGCCAATTACTATTCCAACTCTGTGAAAGTGCATGAGTAGGGAAAGTGCGGGATAGTGTCCAAGTGCCATTTACTATTCTAACTCCAAGTAAGTGCATATTCTGAGAAAGTGCTGGTTAGTGAAAAAGTGCCAATTACTATTTCTACTCTGTGAAAGTGCATGAGTAGGGAAAGTGCTGGATAGTGCAATTTAATAATAACATGTGCCAGATTTATAAACATGCTTAAAAGTAAATGCTTTTTTTCCCCCACATATATAGAGCAGCCAATAAAATGATACATTTTCTAAGCATTGAACACCTTTTCTACTTGTTTTCTTCACAGCCAACCAGAAACCACTCCAAGACACAGATTAGCAAAAAGCCAGCCAATACCAAAACTATTAAGAACAGTTTTTCAAAAAGAACCTTCCGAAACACAAGGTAATTTTCATAAATAAACACATCTAAGTATCATATTTCAGAGCAAATAAAAATGTAAAATGCATTATAAGTGCAGAATCATAAGTAGTAAAATGATTCAATTACTATCCCAACTCTGTGAAAGTGCAAGAGTAGGAAAAGTGCGGGATAGTGTCCAATTGCTATTTACTATTCTAACTCCAGGTAAGTGCATATTCTGAGAAAGTGCTGGTTATTGAAAAAGTGCCAATTACTATTCCAACTCTGTGAAAGTGCATGAGTAGGGAAAGTGCGGGATAGTGTCCAAGTGCCATTTACTATTCTAACTCCAAGTAAGTGCATATTCTGAGAAAGTGCTGGATATTGAAAAAGTGCCAATTACTATTCCAACTCTGTGAAAGTGCATGAGTAGGGAAAGTGCGGGATAGTGTCCAAGTGCCATTTACTATTCTAACTCCAGGTAAGTGCATATTGAGAGAAAGTGCTGGTTACTGAAAAAGTGCCAATTACTATTCCAACTCTGTGAAAGTGCATGAGTAGGGAAAGTGCGGGATAGTGTCCAAGTGCCATTTACTATTCTAACTCCAAGTAAGTGCATATTCTGAGAAAGTGCTGGTTAGTGAAAAAGTGCCAATTACTATTTCTACTCTGTGAAAGTGCATGAGTAGGGAAAGTGCTGGATAGTACAATTTAATAATAACATGTGCCAGATGTATAAACATGCTTAAAAGTAAATGCTTTTTCCCCCCACATATATAGAGCAGCCAATAAAATGATACATTTTCTAAGCATTGAACACCTTTTCTACTTGTTTTCTTCACAGCCAACCAGAAACCACTCCAAGACACAGATTAGCAAAAAGCCAGCCAATACCAAAACTATTAAGAACAGTTTTTCAAAAAGAACCTTCCGAAACACAAGGTAATTTTCATAAATAAACACATCTAAGTATCATATTTCAGAGCAAATAAAAAGCAATGTAAAACGCATTATAAGTGCAGAATCATAAGTAGTAAAATGATTCAATTACTATTCCAACTCTGTGAAAGTGCATAAGTAGGAAAAGTGCGGGATAGTGTCCAAGTGCCATGTACTATTCTAACTCCAGGTAAGTGCATATTGAGAGAAAGTGCTGGTTAGTGAAAAAGTGCCAATTACTATTCCAACTCTGTGAAAGTGCATGAGTAGGGAAAATGCAGGATAGTGTCCAAGTGCTATTTACTATTCTAACTCCAAGTAAATGCATATTGAGAGAAAATGTTGGTTAGTGAAAAAGTGCCAATTACTATTCCAACTCTGTGAAAGTGCATGAGTAGGAAAAGTGCGGGATAGTGTCCAAGTGCCATTTACTATTGTAACTCCAAGTAAGTGCATATTCTGAGAAAGTGCTGGTTATTGAAAAAGTGCCAATTACTATTCCAACTCTGTGAAAGTGCATGAGTAGGGAAAGTGCGGGATAGTGTCCAAGTGCCATTTACTATTCTAACTCCAAGTAAGTGCATATTCTGAGAAAGTGCTGGTTAGTGAAAAAGTGCCAATTACTATTCCAACTCTGTGAAAGTGCATGAGTAGGGAAAGTGCGGGATAGTGTCCAAGTGCCATTTACTATTCTAACTCCAAGTAAGTGCATATTCTGAGAAAGTGCTGGTTAGTGAAAAAGTGCCAATCACTATTTCTACTCTGTGAAAGTGCATGAGTAGGGAAAGTAATAATAACATGTGCCAGATTTATAAACATGCTTAAAAGTAAATGCTTTTTTCCCCCACATATATAGAGCAGCCAATAAAATGATACATTTTCTAAGCATTGAACACCTTTTCTACTTGTTTTCTTCACAGCCAACCAGAAACCACTCCAAGACACAGATTAGCAAAAAGCCAGCCAATACCAAAACTATTAAGAACATTTTTTCAAAAAGAACCTTCCGAAACACAAGGTAATTTTCATAAATAAACACATCTAAGTATCATATTTCAAAGCAAATAAAAAGCAATGTAAAACGCATTATAAGTGCAGAATCATAAGTAGTAAAATGATTCAATTACTATCCCAACTCTGTGAAAGTGCAAGAGTAGGAAAAGTGCGGGATAGTGTCCAAGTGCCATTTACTATTCTAACTCCAAGTAAGTGCATAATCTGAGAAAGTGCTGGTTAGTGAAAAAGTGCCAATTACTATTCCAACTCTGTGAAAGTGCATGAGTAGGGAAAGTGCGGGATAGTGTCCAAGTGCCATTTACTATTCTAACTCCAAGTAAGTGCATATTCGGAGAAAGTGCTGGTTAGTGAAAAAGTGCCAAGTACTATTCCAACTCTGTGAAAGTGCATGAGTAGGGAAAGTGCGGGATAGTGTCCAAATGCCATTTACTATTCTAACTCAAAGTAAGTGCATATTTAGAGAAAGTGCTGGTTTTTTCAAAAAAAGCCAATCAGTATTACAAGACCATGAAAGTGCATGAGTAGAGAAAGTGCTGGATAGTTCTCTATTGCAACTTACTATTAAAACTCCAGGAAAGTGGCTAATTAGAGAAAGTGCTGGTTTGTGAAACTCTACCACTTACTATTCCTACTCTGTGCAAGTGCATGAGTAGGGAAAGTGCAGGATAATGTTAAAATGCCTCTTACTATTCAAACTCCACATCATTGCATATTAAAAGAAATTGCAGTATAATAATAACATTTGCCATATTTCTAAACAACATTAAAACTAAATAAAATTAACATCTACATAAAAAGCAAATATATATTTCAAAATATGTGTAATTATGAAAATTCAAAAATGTGTGTATCATCATTTTAATATAATTTACATTTCCATTTTTCAACAGGAAATGGCAAGCCAAACTACTGCAACTTACACCAAATCTCGAAAAGGGAACAGACTACTTAAACATTGTGGGTATGTATACTGTAATGAGAGGCTAAGTGAACCAAGGAGACATTGGAGGTGTGTACAATATTATACAGCCCATTGCAGCGGCAGAGCGGTTACTGTTGGTGAGATTGTCGTAAGAACCACAGAACATAACCACTCTGCCTCTGCAATGGAGATTGAAATACGCGATACCATCAATGAAATGAAAGATATTGCATGCACCTCCAATCAAACTCCTGGTCAAATTTTAAGAGAGGTTGCACAACATGTCCCTGGACATGTTGCTTGTAATATGCCAACAATCCCAAATTTGCGTAGAATAATTCAAAGAAAAAAGCAGGCAAGTAACACACAAACTGTTACTCCTCAAACTTTTGCTGACATTGTAATTCCTCATGATTTAACTCTTTCTTTCTCTAATGAACCTTTTCTACTGTATGATAACCAAAACCCTCTGAAACGCATGTTAATATTTAGCACTCCCCGTAACCTTTTTAAATTAGAAAATATAGAAATTTGGATGATGGATGGGACGTTTAAAAGTACACCCCATCCATTCACCCAAATTTACAGTATTCATGCTCAAATTAATAATAATGTAGTTCCTTTAGTATACAGTTTACTACCAGATAAGCAATCTGCAACCTATACTGAGTTCTTATCAGTAATTAAAGAAAAAACTTCTGGAAAAAGCCCTAGGAAAATCATATTAGATTTTGAATTGACAATGATGAATGTCATCAACAAATTGTACGCGGATACCCAAATTCAGGGATGTTTTTTTCATTTTTCCCAGGCATATTGGCGTAAACTCCAAAAAACATCCCTGGTTGCAGATTACTCGTCTGATAGTAAATTACAAGTAGAACTAAAAAAATTAACTGCACTTTGTTTTGTACCACCTGATAGTGTAGATGACTACTACACAGCAATTTCAGAGTCAGAATATTTTGTAGAAAATGAGGAAAAATTGGCACCCATTTTAAATTATTTCGAAGACACATGGATTGGACGTCTAGGCAGGTCAGGTCGCAGGAGGAAGCCACGTTACCATGTGGAGTGGTGGAATTGCTACTCAACCTGCTTAGAAGGTGGTGCAAAAACAAATAATGCCATAGAGGGATGGCATAACTCCTTCAGTCACACGATTGGCAAACACCATCCTAATTTCTACTCTTTCCTGAAAACTTTGAAGAAGGAGCAAAGTTTTCAAGAAATGAGACTTGCTCAGGCATTGTCAGGTATTCTAAACCCACGTCCTTCAAGGCAAACAAAGGAAATGTCTGAGAGACTATTGGGTATACTACAACAATTTTTGTTGTGTGTGGCTTTGGACTACCTAGAAAATGTTGCTAATATTTTACATTTTTAACTTTTTTTTCTCTAACTTACTTTCCTGCTTTGCCCTAAATTAATTTTTAAATTTTTTAATTCATTTGACATTTTTCAAAACATTTTTTAAATTATTACTTGTCGGGTTCCCTTACTTTTTTTACAATTTTTTTTTTCAAACGACACCTGTTAAAAATAAGAAAAATTTCTTTTCTTATCTCTTTCATAAGAACAAAACCCTAACATAATAGTTTTTATAAATCTTTTTCAAAACTAAAATGGAAATAATTTTCATTCAATTTATTTTAAATGTTGTAAACATTTTGAACGTTCAAAGAAAATATATGCTATACAAAAAGAAACCCCTTTATTTGAGAAAAGTGATGCTGGCTTGTGAAAAATTATATTAGTAAACTGGTACTAAAATCGAAAAATATATATGTTTTTTTTTTATATTTTCAAAAATTTCTGTGCTATTTCAAACAGAAAAAGTTTTTTAAAAGCTAAGATACTTTTTATTCTAAGCTTAATTTTAAAGCATTTTTGTTTGTTTTTAACAAATCTTCCCAAAAAATATGACCTTGTGTAACTATTAAAATATGTATAATGTCATTATTTATTTCACAACAACCTAACTGCAGTATTTCACGCTAACTAAACAACCTAACTGCAGTATTTCTCACTAACTAAAAAAATCTAATTGGCATTTTTACGAAATCATAAATACTACTTGCAATGAAAAATCATCTTTTTTCCAATATGTAAACAATTTCTTTCTTAAATTACGGACCTCGATATCAACTCTCTCAAACAAAACGTAAACATGAAAATGTAACCATATCAATCATTAGAGAACATTTTTCTAAATTCACTAAAAAGCAAACAAACGAAACATTGCATGGTTTTTGCAAAAACGAACCAGTTTTCTCTAATACATAACAAGCCAAATGCAATCAGTTTTCCCATAAATTGTTTCTAACCTTTCCTATCTGTGTTCGTCTAATGAAAAGTATCCAAACATATCTACAACTACACAAAACATATTACGTTCAAAATGTATACAATATATATCATCACTATATGTTTACCAACATATTTACCATTTATTTTTCCCGTAAAATAACCCGACGATGGCATATAACAGTGAAATGTTCGGCGACATGTTGAAAAATAATCAAAACAACTATTAGTTTAATAAGCAACCTCTACTTAACCTCTCATTACATTATACATATCTTTTTAACTATGTTTTAGTGTAAAATAAGTTTGAAAAGTTTCCTACCTTTAGCGCAGATCAGCTTCCTGCTACTTCCAGCAATCGGAAAATCCAAGATGGCGGCTTGCGTCGACGTTAACGTGAAGACGTCATCCAAAAACATCAAAATTGAAAATGGACAATTACATTAAAATGTATCATATGTTTATATTAATTACTAAATCTTTAATTTCTTAATAAAAAAAATCACAAAAATGTTTGCAATTGAAATAAAAATATATATATATTTTTTTACATTTATTAACATCAATAAACAAAATTTAAATCGAACTACATGTGGTTTCTACTTTTATTATTTTTAATTTTAACGTTATTAATTAAAATAAAGTCATCAAAATTATGTTTTTTATCACTTACCATTTGTCTACACTTATTTCCTTCTTCTCCCTCCTGCATCTGTTGTTTTAAAAGCATACCAAACTGTCCCGCGGATCGCATTGAAGACGTCATCGAAATAAATAAAGGACAAAACGCTTCATTGGAATCAATACAAAAGCGTGGGAAAAAGTATAAATATGAATCTAAAAATTATTTAAAAAGTATTGTTATTAGAGAAAAAATATAATAAACAAAAAAGAATATTTTATTGATTGAATTATTACAAAAGTAACATTCTACAAAAATTAATACTATTTTTAAGTAAAAACCAGAGTATTAATACTTGATTTGTTAATCTTCTTTACTTTATAATTTTATTTAATATTTAATTTAAAGTACCAAAAAAATAATATAATGACAAACATGATATTTATGTTGCAAAAAATACCTGAGTATTAATACTTAATTTTTAATAAATAATATCCTGAATATTAATACTTCCTACATGTTTAAAAAACTAATAAACTAATTAAATATATATATATATCTAAAACAAATAAAATAATTATTAAAAATATATTTATCTTAATACCCCCATAAAATTATTATTAATAAATTAATACTAAATAAATAATAATTAAATAAAATTAATATATAAATAGCTATATATCTGAAATATTATTTTTAATTTTAACGTTATTAATTAAAATAAAGTCATCAAAAATTATGTTTTTTATCACTTACCATTTGTCTACACTTATTTCCTTCTTCTCCCTCCTGCATCTGTTGTTTTAAAAGCATACCAAACTGTCCCGCGGATCGCATTGAAGACGTCATCGAAACAAAACGCTTCATTGAAATCAATACAAAAGCGTGGGAAAAAGTATAAATATGAATCTAAAAATTATTAAAAAAGTATTGTTATTAGAGAAAAAATATAATAAACAAAAAAGAATATTTTATTGATTTAATTATTACAAATGTAACATTCTACAAAATATACTATTTTTAAGTAAAAACCAGAGTATTAATACTTGATTTTTTAATCTTCTTTACTTTATAATTACTTTATAATTTTATTTGATATTTAATTTAAAGTACCAAAAAAATAATATAATGACAAACATGATATTTATGTTGCAAAAAATACCTGAGTATTAATACTTAATTTTTAATAAATAATATCCTGAATATTAATACTTTCCTACATGTTTAAAAAACTAATAAACTAATTAAATATATTAATATAATTATTACTAAATAAATAATAATTTTATAAAATTAATATATAAAAATCTTCTAATAATCACTAACTATTATAATTATTTTTTATTATATATAAAATTTAATTAATTTTATAAACAATAAAAAATTAATACTTAAAATAATTAAAATATAAATAACTATGTATCTAAATACCCTAAAAAAATAAAATACGATGTAAATACATGCGTTGTAATAGCATTAGCGTTGTAACACCATGCGTTGTAAAAACATGCGTTGTAATAGAAATTACGTTGTAATACCTGCGTTGTAATAGCACTACGTTGTAATAGTTGCGTTGTAATGGATGTTCCCCCTTGTGCACAGTCTGCACGCAGCGCTCCTCATGGCCTCATAACCGGCGCTCCCTGCATTTCTGCTGCTATGCTTGTCATCATCCTCCCCTTCCACGATGGGCCTCATTCTTCAATAAATTGACTATTCTCTAAGTGACAAACGGCCCATCATCGTTTTACAGTGGCATTTCTCTTCACTTTTTTCTTTTTTTTATCTCTATGTGCGCAAGCGGCCATTTTGATGTCTTGATGCTTTCAGGCTCCCTCATCGCAATTCTGCTTACACACCAACGTTCATACTGCCTCCTTTTTGTACATTAACTGACTTTAACCTATGGTGCCAGTTTATCTCAACCATGTTCTCTACATTGGCAGTCAACCACCATCCTTTGTCTAAACATTGAACGCCGCTGGACCTCATTTTGGCAATCCTTTCTCCTGTGAGAGCTCTCCCTGTCCTATGTATCCATTGCTGACTCTACCAATTTGACTTTTCAGCCCACTATTGCTGTTGGGATTCGCCTCTTTTTCATATTGCTGTCCGTTATTACTGCATGGTAAAGGGGCTTCTCCACTTCTGGTCACCTACTGCTACCTTGGTTGTTGTTTATTAACTTGATGGGCAAACTTACAACGAACTGCGCCGACAAGACCTCAAAGCGCACCTTTATCAAAAATTTGAAGGTTTTCTCAGCATTGGCCCACCTCGAATCTTCTCAGGAATTTCCTGCTCTCATATCGAAAGCGGCCATAGAACCTCTTCCTCAATCCAACGGGAAGAACACAGTTAAGCGGCTGAAAAAAGATCCACCCTCGCCAACTGCCTCTGCTTCGGCTCCGTCTGCTTCTATTGACTTGTTATTGGAAGAGATAAGGGCACTCCGCCCTTTCATGGAAGAAACCAATGCTAAATTACAGGTCTTAACGGATAATTGGGTTCAAATGGAGGCACGGGTCACGTCTGTGGAGCACAGTGTAACTTCGCTTCAGGAATCCTCTGCTAAGACTGTCCACATGCACTCTCAGATTTCTTCTCTTCAAAAGCAGGTTGAAGACCTTGAGAACAGGAATAGGCGCAATAACTTGCGAATCTACGGCCTTGCGGAGAATTGTGAGGGGAATGATCCTATAGCCTTTTTCAAATCTTTTCTTCCTAAACTTCTGCATATTCCGGAGGATACTGTACTTAACATACAAAGGGCTCACAGGCTTGGTCGAGCCCCCTCGTCTACTTCCCCTTCGGCAAAGCCCAGAGGTGTCATCATGTATTTCCTACAATACACGGACCTTTTGAAAGTTCTTTCAGCAGCTAGAGCCGCTCCTCGTCTCACTTGGTCTGGATCCTCCTTGTTTTTTGCGCAGGATTACGCTAGAGCCACGGCCAACCGTCGCAAAGCCTTTTTGGAAATGAGACCTGCACTCCGTTCCATTGGTGCCCGCTATGGTCTTTTCCATCCTTGTCTCTTCCGGGTCACTTATAATAACAAGGCCACGACTTACGAGGATCCTCTGAGACTCCAGAGCTTCCTCAACTCCTGCCACGCTTCGACCATGGATACTTCTGCTTCCTCTTCGGCATTTCCTCCTTGACTTATGAAACTAATGTCACTTTTTCCTATTTACAGTTCAGTATTATATGCATAAGTTTTTGCAATGGTTTATTACTGTTATTATAGTTACTCTTGTCTTGTGCTTTCATTTCCTATTTTCAGGTTACTCTTGTTATTCAGTATGTTTACTGTCTTTTTCCCCCTTTTACTTAACTTGCCTTTCTTGATATGTCCTTCGCGTTGTCCATTTAATTGTATTGCTCTCTTTCTTTTCCTAATGATCTCCTTCTTTTTTCACAGATGCTCCCTCATGCTTCATGTTTCCCCAGCCGGGCGGTTGGTTCGCCTGCCCTGGCCGCCTTGTCTCCTCCAGTTGGTTCTACCCCCCCCCCCCGTCGTACACGTTTGGTTCCCCCTCCTGTTTGTACCTCCTCATTTTTCCTACTCGTAAGTACGTTTCCTTTCCTTATCGTCATGTTCATTTTTTACCCTACCCCCGACTCTTCTTTCCTTTTCCTCTATCCTCTCTTTCTATTCTTCGAGGTGTCATTTTTGCTATTTCTTTTTCAAACTTTCTTTATCCAATTCTTTTTTCCTTTAACATCTTTATTACTTCTTCACATTTTCTTCTCATATATCTCTCATAGTTTCATTATAAGCCTTTATTGCAGCAGTTTCCCCTTTTTCATGTTTTCATAATGTCAGTACGTAATGTTTCATGGAACGTTGAAGGTCTGAATTCTCCCATTAAGAGACAAAGAATCCTTTCTCACCTTGCTAAATTAAATGTAGATTTCGCTTTTTTACAAGAAACTCACTTAACTGAAGCAGAATCTGTTAAGCTTAGAAGGGGCTGGGTGGGAGAGGTATATTTTGCTCCCGGAGATGGTAAGCGCAATGGAGTTGCTATTCTTATTCGTAAGTCTCTTACTTATTCTGTTTTAGAAAATGATTGCGACCCTGATGGTAGATGGTCATTTGTCAAGCTTTCCTTGAGGAGTGTTCCACTCTCCCTTTTTAACATTTATGCTCCCACTGGTGGTCATCCGACTTTTTGGCGTGAGATAGCTACTCACATCTCCAGTCTCATAGACAATCACTTTATCTTAGCGGGAGACTGCAATCAACCTCTTGATCCTTTTATAGACCGAAATTCCAAAACCTCTTTTATCCCAAATAAGCCTCATAAACTTTTTACCCATGCTATTTCACAGCATAAGCTCATTGATGCATGGCGCTTATGTCATCCAACAACCAAAGAATTCACTTTTTATTCCCCTTCCCAGCAGTCCCAGTCACGTATTGATTATATTTTTGTCTCCCATCACCTTGCACAATCTCTCACTCATGCTGAAATTGGCCCCATTCTTCTATCTGATCACGCTCCTGTCCATATTGATATTGACATCCTACCCAAGATTAATGGACCAAAGAGGTGGCGTTTTAACAACTCCCTACTTTTAGATCCTAAATTTACCGCCTCTTTTATTGACTTTTTTAATGAATATTTTCTTTTTAATGACACTCCATCTCTTCCGACCCACACAATCTGGGATGCTTTCAAAGCCACGGCTAGAGATTTCATCATACGTTTTGTATCTGCAAAACGTAGAGATGCACGCAAGCACAACAATGACCTTCTTCGCAAAATAAAGAGTTTGGAGCACTCCTACTATACCTCTCACTCCAGGGAAAGCTTGACAGCACTTATTGATGCTAAGTTGAAATGTAATAAGAAATCTACAGAGGACGCTTCTCTTTATTTGCTGAAATCTAGTTCCAAATTCTATGGTGGGAAAAATAAAGCGGGGAAAATTCTAGCTAATATTTAAAAATTAAGCGCAACAAACTCAATATTGAATCTGTGTTTGACGAAATGAGACCCCTCGACACAAAGATGCTGATATTCTGGATGAGTTTTCCCATTTCTATTCAACCCTTTACTCCTCCGAAACCCATTCTACCATTCGCAAACCAGACCATTTTCCTATTGATTTAACCTCTTTGGAATTGGATGTCTCTCAGAAGGAATTACTATCTGCTCTTAATTCCCTCAAAAAAGATAAGGCTCCGGGACCTGATGGTTTCACCGTTGAGTTTTATTGCCATTTTTCAGCATTGCTCATTCCCAATTTGCATTCTCTTATTGATTCCTTTGTAACCTTGGGTGGTTCTTCAGGTACCTTTGCTGATGCCCATATTTGCATTATTCCCAAGGAGGGCAAAGATTCTAGATATTGTAAGAATTATAGACCAATATCCCTTGTCAATATTGATTATAAAATCTATGCCAAATCTCTTGCAGCCCGATTGGATTCCTTTTTACCTGATTTACTTGGTCCTGAGCAATCTGGTTTTGTTAAAGGTCGTTTCATTACTGATAATACTAGGCTTTTATTTAATATTTTGTCCAAATCTCCACGCTTCTCAGGCTCCCTAGCAGCTATTGCCTTGGATGCAGAAAAAGCGTTTGATAGAGTAGAATGGACATATCTTTTTTCTGCCCTTAAATGGTTTGGCTTTGGTCCCAAATTTCTGTCCCTAATTTCCTTTCTTTATTCCAATCCTAGAGCAGCGGTCTGTGCAAATGGTCTGGTTTCCTCTTTCTTTGACCTAGGCAGAGGTGTCCGACAAGGTTGCCCGTTATCTCCCTTCCTCTTTAACTTAGCTCTAGAACCCTTCCTTTCCAAGCTTAGACAGAATCCTGATATTCATGGCTTCCATTTTTCACAGTCTCATGTTAGGCTTGCTGCTTAGGCTGATGATATTTTGCTCTTTATTTCTAACCCCACTGTTTCTATCCCTGGCTTTCTTTCTGAAGTTCATGCATATTCGATGATCTCTGGATATAAACTAAAAAATGACAAATGCGAAATTTTACCCCTCACTAAATTTACTTTCAAACCTGATTTTGCAGCATCCAATTTCACCTGGAGCTCCTCTCACATCAAGTATCTAGGTTTACATGTAACTCCCTCCATCACAGATACGGTTTCCCTCTGTCTTAATAAATGTATCCAGAAATTAACTGATCTAACCGCCAAGTGGCACCCACTCTATCTCTCTTGGTGGGGACGCCTTGATACTATTAAAATGATGCTATCCCCTATTGTTTTATATACCATTTCTAATATTCCTGTCTCTATTCCCATGAAATTCTTTAAAAAGCTTCATTCTATTCTTTCTTCTTTTCTCTGGTCTGGCAAAAAGCCCCGAATGTCTCTCTATCGATTAACACGACCTAAATCAGAAGGAGGTGTCAATTTTCCTGATTTTCCTACTTACCATAAAGCTTTTCTTTTGCGCCAGGCCTCATTTTGGCTGCAAGACCCCGAAGAACCCTGCCCTCTCTGGGTTAATGTGGAACGCCTTTCTCTTTCACCCTTTACTTTTGCTGAATTTCCATCTTTTACTCGCAAACCACAATTGCCATCTAATCCCATACATAAATTCACAACCAAGTTACTTCTAGCCTCTCCCCATCCCGCCCCCTACTCTGTTGCTGATTTTTTATCCTCCACTATTTGGCACAATGACAATATCCTTATTAAAGGCAGACCTTTCTATTGGAAATCCTGGCGACAAAGGGGTTTGATTTGGGTTTCTCAACTTTTCTCTCAGTCCACTTTTCTATCTTTTCACTTGCTACGCCTTTCCTTTGATTTACCTGCTTCCTTTGCTCGTTATTATCTCTTACTGAAAGAAGCAATCCTCCCTATCTATGCCCAGTTTCTGCACTCTTCTAACCTCTCTCCATCTCCTACTCCCACCTCACTACTTCACTCTTTCCTGACCACCCACTCCAAAGCTTCCCTTATCTCTGCATTCCTGCGCTCCAAATCTCTTCCTCGCCCAAAATCTAAAGTAGAGGAGCAGTGGGAAAGCGACTTTGCTACTTATTGGCCCATTTCGCTTTGGGACAAGCTGTGGGTGAAACTTCGCAAATCCTCCAGAGCTGCCACTCTCACCCAAACTCTATTTTTCATTTATAATAGACTCCTTTTTACACCGCATCTACTTCATAACAGATTCTCCTCTGTCCCTGATCTCTGTTGGTCTTGTTCTACTCCTACTGCTACTCTGTTCCACATGCTTTTCTCCTGCACTATTGTTCAGGACTTCTGGAAGCGGATTTGGTCCCAAATCAATGATATTTTTCATACCCAAGTCCCTTTTACTTTTACTCATATTTTTCTTGGTAGTCTCTCTCCGTGCTGGGACCAGGTTACTTTTGATATACAAATTATTGATTTACTGATAGCAGTTGCATTCCAACAAATTACTGCTAATTGGAAAGATTTTACGAAGCTATCAATTAAAGCATGGTGGTATAATGTCTGTCACAACCATAGATTAGATACTGCCTTTGTTTTTCCTCCTCAATTAGCGATGAAACGCACTGTTCTATGGCTCCCTATAACAACGTACCTTGACGCCTCTGCTAAAAAATCGTTTCATTTGTTGCCCACTCAGCAAGAAGTTCCCAAACCTCCCTGATTGACCTAATCGTTCCTAATCATTTCATGTATAACAGATTTACTATTCTTTTTCTATTTTCTTTCTCAATATTTGCTTTAACTTGAGTTTCAACTGATGTATATATTTATTGTATTTTTTTTTTTTATTTCTATTTGAATTGTATGCAAAGATTCTCCAGCTTACTTTGCTCCTCTTCAGGATTATTTGTTTTATTGTATTGACACCTTTTTATCTTCAATAAATTTTATTCTGAACTTAAAAAAAATAAACGATTTACTCTCTATACCATACGCCCCCCAGCATAGCCCAGTGGGGGGGACCACAGAAACTACCTGTTCTCGGTGTAATAGTAATGAACCAGATATTATACACGTTTTTGCTTAATGCCCTCAATTACATTCGCTGCACAGAGCTATTGAATCCTTTTTGGGTCAAACTTTAGGAATTAATGTTACCCATACACCAGCATGGATTATTCTTGGGGTAGGAGGGGACAGAGAGCAAGGTAGCCTGCATTATTTTCTCTTCATGGCCATGGCAGTTTTAAGAATTGGTGTGGCATCTGCATGGCTGGATAAGGTTGCCCCAACTTTCCATCAATGGTTGGCTAGATTACTCTTGGTCTACAATCTGGAGAAAGGGATTTTTGACAGGAAAGTGAGAAAAGGTAGAAG
Source organism: Lissotriton vulgaris (assembly GCF_964263255.1). Classification (NCBI taxonomy): domain Eukaryota; kingdom Metazoa; phylum Chordata; class Amphibia; order Caudata; family Salamandridae; genus Lissotriton; species Lissotriton vulgaris. The sequence goes on from NC_141691.1 coordinate 1,443,863,839, forward strand.
GCTTGGGAAACGCATATGGGAACCTATTACGAGGTGGAGGGAGAATGTCTGAAAACAAATTCTCTTAGAAATATCGTTTTTCTTTTTGTATTATTTGTATTTTTTGTTGTCGTATATCATGATTTATGATTGTTCTTATGTTCTTTGAGTTTGTACACCCCGAATAAGTCACTGTGCTATATGTAAAACCATTTGATTTATTGTTTAGAAACAGGAAAAAATGTAATAAAAGTATAGATTTTTTAAAAACAAAATAATAGTCAAATTGTAATTGTTGTACCATATTTATAGAACAGAGTGACTTAAATTGGGACGGCATGGAGACAAGCTTGTACCAAAAATGTTGGTGCTGCAAGTTCTTGTTTTGTTTTGCTTCAATATGTTCTTCCCTCATCTTGTCTAGTTTTCTTCATAGAATATATTCCTCCTTCTAGTCAAACGTATGCTTGCACTGTATAATAAGGGGCAAAACCAAAAATGGCTGCTTTTATTGCATCCCACACTATAGAACTGGAGACAGAGTGACTAGTTATCATTAAAACAGCTTTGACATCATGTTTGATCTCTCATATATATATATATTATTAGTGCATGTCGGAATGTCCATGACGGTGCCCCAATTGGATGATGATACATTTTTTAGTTTTTAATTAAGGTTTTATTAATTGAAAAGAAATCTGTCCTTGAATATTGGTGACAGACCAGTGTTTAGCAAGTATATCCTCTCTAATAAGACTGTCTTCATCACAGAGAAGTCATAATATCTAGTGATTCTAGTAAGATGTAACATGTCTGCTGTGTTTACAACATTTGTACCTTCCAACAAAAAAACACCAGGAAAACATATAGCTGCCAGAGAAGGACTGCAATTTATTTTGGAGCTCAGCAAATACTGCAGGGCAATCATTACTGGGACCAGAAACTGAAAAGATATGTAATTCCTGTGAGCCTACCCTGAGACCAATAATTACCTGGGGCCTTCCGGATCTGACAGAGTAAAATGGCTTGAAAGGCTGTCTCAAAGACCAGAAGGGTTATTTTGTTGGGGGATGTGGTCTTACATATGACATCAAAAGTTTTGGCTTCCAAGTCATGAAAGTGCAGTGTGATTTGTGTGCGCTCGTGCAATCAAGCAATGCTAGGTTTTATATGTGCATGTTCCTACTAAATTGTATATTGCGCATTCTGTGCGTTTAGTCCCTTGAAATTAATGGTAGCTCTTCTGCATGGGCTAACCATAGTAATAAAGACCCAGTACAGAATAAGGTAACCTGTCCTGCAGCTGCTGTTTACCCAGTTATCTCCTCTCTCACCCATACTCCACAGAGATAGGCCCCCTTACCCTCCACCTCATTGTGTGCCACTCCAAATGTCACATATCATTGAGTATTCAAGATTTACATTGAGAAATTAAACAACTTCACCAATCAGGCTCACAGATATTGTATAAAAGCCTTGAAAATTATTCTTATCCACATTCGTAACTCCCCCTCTATCTTGGGAACCTGATTTGCTTGAAACATCTTTATTGTTTATTGTCTAGTAAAACACAGCTTTATTGGAGGCTGAAAGCATTTTGGAGGATTCACATTTACCTTGTTAACTATGGGACTCCTGTTCAGCTCTTGAAAAATTAACCCTCTTCCATTTAGGGTCACTTCTTTGACTGCTCAATGTAACTTTGTTCTGAGCCCTCAAGAGACAGGGGCTAGTCCTAAAGCTTGACATTATTTATCCATCCTTATTCAAAAATGAAGTAAGATGTCCTCCTATTTCAAGATCTAAGTTAGCATATTGCAACTGAGGAGACACAGGGGAAGGTGCACCTGTTGAAAAGTTTGTGGCACCTGTAGAATGCATCTTTTTAAGTGTTGCCATAAATAGCAGCATTTTAGCTCAGGTGTGGCCATTTAATGTGATATCTTGTGAATAAGTCAACTTGTTTTATAACAGTAAATTCATATGGGCCTCCCATAGTGGGAGCAGAAAAAAAGCTATGCATATTGTTTGAGTCAATCCTTCTTGTGCTGGTATCTAGTCAGCTGGCTATAGCCTGAGGTACATTCTGAGGAGAGTGGCCCTGCTCCATAGTTGCTGCAGTCAATCTATTATCCTGTGGATTGAGCATTGAAATTTCCTTCTAAGGAGAAGTAGCATTCTGTACTTCCCAAACTTTGTTCAATGCAATCAGTGAAGCCTTTTGAGCAGCTGCTGTTGGTTCTGCTTTTTGTTGTACTACCTGAAGGAAAGTGCCCCTTTTTTCATGGGTGCCCCTCGCTTTTTGCCTAATGTTTATGCACTTTGACTGGGTGTGCCCTGAGTTCCTGACAACCAGGTACCCAGGGCCTATGTTATTTCCCTAAACTGTAAAGTTGAAAACCCCAATTTGCAACACTCTGGCCACATGTAAGTCCCTTGTAAAAGGTACCATAGGTACCAAGGGCACTATGACAAGGGAAGTGTATTAAGGGCTGCATCACTTATCGTGCCATGCTTAGAGGTTGGGTGCGCCTTAGTGCGTGCACACCGCCGGAAGATTAACATCTATGTCCTGACGAATGCTGAGCGATTTTGGCTCCTAAGCAGAAACATGTTGACCGACTTTTCAGAGGACTAGTGGTTTTTAATTATAAAACCTTCTTTAAAGTCCCAATTTCACTTGTTTTTAACCAATGCAAGTTGGACTCTTAATAAAGTGGTTGATAGTCACAACTATGCATTTTTTAAATTTTGCACACGTTTGACACTTTTTGGTTTTTCACTATCTCAACACACAAAAGAACCAGCTCCACTGTAAACAGGCATAGTAGCACACTGGGAGGACATTCGGTCCTTCCAGTGGGAACCCCATGATGAAGCATGTCACCACCAGGTGGTGAGTGAGGGTTCTTTTTACGACTCATTTGTGTTGTAATTTTCACTTTGTTTAGTGGTTTCCTGTCTTTTTTCTAACAATTCCTCATTTAACACTGTAAGAGAGGGAATTTATCCTGACTCTCTGTTCACATCACTCTTTTGTTGTTACTCGAATAAGTCAATTCTTAGACATTGTAAGTGCAGTAATGCCATAATGAGTATACGTCTGGGAGTTTGTCATTACAAACTCCACAGCACCATGATGGCTTTGCTGAAAACTGGAAAGTTTGGTATCAATCTTCTTAGCCCTTTAAACTCACACTGATGCCATTGTGGGATTTAATGAAAATTCACTCAGAGGGCAACTTAAGGATGCCCCCTGAAAAAGACCTAAGTCTAGTGTCCTGGTTGAGTGGCTGCTCACCAGCTGCCACCACCAGATATGTTTCTGGACCACTGGGTCGAGAGTCTGCAGCTCTTGGGATCCTAAAACAAAGCATATCCTGGGAGGAGGTGCCAAGCCTCCTCCCCAGGATGGGCAGAGTCCACGAAGTGGAAGCTTCAAAGGCTTGCTGACTTTGTGAGCTACCCCAGTCATTTGCTGCTCCCAGCAACTGGTCCCCACCTGTTCTGATACCCACTTTGGGCAGGAGAATCGGCGGGAAAAGCAATTTAGGAGGAGAGGTTTGACCATTTTGCCAACCTCACCCCTCAGGTGGAGTAGGCGAGGTGAAGCACAACTCTCTGTCCCGGCCATCTTGCGGATGGGGGGACCCAGCCAACCAGAGTGATGCTGATGGTCCCATTCCACTGGGAGGTGGAATAATAGGGGTTGTACCCACCCCAAGAAAGTGACCCATTGGTCCTGACCTGTACCTACCTATAATGCCCCTAAATTTTGTATTTAGGGGCAACCCAGAACCTTGCCTCCTCAGAAAAGAAGAATCAAGAAATGCTGAAGAAGAAGAAGAGGACACCAACTGATATGGCCCCAGCCCTACCGACCTGTCCCAACCTCGAACAACTACAGCGAAATCCCAATGTGTCCTGCAGCCAGCAGCCCCTAAGAACACAGAAGACCTGCCCTGCCTTCCCAAACTCAGACTTTGTCTCTAGTGAGCACCGAATTTGCTCACCCACAGACTCTAGCTCCGGCCAAATCCATGAGTGTGCACCACTCTTCACCCAATGCCCACGGCCCGAATTTGAGTGGCCCAACACCACAAGGAGGTCTCTTCGGTGATCCTGACCTGGGAACTGGGAATCCCTGACGTGCCTCAAGTCTCCAACAGGTGGTCGCCTCCAAAAGATCTTCGTCCTGATCCTGCAGTGTTTTTACGACTGGAGAATCCCTATCCCGCATTAGATAATATTGGGCCACAGCACTCTGCACCCACCAGCCCTTGTGCCACTGAGGGCGCTTTGAGAGTGCATCCTTGACCCTGGGGAACCCTGATTCTAATCCCAGGAAACCAACTCCCAAGACTGAGTACTTTCCCATAAACCGATAACACTGTTTTCTCCCATAGGACTGCATTGACTGCTTTTCTGTGAAGTGTGGAGTTGGTGTGTATAAAAACCGTAAGAAACTTGTCATGTGTAAAAACTGAATTACTTACCTTTTGTCTAGAAAATCTCCCAGTGGATATCTAGGCATATCACACTGAGTAACAAAAGTAACTTAAAAATGAATCCATGAAGCAACATAAACTGTAATCTACAAAGTAACTGAAAAGTAATTTTAACTGTTGATTTACCTGTAATTCAACCAACTTAACTTTACAAGGCCTGACTTGGTTTTAGAATATAAAATATTACTAAAATATATATTTATGCAAACAAAATTGGTCTGAGTTCAGTCTATGAGTGTGTGACATAATTTCTTGTCAGCGTGTTTACAATAAATATTTAACACTACCCTCTGATAAAGCCTTCCTTTGGTATAGCATATGCTGAGCAAGCTTTATACACTACCTTACCTTGTTCCACATATAAGATCCAACTTTGTTTGCAATGGCATTTCATTTCCCAAATCCATTTTTCAGTTCAAGTTCCTGGTTCAGTGGCTGTGTAGACGGGATTCTGGGGACATGGTGGATCAGTTGACTATATCAAAAATGGAGTCTTACTTGGTGTATCATTGTGAAGAATGACTATTCCCCACCCTTGGGCCTATTACAGCTTTAAGGAGCAAAACCTGTCATAAACTTTTAAAGCAAATCTCTAAATGAATCATTAGGAATCATTTAAATGGGTCAGATTCTCTGGAAAATATGAGTCAGTATTTTTAGGCGCCAATGAAAAAGGAGGAAGGGAAACAAACAATATACTGAGGTCCTTCTTTGGAATAAGATATTTTCAACTCTCCTGGAAAAGCCAGTGATTTTTATGCTCACTGACCCTTTTCCGCACTAGAAGCTGATGCTCTCAGCTAATCTTAACTTCCTCAGATCCGGACTATGGCATAAAATCCCCCCTCCACAATCTCAGCAATAGTGGCCACAAATAAAACCCCTGTAATTATGAACTTGCCCAGACTACCTGTTCAAATCACCACCATTCATAGACAACAATTCACTAAGGATAATCCCTGCACTCTATCTTTCATGATCCTCAACTGTAGATCTGCAGCGCAGCAAGCTGCAGATATCGCGAAAACTATACTCAGTGAAGAAATTGACATAGCTTTCCTCACGGAATCCAGACTCAATGACCACTTGACCTCCTTACACCACAAGGATTCACCATCATTAGTCATGCTGCACCTAAAAGAACAGGTGGAGAACTAGCCATAATCCACAAAGTAGAAATTTATATTTCAATGTTAAATTACGCAGAATACTCAACTTTTGAATACCTCAGAGTTGAACTTAAGGGCAAAGGCTCCCCTCCTATCACACTTCATACCATCTACCACTGTCCTGGTGATCACACCCTCTTTGCAGTAGAGTTATCTGACCTGCTAACTCGGTTCTCCTTAATGGACACAAAGGATGAGTTCTTAGGCGACTTCAACATTTACTAGAACAATTCAGAAGATGATATTTTCATTATATGGAGAGGAACAACAGAAACATTGAGAGCGCAAATAATAAAACTGAATTCCATTGATGAGAGGATACAATTTACTTTTGAAATACAAGAGCAGTCCATTAATTTTTTAGATGTAGAGATTACCAAAACACCCACAGGCTTTGAAACAAACCTCTATAGAAAACCCACAGATAAAACCAACACCTTGATGTACGACAGTTTTCATCCACAACCACTGAAACAGCATCTACCATACTCTCAGTTGTTGAGAATCAAATGGATTGTCTCAGACCCGAGCAAGGAAAAAGAGCAGTCCAATCATATAATACAACGTTTTAAGTAAAGAGGATATCTGGAGGATGTACTCAAACAAGCGTCCAATCGAGCAAAGAAGAAAACCAGAGCTGAACTGTTAAAAACACAACCTAAGACCAAGGATGAAAGACTTACATGCGTAAGCAAATATTCCACAATAAGCCAACACTATAAGAAAATAGTGGATTCTCCTGAAAATGGAACAAGATTTCAATAACATTTTTGAGCAAGAACCCTTGTTCGCCTATACAAGAGCCAAGAACATAAGAGAAATCATTCAGCATCCATCTAAGACACTTGACATAAAAGTATACAATGGCACCATCCCATGTTGAAACTGCAACAATTGTCACATTAAAGGATACAAAATTCACCTAAAAGTTAATGCTACATGTGACACATCTAATATCATTTACATGCTAAAATGTCCATGTGGGAAGCCAATATAGGCCAGTGGGAACAGAAATTGAAAATACGCATGAATGAACATAAAAGCAACATTAGAACCAAAGCCACAAAATCCACAGTAGCATCCCATTTTATTGAGGCTCAACATCACATCCGTCAAATGAAAGCGTGCATACTGGAAGTAGTGGAAAAGAATAAAGGAACAGACAACAGAAACACTTTACTCACGAGAGAGAGAATCATTGGATTTACCATCTGAACACTTTAAACACAATGGAATGAATGAAAGACTAGAATTCCAATGTTACCTCTAAATAGTGATTGCTTTTTAATAAGAGTACTCTTAAGCTCTCTTTTGGTCATCAAGTACCCATCGGACTGCTAGCAACTGATACACTATTACCTGGGAACTTTATTTATACACATCAGATCGTACATTTATATTGGGTTAAATTTAAATTAATACATTCCTTAACTGGTATATTTTCTACCATTTGAAGTATTGAAAGTATTTGATTCTTAGTATTAAATTTTTATATTTTTTGTGAAATTCTTTAACTAGGCGCAAATCTAACAGTCACCCATTTCCCGATCACATGACTGGACGTAGAGACGCACGTACACTTTTTAACGTCACTGACAGGTACCGGTAACCGCACTCACACGCGACCAACAAAGCAAGGAAAACGCCTCACGTTCGTCAAATCGGTAAACGCTTTCTGAAGTAATGATGCCCCTAAAAGCATATAGACTCACAAAAACGTCACCATCAGCGTGTGAGAAACTTCAGTGAGACAAGGTTTTTTACCACAACATAAGTATCATCTTTACTGCCGAAATCGCTATGTAGCGTGAACGCTAAGGACTCACAGGGTGATAATGATAACTAACGCGCATAGCGCCAATGTTTAACTTATGCGCATAGTGCACACAGACATCGTGAAAATATCCAGTGAACGCTAAATCATTGATACTGGACACTACATTTAACTAACCATGATTAATCAGGTGGTGGATATATTTTTGTGTGGCAAGCCCATTGATTAAAACAAATATCATTCTTTTACTCATTATAGATATTTTCTGATGAAGGCGGATCGCCAAAATGCATAGGGAGAAGTGAATGTTGTCAAAACTGTTGACACAGAAAATGCATTGTGGGACATAAAGTGTCATCCGTTAATGTAATGGAATATATGTGGGAAACAAACACATGAAAGTACTAAGCAACACGCCAAAAGTTTTGAAAAGAACTGTTCATTTGAATTTGGCTGTGGTTACAGCACATTTACCTGTGCCCAGGGAGACACCCCATGGAAGTGGGGTTGCTACCAAGGTATTAGACAATTCAGAAGAAACAACAGACCGGCTCCCCACAAACCATCTTGAAATAAACTAACTAAAACAGCTCTGTAATGAACCAACACACATCAAAGGCTCTACACTTATGCGATTATCACTAAACTAACGTCTCTCTCAGTTCCAGCCTACCCATTGACTGGTCAGACTACCATGTCACACTGTTCAATATTGATACCACCATCAGACCACACACAAATCTAACAAATAAACCTAAGCAGTGGACCAGAAACCTCAAACATGTCCCAATTACGAAACTGGAATCCCAGATTTGTGAACAATTACAGAGTTACCCTCTTAATCATACCGTTAATGGTTTCACTGCTCACTACAACACAGCCATGTCAGAAGTTTACGACCAAGTGGCACTGCTCAAATTAAAACAAAGGAGATCAATCCAATCTAAATCTTGGTTTAACTCTGATCCCAACGGTGAAAGAAGACAACTCACACAAGCAGAAAGGACATGGAGACAAATTGCCTCAACAGTCCACCTAGCACTGCTTAGAACTGCATGGCTGTCATATAAGAGAAAAACCCTCTTTCTTCTGCAGCCAACTTGGCTGTGCAAAGAACAGGCCGAGGGAGCTCTTTAACATTGTTAACCACTTGGATGCTAAGGGGTTTTCCCGTCCTGTGCTGAACTTTGATAATTCCCACTAATCATGACGAGTTATCCTTGTCATCAGCACAGGTCAACCAGTGCATCATGACGAGTTACCCTTGTCATTAGCATCCAAGTGGTTAAAAGACAAACCATGTAATCATCCCCACAAGAACTAATCACCACTAATGAATGATGTGAAGAAATTGCCAGCTTCTTCACTGACAAAATCGCAAAAGTTAAGCAATCCTTCTTTCAAGTCACAAACCTACCTTCCTTCCTAACTGTCCTCATTAACTCACCCCATCCACAGTAATTCCACCACCTCAACCTACCAATAGCCAAATGGCCCCAATAGGAACTAACGGCAACCCTGGGAACAGCCAATTGAAAAACAATGCCAATTGGTCGGACTTCAAACCCATGACAGAAATTGAAGTCTTCAATATAATTGCTAAACTAAAGCCCACTTCACGCACTAAGGATTCTCTCCCTTCCACAATAGTACAAAATATCAACCACATCATTGCCCCGTTTTGGACAAAAAACACCAATCCATATAAAAATTCCTTGGGATGTGTACCAGATTCCCTCTAACTAATCGCCCAAGAGCTCAAGCAAGACGATGCCTGAGAGTTACTCTCCTGACATCCATATTCTTTTACCTGCTAAACTAATTCCTACTTATTTATTCATGATTTTCATGGTGCAGAATGGGCTGTGACCCGCTTCTATATATTATACAGATATAACAAATTAGAAGTACCAATAAGTGCTTGAAACTGCAACACCTACAGATCCTGCAGGCAGGACAACAAAAACATGGCACAAGTAGTCCCAGACCCCACGGGGCCCAATAAAACTGAATGTGTGTATGTTTGGATGATAGAGTTGCATTGTCTAGGCTGAGCAGTAGACAATTGTATATAAAAGAGCTGTCTTATGAGGGGTCTGTAGGTGGTAAAGGGAGTAGATCTATGCCCCGGTAAGTCACCCAGTGGGACCATATTTTTCTATGCTTCCGGGGATAGCCCTGGGCCTGGAAAACCGTAATCTCGGCTCCCATGCATCAGTCTAGGGCCTTCTTCCACCCTTCTATTGTTGAACGGAATATTCCTTTCCATAATTGGGCAATGTCTGTTTGGCGAGGGTGAGGGCAAGGAAGAGCACATGTTGCTTATAAGGATTTCTGCCAATCCATTCTGTACTGGAAAGTAGGAACAACCTAGGGTCAAATTGAAGATCCCACAATAGAACCAGGCTTCGGCAGGACTCAATCTTACACCAGTATGGTTGTAATGCGCCATAGCTCCACACTGTGTGCAGGAAGTTTCCCTCTTCCTTCTCACATCTAAGGCACATGCAGGACTGGATGATGCCCATCCTCCACAGGCGGGATCTTGTAAAATATATACATTGGAGATATTTGAATTGGATGAGGCAGTAAAATGTTGTCTGTCAAATCAGGTTAGTCCTTTATCGAGACTCCTTTGGTCTTATGTAGTGTTGTACGGGTGTGGGTGGTCAATGTCTGGTAGATCTGACGGCTCTTAAGCACTCACCGGTCGACCATTAGCAGTTGGCCCTAAAGGGGGTGATGAACTGCTGGGTTATTAACTGTGCATAGTATCTAGCGTCCCTGCGAAACGCCGGCAGGTCTAAGAGGTTGTCTAAGAAAAACACCTACCAAGGTGAGTTAAGGATATGCTAGAAGCCGCGATGTCAAAGATATTGTGGCAGGGCTTACCGCTGTGTGTTAGTCTAGAACCGATGTGCTCGGAGCACATCGGTTCCCGACTAACCTCTTAGACATGCACACGTTTCGCAGGGACGCTAGATACTATGCACAGTTCATAACCCAGCATGTTACCATTTTGTTCTGCATGTGTTTCAGCCACCTCACGTATTTTTCTTGTTCACCTTCATTTCTTTAGTGTTCTTTTTTTCATACTCCACCGGTATACTACATACCATCGAGTACTAATAGACATCACCTTTACTTTGGCCTACTGACGATACTTCACGTATAAACACCATGGTGTTTAGTTCACTCTTAATTTCAACCTCGGGCCCTGTATTACTCTCAAACAACGTTTCTCCGTTTTAATTTCTCTGTGGATTAATGGACTCCCCGAAGAAGAGCCATGGGCTCGAAATGCATTGGGGCTAATACAAAATTATGTTCATAAGACACATACACGTTGTGTGGAATTAACCTTTTGAAATATCCAGAAACCCATTGGATTGAACTATGTTGTTTTAAAGGAACTATAATCTATGTTTCCAAAGATTCAGTTTACAAAGTGAATAAAACTTTGTGTCACTTCAACTGGACTACTCTGTTTAATTGCCTGCAAAATTGTTTTGCTCATAAGAGTGCTCAAGAGCTCCACCTTACACTTGTAAGGTTCTTCCAGCAACCCATGCGCCTAACCATATTTCTTCAAAGCCGAACCCTGGTTATGCTGGCTGGGGGTAGGACATCCAGGTTCATATGGCTGTAAAGGAGCTGTAGAAGGGGGGTACCCTCCATCGCCAAATGTTTGGGTGTGAAAGCAGGATCTGTAGGCGAGTTGTGCCACCATTCTTTAATGATCAATAGATGGGATGCTGCATAATATTCATACACATCCACGACTGCGACTCCCCTGCAGTAAGTTGACTGTGTAAATGTACTCAGCGCCACCCAAACCATCCCTCTGTTCCATAAAAATGTATTGTGGATAGCATTGACTTGAGCAAAGCATGTACGTGGTATGTTATATGGAAAGTTCTGAATCCGATGTAATATTCGGGGTAAAGAAGCCATTTTCAAAATCGTTGAGCGCCCATGCAGTGAGAAGGGAACATGAGACTACATAGCTGTCTCATCACGTAGACTAGTAATGAATGAATGAATGGAGACATTTATATAGCGCAACATTTATTCCAAGGAGCATCTTTGCACTGGCAGAAACATAGAAGTCTGAGGTGAGGATATTAGTGAGCGCCTGGGGGTGTAGGAATTAGATGATAGATAGCATTGTTTGATCTGAGGCAGCAAAAATCCAGGTTGTTAGGAGTTTCTTGGACAAATGTCAGACTGCGCCCGTCTTGGCTGAGTGGGCAAGCTATTCCAGGCTTTTGTTCCAAGCACTGCCATTGACTTTCCCCCTCTGGATGTCAGGTGGAAGAAGGGGTGCTAGAAGGTTTCCCGAGGATGACAGCAAGAGCCGTTGAGTGATATAAGGGCTGATTCTGGACCTTAGATGTTTTGGTCCCATTGCCCTGGTGGCCTTTGTCATATAGCTCCTTTTTTTCAACATACTGTGTTAAGTTAGCACGAGTTTATTAAATGTTTGCACGCCGTTTTCATTCTTGCTTTACTTTTGCACACGACACATAATTGTTGTTTTAGCTTTCAACCTAGAAGAGCTTTGTGATTTATTAGAGAAATAATTTGTTATTGCTTTGATATCAGTTTTGTTCTGCACTCTGTCTGCACAGTGAGTGCTGAAGGCTACACAGATAACTTAACCCAGTGTTGTTGTAAGGTCTGATCTTCGCACCCCTATAGACATAACACACATGCTGTTGCCAAAATCTGGCTCTAGGCGAGTTTTATATTGTTGTGCTGAACGCACAAAAACACACTTGATGTGCTTCGCATGCAGAGAGCTGGTGGAAGATGATGTGATCCTCCTGCCACTGAGATTTTGAGGTATGGGCCCACCTTGCTAAAACCCAAATGAGACCTTCATAGATATAAAATACTATGCTAAATAGGGAGGGTGTGAATTAGACATTGTTAATTTCTATTAATTTCAGCATCTTAGTATGCTGTCTCCATTCGCCTTTTATGGACTAATAACTATGCTGATAACTTTGTTGCTTATAATATGTTTGCTAGTATTATACAATATACTGCGTTTGAGAACCTTGCATTAGTAAATAAATATTTCAAACATGCACGTGTCCTCTTTGACTCCATGTTCTGGTTTGTGATGATTATATAACGAAAGAGTGTTCATGTGTTCCACGATACCTGAGGTATTCTAAGTTCATGTTCTGGTCTGTCTAAGCATTGGGAGTTTGTTATGACCAATGAGACACTGTAGCTAGCTCAGTAAGGGGATTTTGGGTACTGAGGTGAGTTTTGGGCCATCCTAATTCACCGAGGTTCCAGGTCTCTATGCACAGTTCTGTAGGAGAACGGAATTCCCGCTACATGGCACCCATACGTTGTTGGCCTCATATCATGACACAATCGAGTAGTATATCATTCGAACCTTAACCGCTTCACTGTCGTTTCCGGAAAACGGTGGTGTCGGAAAAACCTACCTATTTTTGAAATATGTCTTTTCAAGCTTGATTCTTACTAAAACGGTTTCCTTGAATTACTACCCAGTTGTGCTACAAAGTTTACTTTGTTTTTCTCGTTCCTGTGCTGTCATGGCCCAAGCCGTGGACATTCCGCAGCATAGTCGCATTGCGGTGCGAGATCATTTGCGGGCTTACAATTTTCCTCTTGAGGGCTTGGCTGTGATTATGGTGGTGAGTGCGGAACATGCTTACCCTTACGAACTCTTTTATTCGTGGGTGACATTTTCGACAGTGGACGCAAATTCAGGCGTATTCCACACGTACACTCCCACGGTTGTACCTAATGAGTATACTCCGGACAGAGCACAGGAAGTACCTATTGATGTTTGGCAGCATGGAGTTTGGTTTGGTGGCACCCTACCCCATTCTTTAACAGCTCTGAGGTTAGGTCCTTTGTCCATTCCAGGCGCTAGTTGGCCTGTTTTGGCTAGATTTACTCCTCATTCTCTACACGGCAATTGTAATTTGGGTGAACTGCGTCGACTACATGTAGTCGCGATTGCCGTGATTAGAGCCTTAGTGCATTACATGGGCCGTAATCTATCAGGTGGATCCCCGGGGGGTGCGGCGCTTCCGGCAGGGCGGTTTGAAAATCAGTCCTGTCATGGTCAATGCCATTATGGGCAAGAAGCCCCTAGAAAAGGATGATTTTCCTTTCTGGCTTGCCGAGGAATTTGACCAGCTGGAAGCTGTATTTCCTAATACGACTCCTGGTGAAAAACACCGGATTCTTACGCTTAGTTTGCCGAAGGATTTGGCCCCTGAGCTCGTTGACTGTAAGACCTGGGGTAAGACTTTTGCAGCGGTCTATGCTCGGTGCTACGGCACCCCGTCTATGTCCATGCTGTCTTCGGTCCTTAAACGTGTTCAAGATGATCACGGACCGGAATCTGCGGTCGAGTTGGGCATGCGCCTGTGTGGCACCTTTGATGTAGTTTGTGATCTAATCCTTGCTAATGTCAAGGGGGATGCAGTGAACTTTCAGGTTGCTAACGCGTTGGCGGGGCTTCCCGAGGCCGAGAAACCCCGACAGTTAGCGAAGATTATTGTGGCGGCTTATAAAACCGTGGGTCGCAATTGTAAGGGTGTTAAGCCTTTTTCTGTTAAAGATAAAAAGCAGCCCCAGGGACAAACTTCGGAGACAGAAGTTCAGCCCAAGTCCAAAAAATAAAATTGGCCTAAAAAAAAAAAACAGGGAAAGCAACCTCAACGACAACAAACACAGGTTTCTCGTCCTGTGTCTCCGTTGCCTACGCAGTCGGAACGTGTTTATGACTTGCCCGACCGCGCGACGATTAAGACTCCTGATCGATTTCAGGCTTCTGACCAACGCTCTCCTCGTTCCTTTCAGGACTCATCGGCTCCGACGACCGGTGGTGGAGGGGGCGGCAGAGGTCGGGGTGGCCAGCAAGGACGTGACCAGCCCCGCCTGTGGAACGGTGCAGAAAAGCAGGAAGGCTCTACGCCTAGGAGACCACAGTTTGCCAAGAAGAAAGTCGCAGCCTTAACATCGCATCGATATGCCCCAGATAGTGAGAACGCGGCTTCGGAATCTGACGTGGGCTCTGACCTTGCTGGACAGCGCGGCGAAGATTACCATAGTGAGAGAGGCGCTCCGTCCACTACTGAAGGTGACAGCGAAACTTATTTTGTCATTGAAACAGCTGACACCAGAGTTGCTCCCCCTGATAGACTTTTTGAAATTGTCCTGTTAATAGAAGGTGACATACAAGGAACCATAAAAGGGGTATTTTGGGAAAATCTTTCGTCTACATATGACATTTTGCTTTCGGAGGCTGACTGGCCCCCGCCTTTTGTGCTCGCAGCTCCGCGAGGGGAGGAGGTGATCCTCCCCAGTTTCGCGAACACAGTCTCGAAGGAGGATGCGCTGCATTTTGCAGAAGAGTGGGCTCTTGCTCTGGCGCCGGCTGTGTACCGCAATCAGTGTGGTTGGGATAAATTGTCCCCGAGCCACGAGATTCCTTTACGGTCTCAGCCACAGCCTCAACCTCAATATCCTATAGGATGTGAAGCGAAAGCTTCTGTTGCGACAATCCTTGAACAATTGGAATATCAAGGTGTAATTGAAACGTGTGTGTCACCGATGAATAACCCTCTTTTTACTGTAAACAAGCCTGACGGTTCTATGGCTGAGATACCCGCCACCCCCTCTCAACACAATCCCCAAGGATGGGAAACCGGAAACAGTTCTGAACTTTTGGAAGACGGGAGGGAGTGACCCTCCCGGCCGTATTTATTAAAATATGAAACAAAATTAAAACATTAAAATAACAGTTTCATATTATGTACAATTTCATTACCACATTGCGATGTTTGGCTAACCTTAACATATTCTCTAATACAAAGGTTCTCCTAGCCGAACTAACATCCTACAAAATATTAACTTGCAATTTGAAATTGTACATCCTAACGTTTAAGGGCCAACGGCAAGGTCGTAACCGGTGTCAAGATCCCTAAACCAGAAATATCCCCCTCACTTGTGAGGGGCGACCGCACAGAGGTGTACCTCAAGTGCAACTACCAATTTCCCTTGACTTGACGGGGGCCCCAATAAACTCGACGCCACTTAAAGGTCGTCCGAGGACTCGTGTGAGGTATCTAGAAGGTAGCGTAGACCCCTCCCTAAACCCCACACAACTTACCACATCTGCCGTCGCAGATGTCCTGGCCCCGGGAAATTCCCCAGGAGGGGGCTGTAGCCCCTCCTACCCAGGAAGGGGCCTTGACCGCCTTTCCTTTCCTTTCGGCGGCCCATCCTTAGAAGGGACCGCCTCCCCGTTGAGGGGCCAATGGCCACCTCCCTCGAGCGCTCCCATCCGTAATGGGTGACGCCCACTCATAGGGATCTTCCAATTAGTGCTCACCGATCATGACCTTACCGCCCGACCAAAATAAATACGACAATTCTAAACTAAATGACTAAATTACCTAAAAGACAGTAACAACAACCACTTTATTAAAGCATGCTTACTGATCAAACACTAGAGCAGGATTACTTTATTTACAAAACATACCACAAATCGACCATTCTTTATTGCATATTCAAAGTTTATCATGATAATAATCCCAACCTACAAACAAAATCAAAGTTACCACGTCAAAACTTTATTCAAAACCACTTGCTGTCCTCAGGGGCTGGTGGGTGGGTCAAAATTGGCTCTTCGTTCCGTCTCGAGCTCACGTGCAGCGAGGAGGTGCAGCTTCAGAGCACAGGAACAAGAGGATGCTTTCTTGGCTTGTTGCTCCTTTTATCCGTCTTCAGGGCGGGCGTAAACCCGCCCCGGCCTGCCCCAAGGGCGTGGCCGGCCGCGTCAGTGTCTAGGCCCAGCCCACTCCAGGGCGGGAAAAAGGCGCGCCCCGGCTACGCCGCTTCGGGCATACCAGCCGAGGCTCGCCTCCCGCCCAAGATGGCTTCCCGGGGGGATCGTGGTACTCCACCATACGTTCGGGGGGACCGAATGGTCGCCCCTTTCCATATGGCTGGGATACCCGCCACCCCCTCTCAACACAATCCCCAAGGATGGGAAACCGGAAACAGTTCTGAACTTTTGGAAGACGGGAGGGAGTGACCCTCCCGGCCGTATTTATTAAAATATGAAACAAAATTAAAACATTAAAATAACAGTTTCATATTATGTACAATTTCATTACCACATTGCGATGTTTGGCTAACCTTAACATATTCTCTAATACAAAGGTTCTCCTAGCCGAACTAACATCCTACAAAATATTAACTTGCAATTTGAAATTGTACATCCTAACGTTTAAGGGCCAACGGCAAGGTCGTAACCGGTGTCAAGATCCCTAAACCAGAAATATCCCCCTCACTTGTGAGGGGCGACCGCACAGAGGTGTACCTCAAGTGCAACTACCAATTTCCCTTGACTTGACGGGGGCCCCAATAAACTCGACGCCACTTAAAGGTCGTCCGAGGACTCGTGTGAGGTATCTAGAAGGTAGTGTAGACCCCTCCCCAAACCCCACACAACTTACCACATCTGCCGTCGCAGATGTCCTGGCCCCCGGAAATTCCCCAGGAGGGGGCTGTAGCCCCTCCTACCCAGGAAGGGGCCTTGACCGCCTTTCCTTTCCTTTCGGCGGCCCATCCTTAGAAGGGACCGCCTCCCCGTTGAGGGGCCAATGGCCACCTCCCTCGAGCGCTCCCATCCGTAATGGGTGACGCCCACTCATAGGGATCTTCCAATTAGTGCTCACCGATCATGACCTTACCGCCACAGGCCGGATAGTTGACCGGCTATCCGGACCCCCCACAAAACTCCTACCTAAAGGTCATGTCTTAAAGTCTTTAGCCAAGCTATCAAGTCTCCTATGAGTAACTCGTTCCCCACCCGGGACAAGTGAACACCATCCCCCAAATACATACTGTCACCAGTAATACAACCATGCGAAATAGAATGCAGTGTATTGGAACGGAACAATCTACTCACTTTGTTATTAATTTTTCTTACTGAATGATTCAGAGCAGAAACAGAAATAGCCCCCCGCCATACTCTTCGTGGGATCATATGGGACCATGCAATTGTGCACCCTGGAACTCTCCTCGCCAACCAACTTACAGTGGAAAGCATCGCCTCAAAAAGAAGTCGTCTACCAGTGGTGACCAAATCATTGCCCCCAAGATGTACTATGACTATAGACGGCGGTGACCTCGTCCGCCCTAGCAAACCCTCGAAAAATGATTGAAACTGGTCAATACAGAGTCCGCCCCTTCCGTAGAAGGACACACTGTACCCGTATTTCCCAGCCACGTGAATCATGTCACCTGCTTTGAATACGTCCGCGGCACGCCTCACGTATGAGTGGCCCACGACCCACACCTCCTCTTTCACAGCCGGTGATGTCTGACCGCTGGCCCGGTGTTGGGTCGACTGCATAGTCCGCCCCGCCTCGTAGGCTTGCGCAACTGAAACCAAACAAAAACAAGAAGCGTGAGTACATCATTACAGCTTCACAACATGTGCAACCGCACATACCTTTTATAACAGTCGGAGGACCAACGCCCCACACGTTTAACTTGTTCGACATTCAGACCCCTGGCTGTAGCCTCTGTAGCAGCCCCTATCCGAAAGGAATGGGTCCCAAACTCGCCCGGGTTCAAGCCCGCAGCGGCAATCGACATCGCAAGCACCCGCTGAAACTGAAACCTCGTCAGTGGGGTGGCGTCAGCGTGTCTCAACAAAGTCCCCCCCCATGATGCCACCCTTTGTGCTAAATACTCCTCTACACAACTCACCGGGCACATGGAGGACCCGGGAATCCCTTGTATAATTATGCAGTCACCCATCGCACCCTGATCGGTCTTGGACCTGACGAACGAGACAGTCATTGTCCCCCCTCTGACCTGAACGTGCTCTCGGCACAGTCCCCCCATCACATCCCGCTTGTTCCTCGCCACTAGTTCGCTTACCCGCATAGCCCCATGGAATGCCAGCGTAAAAGCGGCTCGGAATAACACTGTTTCATACCGGGATGAACACGTTGCAGGGAGTATGGATAATAACAGGGCCAACCTATCCAAACCTATCGGGCGCCTTTCATCTACTCTGCGACCCTCAAGGCGTTGCCACCCACGTAGCGCTTTTTGCACAACAAAAGACGCAGTCGGGTCCTGGATCCCATGAGCCCTTGCCATGAAGGAGATGGCGGCCCGATGCCTCTGGGCCGTAGCCACTGATTTGCCTGCCTGATGTAAAGACAGCAGAAATTTTACTACTAGCTCTTCCTGTCCCCAAAGCTCTCCCCTAGCAGTCCCCAAAAAGGCCCAATAGGCTCGGAACGCCCCTTCATATGCCTTCCTTGTCCGGGGTGCTAAACTCTCTCCCACGAGGTTCTGTAGTTCGGGGCACCGAGAGACCAGAGAGCTTCGGGAAAGGGTGCCGCCACCGGGTCCGCTGTGGGCAGAAAACCCCAGAAGGCCTGCATACGAAAACGAGAAAGCGCATCAGCCGCTTGATTCATTACCCCCGGCACATGTCTTGCCCTAAATAACACGTTTAATTGCAAACACAATAACACAATTTCTTTGAGCAATCTCAGCATCCATTTGCATCGTGCTGCCTGGCTATTGATACACTCAACCACGGTCATGTTATCGGACCAAAACACCACAGAGTGATCTCTGAATCCCTCAGGCCAAGTTTTCAGGGCCACCAGAATGGGAAAAAGTTCAAGAAAGGCAATGTTACTGGTCAGCCCACACTCATGCCACCATAACGGCCATTTTTGAGCCGACCATTGTGTGCCGAATATGGCACCAAAACCAATGCTCCCAGCCGAATCTGTCCACAGCCCCAGCTCTTCGGAGGACACCGCCGGTTTATTCCAGACAATTCGACCATTGAACTCCGCCAGAAATGCCAACCAAATGCGCATGTCCTGGCGAACCTCAGCCAAGAGCCTCGTGCGATGATGACCCTCCTTCAGGCCGACCATGGCTTGAGCGATCGAGCGGGAGAAGGGGCGGGCCATCGGTATTACTCTTAGGGCAAAATTCAACTGTCCCACCAATTGTTGTAATTGATGTAGCTTAACCTTAGACTCACTTATACACGTTTGCAGGCATGCCCTGAATCTTAACACTTTGTCTCCTGGTAAACGAAAACAACCTTCTTCAGAGTCGAGCTCGATCCCCAGAAACTCGAGGCAAGTCGAGGGACCCACAGTCTTACCTGGTGCCAATGGCACGCCAAACTGATTCATCAAGACACAAAATTCAGACAAAGCCTGTCCACATGCCGGATCCCCGGCTGCCCCCAGAAACAAAAAGTCATCGAGATAATGCATAACATGTTGAAACCCTGTCTTCTTTGTGAAGACCCATTGCAGGAAACAACTGAACTTTTCAAAATAGGCACAAGATATAGAGCACCCCATCGGCATACACCGATCCATGTAATAGTGACCCTGAAACATGAAACCAAGGAGACGCTGGTCGTCTGGATGTACCGGGAGCAACCGGAACGCTGACTCGATATCAGATTTTGCCATCAGCGCACCGGGCCCCAGGCGATTCAATATGGCCACGGCCTCATCGAAGGATGCGTACCGCACCGAACACACTTCCGGGTCTATCGCATCGTTTACGGAAAGACCACGTGGGGCTGATAGATTATGTATCAGCCGAAACTCACCCGGGTCCTTCTTGGGGACCACCCCTAAAGGGGAACAAACAAAGTTAGCAACTGGTGGCACATTAAATGGACCGGCGACTCGACCTCGAGTAACCTCTTTCCCGATCTTTTCCTGTACCACGGTCGCATGTTGCAAGACCGATATTTGGTTTTTACATTTCGCTATACCCTGAAACTCCCCCACTGGAATGCGGAAACCATATGAAAACCCGTTCCGCAACACCCCAGCGGAAGCGTGATCCGGGTATTCGCTGAGCCAGGGAATCATTGCCATGGTATCAATCGGAGTAGGTAAAGGCGCCCCTCGGACTATATCAGACCTGTTTGGCGCCTCCTCTACCCCCGTTATCACCCGTTTTGGCTCTGCACATGGACTCAGGATGGGATGCTTGCCCACACCCACCACATTCGTGCCTAAATTTGCAAGACCCCTGGGGCCTCGTACATTTACCCCTGTTAAAGTTCCAACAAATCCCCCTTTTACCTGAGTTGCCGATCGGCCTCGAGTGGTTGTCGTTACTCGTACCTGATCGAAAGGGCGTCCCAGCATATTGGCGGGAGGATTCACCCACGCTACTCCCTACCAATGGCCACTTCAACATACCAGTATCTTCCATTTTTGACCAAGACACAGAATCATAACAATCCCAAGTTAAGTTTTTATCATGTTCTTTTGCTTTTCTGAAGATATTATCGTAACAGAACCATTGATTGCCCTCGTGTGATACAGAATACCCCATGATCCGTGACTGATAAATCGGCAATTCGGACAGCAATTCGGGCCTACGTTCACCCATGATGGATGTAAAAATCCCCCATGCTCTGCCCCAAGTGCCAATGTTTTCATTTACCTTAAAGGCGGCCATCTTTGCGCGCCAAACACTCGGATGCATGAGCTCCTTCTGGCTTTTAACATGCTCCATCTCATAATGATCGGTAAGCAACGAGAAGATGTTTATATACTCATCTGCCCATATCTTCTCTTTAATAGCCAGAGGGACATGTTGACCCAACTTTTCCCTTCGTGAGGGTGCAGACTCATCCCTTGCAATCGGCAATGGCCGCTTACCTGAACCGGAAGCTGTATCTGCGACTGGACCTGTTCCAGGTGGCTTCTCTACTGCCGCAGCCGCTTCCCTTGTTTCACGCAGTTGCTTCATCAATACCTGCGCGTCGTCAGCCGTGGCGCCTTTGCTACCTTTACCCAACCACGCTGCTAATTGTGCTGCCAGCTCGGGCGGCATATCCTCCCCGGACACGGGGGTGACCACCACGGGAATCGGATTCCCCTCTTCCGGCGCCGGAGTTGGTTTTTCGAGTGGGGTACAGGGAACCGGGATGTCTCCCCCAGCTGCTCCCCTTCTGGGCCTCTTGCCTTTTCCTCCCGGAGCTGCTCCTGCCAAAGGACGTTTCGGTCCCCCTTCCTCGTCTTTATCCGCCATTCGCCTCTTTAGGTCGGTCACCTCTTTCATAAGAACACGCAGCATCTGTTCGGTAGTCATTCGCTTTCCCGCTTTCTTGGGCATTCTCCCAACCGAGTATCTGTAAAACAAACAAGAAAGATTACAACGCTCAAAATTGGCTCTTCGTTCCGTCTCGAGCTCACGTGCAGCGAGGAGGTGCAGCTTTAGAGCACAGGAACAAGAGGATGCTTTCTTGGCTTGTTGCTCCTTTTGTCCGTCTTCAGGGCGGGCGTAAACCCGCCCCGGCCTGCCCCAAGGGCGTGGCCGGCCGCGTCAGTGTCTAGGCCCAGCCCACTCCAGGGCGGGAAAAAGGCGCGCCCCGGCTACGCCGCTTCGGGCATACCAGCCGAGGCTCGCCTCCCGCCCAAGATGGCTTCCCGGGGGGATCGTGGTACTCCACCATACGTTCGGGGGGACCGAATGGTCGCCCCTTTCCAATATCGTTTGGTTTTGGATTACCGTCATTTAAACTCGCATTGCCGTAACTGTGCAGTGCAGAATACTCACGGCTCTGCCCTAGTGAATAGTCTTGTGCGTAAGCGGTTCAAAACCATGCTTGACATTTCCAATGGTTTTTATGCCCATAGATTGGATGGTCTAAGTTCTAAATGGACCTCCTTCACATGCGGCGGTGTGCAAAATTTGTTTCGGGTCTACCTATGGGCTATAAGAATAGTCCTGGTAATTTTTCCGCCCGCATTGTCTCTCTTTTGGAGAGGATCGACCCGGATGCTTGTTCGTATGTGGATGACATATATCTCACAGACGATGTACTTTGGAAGCATCTGTGTCGAGTAAATGGAATAATTTGTAACTTTGCAGATAAGGTTACAAGTTTAAGTTTGCAAAATCGCACATTGCAGAGTACACAGTGTTGTTTCTGGGATACGAGCTCAACAATGAGGGAAAAGGGTTGGCTCCTCACTTCCTGGAGAAATCCGCACAATTGCGCGCTCCGACAACACTGAAAAAATTACAATCTTTACTGGGCTTTTTGAATTTCGGGAGAACTTATATTCCAGAATATGCCCAGCGTATCAAGCCTTTGTATGCTTCAATACAACCATCATTTTCCAAATCATGCTGGCTGCCTGAGCATTCGGCTATACTGCAATCTTTGCAGGCTGATCTGCTCACTTCTAAATTCTTACTGACTCGTGATAATCAAACCAACCTGGTGATAAGAATTATCCCTGGAACGGTAGGTTTCACGTACCTGACTTTTAATGAAGGAGACACAGCACCTATTGCTTACAAGTCAAACTTGTACACTTCGGCTGAATTGCGCTTTTCCACTGTGGAGAACGTTTTGACGGCTGTACAGATGGCTATTCTTAAGGAACGTGCCCTGTCACAGGGAAAGCGCATGTTGGTTGTTACCCCGTGTCCTGCCTTGGAGGCAGTCACAAAAGACAGTGTACCTAATTCTAAAGCTTTGCACCCTCGGTGGATTCAATGGGCTGCGTCCTTGACATCTCAGGATGTCACGTTTAACTTTGACGCCACATTGCGGTCGCAGGAGTACTTACAGTATAAATTCGTTCATCCAGCTCCTTTAGCAATGCGACCCCTGGAGGATTTCCATTGCATCATTTACACCGATGGTTCGGCGCAGGTTGTGCATGGCTCTAAACATGCCTACGTTTCCGCATGCGCCATTGTGGTCGGTGCCATAGTAAACGATGAGTTCAAGTCCAGTGTCGTGCACACGCAGACACTTGGAGACTGCACTGCACAATTAGCAGAGCTTCGTGCTCTGATGCTTGCATTGGAGTACGCAGATCCCTGGGTGACTACTCTTATCGTAAGTGATTCTTACTACTGTGTCCAGTCTTACAATGAAAACGTAATCTTTTGGATTCAGAATGAATTTCGTGATTCCAAGGGTGGCACAATAAAACATAAAATGATCTGTGTCCGAGTGGCTGAGCTTAAAGAGCGGTTGCCACTTGTGTTTGTGATTCATACTCTCGGCCATCAGCGTGTGGGAGTCCACGCTGTTGGTAATTCACTTGCTGATGAGGCAGTGAAGTCAGCAGTATCTAAATATTTAGTTGCAGCAGTTACACGGTCCAAAAGTAAAATAGATGATGACATCTTGGGGGCGGTCGCTGCCACTGAGAAGGGAGGTAAATATCCTGCGGGGTTCCCTTCGAAGTACACATACCACTTAAGTCCCGATAAGGTTTCTTATGTGAAAATTCCTGATGTTGGCGAACGTTTGATTCCCAACTCGGATCGCAGAGCTACTTTGATTACAGCGACACATGAAGGTGTGGCGTCTGCGGGTGTTGCAGCCACTGTAACTCAGCTACAACTACGATTCTGGTGGCGGGGACTGTACAAACAGACGTGCGATTATGTCCTTCAATGTGACATTTGCCAGCAGATTAAGCCTTCGACTGCTGCACGTCCGCCACAGACACAGTTGTACATATCTAATAAACCACTAGGTTGCGTTTATTTAGATCACTGAGGTCCTTTTTCTTCTGATACTGCGTATAAGTACATCTTAGTGGCAGTTGATTCATGCACACGCTTTGTGTGGGTATGGCTCCATCGCAGCGCTGATTCACGGACTGTCATAAGAGATTTGCGTGTCTTTGTAGGGATTTTTGCCTGTGGTACCTTCCATTCGGATCAGGGTCCGGCTTTCGCCTCTAAGGCGTATAAGGATGCTATGGTTTTGTTGGGGGTCCAAGTCAAGTTTTCGTCTCCATACAGGCCTGAGGGTAATACTGTAGTGGAACGAATGAACCGTGACTTAAAGCAATCTTTGACAGCTCGAGTTATAGGCACTGGCAGAAACTGGCTGGCCCACCTCAATGGCATGCAGCGTGCTCTTAATAAACTCCCTAGAAGTTCTCTGGGTGGGCGGACCCCGTACGAAATGCTCTTTGGTATCAAGATGTATGTCCCTGACCTCGACGGTCTAGACTGCGTGGCCCAGGCCACGGCCTTTGACGTAGATGAACATTGCAATGTTTTACAGGATCTACAAAAGACCAGAGACAGTCTTGCAAAGGAACATTTGCCCTCCACATTGGATGATGCATTGCAGATCCCGGTAGTTGGCTGGCTACCCAAAGTTGAAGAACTGGTTCGAGAGAAGATCGATAACAAGAAAGAATTTGGTCCTTCATATCGAGCACCAATCCCCGTTCTTTGAGTGAAGGGCACAAGAACAGTCATGTTACCACCACTTCCAGGTCGTAAGGAAAACGGTCTAGACTGCGTGGCCCAGGCCACGGCCTTTGACGTAGATGAACATTGTAATGTTTTACAGGATCTACAAAAGACCAGAGACAGTCTTGCAAAGGAACATTTGCCCTCCACATTGGATGATGCGTTGCAGATCCCGGTAGTTGGCTGGCTACCCAAAGTTGGAGAACTGGTTCGAGAGAAGAAAGATAACAAGAAAGAATTTGGTCCTTCATATCGAGCACCAGTCCCCGTTCTTAGAGTGAAGGGCACAGTCATGTTACCACCACTTCCAGGTCGTAAGAAAAACAGGTTTATCTCAATTGACAATGTCAAGATACACAGGGTGGCCGATTCTTTATAGCATGACACCGGCAGTCTCCTGTCCTTCGATGGTGAGAAATTCTGTTTTGGCCATTACTGCAGCTGCTGAGCCAGAAGTGGCCCTCAAGATGCCTGTCATTTCCAATCCTTTACTAAACACTTTCCCAGTTAATAACATTGATGACCTCGATTATTCCTATCCTGCTGATTTATCGATGCCTGACTTACAAACACGTTTGGCCACAGACTCAAGATTCTCATTTGATTCTGCTCCAGTGACTTCTACAAAACCCTCACGTTGTGCAATTTATGCCTCTTTGTTCAAGAAACATTTTTTGGTTCCCCCTTGGACATATATTTGGCTAGTGCTTTTTTCAGTTTACCTTTTTATGTCATTAGGTTTTGTGTTTTATTTTTTCCGAATCATGGATGGACACTATGTCGAGGAGAGAACAGGCATTCAGCATCTTAATGAAACTTTGGCCCCCATTTCCTCTTCACATTCTGCACACAGACTGAAAAGAGACTTGAACTTTGTTAACATCACAACTTGGCCAGTTCTTGATGGGATTGTGTGGGATGCAGTTAAATTTCAAATTCATGGCCCCACTGAAGTGGTTAATGTCCCAAATGTATTGAGAGTGAGCATGGGGGATGTGGTGAAACAAAACGTACGTTCTGATGATTGGAATGTTCAGGCCGTAGAAATATTATTCTCTGATTTAACATTTTATGCTGCCTTTGATGCTGAAGATTTGTATTTAGAGTCTGCAAATTATGGTGATTTATTTTGCTTTCAACATTTTGGTAACCATTTTTTGCATAAAACAAGTTCCAGAAGGGGTACTGTAAATTACACACAGTGGGAACATTGCCCAGCACCATTACAAGGCAGCTCCAGTACATTTTTGAAGAAGTACACTTACTTTACAGACTTTAATCAATCAAGTCCCGAGTCCTTTTTTTTTAAGATGACACAGAAACCCATGTCCAAAGTTAGACTTACCGATACTAAATTATTGTATTTGAAGTACTTTCTAGAAAAGTTAGCTGTAGAGGGCTACGAGCTATGGAAGGAAACCATTGACCTTAAATCGGTTTGGGGTTCTAAAAGTTGGAAGGTACAGGGAACTGAGGCTTTGCACCGTGCATGTCTCATCCCGAATCACATGTTGTTTTTGAATTCTACTATTTCTCAGACAACGTGCTTTGGATTGGCTACTTCAAAAAAGTTGAATACCCCTGCTGTCCCTGATTTGGAATAATATTTTCACAAAGCTTTCCATTCGAGAGTTGCAAACATTACTACATAATGCATCCTTTAATGTGTCCGGTTTTGATCCAAAAGGGTTGGCTGCTGTGGCACCGAAGCTCTGACTCTTGCCAGCATCGCTTTATGGGTTTAACTGAAGGTTTTACACAGGTCAGGCCTGATCCACGTTTTGATCCTGACCACACTGTTACAACATACTCAGTTGGCAAATTATGTCAGAATTGGTTACAACATTCTACATTAGCTGCTTTTAAATTACATCTATCTAAGCTAACTGATAATGTGGATCTAAATGATTTTATAAAGGGCCCGGCTAGCGGTAGATCTAAACGTTGGATTTATGCTCTTTACAATGAAATCTGGAAGTTTTCACAAATTGAGGCTGCCAAGCGCCTGAGGGCTATTGATCAAGCTAATTTAGAGAAGGTGCTTGCAGTTGTCGATAACAGTATTAACATGCTTTCTTCCTGCATATACACGTTGAATAATATTGTTTCTTCAGTGGTTGATATTGTGAATGATGAGGTATCTGTTTTATACGATGGCCAGAATCAATTGCGTTCTGTAATGCAGTTTGCGTGGACTCTGCAGACTCTTAAGTCTGGCCGTGTGCCCTGGAATTACATGAACGTGTCCTCCCTCTTTGCCCCGTTTAATTTGACTGACAAACAGTGCATGCTTTCTATGCGTGATGCATCATTTTCCATGTTACACATTGAGAGGTTGGAATCTTTACCGTTCTTCGTTGCTGAGGCCACTGACGAAACGTGGCTTATCCACGGGTTAATTACATTGCCATTCACCTTATACAAATTCACTATTTGTATGAGATATGTTGCAATAGGGCGTTATGAACCGTTGGGTGGTGCCTTCCTCCATGAGGCATGGTCTCTTCCTTTCACATATAGGTGCCTGAAAGACGGTAGAGAAGTTTATCTTAATGAGGAAGAATGCACTCAGTCCCCTGACCATTCGTTAATATGCAGACACATCCAGTTACTTGGTTCCTGTAACCAGGAACGACCTAATTTAGCCTGTGTGTTAAAAGGGACTTCTGCTCCCGCAATTATTCCCACGTTTACACTTCTGGCAAATGGTAGTTATTTGCTGTTGAATAACGAGGAGTGTTGTGGTTTAATTGTTGGTATCGCTTATGTGGTAACTGTATCGGAACGTGTTGTGTGCTGCAAAATCGTTCTGTATCCCCCTACGCATGGGAATTCAGATGTTTCCATCTGGCCGCACATCCCAACCTTGAAAGCAGAGTTCAATGGTATGACTAGAATAAGAGCCCTTTTGTCTCAGAAAGAGGTGGCCCTGAGTTCGGCCCGAGAAACATTCGTCCTTCACATAGCTAACACACGCACAGAAGTGCAGGCGCTTTTAAATACTGATTTACCATTACATTTCAGCAAGCTGGTTCATCAAATCTTTAATGCCTCTTCCACTTTCGGCCTTGCTCACTTTTTTAAATTAGTTAGCAGCGGTCTCGTGACTTCATTTAAAAAAATATTTGGGGATCATCCCTGCTTTCATTCATTCTATTTTTTCGAGTTTGTTTGGCGGCTTCCCTGTCTTGCTGGTTTTAGCTGCAGGCGTATTGGTGATATTTTGTTTTATTAAACATGGATGCCCATCCTGCATTAGGATCAAAAGAGCCCCTCCTGTCACTGTTGCGCAACCGGATGCTTGATTACTATGGCACCCTGCCGCTTGCGACTTTAAGCACGGCGTTTGGATTATCGTTTCGATTTTCCTATTTCACATGTGTCCAGCCTGTGTTTCATTGCCTGAGCTGCGATTTCGACTGGGCCCTTGATTTGTGTCTCTGCTTGACGGTGTCTCCTGACGTCGATTTTAATCATCTGATGAGCCCCGTAGTTGCTCACGAGTTGGTTTGTTCTGGCGAAAGGATTATGGCCTTGGCAGCGATGCATGGACTAATGGGTCATTGGGATATACTCGCAGCAGCGCATGAGTTTTTGGCAAGGAGCTTTCTTGAGAACCCACCGAGTTGTCCTCTGATGTTAATAGAGGATCCAGTGATGGTGCAGCACGTATGTTCCTTCCCACTACTTAATTGGATGGCTGAACTGTTTTCGGATGAGGACAGTGATTTCATGTTGGAGGCTGTGGCTCCATATTTTGCATATTCAGTTCTATTGTGAGATGCTATGGAGTTTTTTACTTATATCGGCACGTGCATTTTTATATTTTTGGACAGTGCCTTTTTTCATGTGTGAAACTTTTTATTACGTCCCAGACCTATTGACTTATATTTTCAAAGTTTGGAACAATTACGCTTGGCCCCTATAGGCCTTCATATATACGTTTGGAGTTTTGATTAGCTCATTATTATTGAACTCTGTTTTCAGGTTAAAACCCCCTCCTGGTTCTGACATTACATGATTTCTGACAGTGCTCTGATCATTGGGGGGGTGTCATATAGCTACTTCTTTTCTACATACTGTGTTAAGTTAGCACGAGTTTATTAAATGTTTGCACGCCGTTTTCATTCTTGCTTCACTTTTGCACACAACACATAATTGTTGTTTTAGCTTTTAACCTAGAAGAGCTTTGTGATTTATTAGAGAAATAATATGTTATTGCTTTGATATCAGTTTTGTTCTGCACTCTGTCTGCACAGTGAGTGCTGAAGGCTACACAGATAACTTAACCCAGTGTTGTTGTAAGGTCTGATCTTCTCACCCCTATAGACATAACACACATGCTGTTGCCACAATCTGGCTCTAGGCGAGTTTTATATTGTTGTGCTGAACGCACAAAAACACACTTGATGTGCTTCGCATGCAGAGAGCTGGTGGAAGATGATGTGATCCTCCTGCCACTGAGATTTTGAGGTATGGGCCCGCCCTGCTAAAACCCAAATGAGACCTTCATAGATATAAAATACTATGCTAAATAGGGAGGGTGTGAATTAGACGTTGTTAATTTCTATTCATTTCAGCATCTTAGTATGCTGTCTCCATTCGCCTTTTATGGACTAATAACTATGCTGATAACTTTGTTGCTCATAATATGTTTGCTAGTATTATACAAGATACTGCGTTTGAGAACCTTGCATTAGTAAATAAATATTTCAAACATGCACGTGTCCTCTTTGACTCCATGTTCTGGTTTGTGATGATTTTATAACGAAAGAGTGTTCATGTGTTCCACGATACCTGAGGTATTCTAAGTTCATGTTCTGGTCTGTCTAAGCATTGGGAGTTTGTTATGACCAATGAGACACTGTAGCTAGCTCGGTAAGGGGATTTTGGGTACTGAGGTGAGTTTTGGGCCATCCTAATTCACAGAGGTTCCAGGTCTCTATGCACAGTTCTGTAGGAAAACGGAATTCCCGCTACACCTTGAAGATGAGTATTACAATTTTAAAGATAATACTTTTATGTATGGGCAACCAATGGAGTGTTCTAAGTGCTGCTGCAGAAGAGGACCCCCTAGGTAGTTTTAGAACCAGCCATGCTGCCGTAGTTTGGACTGTTTGTAGTCTTTTCAGAACTGCCTTTTTGCCTCCTGCATAAAGGCTGTTGAAATAATGCAGACGCGACAGGATTAGTGCTACTGCAACTGTTTTCATAGCAGTGACAGGGAGAAGATCAAGAAATGTTTTTAGGGTTTTTATCATGTGGAAGCACATGCCCGCCACAGCGAGGGCTTGCCGGTGGAAGGATAGTACAGAATTTAATCTAATCCCTAAATTTCTCACAGTGTCTACAGTGTTAGGAGATGGAGCCGTGTTCATCAGCCACCACTGATTGGGCATAAAGAGGATGGATTTCCCAAGCAGCATGATTTCTGTTTTTTGGCTGTTAATTCTGAAGTGGTTTGATTTCCTCAAGACCATGACTGCGGATAGATAGTGCCGGAATTTTTTTTTTCAGCTGCTCTGGAATTTTTGTCAAGGGTGAGGATTAGCTGGGTATCATCTGTATACAAGATAGATTCGATATCAAAGAAAGGAATAAGGGTAAGCAGCGGTATCATGTAAAGATTATAAAGAGTTGGACTCGGGGCCAAGCCCCGAGGGACTCCCAATGGAAACTGTTTTCCTGTTGATTTGTAGCTGCCTAATGTTACTATTTGTCACCTGTTTTCCAAAAAAGATGTTAGCCAGGCCAACGCCTTGAGTGATACCACTATCCACAAGCCTGTCTCCTAAAAGGTCATGGGAGACCATATCATAAATGGCTGATAAGTCCAACAGCATCAGTACTGCATCCTTTCTATGATCTAGGGCAAATTTTAAGGTTTCCATGGTATAAAGCAGCACTGATTCTGTTGAGTGACCAGGCCTAAAACACGATGGCTTGGGGTGTAGGATATTGGCTTCCTGCAGAAAGTCATTTAGTTGCGTGTTGTTTAGTTAACATGAATGTCTAGGAGCATGATGGTTCTGTGGCTGGGCAGCCACGCCAGCATAACATTCAAACTGAGCCGAATATTCCAGAAGAATGGCAGACTATTTCTGGCCATAGCTGAGGAGATGATAGCGGTGGCCAATGTTAGGATTCTTTGTTGAGGAGCGCCAGTTAGATCCTGATCTATGTCTCCTCTTGGAATTGTTCCTCTTTGGCCTGTTCCGTTGTGAGCTCTGAGAGGAGTCAGATTCGAGTGGTGGTGGAGTGTGTGGTCTAAGATGCATCCTCTCATCCATCCAAGCGAAGACCGCCTCTGGTGAATCGAACAAGTAGGATTTGGAGACGTAGGTGAAGCATATTTGGGCTGGATATAGTAGCATGTTTTGTATATTGAGGTCTCTGAGCCTGTGCTTAGCTGCCATGAAAGACTGGCTCTGCTGCTGCACCAGCCGGGTATAATCCGGGAAGATTATAATAGGGCGCTATTCAAACAATAATTGGTCTTTGTGAGTCCTGGCAAATTGTAGTATGGAGTCTCGCTCTGCATAATTCAGCATCCTGGCAATTACCAATCTCAGACTTTTTTCAGGGGGGGCTTCTTTGTTAGTGCCCGATGTGGCCAGTCAACAACAAAGCAAGTAGACAATGCGGCCTCAGGGAGAAGGACCTTCAGCCATTGGGTTACGAAGTTGTCCATGGAGGAGCCTTCACAGCCCTCCGGAAAAAGGATAAAGTGCAGATTATTGCGTCTAGAGCAGCCGTTTGCATCTTCTACCCGGAATGCCAGCTCCTGCACCTCCACTGTGAGTTTGTTCACCTTCTTCTCCAGGGTCGTTACGTTATCTTTGACTTTCGAAACTCGTGTTTCTGCCTCGGTGATACAATCCACAGCCTTCCAGAGGTCTTGCCTTAGAAAAGAGACCTCGGACCCCATGGCGCCGATCTTTGCATCGAGAACATCTCTTGCCTCAGTAATTGCCGCCAGGTGTGTCGCATTGTCTGGTATTGAGCTGCCAGTTTCCCCCTGTTGCGCCGTTGGGGGTTGTAGTATAGTCTTTAGGATACTCTGCTTGGAGCCTGCACCCTCCTACCCGCCTTTGCCCATGTGGGTCAGGGAGAGGGCTTCCTGGTCCAGTGACGGCGAAGATCTCACGCCAAGGAGATGTTGTGGCCAGTCCGGTCAAATCTGTGGGATGCCCACCAAGCATCAAGTCGGTCACATCGGTAGACGGCACAGTAGGCCGGGCCTCACGGAAAACGACACACCCCGGACCACAAGCCAAACCTAGCCTAGCCTGGCCGCTTCAGTAGCACAAGGTGGCCAGCCAAATAGGACCCCTAACTAAGCATGAGCGAATTTTGCGAAGTCACGATCCGCGAATTTGCGGATTTGCGAATTCACGATCCGCAAAATTCGCAAATTTGTGCGAATTTTTCGGATTTTTGTTTTTTTGCGTGTTCACGGGGTTTTTTGCGTGTTCGCGGGGCTTTTTGCGCCTTCGCGAGCCGCTTGCATAGCGAAGTTACCCATGCAGTCGTTTATGGGAGAGGGAGGGAGAGATAGATAGATAGATAGATAGATAGATAGATAGATAGATAGATAGATAGATAGATAGATAGATAGATAGATAGATAGAGAGAAAGAGAGGGAAAGAGAGAGGGAGAGAGAGAACGAGAGAAAGAAAGAGAGGCGGGATCTCTGAAGGGCCAGATTCCTGAGTTGCCCCTACAGAACATACAGCTTTTTATTTTTAGCAAAATGCATATGAAAATTGTGCTGTAAAGGTCTCTTTTAGTTTAACCCCTACTGACAACTCAAAATGGGTGTATTTGCCATCCTCTCCCTTCTTCCTGTTTTTTATATCTGTAAGTGCTTCCTGATGAGGTTTAATTCCTTGGACAGGTGCCTCGTTGCCTACTTGTAACTATTCTCTGACCCTGCTTCAAGGGTCAGAGCAGGGTCAGAGAATAGTTGCAATTAGGCAACGAGGCGCCAGGAAGCAATTAGCAGCAGGTGTCCAAGTTGAACTTAATTTGTTTGTAACCCTTTTGTAAAAGGTTACAAAGAAATTAGGTTCAACTTTTGCACCTGCTGCGGTAACCCTTGCTTGGCTGAAAATTTGTCCCCGCTGATTCGCGGATTTTACCGCGATTTCGCGATATTGGCGGATCGCAGAAAATCCGCAAATTCGCCCGCAAAACGGATTTTACGCCCACCCTTACCCCTAACGAGACCAGACTCGCACGGACTTTGTACCACAGGTAAGTCACAGCTGCAGGGGTGTTACCTCCTCACCTGATTATATGTTGCGGTGCCCGTCAAAGGGGCTCTTGGTGTCCCATCAGTAGAATGGGTCGCGTCAACTGCAGCAATAAGGGCCTCCCCATGCCTCTCCCACAGATTTCTACATGGGCCTTGCAGATATGGAATGTTGGCCTGGTATGTGGGCCCAGTCTCAGCCTCCTATTCCTGAACTCGCCCTACGGGCACCACCGCTGCCACAGGCATGCCAGTAGGTTTTATTTTCTAGATAATCCGTTGCCCAGTCTTCAATGTGGGGGGGCACGGCAGCTCACCTTCGCTAGGCCCAGGCCGGTGGGCATGCAGGTGCTGTATTTAGGTTGTGCAGGGCCAGGCACGGCCCGGTCGAGTGCTACTTCCAGCCCTGGTCCCGCCAAGGAGCTTGCTGCTTGGTAATAGTCCCCGGCACAGAGGGCACTGTTTAGTGTGGGGTGGCACAAATTCAGGCATGGGAGGTCTCACCTGGAATCCTTGCACAGTCCAGGGCTCCGGGGCGCAGCCGCGCACTTAAACCAGGACAGGCCCACCCGGGCAGCGGGCCCACTGACACTGCCAATGCGAGCCTGGGCTTGGGCAGCCGCCTCCGCAGTGCCAGATGGGTATGGCGTCGCCTCACCTCTTGGGAAGTCGATTAGTCCTGTTGGATCAAGGATGCAGGCACTGTGCTAGCACTAGCCTCGAGCAGGCCTGGGCCCTTGCTGCACACCGGTCAGCTGCAATCGGCGATGCAGCGGTGTGGCGCCGCTGATTTTTCTCCCAAAACGGGTCCTTGTTGTTTCTAGCCCCCAGTCTGGCCGATGCGATCCATTGGAATTAAGATTTTGACGGATTTCAGCGGATTTACTGGCGTGGATGTGCGGAGCCTTGTCAGCCTGGGTCTGCCATGTTGGCTGTCCACACCACCCCCCCAAGATGAGATAGTTTAATAAGAAACAAAAAAACAAAGGCATGCCTACTAATATCTTTAACTTCCCCTGTTACCTAATTTGTGATTTATCCCAAACTTTAGAATACATTATTGTGCTGTAATTGGGTAGTGACTGATGCAGCTAGACCAATACGATACATGTCAAATACCCAGCTTTGATAGTTTTCACATACAACATGGGATTATAGGTGGTCCCACATTTTTTAAAGATATATACTTAAAACGTTTTTGCCATGTATGTAGAGGAAATGAAACTTTGCAAAAAGTGTTATTTCATGGGGCTTCAGCAATCTGTAACCAATTCCTACTCCCTTCCATATCTCATGACTTTGGATGGCCACTTCACTTTGTCAAAAGCACTTACTTTAGTGATGCGATCAAATGTAAATCTTTCTGTGCAGGCATTATAATAGGTATTCCAAGTTCTATTTTTTAAAATACCTACATATTTGAGATATTTGTCTTCTTAGTCAACTATTCTCAACCGACTCCACAGATTTGTACGATAAGATCTATCCTCTCTCTGGGGGGTTTATTTGACATACCTTGGGCAAAGCAAACTAGTGATAGAGCCGCATAACTTGACAAATGGGCGCAATAGACCAGGTCTCGAATCTCATTAGAGTTGAGAAAAGAATCACTGATACATCTTCATTTTTGCAGAAAATAACAGAGTCAAAAGGGATGGGGCTGTTTGACTGTCACATCCTTAATTATAAGGTAAACATTATACTTGTGAAATGGTAGGTTAGAATCATACTGGGGCAATGTTTGACCCAAGTAAAATGATACTTCGGGCGCGTAATTGTACCTCTTTCAAAGGTGATATACTCTGTACTAGACCTGTACTATTATTTCTTTTCTAATATTTGCGGTTTGTTTATCTTTCATTCTCGAAAATAATCTGCTAAAAAAAAGGAAGGGCGACCGCTTGTGGCGTCACTTCCAACTGTGGCATTGTGTCGGCGTGTGATAACTGTTGCTGTGCAGCCCGCCCACTTGCTGCTCCTAAGCACCCGAGTGCGGCCTGCATCGCCCCGCAACAACGCCAGATACTTCCGGGGGCAGAGACCGCCAGCGAGAGCAGTCCAACAATTGTCGATCACGGACACTGAACCACCCAACAACACACAGAAAATGCCCACGAGACATCTACCAACAATGGAAGACTCATCAGATGAAGACGACGAAGAGGCGTACATAGTGTGTTTTGCGAAAGAACTAAAACAACGTCGCAGCCCCCAGCTGACATGTGTAGTCAAAGTAGCTGGAACAGATGTCAAGGCGATCATCGACACAGGGGCCACCGTCAATGTAATGGGCCTACAGCAATACCGGAAGCTACGCCGTCGCCCATCAGTAGTCCCGTCCAAGACCAGGATATACGCCTACGGGTCGGACACATTTCTGCCGCTAAAAGGGAAGATGATGGTGCCCATTAAGGCAGACGACGTAGAGGTAACTGCCACCATTCAAGTCATTGATAGAGAGGCCAACACCCTCCTGAGCAGCCACACGGCCGAAGACCTGAAGCTGATTGCATTCACCATGAGGATCAGAGCACATCAGGTAGAAGAACTCCTAGCACAGTTCCCTGGGCTGTTCAAAGGTCTCGGTTGCATAAAGCCCATCAAACTGCACATCGACAAATCAGTAAACCCGGTCGCCCTGCGACATCAACGGATCCATTTTCACCTGTGACCACTTGTTGAGCAGGAGCTGGAAAAGCTGGAAGAGCAAGGGGTCATCGAGAAGGTTTCCGGACCCACCCTGTGGGTATCCCCGATGGTCATTGCGGAAAAGCCCAAACAGCCCAGAGCCATCCGTCTCTGCATAGACATGCGCCTACCCAACAAAGCAATAAAGAGGGGACACCACATAACACCCACGATGGATGACATCATCGCGGACGTCAATGGATCAAAATGGTTCTCGAAGATCGACTTGAATGCTGGGTACCACCAACTACCTCTGGCTGAAGAGAGCCGTTTCATCACAACCTTTAGCACACACCTAGGACTCCGGAGGTATAAGAGGTTGAACTTCGGCATATCATCCGCGGCAGAGGTGTTCCAGAACACAATAAGGGAACTACTGTCGGGGTTGCCCGGAGTGCTAAACATGAGCGATGACATACTCATCCACTCTGCAACCGCCGCGAATCACCACAAACACCTCCGTGAAACCCTGAAACGCCTCAATGCCTACGAGGCAACCCTTCATCTGGACAAATGCCAATTCTTCCAACCCTCCCTGGAGTTCTTCGGATACCTGTTCAACCAAGACGGTATTCAAGTCGACCCGCAGAAGTCGCAAGCTATCAAGAACACCCCCGCCCCTACCATGCAGATGGAGGTAAGAAGCTTCCTGGGCATGGCTACATACTGCGGACGATTCATACCAGGCCTCGTCACCCGGAGCAAACCGATTCGAGCCCTCACAAAAACAGACACTGCCTGGCAGTGGGGTCCGAAAGAAGAAGATGCCTTCCAAAGCTCCTGGAGAACGCCACGCTGGCATATTTTGACCCGAGCAAGCCGACGGAAGTACTTGTGGACGCGAGCCCAGTCGGGCTAGGAGCGGTACTGGCACAAGAGCGGACACCAGGCCAGTGGGCCGCACTGGTTTTCACCAGCAAGGCCCTTACCCCGACAGAACCCAGATATGCACAGATCGGGCGTGAGGCGCTCGCCATCAAGTGGGCCTGTAAGCATCTCCACCTCTACCTACAAGGGCAACCATTCACCATCAGCCGCTAGTTCCTCTCTTCAAGGGGACGGCCCCCCATCCACCACCACGAATTGAACGGTGGGCCGTCCAACTGCAACCCTACGAGTTGGAGGTCGTGTACTGCTCAGGATCCAAGAACCCTGTCGACTTTCCTCTTAAGGTACCCGGCTCAATCGGAGAAGAGGACGATGGCTGTGAAGAATTTGCACAGTGGGTAGCCCTCACCTCATGCCCCCAGTTTATGTCACTAGAGGAAGTGAAGGAAGCAGCGGCCACCGATGCCGTATACGCCAAGACAGTCAGAGCGGTACAAGAAGGATCCTGGACCAACTACCTGCGACAAGTGAATGGATGGGCCCCTGAAGACTGGGAACTTCTCACGAAGATGTGGCGGGTCCGCCACGAGTTAAGCGCCACTGGGGACGGCATCCTGATGAGATGGCCTCGGCTAGTCATCCCGCAAAACCTCAAGCAGCGAGCTGTCCAATTGGCTCACGGAGGACACCAAGGCATCGTCAAAATGAAATCGGGAATGAGGGAGAAAGTATGGTTCCCGGAACTTGAAGAGATGGTGTGTCAGGCAGTGCATGCCTTGCCAACTGACAGGGGGCCCCGAAAAGCCTCTCCCGGTCATCACAGAAGAAGCCTGCACCGTACCGTGGTCCAAGATAAGCATGGACTTCAGTAGTTTCCCAGGTGGACGACACACGCTCGTCATCGTGGACATATACTCGAAATACCCCGTGTTTGAGCCGATTGCATTGACGGCGTTTAGCCACGTAGGTCCTGTCCTGGAAAAAGTATTTGCGATGTTTGGATTCCCGCTGGAAGTCCGCAGTGACAACGGTCCCCCATTCCAAGGGGCAGAATTCGCCACGTTCCTCCAACAACGTGGGATCACTCATCGGCGCATCACTCCTCAATGGCCCCAGGCGAATGGGGATGTCGAAAGGTTCATGTGTACGTTGAACAAGATGTTCCGAATATCCACAGTAGAACAGGCAGACCCAGAACACCGGCTGCATGAGTTCCTGAGGGAATACCGGAGCACCCCCCATTGCACGACCCAATGGAGCCCGTGGGCTCTGATGCTCCAAGGGCCGCGGCGAGACCTCCTACCAACCACTTCCCCTTGACGCAGACGAAACGCAAGAACGAAGACGGCTGCAAAATCAAGAAGCGAGCATTCGCCACCGAGCCACCCGCAGACGACTCAGGCCAGGGGTGACAGTCATCCTGCGAAACAGGCGTCAAGGAGGAAAATTCCAGACGTGCTATGAACCTTGCGCCTGGATAGTAACAGCAACCAACGGCTCAATGATAAATGCCCGCAAGGGGACAGAGGAAGTATCCGGAATGCATCATGGTTCAAGGAGGTCCCGCCAGAACACCGCGCGGAGACCATAATCCACCAACCGACATCCCGAACCACGGACGTAGCCGAATATGATGCCAAGACGCCTACCATCTGCCCGTCTGGTGAAGCCCAGGACATCACTCCCTCTCCTCCTCACAATATAGACCCTGGAAGTCCAGGTCAGGTCAGCCGAGGGGGGCTCACTGGCTCCCAGCGCTACCATCTATGGCCAAATCCACTCCCGAACCAGAGACTAAGAGACTATGCCTGTTCATAAGACCCTGGGTACCTGCATACCCGTGGGCATCAACGTAGCCAGACTAAAAGGACATTCAAAAGGGCAAAGTTAGATAGGGATGTAATGTGGCAGTCTAGTTCATATCGGCATGCATTCCTACATCCGCAGGCCCACCGTGGCCTGCGGGGAGTCAACAAAAGGAGGGGCGACAGCTCGTGGCGTCACTTCTGACTGTGGCATTGTGTCGGGGTGTGATAACTGTTGCTGCGCAGCCTGCCCCCTCGCTGCCCCTAAGCACCCGAGTGAGGCCTGCATCGCCCCGCAAAGCAGCCCACTACACCTAGGATGCATCATTAACGTACATCGGCACGTAGGCCCTGATTTTGAGTTACAGGTAGTGGTAAGTGTGTACTTTTGGAGGAATTACCCCCATGCTCAATTAATTTTTTTCCCGATATAGAAATGCCTTTAGTGAAACCACCTGCTTTGGTATTGTGAATTACAAAACTACCAAGAATCAATAAAAAATATGTAGTTATGGGTTCTGCATGTTGTTCCCTATTACTGATCTCATACTAGTAACAGTTGCTAAATGGGGTGAAGATACCAGCCAGAATTGATAACATTGTGTCTGGTATTACCACCACCTTTTACAAGCCTTAGTAATGTGGATGTAGAACTCCTACACCTGCTACATCTGACAGAAATCTTATTAACTGCATAGCTTTCAATGTTACAACCTCTAATATTCATTATGTTCCTTTTCCTGACATTGTCACAAAAACAACTAGGACTTGGCATCAATTAGTGAGACGTGGCTCTTTGAAGAGAAAGCCTGTGCAGTGTTTCCAGGGTGGATTGCTAAGAAGGATTTAGTTAGGGTGAAAATAGCAATCAGTTACACATGCAATTATCACTAACTAACCTATTGCAGACATAGTAGCCCATGAACTCTGACGTTTTATGTCTACAAAGTGGTCACCTTCTGTCAGTTTGATTATTTTTACCATGTTCATAATTATTTTACTGATAAAATGCAGACAAATTCAATGGAAATCCAAGCCACCACCTACGCCCTCCACCTAAGTGTGTGTTAATGCATATCACACTCATCTTGACACTTCTTCTAAGTCATGGCTTTTTCTTTATTTTAATTTCTTTCTAACATAACAGCATTACCTCAGTGGATATTTTTGTCAAATTATTTGAGAACCGATCTTTTCTCTTTCGATCGTATGTGTCATCAGATCATGCAAAATGATAACATCAATATATGTTCCGCCCAATTGATATCAGCTAATTACCTCTGTCCTTTGTGCTTGGCAATAAAAGAAAGAAAAGCAAATAAAAACATCCTATCTTCGTAGGAACAAAACAACCACATAAAAAGAGTTGCTCGGTGAAGGTTTCCATGATTATGTTAGTGCCTAAAGGACTGGTCAAAGTGGTCTCAAAATCAACACTCCAACTTACAAGTTGACCCTTGGAATCCAGATGGCACTTGACAGGTCTGATGGATATTTGCCACCATATTGCGAATATAGCTAAAACAAAATCACAGGTCATGCACATATCATCAACTGCTAGATCGTTAATTTTTCTTCAATGATCAGAGGTTGAAGAAGTTCCCAAAACCTTTATGTATCTTTTAGGATTTAGTAATCTTGTTCATGTTTATTCAGATCAGTCCAATTTACAGAAATATTGAGTAAAAGGTTGATTAGTGACAGCATAAATCAATGCAGAGTTTCCATAAAGGAAAATGTTACTATTTCGCTAAAGAGCCCAATCTACCCTAAAGTAGGACCCATGAAAAGTCCCTTCTAGAAAAGAGAAAGATTTTTGGAGCAAAGATAAAGACTAGAACTTCCCTTAGAGTGTCCTTCTGGAAACTCAGCTGAATTCACCACAGCTGCAGTAGCAACCATCACAATATAAGTGATAGAGGAAGGATCGTTGCAGTAGCAGTAATTGCAGAAAATAAGGATGATGGGGATACAATAAGGGCATGATTATGAGTTTAGTGGTGTGGGACCTGGGAGGCATGCAACCACCCACTTCCACACCGCCATATTCCACTGCTGACCGGCCGCCGGATTACAAATTATAATCCGGGCAGGCAGTCCTGTGGCAGCTGGCCCACAGCACTGCCTTTTAAAGACTCATAGGAGAGCTTAAGAAAGGCAGTGCCATGGGACTGCCACAGCGCATTCCAGCACAGCATGGACTGTAAAGTTCATGCTGTGCAGGAACTGGGGGTGCAGAAAGAACGGGAGCACGCCATGTACAACCTTGCTTGCACCCCATGCAAAAAGGCACCAGGGTGCCCTGTAGGGCCTCTTTGATTCCTCACCACTACCCATTTTATTGGTGAGCTCGCCAGCAGGGGTCATATGTCAGTTTGACAGCCAAAGTCATGATACGGCATTCAGACCGCTGTTGCAGTTGCCGCACCACCATCAAGAGTTTGGTGATCCATCGAACCACCAAACTCATAATCAGGCCCTGTCACCCTTAGCAATAGCTATCAGTAGAAAAAAGGGCAAGGATATAAAAGAGTGACTCTCCTGTAACAAAGTCATAAGGGGTCTCCTAACTGACTTACTAGGAACACTTATTATAATATAAAACACACAATAATGTAATGATAGTTAATTGGTGTCTGAGTCTCTCGACCAATGGAAACGACTCATCCAATGGTGTTGTCAACATATGTTGCTTGTCCTTCAGAATCGCACGGTATACATTCACATTCATGTTCTAGTTAAGAATTAATAAAATATATCTAAATTATTGTTCATTATAGCAGTTTATTCACTATAAATTCACAGGAAGGTTCATTGTTATTATGAGGTGATCAAATATGGTTCGATGAGGCTAAGAGAGCATAATCTTGAAGTCAGCACATCATTAAGCAAGATGCTGGTGCAAAGAAAATGTCGTAACGAATGGAAGAAGGCTATTGTGAAGCCCCTGATGAAGAAGCAGAACAAATCTCCTACTGATCTCACGAACATGCACCCCATTTCATTACTGCCTGTCCTTAGTAAGATCACGGAACAGTTAGTATATGAACAGCTAAAAATATTTGTAGAGACCCACAACATCCTGCATCCTCAACAGTCAGGGTTCCGCTCCGGTCATTCCACCGAAACAGCCTTGATAGAACTATCTGATTCCATCAAGTTCTTGCAGGATGAAGGAAGGCAAGCCGTCCTCATGCTGCTCGATTTAACAGCAGCGTTCGACACTATCTCTCATACTATTCTGATTAATAGAATGCGAGAGATTGGCGTGACAGATACAGTCTTGGCATGGGTAAAATCTTTCCTGTCTAACAGGTCCCAGACTGTGTCTCTGGGTCCCTATCTATCCAGCGAAAAACCTATTACATCAGGAGTTCCCCAGGGGTCCATATTAAGCCCCCTTTTCTTTAACATCTATATGGCCCCCCTCCTCGCTGTGATAGAATCTCATGGGATCCTCGTCACGTCATATGCTGACGACACACAACTTGTCGTCACCATTGATAAAAAGTGCTTGGACGCAGACTTGCGTTTCCGGACTTGTCTTTCCGATGTATTTCAGTGGTTGAATAAAAACCACTTGAGGTGTAACAGCGCAAAGACTGAAATCATACCGCTGGGTAAAAACCTATCTTTCTGCCCGAAGGACTGGTGGCCCATAGGATCAGAGGCCCCACCCAGTGCAGTATCTTCCGCACGGAACCTGGGCGTGCAATTCGATTCTTCCCTTTCCTTTGACGATCACGTCAGGATCACTGCTGGTCGCTGCTTCGGACTTATTAAATCCTTAAAGAAATTCTTTGACTTCCTCCCCATTGCAGCTAGAAAATCAGTCGCGGTAGCTTTAATACTCTTCCGACTTGATTACTGCAATGGGTTAATGGCTGGAGTGAAAAAGTCCACCCTGAGGAAGCTTCAGAGTATACAACATGCAGCTGCCAGATTGGTCCTGAAACTCCCCAGAAGGTCATCGGCCTCAGCTGCACTAAATTCCCTTCATTGGTTGCCACTCCATAAAAGAATTATTTTTAAACTCTTACTTACCGTCTTCAAATCCATGAAAAGCACAGGGCCTCATTACCTTGCAAATCGCTTCACTTGCTACAACCCCACACGATGTTTGAGATCCTCTGGGACAAATCTCATAATGATCCCTAGGTTCAAGTACAAAACTAGGGGTGGGAAAACCTTCACCGTTCTGGCAGCAAGGGCATGGAACAACTTACCCGTCAACCTTAGATTAATTGAAAAGGAGAGTATCTTCAGGAAACTCCTCAAGACATGGGTGTATCAACAACCTGACACCTCTGTACTGGCAGCCATTTAGACCCAGATCCTCACCACGTATCATCCATCACCTATCTTCTTCATGCATGCACAGCGCCAAGATGCTCCTTCCGGAGCAAAAGTTCGCGCTTTGTAAAAACTCATAAATATCAAATATCAAAATATCAAATAATTAAACATCTACTTAGCTAAGAGCAAGAATCTGAAGAAAAGCCTTGGGACTAGTTACAGAGGCATATTTAAGAATGATAGCGTAGTACAAAAAGTTTTCTTCATGTTATTTTACATATACATTTAAAGCTAGCACTTGTTTCCTACATGTGATTTATTTATGTATTATTTTAGCAAAGCTGAAATGCATTCTAAAGTGATTTGTTACACATTTAAAGCTGGCACATTTTTCCTTTCTGTTATTTTCAGTGGTGCCTGCTTCCAGGGAGCAGCAGTGGGTTGGGGAAGGGGTTTAAAGAAAAAGAAAGATAACTTAACTTCCTATCAACCAGCTGGCCGGTCCACGCCTCTTCTCCGCCCTCTCTGTCTTCTTTCTGGCTTCTGTGCAAACAGGAAGCACCCAAGCTCCCATAAGCCGAACACAATGCTGCATTGCATCATTGTGATTGGTCTGAGTGCCGTGGTTTGGTGCTCAGACAGGGAATGGGAGCATGGCCATGTTCGCCACCCAGTCTGTAATACAGCGTGTGTGGAGAGCATGCAAAGTGCACATGAATGTTTGGCCAGCCCAAGACGGCAGGCCAAACATTTATTCACACTTACAGAGTGCCACAACTCCCCCTGCACTGCTCAGCCCAGACCCACCCTGCAGCAAAAACTGCCTCAGCACAATTTTTTTAATGATAATAACCTTGTGTCATTATAACTTTTTTTCCCCTTAATTGCAGTGTTGAGAGTCAGTGGGGCGACGCTCCTCGCCTTATCAGAGGAGCCACCCTGGTTATTTTCTATGTGAAAACATTTCTGCAATGGTGTAAACGTATTCTAAGGTAAAATTCAAATATGGTCTGCAAGTCCAAATTTGTTTTACAAACGCATTCCTTACAATCCCTCACTTCTGATGATTTTGAAATCATCACACAGTTTTATTGTACATGGAAATTCATTTCTAGTAAGCACTTTCGTCCAAAGATGTGTCTTGTCTCTTTCTTTTGATCCCCTACACAATTTTAGTGAATTCATGTATCCGTCATTCAGAATGCCACCAAATTCCATATCCCAGTCATACATTTCCTTCTGAAAAATGCGCCAGTCATTTGCACATGCAGTATTTACAACTCAAATATAGAATGTAAATAAATATTAGACAAAGTCCTACTATTACTACTGGCATTAATATCACTTTCAGTATACCTTTCCCGGCTGATGAAAACCAATTTCTACTTGTGCGTATTCCTTTCCCAAAATTCTCATACCAACTTTCACGTAATCCAGGTTCTAACCCTGAAATGTTCTTTGCATAACTTACTATGTCCTTACTCTTGTCTGGTATGAATGCACAGCTTAATTAATTTCAACATGTGGCAGACTCTTACTTTTTCAGTGAATAATATTTCTAAAGCAAGACAGTCTTACAAATCCATGGACCTTGCAGCAATTAATTGAGTGTTAATCAAGAGTTAAGCTCCAGAAGTGCTGGTTCCCATTTTGTCAACTACAGCAGCAAATTTACGGATCTTTTCATTATTTTGGATGGGGATATCACTGCTCTGAATATGTCTCCCACTATTCCAGCTCTTTTGCTTGTGCTACATTTCTGTCTGTGTGCTGGTGTTGACGCTAATGCTAATGCATACTTGGCTTGTAGAAAGGAACATCCTAAGAATTAGTATGCATAAATAGCAAGTTCCTTCCCAATTAGTATGCAATAAGCAATAGACATTTTGTCTACA
This sequence comes from Lissotriton vulgaris, assembly GCF_964263255.1. Lineage (NCBI taxonomy): Eukaryota > Metazoa > Chordata > Amphibia > Caudata > Salamandridae > Lissotriton > Lissotriton vulgaris. The sequence goes on from NC_141691.1 coordinate 1,443,908,363, forward strand.
TATCTATTACACCCCTGTAATATTTGCCATGTTACTCCTGTCACTTTGAATGTGTGTTCACAGCTGCTGATCCCCACATGTCTAGTCCTTTTTTAGTGTTCTTCCTTTCTAAAAGCAAACCTTTCCTTGTGTTTGCTCTCTAGTCTGAGTTTAGGGGAAACCATTTTTTTTTCTTTCTAAATTAATTCTCTTAATTAGGGGAGACAAGATGGCGCCGGACCGAGACGGCCGCGCTGGTCGCACCTTGTTGCCAAGAGTGCTCTAAGGGATCCAAGGACCTTTAACACCCCAAAAAACATATATCAAATTCCCTCCAAGACTCACCGGTTGGAGGCGAACGAGTCTGGCGCCCTTCAACCCCACGAGGGACTTCTGACAATGGCTTTGGCAGCCGTCCGGGAGACGCTTAGAGTGCTCCAATCGATTGCTGCCGAGGGCTGGTGGAGAGGAACGACTGGAGAGACAGTAGCACCCGCAAGGTGCTTACAGCGCAAAGGTGCACTAACAGACCAGAGGAAGTGAGGATGCCTCCTAAGCCCAGACGGTTGACACGCCTGAAGGCTCTCGAAGTGCAGGCGAGTGCAGAGCCAAACTCTAGCATCATTGCACATTGTACCAAGGGAGCTAAACTGGTGGGCTCTGTGAATTCCAACATCAGGCTATCAGTGAAGGGGAAACAGAAAGGTAAGGTGAGAGCCAGGAGCCATAGCGCTGTAGCGCAGCTAGTTTACTTCTTGGTTTCATCTTCTCTCCACCCCACTTGTACCAACCATAATTTCTTGGTCCTGGAGGTTCAAAGTAGTGCTGGGGGAGTATGGGAACACAGGTGGACCTTTGAACGCACCCTGCTACAGGACCCAAACTATGTTCAACATATGAACAACTGGCTTGAGGAATTTCTAGAGATCAGCAGGGGAAGTGCTGTATTTACTTGTGGTATGGGATGCTCTCAAGGCTGGTATCAGGGTGAAACCCTGAGCTACTCACTGAACCGGAATAAAAAAGCAAAACAAGAGACTAAGACCACGCCTACAACAATTTTAGACATAGAAGGAGAACTGGTTAGGGCTATTGCCACTGGCTCAAATAGAGACGAGACCCTCCAGAAATTAGCATTAGCAAAGGCTGCAGCAGGTGAAATCATGGCAGCAAGTGCAGCAAAAACATTCTTGCCCTGGAGGCAATCTTGCTATGAATTTAGTGAGCAAGTTGGGCACATGTTAGCTGCAGGGACAAGACAGTCACAGGGGGGGACATCTTAGAGATTACAAATTCAGAGGGGGAAGTAGTCACAATACCCAGGGAAATATGTATTATGGTTTTTCAAAGCTATTATGAAAATTTATATAGGGAAAATGCAGTCAGTGAACCAAATTTTGTAAAAGAATATTTAGCTTCGCTCACTGCCGAGACATTTTCAGTAGAAGACTCAAGGGCTTTGGTGGATAGATTCTCAGACGAAGAAATTCAGGGAGCTTAAAGGAATTTCTATCAGGCAAGGCTGTAGGCCCTGACCAAATCCCACTAGAATTTTTTAAGGTTTTTATTTCAACTTTGGAAAGAGATTTAAGTTTTGTAATGCACCAGACACAGAGAGGGTAACACCTCCAGCGGCATGGGCAGAAGCTAGTATGATCATTTTTCTAAAGAAAGGAAAGTCCCCTGACAAACCTGGTTCTTATAAACCTATTAGTCTCATAAACAGCTATGCAAAATGTATTAAAAAATCCTAGGAAATCAATTTAGCACCATGATTGGGAAGGTAATCTCGCCCCGTCAGCACAGGTTAATCCCAGGCAAAGGCACGGCTGAGCATATTCGCAGAATCTGTACTTTGATCGATGGTACCACTCTCGCGCGAGATCCTGTGGTGCTTAACCTGCTAGACGCAGAGAAAGCATTTCATAGGGTCTCGTGGGGCTATCTTTAGGCTGTACTTGAGAAATCGGGGTTAGGAAATGGGTGCATTAAACCCATACAGACACTATATAGGAATCCTAAGATTCCACTCCAGTTGATAGGGGGGGGCAAAGCCACTCTATTGTTATCACGCGAGGGACGAGGAAGGGGTGTCCTTGTTCCCCGCTCCTATTTGCTTTTTATATCGACCCTTTGATTAGGAAAATTGAGGCAAATAAGGGTATCCTCCCTATTCAACTAAACAGAAGCAATACCAAGGATGCTTGTTTCTGGTCCAGGGAGGACATGGCTTGGCAGTTCGTGCCAGACTGTTCCCATGGGGCACAGGGTCAAACTGATTTGCATATGGCCATGTCTGAACTGGGGTGGCGGAGTGAGCTAAAGAATGATGATGGATTAAACCCAGATCAGTTGACTGGGGTTGAGTGCTTGCAATGTTCAACACTCCGTGAATGCTTTGGGGTGGTCTCTGATTATCGACTTAACCGTGGAAAGACGTAAATCGTAGTTCATGAGAGGCTCGCTATCTCAGATCCAAGAGTGACTGAATCCACCACCTATCTTGGGGTTATTATAACATCAGAACAAGTAAAGTTGTTGAAAAGAACCTTGTCCCCATGATTCAAAAAGCCAATAGAGACTTTGATAGGCTAAATAATTTCATCTTTCGGTTGTGGGACGATGCAACATCAATAAAATGATATTCCTGCCAACATTTTTTTATCTATTCAGGGCGATACCCCTGAAATTTGACAATCTTTGGTTTAAGGAAACGGAGGGAATGATTAACCAATTTATTTGGGCTCAAGGGAAGATGAGAAGAGCACTTAGGGCCCGGTTCACAGAACTAACTTAAGACAAAATCCTAAACGTACTACCATTTTGGTATTCACAGAAGGCACTTACTCATTTTGGTATTCACAGATGGCACTTACTCATTTCAGTATTAACAGAAGTTAGGAGTACTAACTTTAGGACTCCTAAATGCCTTCTGTGAATACCGAAAGTCTTATTGTTAGGAGTTTTCTCAGTTTAGGAGTAGTAAAGTTAGGAGTCCTACGGGCATCGTTTAAGCTTGGCTACACCGTTTTAAGAGAAACGAGCCTCCAAGCACAACATTCTAAAATGTTTTTTCACTTTATTACCACCAGATAAGATACCTCAATGGGGTGAGACTGAGGGTATTCTTTGTCCCCGTTGACAAAGTGCCGAGGCAGATATAGGTCACATGTTTATCTCTTGTCCTGCCTTGGAACCTCTAAAAAGAGCTATAGAGCACTTTATGGGGCAAACTCTGAGGATCAAAATAAACCTGCTGAGCTGATCGTTTTAGGTGTGGCTAGTATCGGAACACTGTTAGCTCACCGGGAATTTGTATTTCTTGCCATGGCTGTGGCTGGAATTTGTGTGTCATCTGCATGTCATCTGTCGTCAACAATGGCTAACATGACTTTTAGCTATGTACAATTTGAAAAAGGCTCTCTATGAGAAGAAAGGGTAGAAAGCTAGCATATTAGGGAAACCTATTTGGGCCCCTGTAATAGATTGGGAAATCTGAATGAATACAATCCAGGTATAAACCAGTGATTTAAATATAGTAGAATAACCTTTGTTATTGTTTTTTAACAACATTGGTATATTCTGTAATTTAGATATAATGGCACTGTTTTGCGCATTTTTGTTAGTTTTTAGGATCTGCTGTTTTTAATGCTTTTTTCCTGTTCCTTTCCTTGTTTAAGAATGTTTTATTATTTATGGATGCTTTTGTATTGATGTAACTAAACCGATGAAATAAAAATATTTAGAAAAACAAATCATTCTCTTCTTTCTTGCATGCATTCTCTAAAATGTCTCCCTTTCTGTCTGTAGGTTTTGTCATGTTCATGTATCTTTCCTCTAAAGCCATAATGTAAGCCTTCCCTACAGTTCACATTAAATAGATTAAATACTTTTTTGTACGTTTTTACGCTATCTACAGGTGTATGTGGGAAGAAATAATACCATGCTGTGGTCATCATTTTTGCTTGTGGGTGTAAATTCATGTTTTCTATTAAGGTTACTCTAGATAGTACTAAATCATAATTGGAATACAAGTATTTGAAATGGCCTCACCTACAAACTAGTGGAAGTAAAATGCTACAGGAAACTGCATAAGACAAATGTTTGTGATAGCATGTGACCTATTCAAAAGTTGAAGTTGCTAAGTGTGCACAGACATAGCAATACTTAACATCCATGACATAAGTGTATTCTTGTATTAACCTAGAATATACATTAGTTGCGTATTCGTCTTTCTTGTAACTCAGAAACATTTTAGTGAATATACTATCCTTAATATCCGGTAGATGTGTATTAGTGTGATTGGTACTTGGTGTGTCTGAATCAGTTGTTAGGTAAAAACCTATTAGTGGTATTGTAACCTTTATTCAAATTAATACAAAAACCACACCCATAATATATTTACACCTAAGTCTAATGCAACACATCACTTTGAGCCAGTATATGAATAGCTTGATGTAGAGGATTAGTAGACGTTCTTCTTTAAAACTGTTATGTCACTGTTATGTTTTTTATCTTAGTTGCTCAGTTACTTAATAGGCAATCCTTAATCCTGCTCTGTGTTTGTCTAAAGTGTTATCCCTAATTCTTCTGGAACTTTCTTCAAGGACCTAGGTTAGACTTCTGTAAAACAAATAATTAAAATAAAAAAACAACTAATAGGCGCAGCTCACAGTTTTCTTTGTTCAGTATTACGTTTTTTTCCCCTTAAAATTATGTTATCCAGTTTTCAATGTTCAGGCAGTGCAAAGAGGCTCTAACAATTCAGGATTCACATTGCACATATCTTCCAATGTAACATTCAATGGTACAATCGTGTAGTAAGACTAATCAGGTGCCAAATATCTTCTGCAAGGTATTTGAGTCCTTCCAGACCTTTCTAGAACTTGAGGATTTGGATCAAAATCAACTTCATCTTCTGTTTCACTCTCCTCATACATTGTTTATGGAATCTGTGCTATTGATGAGCTTCTCCTTAGTCTCTCTTTCCTGAGACTCCTGGGTCACTCCGCTTGGCAGCGGACTCTTTTTATCCCAGAGCTCGTTCCTTCATTTGGATCTTGTTTGTCTCTTTGTTCTGATTCACAGATGATTTCAGTGTGCGGATCAGTCTCTACTTGATCTTCGTCAGAGATTTCAGTGCCACTCTTTGTAAAATCAAGCACTTGGAATTGTCTTTCAGCTTGCTTATCTTTACTACTTTCTTCCCTTTTTGCTTGTCTCTGTATTTCAACTGGTGCTGCTCGTCTAGGTGGCCTCTAAGCTGGTGGTGCAATAACTAACGCTCTTCTTTCCAGCTCATAGACTAAAGGTACTTCTTCTGGATTGGAAAAACCACAGAATACAGAACAATGTAATACATTTCACACCACTGGATTCTAGCAAGCCGGGCTGAAGACGGCTGGAATACCAGAAACCGGTCCTCGGAAGCTTGCTTACGGTCCAGGGAAGGCATGGCTTGGCAGTTCGGGCTGGACTGTTCTCATGAGGCACAGGGTCAGACTGATTTGCATATGGCCATGTCTGAACTGGGGTGGTGTGGAGTGCAAAAAAAGTATGGATTTAGGCCCAGATCTCTGTACCGGGTACTGGGGTGGATGTATGACATTGTTCTGCATTCTGTCCATCAACTGTGGTTTTAGCATTTGTCACCCCGAGTGGGATGAGTATGCTCAGACGTGAGTCCCATGCTCTCCACACCACTGGATTCAAGCAAGCCGGGCTGAAGATGGCTGGAATGCCAGAAACCGGTCCTCGGAAGCTTGTTTCCGGACCAGGGAAGGCATGGCTTGGCAGTTCGGGCTGGACTGTTCCCATGAGCACAGGGTCAGACTGATTTGCATATGGCCATGTCTGAACTGGGGTGGTGTGGAGTGCAAAAAAACGATGGATTTAGGCCAAGATCTCTGTCACCAGGCAGGTTGCTCTCCTCACCGCCACGCAGCCCCCTGTGTGCCCGGTCTCCTGCTGCCACTGCCGCCCCTGCTAGCCGCTGCTGACTATTCTACACCCCAGTGCCTGCTGAACCCCTACCCTGTGACTCCTGTTGGGCCCCTGTGCTCTCGCCGCCACCTCTTCCCACCGCTTTTTACCGCTGTTTCTGCCTTGCTTTCCCCTCCTGTGCCCCCTGCCTTCTGTGCCCCCTCCGCCACCTTCTTTCTGCATCTTTGCCGCCGTTTTTTCCTGCTGCTGTGTCCCTGCGGCCCGCACCTCTGACCCCATTGGCCGCCCGCTCCCCCTCCCAGCTGCTCCTCCCTCCCTCTGACCTACATATGGAGGCCACGCAGCGGTAAGTGTGAGCGACCTCTGAACGTGTCACCAGGCAGGTTGCTCTCCTCACCGCCACGCAGCCCCCTGTGTGCCAGGTCTCCTGCTGCCACTGCCGCCCCTGCAAGCCGCTGCTGACTATTCTACACCCCGGTGCCTGCTGACCCCCTACCCTGTGACTCCTGTTGGGCCCCTGTGCCCTCGCCGCCACCTCTTCCCGCCGCTTTTTACCGCCGTTTCTGCCTTGCTTTCCCCTCCTGTGCCCCCTGCCTTCTGTGCCCCCACCGCCACCTTCTTTCTGCATCTTTGCCGTTGTTTTTTCCTGCCGCTGTGTCCCTGCGGCCCCACCCCCCTGACCCCATTGGCCGCCCCGCTCCCCCTCCCAGCTGCTCCTCCCTCCCTCTGACCTACATATGGAGGCAACGCAGCGACCACGCAGCAGGCGCGCGTAGCGGACGCGCGCAGAGGGCGCGCCGATTGTGCGCCGAAGGCGCACCAAAGGCAAGCCCGTCTGCGCCTGTCCACACCTGGACCGCACCCAGCGCCAGGACCCCTGGCCCCCGTCGACGCCAGACCACACGACGGACGTACGACGCCGCCACCCTCAATGCACTCAACGCCGGCCGAACCCCCGCCTGCTACCGAGCCACCCCGAAATGCACCCACGGACCCTTCACCTGCCAAGCCTGCAAATTCGCCTGCCTCCGGACCTGCACCGCACCCGACAAGCCGAGCACCAGCAGCAACCACCTCAAGTGCATCCTGCTCAGCACCCGCTCCCTCCACAGACACGCCGTCGAACTCTGGAACCTGCTCGACACAACATCACCAGACGTCGCCTTCCTCACAGAAACCTGGATGAACGCCTCCTCAGCGCCTGACATTGCCATAGCCATCCCGGACGGATACAAGATGACCCGGAAGGACCGCGTCAACCAGACTGGAGGAGGCATTGCCATCGTACACAAGAACACCATCCGCATCACGAGCAACCCTGACGACACCTTCACCGCCGCCGAACGCCTCCACTTCCAGATACAGAACCACCCCAACACCACCCTCAGAGGCACCATCATCCACAGACCCCCGGGACCACGCACCCAATTTAGCGAAGACATCGCCGACTTCATCAGCCCGCACGCCCTCCCCTCCACTGACTACATCCTCCTAGGGGACCTCAACTTCCACCTGGAGAACAACAAGGACAGCAACACCACCACCCTGCTGGACAACCTCGCAAACCTTGGACTCAAGCAACTGGTGAACACCCCCACCCACTACACCAGTCAAACGCTTGACCCCGTATTCTCCTCCAGCAAACACATCTCCTTCAGCCATGCCACCGGACTCCATTGGACTGACCACAGCTGCATCCACTTCAGCTTCAGAAGAACCACAACCCACCACCACCCGCAACAGATTCTTTGCAGGAGCTGGAGCAAGATCACCGCCGAGCAGCTCGCCACCTCCCTCCGCCAGAACCCTCCCGCCAGCACAACGGACCCCAACGAAGCAGCCAACAACCTCACACAGTGGCTCACCAACTGCGCAGATGACCTCGCAGCACTGAAGAACCCTCCGAGCAGACCCGGCAGCAAGAAAGCCCCCCGATTTACCGACAAACTTAAGATCTCCAAGAAGAACTGCCGCACCCTCGAGAAAGCCTGGCGCCACGACCAGACCACAGACAACATGACGGCCCTCAAGCAAGCCACCCGCAAACACCACCAGCTGATCCGCACCACCAAGAAGACAGCATTCAAAGAACGGCTGGACAACAACGCCCACAACAGCAAGGAACTCTTCAGCATTGTCAAAGAGTACTCCAACCCCAGGGCCAGAAACAACGACATCACTCCCTCGCAAGATCTCTGCGACTCACTCGCGTCGTTCTTCCACCGCAAGATCGCCGATATACACAACAGCTTTGTCGCACCAACCACGCACCCGACAACCGAACCAATGCCCCCCACCACCACCATCTGCACCTGGACCCCGGTCAGCACCGAAAACACCACCTGCACGATGAACACCATCCACTCCGGATCACCAACCTACCTCTGCCCCCACCACGTCTTCAACAAGGCCGACTCCATCATCGCACCTAAACTCTGGGACATCATCAACACCTCCTTCAACACCGCCACCTTCCCGGAGATCTGGAAGCACGTCGAGCTCAGCGCCCTCCTGAAGAAACCAACAGCGGACCCCACCGACCTCAAGAACTACCACCCCATCTCGCACCTCCATTTTCCTGCCAAAGTCATCGAGAATACCGTCAACAGAGAGCTTGCCGCCTTCCTCGAGACGAACGGATCCCTCAACCCCTCGCAGTCTGGTTTCCGAGTCAACCACAGCACCGAGACTGCCCTCATAGCAGCCACTGATGACATCAGATCCCTGCTCGACAACAGGGAAACAGCAGCCCTCATCCTCCTGGACCTCTCTGCAGCTTTCAACACTGTCTGCCACCGCACCCTAGTGGAGCGCCTCAACAACATCGGAATCCAAGAGAAGGCACTGGAGTGGATCATCTCGTTCCTCGCCGGAAGAACACAGACAGTCCACCTCCCCCCGTTCAGATCCGAGACCACCGAAGTCATCTGCGGCGTACCACAAGGATCGTCACTCAGCCCAACCCTCTTCAATGTCTACATGAGCCCTCTTGCAGCCATCACACGCAAAAACAACCTCAACGTCATCTCCTATGCCGACGACACCCAGCTGATCCTCTCCCTCACCAACGACACCGCCACCGCCAGAACCAGCCTACACGAAGGAATGAAAGACGTCGCCGAATGGATGAAGAACAGCCACCTGAAACTGAACTCAGACAAGACAGAAATCCTCATCCTGGGATCTTTGCCCTCCGCCTGGGACGACTCCTGGTGGCCCCCTGCCCTGGGCACCACTCTCAAACCAACGGACCACGCACGCAACCTGGGCTTCATCCTGGACTCCTCCCTCTCGCTGACCAGACAAGTCAACGCCGTCTCATCATCATGCTTCAACACCCTGCGCATGCTCCACAAGATCTTCCGTTGGATCCCCACCGAAACCAGGAAGACGATCACCCAGGCACTCGTCACCAGCCGGCTGGACTACGGAAACACCCTCTACGCCGGAACGACAGCCAAACTTCAGAAAAGACTCCAGCGCATCCAGAACGCCTCCACACGACTCGTCTTGGACATCCCCCGACACAGCCACATCTCCGGCCACCTGAGAGACCTGCACTGGCTCCCCGTCAGCAAGAGGATCACGTTCAGACTCCTCACCCACTCACACAAGGCCCTCCAAGACCTGGGCCCCAAGTACCTCAACAACCGCCTGACCTTCTACGCGCCCACCCGCCAGCTACGATCGTCCAGCCTCGCCCTCGCCGCCGTACCACGCATCCGCAAAGCCACCGACGGGGGAAGATCCTTTTCCTACCTGGCAGCCAAGACATGGAACTCCCTCCCGATCCACCTCCGGCTGACCCAGGATCATCTCTCCTTCAGGAAGCTCCTCAAGACTTGGCTCTTCAAGCAGTGACGGACCACTGCGCCTTGAGACCCTCCCGGGTGAGTAGCGCGCTATACAAATGCCCATGATTGAATGTATGACATTGTTCTGCATTCTGTCCATCAACTGTGGTTTTTGCATTTGTCACCCCGAGTGGGATGGGTATGCTCAGACGTGAGTCCCATGCTCTCCATACCACTGGATTCAAGCAAGCTGGGCTGAAGACGGCTGGAATGCCAGAAACCGGTCCTCGGATGCTTTTTTCCGGTCCAGGTAAGGAATGGCTTGGCAGTCCGGGCTGAACTGTTCCCATGAGGCACAGGGTCAGACTGATTTGCATATGGCCATGTCTGAACTGGGGTGGTGTGGAATGCAAAAAAACGAAGATTTAGGCCCAGATCTCTGTACTGGGGTGAATATATGACATTGTTCTGCATTCTGTCCATCAACTGTGGTTTTTGCACTTCTTCTGGATTGCTCACTTTATTGGTGTGTTAGGTATACAGCCAGTTCGGAATGCCAGTACATTTAACAGCAGAGTTCCTAGTCAGTATGACTTGGAAGGGGCAATACAGCTGGGTTCAATACAAGTTTTCTGAACGTGCTTCTTGATCATGACCCAATCACCAGGGCACTGTTCTTGGTGGGGGTCTTGGATTGCAGCTGACACCTGATAAGAGACAGCATGAATTACATCAGCCATTGTCTTGCAGTAATCCAATGCTATAACAACTGTGATATTCAAAAGGGCAAATGCAGGCACAGCAGACGGTTTCATAGCTCTTCCCATTAGGATTTAGTGGAGGGGTACTCCTGTCTTCCTGTCTGGTATGCTTTGAATGCTCATCAGCACCAAGGGTAAAGCATCTGGTAATTTCAGGTAAGTTGAAGTGCAAACCTTTGCCAATCTATCAATCAATCAATCAATCAATCAATCTATTTGTAAAGCGTGCTATTTACCCATGTGGGTCTCAAGGCGCTGAGGGGGGCGGGAGGGGGGGGGGGGTTGTAGATGCTTCGCTACTGTTCGAAGAGCCAGGTCTTGAGGAGTCTTCTGAAGGCGAGTAGGTCTTCTGTCTGCCATAGGTGGGTAGGTAGGGTGTTCCAGGCCTTGGCGGCGAGGTAGGAGTAGGATCTGCCACCTGAGGTTGTTCGATGGATGCGGGGGACGGCGGCGAGGGCGAGGCTGGCGGAGTGGAGCTGGCGGCGAGGGGTGTGGAAGCTGAGTCTGCTGTTCAGGTAGGCTGGTCCGGTGTTGTGGAGTGCTTTGTGTGCGTGGGTGAGGAGTTTGAAGGTGATCCTTTTGTCGACGGGGAGCCAGTGTAGGTTTCTCAGGTGGGGGGTGATGTGGCTGCGGCGGGGGACGTAGATGATCAGTCGGGCGGAGGCATTTTGGATGAGCTGCAGTCGTCGTAGGTGTTTAGCTGGTATTCCGGCGTATAGTGCGTTGCCATAGTCCAGCCGGCTGCTGACGAGGGCCTGTGTCACCGTTCTTCTTGTTTTGGACGGGATCCACTTGTATATCCTGCGGAGCATGCAGAGGGAGTTGTAGCAGGAGGAGGAGATGGCGTTGATCTGTTTGGACATGGAGAGGGAGGAGTCGAGGATGAATCCAAGATTGCGTGCATGGTCAGTGGGTATCGGTGCTGTCCCCAGAGTGGTTGGCCAGCAGGAATCGTCCCAGGCTGAGGGGTTGGGTCCGAGGATGAGGACATCCGTCTTGTCCGAGTTCAGTTTCAGACGGCTGCTCCTCATCCAGTCGGTGATGGCCTTCATTCCGTTGTGGATGTTGGTTTTGGCGGTGCGTGGGTCCTTGGTGAGTGAGAGTGTTGTCAGCGTAGGAGATGATGTTGAGGTTGTGGTGGCGGGCCACTTGTGCGAGGGGGGCCATGTAGATTTTGAACAGCATCGGTCTGAGAGAGGAGCCCTGGGGGACGCCGCAGATGATGTCGGTGGCTTTGGATCGGAAAGGTGGGAGGCGGACGCTCTGGGATCTGTCGGAGAGGAAGGATGTGGTCCAGTTGAGGGCCTTCTCTTGGATACCGGCTTCTTGGAGGCTGTTTTTAGAGTGCGATGGCAGACCGTGTTGAAGGCGGCAGAGAGGTCCAGGAGGATGAGGGCAGATGTTTCGCTGTTGTCTAATTGGCGCCTGATGTCGTCTGTGGCGGCAATGAGGGCTGTCTCGGTGCTGTGGTTTAGTCTGAAACCGGATTGGGACTGGTCCAGGATGTTGTTGTCTTCGAGGTGACGGGTCAGTTGCATGTTAACGATTTTCTCGATGACCTTCTCCGGGAACGGGAGTAGGGAGATGGTCCGGAGGTTCTTGAGGTCCTTGGGGTCCGCCTTGGTCTTTTTGAGGAGGGCGTTGATGTTGGCGTGCTCCCAGCTTTCCAGGAATGTCGCTGTTTCGAAGGAGATGTTGATAATCTTCCGTAGTTGGGGTGCGATGGCTGCTTCTGCCTTGTTAAATATGTGGTGTGGGCATGGGTCTGTCGGTGATCCTGAGTGGATGGAATTCATGACCTGGCGTGTCTCGACGTCGCTGACGTTGGACCAGGAGGTCAGGCGGTTGGTGCTGTTGGTGTTCGGGAGAGGGGTGGAGTCTGGCGTGGTCGGGTCGGTCGTGGTGTTGAGGCTTTCGTGGATGTCGGCGATCTTGCGGTGGAAGTAGATGGCCAGTGAGTCGCACAGTTCCTGTGAGGGTGGGATGTCGTTGGTGTTGGCGCTGGGGTTGGAGAGTTCTTTTACAATGCGGAAGAGCTCTTTGCTGTCGTGTGCATTGTTATCCAGGCGGTCTTTGAAGCAGGATCTCTTGGCTGATCTGATGAGGTGGTGGTGTCTGCGGGTGGCGTCCTTGAGGGTGGCGTGGTTGTCCGGTCTGCGTTCGTGGAGCCATTTCTTCTTCAGTTTCCGGCGTGCACGCTTGGAGGCCAGTAGCTCGTTGGGGAACCAGGTGGCTCTCTTGCTGGTGTGGTTGTTGGAGGGTTTCTTCAGTAGGGCGAGGGTGTTGGCACAGTCATTGATCCACTGTCTGAGGTTGCAGGCTGCGGCGTCTGGGTTGGTGGGGTCAGTGGGTGGGTTCTTGGAGAGGGTGGTGATCAGCTGATCTTTGGTGACTTTGCTCCAGCAGCGGCGAGACAGCTGTTGAGTGCGATGGTGCGTGGTTGGTTTTTTGAAGGTGAAGTGAATGCAGCCGTGGTCGGTCCAGTGGGGTTTGGTTGTGTGGTTGAAGGTGACGTGAGTGCTTGTGAAGAAGATGGCGTCCAGCGTGTGGCCGGTGGTGTGGGTGGGCGCGGTGACGAGTTGTCTGAGGCCGAGGTTGTCGATCAGCGTGGAGGAGTTGGAGTTGTTGTGGTTCTCGAGGTGGAAGTTCAGGTCCCTGAGGAGGATGTAGTCCATGGAGGCGAGTGCGTGGGTGCTGGCGAGGTTGGCGATGGATTCGCTGAAGCGGGCCCGGGGTGTCTGTAGATGAGAGTTCCTCTGAGGGTGGTGTTGGGGTCGGTGTGGATCCGGAAGTGCAGGTGTTCGGCTGTGTTGAGGGAGTCGTCTGCATGGGTGGTGACCTTGAGAGTGGACTTGTGGGCAATGGCTATTCCTCCTCTGATGCCGTTGGCACATTCCCTGCGGGTGATCTTGTATCCATCTGGGATAGCTACGGCGATGTCTGGTGCAGAGGAGTCGTTCCACCACATCTCCCTCAGGAAGGCTACGTCCGGGCCTGTGGTGTTGAGCAGGTCCCAGAGCTCGATGGCGTGTTTGCGTGCGGAGCGGGTGTTGAGGAGTATGCAGCGGAGGTGGTTGGGTCTGGTTCTTGGTAGTTTGATGGTTCTGTTGCAGGTGAATCTGCAGCTGCGGCAGGAGAAGGGTCCGTGGGTGTGTTTCGGGCGGCCTGGTTGCAGCGTTGGTCTCGGCCGGTGTTGAGAGCGTGGAGGGAGTCGGTGTTGTAGCTGAGTCTGGGTCGGGTGCGGTGGGGAGCGCGGGGGCCAGGGGTTCTGGCGCTGGGCGCGGTCCAGGTGCGGACGGGCGCAGATGGGCTTGCCTTAGGTGCGCCAGCGGTGCGCCAGCTGCACCCCCGCTGAGCGCGGCGTGTTCGGGTAGCGGCTTCCATATGAGGGAATGTGGGAGGGAGGAGCAGCTGGGAGACGGGAGCGGGGCAGCAAATGGGATTACAGGAGGGCGGGGCCACAGGGATGCAGCAGCAGGAAAAACAGGCGGGCCGCGGGAGAACCGGGCACAGGAAGGAAAAACAAGTTTAGGCAAGAAAACAAATACAGGCACAGAGGAATAAAAACAAGTCTGGGCAAGAGAGCAAGTTAGGCACAGGGGAATAAAAACAAGTCTGGGCAAGAAAGCAAGTACAGGCACAGGGGAATAAAAACAAGTCTGGGCAAGAAAGCAAGTACAGGCACAGAGGAATAAAAACAAGTCTGGGCAAGAAACCAAGTACAGGCACAGGGGAATAAAAACAAGTCTGGGCAAGAAAGCAAGTACAGGCACAGGGGAATAAAAACAAGTGTGGGCAAGAAAGCAAGTTAGGCACAGGGGAAAAATACAAGATTAGGCAAAAACAATGCAGGTAGAGCCGTGCAGCAGCGTGGGGAGCGACCTGCCTGCGAGCAGGGTCATAGGTCGCTCTAGAATTGAATCTATAATTCATTTGCTTGACTGTGCCTGATACTTCTGGTCTATAACTTCAATGTAGCTTTTGGTCAATCTGGAGAGTAACGCATCACTCTTCATTGTTGAAGTGTGTTCCACTATATGACTCAGAAGGACCAGTGATTTTAAGAGGTCCTCTTAAAAGCACTAAGGACATACTTGACTCAAAATTATGGCAATTAATGTTCGATTAACTGTTTTTGATAATGACAATCTGACTCCATATGAAATTTATTGCGGAGGACAGCTTGCCATTTTTTAAACTGCACTTGTAACACCTTCTCTCACCTCGCATTTTTTCCTGTGTCTATATTGCGAGTGTGTATATATATTTCTTTTCTGCACCTAGTGGGAGACCTATAAGTCTCTTTTACGTGCATACTGAAGTATTGGAATTAATTCCTTAATAGCTCTTTGGTCACTTCTTTGTTGTTATTGAAAGTATTTTTGTGGGGGACAGGAGTGTCCTTCATCCCTACCTCTCTTGTTGTTTTTGATATAGTCGGTTAAAGGGGCCACTTGAGCTCACTTAGTGTGTGTTTCTAATGTGTGTTATTTTCCTTGCCTTCAGCTGTTGACATATGACACACCTTCTGCAATTCTCATCAGCAATCATCTGAAACCTGGGATTGTACCAACTTTGCTGAAAGAATCTTACCAACATACTCATCACTAAATATGTATAACCATGATAGTTATGTGTCATTGGAACCAACAAACTATCAGGCAACACTGGCCTTCCATCTGTTGACATACAGTTGTAATTTGCGTTCTTTACACAGCCTGACCTGTTCCAACCATTTTGTTCTGCTTCAGACACACTTTCCTGTACTCCTTTCAATTCCTTTCATGTCAGTCATTTCCAATATAATTGCAAAACCACTTTTTCTTCATCAAATTCACATGTGAAACATCTGTTAAATGAGTGTGCTAGCAATGCACAATATCTGGCTACGGAGTCAGCATATCTGTTGCCCACAGCAATGTATCTGCTACTTGTTTGATTACCTGGACATTTTAGTATTGCAATTTCACTAGGCATTTGGAATGTATTGAGCATGTTTTTACCAAGATATCTATACCGGATAGGGGTACCTGTGGATGTGAGAAAACCACGTTGACACCATAATTGCTGTAGGAAACAGCATCTATGTACAGTCTACTAATATGAAGTAACCTATGCAGAGAATGTGAGAGTTTCCCAAAAGGGAGATAAGAGGTAAAAGTAGATAATATTAATTCTTTTTTAGGTCTCGCTCCCTAGGCAAAATGACCTGTTCCTATCGCTTCGGCTTTTCAGCCAAACACGTGCACGCGTTCCATTGCCTTCAATAGCAACGCATGCACGTCTGGCGATTTCCATGCAGGAGCGAGCAGCGCCATATGGTGGCGCCATATGGTCGCACACTCCCGCAAGGGAATCGTCCTGGCCCCCTCCTGCCGCACGAGGCGCGTGCTTGTTTAAATACTCAATGATAAACTGTAGGGCGATGCTCAGGAGTTATTTCTTATTCTCTCCCTGCCTCTGCTCACCAAACTCATCCACTGAACATATTGAGAAAGTTAGAGCAGGTAGTACTTTCTGCTCTCGTTTAACTGTTAAGGTCTGCAAATTCAAAATGTATTCTAAATTGATTTCAGGTTTGGTGATTGTTCAAAGGTACACGGGGCTAGCTCCGAGCTGGCGAGAAGCGATGATTTTACATTTTCCGCAGCACCCAGAACCACTGAACGAGAGAGATTTGTATTTCATGGGGAAATTATAGCACAAGGTCTTGGCGACTAATCTGCCTGCAGAGGATGAGTTTGATCATCCTCGCAGGCGAGCGAAAGGTGAGGAATTGAAAGCACCAGCCGGAGTGTAGGTGAATTTGTATGCGTAAACAAATGTGCAACTCAGCAAAAAGAAGCAAGACTTCCGGGCTGCAAGACTCTTTCACTCTTTCTCCTGGAACAGGATTTTCATTCAAGAGTTTGTGTAGACAGCGGCGGTTTCTCCCCACGGGCGTCGGGGCTCCGCCCCGGTTCCAAAATGCATCTCAATCATATTTATTTCATTAAAAAAAAAATACGTTTTAAAAGTCTAATTTTGGCTCTAGTGTTAGTTACACAATCAACACACCACTACTCTCTTCCCCAGCAGCCCCGGCCAGTCACCAATACCACCGCTGTGACTTTAAGGGAAGCATCACGTGACATGAGACTGACTGACTGACAGAAGCCTAAGTGTTTTGCCAGCTGAGAACCTCACAGCCCTGAAGGCTGTGATGTCATCAGCTCGGCAAAAACTGAGCTTCAAAGCCCAGTCTCCACCCCTGATGGCGTGAAGATAGAGTTAGCCCCGGGCGTTTTATCTCCAAGCCCGGGATCGCTAACCCTCCACGTCAATCAGGGAGTGGAGGCTGTCACCCAGCCCTTTCCCAACTCATTACAGGGCGACCCACCCTGTGACAAGTTGGGAAGGGGGGGGGCCGAGGATGTGAGTCTGCGCAGACTTGACCTCAGGCTCAGATTGTTTCCCGCGTGTCTGTCTGCACTGGTGAAAGTTTCTGGAAGTGCAAAATTAAGTATGTCTTTTCTTCAATTCCCAAAATTCTCTATAAAAAGAATGAAACGATGGGGCGTTGACTCTGAAATTGGTGTCACATTTTAATTCCCAAAGTTCAAGGATTCGTATGAAGTTATTTGCGATTAATCACGAAGCGATGTCAAAAAACCAGCCAGTAACATCATTTTTCCGGTGTAAAAATAATAGTTTATGTTTGTGAGCGGGCATTTGAAAATGTTAATCTCCGTCCAAATTATATTCCGTTTTTTGAAATGACGTGTAGATGTGGCAGAGTCGAGCCAGCTGATGCACTTTAGTCTGCGCTGGTGGGAATGTTTACCAGCTAATGCATGTTACTCCGGGGAGGTGGCAGCTTTTACAGCAATTGCATATTACATTTTATTTAGAGTTTTATATAGCACGGACTAGCCCCTAAGATCTCGGGTATCAGCGTTACATGAGCTTTGTTACAGATTTATATTAAGCGATTTGCCTATAATCACAGGAAGTTGAGCGTCCCTCATGTTGTGCTTTCTGCTCGGCAAGTCGGCAGGCTCAGGAATCATATTTTATGTGGGCACTCACTCAGCTCCTGGACAGGCACCTGCTCAATGTGGCCTGGGTTTTACCGAAATCGGGCCTAAAAATAAGGCCTAAAACCCCACCATCCACGTGCAGCATTAATTTGCGCTTTATTCTTGGCAGGCTCACAAATCATATTTTATGTACGCAGGTGAAGCAAGATGACACTGGCAGGCCATTCAAATGTTTATTTTGGATAATGCATTCTCAGAAGGGAGACAGGGTACTCTATCTGCTTGGGTTGTGGGTTGAGAACCAAATCTTGCCTTTAAAATTTACTGGGGCCAACATAATTAGACTTTTCTTAAATTGACCCATAGCAACATCATTCGACTTTGCTTGTAAAGTCTAGCATTTAAATACAGTTTAAGACCAACTCACGCAGTGCTATTTGACAGCCGCCTGCCAGCATAAAGGTGCCTGTGTTTGTGTCTACATTGATTGAATATAAAAGAATAAAGGGGTTTTCGAATGCCCCGGCAATTGGCAGCATGTTTCCGTTTTGGCGCCTGGTGGAGTGGAGGCCTGCCACAGGGGAAAGTGGGCCTCTGCTCCCCGAAGCTCTCATTGTCCTCAGCCACCCCCTGCCAGGCCTCCATGCTGGGTCGTTGACTGCCAGGGGCACAGTGATGTGTGCAGCATGAATGGGTGGGAGGGAAGAGAGCCTGCATAAGTTAATGTGTAATTAAACGATTGGCCTCCCACTGAGGCCTGACTCTCTTGCACCAGTTGTTGGACCCCCATCCCTGTCCCCCTGTCTAGAGGGTATTTACTTAGGAGGTGGCTGGGCTGCTCCAGATAAGACTGCCACCCTATGGCCCCCGCCCCAACCTCATAGGTTTAACCCTTTAATACTTAAAATGGAAGAATACACAAGTCTAGCATTTTAAAAACGGCATGAACCTTTATTTGCTTCTTTTTTATTTTTTACATGTAAATAGCATTTTTTTGCTTGATGTCATCACTGCAATTACTTACATTTTCAGCCATGTGCTTGGGTTTGCTCAACTGACATCAAAAGCAAGGCCACTAGGTCAGTTTTATCTAATTGTGCAGCACAGTTTTTTCACCTGTGTACGTTTGTAAATTCATCATTTAAAACATGCCGGAGTGATAGCATGAGAAACAGAGTGTGTCCGATACACTGAGGGATAGATAATTCATATGAGAAATAGGAGATGCGAAAAAGAAGTAGAGATGCAGGAAAGAGAGAAGGAAGAGTTTGAGAAAAGTTATGGCCTCAAAGATTCAGGAGGAAGAGGTGTCTGATAAGGATTAATGAGAGAAAGTTGGATTTAAGAGAGGGTGTCTGTAGGCAAAGTTTTGTGAGTTGCTGATGTGAAACAGTCAGTGTGAGTGTGTGTGAGACAGACAGCAAGTTGATAAGAGAAGATGTGGTTACAGTTGAACCTTAGAAGGGGGTGAAAAGCAGTAAAAAAAATGTGGAAAATTAATTTTAAGAAAGTTTTGAGAAAAGTCTGAAGGTGACGATAGTGAGGAAGGGAGTCAGTAAATGTGTATGCCGTAAAGTGGAGGAAGGAAAATAGAGGATGTCAAAGGAAATCGTAAGACTCCCTTTAATGTGCCAACTGGAAGACAATTCATTCTGGGGCTTCTGGGACAGAGGCTGGAAGGCAGGGAAATGAGGGAATTTTCTTACAGGGGCTGAATAGGAGATCTGGAAATCGGGCAACTTCCTCACACTGTCCAATTAAGCTTTAGGGAAATATGTAGACTCTCCGAGGGATGTGGACAGGGAAATCAGGCGACTTCTTGACAGATGGCAATAAAGAAATCAGAAATCTTCCCGACAGCTGAGCCGTAGGGAAACCAGGTGACTCCCCAACAAATGCTGAATGTCCAAATTTGTCGCATTTGTAATGCGCATAGCTGCCCCAGCGACGAGGCGTCCCAGCACAACCACAGACTCCTCAGTGAGAACCAGAGAAAGCTAAAGATTACACAGGGAAAAGCCAGGTCTTTATTGCCTTTTCGAAAGGCAAGGTGGTTCTGAATGGCTCGGATGGACACAGGGAGCGAATTCCAGAGTTGCGCAGGACCGACCACCCACTCTAGCTTTCAAAACACGAGGGGTACAGACCAGCGCAAAGTCGGCTGATCTCAAAGGACGCCGCGGCACAAACGGAGACAACACAACAGACTTCCCAAGTTTTACCACCTTTCTTAGGAAAAAATATGCAGTGCTTGTTCACGTCTTGCTATTCTGGATCAGCCAAGACCTGGAAAGTGAAAAAGAATTTGTGTCAAATTGTCAATAATTCTTTATTAGCATGACAAGTTTGAGAGCATTGCGTCTGCGGTTGAAATGCTACATTATTAAGGGTGGTTGTCTGAAACAGCACTGTGTATGATTTGAAGGAATGCAGTGTCTCACGTTTTCTACAACTATTTGTTTAGTTAGCATATGTCATTAGTAGCACATATAGCACATTTGAATGTGACTAGTTCGGTGTTGGTGCAACTGTGTAGTTCTATGTTTGTGTGAGTGTGTAGTCATGAAAATTGCATATTTATTATCTGGCAAGATATTAGCGTGGTGCATTAAATTAAATATGTTTCTTAGTTAAACTGACGTGGTCACGAATTGCGTATATGTCTGTGGTTTAGTGTTATAGATGTCAATTGAACTCTACATGCCACAGCATTGGTGTTTTCATTTAAGCTGACCCGGTTTGCTTCAGTTGTTAACATACGAGACACATGTGCCTAGCTGATGACTGCTGTGGACATGTGATTTGTGCATTCCTCTGGCTCCTCTTTGGTGTAGTCAGATGCACTATACTTCTTTGTGATACTTCTTTGTGTCCAAGTATTAAAACAATTGAATAGGCCTTACATGACCACAAAGAAAGATCTTTGGGCCTCACAAGAGTTAAGTTACAGAGATATCAGTAAAACACAATTCCCACTTGGCATCTGTTATATAGGGTCTCATATTACTTGGCGCAATGGCATTTAATGCTGTTCTAGCAGAGACATTCAGATCATAAAAACTTTCCCGCGCAAAAGTTGCTCAGTGCTAGCTCTGCAAGATCTTTGATTATAATCCCACTGAGTGTGCGCTGCTGTAAGCAGTTTGCATCATGTTCATGCGAAAACATAACGGTTATAGTGATCATATTTGTGATGATTTTTATTTTATGAAGGTATTAAAAAGCATTAGCAGCCTCATTGCAGGAGCTATTGCAGGCACATTAAGTGAAAAGATCCGCTTGGGCATGGCCATGGCATAACTTACATTTTTGACGTCATCTACCTGAAAGCACCACAGCACATGAAAGACACGTGTTGCTTTTAGTGACTTTATGGCCCTCATTTAGTAAAGTTGGCGCACGTGCTTTACTGAGTGGGCATGAAATGGCTAACCTTCGGCCACCCACCGCTCCTAGGTGTCTGGCGCCGTTTTATGCACGCCGTCGCCGGGTAATGCCTTCACTTGAAGTGTTGTTTATTCATCGACACAACACCTGCTTATTTATCTCCCTGCATTTGGCAGACACATGCATCGATCAATGTTAAACTGTCACAAAAGGTTATTTTTCTTTTACATAACAGTGCAGGCCTTCGGTAGTCGTGGCATATTAAATGTAATAACTAATACCTTATGTGACAACTTTAAGTGTGTATTTAAAGCATGTTGATTCGAAATTAATATGCCTGTGAAATCAGAGGATATATTTTCATATGTTGCTACATTTTTCCTTGTAATATTTGAAGGGGCGGGTGAGAATGGAAGTTTGTGAGACTGATTTGTATCGCTACTGATCCTAGGAATGAGCCTTTTGATGAGTTTATTGCAATATATATTGTCAGATTCATAACGTTTAGATTTTATGTTTGCACATTAAGTGCAACCCTCCTGATCTGTAAATAGTAATCTATTAATGTGCCAGTGGTAAAATGTCTATTTAATTATTACAATAAGTTATTTTCGCAAATTGAATGGCGATATTAATCAAGTTAAGCTGACTCTTTGCATTTTTGAAATTATTAACAGCTCATGGGTTATGTCTGTGCTTTGAGAATGTAATAAAGCAACTGATAAACCGTTCTTCTCGATCCCTTTTGGAAAAAATCCTATTACTCTGTTTTAGAGATGTAAGTGGATGGGTAAGGAGCTAACTAGAGTTGCACCTGTAGACCGACTGCATTTTAGGGATAAAATAATGGCATTGGTTAAATGGCAGGGACAGTTTGAGCTTCTGGAGATATGTTTACTTTCATTCCCCACCATGCCCCAATTTTGAGGATATCACCCTGAGGCTCCTATAATTTTCACTGATGTTATACCCGAGAGCTGACTTTAGGGGGTGTTTGGGCTGGTGCAGTTTACTATACAGGCTCAGCTTTGCACATTAGTTGTATCTCCCTGGTGACAGTTAATGCCATGCTAGTGCCCATATTACTCCTCTATAAAATGCCAACTTATGCCGAGTTTGCACGACGCAAGTACCCTGCAACTTATAATCAGAGCACTGGTGGCACCTGTTCAAGTAACGTGAAAAAGAAAGCTGCCCTGGACAAATGTAAACACTTGCTGGCTACAGCTGTGTGTTTTCATGCTCTGAGACTCTATTATCCCACCATTACCCATTATCCAGCTGTCATTTTACAGTAATCAACCCGAGATGCAGCTTCTCGGAGCCCCATACCGAGCTGTCTCTTCTCAGAGTCTAGCCTACCACCTTTTTGTATAAACCTCCCATTGGCTAGCTGTCAGATAAAATACATCAAGCCCACCTGTTGCTTCTCTGTGCCCCGTACCCAGCTGTCTCTTCTCGGCATCTATTCTACCACCTTCTGGTCAAATACTCCCATTGGCTAGCTGTCACTTTAGAGAGATCGAGCCCAGCTGTTGCTTGTCTGAGACTGAGCCCCTCACCCAGCTGTCTCTTCTCAGAGTCTATCATCCCACCTAAAAGAGACAGACTTTCCATTCGTCCCTAGTGCTGATATACTGACAAAGAGGCCAAGAACCAGTGGGCACAGAGGCTAATCTCCAACTTCTCCCTAAACCGATCTGTGTACAGAGAAGCCAATTAGTGAATGGTCATGAAAGAGGACTTCCCTCTCAACTTTAGCGGTGATCTGTTGAAAAAGAGGTAACGGGAAAGCCAAAGGACTGTTTTTTAAACCACAGAGTAGGGCATTTAATAAAGATGATAACTAAACTCAGTTTGATAAGTCTCGAGGCTCCGCAAAAAGTGTTATGGCGCTTTACATGAGCACCAGTTACAAAAGGAAACATTCATTTTTGTTAGGCATGGAGTGATTAAGTGATTTGCCCAGAATCACAGGATGTTTAGCGTCATTATCGGGGCAAGGGTAGATTGCTGATAGCAGCCTCCTTCTGTGTTTAAATCCACCTCTGTCAAGGCTGACAATTGGTCAAAGGTCAATTTCGTTCTGAGGTTGCCATGCAGTATGCCTATCAAGGGCACTGCCAGTGCCAGGGCATACAGGGGTGCCCTCGTTTTTTTGTACACGCAGTGTATCCAGCACTGCAAGGTGGTGAATTTTAGCAGGGATTGGTGCGTCCTGTTTATTTGTTTGTTATTAAAATACATCTGTGAGGTACTCAGCAATGCATTGTGTTTCAAAGTCTGTTATGAAGCTCTGTGGTTATGATGAAGATGAATAAGCAGCTGCCTATGTTATATGACACCACTTTATTAATGTAATAACTGCACTTTCACAATTGCTTTATTAACCTTCCTGCTTTCACAAATTTGCTTGAAAATGCACCATTTGTCCACTCTTTTTTCAAAAAATTTCTCGGGGGGAATTCCCCCCGAACACTCCTTAGGGGGTTCGGGCTCGCTCGCTACGCTCGCTCGCTACGGTGCAGTGTGATTAGCTTTTTATGCCTCAACACTTTCAAATGTCACCAGCCGCCACTGTGTGTAAAGTGAGTAAAATGGTTTTGTTGTTGCTTTATTGAATAACAAGATGTTGTACAATCTGGGACAAACCCGACGGGCTAATAAAACACATGTTCAGGCTGCGGGGATGTACCAGTGAGTTCTTGTTACCAGGGCCGGGATATTGAGTGGCGTCTGGAGCACGGGGGTCTCAGCGGGTCCTACATCAACAAAGTAAACATGCAGAGCCAATGTAAGTGCCACTTGCGTCAGATGTCAACGTCCTGCAGGGGGCAGCACGTAGTGTGTTGTTGTGGTCTGATTGCACCTCCACCAGAGAATGACCCAGTGCCCTTTAAGTGACTCCACACAGACACGGCAGTGGACAAGCCCAACAAGGACATGTTGGCTGTAGCCTTTCTTCACAATCTTTAGGTCCTCTGTTGAACTGTCAGTATAAACCTACTGGTGACAGGTCCCCCCGAGGTAGCCCTAGCCTTGGTGCCAGCAACTGGAGTACAAGACAAACCATGCAATAAGCACCCAATCACAATTCTTTTATTTTAATGTATTTGATTGTAATTTGCATTGATTGTAATATGGTTGTTTTAACAGCTATGGGTCCTGTTTGGGCAAAGTTGACCAAACTTGTACCAGTTTACCACGTGCAATTATTGATCCGCAACTGAAAGGTTTCGCGTTAACCTTTGCGCGGGATCTGTCAATGTGTGGAGCTAAGCGTTCTCTTCAGTGACTTTTGATAGGTTTGAGCTAGAAACATTGTGATTTTTTGCTAAAGCTGCAGTTTATGCAGCAGATACATCAGGAAAACTCTCCAAGCACAGAAGCACTTAACCCATTTCTCTTGTGTTGCCTCCAGGACTTGTAGTCAAGATTTTGCTTTAAAAACAACAAAACTGTCATTAATAATAACATTTTTATTTAGTGCTGCATGCCACATGTGCCATTTCTAAATACCTGTAAATGCCATGTGTTATTGTTACCCAGTTTAAGAGAGCCTAGGTACCTTCACCTCACCGCACGTTTCAGCGGCGAACGTTCAAATCACTGAACAATCTTTCCGGCTTAATAAAAAGAGTACCAGAATACAGTGAACACTAAAACTGGCGTACTACTCACACGTGTGATGGGCAATTTGAGAGCTTTGAAAAGCTAAAACATAATTATTTTTGCCACGTTTAGTTGGGGTGTTATATTACTACCTTACTCGGACTGCTTAATTCCGCGGCCTCTCTCTTCAGCAGTTAAAACTCAGAAGCTTCTGGCAGCTAGCTGATCTCTGCAGTAGCCCCCAAAACTTTTGAGCTATCCTCTAGTTTAAGTCCACCCCAAATACAGTGGCTTTGCAGGGAAGTGTTTTATTGCAGTTCCTTTTTGACATTCTCCATGAGTTCAACTCCCTGGGACACTCCTCATGCTGGTATTGTGCAAACTTCTGCAATTGGCCAATTTAATATCGGGATAACATGGTGTTTTTCAACTAGCTGATGTGAAGTGTTACAGGGGACTAAAAATCGTTTTTATAAAGTTATTTCTGCCCTGGCCTTACGGCTTCACAGCTCAGTGATTCGTAGGCGCTATTGAACTACAACACATTGTTGCACATGTTATCAACTTTGGAAGGATGAGTCCCTGGTTTGCCCTGCTCTGGTTTCACACATGAAGGCTGCACTAGGATTTCAGCAGCAGATGCATAACCCTGTTGGGCTATTTCATTTCTTTAGAGTTAACCTTTATGGGTTGTTAAATCTGGCTTGACAGTGCAAGTGTCACTTTACCTTATAATACACACCGATACTATTCGGCAGTTAATTGCTTCTATACAACTACATGTCCATCCCCTTGCTATTTATTGGTAATGGTTCATGTTACCATACAGTATTAATTTATAGCCAGGCCTATTGGCATCGCAAACTTTTATTAGCTTTTGAAGCCCAAAGAAGTCTATTTTGGAGAAAATACCCCCATACCGTGGCCCCTCTCTCCTACGGCAAATGATACTTCTGTTGAGGGGAGGTGAGTGTGGGTGGGTGGGATAGGATGAGGGAGAAAGGTGGAGTCAAGACTGTCAAATCCAGAGTACCGAAATAAAACCAGCCCTGGGGTTTCTGTTTTACTTTTGAGATCCCAGCAGAAACAGACCCTTCAAACTCTCTAAGTCCGTGTTTAGACACATGCACGCCATGTCACCCGGTTTGTAAAAACAGGCTCCACTACGGACCAGAAGATAAAATCCTGGGGATACAAAAAACGAAATAAAAACATGTTTGATGTATTCTAGCTGCAGGAAACTTGCCACAAACCGAGAGTTTGGGATCGTTTAATCCGGGGTTTTTCCGCAGCTAGGGGCGGGATGGTGGTTTATTCTCCTGCCGGACTGTGAGCTTTACACCGCTCACACTTAGAAGGTAAACCGCCCCTTTGAAATGCAAAGCCTCTTTAAACAGGCTGAGGCGCTGAGCGCTTCGAATCACAAGCTCCAGGAAAGGACAGCCTGGAAGTCAGCAAATGGAGGAGCAGCTAGCATTAGAAAAAAACAAGCCTTGGCATAGCCAATAGATCTCTCCTTTGGGATCTGCTGCATAACTAAATACTTAGATGGTCCCAAAGGCTTGACCTATTGGATATGCCAATGCTTGTTTGTGGTGGTGTGGACTATCCAAAGGTAGTGTTAAGCATTTCACAGAGGCAATAAATGAAGCATTTGTGCATTCTGCAGAACACATAGAAAGAGGAAAATTCCATCAATGATTGTTAATGTGCAGGAAGGTGTCCCTTCCGGCACAAAAATAATATTTTCTGCAACACACTCACACTTGCAACATGATGCAAGGGTGCCTGCGCAGGCAGCCAATTGTGTGCCAGTGAAGGAAAAAGCATACAGATGTGTTGTATTGTTGTTAATATGACTCATCCCTGTGCTTTTAAAATGATGAAGCTTGACACAGCAAAATGGATTGCGGCGCAATGCTGCGTAATTCTTTTGTAATTGAGGCCCTTCTGGGGAGGCAGATCTGACCCTCCAGAGCTGTTGCACTTTTTCTTGCTTTAGTGCTGCACCGGGTCAGCGGAGGCTTTCTTTAAGAGGGGTCAGACATCTGCGTGTTTCCATCTGTCTGGGAAAGGTTGCTGTGGAGATGGAGATGTTGTGGATACTGGTGTGTTGCATGCTGATTGGGTTCATTGTGAGGTTGTAGAGATGGTGTGGGCAGGCGTTGGTGGGCACCCCTGACTGGATGGAATACATGATGGCTGAGGTGGTTAGGGCCATGAGTGGAGACCAGGTGGTAATGTCTTGGCTGATGTTCGCTGGCTGTTCGAGGTCAGTGGGGTTGAGGTCAGCAGGTCGGAGGTTGAAGTTGTTGTAGATGTCGGTGATCTTGCTGTGGTAGTATTCTGAGAGGGTGTCGCAGATTTCTTGGGAGGGGTGGATATTGTTCTCTATGGCTGTCGGATTGCAGAATTCTTTGAATATTTTGAAGAATTCTTTTTGGTTTTGGCCGCGGAGTCAATGTGGGTGTTGATCGCTTCTCTTTTGGGTTCTTTGATGCACTGTGATAGTTTCTGAAGGCTGTTTTGAGAGCTGTTCTGATGGCAGGGTTCTTGGTGGTGCCCCATCATTTCTCAAGTAGGTGGAAGTTGAGCTTTGTTGTCCTGAGCTCTGAGGTGTGCCTGCATGTTTGGAGGTCTTGTTGGGTATTGTAGGTCTCAGTGGGGCGAGTCTGTCAACGCTGTTGGTGATCCAGGTGGTGAAGTTCTGGACAGCCTGGTCAATGTCTATTAAGTCTTCACGTTGGGAGGTGGTGAGGGCCTGAGACCACTGAGTTTCAGTGACCTTGCTCCAGTTGTGGTGGGAGGAGATCTGATGCCTGGTGATGGTGTGCTGGGAGTCGGTGAAGTGTACCATGGTGTGATCAGTCCATGTAATTTCTAAGGTGTGAGACGAGTTGGGTGAGGCCGATATTGTTCAGATTCTCCACAAAGGCAATGGAGTTGGCATTGTTACGGTCATCGATGTGGAAGTTGAGGTCGCTGAGTAGGACGTAATGGTAAGAGTTGGTTGCTAGGGGGGTAATGAGACTGTAGATGGTGTGGCAGAATGTTGCTCAGGAGTCGGGGGTCTGAAGGTGAGGGTGCCTCTTAATGTGGTACTTGCATCCGTTTGTAGTAGGAAGTTGAGTTGTTCCATGAGCAACATTGTTTGTCGTTGATTATGTTGCATCTGATAGTTGCCTTGAAGATTATGGCGATTTTGCCACCTTGTTTGTTGGCGCGGTCTTGGTGTATCATCTTGTAGCCTTCAGGAGTGGTGGTGGTGATGTCGGGGTTCGGGGAGGGGTTGAACCACGTTTAAATGAAGGGGACGTCTGAGGAGAGGGTGGTGATGGTGCCCCACAATTCCGTGGCATGTTGGCAGAGTGAGCAGGCATTGAGCAGGATATAGGGGAGCGGTTGCAGGTGTTCTTGGGCTTGTGGTGAGGAGTGGGGCATGATCTTTTGTGGGTAGTGTTGCAGGAGAAGTGGCAATGTCAGCAGATGAAGGGTTCTTTGGTGTATTGTTAGGAGAAGTATATGCAGCTGCTGTTTCAGTATCTGGGTTCCAGGATTTCATTTGTGGTGTACAGTTGGGTGGTAGGAGGGCCTTGGGTCCTGGCGCTGGGTGTTATTCAACCGGTGGTGCATTGGAAGTGTAGGTCTCCATTTATGGCCCTAGTAGGTGGTTCGAATGAAACAGGACACTGGGCAGGAATCTAGAGCGGGTAGCTCAGGGACAGCAGGCAACACATGGGAAGGGTCTCCTGTGTGAATTTATTTATAAATCTGTCACTGGCATAAGTGAGAATTGATTAAGACAAGATGTTTGGTACCAAACATCTCATAAATTAGTGAAGCCATCCAGGAGCTAGGAAACTCATATTGACATGGCCATGTACTCTTATGGCTTCCCAATGCACTTACTACACCCCAGAATGGACTGGACATTATAGGTGCATATTTGCATGGGCTAATATGCCCACACATAGGATATAGTGCAAAAAGCCTTAGGGCCAAAGGCCTACAGTAGGGGTGACTTATCGATATCCCATGCAGTATATAGGAGACATGGCACACAGGGCTGTGTGCCATGTCGACTCTTCAGATTTCTCTGCACCAAGACACGCAGCCTGCAATGTACATAGCCTTAGTGAGGGATGCCTGGGGTGGTACACCCAGAGCTGCAGCCCCAGAGGACCTTTCTCAATTCACATGCTCTGGGCACTAGGGGTACCATTTATGAGGGACTTACAGGGCAACTGAAGTTGTGCCAATCATGGTTCAGTTTTAGGGAAAGAGATCTACACTGGAGACCTAGTTAACAGGAGCCCAGTGCAAATACAGTTCGAAATTACTTCAGACATCTGGCAAAAAGTGGGGGATAACCATGTCAAATGAGGCACCATCCAACAATTGCCCAAAGTCATGCACTACACCAACCCATACTAGCTGTCTGCAAAGATGGCGACTCTCATTTGAGCAGTTAAACTGCAAGTTCAGGTGAGGGCAATTAACTCGGCAACTTGTGTATAGAAAACAGACTACAGCAAGAGCCTTCCATTACCTCATTTATGGTGAATACAGCATGTGCAGCTCTTAGTGTGCCTTCATTTCCTCTCAGGCATTAACCATCCACACATAGGACATGGTCGGGTTAATTAAGTGGTTCATCCTCAATATCGGGTCAGGGTATAGTGCATAGTTCAGTGAAACTTAGGCAATCATGATCAAACTCTCCACAATTTTCACTTTCTTCAGTTACAAGCAATAAAGTTGATATGTTTAGAACATTGCAACATTTTATCAAAACATTCTTTTAGGCCAACAGAGTCTGTTCATATTGAGTCAACTTATTGTGGTTAATGTACTTATTCTTCAATTTAGACAAAAACAGCTCCACAAAATGTGGTATGATGACGATTAAAGGGTGTCCCATCACTATTTTCTTTCTCTTTTCTACACTAGCACTCACCAGCAGCCGAGAAGCCCTACCACTAGAGAATCAAGTATCCTAGAAAAGTAGGCCACAGGTCTTTGGGCTCCGGAAAAACTCTTTTGTATAATTGTATAATCAGGCATACTCAGGGCTGGATCATGACACAACTTCTCTTTCTCATCTAGGAACACTTTTGTAAATATGCTGTCCCACGGAAGAAGGTCAGACACGTAAAGGTGTGTCAGCCTCAGTAGAGGCTTTGCCATTAAGGGTAAGTCTGGTATCCACAGTCTACAGTAGCCAACCATTCCTGAAAACATCCTAATTTCCTTTTATGTTCATGGTAGATTCATCAGTAAAACGTCTTCCACTCTATCTGGTGTGACACCTTCCTTAATTCTTTCATGATAATGTGTCCCAGATACTGAACTTCTTTTTGACAGGAATAGTGACATCTCCTCCTACCAATTTCTTAAACTCTTTAAAACATTTCATGATGACAATGACATTTTTCAAAATTTTACGCAAACCCATATATTTTGAATATTTTCTGTACATGTAAATTGTATTTCACTAATCAAATGACAGCAATTCATTTCATGCGATTCTTTACTAAATGCAAAGACAGCACTCAAATTGACAATATCCAATCACAGGGCAACAGCGAAAATTCACTAGTCAATAGCTGCGTGAAAGCACACCAGCCTTCCAATCCCATTGCGAAACCCTATGATGTCCAATTGCACTTCTCGCAGCAGTCACCCTCCTTTACAATTTTCTTTGCATTCACACACTTTCGATAACTTCTTTAGACAACGTCCTGTTTTCTCTTACTGAGGGAATTAAGTATCACAGCCACTCAAGAGTTTACTACACTGGCAAGTGAACTCTCAACCAGCGAACAATCACACAAACCAATGCAGTTTCCCCTATTTGCACAATAAGGTTCCACCAACATCAACCAATATTAAGCAAATGCAACAGCTTGTCCCTAATATTACCGATGGAAGGGATGGCACCTCACACTTCACATCTAAATCTCTGCAAACAAGTTTAAAACTTTTATTATTGTCCGGGGATCTTTTGACTTCAACTAGCCTGAAACTCAATTTCTCCTCTTCAACAAATCGATGCCTCTATCACTCACTCATACACACTGAAAGAAAGACACTCACAACCAAGACACTTACAACAACATTTTCACCCTATTGATACTCATACCCTCAAAACCTGCACCTGCCAAAACCACAACTTCTTTTGAACTCTGCTTCACCAGGCCATCAGGATCTGGACACTGGAATTATTTTAATATAAATTCAGTACTAATTTTAATGCTCCATTCGGGGTATGAATCATAACCTATGGTACCAGAAACTGTTAGCGCCTAAAGGACTGACCAAAGTGGTCTCTTACATTAAACACCCCACCTTACAAGTTGACCCTTGAAATCCAGATGGCGCTTGACAGGTTGGATGGTCCTTTGCCACCATATTCCGAATGGAGCTAGAACAAAAACACAGATCATGCATATATCATCACCTGCCAGATCCTTAATTTTCAGTCAATGGTGAGAGGTTACAGAAATTTCTCAAACCTTTATTTATCTTTTAGTATTTACTAGGTTTCTTCATCTTTATTCAGATTAGTCCAATTTACAGAAATAATGTGTAGAAGGTTGATTAGTGATAGCATAAGTCAATGCAGGGTGTTCCATAAAGGAAATTGTGACTAACTAGCTAAAGAGCCTCATCTACCCTAAAGTAGGACCCGTGAAGAGCCCCTTCTAGAAATTAGCAAGATTTTCGGAGCATAGATGACTGGAAACTCAAATGAGTTCCCACAGCTGCAGTAGCAACTGTTAGAATATCAGTGATGTAGGAATGATCGTTGCAGTAGCAGTGATCTGAGAAAATCAGGATACTGAGAAAATAATTAGTCAACCTTAGCAATAGCTGTCAGTAACAAAGGGCAAAGATGCTAACAAAAGACTTTCCGGTAGTAGAGTCATAAGGGTCTCCTAAATATCTAACTAGGAACACATATCATAATATATAAGAACACAATAATGTAACTAAAATTTGTAGGTGTCTGAGTCTCTTGTCCAATGGAAACCGCTCATCCAATCATGTCGTCAACATCAATTGGTTCTCCTCCCGATTCCCACGGTAAACATTAACAACAGTATATAGTAAAACAGTGTTGTGATTACTAGAAACAATGAGGGTAGTTTTCATGAGAACCTTCTTATCTAAGCTGAAGCTATGTTCAATGTCGCATTTTTAATACAAAGGCTAGTCAGATGCACCAAAACAAATTTTTCAATAATGTTCTAGTTAAGCATACATAAAATATATCTAAATTAGTTTTCATTCTAGGAGTTTATTCATGGTAAATTCACAGCAAGCTTCATTGTTTATATGAGATGATAAAATATGGTACGATGAGGATAAAGGAGCATTATCTTTAAGTCAGCAAATTCCTTAGCAAGATGGTGGTGCTAGATAAATGTCTTAAATAGAAGTCTTCTTTGCTAAGAGCAAGAGTCAAATAAAAAACCTTGCGCCCAGCTACGGAGGCAAATATAAGAATGATAGCAAACTACCAAAAGAAGTTCACACTATTTTTCATATATCTTTAAAGCAAGCACATTTTCCCTATGTGTGATTTACTTATGTATTCTTTTAGAAAAGCTAAAATGCATTCTAAAGTAACTTTTCAGACATTTAAAGCAGTCACATTTCTCCTACATGTTATTTTCTTTGTGGAAACATTTCTGCAATTGTTTAAACAAATTCTAAGGTGAAATTCTAATATGGTCGTCATGTGGAAATTTGTTTTCAAAACTCATTCCTTACAATCACCAACTGTTCCCTCAAATACAAGAGTGCCATACTTTCCTCCATCAGTGCAGTAGATTACGGAGAAAGAGTGGAAATGACTCCACATTGCGACTGGCCCCTCTCCAGCACCCAAGAGCTACTTGTAAATGCCGGGGTCTGGAATTTGGGCCGGGTTTGACCCCCAACAGCATGGCTAGCAGCACCTCCTCTTTATTGACTGTCCCCCAGCACAGCCACATGCATCCCCACCAGCAATCAGGCAACTCATTGCATATGTGCCACAAAATAATAAAGCTCAACATCTGGGACCCCAAGGCCCCCCTGGCAGTTGGTCTCCTGAGCTTGTGTAGGTTCACCTGGGTATGCTGGCCACCCCAGACCAGCTGCTGAAGCATGCCACTTATGGCTTTAAACCATTCCTTCAGGACCCAAATAGGTACATTTGCAAAGTGGTAAAGTGCTTGAGCAAAACAATAATTTTAGTCAGGGCCACACGAGTCATGATGGGATGCTTTAGCATCTTCTAAAATGCTACATAGCCATGAAGAGCATGGAGCGCCCTTGCAAAGTTATCCTCTCTAAGTTCACTGTTAATATGATGAAATCCTCATACCAAAATAACTAAGAGACCTTCGTTCCTACTGGAACCAAACATTCAGCACCCCTTCTCTGGGGGCTCCACAAGTGCATTGGACACTGGTAAGGTGCAAAACTTTTTTCATTTTGGTTGAAGACCAGAGACTCATCTGAATTTCACCAGAAGAGCCTTGCTTCATGGGATGCCCATCTCTCAGGAAGATGAGCATATCATCTACATAGAGCAAAAGCATGTGTTTCCTATCATGCAGTGAGATTCTCTTCCCACTGCTTTAGGGATAGATACTATGGGCCAGATGTAGGAAGCCTAATACCGGTCGGTAACGGACAAAATTACCAAATTTCGGCCGTTACCAACCGGTATTAGGCTTTTCAGATGTAGGAGGCCACATTTAAACCAAGCAAAGTGGCTTAGTGCCGCTTTGTAAATATGAAGCATCGAAAAAGTGATGCTCCAGTGGTGCAATACCCTTGTAAATATACCCCTAAGTATTTCTGATAGAAAATCCCATGGAATGGGGAGTTACCGTACGGGCCGTTTTTTCCAGCCATTAAACCACACAGAGTGTTCTGTTCCATGAGGTTTTTCCACCTACATTTGCCACCTGCAATGAGAAGGTGGTAAATGTATGTAGAGGCTGTTGCTTGGAGTATGGAGTAGGAGGTGAGAGAGGTGGATGGGGGAGTCGGGAAGGGAAGTTTTTTGTGTGTTTTTTTTAGAAAAGGAAGCATCGTATGCTTCCCCATCTTTGAAAAAAAGTGGCACAAAACTTTACTACTGCTGCAGCCAGTTAACTTTGTTCGACCTCTTTTATAATCTGACCCTATAAAGCAACACTGTGCCTCTGCAACACAAGGCTTTTTAGTCTGATTGATAAAAAGGCCATCATCTTCGGGAATGACTCAAAAGTAATCCTTGTTCAGCCATTGACACTGCCAGCGATATGCACCAATAGCCCTGTGCCTAGACTTCTGTATGCAAATGTAACCTCTTACTGGAGTCTCCCTGCATCCTTTGAACTTGTGCTGTGTAGCA
This sequence comes from Lissotriton vulgaris, assembly GCF_964263255.1. Classification (NCBI taxonomy): domain Eukaryota; kingdom Metazoa; phylum Chordata; class Amphibia; order Caudata; family Salamandridae; genus Lissotriton; species Lissotriton vulgaris. The sequence continues at coordinate 1,443,942,252 of NC_141691.1, forward strand.
AGAGATGATGAGCAATAAAGAGGGCGAGGGGTCTGCAGCACTAATCTCATTCAAACTTTTTCCAATACTCATGCCTTTCTTCATGCTAAAAAAGAAATTGTTTATTGTTCAGCTGCTGAGGAAGACAGTACTGTAAAGATAAATCCATATATTTGCTAAAGAAACATACCACATAAAAACAATTTACCTAATAATAGAATAGGGCACTGCTCATCCAGATAAGTTCTAAGAGAGAACTTTTAATGTGAAACTGAATACTTTATTACGACTGTGAGAAGTTGGCCTGGCATATGCTATCCACTATTCCAGTGAGCAGCTTGCACCAGTCCAAACGACCCTTATTGATGGTAGGTTTAAAGACAACCTATATATAAAGCTATCTTAGTGGGAGCTGTGGAGAGCAGCCTTCAGGCTAAGTCTTGAAGGAATGTAAAGCAGCTTAGTTTACCAGTCTATAATCTAATGAATGACCAAATGAAAGGAGAACCACACCAGGTAAAATATATATATATATATATATATATATATATATATATATATATATATATATATTACCTACTGGCTATCGCCAGTAGGTATATATAGTTAGGATTAATTCCCTATGGGACTTTTGAAAATTCTATGTCTAATAACTTTGGCGTTTGTGGATGGAATCGGCTGAAATTTTCAGGAAAATGGCACATTTTGTTTCTGAGCAGCTCCTGAAAATTTGGTGGGGTTTCGTCAAGGGGGGGCTGAGAAAAAAGGGGGGTCCCAAAACGCGTTTTTTGCATTGAGTTTTCCATAGGGCGGTTGGACTCACTTTTAGCTCGAACGGCTGAATGGATTTGCACGAAACTTGGCAAAATTGTAGGGACTGTTAGCCCGATGTGCCTTTGCTAGGTCTCAATATATGTGCTCCAGTAGTTTTTGAGAAATTAACGTTTAAATCAAGATATATATCTGTAACAGCGCTCTGGGCAGCGATCCGGTCCGCTTACTTTTCGCTTATCGGAACTTTGCGCGCAGAAAGCTGATTGGCTCTCCGGTGTCTGTCAACATTCTAAACAGTCCGGAGCGGCCGCCATCTTGTCTCTCGGTAGGATCGAGAGAGAAGAAGAGGTGAAAAACGAAGGGTGAATTTAATGAAAGGGGGCAAGGTATCCCCCTTTTGACCCCCTAGGAATGCTGTTGGGGTTATTAAAGGGACCCGTGGGGAAAAGATAAAAAAAATGATTTTTCACGGTAGAAGCGCTTCACGGGCCGCGAACTGGGCCGCAAACTGGTAGCGAAACGGGAATTCGCCATTTTGTGCTTCGTAAATTAAATTACTAGTTATAAGTGGGTACGGGAGACGTATCCTAATCCCCTATGTTTCCTGAGGGTGGGTGAGGAGGCTGATATATGTTGATACATCTCTTCCAGCGGCTGTGCGTGAGCTTTTTTTTTTTTTTTGCTGCGTGACAGTCCGGAGCGGCCGCCATCTTGTCTCTCGGTAGGATCGAGAGAGAAGAAGAGGTGAAAAACGAAGGGTGAATTTAATGAAAGGGGGCAAGGTATCCCCCTCTTGACCCCCTAGGAATGTTGTTGGGGTTATTAAAGGGACCCGTGGGGAAAAGAAAAAAAAAATGATTTTTCACGGTAGAAGCGCTTCACGGGCCGCGAACTGGGCCGCAAACTGGTAGCGAAACGGGAATTCGCCATTTTGTGCTTCGTAAATTAAATTACTAGTTATAAGTGGGTACGGGAGACGTATCCTAATCCCCTATGTTTCCTGAGGGTGGGTGAGGAGGCTGATATATGTTGATACATCTCTTCCAGCGGCTGTGCGTGAGCTTTTTTTTTTTTTTTGCTGCGTGACAGTCCGGAGCGGCCGCCATCTTGTCTCTCGGTAGGATCGAGAGAGAAGAAAAGGTGAAAAACTAAGGGGGAATTTAATGAAAGGGGGCAAGGTATCCCCCTCTTGACCCCCTAGGAATGTTGTTGGGGTTATTAAAGGGTCCCGTGGGGAAAATAAAAAAAAAATGATTTTTCACGGTAGAAGCGCTTCACGGGCCGCGAACTGGGCCGCAAACTGGTAGCGAAACGGGAATTCGCCATTTTGTGCTTCGTAAATTAAATTACTAGGTATAAGGGGGTGCGGGAGACGTATCCTAATCCCCTATGTTTCCTGAGGGTGGCTGAGGAGGCTGATATATGTTGATACATCTCTTCCAGCGGCTGCGCCATCTTGCCTTTTTTCGAATGCCACAATTTTGTCGTGCACGGCAGCCATTTTAGATGCCAGGCTGGTCCCAGGCTATCACCTACCCCTGCGGATGTAGTTTATGGCCCCAGCTGTAGAGAATTCAGACATGCCAATCCTCCTGATTCAGGCGTGTGAGTACTGATTTCAGTGCTAGTCTCCCGCCTCCCGATTTCTGCAAGCAAAAACCCGGGGGCATATTACTAACAACTAGCGATAATTTTTGTCTATAACTTGTTTAGAGACAAAAATTATCGCCGCACATCGGCGATTTTTATCGCAGATAAACCTTGCTATTATCGCAGAAAAGTCAGCGATATTCATGTATTATCGACCTAATGCTCTTAGCCATGTTATCCACCTCCCATTGGATAACATGGCTAAAACCTGCTCAGGGCAGGTGTTAGCTTTTGGAGATATTCGCGCTTAGTGCGAATATCTCCAAAAGTTGGTAATAGAAGGTAGCGATGTTAGGGACTGTTTCCAGTCGCTAACATCTTGGCACGCCACTTTGCATGTCATTAGTGATAAGTATCACTGACATGCAAAGCCGGGCCCAAGATGGTCGCTATCTCCTTTTAGGTGTCACTAACTGGTGTTAGCGACAGCTTGATAATAGGGAAATAATTTTATCTCCGCTTTCATGGTTTTTAAAGCCAAAAAAGGGGAGATAAACCCCCTTGCTAATATGCCCCACGATTCCTTGGGGGTTTCAGCTGATAGGGCTTGGTATTGTGTTACATGGTAATTTTTCCATGAAACGTCAGAGGGTCGATGTAGGGGTTCTAGAAGAGGTGATAAACCATTTAAGCCTCATGAACAAGCGCATGGTCTTTTAAAGATTTCTGAAGTACTCGGGGCGGCGGTGTGTGTGTGCCCTCTTTCAGGAGCGGGCGGGGGGGCACTGCCAGCAACTTGCCAGGTCAGGTAGTGTTCAACACGTGCATCACCCTTTCTCTGCTTGCTATTGCGCTCCATGCTTCGGAAAGGTAAGAAAAAGAACGTGCATTTGAGTTTGAAATGTCCGATCCTGCAGCAGCACACTTCCAAAGCCCACACATGACAATAACCCGATTCAAGGCCCCATTCACCCGTTTTTCAAAAAATAGATAACACTCCAACAAATTAAGGTTATAAAACTTTATTAACTTTTAACGATAATGAACAGAACAAAAACTAAAAACATTTAAACATTTATTAACACAAAAAGCAACAATGGTTAGAAGCTGTCTTTTGTGCGAATAGTCCCAAGGCAGCACAACGTGCAGAGTTCTGGACGGCACCCAGGTGATGTCGCCTGGGTGCCGCACTGGTTTAGGGATCCTACAATGCTGCTCCGAAAATTGGCGTGGGGCGTCCCGGGTGGGGCGGGGGGAGGCCTCGTCAGTAGCGGTCTGTTGTGCGAATAGTCCCAAGGCAGCACAACGTGCAGAGTTCTGGACGGCACCCAGGTGATGTCGCCTGGGTGCCGCACTGGTTTAGGGATCCTACAATGCAGCACAGAAAAACAGCGTGGGGCGTCCCGGGTGGTGCGGGGGGAGGCCTCGTCAGTAGCGGTCTGTGTCCAGTGTCACATGGCTGACACAACATGTACGACAGGCACCCAGGTGATGTCCAGTAAACTGCCGCACTGGTTTTGGTATCCTACAATGCTGCTCCGAAAATTGGCGTGCGGCGGCCCGGGGGGGGGGGGGGGGAGGCGGCGTGAACGGGTCTCCCCAGGTGGCGGCCATCTAGCTGAGTTGCGCTCGCTCTTGCGGCCACAGCGTCTCGCTCACCATGTTGTGGAGTTGCTCCCACTCTTGCAGTGCAGCGATAGGCGGCTGCCACATGGCTGTCAAAATGGCGGACGGCTCTTCGGTTTTGGGCCTGGTCCACTGAAATGGCCCTGGGACACCTTGGAAGTCGGACGCTTGCCTGCTAGGGCTTGGGCTCCATTCTCGAAAAGCGTCCCCTCAGCCGTGAAGATTGTATAAAAGTCTTGGGGGCCCCCGACTCCCGCAGGCTTCCGGTGGGGAGCGGCTGCCATGATTGCTCGCGGAATGACCACGACGGAGCCACGAGATGGTGGTGCTCTCATGCTGACGCCAGCTTCAGTCTGAATGATCCAGAAACAAGGTGGGGCTTTCATCGTTTGGGAAAAAAAAATGTTCTAAACCAATGAAAAGTGTTATTTTTAGGTCATATGACCAAGCCTTCCATCTTTAGGAAACCAAAAGTAAAATGAACCAATGAAAAGTTTTATAAACAAGTCACATGACCTGTTATGCGACATAGGGCTACAAAAAGCGTAGAAAATCCGTTGGCACGTGAGGCGGCGTCAGTAGCGGACCGATGTGCGAATAGGCCGAAGGCAGCACAACGCGCCGAGATCCGGATGGCACCGAGGTGGTGTCCAGCAAATTGCCGCACTGGTGTGGCCATCCTACAATGCTGCGCCGAAAGACGGCGTGTCCAGCTGAATTGCGGTCACTGTTGCGGTACAGTGACTCGAACGCGCCGAGATCCGGATGGCGCCGAGGTGGTGTCCAGCAAATTGCCGTACTGGTGTGGCCATCCTACAATGCTGCGCCGAAAGACGGCGTGTTCAGCTGAGTTCCGGTTACTCTTCCGGCACAGTGACTCGAACGCGCTGAGATCCGGATGGCACCGAGGTGGTGTCCAGCAAGTGGCTGCACTGGTGTGGCCATCCTACAATGCTGCGCCGGAAGTCGGCGTGGGGTGCCCCGTTGGCTTATGAGGTGATGTCAGTAGTGGACTGATGTGTCAATAGGTCGGAACCAGCACAAGGCGCCAAGATCCGAATGGCAAGTCCTGGATGTTGAGTGCCTCAGTTGAGATTTCTGAGAAGTGCTTGTAGAACTGTCTGAAGCTTATTTGCACCTGCTGCAGCTTCACTAGGTCCGGCGGAACTTGTTGCCTTTTCCTTTGTGCTTCTTTTCCTACAATGCGTTTCTTCTGAAGACACGACCAGGTCCCTGAATGTGTGCAGGGGGACGCTATTGAATGAATGAACGCGCCGAGATCTGGATGGCACCGAGGTGGTGTCCAGCAAATTGCCGCACTGGTGTGGCCATCCTACAATGCTGCGCCGAAAGACGGCGTGTCCAGCTGAATTGCGGTCACTGTTGCGGTACAGTGACTCGAACGCGCCGAGATCCGGATGGCACCGAGGTGGTGTCTAGCAAATTGCCGCACTGGTGTGGCCATCCTACAATGCTGCGCCGAAAGACGGCGTGTCCAGCAGAGTTGCGGTCACTGTTGCGGTACAGTGAGTCGAACGCGCCGAGATCTGGATGGCCAAGTTTCAAGTTTCATCTGGCAGTTTTTCTCCATCCCTCCTGGATCAAAGAAGGTGAATGCTAAATATGCCACCTGCCTCATCTGAACATATGAAGTTAACTTGTATACACTGTGGTGCTATGCTGTCCTATGGCAACATGAGCATCAACCTGATGAATACGGCATTCGAAAATCATAAATGCCCTAATGCACCCAAGAAGTAATTTTTTTTTTGCTCCAGTTGAGCCGTTTTCAATGCCTGTTTTTTGTTGTTTCCCCTCCATCAAGAACAAAACAAAAATACAAGGCGCTAAGATCCGAATGGCAAGTCCTGGATGTTGAGTGCCTCAGTTGAGAGTTCTGAGCAGTGCTTGTAAGACTGTCTGAAGCTTATTTGCACCTGCTGCAGCTTCACTAGGTCCGGCGGAAATTTTTTCCTTTTCCTTTCTGCTTCTTTTCCTACAATGCGTTTCATCTAAAGACACGACCAGGTCCCTGAATGTGTGCAGGGGGACGCTATTGATTGAATGAAAATGGCGGCTTGACACAAAGCTGACTCAAGCGTTACTGTTGGTGCTATACAGACAAAAATTGGTTTTCAGTTTGTACATTCTTCAGGTTTTTTTTTCCATCTAAGTCTGATTGAGAGTTTGTAGAAAAATGGCTTCAGATTTTCCACATACTACTCTTCAACATTCTTCCTAAATGTAACAATGTGAAACTCACTAGGAGAACGGCTGTTTCTGTTTCCTTTCAAAATGCTGCCACCAATATTTTCTGAATAGAAGACACCATCTTGTAACATAAAGGGCCGAAAGGGGTTCTGGTCTGGCCGATGGTTGGTGGAGACATTTTGACTATATCTTGGACCTGCCCGGCCTCGCCCAAAATGGCGCCGGTATAAATGGGACTCGTAACTCTTTGCCCGCAAATGTATATCTAGAAAATGTTATTGTAAGTGGCCCTGTCGTATTTTAATTACAAAATGTACGTCCACCGATTCCGCAACTGTTAGACACCTTTGTTCTTGTCACCTAATGGCCCGCTCGTTACGTTCTTCTACAGTGTAAATGTCTCCTCATCATATACGATTTGAGTTTGCTCCGTGGCCGGCCCACGTGGTTATAGGCCCGTATTTGTATACTGACATTTTCACAATAAAGGTTTTTAAAACAAAACACGGTAGTAGTATTTTCATTTGTAAAGTTTTTACTTTTAGTGACTGTTTTCGAATCAGTAAAAGGCAAGTGAAATAAAGCAGTCCAATTACATGACGGATAAAAGGTATAATATGTAGGAACGCAGTAAAGATAAATGGTCAAGGGCAGTTGTGTTTTTCATGTCTGCAACATAAAGTGATCGATAAGAATCTGATAATCAGGCGTATCGGCGACTAAGACAGCAGGCCGAATCTCTTTTACTCAACGGCTCCGTCATGGAAGGAAGAAACGCCCTTTTTCTCGAAAAAGGAATATATTTTACTTGCAAGACAGTTGTAAATTTTCCGGGAAAGTACATTAGCCTGGAATATTATAACATATGTTTGAAAAAAAAATATTGTTCGAAAATAATAAAAAGCGTAATTTTTAGGTCATAAGACCAAGCTTTTCATCATTAAATTAACAAAAGTAAAATGAACCAATGAAAAGTTTTATTAACAAGTCACATGACCTGTTATGCTTACGTTACGCGCTGCGCGCCGCGCCTCGGATCACTTCCGGGTGCGCTAACGCGGCGTGTCATAAAACGCATTACGCGACAACGTAGGTCAAGAATATAGTCTAAATGTCTCCACCAACCAGCGTTCAGAACACAACCCCTTTCAGCAGTCCAAAAAGTTCTGTTAAATGACAACAGAGGGGACAGGCAACAAGAACCATCAGTCAAAGAGGGGAGGGCAAGTTCTTCTCTTCCGGGTCATGTTGGGGCGCTACCGGAACTGATCGAATTGGTAGTCTACAGTGTTTCTGGATGTTTCACACTAAAGCTGGCGTCAGCATGAGACCACTACCATCTCGTAGCTCCGTCGTGGCCATTCCACGAGCAATCATGGCAGCCGCTCCCCACCAGAAGCCTGCGGGAGTCGGAGGCCCCCAAGACTTTTGTAGAATCTTCACGGCTGAGGGGACGCTTTTCGAGAATGGGACCCAAGCCCTAGCAGACAAGCGTCCGAGTTCCAAGGTGTCCCAGGGCCATTTTAGTGGACCAGGCCCAAAACCGAAGAGCCGGCCGCCATTTTGAGAGTCCTGTGGCAGCCGCCTATCGCTGCACCGCAAGAGCGGGCGCATCTCAACTACATGGTGAGCGAGACGCTGTAGTCGCAAGAGCGGGCGGAAAACAGCTGAATGGCGGAAGAGGCACAGTGTAGCAAAAGCGGGCGGAATGGCAACTAAAACGATAAAGGGGCGCCCCACTACAGCTTGTCTTCAGGTCAAACGGATTGTGGGACAAGGTCCAGAATTGAAGAGTCATCAAAAGGCAAAAAGTACCGCCGGGAGCCGGCCGCCTATGTCGGGGGCGATCTCAGGCTACACCAGTGCTATAAGACTTGGGGAGGGTGTCGGAGCCAAGCGTCTTCTCCGAGTCCATGGCCATCACAGCGTCCCTCAGGGGCCTCCGTCAAGCTGTTTAGGAAGGTAACATATCACATTGTTTTCTAATGCAGTCAGGTCCACAAACGACACTCACTTACTTTGAGAATAGTGAAGCTGCAGTAGGTGGAAATAAGCTTCAGACAGTGTTACAAGCGCTGCTCAGAACTCTTAACTATGGCACCCAACATCTAGAACTTATGCTATTTGAGAATGGTAGTGACATCGAAGCATCTCAGGGACCAAAACCATTAACGTACTTTCACGTATGAAAATCTTACTTGGGGAGGGGGCAGGAGCGAAGCGCCCCCTCCCAGTCAGCGCCACCACACCGTATGTTGAAAATCTGAAGCCATCGTTCTACAAAGTCAACCAAACTTGGATTGAAAAATCTAGAAAAATGTACAAACTGAAAACCAGTTTTGGTCTGCATAGCATCAGTAGCAACGCTTGAGTCAGCTTTGTGTCAAGCCGCCATTTTGATTCAACAAAGCACAGGCATTGAAAAAGGCTGAAATTCAGAACTCTAAACTATGGCACCCAACATCCAGGAGCTTGCTATCCGGATCTTGGAGCCTTGTGCTGTTTTCGATCTATTCACACATCGGTCCACTACTGACATCATCTTATAAATCAACGTTATGTAAATAGTTTTTTAATAAAATGTTTTACCCTGTTTCTTTGCTGGTGTGTTGTCTATATTTTTAATATTTGCATAGGGTTTGTCATTATTTTGTGCGGGATGGGTGATGGAGCCGAGCTGTCTTGCAGCCCTCATGGTGTGGAGCTCAGTTCATGTCACTATTTTCGTATTTCTCAAGAAGGGTTGTTCCTAATATTTCTATTTTAGCGAGGTCAAAAAGAGATCCAATTAGTGGCCTACTGATTTTGCTCGATTACTTTTATTTTTTTTACACGATTTTTCACTATCTGCAAAGACTAAACAGAGTATTGCGACTTTGTGCTTGTTTGTAAATAGAGAATGATCCAAAGAGAACCAATTCTAAAACAGTAAATGCTTGGACAACAATCAATCAAATGGAGAGACAAGGAGGTACGACGGATTACAACGGAGGGGAGGGGGGGGGCAGCGTTCAAAGCACATCAGCGTGCATAAATACGAAAATGTTTTTATCTATCACGTACTTGACATTTTAAAGCTTTTCATATTTGCTATTAAAAAACCAATGAAATTCACAGAAAAAACCATAGGTTATAGTGGATATATAGTTAGGAATTTGCATTTACAAAACCTTGAAAATTCAATGAAAAAACCATAGGTTATAGGCCATATATAGTTAGGAATTAGCATTTACAAAACCTTATTTTACTCGCATAAAACCATTGAAATTCCATATATAGTTAGCTAACTATAAGCGCTAACTATATATCGCGCACCCGCAATCCACTGCTGATGATGTCACATATTACATCATTCATGACATGGTCAGTGACATCACTGATGACATCACTGATGACATCTCAAATGACATCACTGATGACAACTCAAATGATATCAATGATGACATCTCAAATGACATCACTGATGACAACTCAAATGACATCACTGATGACATCTCATTTGTCATCACTGATCACATCACTCATGTGATAATACAATGAACCTCTTCAGACTCTAATATAACCTTACATACACTCAGTATAAACAGACACTCACAGACTGTCACTCATCCATGGAGTTACTCACACACCTAGTCAGTCATGCAAAGAATCAATCACACCTCCATTTCCTCAACTATACAGTTATACACATCTTACTTATTCAAACATATAATAACACATATTTACTCTCTTATATAATCCCTGATACAAGCTCACAGTGATCGATACAGCCACTCACACATTCACTGGCTCTTATGTTCAGTTATTTATATATCTCAACTCTCACATGTATTGTGTTTTACATACGTACTTACTTGCACATGTAGCAATGAGAAATCCATTCACTCACCAACACACCCATGCACAGTCAACCGCCCATATAGCTGTTTCCACATGCACTCTTGAACTCATACTCCTAGTGAATCAACTGCTTACACATCTATGCACAGAGTCACGCACCTCCCAGCCACCCACACACACACTCAGCCTCCCATTCAAATATTTGGGCAACCAATCAATAACCCATATGGCCACTCTTATAGCTACTGATCAACACATGCAGCAGCTTACACAACATCAAACATACTGATGCACGAATTAAGACAGTTTAGTCACTAACCCATGTACTCAGTGAGACACATTTAATCACTCACTCATACAGTCAGTCATGCACCTACTAAATTCTTCATCCAGACACTTATACATCCACTCATTCTTCAATATGTGAAACATATTTAAACTTTACAGACACATACAATCATTGGATGTTGTGATCAGTGATGTCATCAGTGATGTCACTGACCATGTCATGAATGATGTAATATGTGACATCATCAGCAGTGGATTGCGGGTGCGCGATATATAGTTAGCGCTTATAGTTAGCTAACTATATATGGAATTTCAATGGTTTTATGCGAGTAAAATAAGGTTTTGTAAATGCTAATTCCTAACTATATATGGCCTATAACCTATGGTTTTTTCATTGAATATATATATATATATATATATATATATATATATATATATATATATATATATATATATATATATATATATATATATATATATATATATATATATATATATATATATATATATATATATATATATCAACTCACAAGGTGTGCCTGCTGTAGAGAGAGCCTCAATCAGGTAGGTTAATATCCAAGTATCTTTATTGTGAGCTGCAGCGGGGTTCAGCAAATCAGCACAGAAAATTAAAATCCATTCGCCTGACGCGTTTCATGCTGGGCATTTCATCAGAGGCTTGGACTGCAAGATTACTAGCTCGGCATTTCGGCATGATTATAACCGCTGGTACTCCCTCCCATAAGGGTGTGGCCACTCCCGTGGCCGCTGGTTATTGTAGTGCCATATTCTGCTTCAGTGAGCTGCCGTGCCTTCGTCAAAATGAAGCTGCTCTTTCCCAAGTGGGTTCTGGTGTTTGCTCAAGGTCCCGTTTGCACGATTCTCCTCACAATAACGGGTACCTGATCCTATGGCAGCGTCGCTGTTTAACGGCACTGCAGGGACACCGCAGGCGGTGTCAGGGTTCTCTCTGCGGCTCAGGCGGGGCCGCTAACATCAACTCACAAGCTGTGCCTGCTGTAGAGAGAGCCTCAATCAGGTAGGTTAATATCCAAGTATCTTTATTGTGAGCTGCAGCGGGGTTCAGCAAATCAGCACAGAAAATTAAAATCCATTCGCCTGACGCGTTTCATGCTGGGCATTTCATCAGAGGCTTGGACTGCAAGATTACTGTAGATGTACCTGATTGAGGCTCTCTCTACAGCAGGCACACCTTGTGAGTAAAATAAGGTTTTGTAAATGCTAATCCCTAACTATATATGGTCTATAACCTATGGTTTTTTCAGTGAATATATATATATATATATATATATATATATATATATATATATATATATATATATATATATATATATATATATATATATATATATATCTATATCTATATCTATAGATATATATATATATATATATATATATATAGATATAGATATAGATATATATATATATATATATATATATATCTATATCTATATCTATATCTATATCTATATATATATATATATATATATATATATATATATATATATATATATATATATATATATATATATATATTCACTGAAAAAACCATAGGTTATAGACCATATATGGTTAGGGATTAGCATTTACAAAACCTTGTTTTACTCGCACAAAACCATTGAAATTCGCATATATAGTTAGTTTAACTAACTATATATCGCGCACCTGCAATCCACTGCTGATGATGTCACATATTACATTATTCATGACATGGTCAGTGACATCACTGATGACATCACTGATGACATAAACAAAAAAGGTTTCTGTTTCCAGATACCTGAGAGCCTTGCTAGAAGAAAGACAGCCAATACTCAATGGGGTTGGCTGTTGGGATTGTGTATAATGTATAAAAAAGGAAAAATTGTTCCTTTTTTAGGTGTCCCCTCACTCACCGGGGTTGCCCCACGGTGACATGCTTCATCATTGGGGCCATCCCAGTCCTCTACGGGCTGGGGCGTGCTACGACTTGCGAGATTACGTAGGAGCACTTAATGGACTATGTGTGGTGCATGTGTATTTGTGGGGAGTGGACTATGTGATGAGTTAAAAAATACCTGCCCAGTAGGTTACTAATAAACTTTATTCTGACCTCTAGGTGGTAGTATTAAAAACGGGGTGGGGAGATAGGCTGTCCTAAACTTAATGTGTCCAGATGTACCTATCAACTCCTAAGTCGACATGTTTCGTGCATACCCCAAGCACTTCTTCGGGAATACACAGGGACCAGCCCTGTGTTCGCCACTCCTTAACTCTGTCACTGAGATATTTACAAAAGAAAGTCTTTCAACTGCAGCAAACTCTGCTAAGTGCATGCATTTATACCTACGTATTTTGTTCCAAAAACACGTGGTTCCTGAAAGATAGAAAACAACTTTAAAAGTCAAGGGGTGATTAGCCCCATTAGTTATCACACACAGTTTTTTGCAGAAGTGATGTACTCTGTGAATTCGGAAGCAGACTCAATGGCCGTGCTTGTTTTCATGCACAAAAACGTGATTCTTTTCGTGCATTTTTTGAACGTGGTTTTTAAAAAACACCTTTCTCAGTGTCACACCCATACATTCATCAGTCATACACACTCATACATACTTTTTATGAGACCTAACTGGGCCCCATGGAGTCGGAGGGGTATCGGTATCCTAGCAACTCTAATGGGAGAGAAATACAGTTGTTAAGTCACCCAGCACTGCTCGTTTTCTTGGCGATGTTCCGTTTCCGCATCGGCAATCCTTAGTGCCCTATTGTCACTTACTTGTGCTCTGGTTACCTCCTGCATTCAGGCACCTACTCTGTCTCCCTCCGGTCCGGATGTTATCGGACTGGGGGTTCCGTGATGTTTGTATGCTGATGCCGTTCGCGGTTTCCCAGAGTTAGCGTGGGAACGCCCTTACGCACGCTAGAGCGTGTAGTTCTCCACCCGTGTCCCGCCTACATGGCGGCCATCTTAGGGGTATCGATCTTCGCTCTTTGTTGTTATCAAGTGTCTAGTGTGACTATTTTCGCATTAACACACCTCTAAATTAATTTAGGGTGTTATACAGGGTATTTGGAATATTATCAGGGTGTTAACCCGCCGAGTTAGAAATTCGAAATAAAGGTGGTAATTAGTTCATAATTAAAGCGATGTACCGGGCTCGCTAGTACTACCCTCCGAATTGAGTGCAGAGTATCACAACCATCCAGTGATAGTTTTAGCTAATAAGAACAAAATTCAGTATTTCATCAGGGATCATAACCATCCAGTGTTCGATTTAGCCAATAAGGATAAACTTCAGTATTTCATCAGGGATTGCACAGTTATTACCAATAAATGGTAAGACTTATACTCGTGACACTTCATGAATTTTACACATGATGGATCTGGTTTTATGTTGTCTACATTTGTTGTTTATGTAAACTGTCCCCAGGGAATGTCATCATTCAATCCCACGATATGGGAACGGAGTCTAAACACCCAACGTTGCTCCTTTTCTAGTAGTTTCTTTTCCATGTCAGCATGGGGTGGTTGGGTTTCCAGCACTACCCAGCGCATATCATTGGGTGTGTGTGCCTTTTCCAAAAAATGTGTTGTCATTTTGGTGTTCGAGTGTTTGCACCTGAAGTTACTGCGATGTTCAACCATTCTGGTGTTAACCTTTCTGGTTGTCATTCCTATGTAATGCAAATTGCACACACATGTGATCATGTAAACGACCCCTGATGTATTGCAATTTGAGAAGTTTTTTAAATCCCATATGAGGCCTGTGTTACAAATCACCTGTTTTGTGGTTTCAGTCAGGTGGCACACACTGCAGTTGGAACATGGATGGTGTCCAGCTGGCAAGGGGTGCAGACGTCGGACAGAGCCTTCCATAGATCTTGGGCGTGTGTGTACCATCAAGTCCTTCAGGTTTTTCCCTTTCCGATGACTGAACATTGGTTGGGTGATGTTAAGACCTCCGCTGTTCAATGTTCTCCAATGTTTTTTTACGATCTTTGTCACCTGCTGTGAAGCTACGGTGTATGTAGTGATGCAGATAGGCCTTTTCTCAGATGGATTTGGTGGTGGTTCCTTAGGTTTGGACTCCAACAATGCATCCCTGTTATTGTTGGATGCCCTTTTCTTAGCTTTCTGGACAATCTTATTGGGGTACTGTCTCTGATATAGTTTGTCGCATAGTTCCTTGGCCTGCATTTCATAATCACATTTTTCAGAACAGTTCCTTCTTAATCTCAGAAACTGTCCAAATGGCAGGTTTTCACGAAGTTGGCGTGGATGGAAGCTCTCAAAACTCAGTAGGCAATTCCTAGAAGTTGGCTTAAAGTGTGTCGTTGTTATTAGTGTCCCTCTTTCAGCCTTAATGTTTAGGTCTAGGAAGACTAAATGTTCACGACTCATTGTTGAGGTGAACTTCAGAAAAGGGTCCTGCAGATTTAGCCAATTTAGGAACTCATTTGCCTCCTGCTCATTTCCATTCCAGATGAGGATGACGTCATCGATGTAACGTCTCCACATCTGGATTTTGGTGGAATAGGGTTGTCTGTACTCAGGATCTTTTTTGTCTCTAGCCAGTGCACATACAGACCCGCCACGCTCGGCGCGAATGTGCTTCCCATGCTAGTTCCATGGGTCTGTTTGTATATGGTTTCCTGGAAGAGAAAGAAGTTCTCGGTTAGGGCAAGGCGGCAACATTCTAGCACTACATGTCTGGGTGTTTTGTAATCCCACTGGTTTTCAAATAGGATGTCCTCCAGAATCTGTAGTGTCTCTCTGTGAGGCAAGCTTGTATAGAGGCTCTCTACGTCGAGACCTATTAGTACCTGTGTGGAGGGGTCAAAGGTAGGTCTTTTAGAAGGCACAGTACTGATTTTGTGTCCTGTAGGTATGTTTCTGTCTTCTGTACCAGCGGTCTCAAAAAGGCGTCTGCAAACTTAGACAGAGGCTCTAATATTGATCCTATACCTGAGACGACTGGTCTCCCAGGTGGTTTTTCCAATCTTTTATGGATCTTGGGGATAGTATAAAAATACGGAGCCCTTGGGTGTTTGTTTTCCAGAAAATCTGCTTCCTTTCTAGTTAACCAGTCATTAACCAGACATTCTTCCACCATCCCAGCGATCTCGATTCTGAGGCGTTCTGTCGGGTCTGCCCTCAGAACCTCATAATTCCTTTGGTCAGCCAGTAATCTCAGGCATTCAGTCTCATAGTCTGCTGAGTTTTGTATCACAATAGCCCCGCCTTTATCGGCTGGTTTTATTGTGATTGTTGCATCGTTGGCTAGTTCGTATATGGCTTCCTTTTCAGCTCTACTGGTATTATGGAATGTATTCAAAGCCCTAGTGTCCAGATCCATTACATCTTTCAGGATTGCCTTTTCAAAAGCCAGTACCTCAACTGGTAGGCTATTCGTAGGGGGGGTGAAAGATGATTTTTTCTTTAGTCCTGTGTCACTCGCAGTTCCCATTGGTTGTGGTTTATCTTTGAAAAAAAACTGTAATTTTATGCTGCGTACAAATTCCTTGAGTTCACAATACAGCTTGAATTTATCCAAGGTTGTGGTCGGGACAAAACCCAAACCTTTTTCCAAAACTCTCTTCTGAACCGGTGTCAAAACTTTGTCAGAAAGGTTTACCACTAGGCTTAGATGTTGCTGGTTGATGGTGTTGTTACCGGTCCTTGGCTCCTTGTGTGTGTTCTGTTGGTTTCCAGAGGTTGGGCCATTGGACTTGCTGTCCTCTGGTTTTGCCTCGGCCTGGTCTTTTGCCCCTCCCTAAAAAAGGCTGTTGTGGTATTCCTGACATCTGGGCGTTGTCCCAAAAAGGGAAAGGTTGTTGTGGGTACGGTTGCTGGAAAGGAGGGGGTCCGTAGAAGAACTGCGGTGGTGGTCCTTGGTAAGGTTGCCAGTTGTTTCCCCTGTTCATTCTCCTCCCCGCTCTGCCTCGTCTATTTCGCGGTTGATTGCGATTGTAACTGTTGTCAGAGGAATCGGATCCTGTGTCTGAAGCTCCGCTGTCACTGTTGTAGCCTGGGTTCCTTCCAGAAAGTACATACTCGGCTTTAATGTATGGGTACACCTTTTCATGAGAAAAGGTTTTTTTATCTTTGTAGAATTTTGTATACTTGGTGTCTTTCAATGATACCTCGAATTCGGTCATTGACTTGTTCAGCTCGTCCAGTCTTTTCTTGAGTTCTGCCGGTGATTGGTATGTTTTCAATTTAACTTCCAGATCCTGGATCTGCACCTTCAGCGCCTCAGCTCTGCGTGCCGCGGTCTTCACAATGAGGACTAGCCAGTCCCTTGTGCAATGCCAGCTGATCAGTGACCAATCTTTTTTAAAGATGAGGTCGTCTTGAAAGATGAATGGTTCATTATTCACTATGAGGCCGCGCGGTGCTGCGTTGGCCCTGTGATACTCACTCATCATTACCCCATGGATTATGGTTTTGACTAGATTGCGCTTAAGTTCTGTTACTTCATCCCAACTCTGTTGGGACTCACTAGTATCCTTGTAGGTAGTGCTTGAATGTGGGAGCATGGAGGCTATTATCCTGTCTGCCTCATCTTCTGTAAAGGAGAGCCCTGTGATCTCTGCCATCTTGATCTTTTATCAGTTAGTACTTGCGTCAGAATGTGGGTGTGTGTCACTGTGTAGGTGTCTTAATAGACTCCCGCAGCTGCGCGCTGCAACGTGTCAGGAAAAGAAGAAGGGAGTTAGAGGGTTACTAGCTCGGCTCGCCCTCCAGTCATTCAAGTCAAAAACAAAAAAGGTTTCTGTTTCCAGATACCTGAGAGCCTTGCTAGAAGAAAGACAGCCAATACTCAATGGGGTTGGCGGTTGGGATTGTGTATAATGTATAAAAATGGAAAAATTGTTCCTTTTTAGGTGTCCCCTCACTCACCGGGGTTGCCCCACGGTGACATGCTTCATCATTGGGGCCATCCCAGTCCTCTACGGGCTGGGGCGTGCTACGACTTGCGAGATTACGTAGGAGCACTTAATGGACTATGTGTGGTGCATGTGTATTTGTGGGAGTGGACTATGTGATGAGTTAAAAAATACCTGCCCAGTAGGTTACTAATAAACTTTATTCTGACCTCTAGGTGGTAGTATTAAAAACGGGGTGGGGAGATAGGCTGTCCTAAACTTAATGTGTCCAGATGTACCTATCAACTCCTAAGTCGACATGTTTCGTGCATACCCCAAGCACTTCTTCGGGACTACACAGGGACCAGCCCTGTGTTCGCCACTCCTTAACTCTGTCACTGAGATATTTACAAAAGAAAGTCTTTCAACTGCAGCAAACTCTGCTAAGTGCATGCATTTATACCTACGTATTTTGTTCCAAAAACACGTGGTTCCTGAAAGATAGAAAACAACTTTAAAAGTCAAGGGGTGATTAGCCCCATTAGTTATCACACACAGTTTTTTGCAGAAGTGATGTACTCTGTGAATTCGGAAGCGGACTCAATGGCCGTGCTTGTTTTCATGCACAAAAATGTGATTCTTTTTGTGCATTTTTTGAACGTGGTTTTTAAAAAACACCTTTCTCAGTGTCACACCCATACATTCATCAGTCATACACACTCATACATACTTTTTATGAGACCTAACTGGGCCCCATGGAGTCGGAGGGGTATCGGTATCCTAGCAACTCTAATGGGAGAGAAATAGAGTTGTTAAGTCACCCAGCACTGCTCGTTTTCTTGGCGATGTTCCGTTTCCGCATCGGCAATCCTTAGTGCCCTATTGTCACTTACTTGTGCTCTGGTTACCTCCTGCATTCAGGCACCTACTCTGTCTCCCTCCGGTCCGGGTGTTCTTGGACTGGGGGTTCCGTGATGTTTGTATGCTGATGCCGTTCGCGGTTTCCCAGAGTTAGCGTGGGAACGCCCTTACGCACGCTAGAGCGTGTAGTTCTCCACCCGTGTCCCGCCTACATGGCGGCCATCTTAGGGGTATCGATCTTCGCTCTTTGTTGTTATCAAGTGTCTAGTGTGACTATTTTCGCATTAATACACCTCTAAATTAATTTAGGGTGTTATACAGGGTATTTGGAATATTATCAGGGTGTTAACCCGCCGAGTTAGAAATTCGAAATAAAGGTGGTAATTAGTTCATAATTAAAGCGATGTACCGGGCTCGCTAGTACTACCCTCCGAATTGAGTGCAGAGTATCACAACCATCCAGTGATAGTTTTAGCTAATAAGAACAAAATGCAGTATTTCATCAGGGATCATAACCATCCAGTGTTCGATTTAGCCAATTAGGATAAACTTCAGTATTTCATCAGGGATTGCACAGTTATTACCAATAAATGGTAAGACTTATACTCGTGACACTTCATGAATTTTACACATGATGGATCTGGTTTTATGTTGTCTACATTTGTTGTTTATGTAAACTGTCCCCAGGGAATGTCATCATTCAATCCCACGATATGGGAACGGAGTCTAAACACCCAACGTTGCTCCTTTTCTAGTAGTTTCTTTTCCATGTCAGCATGGGGTGGTTGCGTTTCCAGCACTACCCAGCGCATATCATTGGGTGTGTGTGCCTTTTCCAAAAAATGTGTTGTCATTTTGGTGTTCGAGTGTTTGCACCTGAAGTTACTGTGATGTTCAACCATTCTGGTGTTAACCTTTCTGGTTGTCATTCCTATGTAATGCAAATTGCACACACATGTGATCATGTAAACGACCCCTGATGTATTGCAATTTGAGAAGTTTTTTAAATCCCATATGAGGCCTGTGTTACAAATCACCTGTTTTGTGGTTTCAGTCAGGTGGCACACACTGCAGTTGGAACATGGATGGTGTCCAGCTGACAAGGGGTGCAGACGTCGGACAGAGCCTTCCATAGATCTTGGGCGTGTGCTGGAAACCCAACCACCCCATGCTGACATGGAAAAGAAAATACTAGAAAAGGAGCAACGTTGGGTGTTTAGACTCCGTTCCCATATCGTGGGATTGAATGATGACATTCCCTGGGGACAGTTTACATAAACAACAAATGTAGACAACATAAAACCAGATCCATCATGTGTAAAATTCATGAAGTGTCACGAGTATAAGTCTTACCATTTATTGGTAATAACTGTGCAATCCCTGATGAAATACTGAAGTTTATCCTTATTGGCTAAATCGAACACTGGATGGTTATGATCCCTGATGAAATACTGAATTTTGTTCTTATTAGCTAAAACTATCACTGGATGGTTGTGATACTCTGCACTCAATTCGGAGGGTAGTACTAGCGAGCCCGGTACATCGCTTTAATTATGAACTAATTACCACCTTTATTTCGAATTTCTAACTCGGCGGGTTAACACCCTGATAATATTCCAAATACCCTGTATAACACCCTAAATTAATTTAGAGGTGTGTTAATGCGAAAATAGTCACACTAGACACTTGATAACAACAAAGAGCGAAGATCGATACCCCTAAGATGGCCGCCATGTAGGCGGGACACGGGTGGAGAACTACACGCTCTAGCGTGCGTAAGGGCGTTCCCACGCTAACTCTGGGAAACCGCGAACGGCATCAGCATACAAACATCACGGAACCCCCAGTCCGATAACATCCGGACCGGAGGGAGACAGAGTAGGTGCCTGAATGCAGGAGGTAACCAGAGCACAAGTAAGTGACAATAGGGCACTAAGGATTGTCGATGCGGAAACGGAACATCGCCAAGAAAACGAGCAGTGCTGGGTGACTTAACAACTCTATTTCTCTCCCATTAGAGTTGCTAGGATACCGATACCCCTCCGACTCCATGGGGCCCAGTTAGGTCTCATAAAAAGTATGTATGAGTGTGTATGACTGATGAATGTATGGGTGTGACACTGAGAAAGGTGTTTTTTAAAAACCACGTTCAAAAAATGCACGAAAAGAATCACGTTTTTGTGCATGAAAACAAGCACGGCCATTGAGTCCGCTTCCGAATTCACAGAGTACATCACTTCTGCAAAAAACTGTGTGTGATAACTAATGGGGCTAATCACCCCTTGACTTTTAAAGTTGTTTTCTATCTTTCAGGAACCACGTGTTTTTGGAACAAAATACGTAGGTATAAATGCATGCACTTAGCAGAGTTTGCTGCAGTTGAAAGACTTTCTTTTGTAAATATCTCAGTGACAGAGTTAAGGAGTGGCGAACACAGGGCTGGTCCCTGTGTAGTCCCGAAGAAGTGCTTGGGGTATGCACGAAACATGTCGACTTATGAGTTGATAGGTACATCTGGACACATTAAGTTTAGGACAGCCTATCTCCCCACCCCGTTTTTAATACTACCACCTAGAGGTCAGAATAAAGTTTATTAGTAATCTACTGGGCAGGTATTTTTTAACTCATCACATAGTCCACTCCCCACAAATACACATGCACCACACATAGTCCATTAAGTGCTCCTACGTAATCTCGCAAGTCGTAGCACGCCCCAGCCCGTAGAGGACTGGGATGGCCCCAATGATGAAGCATGTCACCGTGGGGCAACCCCGGTGAGTGAGGGGACACCTAAAAAAGGAACAATTTTTCCTTTTTTATACATTATACACAATCCCAACAGCCAACCCCATTGAGTATTGGCTGTCTTTCTTCTAGCAAGGCTCTCAGGTATCTGGAAACAGAAACCTTTTTTGTTTTTGACTTGAATGACTGGAGGGCGAGCCGAGCTAGTAACCCTCTAACTCCCTTCTTCTTTTCCTGACACGTTGCAGCGCGCAGCTGCGGGAGTCAATTAAGACACCTACACAGTGACACACACCCACATTCGGACGCAAGTACTAACTGATAAAAGATCAAGATGGCAGAGATCACAGGGCTCTCCTTTACAGAAGATGAGGCAGACAGGATAATAGCCTCCATGCTCCCACATTCAAGCACTACCTACAAGGATACTAGTGAGTCCCAACAGAGTTGGGATGAAGTAACAGAACTTAAGCGCAATCTAGTCAAAACCATAATCCATGGGGTAATGATGAGTGAGTATCACAGGGCCAACGCAGCACCGCGCGCCTCATAGTGAATAATGAACCATTCATCTTTCAAGACGACCTCATCTTTAAAAAAGATTGGTCACTGATCAGCTGGCATTGCACAAGGGACTGGCTAGTCCTCATTGTGAAGACCGCGGCACGCAGAGCTGAGGCGCTGAAGGTGCAGATCCAGGATCTGGAAGTTAAATTGAAAACATACCAATCACCGGCAGAACTCAAGAAAAGACTGGACGAGCTGAACAAGTCAATGACCGAATTCGAGGTATCATTGAAAGACACCAAGTATACAAAATTCTACAAAGATAAAAAAACCTTTTCTCATGAAAAGGTGTACCCATACATTAAAGCCGAGTATGTACTTTCTGGAAGGAACCCAGGCTACAACAGTGACAGCGGAGCTTCAGACACAGGATCCGATTCCTCTGACAACAGTTACAATCGCAATGAACCGCGAAATAGACGAGGCAGAGCGGGGAGGAGAATGAACAGGGGAAACAACTGGCAACCTTACCAAGGACCACCACCGCAGTTCTTCTACGGACCCCCTCCTTTCCAGCAACCGTACCCACAACAACCTTTCCCTTTTTGGGACAACGCCCAGATGTCAGGAATACCACAACAGCCTTTTTTAGGGAGGGGCAAAAGACCAGGCCGAGGCAAAACCAGAGGGCAGCAAGTCCAATGGGCCCAACCTCTGGAAACCAACAGAACACACACAAGGAGCCAAGGACCGGTAACAACACCATCAACCAGCAACATCTAAGCCTAGTGGTAAACCTCTCTGACAAAGTTTTGACACCGGTTCAGAAGAGAGTTTTGGAAAAAGGTTTGGGTTTTGTCCCGACCACAACCTTGGATAAATTCAAGCTGTATTGTGAACTCAAGGAATTTGTACGCAGCATAAAATTACAGGTTTTTTTCAAAGATAAACCACAACCAATGGGAACTGCGAGTGACACAGGACTAAAGAAAAAATCATCTTTCACCCCCCCTACGAATAGCCTACCAGTTGAGGTACTGGCTTTTGAAAAGGCAATCCTGAAAGATGTAATGGATCTGGACACTAGGGCTTTGAATACATTCCATAATACCAGTAGAGCTGAAAAGGAAGCCATATACGAACTAGCCAACGATGCAACAATCACAACAAAACCAGCCGATAAAGGCGGGGCTATTGTGATACAAAACTCAGCAGACTATGAGACTGAAGGCCTGAGATTACTGGCTGACCAAAGGAATTATGAGGTTCTGAGGGCAGACCCGACAGAACGCCTCAGAATCGAGATCGCTGGGATGGTGGAAGAATGTCTGGTTAATGACTGGTTAACTAGAAAGGAAGCAGATTTTCTGGAAAACAAACACCCAAGGGCCCCGTATTTTTATACTATCCCCAAGATCCATAAAAGATTGGAAAAACCACCTGGGAGACCAGTCGTCTCAGGTATAGGATCAATATTAGAGCCTCTGTCTAAGTTTGCAGACGCCTTTTTGAGACCGCTGGTACAGAAGACAGAAACATACCTTCAGGACACAAAATCAGTACTGTGCCTTCTAAAAGACCTACCTTTTGACCCCTCCACACAGGTACTAATAGGTCTCGACGTAGAGAGCCTCTATACAAGCTTGCCTCACAGAGAGACACTACAGATTCTGGAGGACATCCTATTTGAAAACCAGTGGGATTACAAAACACCCAGACATGTAGTGCTAGAATGTTGCCGCCTTGCCCTAACCGAGAACTTCTTTCTCTTCCAGGAAACCATATACAAACAGACCCATGGAACTAGCATGGGAAGCACATTCGCGCCGAGCGTGGCGGGTCTGTATGTGCACTGGCTAGAGACAAAAAAGATCCTGAGTACAGACAACCCCAATTCCACCAAAATCCAGATGTGGAGACGTTACATCGATGACGTCATCCTCATCTGGAATGGAAATGAGCAGGAGGCAAATGAGTTCCTAAATTGGCTAAATCTGCAGGACCCTTTTCTGAAGTTCACCTCAACAATGAGTCGTGAACATTTAGTCTTCCTAGACCTAAACATTAAGGCTGAAAGAGGGACACTAATAACAACGACACACTTTAAGCCAACTTCTAGGAATTGCCTACTGAGTTTTGAGAGCTTCCATCCACGCCAACTTCGTGAAAACCTGCCATTTGGACAGTTTCTGAGATTAAGAAGGAACTGTTCTGAAAAATGTGATTATGAAATGCAGGCCAAGGAACTATGCGACAAACTATATCAGAGACAGTACCCCAATAAGATTGTCCAGAAAGCTAAGAAAAGGGCATCCAACAATAACAGGGATGCATTGTTGGAGTCCAAACCTAAGGAACCACCACCAAATCCATCTGAGAAAAGGCCTATCTGCATCACTACATACACCGTAGCTTCACAGCAGGTGACAAAGATCGTAAAAAAACATTGGAGAACATTGAACAGCGGAGGTCTTAACATCACCCAACCAATGTTCAGTCATCGGAAAGGGAAAAACCTGAAGGACTTGATGGTACACACACGCCCAAGATCTATGGAAGGCTCTGTCCGACGTCTGCACCCCTTGCCAGCTGGACACCATCCATGTTCCAACTGCAGTGTG
Organism: Lissotriton vulgaris; assembly: GCF_964263255.1. Classification (NCBI taxonomy): domain Eukaryota; kingdom Metazoa; phylum Chordata; class Amphibia; order Caudata; family Salamandridae; genus Lissotriton; species Lissotriton vulgaris. The sequence goes on from NC_141691.1 coordinate 1,443,966,161, forward strand.
TGCCACCTGACTGAAACCACAAAACAGGTGATTTGTAACACAGGCCTCATATGGGATTTAAAAAACTTCTCAAATTGCAATACATCAGGGGTCGTTTACATGATCACATGTGTGTGCAATTTGCATTACATAGGAATGACAACCAGAAAGGCTAACACCAAAATGGTTGAACATCGCAGTAACTTCAGGTGCAAACACTCGAACACCAAAATGACAACACATTTTTTGGAAAAGGCACACACACCCAATGATATGCGCTGGGTAGTGCTGGAAACCCAACCACCCCATGCTGACATGGAAAAGAAACTACTAGAAAAGGAGCAACGTTGGGTGTTTGAACTCCGTTCCCATATCGTGGGATTGAATGATGACATTCCCTGGGGACAGTTTACATAAACAACAAATGTAGACAACATAAAACCAGATCCATCATGTGTAAAATTCATGAAGTGTCACGAGTATAAGTCTTACCATTTATTGGTAATAACTGTGCAATCCCTGATGAAATACTGAAGTTTATCCTTATTGGCTAAATCGAACACTGGATGGTTATGATCCCTGATGAAATACTGAATTTTGTTCTTATTAGCTAAAACTATCACTGGATGGTTGTGATACTCTGCACTCAATTCGGAGGGTAGTACTAGCGAGCCCGGTACATCGCTTTAATTATGAACTAATTACCACCTTTATTTCGAATTTCTAACTCGGCGGGTTAACACCCTAATAATATTCCAAATACCCTGTATAACACCCTAAATTAATTTAGAGGTGTGTTAATGCGAAAATAGTCACACTAGACACTTGATAACAACAAAGAGCGAAGATCGATACCCCTAAGATGGCCGCCATGTAGGCGGGACACGGGTGGAGAACTACACGCTCTAGCGTGCGTAAGGGCGTTCCCACGCTAACTCTGGGAAACCGCGAACGGCATCAGCATACAAACATCACGGAACCCCCAGTCCGATAACATCCGGACCGGAGGGAGACAGAGTAGGTGCCTGAATGCAGGAGGTAACCAGAGCACAAGTAAGTGACAATAGGGCACTAAGGATTGCCGATGCGGAAACGGAACATCGCCAAGAAAACGAGCAGTGCTGGGTGACTTAACAACTCTATTTCCCTCCTATTAGAGTTGATAGGATACCGATACCCCTCCGACTCCATGGGGCCCAGTTAGGTCTCATAAAAAGTGTGTATGAGTGTGTATGACTGATGAATGTATGGGTGTGACACTGAGAAAGGTGTTTTTTAAAAACCATGTTCAAAAAATGCACGAAAAGAATCACGTTTTTGTGCATGAAAACAAGCACGGCCATTGAGTCCGCTTCCGAATTCACAGAGTACATCACTTCTGCAAAAAACTGTGTGTGATAACTAATGGGGCTAATCACCCCTTGACTTTTAAAGTTGTTTTCTATCTTTCAGGAACCACGTGTTTTTGGAACAAAATACGTAGGTATAAATGCATGCACTTAGCAGAGTTTGCTGCAGTTGAAAGACTTTCTTTTGTAAATATCTCAGTGACAGAGTTAAGGAGTGGCGAACACAGGGCTGGTCCCTGTGTAGTCCCGAAGAAGTGCTTGGGGTATGCACGAAACATTTCGACTTAGGAGTTGATAGGTACATCTGGACACATTAAGTTTAGGACAGCCTATCTCCCCACCCCGTTTTTAATACTACCACCTAGAGGTCAGAATAAAGTTTATTAGTAACCTACTGGGCAGGTATTTTTTAACTCATCACATAGTCCACTCCCCACAAATACACATGCACCACACATAGTCCATTAAGTGCTCCTACGTAATCTCGCAAGTCGTAGCACGCCCCAGCCCGTAGAGGACTGGGATGGCCCCAATGATGAAGCATGTCACCGTGGGGCAACCCCGGTGAGTGAGGGGACACCTAAGAAAGGAACAATTTTTCCTTTTTTATACATTATACACAATCCCAACAGCCAACCCCATTGAGTATTGGCTGTCTTTCTTCTAGCAAGGCTCTCAGGTATCTGGAAACAGAAACCTTTTTTGTTTTTGACTTGAATGACTGGAGGGCGAGCCGAGCTAGTAACCCTCTAACTCCCTTCTTCTTTTCCTGATCACTGATGACATCTCATTTGACATTACTGATCACATCACTGATAATATCATTCATGTGATAATACGATGAATCTCTTCAGACTCTAATATAACCTTAGATACAATCAGTGTAAACAGACACTCACAGATTGTCACTCATCCATGGAGTCACTCATACATCTAGTCAGTCATGCAAAGAATCAATCACTCCTCCATTTCCTCAACTATACAGTTATACACACCTTACTAATTCAAACATATTCTAACACATATTTACTCTCTTATACAATCCCTGATACAAGTTCACAATGATCCATACAGCCACTCACACATTCACTGGCTCTTATGCACAGTTATTTATATATGTCAACTCTCACATGTACTGTGTTTTACATATGTACTTACTTTGACATGTAGCACTGAGATATCCTTTCACTCACCAATATACTCATGCACACAGTCAACTGCCCATGCAGCTGTTTCCACATGCACTTTTGAACCCATACATCTAGGGCTCGATTCCGATCCGGTAAAAATCGCACCGAATTGCTGTACGGAGCGTTTTTCCCCATACGAATCGTACCAGAAGGCGTCCCCGTACGAATGTGCAAGTACGATCACAACTTAATGCGTCACTCCGTACGTCACGTAAAAAACGCCGTTTGAATCGAAAGTCCGTACGAATAGCAGTCGGCTGACGCTCAACGCTACGTCCGGACGTACATAAACCGCGTCTCCCGAACCACAAAGTACGATCCGTGTTCCGCACACTCCGTACGGCTCTTTTTCTACGAGAGCTCAAAACTACCGTAAAACCAGACTCTGGCACGACCCGCACCCCGGTACGCGACAAGCAGGACATGGTCGCCATCGTCCGTGTAATCCCTATCCTGTACGCCCACCACCTCGTACTGAGAAACCGACGACGGCGCAGAAGGTGAGTACAACGAGGTTCTACATACCTGTACGTCTTGCTACACGCGCACATCTCCATTTCACGATTGTAATGTCTGCCCATGTTGCGCCACACACTCCCGCACTACACCAGTGCAATACAGAGACTGGCCGTACCTACGTCATCGACCAGGGGGTACGGTACGTCACCGCACTACACCATCGCAATATGCCGCACCTACGTCATCGACCACGGGGTACGGCAGGTCACCGCACTACACCAGTGCAATACGGAGACCGGCCGTACCTACGTTATCGACCAGGGGGTACGGTACGTCACCGCACTACACCATCGCAATACGCCGCACCTACGTCATCGACCACGGGGTATGGCAGGTCACCGCACTACACCAGTGCAATACGGAGACCGGCCGTACCTACGTCATCGACCAGGGGGTACGGTACGTCACCGCACTATACCAGCGCAATACGCCGCACCTACATCATCGACCATGGGGTACCGCAGGTCACCGCACTACACCAGTGCAATACGGAGAACGGCCGTACCTACGTCATCGACCAGGGGGTACGGTACGTCACCGCACTACACCAGCGCAATACGCCGCACCTACGTCATCGACCACGGTGTACGGCAGGTCACTGCACTACACCAGTGCAATACGGAGACCGTCCGTACCTACGTCATCGACCAGGGGGTACGGTACGTCACCGCACTACACCAGCGCAATACGCCGCACCTACGTCATCGACCACGGGGTACGGCAGGTCACCGTACTACACCAGTGCAATACGGAGAGCGGTCGTACCTACGTCATCGACCAGGGGGTACGGTACGTCACCGCACTACACCAGTGCAATTGACGTGTGGCACATACGCCTGCAATGTGATTGTAAGTGTAAGTGGTGAGCAGAACACCCCCCAGTGCCCAGCATCAGAGTGTGTGCCTAATACCCCCCCAGTGCCCCCCAGTGCCCCCCAGTGCCCTCCAGTGCCCAGCATCAGAGTGTGTGCCTAACACCCCCCCACCAGTGCCCCCCAGTGCCCAGCATCAGAGTGTGTGCCTAACACCCCCCCAGTGCCCCCCAGTGCCCCCCAGTGCCCAGCATCAAAGTGTGTGCCTAACACCCCCCACCAGTGACCCCCAGTGCCCAGCATCAGAGTGTGTGCCTAACACCCCCCCGTGCCCCCCAGTTCCCCCCAGTGCCCAGCATCAAAGTGTGTGCCTAACACCCCCCCACCAGTGCCCCCAGTGCCCAGCATCAGAGTGTGTGCCTAACACCCCCCCCAGTGCCCCCCAGTGCCCAGCCTCAAAGTGTGTGCCTAACACCCCCCACCAGTGCCCCCCAGTGCCCAGCATCAGAGTGTGTGCCTAACACCCCCCCAGTGCCCCCCAGTTCCCCCCAGTGCCCAGCATCAAAGTGTGTGCCTAACACCCCCCCCCAGTGCCCCCCAGTGCCCAGCATCAGAGTGTGTGCCTAACACCCCCCCACCAGTGCCCCCCAGTGCCCAGCATAAGAGTGTGTGCCTAACACCACCCCCACCAGTGCCCCCCAGTGCCCAGCATCAGAGTGTGTGCCTAACACCCCCCCAGTGCCCCCCAATGCCCCCCAGTGCCCAGCATCAAAGTGTGTGCCTAACACCCCCCCACCAGTGCCCCCCAGTGCCCAGCATCAGAGTGTGTGCCTAACACCCCCCCACCAGTGCCCCCAGTGCCCAGCATCAGAGTGTGTGCCTAACACCCCCCCACCAGTGCCCCCCAGTGCCCAGCATCAGAGTGTGTGCCTAACACCCCCCCAGTGCCCCCCAGTGCCCAGCTTCAAAGTGTGTGCCTAACACCCCCCACCAGTGCCACCCAGTGCCCAGCATCAGAGTGTGTGCCTAACACCCCCCCACCAGTGCCCCCCAGTGCCCAGCATCAGAGTGTGTGCCTAACACCCCCCCCACCAGTGCCCCCCAGTGCCCAGCATCAGAGTGTGTGCCTAACACCCCCCCCGTGCCCAGCATCGAAGTGTGTGCCTAACACCCCCCCCCAGTGCCCCCCAGTGCCCAGCATTAGAGTGTGTTCCTAACACCCCCCACCAGTGCCCCCAGTGCCCAGCACCAGAGTGTGTGCCTAACACCCCCCCAGTGCCCCCCAATGCCCCCCAGTGCCCAGCATCAAAGTGTGTGCCTAACACCCCCCCACCAGTTCCCCCCCAGTGCTCAGCATCAGAGTGTGTGCCTAACACCCCCCCCACCAGTGCCCAGCATCAGAGTGTGTGCCTAACACCCCCCAGTGCCCCCCAATGCCCCCCAGTGCCCAGCATCAAAGTGTGTGCCTAACACCCCCCCCCACCAGTGCCCCCCAGTGCCCAGCATCAGAGTGTGTGCCTAACACCCCCCCACCAGTGCCCCCCAGTGCCCAGCATCAGAGTGTGTGCCTAACACCCCCCCAGTGCCCCCCAGTGGCCAGCATCAAAGTGTGTGCCTAACACCCCCCCACCAGTGCCCCCCAGTGCCAAGCATCAGAGTGTGTGCCTAACACCCCCCCACCAGTGCCCCCCAGTGCCCAGCATCAGAGTGTGTGCCTAACACCCCCCACCAGTGCCCCCCAGTGCCCAGCATCAGAGTGTGTGTCTAACAGCCCCCCCCAGTGCCCCCCAGTGCCCAGCATCAAAGTGTGTGCCTAACACCCCCCCACCAGTGCCCCCCAGTGCCCAGCATCAGAGTGTGTGCCTAACACCCCCCCACCAGTGCCCCCAGTGCCCAGCATCAGAGTGTGTGCCTAACAACCCCCCAGTGCCCCCCAGTGCCCAGCATCAAAGTGTGTGCCTAACACCCCCCCACCAGTGCCCCCCAGTGCCCAGCATCAAAGTGTGTGCCTAACACCCCCCCACCAGTGCCCAGCATCAGAGTGTGTGCCTAACACCCCCGCACCTGTGCCCCCCAGTGCCCAGCATCAGAGTGTGTGCCTAACACCCCCCCACCAGTGCCCAGCATCAGAGTGTGTGCCTAACAACCCCCCCAGTGCCCCCCAGTGCCCCCCAGTGCCCAGCATCAGAGTGTGTGCCTAACACCCCCCACCAGTGCCCCCCAGTGCCCAGCATCAGAGTGTGTGTCTAACACCCCCCCCCCAGTGCCCCCCAGTGCCCCCCAGTGCCCTGGATCAGAGTGTGTGTGGCTAACATCCCCCCCTGCCCAGCTGTTACACAAAAACACATACCATTGTGAACCGCATTACCATCTGGAGATTGACACATATGAACATACCTAAATTACAACATGACACCAGCTCCCAGGCACACAGCAGTCACAGACATTATCACACAAAGTCAACTTCAGAAAATAACAAGAATTGCTTTACTCAGATGCTCCAAAAAAGAAACGTAAATAAGAGTCCCTGCTCATTAAAGCCAATGTCCAGTCCAAAAAAGTCTGAGCAACAGTTTGTAGCTCCATGGGTGTGGGCACACCCAAACTTGCCTGCACATGGCGTTTAATCCCCAGTGGAAACGATGTGGCCACCATCTGTGGAATCCTCCGGCACCGCATGGACAGGAGAGGGAAAGACAGGCAGAGTGGGTGCAGGTGTAGTGCATTCAGCCACACTGGCTGGTGTATTGCCAAAAGTAGCTTCGAAAACCTGGCTGCACACCTCAGCCAGTGTGGAAAAACTACCACCTGAACCCGGGGACACATTGGGGGTGGAGGTAGAGGGCTGTGAGTCTGTACTCCTGGGTGTGTGGATGCGTATGTGCGTTTTGTTTCCCTTCTCCCTGTGTGTGTGCCTACATCCCCTTGAGATTGCGTGCATGGAGCTTTGAGCTTTTTCTGACGTGTGGGTGTGCTGGGTGTGTGTGCCCTGTGGCGTCCGCGTGTATGTTGTGTAGATATGGGAGAGGCAGAGGTGGATGGGTCTGAAGGATGGGGGGGGACAGAGGCTACTGGGAGTACATTGCTGCCGTCAGTGTTGACTCTATGGCAGCCACACTCCGACGTAGATCAGACATGGCCGACGACATGCCCTCCATGAACGACACCAACTGTGTAATCAGTTGTGTATGTCCATGGAGGACAGTCAGTATGGATGTCTGACCTACTGCAATCTGTCGGAGTAGGTCCACAGTCTCAGCACTGAGGGCAGCAGGGGACACAGGGGCAGGGGCTGCGGTGCCGGGAACAAAGGAGACACAGCTGCTAGCACGGACCCTAGGGACACTAACGACTGGGAGGGTGGAGATGGTACTGGAGGAGGGGACGCCAGCCAAAGATGATGGAATTTGAATTTAAAAACATTTATTCAGCGCACTTTTACCCAGCGGTTTCATGGCGCTATGTGTGATGCAGAGCTATGTGTGATGATGGAGAGACCATTGCTGCATATTCCCCCTCCTCCTGAGAGTCTGACTCGGAGTTGTCGGCATGGTAAGATGTGTCAGTCACATGTCGTCCGGCCAGCAGACTCTCATCACCCTCCGTGCCACTGCCTCCCTCCGACTCCTCAAAGCAGGTGGCACTGTCGGTGTGTCCCTCTTCGTGGTCCGCGCCTGTGTCCCCTCCAGATTCAGATGATGATGCTGTGGGCAAGGAGAAGAATAATAACATATCAGTCACCTGTACACATCAGACATGTCAGCTACAATTCATTAGGCTTCATTTCTGAACATGGCATGCATCATGAGTCACAGGAGACTGAACACTGCACAATGATAAGTCTAGTTGTGGCCAATTGCGAGAGACACTACGCATAATGTATAGTAGGATACAAGCAACAGTGATTGGAAAAATCTATCATGAGCGACACAATGATGATTGACTGCCTGACAACAGGATAGCTGATGAAGCATCACAGCTCATTTACACACCCTGCCACCCAAACCCAGACCTGCACATGTTGAATTTCCTTACACCTTGTGCCACATGGGAAAAGTCCTTCCTGAAGTGACATGTGATGCCATCCTGGGACCTGAACCAAGGGTAAGATCACCTCACACTGGCATCACAGCTGTTGACACCCCAAGCCTCATTGTGTGACTGACCATCAATAGTAATTACAAAGAACATTTGACTTATGTGGCAACTATGCACACACGCACTGCCCAGTGTGAGTATGCATAATCCCAAAATATTGCACTTGTACATTGTGCACCTGTATCCAACACATGACTATCTGAAAGAGTACCATGGACAAAGGCCACTGAGGCTGACTCGTGCAGAAGACACATGTTTAGACTCAAGATCAGTGCCTAAATATGTAGAACAGCAGACACAGTGCACATGTGGTGCCACATGTAAGGTTCCAACAGGTGTCACAGACCCCCCCTCCAACATGATGATGTGCAAAGGAAGATGCATACATAGACATTGCACCATAGGAGTACATGTGAAAAACAAACATCATCCAAAGCGCAGGTCAAAAGTGGATTAGGGCAAGGCATGTAAAGAAGCAGCTGCAGAAACAGGGACATTCTGAGGCCAATGCATGGAGTGCCTGTCTGACCACAACACTCAAACTATGGGAGTGTAACCATGCCTTTGAGCACTGAAGGGAGCATGTGACACACATCACAACAAACAGACATAAACCTACCCACTACTTGCTGCTGTCCCTCCTGCAACTGCCTATGGAGGTCTGGGAACACCACTTCCAGGACCCGGAGCATGTTGGGGGTGAGGTGGAGGGTGCCGCCATGCCGGCGTGGAGCTTCCAGCTTTAGCTGTACTCTTGCGATGCGGCGGCTCCAGCACCGGATGTCCTGCCACCTCTTCTTGATGTTCCGGAGCCTCCTGCGAGGCCCCCCCTCGCTCCTGACAGCCCTGGCGATGTCCAGCCAGATTTAACCCTTCTCATAGGCAGATACCTGTCACAAATGTAAAGTAAAACAGCATCAGTACACCTGGTCCATGTTCCAAACACACACATATGTGCACAAAAAACTTGATGATAACAGGGCATTGTAAGCTAAACACATTAGCATTTTTGGGCACGAGTATGTGGCGTGTGAGCACACACCACTGCATGACATGCCATTGAAAGGCTACAGATGACATGATGGGTGCTAAACACTCTCCGAGCATGGCACTCACTGAGCAATGTATGCTACGTCTGGGTGCACTGCAGCACGTGACACACTGTCACACACCCCACTGCAACAAATAAGCCTCTAGTAACAACACTGTACACCCTGGCACTCACTCCCAACAACATTGCATCTAGACACTATACATACACAGTGGCTATAATGTCACACACAAAACAGGTGCACACTCCAAGGTATTGCACACATCACTCACCTGATCCTCTGGTCTCCCATACAGCTTGCTGTAGTTAGGCAGGAGGGCATCCAGCAGGGCCTTGTTCTCACCATCAGTGAATGCAGGTGCCCTCTCCATGCTAAGCCAATCAGGGTCCAGAGGATTCAGAGACAGCAGCTGCTGTGGTTACCACACCAATGTTGCCTACCACAGCCACATGCTGCCTTATATCTGTGCTGCAGAGGGGCTGTGAGTCCAAGGAGTAGTGTCTGATAGGCCACCATAGTTAGCATCCTACGTTCCATCCAATCACTTCACACATAAGGACATGACACACATATGCATGGTTTGAAAACTGAGCCTGAGCTGAACAACAACTTTTGCAACATTGTATACTTTTGCCCAACTGAATTTTCTCTAACACCTGTAGGAGGCTCAAAAAATTCAGTATCCATGACAACCTGGTTGCATTTTGAACTGTCCACTGCTCCTCTAGATGTGCCCCCTATGTGTTTAATCAAATACCCACACAAGTAAGGTGACATTGCCGTTGCCAATGCAACCCATTCAATGGTGTAACGAGGCGTACACACGCACGTACCATTGGGGTACACTTTGCTCGCGTAGGGCTGAAAAGCTATAGGGAAACGAGGCGTACACACGCACGTACCATTGGGGTACGCTTTGCTCGCGTAGGGCTGAAAAGCAATAGGGAAACGAGGCGTACACACGCACGTACCATTGGGGTACGCTTTGCTCGCGTAGGGCTGAAATGCAATAGGGAAACGAGGCGTACACACGCACGTACCATTGGGGTATGCTTTGCTCGCGTAGGGCTGAAAAGCTATAGGGAAACGAGGAGTACACACGCACGTACCATTGGGGTACGCTTTGCTCGCGTAGGGCTGAAATGCAATAGGGAAACGAGGCGTACACACGCACGTACCATTGGGGTCCGCTCATGACAGACGGCCACCGGGAACACACGGAGGAGGGATACCGATTAATAGCTCACCGCTAACCAGGAAGCACACCCGTCTTCCATGGTTTTCTTCTTTATGGATCCCCTCCCGGTTTTCGTAGTTTACATGACTTAATTCAGAGGCCCTGCACCAGGAAATCTCTGATACCACTAAGAAACAGACGTCACTAGTCGATTAGCACGTGACTTTATTTTCGGGACCACAGGATAATCCATCCTTTTGCAACTAAATTTCTTAAAATTCTACTACTCCTAGTGCATCTCGCCAATTTACCTACAGGGTACACCGCTATAAGGCCCAGACCTCACTCAACCCCATCGTAAGGGTTGACTCTAAGCCCTGAAGAGTCGTGTTGACTCAACGGCACACAACGGAACACGTGTCGGCTGACTGTTATTTCTCAAGTCTGGACCCATTAAAATTCCATCCTGCTGGGACAGGATTCACACCAAAGGATCTGCTTCTATGTTACTTTTTGTGTTGTATATCACCAATCAATTGAATTGTGAAACTTTATTTGTGGTTGCGAGAGCTTAGCTGTTCATACCATTGGGGTACGCTTTGCTCGCGTAGGGCTGAAATGCAATAGGGAAACGAGGCGTACACACGCACGTACCATTGGGGTACGCTTTGCTCGCGTAGGGCTGAAATGCAATAGGGAAACGAGGCGTACACACGCACGTACCATTGGGGTACGCTTTGCTCGCGTAGGGCTGAAATGCAATAGGGAAACGAGGCGTACACACGCACGTACCATTGGGGTACGCTTTGCTCGCGTAGGGCTGAAAAGCTATAGGGAAACGAGGCGTACACACGCACGTACCATTGGGGTACGCTTTGCTCGCGTAGGGCTGAAAAGCTATAGGGAAACGAGGCGTACACACGCACGTACCATTGGGGTACGCTTTGCTCGCGTAGGGCTGAAAAGCAATAGGGAAACGAGGCGTACACACGCACGTACCATTGGGGTACGCTTTGCTCACGTAGGGCTGAAATGTAATAGGGAAACGAGGCGTACACACGCACGTACCATTGGGGTACGCTTTGCTCGCGTAGGGCTGAAAAGCAATAGGGAAACGAGGCGTATGTACAGTGCGTCAGACATGCTCAAGTGAACGTTTGTGTAGGCTGCGTTCCTGACCTCCTTTATGTCACCATTGGGAGAGTGACTCCAGGAAATCACATAGCAGGGATGTACTCTACCCTCATGTTGACAATGTGGATGCATACATCAGCATGGCATCCTCACATCAGCATGCCCCAAGTGTGGCAGACATTGAAGAAGCACAGGGACTGTGACCTAGTGCCTCAGTTGATGTGTGAAGAGCTGGCAAGACTTGTCATTACTCCTTCAGCACATGTGCATCACATGCATACAACACTTTGCACCGGCGTAACGTCTACAACATATCGCGATGCACATCAACACTGGATGCCACACCATTCAGTACAGGGAACTGGCACATGATGACAGCAACATGCCCACTGTGACAGAGGTGTAATAGACGCACAGAATGACCCTGAGTCACCACGTCATGTGTGTGCCATATGTGATATTGTGCCTGCTGTTTGCATATGAAATGTTCAGGACAGTATCATATTACTCACCTTAGAATATCCCCACGTGTCATCCTGGACATGCCAATTTCCGCTCAGTAGCACACTTGTGTGTTGGTAGGCATGTCCTGCGGCCCACCGTGTGTTGTTGGCATTGTGTGTGCCGTGATGACGTTGTCTGGGTACTCATACGTGACCTCAGCGTGCTCACGTCAGGTCCTCTGTATTAACAACACCTGCGCTGGTCCCGTATAAGTGTAACCTAACTAATTTTTGAAACAAGATCATAGTACGATCACTACTGACCATTTCACTTGGATTGTCTGACTCAGGACGGTGCCAATAGGGATGTCCATTTCAAAGCCTGTGAGGATTGCAACCCTCTCATGTTGGTGACTGACCCTCACCATCGGTGTCTCCACAGTGTTCACGTCAAGCAAGACAAGTAGAGCTGCTCTGACTGCTGGGACCAGACATATGAATGCAGGTGTGATTGGTCACACATGCCGCTCAGATTCCAGCAGTTGTCCCTGCAGCACAATGGCTCATGGTCTGGACGTAGGAGGAGTGCCTGGGCATGGGTGTTGAGACATCATTGCCCCTGGATTTGACATCAGTCCTCCAGGGCCAAGTCGTCAGGTAACCCATATATGTGAAAGAGATGTCATCACACTTCCAAATCTACACAATGCATGTGCAATGCTGCATGGGATTCGGGTGACACCGCCCACGCGGCTCTGTCAAATTTGCAGCCGTTGTAGCCTGCACCACGACCTGTGGTACTCATGTCCATGATGCCCCTCACACCACCAAAGGCCTACGCGGCGGATTCTGGCCCAGCGGACCCATCTGGGGGCACTTGCACGTCTGGTGATTTGCCCGTGACGCCATCACTCACTTCGTCCCTGACGCAGGCGGCGCATTTGTGCCAGACCCGCTGTGACAGAAAGGATCTGAATGTTGATCCTGGTCCTCGCTGGTTCACCTCACAACCTCACTGGCAACTGTCCCCCAGGTGCCAGCCTTTGCGGCATTCTCGGGTGGTGGTGTCCCCGATACCACACCCTGTATGGCACTGACGTGGGAACTGTGCGGCAGTATACCGCCATTAATGCTGCAGGGGGGTTCAACTCCTACGAGCCGGCCACAGCTCATGACAGGCCTGATTATCATGAAATGGGTGTCAATGAGTATTGGGAGGGTCTTGAAGACCCACTGACACATGAGTGTCGGTCCCAAGGTGACAGGACAGGTGGACTGGGGCATGCAAGTGGTCTGGACACCTACCCAGACACTGCTGATATCTCTACTCCAAACGTGTTAATGGATGAGCGGCCAACGTACAGTGTAATGTTTATGTGGGCGGCCATAGCCTTACCCAATCTTTTCCCCGTTGCCGCGGTGAGGACCAACCTCCTCACTGAGGTCCTTCAAGTGCAGTCACGCTCCACTGAGCGTCTGCAGGCCTATCCTGAGGAATGTACTGTATCTATATTGTTCTGCATGTACAGGCACGCTGCATGTTTGGCTGTAGATAGGCACGTTGTCAGACGACCACACCCCTCCCTGGACCGGCCATGTGCCCTGTCCTCCCACCCCACCCCAGAGCGCATGGGCATCCTGCCCGCCAAATCACAGACCACATTCCCCGTAGCTCCGCTGTAGAGGGTATCCAAGAGGTCTGAGCAGTACGGACAGATGTCATCATCCTCCCTGAGTCTGGGACTGAGGTCTTACAACATCACATGCCTCTTTGTCTGCTTCCCACACTGTCTGTGGGACATGGTTGTGTAACTGCTGGCATTGTAGGTACGGGCAATACTTGGCCAAGCACTTGTAGGATGCCAGTCAGCAACACCGTATTTCATCCAGTGATGGCTCAATATCCCCGACTCACATAGATGGCATCCAGGGAGGCAAATTTGTCTGAAGATTGGTATGTATTCAAAGTCAGGAACATGGTACTTACTACTGTTCCATTATGATATTTTGTTACGAAAGGTAAGTAACCAGTACAAAAATGTCAGTACATCTTCTGTAGGAGCATCCATATTGTGTCCTTGCCGTGATTACAGGGTTTCTAATGTACGCACACCATGCCACTTGTGTTAATGAAGCGCTCATATGTGTGATGACATCACTGACCATTTGTGACTAATCAAACATTAATGCAGTATGATGATGTTCATGTAATAGTTAGGGAAATATCACACCGCAACATGACTATGTCAGAACTGTGCAAATGATGCCACATGTGGTGTGTGTATTGCTGTAAGCTGTCTGGATGTGCAGACAACCTCCTACTGACATTCACATGCCGTGTGTCACTGAGATGATACATTGTCATGCTCAATAAGACCTTTCCATCAGATATTTTGTATGCATGTCATATCCATTCCACAGACCACAGGTCTTGTACTTTTCACGGAGGAGTGGCTGGGAGTTGGAACATGTTACAACAGTGTGTCTCCCACGCCACACTCACACTTGTCTAGATTTGTTGAAGCAGTGTTGCTTGTGCCATGTACATTGTTATTGTCTTAGTCAGACAGTTGAACACATTTCCTAATATTTGTGTATTGCAGGGCACCCCCTCTGGAACGGCCATTACCTGAATTGGAAGCCATGAGGGAACGCAATTGCATCCGTCGTTATCGCTTCACCAGACAGATGATCAAGGACCTGACGGACAGACTGGAGGCTCACCTGCAACCACAACACAGGTATCCAACGGCGCTGACACCCAAGGTAAAGGTGATGGCAGCCCTCCATTTCTTTGCCACAGGTACGTTCCAATTGACCATAGCTGATGTGGGAGGGATGTCTCAGACCATGTTCAGCCGTGTATTGACAGATGTTTTGGCTGCGATGTTGCTCCACCTTGATGAATTCATCACATTCCCTACTCCAAAACAGTTGACATATGTCAAGGGGGAATTCTATGCCCTGGGACGCATGCCACATGTTATTGGTGCAATTGATGGTACACATGTTAGTCTGGTGCCACCACAGGCTCAGGAGCAAGCGTATCGCAACAGGAAACACTACCACTCAATAAATGCCCTGGTGGTGTGTCTTGCCCACATGATTATCTTACATGTGTCTGCACGTTTTCCAGGATCGTGCCACGATGCTTTCATCATGAGGCGTAGCAGGGTGCCACAGATGATGCTGCAGCTGCACAACCACCGGGCATCTCTTGTTGGTGAGTATACTCTGTCAGCTATGTATGTCAGTATGTCACACCTTCTTCTTCTGAATCATATTACACACTCATTTCCATGATGTGGATTTGCAGGAGACGCTGGATATCCAAACATGCCGTGGCTCATGACTCCACTACGCAACCCCAGGACAGCTGCAGACCAGCGGTACAACAATGCTCATGGGAAGACCAGGCGGGTGATTGAGCGGACATTTGGAGTCCTGAAGAGCCGGTTCAGGTGCCTGGACAGGACAGGTGAAGCCCTCCAATACAGCCCACGCAAGGTGTGTGACATCTTCACTGTGTGCTGCATGCTTCACAACATGGCAGTGGAGAAGGCCGTGCCGCTCTACCTTGACCCTGATGAGCTGGAACATCCGCCCGTAGAGGATGAAGGCCTTGCCCAGGATACCAGTGATGAGGAGGTAGAAGATGATATCCGGAGTCACCTCATCTGCAACTTCTTCTCATAATGGTGAGTCATAGCTGGTTATATGTAATACATGTATTAGAGAGTTGCATGGGTAGCATGATGTGTATGCAGCAGACGGTATGCAATGTCACTTGGATGTCTGTAGTGCTGTGTCACACAGGTGCAGATGTAATGCAACACACATACGTGCTATGTGTGTACTTGTAATGTACAGGTGTACTACAACAACTGGATATTGTACAGGACATTGTCTGAATGACATTGTACAGAATTTGACCCCTTGTGTGCCACTCTCATCCACAGCTCACCCTGCCTGTTGTCCGTTTGGGTCATCGTGGTCACCCTGCTATTGCTGAAGATGATTGCAACGTCAGCCTAATCAACGGAGCATGCATGGACATGTGGAGAAGTCATTTTGGGTAAGGACTCATACAAGGCTGTTTACCGTTGGTATGTGTTGAAACGTGTGGTACATGTTCATGTGCATGTAGTGCGACCATGAATACATGCAACAACAATATGTTACTTATTACATGTATGCCCACTCCCATGACATGATAGTCACCCCGTCTGACAGTCATCTGTTGTAGTTGTATACTCTGGTGGATGCATCAATGTGTGTAGACATTGCCACTGCAACATTGCATATACCATGGTTTGACATTGTGTCAGAGGTCTCAAACACGGACTCTGTGGGGGATTGCAGCATCACTGTGTGCATTTGAATGTGACTGGATCCTCGCCTCCACCTTGTGGGACAGTCCAGTTTGGTTGCCATTCCACCATGTCGTGTAGGTGTTGCCCACTGTATGTTCCACATGTCCTGAGAAATGTCCTGTGAATCTGTGGACATGGATGCATTGCCCCTTGTTGCACTATTTCATGTCACTGTCATGTCGTTACCTCCGTGCAGGTTGAAAATACTGCTCCACCAGCCTTCACAGTGAGTAGCACTTCTGTTTTGAATCACATGATGCCATGTATGTTTTGCTTGAGACATGACAATGTTGGGATGATGCATATCTCAATTATTGTGTTGCACCAGTGGAGTGCGGTCATGCACATGATTCTTGAGTCCCGTACAGCATTTATGTGCAATGGTAGGGTATCATATTGTGGTTTGGTTCAACTTCACTTCCAGTTGATATTTCTTCTAACAGCATCTCATGTTTAGCTTAGTAATGCTATGTTGATAGATCAAAAGACTGGCTACAGAGTGCCTTTATTGCATGTAGGTCATTAGCTTCCTCATCATATATGATTCTTACAGCTGTTGTGGGTGAAGTAAATTTTGCCTACATGGCCCTTATGGGTACACATGATCAAATACAGATATTACAGTCTGCGTAAGTAGCATTGCCAACTGTTTTCATTTGTTTGTGAGGTCCACCGCATCTGAGCCAGTGAATGTATTTTTACCAACATAGGTCACATTGTATGGTTGCTCACTTGTGAGCGTTTCACAATACTCTAATGGATCACAGACTGTCCTAGGTTTTATGTGTCAGTGTCATTGCATCGGATCTGATGTGATAGCATGATGACTAATGTAATGTTGTCTCCAGTCATTTTACTTCACAGGTGTGACTGGTACAGTGTATCACATGAGGTTTTTGTATTAGCAGTGACAATGGAATGTACTCCTAATGGTTATTTGCCTCTGTTTCAGGTCTCCCTCCCAGCAGTTCCCATCCTCTCCTTCCGTTGCCTGATCACCCTTTTGTGTCTGTCAATTGTACTCAGACCAAGGGGCTATTTGGAGTTGGAACCCTTTGAGCATCACACCACTCTGATGAAGAAAGGTACGGCCAGTCCTTGACAGGCTTCTACCCAATATTACTGCTGCATTACAGGTGACATCATTAATAGTGTCATTTTGAGTCCTTGCCAATGCACATGTATGTTTGACAGTGTTCCATGGGCTCACAATGTAATTAACTCATGTTGTGCATGACGTGTGTTTATTTTTAAGATTCTGCCGCCTTCATGTCAACGGACATGTCCTTCTAATGTGCATGTTTAGTATTTGGCATGTAGTATGCTTATGCTTGTTGTGTTGACGTGTCCAGCAGGCACATGCATGGTGTATGGGAAGGCTATAATACTATATTTTGTGTAAGGTCGATGGCTTTGTAGCAGCTGTTCAGCTTTCCACACCCTAGCTGTAGTCTACACCTGCTGACGCTGTGTGTCCTGTGCCCCACTTGTCTGTAAAGGCCCTGATACAGTGACTGTGATCTTTGGTCATTACTGTACCATTTTATTTGCATTGACCCCGAGTGAGTGAGACACTCCTGCCTTCACATTCACATGTAACTCTGTGGCTTGCAAATGCCCTTGCGGTATGTGACCATTTGGCAAGTTGTCACAGCCCTCCTGCCGTCATGTCTTCACTCATTGCTGCTGCATGCACAGGCACGATGCAGCACACACGATCCAGCTACACAGACACCCACAGGATGACCCTCCTTACATCCTTTTGTAGAGCATGCTCCTGCCACCCTACACACAGACAACACCAGACAATCACCCTCCTGGTATCACAATGCTTCTGACTCAGCCACTCCAGCTTATGTGTCTGTGTGTGCAGCACGTACTGGCACAACTATGCAGATTCACATGACATTGGGTCTACGTACCACCAGGTCATGTGCCGTGTACAGCACACACACACCTTCCATAGGCACAATATTGTACATTGTTACCTTGTCAACACCACAGCAGGAAAAATCATCTTGCTAACAGTCACGTGGCAGTACACAACCTGGTCACACCACTTCGACATAGCTGTCACAGTCAGTCAAGTTGCCACAGGGGACACACACCATGACCACGTCTCTTGGGTGTGGTGTGATTTACCCAGTCTGGTGTAGGTATGTGTCAGACGTGGGTAGTTGTTCTGTATGCGTTGCTCCCATAACAGGAGTCTAGTACTTGTAGCTACATAGGGGTAGGTCACCTAGTCAGGTGTGCTTGTGTAGAGAGCAACAGCCCATTGCCCACAGTCTGTCCTGCCACCCTTGTCCTTTGCGCCATTCATGACATCCACAGTGCTGCATCATGTTGATGATAGTTCACATAACCCTAGGACACAATTGTAGGTAATCCCTATGTGGACAACTAGTTTTGTCACAATGATCTGTACACCTCTATGTGACTCTCCTGGGCCTGGCTGTGATAGCAGTTTGGCATCCAAACCCCCCTCCAGCATTTACTATCCAACACAGTTGTGTCTTGTCATCCATGTATGTAGTTGTTAGTGATTTCTGACCGATGTGTGTCCTCACACGGAATCTGATACAAGTGTGTGGATTGCTGCTGTTTGTTGCATACCCTTGCATTGTATACATTTGCACACACATGTCATTTTATGCTGTGGTTCAAAGATAAATCGACAAATGCGTATGTGGTTCAGTGTATTTATTTGGTGATCTTGTGCTGGAAACGTGAATAGGTGCTGTACATAAAGGGGTTGAATCCAAAGTTCAGTATGGAGAGATGAGATGCCTTACAGTTACTCTCAACAGAGTCCAGGCCACAGTGCTTGGCATCATCGGGTAGACTGTGACGAGCAAGTCCATGTGGGAGAGTCGCATAGGGGATACTGTTGCACCCAGGGGCAATATGCCAGGTCCTGTGTCCTGGGAGTCGTGCATGGGCCACTGCCCCTCAACGTCTTAGCCGTGGATGACCCACCTTCCTTGGGGGGCCCTCAGGTGCAGGCCTAGACGATGCATGGGTAGCTACGTCAGAGAGTTCCTCCTCCTCTGCCTCCCCCCTCCCTGCGGCTGGTGTCACACTTTGCCGTGATGTTGATGGCCTTGTGACACAGGGAGGGTGCTGCATGTTGGCAGCTATCTGACGGAGCGATTGGCTCATTTCCCGATGCACCGTCAAGAGCTGAGCCAGACTTTCCTCCACCCGTCCATAATGTTGTTATTGCCTGGCTATTTGCTCTGCCTGCTGTTCTTTCACCTGGTTAAGGACCTCCGCAAGCTGGCCTACCTCCCTGGTGTCCAGCCGGTATGCCTCCAGGATGTTAGTGAGTTCAGGCATACCGGTCCCTGCAGCTGGCTGTCCAGATTCCCGCCTCCGCCTTGCACCTCTACCACCACCCTGACCCACATGTGCACCGCCTGCACTTGTGGGCACATCCGGTCGACGGGCCCCCGAGTGCTGGCAGAGTGGAGGTTGTCAGCCACCTCAGGGGCTCCCGACAAAGGATGTCCCTCATCTTCAGACATGCCCTCTGATGGATCATTTGCAAGGCTCTGACCTGTCTGCTGTGATGTGTTGGGAATGGTTCCGGTATTGGCAGAGATGTTTCTGGTACAGTTGCTGCAGGTGTTTGGGATCCAGAGGTGCCAGGTTGGTTGGGGTCATCCACAGTGCATTGAGTGGCACGGCTGTCGGTGGGGTCTGTGTCCGGCTGAGCCTGGGACTGGGATCCTTCTCCCCCCTGGGGGGGGTTGGGCTCCACACGTTGCCCTGTGTGTGGGAGAGAGAGAGACACTGTTAAGGCACTATCAAGTGACTGTGGGCCCGATTCACAGAATGAACTTACTACTTTTGGCATTCACAGAATGCACTTACTACTTTTGGGTTTCACAGAATGAACTTACTCATTTCGGTATTCACAGAAGTTAGGACTACTAACTTTAGGACTCCTAAATGCCTTCTGTGAAAACCGAAAGTCTTAAAATTAGGATTTTTCTCAATTTAGTAGTAGTAAAGTTAGGACTACTAACTTTAGGACGCCTAAATGCCTTCTGTGAATACCAAAAGTCTTAAAATTACAATTATTCTCAATTTAGTAGTAGTAAAGTTAGGAGTCCTAACTTTACTACTACTAAATTGAGAAAAATCCTAATTTTGAGACTTTCGGTATTCACAGAAGGCATTTAGGCGTCCTAAAGTTATTAGTCCTAACTTTACTACTACTAAATTGAGAAAAATCCTAATTTTAAGACTTTCGGTATTCACAGAAGGCATTTAGGCGTCCTAAAGTTAGTAGTCCTAACTTTACTACTACTAAATTGAGAAAAATCCTAATATTAAGACTTTCGGTATTCACAGAAGGCATTTAGGAGTCCTAAAGTTAGTAGTCCTAACTTCTGTGAATACCGAAATGAGTAAGTTCATTCTGTGAATACCAAAAGTAGTAAGTGCATTCTGTGAATGCCAAAAGTAGTAAGTTCATTCTGTGTATCGGGCCCATATTGTTTATTTATCCATTATCTGCATCACTGTTCCACATGCTTTACATTGTTGTCATTGTTCAGTTGTGCATGTAGTGGTAGTAAATTGACATGTACTCAGGGGTATTTT
Source organism: Lissotriton vulgaris (assembly GCF_964263255.1). Taxonomy (NCBI): domain Eukaryota; kingdom Metazoa; phylum Chordata; class Amphibia; order Caudata; family Salamandridae; genus Lissotriton; species Lissotriton vulgaris. The sequence goes on from NC_141691.1 coordinate 1,443,986,898, forward strand.
CATTCTTCCATTCTCTTGTCAATGACTGACACAGCCATTGCTGTGTCTTGTATTGCCGGCACAACACATGTTAAGCATTGCTCAGGTTGACGCAACATCCAGGATATGGTGAAAATCCTTATGCCTGCATCAAGCATGCACAGAGTTTAGATGCAGCATGTTGATGTAAGAGACAGGGCATCATAAATTTGAATGGCATCAACTACTTTGGATGTATTTTGCTGTTCCGTGATGGCCACACAATGCCAACACCCCTGGACCTGTACACACACTTATCGATCATGGCTTTTGAACGTGTCACTTCTCTAAGACGCATCACCTTGTCAATACCCATGTCCATGTTGTTACTTACGTGCATCCACATCAGTCATGAGATGGGGCACGTGCATTGTTTGGAAGGCACAATGGACTGGAGCTTCTGCAATGTGCATGTCTTACTTGTATGCATATTCATATGAGTGAGTGTTTAGTTGTGATACATGACAATTGTGACATTGTTGCACTCCTATGTTTGTCCCCAGGGGATGAGTTTCTGCAAGGGGTGTGTATGACAGGCCATGTCAGTAGTTTGCGTGTGATTAGCAAGCCTCCATCGTTAATAATTTGGCTGCCCCCTGATGTGGCATGCTGGCATATTTGTGATTTTGGGTTCATGCACAGGATGTGTGACCTTGTCCTGGTGTTTGTGTTTGCAGTGATCACATGAGAGACTTGTGGTGCCTACACCTGTGCCCATTGTGTACTACAGACCATTCCCAAATGTGTGTCCTGACACAGTACATTGTCCACTGCAAATGGTGGGTGTGTTGCAGGCAATTAGTAGATGACTGCTGTCCCTGGACATTCATCTCTATGGTGTTTTGAATGCCTGTGCAGTGCTTGGGTGCAACTGTCTGCGTGCCCAGGGGGCTGAGGTGAGGTGACTGAGGCAGGTAGACAGAGGGATGGAGGGAGACAGAGGGAGGGAGGGAGTGCAACAGGGGGAGGGGGCGACAGGGGGAGGGGGCGACAGAGGGAGAGGGCAACAGAGGGAGTGGACGACAGTGGCAGTGGGAGAGAGAGGGAGACGGGGATGGAGCCAGGTTGTTGGTGCGTGCTTGCTCGCTACACTGCCTTACTGTGCCACAAAATGTTGCTTCTCTGGAATGCCGGGCCCCGGGGGAAGCAGAGTCGCAGACTAGTCTTCCCCCGGGGTCTTTTGCGCAGGGGATAGGCCAGGTAGGGGAAGGGGAGGAGTCAGGGGGTGGGTATTTAGGCGCGGGGGAGGAAGGGAACTTCCTCTTTCTGCGCCTGGCACCATCGGGTGGGAGATCAAAAGGAGGTTAGTTTAGGGCTAGTTATTCTTGGAGTTACCGTAGTGTCAGGTTTGGGTAGGAGTTCGTCCGGAGCTGTTTCACGGCAGCTGGGTTTTTTTTGAACAAGCCTGTAGCATGATTTTTGGCGAGATGTCGGGGGTATCCGCGGTACAGGTCCGGGAGGCCTTGCTGTTGCTCGCGAGGGCCGGTCGGGAAGACCTTATCCAGCCGGGGGTTTTGGTCCAGGCCTGGGTGGGGGCCACCAGGGGCACGCGCGCTGCCTCGGCCGGGGTTAAAGCCGCGGTGGTGGCCTGCCAGGATGATGAGCAGGACGCTGCGGGCACGGATTGACGAACGGAGGGGGGGCGGAGTGCCCAAGGACCCGGCGCGAGGCGGAAAACGCAGGAGCCTGCCCCCGCGGGCCTTCCCTCTGCTCGAGTTTTTGCCTGGGGCCTCAGGGGCAGCCGTGAGGGCCGCGCCCCCCGCGCTTCTGCCCCAAGGGCCTCTGCTGGTGCCGGCCGGCGCTACGCAGGGTGAGGGGCAGGCGGACAGCCTTTCTGGGCCTGCCCTGGAGCAGGCGTGAACACCGGGTGGGGGGGGCCCTGGGTTTTCCGGGCAGCCGGCTCTCAATGATCCTGGGGAGGATGTGCTTGGGGACGCCTTGCGAGAGTCTGAAGGGCTGTAAGAGGAGGCCCACATTGACCTGTCCACCGGCTCTAGGGCTGGCACGCCGGCCATGGCGAGGCAGGTGGCGGTGGAGGACCTGGGGGGCCGGAGTGGGACCCCCACTCTGGTTCCCATTGGCGGGCCTGGTTGAGTTCCTGGTTTTCCGCAGGTGGGTTTCTTCCCCCCTGGGGGCTGAATTTTTTGGCTACTGCCCGCACCCTCCACCTCAGATCTGGGGTGCCGCTTCCTGGGAGGACAGAGCCAGGGGAGAGAGGATCTTGGAGAAGATTCAGGAGGTCAGGTGGGCCGAGGAGACACGGGCCAGGGTGGGGGCCGTGTGGGGCCATGAGGTTGAGGGCCCTCCCACCCCGACCTCTGAGGAGGAAAGGGAAGCGGAGAGGGAGGAGGAGTCTAGGAGGGTCAGGGCCAGGAAGGCAGTGGAGGTCCACCCCCCAGGGGGGGTATGGCAGATGTAGGGACGGCCAGGACGGCTTTGAGGCCCGATGGTGCTGGGTCCCGCTCAGGTTTGAGCGACCTGAGGGGTGGGCGGGGATCCATGCCGGCGGCTGTCGGCAGAGCCCGGGGGTGCCTGGCGGGGCACAAGACGACTCCAAGATGCAGGACGGAAGCAGTAGGGCAGTCCACGGCGGCTGTCCCTCCACCGAGGGCTCGGGCACCTGCAACGCGTGGCGGATCTGGAGTGTGTGGGCGGGGAGGTGTGCAGAAAGGTGTGAAACGTGCGGTGAAGGAGGTGGACAATGTGGGTGTGGATCTGGAACCGGTGCTTGAGTTGGATTATGGTGCCAAGAGTGATGAGCTGGAAGACGGGGAGGTGCGGGATGACTTGGAAGGCGTAGGCGGCGCAGCGGACAACAGCGACCTTGGTGTGTTACAGGTCAAAACGGCGACGAAGACAAAGGCCGGATCGGCGGCGGTCCAGGTGACGGAGTCCAGAGGACGGCCCCGGGAGCGGACCTCGGCACTCACAGGTGAGGGTGCCTGGTGGGAAGCTTGGGAGGACGCCCCGCGGGGGAGGGGGGAAGGTTGGAAGAGGACTTGCAGGTCGGTGGGTGTGGGGGACGGTTCAGTGCGGGAGGCGGTGAGGCCATCGGGCGATCCACCCGGGGATGGTAAGGAGGTGGATGGTAAGTCGGTGACTTTGGGGGTGAAGACGGACAAAGGGGATGGTAAGGATGAGAAGGGAGTGAAGGTGCCTGAGAAGCTCCCATATATGGGGATGGCGATGCCTCTGGGGTCGCATCTCTCGGAGAAACTCAAGGAGCGGATCTGGAAACATGAGTTTGTCGATGTCTTTAAGTTGCTCCATAGGGAGGTACAGGCTATGGAGGGGTCTAAAGAGGAGGAGTGGGAGCTGACGAGGTGCCCTAGGGTGCCGGTGACGATGGAGAATTGGACGTCAGCTTTTTTGATCTATGCCAGCGTTTATTGCCAGAGGTATTTGGACAGGGCGATTGCACTTTTTGAGTACATGGATATCATTCGCAAGGAACAGATGCAGTTCGGAGGTTTTGCTTGGTTAGGCTATGATGAGGAGTTTCGAGCAAGGGTTAGCGCGAATGCCGAGATGTGTTGGGGGGAGGTGGATCAGGAGCTTTGGATGCAGTGGATGGCGTTGTCGCACTCCACGGCGTCCACTCACACGGTCAGCGGCCTACCGGTGGTGTGTCGGTCTTTTCCGCCGCGTCCCGCCCAAGGCGGGGCGGGGGTGGAACAGTGCCCAGCACCATTGTCTCGGGGCAGCAGTCCAAGCAGGGGGGTTATTCCACGGGGGCCTGTTGGAGTTACAATAGGGGGTATTGTTCCAGGTATCCCTGTAAATTCAAGCACGAGTGCTAAAAGTGCGGCGGGAAGCATGCCCTTACGCAGTGCCTCACGCTCGCCACCCCCTCGGAGCAATGGCGGAATGCCAGGGGGCGGGGCCAACCTGGACCGAAGGGCGCCTACACCGGTTAGGGTGGAGGCGATGGCCCCATGGCTCTCGTGCTACTCGGATCAGGAGGCTGCGGCGCGGCTCTTCTGGGGTTTCACTGAGGGCTTTAGGGTGGCCTACCAGGGTCCCAGGGAGCGCCGTTGGGCCGAGAATTTGAGATCTGCCAATGAATTGCCGGGGGTAGTGTCTGCTAAGTTGAGGAGGGAGGTTGAGGAAGGAAGGGTGGCTGGGCCATTTACTGACTGGCCGTTGCGGGACCTGATCATTTCCCCGTTAGGGGTGGTGCCGAAGAAGGAGGAAGGGGAGTTCAGGATGAATCACAATCTGTCATGGCCGGAGGGCCATTCGGTGAAGGACTTTATTGCAGTGGAAGATTCGAGAGCGCTCTACGCGTCGGTGGACAATGCGATCCGCCTGGTGAGGGTGTGTGGGACGGGAGCGGAATTGGCGAAGTGTGACATCAAGTCTGCTTTCCGTTTACTGCCTATTCACCTGGCGGATTTTTTGCTCTTGGGCATGCAGTTTGGGGGGGCCATCTACGTGGACTAGGTTTGGCCCATGGGGTGCGCCATCTCCTGCGCTCTGTTTGAGCTCTTCAGCTATTTTCTGCAGTGGGTCTTGGTGCGGGTCAGTGGGTGTCGTGAAGTCACTCACTACTTGGATGATTTCCTCTTCCTGGGACGGGCGGAGACCGGGGATCGCGGCAGGGCCCTGTCGTGGTTCCAGGAGATGTCCTCGCATTTTGGGGTGCCTCTGGCGCCCGAGAAGACGGCTGGTCCCAGCTGTTGCCTCACCTTCCTGGGTATAGAACTGGATTCGGTGCGTTGGTTGGCGCACCTTCCTGCGGCCAAAGTGAGGGGGATTCTGGCATGTTTGGAGTGGGCTGTGGGGGAACGGCGGATTCGTTTGAGGGCAGTGCAGATGCTTCTGGGTTTCCTGAACTTTGCGTGTAGGGTGGTGCGGGCAGGGCGGACGTTCTGCAGGTGGCTCGGCATGGCCATGTCGGGGACGGTGCTTCCACATCACAGGGTCAGGATCTCCATGGGTGTGAGGACGGACTTGAGGACATGGGTTACCTTCTTGCAGGACTTCAATGGTGTGTCTTAGGACTTTGACGAGGAAAGGGCGGTCTGGCAATGCCAAATTTACTCTGATGAGGCTGGGTCAGCGGGGTTTGGTGTCTTGTGGGGTGGCAGGTGGTGTGCGGAGAGCTGGCCGGCCTCCTGGATCAAACAGGGCAGGAGCATTGCCTTCTTGGAATTCTTCCCTTTGCTGGTGGCACTGGTGGTGTGGGGGGAGGAATTTCGAAATAGGTCAGTGCTCCTCCACGTCGACAATATGACGGTGGTGGAGCTGGTGAATCATCAGAGGGCAAGGGACCTGAGGGTGCTGCGACTGTTGTGGAGGTTCATGTTGGCGTGTCTGCAGTTGAATGTGGTGTTTCAGGCTAAGCATGTCCCTGGGGCGAATAATGACATTGCGGATGCTTTGTCTCGTTCGCAGTGGCAGCGGTTTCGACACCTGGCACCGGGAGCGGATACGTGCAAGACCGAGCTGCCGGCCGGCATCTGGGCCTTGGGGGAGTGAGGATGATTGGGCTAGTGGAAGGATCACTGGCTGCGACCACAAGGAGGACTTATCGTTTAGCATGGTCTGAATTTAGTGTTTTCATGGGCTGGACGGTGGATGGGGTAGTGAGTGGGGAGTCAACTGTGGTACAGGGGCTGAGGAGTTACGTGTTGGCTTGCATGGATCGGGGTTTGACTGCGGCTACGATATCTGGAAAGTTGGCAGGGATATCGTTCTACTGTGTTTTGTTCCTGGGCTTTGACCCAACTAAGGATGTGATTCTGGCCAGAATGTTGCGGGGTTGGGGCCGGGAACGTGGGGTGGGTGGGGGTAGGCTGAGAGAGGCGGTGACGTTTGAGTTGTTGGTCAGGCTGGTAGGGGTGTTGCCGGAATGCTGTTATGACCTGGGTGAGGTGGGTCTTTTCCGCTTGTGCATGGTGTGGATGTTTTTCGGGGCGTTCCGGGTGTCTGAGCTTTTGGGTACGAGAAGTGGGGCTGGGAGGTTGTTTGAGGAGGTTCGTGTGGATGAGGGGCGCTTGGGTATTTGGCTGCCATGCTCCAAGACGGATCAATTGGGCAGAGGCAAGTGGGTGTGGTTGAACGAGTCTGGCGTGGCGGTTTGCCCAGTGTTGGAATGGCGAACTTTCCTGGGGACAGGGGGGGTGCGTTGTGGGGAGATTTTTTGTCACGCATTTGGCGCGATAGTGACGGCGGGCCAGTTGTTGGCCGTGTTGCATAAGGCCTTGAGGCGTTTGGGCATGGATGAGGCTTGTTTTGGGACCCACTCTTTCCGGATTGGGGCTGCGACTGCGGCGGCAAGGTTGGGTTGGTCCTGGGATAGGATTAGGAGGATTGGGCGATGGAAGTTGCGCTGTTGTGAGAGGTATGTGAGGAAGTAGGATGGTCCCAGGCAGGATGTTGGTTGTTTTGGACTGTTTTTCTTGTTCTGACATCTTTTTCTTCGTAGGTTGCGTGGTAGGACAGTGACTTGGATTGTTGGGCACTCCTTCGTGCATTGGGCATCCAAATATGCGGAGCAGCAGGTTTACGGCCGTAACCTGGGACTGAAAGGACACTTGCACGAGGTACAATGGTGGGGCAGAAGTGGAATGCGATGGGGGGCACTACTGCCCTGGCTCGCAAAAAGTGGTCCCACAGAGGGGATGGCCGGATTTGTTGATCATTCTTCTGGGGGAGAATGACCTGGTGCAACTGTCTGCATTGGCATTGTTACAACTCATGCAGCGGGACCTGGAGGTTTTGAAATAGAGGCTTGCGGGGACCTGCATTGCCTGGAAGGAGTTGGTCCCCAGAAAAGTGTGGAGAGGGGCTGTGAAGCATGGAGCCATAGAGAAGGCTCGGAGGAAGCTCAATAGGGCTATGAGACTCTACTGTGCGGACAAGGACATTAAGGTTATTGCACATGGCGGGATACGACTGGAGGAGCGGTTAGTTTTCAGGGATGACGGGGTGCACTTGTCCCAGCTGGGCAATGCGTACTACATGATGGAGATGAGAGATGTGGTGAGCAAGTTGTGGAATGAGGCTATCTGGTGTCGCAGGGAGTGAATGGTGTGTGTGTGGTGGATGGGCAGCCCTGAAGGGGGGGGGGCAGTGAACCACCCTACAGGGGGTTCACTGGTTGGCAGGATTTTAAGGGACAAGGGGGGCAAGAGCGGGCACACCCATCCCTTAGGGGGGGAGTTCGTAGGGTGGTTAGAAGCGTGAATGGCACGACACAAGAAGTGGGGCTGGATGACGAGTGATTGGGGGGCAAGAATAAAGCGTGGTTGGAGCCTCTAGGGCTTGGTGATGAAGCGGGACGAGTGAAACGAATGAGGGGGCAGTGTGAGTGGGGGTTTGTTGTTATTATTATGTTGATGTTACTGTTATGTTCAGATTCGCAGTTCTGGTCTAATGAAATGGCCTTTTACGCTGACACTGCGTGGTCTGTTTATTGCGCGAGGTGTGTCCACCACATGAAATTGTTTGGCAACTGTAGTATACTATGTAGTGTGATATTTCCCTATCCCTGTGCATTGGGCATGGTGCTTGGGTGTGTCCCTGGGACATATGGGATGGGAGTAGCCTCCTACCCTCCACCTTCCACCCTTTGTGCCTCCCCCTTGCATCAATCCCCATGTTGTTTAGTCATGCTGGGACTCATGGCCACCCACCCCATGCTGCTGGGCACTGTTGTAAGTCCACCCCTGTCACATGTTTTTCTTGTACACTCACCAGGCTCAACGGCTCCTGCTATTCCGTGTACTCCCACCGGTGCCAGCAGCTCCATGACTTTCTGCTCCCAGGGATGGTATACAGGAGGTCTGCGGGGACCACCACCTCCAGTGTGGTGTGCAGTGGCATACTCCTGGTCCATCTTCCTCCTGACCATCCTCCGCAGATCGTACCACCTGTTCTGGTAATCCGCCCTGGTGCGCCTGATGGGTGCAACAGCATTTACCCGGTCTATGATCCTCTCCCACAGGCGAGTTTTTTCTGCCATGCTGGTCTGTCTGACCAATGTGCCAAACAGCTGTGGCTCGACTCTGATGATTTCATCGGTAAGGATCTCCATCTCCACTTTGGTGAACTTTGGATTCTTGGGTGTGCCCATGGTGTGGTGTGTATGTGATTGAGGTGGTGATGATGTGTATGGATGAGGGTGTGTGGTTGTGATTGTGAAGGGGGTGATGTGGGTGTAGATGTGATAGGGTGTATGTGTGAAGGTATGTGGCTGCAATTGTTGGTGTGCTCTCAGTTTCTTTGCTATAATGGGTATGTTGCAAAGGATGATGGGTTGTATGTGTGGAGCCTTTTATAGGTGAAGATGTGGTTGTGGCTTATTTTGAATTGGCGTTGTGTGCGTGCGGTACTTGGCCGTGCGATCGAGTTGTACGGGCCGTTGGCGGGAGGGGTGCTCGGGTACGCTTGTTGGGGGGGTGCATGCGGTACTTGGCCGTGCGATCGAGTTGTACGGGCTGTTGGCGGGTCGGGGGCTCGGGTCCGCTTGTTGGGGGAGGTGTGCGTGCGGTACTTGGCCGTGCGATCGAGTTGTACAGGCCGTTGGCAGGTTGGGGGGGCTCGCGTACGCTTGTTGGGGGGTGTGCGTGCAGTACTTGGGCATGCGATCGAGTTGTACGGGCCGTTGGTGAGTCGGGGGGCCGTTGGTGAGTCGGGGGGCTCGCGTACGCTTGTTGGGGGGGTGTGCGTGTGGTACTTGGACGTGCGATCAAGTTGTACGGGCCGTTGGCGGGTCGGGGGGCTGATGACGGGTTGTATGTGTGGAGCCTTTTATAGGTGAAGATGTGGGTGTGGCTTATTTTGAATTGGTTGGGTGTGTCATATATGGGGTGGGTGTCAGTGTTGACCTCTGTTTAGCTGTGACCAGCTCATTCTCAATGGTGTGTACACAGGAGACATGTTTGGTGTTGTTGTGGTGTTTTGGGTTTTGGCGTTGTGTGCGTGCGGTACTTGGGCGTGCGATCGAGTTGTACGGGCCGTTGGCGGGTGGGGTGCTCGGGTACGCTTGTTGGGGGGGGTGTGTGCGGTACTTGGCCGTGCCATCGAGTTGTACGGGCCGTTGGCGGGTCGGGGGCTCGGGTACGCTTGTTGGGGGGGTGTGCGTGCGGTACTTGGCCGTGCGATCGAGTTGTACGGGCCGTTGGCGGGTGGGGTGCTCGGGTACGCTTGTTGGGGGGGTGCATGCGGTACTTGGCCGTGCGATCGAGTTGTACGGGCTGTTGGCGGGTCGGGGGCTCGGGTCCGCTTGTTGGGGGGGTGTGCGTGCGGTACTTGGCCGTGCGATCGAGTTGTACAGGCCGTTGGCAGGTTGGGGGGGCTCGCGTACGCTTGTTGGGGGGGTGTGCGTGCAGTACTTGGCCGTGCGATCGAGTTGTACGGGCCGTTGGTGAGTCGGGGGGCTCGCGTACGCTTGTTGGGGTTGTGTGCGTGCGGTACTTGGGCGTGCGATCAAGTTGTACGGGCCGTTGGCGGGTCGGGGGGCTCGCGTACGCTTGTTGGGGGGGTGTGCGTGTGGTACTTGGCCGTGCGATCGAGTTGTACGGGCTGTTGGCGGGCCGGGGGCTTGGGTACGCTTGTTGGGGGGCTGTGCGTGCGGTACTTGGCCGTGCGATCGAGTTGTACGGGCCGTTGGCGGGTCGGGGGCTCGGGTACGCTTGTTGGGGGGGTGTGCGTGCGGTACTTGGCCGTGCGATCGAGTTGTACGGGCCGTTGGCGGGTCAGGGGGGCTCGCGTACGCTTGTTGGGGGGGTGTGCGTGCGGTACTTGGGCGTGCGATCAAGTTGTACGGGCCGTTGGCGGGTGGGGGGGCTTGCGTACGCTTGTGCGGGGGTGTGCGTGCGGTACTTGGGCATGCGATCAAGTTGTACGGGCCGTTGGTGGGTCGGGGGCTCGCTTACGCTTGTTGGGGGTGTGTGCGTGCGGTACTCGGGCGTGCGATCGATTGGAAGGGCCGTTGGCGGGTGGGGGGCTCGGGTACGCTTGTTGGGGGGGTGCGTGCGGTACTTGGGTGTGCGATCGAGTTGTACGGGCCGTTGGCGGGCCGGGGGGCTCGCGTACGCTTGTTGGGGGGGTGTGCGTGCCGTACTTGGGCGTGCGATCAAGTTGTACGGGCCGTTGGCGGGTGGGGGGCTCGGGTACGCTTGTTGGGGGGGGGGTGCGTGAGGTACTTGGGCGTGCGATCAAGTGGTACGGGCCGTTGGCAGGTCGGGGGGGCTTGCGTATGCTTGTTGGGGGTGTGTGCGTGCGGTACTTGTGCGTGCAAGCGAGTTGTACGGGCCGTTGGTGGGTGGGGGGCTCAGGTACGCTTGTTGGGGGGTGTGCGTACGGTACATGTGCGTGCGATCAAGTTATACGGGCCGTTGGTGGGGGGAGGGCTCAGGTACGCTTGTTGGGGGGGTGTGCGTGCGGTACATGTGCGTGCGATCAAGTTATACAGGCCGTTGGCGGGGGGAGGGCTCGCGTACGCTTGTTGGGGGGGTGTGCGTCCGGTACTTGGGCGTGCGATCAAGTTGTACGGGCCGTTGGCGGGTCGGGGGGGCTCGTGTACGCTTGTTGGGGGTGTGTGCGTGCGGTACATGTGCGTGCGATCCAGTACGGGAATTTGGGGGGGGTCGCGGTCGCGTAGGCTTGCGCGAGGGGTACACGTGTGGTATGTATTGATTGCGCTTGCTGTGAGGCATGGGATCCCGTACGAATCCATCTTCATGCGCGACTAATTTGGCCCGTACGAATCGCGTACAGGGTTCCCCAACTGGATCGTACTTGTGTGGTTGTACGGCAGGTTTACAAATCGTACGGTTTGATTTCCGACGCAGAGTCGTACGGGGGCTTCGACTGTTGTTCGTACGGATGGCTGATATTCGTACGGGAATAGGCACAAAATGATCGTACTACGCAGGTCGGATGGTTTTTTACAATTCGTACGGATTCGGCTACGAATACGATTCGTACGGGGGATTTTTTTTACCGGATCGGAATCGACGCCCAAGTGAATCAACTGCTCACACATCTATGCACAGAGTCATACACCTCCCAGCCACTCACACATATACTCAGTCTCCCATACAAATACTTGGGTAACCAATCAATAACCCATATAGCTACTCATATAGCTACTGATTAACACATGCAGCAGTTTATAGAACAACAGACATAATAATGCACAAATTAAGACAGTTTAGTCACTAACCCCTGCACTCAGTGAGACACATTTAATCACTCACTCATACAGTCAGTCATGCACCTACTAAATCCTTCATCCAGACACTTATACATCCACTCATTCTTCAATATGTAAGACATATTTTAACTTTACAGAAACATACAGTCACTGGATGTTGTCATCAGTGATGTCATTTGAGATGTCATCAGTGATGTCATTTGAGATGTCATCAGTGATGTCACTGGTCATGTCATGAATGATGTAATATGTGACATCATCAGCATTGGATTGCGGGTGCACGATATATAGTTAGTGCAACTAACTATATATGCGAATTTCAATGGTTTTGTGCGAGTAAAATAAGGTTTTGTAAATGCTAATCCCTAACTATATATGGTCTATAACCTATGGTTTTTTCAGTGAATATATATATATACATATTATACATATATATATATACACTAAAAAATATATATATAGTTCAGCTAACTATAACTCATGCCCCCACAATATACTGCTGATGATGTCATATGTTACATCACTCATGTGTGTATATATATATATATATATATATATATATATATATATATATATATATATATATATATATATATATATATATATATATATATATATATATATATATATATATATACATATATATATATAGGATCACTGAAATAATATCTGCTGCCAAAAAATCGAGTTCCCATAATATCGATGACAAAATATCAAGGGACATAATATCGACTTTCTATCTTCACTAAGGTAAGTACAAAAATATCGAGTTTTAAATATCGAGTGTTAAAAATATAGACTGTCAAAATATCGTTTTTTTATGTCTTTAAAATAAGTTAAAACTATTATAATAATAAATATATTTAATATAAACATTGTTAAAATTATTAAATAAATGTAACATTATTACATAATTAATGTAACTTTAAAAATTAATAATAATAATACATATATATATTTAAATACATGTTATTAATAAAACATATAGAATATATTTACCATAGCATAGCAAAAGGTTTAAATTTAATGTAACCACTCCAGTGGGTGCTACATTAAAGAGATCGTTGGATAGCGTAGGGGTAAATATTACTATTCCCACTTCAGTGGGTGCAAGAGTAGGGAAAGCGTTGGATAGCGTAGGGGTAAAATTTACTATTCCCACTCCAGTGGGTGCAACAGTAGGGAAAGCGTTGGATAGCGTAGAGGTAAAAATTACTATTCCCACTCCAGTGGGTGCAACAGTAGGGAAAGCGTTGGATAGCGTAGGGGTAAAAATTACTATTCCCACTCCAGTGGGTGCAACAGTAGGGAAAGCGTTGGATAGCCTAGGGGTAAAAATTACTATTCCCTCTCCAAAGAGTGCAACAGTAGGGAAAGCGCTGGATAGCGTAGGGGTAAAAATTACTATTCCCACTCCAGTGGGTGCTACAGTAGGGAAAGCGTTGGATAGCGTAGGGGTAAAAATTACTATTACCACTCCAGTGGGTGCTATAGTAGGGAAAGCGTTGGATAGCGTAGGGGTAAAAATTACTATTCCCACTCCAGTGGGTGCAACGGTAGGGAAAGCGTTGGATAGCGTAGGGGTAAAAATTACTATTCCAACTCCAGTGGGTGCAACAGTAGGGAAAGCGTTGGATAGCGTAGGGGTGAAAATTACTATTCCCAATTAACTATTTTAAATTATTTACCAATTATAATTTAATTATTTCCCAATTAATAATTAATTTAAACATATAAATAATTTACATAATTATTTAATTAAAATTAAATTACTTTCCACCCTATTCCCCTATAAACACACAACCCGCTACAGAAAATAAATTACAAAATTGTAATTATTTATCAATTATTTATTTTTAATTAATTACCAATTATATTTTAATTAATTACCAATTATTATTTAATTAACAATTAGATTAAATTTACATAATTAATTAATTATAATTAAATTACTTCCCACCCTATTCCCCTATAAACCCACAACCCGCTGCAGATTTATATTACACAAATAATATTAAATATTAATAACTTACCTAATTTTCGATATTTTTGTTGTCTATATTTTATCTAGTCTATATTATGTCTAGTCTATATTTTTGATTCGATATTTTGGCTATTCTAGTCGATATTACTTGATATTTTTGTTGTCTATATTTTGTCTAGTCTATATTTTGTCCAGTCTATATTTTTTACTCGATATTTTGTCCAATCGATATTTTGGAATCGATATTATGTCTGTTTACCATATATATATATATATATATATATATATATATATATATATATATTCACTGAAAAAAACATAGGTTAGAGACCATATATAGTTAGCTGCACATTTTATTGATATAAAACCAATGAAATTCCCTATATAGTTAGTTGCACTAACTATATATTTCGCACATCCGCAATCCAATGCTGATGATGTCACATATTACATCATTCATGAATTAAAGAAAAGCGTAATCTGCGAACCGGTCTCTTCAACTTTGCCAAATTTCAAATAATTCCGCTCAGCCGTTCGGACTGTAGCCGTGTCTAAAGGTCCTATGGAAATTTGCATGGGGAAAACACGTTTTGGGACCCCCCTTTTATCTCAGCCCCCACTTGACGAACCCCCCTCAAACTTTCAGGGAAGGAGCGGAGCGTAACGGGCCATCTTCTTTGAGAAATTCACGTAGATTCATTAACTGGCGCCAAAGTTATTCCCAATAGAATGTTGGTGATTTCCTATGGAAACTAGGTCCTAACTATATATACCTACTGGCTACCGCCAGTAGGTAATATATATATATATATATATATATATATATATATATATATATATATATATATATATATATATATATATATATATATATATTCACTGAAAAAACCATAGGTTTCACACCAGTTATAGTTAGGAATTAGCATTTAAAAAACCTATTAAATTCACTGAAAAAACCATAGGTTTCACACCAGTTATAGTTAGCTGGAAATTTTACTGATATAAAACCATTGAAATTCCCACGTTATAGTTAGTCGGACTCACTATAACTTGCGCGTGCAATGCACTGCTGATGACATCACATATTACATCACTCATGACATGGTCAGTGACATCACTCATGACACCATCCTTGTGACATAGTGACAGACCTCCTTTCACTATAATGTAACCCTTGAGACACATATTCAAAAATAGAAACTGAAATTTTTTAAAAAATGGAGATACCTATATCAGTTACAACAAGCAATTCAGTAATTCCACTATCTATATACACATCCACTCATTCACCAATAGTTCTATATAGTCACTCATACATATACTCACTCATCATATGAAGTGATACACCTATACATCCTGTTACACACCGACATTCATCCAAAAGTTACTCACACACATATTCACACGTGCAAATAAACTATTGGACATCCATTTATTTGAATATAGAGTTATACACACACTTCCACCTTACTTCTATTTAAAATTACACATATTTATTCTCTTAAACAATCACTTATAGAAACACATACTTATTTAAACAGGAACTCTTACAATCTCTTACTCTCACATATACTCACTTATATACATCAATATTCATATATACTAGATTAAAACATATGTAGTTACTGATAAAGACACTAGTGAGACAGTCATTCACTCACTAACAAACACATATAGACACTCATCCACCCATACAGTCCTGTACATATGTTGTCTTCAAAACACATACAAACAAAGAGTCAGTCACTCATGCATCTATGTGCTAAGTAATACCCCCACCAAACCATATAGACACTCATACTGATACTAATAAAAATATCTAATAACCCATATACATACACATGAGTGGATGTGTATTAGATGGTGATATTACTGAATTGGTTGTTGTAACTGGTATGGGTATATCCACTTTTTTGAAAATATTAGTTTCTATTTTTGAATATGTGTTTCATGGGTTACATTACACTGAAAGGAGGTCTGTCACTGTGTCACAAGGATGGTGTCATCAGTGATGTCATGAGTGATGTCACTGACCATGTCATGAGTGATGTAATATGTGATGTCATCAGCAGTGCATTGCACGCGCAAGTTATAGTGAGTCCGACTAACTATAACGTGGGAATTTCAATGGTTTTATATCAGTAAAATTTCCAGCTAACTATAACTGGTGTGAAACCTATGGTTTTTTCAGTGAATTTAATAGGTTTTTTAAATGCTAATTCCTAACTATAACTGGTGTGAAACCTATGGTTTTTTCAGTGAATTTCATAGGTTTTTTAAATGCTAATTCCTAACTATAACTGGTGTGAAACCTATGGTTTTTTCAGTGAATTTCATAGGTTTTTTAAATGCTAATTCCTTTGTATATCGAGTTTCTAACCTTTTTTTTTTTTACAATTTGCTGTTTTTTTTTAAGTATTCATTTTTTCTTATAATTTTTTTCTTTTGCGCTCTGGGTGCGCGCTCCGGGAAGCTTTCAGCTAAGCTCTCCTGTAAGCTTCTCCGAGAGCTCATCTGAAAGCGCACCCAGAGCGCAACTGTCGTTCGTGAAAAAAAAATATGAATGAAAAGTTAATAATAATGCAAAACATTTCGTACCATACAAATAAAATTAGTTTTTTTTAATATGGAAAATGATTATGCATTTCTATAAAAGATTGATGACGTCACTTCGGCGCGCAACGTAAGTGCCCTCGGAAGCGCATACGTGCGCGGCGCATAAACGCACGGAAAAGCGCCTACGATCGCGCCACGTTTGCGCCCCGGAAGCGCCTACGATCGCGCTGCGTAAACGCACCCGGAAGTGCTCCGGAGCGCGCAGCGTAAACGCATCGGGTCATGTGACCCTCAAATAACACTTTTCATTGGTTGCTAACAGTTTTTTTTTACAATGAATGAAATCCCCACCCATTTCCTTCACTTCTTCTTTCACTTTTGTGACTGAAAGACCTGCCTTTTTTGCTGCTCCATATTCCTGGATTCATCATGGCTGCCAGACCATCCAGCAGTGAAGATGACTTCATTGATGAAGAGCCTCCTACCCCAAAGGTGAAGGAACATTTCATTTGGAAATTTTTTAAGTTTCCAGAAGGCCAGAAGAAGGTGAATGCACCAAAAGTAGAGTGCAGGATCTGCAAACAGGTCCTGTCACGGGGTAACCCCCAAAAAAAATACTCTTTTGGGAACTTTACGATGATCCGACATGTGGAGAGGAGGCACCCCCAGAATTTTGCCCGGGAAAGTGTCAGGGCTCTGGCACAGGAGGTTCCCAGAGATGGGGCCTCTACATCAACAGGAGGAGCAACTTCTTCTGGAAGAGAACAATCTCAGGGGCAGGTAGCAAACATTCAACCTGCATTCAACCATGGGGTCGTCAAATGCAGATACTGCAATCAACTCCTCACCTATGGGGAGCAAAGTGTCCTGCTCATGGTTCGGGCATTGGAGAACCATCACTGCCCTTCCCACCCCTAATTTTTTTCTTTTCTTTTTGCTCCTGTTGAGCAGTTTCTATTCCCTGTTTTTGTTCCTCTTCAGTTAAAAGAAGAAAACCAAAAGTTCTTTTCAGAACTACCTCCAATTCTCATCAAAGAGCTATAATCTTAAAAAATGAAGAGTAAGTGAAATATAGTGCATTGATAATTGAAAGGAGAATGAGTAAGAAAGAACAGAAAGGTATGAGAGGTGAAAGGAAGTGAAGTAGGAGGAATGAAAGAAGGTGAGTGTTAGAAAAGAAAGTTATGACACAGTGAATAAACTGGAGTATTTCTGACATATCTGTAAACACAAAAGTAACGCATTGCAGGAGTGCGTCACAAAAGTGACGCAACTCCAGTAATGTGTCCTTTCACATGGAAAAAGCACCATGTGAAAGGTTTGCTGTGAAGCAGGCGCAAGATTTTGGCGCAACTGCATCCTAAAAGTGACGCACTGCGTCATTATTACCAAGCTTTTTGCAAGGAACACCCCCTCTGCATGCATTATACCTGACACTATTTTTTAAAAAGTGACGCATCTAGGTACATGGGTCACTTTTTAAAACTCTGCGCCATATTGTATCTGCATCAGGTATATTGTATGCAGAGGGGCAATCCCGCGCAAAAAGCTTGGTAATAACAACGTACTGAAATCTATGAGATTTCCCTGCGTCACTTTTAGGATGCTATTGCGTCAAAATTTTGCACCGGCCTCGCATCACTTTTATGTTTACACATATGTCAGAAATACTGACGTATCTGTAGCTCCTTGCAACATGATTCGTCATACATTAAATATGACACATCTGGAATGTCATAAGGACTGTGGACAGAAAAGTGACGCATCACACCAGCAGTGTAATAAAATGTGCCTCGTTGCACTATATTTAAAGGATGCAACAGCATCCTAAAAGTTACGCAGTGAAATCTCAAACATTTCACTGCGTCGCTATTACAAAGCTTTTAGTGGGAGAACACCCCCTCTGCATGCATTATACCTCACGCAGATATAATGTGGCGCTTGATTTTAAAAAGTGACCCATCTACCTAGATACCTCACTTTTTAAATATAACGCAACGCGGCACATTTTTTTACACTACTGGTGCAATGCGTCACTTTTCTGTGCGCACTCCTTATGACATTCCAAGTAACGCATTGCTGGAGTGCGTCACAAAAGTGACGCAACTCCAGTAATGTGTCCTTTCAAATGGGGAAAGCAGCATATGAAAGGTCTTGCCTCAGTCTAACACCTGCTGTAAAGCAGGCACAAGATTTTGACGCAACAGCATCCTAAAACTGACGCAGTGAAATCTGAAAGATTTCACTGCGTCGCTATTACAAAGCTTTTTGCGGGAGAACACCCCCTCTGCATGCATTATACCTGACGCTATTTTTAAAAAGTGACGCATCTAGGTACATGGGTCACTTTTTAAAACTCTGCGCCATATTGTATCTGCAACATGATTCGTCATACATTAAATATGACACATCTGGAATGTCATAAGGAGTGCGCACAGAAAAGTGACGCATAACACCAGCAGTGTAATAAAATGTACCTCGTTGCACTATATTTAAAAAGTGACGCATCTAGATAGATGCGTCACTTTTTAAATATTGCATAACAATGCGCATTTTTTTACACCGCTGGTGCGTCACAAAAATTGACGCACAGGAAGCGCAAAACTAACAGCGCAAGGCCTTCATAAATATAATCCTGGATTTTCCCCGTGCTTCGCCGGTGCGCGTACCATGCGCTTCCCCCGCGCAAAACGAAAAAAAAATTTTAATGCCCTGCAGGACCCTATTTTAGTCCCTACATCAAACCTAGGGGGTCAGAGGGGGTCTACTCTTCCCCCTTATGGTCATTTGCCCCTTTTTTTTTCAAACCCCTTGTGTCTCGATTTTACCGAGACACAAGATGGCGGCCGCTCCGGACTGTTTAGAATGTTTACAGACAACTGAGAGCCAATCAGCTTCCTGCGCGCAAGTCGCGTGCCGCGCCTGGAGCGCACTCGGGTGCGCGCACGGGAGAGCGCCTATAGATATATATATTTTTTTGAACCTAAATTACTCAAAATCCACTGGAGCACATATCTTGAGACATAGCAAAGGCACATCGGGCTACCAGTCCCTACAATTTTGCCAAGTTTGGTGGAAATCCATTCAGCCGTTCGGGCTAAAAGTGAAATCGACCGCCCTATGGAAATTAACATGGGGAAAACGCGTTTTGGGACCCCCCTTTTATCTCGGCCCCCGCTTGACGAATCCCCCCCAAACTTTCAGGGAAGGACCGGACCGCCATGAGACCATTTTCCTGAAAATTTCAGGCAGATTCGTCAACCGGCGCCAAAGTTATTCAAAATAGAATGTTGAGATTTAACATTGAAAATTATCCTAACTATAACTACCTACTGGCGACCGCCAGTAGGTAATATATATATATATATATATATATATATATATATATATATATATATATATATATATGTATTTATGCTAAACACATCCCTCTAGTCTCTTTATGAAGCTAGTGGCAGAAGTACATTCAGTAAACTCATTTAGCACACAGTAAATTAGCACAATATAGGTTGAGTCCTTGGGGCGTACCAAACCATATATTAAGAAAGTGGTATAAGAACCACAAATGACATAGAGACAAGGCCTAGAGCCTATAGAACTGCTGGGGCCACCAGGAACCACCCAAGGTAGTGACACAGTGGACCCACGGGGGACATGTGCAGTGTCTAAACACAGCCGCAAATCAGCATTAACTTCTATGGGGAAAGTCGGGGTTGGAATTTTAAAGATTAAGGACACTTAGAAGAGAACTTGGAGCAAACCCCTTTAGAACTAGGAGGTTCTAGAGTCAACACCCATGGGAGCACCGGAGTACTTGAGTTACTTCACCCAGGAAAGCCGGGTGTATAGGTGTCTTTTTGTGTCAGGTTTCGTCGTCGATTTCAATGGCGATCTGCTGCAAAGTGCTGCTGGCGACCAAATTGAAAGTGTTCGGTGGATCAAAGGATGGATCGGAGATGTGAAGAACCTTGAAAGCAGAGGGGACAGAGTCTGGGTCACTTGCCAGTGACCAGGAAGGCAGTGAGCGGATGCCCTCCGATGTCAGGTGATTTCAGGTGAAGAAGGTGACGTTTGACTCTTCAGCACGAGGACCAGGAGGCATCAATGATGACCATGAGCTGAATTTGAGATGTCCCACAAAGGATGTTGAGTGCTGTGGTGTCAGTTTCCGGATTGAACCCAACAAGTCTTGCAACAGCAACCCACGCAAAGATTGGCTTTGGTGCAGATCAACAAGGTCTTAGGGACTCACCGCTCGGTGGTGAGTTAGGGCACATCTGGAGCAACCAGGGAAGCCCAAAGGAAAGAAGAGTTACCTTCTTGTAGACCCACCAGTCGATGGAGCAGGGATAGCAAAGGTGCCTAGAGCAGAAATGCTAGAAGCAGGCTCACAGAACACTCCTAGAGTGTAGGCCCAAAATCTTCGATGCAGATGGTGCTTGGGGCTTGGACTACAATTAGCACAATGCACAACTTCAGGAAAGCTCGGTAGGTTGATGCACTAGCAAATGTGCACAGTGTCCAGGAGTTCCAGTCCCACGTCACTTGTGAGGTCTACGGGTCTCAGCTTGCTGGGATCTCGTGTCGGCCTCTGAGAAGTCTGAAGGTCTGTGCCATAGGAGTGACTTATAGGTTTATATGTGTCAGTGATTAAAGGTAGATATAGGTAAACAATATCCTAGTAAGGGGTGCATGCACCACCTTACCCAGGCTGCAGTAGCAGTCCTGTGGTGTTATTTTGGAAGGCTTTCCAGGGGTGGCATATTACATGCTGCAGCCCTTGGTAGGCCTCTGGGGTACCTCTGCCCTTAGTACACAGTGTACCATATACTGGGGACTCACAAGGGAACACCAGTAACCAAGCTGGAGTGTACCTAAAGTACATGCAATCATTTTAGAGAGGAGGTAGCAAGGCTGGGGTCCTGGATAGCAGGGCCCCAGCCAGACTAAAGTCGAGAAACGGTGAAACACCAGCAAAAAGTGGGGGTAACCATAGTAAGCAGATCCTACTCTCCTACACAGCCCCCCCAAACGCAGGGACATTAAGCTAACCTTGATCAGTTGAGTCTTCATGTTCTAAGTGGAAATATATGGAGAGTCCATCTGCATTGGCATGGTTACTCCCAGGTCTATATTCCACTGTATAGTCCATCCCCAGTAGGGAACTGGACCACCTCAAAAGTTTGGGGTTTTCACCCTTCATCTGTTTTAGCCATAAGAGGGGCTTATGCTCAATCTGAACAGTGAAGTGAGTGCCAAACAAGTATGGCCTCAGCTTCTTCAGAGCCCAAACCACAGCAAAGGCCTCCCTCTCAATAGCTGACCAACGGTTCTCCCTAGCGGTCTGCCTTCTGCTAATAAAAGCTACTAGCTGGTCCTGACCTTCATTATTCAATTGTGATAGCACAGCCCTTACCCCCAACTCAAATGCATCTGTTTGGACAATGAATTCTTTGGAGTTGTTATGAATTTGCAGAATTGGTGCAGTACACATGGCCTGCTTCAGGTCATCAAATGCCTTTTGACAGCTAACAGTCCACTGAACTTTCTTTGGCATTCTTTTAGAAGTTAAGTCATTCAGGGGTGTCACAATGGAACCATACCCTTGACAAATCTCTTGTAGTACCCAGTCAGGCCCGAGAAATCTCTGACCTGAGTCTGCGTAGTTGGAGCAACCAATTCCATGATGGTCTGGATTTTACTCTGTAATGGTTGAACCTGGCCTCCACCTACAAGGTGGCCCAGGTATACAACCTGACTCTGCCCTATCTTGCACTTACTAGCCTTGATAATTAGGCCTGCCTTTTGCAGGGCCTCCAAAACATTTCTCAGGTAGACCAGGTGATCCTCCCAGGTAGAGCTAAAGACAGCAATTGCCTCTGGGTACCTAATGGCATGGTCAACCAGCACTAGGATAAACCTGTGCCCAGATGCTGTCTGAGGCTCCTTTGGTCCAAAAATGTCAATCCCCAATCTCTCAAAGGGAACCCCCACCACAGGTAGTGTTATCAGGGGGGCCTTTGTAGTGCCACCTGCCTTACCACTGGCTGGACATGTGACACAGGAGCGACAAAGCTCCTTTGTGACTTCAGACATGTGGGCCAATGAAAGTGAGGGACAATTCTGTCCCAAGTCTTGTTTTGGCCGAGGTGTCCTGCAAAAGGAATATCATGTGCTAGTGTCAATAGGAAACCCCTGAACTTCAAAGGTATAACTAACCTCCAGGCTGCACCAGGCTTGGGGTCTCTACTCTCTGAATACAGGAGTCCATCATCTCAATACATTTTATACATTTTATGGGTGCCACTAGCATTCCCAGCACCCTAAGCAGCAGCCTGCTGTCTGAGGGGTTCAAGAGAAGGGCAGCTCAGCAGCTCCTGACTCAGATCTGCCATCGAAGGGCCCCCTGTCCCCAAGAACTCAACCTAATCAGGCTCCTGCCCATCTGGGAAAGTTCTTTCTTCAGGAGCACAATCATCTCCCTCAAGAGACTGATCATCACTCTGAGTCAGGGGGAAGGCACTGCCCTAACCCTACTGCTCCTCTTCTTGGAAGGCACCTGGTCTATTATTCCAGAATCCTGGGCCTGTTCAGTTTTAGACATTTTGGCCTGTGACCTAGACACACCAAACACATGTGCAGAGATTCCTAACATTTCTGCATGGGTCCTTAACTCCACTTCAGACCAGGCTGAATGCTGTAAATCATTGCCAAGCAAGAGTTTGCAGGGAGGTCTGCACATACCACAACTTTCTTAAGGCCAGTTTCAACTTCCCAGGAGAAATTAATAACTCCCAGGGCATGGTTGGTCATGACATTGCTAGCATTGGTCACTTGGTAAAGTTCACCAAGTATGGTTTGTCCATGGTCCACAAGGTATTGTGTCACCATTGTGACACTCGTTCCTGTGTCCCTGTAGGCCATTGCCTCTTTTCCATTTATCAAGGGCTGCTGTCTGTATTTGCCCAAGTTACTAGGACTCACACAGGAGGACATATCCATGCCTCCATCACAGATCAGAACAGCCTGAGTTGGAACTCTGACTAGGCCAGAGCCCATCTCAGTACCCAGGGTTAACCCTACTACACCCTTCTGCTGAGTACCACCCCTTGGAGCTGAACTAGGGGGAACAGTTGCCTTAGGGGCAATGGTGGCTAGAGTTGAATCTTTTCTACGGCAATCACTAGTCCAATGGCTGTTCTGTTTACAGACTGTACACCATGGTTTCTTTTGGCCTTTCCTCTTGGAAGATTGGGAATCTCCACCAGTAGAAGATATTTGGGGTCCTCGTGAAGACTTCTGGTCTTTACCCTTCTCCACACCCTTATTAGGATCTTGCTTCTTCTGGTCACCACCTTGGTTCTGTACCTTCTGCTTCACCCTGATTCTGACTCATTTGTCTGCCTTCTTTCCCAATTCTTGGGGAGAGGTCAAATCAGGTCTACTAGGTGCTGATGCAACAGCTGATTCTGACAGTTATGAAGGATCTGCTCCCTCATAATCAAGTTGTATAATCCTGTATAATCACACAATTTACTGCCCAGTAACCAGCCCTCCAGAGCTCTTAGTAGTGCAATTAACAAAGTCAACCCAGTCCTGGGTCTGTGTCTTTTAGGTATCTCTGAACTGTATTCTATACTGCTCAGTGGTTAGGCCAAATCCATCTATTAGAGCACTCTTCAGGACTTTGTAATCATCAGCATCCTCTTCTCTGACAGTGAGGAGCTTGGCTCTACCTTTGTCTGCAAAGGAGAGCCACAAGTTTGCTGCCCACTGCTCCTGGGGGACCTTATTTACTTTGCAGGCCCTTTCCAGTGCAATTATCCATTTTTGGACATCATCCCCACTCTGGTAGGGAGGGACAATCTTGTTTAGGTTTCTATGGTCATAAGACCTATCCCTACCACTAGGGAAGTTGCTGCCACCATGGAACTCTAGTCCCATCTTTTTTCTTGCTCTTCCAAGCTCCAGGGACTCACTTTCTAAGGCCATTCTTTGTTTCCTTATGTTCAGTTGGGCTTCTTCAAACTTCAGCAGATTCTCTTTCTTCTCCTGGGAGGTGTCCCTCCTATGAAAAGAGACAGAGGTCCCTACAGATGTGTCAGAATCTTTCAATTCCACTGAAGGAACTCTTGGCCTTCTAGGCACACCCCAACTCTTCCTGGAGGGACATATACAGGGCTATCTTGGTCTTCTTCATCTCCAGTTGGAGCTGGATTGTCCAGGTCTAGGTCATTGTCACCTGCCTGGTCAACATCAGAGTCTGAGTCTCCTTGGTTTGTACCACTGGCCTCTTCTCCTTCTGTTGCTTTCACCCCATTGCCTACCCTTTCAGGCTCTGCAGCCTTCCTCTCGTCATCAAGCAGCAACACCTCTCTGAGATTTTGGGTGGTGTCATTCTTGCCTGTCTTCAGTTTCCTCATAGTACAGAGAGCCCTTAATTCTAAAAAAGGGAATGTGTCATACTTGGATGTCTGTAACATAAAGACATCTGGTAGGGGCCCACTGGTTCCTGGCCCTGAACACATAACCAGTGAGGTGTGGTGTATGCACTACCTACTCTAGTTGTTTACCTACTAAACTCTCTAGAGTTGTAGAAAGGGTGTGTTTAAGCCCTTAACACACAACTCTAAGTTCATTAGAACTTACTGTATTTAAGCTTACATTATACGTACCTCTGGTACCTTTAGATGTTTTCAAATGATCAATCACTCGAGAGTATCTGGCAAAACAATAGCAAGCTGGAATCCCACATGCTGCACACCAATGTCAAAAGTTGGCCTGGCATATGCTGTCCACAATTCAAATGGGCACCTGGCACCAGTCCAAATGACCCTTATTGATGGTAGGTGTAAATACAACCTATAAAGAAAGCTATCCTGGTGGTAGCTGTGGAGAGCAGCCTTCAGGCTGAGTCTTGAAGGAATGTAAAGCAGCTTGTTTTACCATTCTGTGATCTCATGAATGACCAAATGAAAGGAAAACCACACCAGGTATATGTATAAAATATATGTATTTATTCTAAACACATCCCTCTAGTCTCTTTATGAGGCTAGAGGCAAAAGTACATTCAGTAAACCTATTTAGCACACAGTAAATTAGCACAATATACGTGGAGCCCTAGGGGCATACCAAACCATATATTAAGAAAGGGGTATAAGAACCACAACTAACATAGAGACAAGGCCTAGAACCTTTAGAATCACTGGGGCCACCAGGAACCACCAAAGGTAGTGACACAGGGGACCCACCGGGGACAGGTGCAGTGTCTAAACACAGCCACGAATCACAAGTAACTTCTATCGGGAAAGTCGCAGTTGGAATTTTAAAGAATAAGTACACTTAGAAGAGGACTTGGAAGGACACTTTAGAACTAGGAAGTTCTAGAATGAAACACCCACGGCAGCACCGGAGTACTCGAGGTACCTTACCCAGGGAAGCCGGGTGCATAGGTGTCTTTTTGTGTTGGGTTTCCTCATCGATTTCAAGTGATCCGCTGCAAAGTGCTGCTGGCGACCAAGTCGAAAGTGTCCGGGTGGATCCAAGCATGGATCGGAGATGTGAAGAACCTGAAAGCAGAGAGGACAGAGTCTGGGTCACTTGCCCATGACCAGAAACACAATGAGCAAATGCCCACCAATGTTGGGTGATTTCAGGTGAAGTAGGCGAAACTTGACTCTTCAGCCGCGAGGACCAGGAGGCATCAAAGACAACCAAGAGCTGGATTCAAGTTGTCCCACAAAGGATGTCAAGTGCTACGGTATTGTTTTTGGGATTGGGCCCAACTAGACCTTGGCAACAGCAACCCACACAAAAAGTAAAGATTGGCTTCGGTGCAGACCAGAAAGATCTGAGGGACTCACCACTCGGTGGGGAGTGAGGTCATGTCTGGAGCAACCAGAGAAGTCAAAAGGACAGAAGAGTTACCTTTGTGAGGACCCACCAGTTGACAGACCAGGGATCATGAAGGGGCCTTGAGCAGAAATGCTAGAAGCAGGCTCACGGAACACTCGTTGAGGGTAGGCCCACAATCTTTGATGCAGAGAGTGCTTGGGGCTTGTGCTACAAGTAGCCTAATGCACAACTTTGGGAAACCTCGGGAAGTTGATGCACTAGCAAATGTGTACGTGTACAGGAGTTCCTGTCCCATGTCACTCGTGAGGGCTGCAGGTTTCAGCTTTGCTGGGATCTCGTGTTGGCCTCTGTAAAGTCTGGAAGTCCTTGTCCTGAGTCACAAAGACTTTGGGGTCCGGCAGGAGCCTCAGAAATGCAGACCGGCAAGATGCTTCTTTGGTGCCTGCTTGAGCAGGGGAGTCACTCCTTGACCCCAAGGGAGATCCTCCTGTCTTCTAGTCATGTAGATTTTGAAGTTCTAGGATGTATGTTGCAGAGTTGTGTCCTGGTGTAATCTGAAGTCCTAAGGACTGGGGTCCCATGCTTATACTAAGTTAGGGGGTTGGCCATACTCTGGGGAGCCACCTAGGGGAGGGTCTGGGGAGAGGGGTGGTTACACCCCTTTCCCTCTGTCCAGTTTCACACCAGAGCTGGGGCTGAGTGCCCCTGCAACCAGTTTGAACTGGGGTATGCACAGGGATACCAAGTATGCCCCCAGCACTGTCTGAAAAGCATTCTATGAATGCACCAACCCAGCCCCAATACACTAAAGCCTGTCTGGGAGGTGGTTACACCTCCCTGTGACAGGAAACCTATTGTCCAGGCCTCCCCTGCTGGAGTTTCAATGAGCAGCAGGCGGTCAGACTTGTGTCTGGGTCTGCAGCATCCATTTTGTGATGCTAGGGCTATTTTAAACTATTACCAGTTCTGTAAGTGTGTACATGTCTTCTCCCTCTAGAAGGGTGGAATTCTACCCCCGCCGCCTGGACTGGTGGGGGGGTGGGATTCCAAAGTGTTTGACACCAAACACAACATGTTTTCATGCAGCCATTCCAAAGTGAGCATTTACCGCGAGGTTATAATGCACTTAAGAGTATATGGTCTGGCTGCATCACAGAACAGCCTCAGAGAATAGATTCCGAATGCTGCAGAGGGGTCCTGCTCATGCATGGGAACCCTCTCACACAAAACCAAGCACTCTGCCTTCAGGATTGATAAGGCCTGCCATAGGAGTGACTAATAGGTTTATATGTGTCAGTGATTAAAGATAGATATAGGTAACCTATATCTTAGTAAGGGGGGCAGGTACCACCTTACCCAGACTGCAGCAGCAGACCTGTGGTGCCATTTTGGAAGGCTTTCCGGGGTGGAATAATACATGCTTCAGCCCCTGGTAGGCCTCTGTGGTACCTATGCCCTTAGTACCTAAGGTACCATATATTAGGGACTCACAAGGGTAACATAGTAACCAATCTGGAGTATACCTAAAGTACATGCAATCATTTAAAATAGGAAGTAGCTCGGCTGGGGTCCTTTATAGCAGGGCCCCAGCCAGACTAAAGTCGAGAAACAGTGAAAACCAGCAAAAAGTGGGGGTAACCATAGTAAGCAGATCCCACTCTCCTACAACGACCATCTCAAAAGGACAGGTGGCCCTCAAATGAAAGGCCATCTGACCATCTACTTTACACAGCCCAAGCAGGTTTTAGAAAGGGCGTGTGACTGAATAAACATTACCTCAATCCTGTGATAGAGCGCGCAGGTCACTGGACTATAATTTTACCATACTCACCTGGGCCCATAATCAATAACTAATTTTACTTAATCAGGTAACCTTCACTCTACTTCCAGATATTTTTACCTACTAGGTCCGATACCATTGGCTTACCAATCCTTGTCGCTGGTACCTGTAACATATTGGATCAGGGAGTTAGTTTTAGAGATAGTTCAATAAATAATAGCATTTGCACTCATATAATAACCACAGACTCGGGAAGTTTTAAACTCTTTATCTAAATTTCATAAATGGTCATGATCCAGAGATTAAACACCAAAAGACTCTCAATAATAAAAATCGAAATTAATGTATAACTATGCAAAAAATATATTATACTAATCATTTAACAATAAGGGAAGGTAAGAAAAAGGAACATGCTATATATTCAAACGTTTAAGTCGTCAAATTTAAAGGGAGGGTACGGAAAAAAGAAACATAATATGTAAAATGATTTTATCATTCAACTATAGGGTAGGTAAGAGAATGGAACACACTATTAAATCAAAAACGAATTAATCATTTACTAAAAGGATAGGTAAGAAAAAAGAACCTGTTATTCAAGAATTTTCTAAAGATTTTTAACCATAGGGCAGGTAAGGAAAGGAACATATATATATGTATATATAATCAAAACTTTCACGTATAGGGAGGGTAAAGAGAAGGAACAAGATATACGATGACGAACCCACACAGATTTATATTTACCTAGAATGGTGTGAAGACCAACCCTGGCCATGGGTCAGTTGAAAGACAGAAACCCCAAAAGTTGCAGTTGCCAGTAGGCAAGCAGGTGCAGATCAGAATCAGGACAGGAAAACCAAATTTGGATCAGGACAGGACCACCAAAGGTTAAGACCAGCCCTCACAGTTCAGTTGCAAAGCCTGCGCTACTCCCTCTCTGCAGCTAACAGTCAGAACCCCGATTGGGTTATCGATTTCACCGATAAAGTGCTTCGCCAGCACCTCAGCTTCCCAGAACCCCGATTGGGTCAGCGAATCTTCTGACAGAGTGCTCCGCAGCCCTCTGCTCTTAGTCACCTATTGAGTGCGTTGGGTCAGTGACAGGTCAGCTATTCGGACAAGTCGGACAAATTAACTAGCTAAGCCTACCCTAGTTATACTATTTTCAGGTCAGTGTACCACCCCCCAATGTTGTAAATGTAAGGATCCCCAATTTTAATTGGTCAAAGAGTGAGGAGAGGTCATCACACCACACCAAATTTTGATACCTCAGTGTTGAATATAAATTTTACGTTCCGGCCCATCAATTTATTTTCACATGACCTTTTATTCCAACCAACAATAAATGTTCTATTGGTAAATACATTGTATATCATTTAGTCTTCCTCTCGTGGGGTCATTAGTTGATCTTCCCAGGCGCTTCTTGGCTGAAACTGTCCTTGCCTCGAATTCAATGACAAATTATTATGGCTCCCTCTGGAGTCTTGACATGCGCAGATTGATTTTCAAGATGAAGTAATAACACATGCCAGGCCCAAAGATTAATATACATGAAAAGTAGAAGAGAAAGATTTTAGGACACAGAATAAATGAATACACTTTATTCCAGGCATCTCTACTCTACACCAATTATTTTATATTTAGGCAGAACGAATAGCTTAGCAAAAGCAGCAGTGCAAGCTTCTCGCATGTGAGGACACAGAACAGCCATCTTAATTCTAGTACACAGAAATGAAATGAAATGAAATGAAATGAAATGAAAATGTGATTTGTAGAGCGCTGCAGCTGCCCTGAGGCGTCCAGGCGCTAAAAACAGTGAAAGCCCTCATAAGGTTACTTTGTTAAGCATTAAACAGGAGGGTTTTTAGCTGTTTGCGGAAGCTGGTCAGGTTGGGGTTGTTTCTCAGCTGCAGAGGGAGGGTGTTCCAAAGTTTGGAGACATTATACGAAAAGGAGCGTCCTCCTGCTCTGGATCTACAAATTCTGGGGATCTTGGCTAGAAATGCCGTTGAGGAGCGGAGGGTCTTATTGGGCCTGTAGGGAGAAATCGGGGAGCGGTTGATGTCTGGGCCTGTTTCCCAGAATGTCTGGTGGGCAATGCAGAGCGCTTTGAATTTTACTCTGTCCCTAACAGGTAGCCAGTGTAAGGTCTTTAGGCCGGTTTTTATTGAGGTCCTCCGAGAGATTCCCAGCAGCGCCCTGGCAGCACAGTTCTGGGTGCGTTGAAGCTTTTGTAGGGTGTAGTCTGGTGCTCCCAGGTAGAGGGCGTTGTTAAAATCCAGACGAGATTGAATGAGGCCCTGTATGATTATTTGTTTGGCTTCGAAGCGGAGGAGGGGAATCACTTTTTTGATCACCCTAAGGAGGCCAAAACAAGTGGCTGATATCTTGGTGGCCTGTGTATTAAGGCTCAGAGATTTATCGAGCCAGACGCCTAAGCTTTTGATATTGTCTCTGGGGGGTGGGGCCAGTGACAGATTCCCTCCAAAGCAAAGAATACGTCATGTCACGTGAGTATGACAGACGCATGCACAGTCTGTCATACTCACGTGACATGACGTATTCTTTGCGCAGTAGTAACTCTTGCGTAGCAGCAGCCATTTTAGATGCAAGCGTATTACAGTTAGTAAAACACATAAGCAAGCTTCTCTCGGACACCAAAATTTCTATGTAAAGTGTGATATTAGTAAAACAGTGTCAACAAAGAGGGGAAACCAAATAGGGCTATTTTTAATGGGGTACAGTGTACATGCCCTGACAGAACGTTAGACAACAAGAGGTACACAGTTCCCCATATTAGTAAAACAAACATGTTGATTAATTTATTAACGTTATTCGAGGTTCATGAATACAAGCAAGTCGCTTCACTTGCGAATCCTTGTTCCATCACCTTGATGGATTGAAATTAAAGATAAATGTAGTGTCAGAGCCTGGGCATTCAGGACATAACATTAGCTTGAAACACTATTGTACTTAGGACTACCGAAGGAAGACAGAATTGGAATTTAAGCACAGTAATTAGCCTGGATCCACAAACAGGATCTTCGCAATCCTCTTGCCAATTCCTTCCTTGCAGAGTTTCTCAGGATCAACGCAATCTTTAATTTTCATATGCTTCCAACCTGAAGGATTCCATTTATAAAAATGTGTGTTTTAAGTTACGACACCACAATTATAATTTGGATTTGCTGGTCCTCATCGGATGACTACAGGGGTTTCTTCATGCCTCTTCGAGACTGATCAACATTTATTTATTTATTTATTTATTTATGAATTTTGTAGAGCGCACAGCTACCCCCATCGGGAGGTAAGGGACATTTTTCTGAAAGGGAACTCAAAATGATGATCACGATCTTAGGGAAGGCTGGCCACATTCTGGGATACAAAAATAAGTAATTAAACCTTGGCAAGAATGGTAAAAAAAACTCTGTGTGAATATAAACTCCAAACTGTCTACCATCAAGTGTCAGGATCCATTCATCTAATTCCGAGACGAGATTTTTTTGTTTCCTCTTTTATTCACATCAAACCGGTACAGTTGTATTCCTTCTGCTCCCACAGCTAAGAGTACAGAATGCTGCAGCTTGTTCACAAAAGCTCCATAATAAGTGGACACATGCATTCCTTTCCTGTGCCCTTTGTGCTATGTGCAAGTTAAGCAGTGGGCTTGCCATGCCATTCCAGTTTGGACCAAGCAATATGCAATTCAGTCTTCACCGTGCTCCCAATGGGAACAGTCCAGAGAGAACTGTCAGGCAGTTCCTCCCTGGGCCAGAAACAAGCATACTGGGACTGGTTTTGGATTATCACCCCTCATCAGATAGGCTAGTTGAATTTAGTGGCATAGTGAACATGGAACCCACGTCTGGGCATACCCTTCCCACTTGGAGCAACAAACACAAAAAGACCAGATGATGGACAGAATGCTGAGCAAATCAATCATTCACCTCCAGTCACAGACCTTGGTTAAATTGTTTTTTAGCTTGCCACGCCATTCCAGTTCTGAACCTGCCATATGCAAATCCGTCTTGACCCTACTCCCCATGGGAACAATCCAGCTGGATCAGAAAGGTCCGATCCTCCCTAGACCAGAAACAAGGTTTTGTGGTATCACCCCTCATCAGCCTGGCTAGCTTGAATCTGATGGCATAGCAAGCACTGGACCCACGTCTGGGCATACCCTTCCCATTTATAGCAACAAATGCAAAAAGAAAAGATGAAGGATGAAATGCTGAAAAAATCAAACATTGACACCCAGTTACAGATCTTGGTTAAATCCATAGTTTGTTTGCTCACCACGCCATTCCAGTTCAGACCAAGCTGTATGCAAATAAGTCTTGCTATCTATGGGAACAGTCCAGGCCGAACTGCCAGGCCAAGGATCCCTGGACCAGAAGCAATCTTCCTGGGGCCAGTTTCAGGGTATCACCCCATATCAGCCAGGCAAGTTTGAATCTGGTGGCATAGTGAGCATCGCATCCACTTGTGAGCATACACTTCCCACTTCGGGGCGACAAAAGCAAAACGAACAGATGGTGGATGAAATGCTGAACAAATGAAACATTCACCCCAGTTACAGATCTGGGTTAAATCCATTGTCAATATGCTCACCATGACATGCCAGCTTTGACCCAGCCATATGCAGATCAGCCCTGACCCTGTTCCCCATGGGAACAGTCCAAGTCCTCCCTGGACTAGAGAACAAGCATTCTGGGAGCGGTTTTGGGGAATCACCCATAATAAGCCAGGCTAGCTTGAATCCAGTGGCATAGCGAGCACAGAACCCATGTCTGGGCATACCCTTCCCACTTAGAGCAACAAATGCAAAAAGAACAAATGATGGATGGAATGCCGAATAAATCAAACATTTACCCCCAGTAATGGATCTGGGTTAAATCCATCATTTGTGTGCTTGCCACACCATGCCATTCCAGTTCAGGCCCAGCCATATGCAAATCAGCCTTGATTCTGCTACCCATGAGAACAGTCCAGCCCGAACTGCCAGGCCATATCCTACCTGGACCAGAATTAAAGATCCTGGTAGCAATTTTGGAGTATAACACTTCATCAGCCTGGTTTGTTTGAATCTGATGGCATAGTGAGTACGGGATCCACATCTGAGCACACCCTTCCCATTTAATGTGACAAATTCAAAAAGAACAGATGATGCATGGAATGCTGAACCAATAAAACATACACCCCAGTCACAGATCTGAGTTAAATCTATCTTTTTACACTCGCAAAGCCATTCCAGTTTGGAACAACCCATATGTAAATTAATCTTGACCCTGCTCTCTTCATGGGAACAGTCCAGTCCAAACTTCAAGGCCAAGTCCTCCCTGGCCCAGAAACAATCATCCTTTGACAGGTCTCGGGGTATCACCCCTCAACTGCCAGGCTAGTTTGAATCCAGTGGCATAGCGAGCATAGAACCCACATCTAGGCCTTCCCTTCCCAATTAGGATGACACATGCAAAAAGCACAGATGATGGATGGAATGCTGAACAAATCAAACATTCACCGAAAGTCACAGATCTACGTTAAAGCCATTTTTATTTTGCTCACCATGCCATTCAAATTTGACCCAGCCATATGCAAATCAGTCTTGCATCTATTACACATCAGAACAGTTCAACCCAAACTGCCAGGCCAGGTCCTTTATGGACTGGAGAAGGGCCTAACAACCTCACATTGTCAAATCAAATCAAATCAAAAAAGTCTTTATTTCGATTTTTTTCAATCATAAAAGACATTTACAACCTTAAACATTTTCAAGAATTTTTTTTACAATTTAAGAAATGAAGAGAAAGTTTTTAAAATTACCCTTCCTTGACAGCTAGTATAATCCTTGGCAGCTAGGATAATCCACAATTCATCACTTCGTCTCTCACTTAACAATTGTTAGTATTGGCCATCCACCAAACATAAAATCCATAAATTACAATCATTAAATAAATTGTGTTAAAAAGAAGACATAAGTATTTTAAAACATTTCAAAAATTCATCACAAGGAACATTACTCACTATATACATTTTACAGTTTCAAGTATCGTTAGGCCAAAATTACTGTAGGCTTATTTTACGGGCCCGAATTATCCACATCCAGTGGAGAAATTTTAGCTACGGCTATAACTACCGCTTGGGAGTTGTCACTACATAGAATCCTGACTGCCTCACAACCCATTTTGAGACCTAGCTGGACTCAAATTGGTTTTAACCAAGATCTCCTAGGAGCCTTATATTCAGGACAGGCAAAGAGAACATGCCCAATGACTTCCCGCTGGTCAGGGCAGAAGGGACAACCCAATCCTTGTTCCCCTCGCCATTTTGTGGTAAAAGCGTTTAGTGGTAATGTCCCCAACTTAAGATGATGATATTTCTTCCTGTCCCCTGGGATGGTAATCCAGTCCCAATATGCCTCTAAGGCCGGAGAATGCTTAAGTTCTAGGAAATCTGCCGTAAGAGAGTGTTCAATACAGCGGCCAAATCTCTTTGCCTCAAGCATTTTCCAGTACAGGTCTCGAAATATTTTTCTAGGTGGAAAAAGATTCCCTACTGGGTCATCCCACAATGGAGATAATCCCATAGCCTTGTAAATAGCATTTACCTCCCTCAACCATACTATTTTGTGAGCCTTATCGAGGTCTCTTGCCTCGAGGAAGGCCCGTGCATACTGGGAGAGTTCTGGAGTAACCCATAATCTCCTTCAGCAGGCAACTGATCTATATCTGGCCATATCCTCGAGGCTATGAGACCCTAGGTCATAATGGAGTGGGATCAATGGAGTGGAGGCCGGTAAGCCTGTGATGTTACGCAAACATTTATTTTTCGCACCCGTCAGCCTTTTCAAATTACTGAGGCCCCACAGTTCTGCCCCATAAAGAACTGCTGCTCCAACTTTAGCGTCATAAATATTTAGAACCGGGGTGATTGGCCTAGTGTGAGATAAATAAAATTCCTTAGTGAGTGCTCCTGTCAGTTGTGCGTGTTTCGTGGCCAGCTGGTTGGTGTGCTGTTTCCAATCTAATTTGGATGACAAAGTTATGCCCAGATAGTTAAATACTTGGGTCTGTTCCAACTGAACCCCATCCATAACTATCTTCCCTCTGACAAGTTTCTTTTTATGTAGGACCATAAACTTTGTCTTTGATGTATTAATGACAAGACCATGGTCTTTGTAAAAAACTTCAAAGACTCCAACAGCCTTTTGGAGGCCCTGCTGTGTCTTCGATATTAGTAGCGTATCGTCAGCAAACATCAACAGGGGGATCGGCTTGCCATCCAGCTTGGGGGCATCAGTTGGTTGCTGTTCGAAATAGCCGATCACCCTGTTGATGTATAGTGAGAAGAGTGTAGGGCAAGTACACACCCTTGGCGAACCCCCCTAGCAATGGGGAATTTGTCAGTTACACTTCCCTGCTGATTCCAGCGGACTCGGGCATAATTATTTTCATGCAGTCTGATTAGAAGTGACAAAATATCAAGTGGGATGCCCTGCTCTTGTAAGGCTACCCACAACTTAGTGCAAGGCATCAAATCAAACGCTGATTTAAGATCAACGAAAACTGCAAAAAAGCATACCCCCCCCTAGTAACACTGCACGCCAATATAATAAAACAAATCTAAAAACTTGGTCAATGGTACTAGTATGACTGCGAAACCCTGCCTTTAGGGGCAACAGAATATCCTTTTCCTCTATCCAGCCCTGAATATGCTGCAGTAAGAGCTTTGCCACTTCCTTTTGTATGCAAGCGATCAAGCTAATAGGCCTATAATTTCCTGGGTCCGAGCACTCCCCCTTTTTAAAAATTGGAATGATCTCGGCACCCTTCCAGGACTCAGGTATTGGTGAGCCCATCGCAATGCCATTAGCTAACAGATAGATATAAGAGGCCCAAAGGTCCTTATCATGCATAAAAAGGTCTGCTGGAACGGAGTCCAGGCCTGGTGCCCTAGCTTTAGGGATATTGTTCAAAATTTTGATGACATCAGCTTTGGTAAAGGAAAGGTGATTTGAGCCCTCAATAGCTTTTGAAAGAGCCTCGCTCTCTTCTCCCACCTCTTCCACAGCGGCAAACTGAGACGCATAGTGAGAGACCCAAGCATTTGGTGAAACATAGTTGGTAGGTTCACCCCTTTTTGTCCCCCTACCCCATTTGACCATATCCCAAAAGGAGCACATAGATCTTTCTTTACTAGCACTCAGGAGCTCCCTCACATTTTCACTAAAGCCGGTTTTAAGCCAGGGCATCGGAGGCAGGGAATTCCATTCACTTCAAGGCTACATTCTAGACGTTTCTCCCATCTTCCAGAACCAGGGTACCATGCCACTCTGCTGGACTTTTTGTAGGTTTCTTTTGTGGTTTGTTTTTGCTGTGGTACAGTTTGAAGTATTCTACAAATACTTCACACATTGCCTCTGAGTTAAGTCTCACTGATCTGTGCCAAGCTACCCAAGGGTTTAGCACAGGTTAATTTAGGATTTGCTTGCATCTTCACCCTGGGAAAATTGTAGTTACTACTTGAGAGGGCCCACTCCCCACCAGTAACCCAATTTCTTACACTGGTTTTTAGCTTAGAGGATTTGGCATTAAAGATTTGGATGTGTATGTGTGCAGGACTTGTATGTGTGCAGTACCTTACAGTTATCTGTTTTACACTACCACCCACATAAATATTCTAAGACCAATTTGAGTTTAAACTCTGCTTGATTAACCTTTTTGATTGTTTTAAACCTTTTCCTCTTACTGTTATACTTTAGTCTCTACAAGGATGGAGTTTGACCTGGCAAGCATGGAGTTCTACACTGTAGGCCAGCTCAAGGAGTTCTGTAAGGAGAGCAGACTTCCAGCAAAGAGCACCACCAAGAAGGTGGAATTGCAAAAAGGCACTGAGGACCTGGGCGGAAGTCCGCTAGTAAATGGCTTCAGCAGCTGAAGGAGAGGATGAGGTGGACAAGCAAGGAGAGTGTTTGGATCTCAGTTCTGAGTGGCAGTAGCCTGCTGAGGGGAAACACTTGACTCCTGAGCTGGAGCTCCATGCCTGAGCAGGGAGCAGTATCTCTTTATGCAGCCTGTCCCCAGAGGAGCTGGTAGAAAGGAGGGAGGAGAGAGAATTCAAGTTGGAGATGGCCAAGATCATAATGGAGAAGAGGCGAGCCATGGAAGAGAAACTGGCTTTTGAGCATGTGGTTCATGAAAGGAAATTTGAGGAGCTGGAACTGAAAGCAAAGGAAGCAGATTACAGCCATGGACAAAGCATTACCTCTGTGTATCAAGAGGACAAGAAGGTTTGCATTCCTAAATATCTGGTGCCCAACTATGTGGTAGGGTATGACATAGACAAGTGACTTGCTGCATATGACCTCTTTGAGTGCTTCCGGTTAGGACACAAGCAGGGGGACTCTGTCTATACAAAGAAACCACCCACTGGTGTGACGCCTACAGGGGTGGCCAATATGGCCTATGGGGTAAGTAGTCCACAGGAGGCAGGGCATAGACCATGCCATGATGGGAAACACCCATTACAATGCAGACATTACAATGACCTACCGTTACAAAACAACTGTTACAATGCAACTGCCTTTACATTGTAATGCCATTACAATGCATGCCATTACAACACATGCAATTACAACACATTATAAGTTATGTAATGGGGTTTATTTTGTAGTAAGGTGGGTATGGGTTTAGGGGCACATGGGTATAGTAATTTTTACACCTACACTACCCAACACTTTCTCTACTGTTGCACTCACTGGAGGGGGAATACCAATTGTTACCCTACACTATCCAACGCTTAGTAATGTTTACCCCTACACTATCCTACACTTACTCTACTGTTGCACTCACTGGAGTGGAAATAGTAATTTTTACCCCTACTATCCAACACTTACCCTACAGTTGCCCTAAAAGTATTATGTGTTGTAATGGTATGCGTTGTAATGGAATGTGTTGTAATGGTAGCTTTTAAAAATGTGTCGTAATGGTATCCGTTGTAAAATCATGCAATGTAATGGTAGTTGCAATGTAAAGACTGCGTTGTAAAATCATGTGTTGTAATTGCATGCATTGTAATGTCATATATTTGCCATGATATCCCTTAGCTGAAGGGATAGACTCAGAGGATGAGCTTGGAATCCCTGAGGGTGGAAGTCGTCACTTCCACCAAGTGAAAGTGAATGGGATCCCTGTTACTGCACTGAGGCTCACCAGGGTTAGCCAGACCATAATAATGGAAAGGCTAGTTGCCCCAGAGTGGTACATATGCCAAGTGTGTAGGGTGACTCAGGCCCATAGACAGAACCTTTTTTACCCTATGACCTTGGTATCCCTGGGTGGGGATATGTCCCATAGGAGGGTCATAATTAGTCCCCAGATGCCTATAGACTGCATTCTGAAGAATTAGTTATCCCCGGTGTCCAAAGAACTGAGAAGGTGGGCCACCCAGGACGACGTGACAGGTCAGAATTCTAGGAGGTACAACTCCTAAATGGAGGGTATGGGAGCCCAGAAAGTTTTGGCTGACCCAGGCCTGCCATTTCAGCCTGAATTTATCTTTAAACTGCCTTGTTTATTCTGGATTACAAATCACTTGACAAGCAGTAAACTCCTCTTCAATTACATATAAGTCACCCATAAGGTGGGCCTGTGTTAGCCCAAAGGGCAGGGTGTTGTGTAATAAAATGGTTCGATATGTACTTTTAAGTTTTACGCTTCCTGGCAGTGAAAATCCTCAAATGTCATTGTTCACTACTGTAAGGCCTACTCCTCCCATAAGATAACATTAAGGATTCCTTAGTATATTTAATAAACTGTAATTTCCAAAAGGGAGCTGGTAGCTATGTCATGTTTGGTGTTTTGGGAATTATAATGATAAACCCTGTTCAATGGTAAAGTTGTGTTTTGGATGAGGTTCTGTAAATTGAGAATTCGTTCGTGCTCAGCCTCCATTTTGTAGCCGCCGCCATTTTGTGTTGCCCTCACTCAGGCAGCACGGCGAGCATGATGTTTTTTGTCGTTTCTGCATTTACACGTCAGGTGGCTTCTTCGCTCTTGTTTATTAACGAGTGTCAGGGTCTGGCCGAGTACACTAATTCCTGTCTGAGGTGATTAATCCCGGTCCGGACCATTTGTTGGTTCGCACCATTCTGTCCTGTAGGTTATCCTATCTGCTGTCCTTCGCTACACGTCTCATGCATTCTCCTGTTTCACGACTGTACTAGAGCATACAACTGTGTTTTCTCGACTTGTAAACTGGATTGTGTGGATTTGTTTGTAATTTACTTAAGGGGTCGAGTGACAAACATAACCACGGGAACTTGGGTTACCTAAGACTTAAAGCATTGTCTATAATATTTGCCTATGCCTCATGCTCTTGTGTGTTTGTATTTTGCATTGTATTTTACCGTATATAAGCCTGTGTGCCACGGAGTTAAGTGGCAGTCTCTTTTGAACCTCGTTATATCAATGACTTCTAAGACAACTGTACTAGCTGCAGCTAATAAATACGATCTTCTACGCCAGACGAAGAGTCTGTGTCTCTGTATTTGGCAAGGCAGGTGAATTCCAGGGATTTAAGGCGTACCCTGCTCCGCCGAGCCTTAAGGCTACGGTTCTCCAACTGGCGCCTAGGTGGGGCGACTTCAGCGGTAGCAGTTGAGCCAGAGGGTCCTGAGGAGCCCTGCAAGAAAATTCCGGAGGAAGCACACCACGTGATCGACCCTTGTATGTCGAAAGTGGACCGAAGGTCTTTTACAGCGCGGCTACTCCTTTCTGACGGCTGCTGACGACTGCTGCCCTGACTGTCGCCCTGCCTTGGACCCTTTGATGACGTTTGGTAAAGCAAGACGATAGACGGACCTTCACTGGTGTAGGACGATTCTTAGTTAAGTAGTTGATGGGTCGCTCCCACAAACTTTGTTTTGTTTTGTTTTTGGTTTCTATTCAGTTATTGCAATACCTGAAACCAAGGGGTGAGCACGTTTGTGCTGTTTTATTAATACATACCCCTTGTTGTTTGTGAGTAGTCTAGAGAAGTAACGATGCCTGGACTAAGTAAGTTTAAAAGAATTTGTTGTTTAGGTTGTACTAGGGATTCCCAGTTGGAGGATTCATGTCTGATTCCTCCAGTTGGAACTCCGACTTATGAGCTCTATTCGAAACATGGTATTGGTCCCATTATCTTTAATAAGACATTGGTCCGATACATGGAAAATAGTGGAGTTTTAAGATGGCCCCAAAATGGTAGTTTCGACCCCGCCATATTAGATAATTTGGAAGCGATTCTGTTTAGAAGGAAAGCCCGGCTGGCAATGTTTGACTCTTTTCGCCTTTGGCGTAAGGAAGCCAAACAGAAAGAAATTAAGCAAGCAAAAAAAAGATAAGAAAGCACAAGATATGTCAATTATACAGGCTGCGCAGCAGTTTAAAAATAATGAAGTAGATGGTGCGAATAAGATACTGGAAAGACAACATCACATGGCGATAGATAAATGCTATCCGATGTTGCCTACTTCTCCTTCAGATAAAAGTAAGGAATTGGAAGAAGATTCCTTAATGCCTTGTTTATTGAATTCACCTCCGCCCTATGCCCAAACTCCTAATGCACCTCTATTACCCCCTCCTGTTGCTCAGCAAGTGGTTGCTCCATTTCCGGTTGTTAAGCAACTGGCTCAACCTCCTAATGCTCCTTTGCTTGCCTCTGCTCCGCCTTCACATTCTGTAATTCAGCCCCCACTTTCTCTACAATCCCCTGCTCCTGTTTCTCAGTCGGCTACGTTTCAGTCTCTGTTGCCTTCTACATCTGTAATGCCTCCTATTCTCTTAAGGGATTCTCCTACCTCACAGAGAAGAATAGCAGATGCTGTCTTGAATTTCTTCTCCCCTTTTCTTGGGTCCTTGAATATGTCTCCAGCTTTTTCTAGACGACAATCTCGCTGTCAACTTCCTCTTATGAACGAGAAAGTAGTTTTGGGATCTCTTGCTCGTAAATGGTTTGAGGAAGGACTAGAATATAGTACAGAGGACATTATGAGTTCTTTTCATCAGTGGGTGGAGCCCACTCAGAGATATGTTCTTAACGTTATGTGTCAAACTCTCATTAAAGGATCGGCAGATATGGAGATAGATTCAGTTCCTTCGGAGCTACTGAAGTTACAAGCTGATTTTGATAAAGGTTTTATTGGACCGCAAGTTTTAGACGCGGTGAATAAACTCGTTGCGTTTCGGGCCATGTTTCTGTCCCTGACTCTCTCTGAGACTGATTCTGTTAATAGAAAGGGTATTAAGAATTATCTGATGCGTGAAGTTCCTCCCGTATGGAGAGAAGAGGTAGTTGGTCCACCACAGATACCTGCCCATTTCCCGCACATATGGGTCCACGAACCCTGGAAAAGGTCTGAAGTTTTGGCGCTTAAATAGACTCTTCCGGACCCGGTAAAAATCCTGCTGGGTATTATAAAGAATTGTTTCAAACAGTTGAGGCTTGTATTATGAATTTGGCTGATATTGATATGTTGTTTGGGAATGTTGTTCCACAAGCATTATGGGCACGAATTCGTAGAGAAAATCATGTTGCTGAATTAGGTGGTGATTGGGCTGCTATTAGAGCCGCTGATGCAGGTCAAGTGGGTGGTTCGAAGACCGATGATCTGATTACTTCCTTACCTGGCAGAATAATTGAATTGATGAAGACAATGATGCCTGCGGTGCGAGTAAATTGGGATAAGCTTGCCGCTTGCAAGCAGAAGAAAGACAAAAGCGTTTCGGATTTCTTCAC
The DNA here is from genome assembly GCF_964263255.1 of Lissotriton vulgaris. NCBI lineage: Eukaryota > Metazoa > Chordata > Amphibia > Caudata > Salamandridae > Lissotriton > Lissotriton vulgaris. The sequence continues at coordinate 1,444,028,034 of NC_141691.1, forward strand.
TCGTTTCTAAGAGACGTTTATTGACCATAGTGGTTAGGATCTGAGTATAGAGGGTGGTCAGCGATTGTTTGTGGATAAGTTTGTATATAACTTACTCCCTGAATTATCAAATAAATTAAAGAGTTCTGAAAGTGCATGGGCTGTTTCTTCCCCTGCTAAAATATTGGCTACTCCACAGTATTATGAGAATAGATATAAGGTGGAGAAAGAGAAACAAGAGAAGAAAAATAAAGATCTGAAAACGAAGGTTCTTTTGCAGCAGGCTTATCCTCCAAGTCCTGCACAGTCTCAGTTTTCTCAACCTCCACAGTTTCAGAAGGTGTTCCAGAAGCCTGAGTCTTGTGTACCGCGATCTTTGGTAGGTCCTAATCAATGTGCGTATTGTAAGGAAGAAGGACATTTTAAGAATAGTTGTCCGGTTTTATTGCAGCATAATCATGGGACATCTGCTCCACGAGGTTGTGGTAATTTTTAGTCAGGATCTAGAGGTAGAGGACGAGGTGTGTCCTCTCAGGAGCAGCGTTCTTTCCCTCCATCTGCTACGAATTTCTTTGATCAGCAGAGAGTTCAGTCTGCGCAGTATTATAATGATGATTATTGTGTTGAAGATAGGATTGAAGATTTCCATACTGAATAGGACAGCCAAGGACGAAGTAAGGGAGTTGTGTCGATTCCAGTAGATCAAAAAGGACCGTATGTTACTGTCAATGCTATGGGTGTTTCAGAGCCGTTTCTTTTGGATACTGGTGCGATGAGAAGTTCTATTATTCATTCTAAGCTCCCTGGGGCACCTTTGTCTGGCTTAATAAATACTTCTGTAGGATTTTCTGGCGCCCCAGTTCGTAATCCAGTTTCTTGTCTCTTACCTGTTTCGATTGGTCCCTATGAATTGTATGCTTCCCTTATTCTGACAACCGGTTGTGGTGATGATTTGTTCGGTCTGGATTTGTTGAAAAGGCTACTTGCACCGTTGTATTGTTCTCCTTCTGGCGTGCATCTTACGTTAGGGAAGAAATTGACATCTTCTATTTGTTTATCCCGAGATCAGTTTCCACCTGAGTTGCTCTCTCTTCCTGAAAGTCTTTGGGCTACGGGTCCGAATGATGTGGGTTGTCTTACGATCCCACCGTATGTTGTCACAGTTAAAGAAAACGTTAGAATTCCACGCATTCCCCAGTACCGTATTGCTAGTGATGGTGAGAGAGCGCTTCTGGCTATTGTTGATGACTTTATTCAGAAGGGCGTGGTCGAAGAAACTAGAGGCAATGTTTGTAACAGTCCTGTTCTTCCAATTCTTAAGAGAACTGATCCTTCACAGCCCCCTGTTTATCGATTTGTTATTGACCTTAGGGAAGTCAATAAAATTGTTGTGCCACAGTTTCCTTATTGACGATGATTCCTGCTTTGGCAGCTTGGTTTTCAGTGATAGACCTCAAAAATGCTTTTTTTAGTATTCCTATTGCTGAAGAAACTAGGGATATTTTTGGTTTCTCTCTAGGTGGCCGAAGTTTCCGATTCAAAAGAGCACCTCAAGGTTATTGTGAAAGTCCCTCCATCTATAGCAAGGCTCTTAAGGCAGAACTTGATGCTTTTTCCTTGCCTCTAGGTGCTACGCTCATTCAGTATGTGGATGATTTGTTGGTGGCTGCTGATACGGAAGACGTGTGTAAGAGTGTGACTGTTGCATTGTTACATCATTTGTCTGCTTTAAATCATAAGGTGTCGCCCACTAAGTTGCAATATGCCCGCCAAGACGTTACCTATTTAGGTCATCTCTTGTCGAAGGAGGGACGGCGATTGACCCCAGAACGTATTCAGACTATTTCTCAGATGTCTGTACCTACTACGCAGAGAGAAGTGCGTGCCTTTTTGGGTATCACTTCCTACTGTAGACAATGGATTCCTAATGTTTCACTTTTGGCAAAACCATTGTTGGCACTTACGTTGAAAGATTCATCTGCTCCCTTGGACGGATGAATGTCAGAAAAGTTTTGTTGACCTACGTACTGCTCTGTGTTCTGCTCCGGTGTTGGGTACCCCAAATTATAGTAAGTCTTTTACATTGTACGTTAACGAGAGAGAGGGTTGCGCATTGTCAGTCTTGACACAGCAATTTGGAGATAAGCAGAGGCCATGCGCCTATTTCTCCGCTACATTAGACCCAGTAGCTAACGCTTTGCCCAGTTGTCTCAGAGCTACAGTAGCTACAGCGATTTCTATTAGACAATCTGCTGGATTAGTGTTATATAACACACTCATTGTTATGGTTCCACATGCAGTGGATACCCTGTTGAATAGAACAAAAACACAGCTGTCTGTCGTTTGTCTGGATACGAGCTGACACTTTTAGCGAGTCATGTGCACATCAAAAGATGTAATACATTAAATCCAGCCACACTGTTGCCACTCCCAGATGAGAAAGACGTTCAGGAAAAACATGATTGTTTTCTTCGTACTGAAGAAGAAACAAAGGGTAGGATTGATTTGAAGGATACTCCACTCAAGGACTCGAATAGAATCCTATGGGTGCACGGTTCTTGTTTCAAGCTTCCAAATGGGGAAACTACTTCTGCTTATGCTGTCACTACATTATGCACAATTGTTGAAACGGCATGTGTTGGACATAATTCAGCCCAAGCAGCTGAATTAATAGCCTTGACTAGAGCGTGTGTGTTGTCAAAGGGAAAGAGAGTGAATGTGTACACAGATAGCCAATATGCTTTTGGTGTTGCACATAGTTTCGGTAGATTATGGAGGGAGAGAGGATTCTTTACCTCTCACGGGACAAAGATTCAACATGGCCAATTGGTGAGCGATCATAAAGTGCAGTGCACATAAGAAAGTTATAGACGATCTTGGTCGTGGAAATGCGTTTGCAGATGAGGTAGCAAAAACCACAGCTAGAGAAGCTACTAGCCGAATGTATGTGGCAGGTCCTGCGAATAGGGTTAGGGAAATTGGAATGTGTGAAGACACGATTGAGAGTGTCAAAACGATTCAGGGAGAAGCTACTGAGAAGGAATTGATTACGTGGAAAGAAAGTACGGGAATGTTAGATTTGATGGGTTGTTGGACGGAGTTGTCAGAACTTCAGCGATGGTTATTACCAGACGCTTACGTGTTGCCGGTTGTGACTATGGCCCATGGTCCAGCTCACATTAGTGCGAAAGGCATATGTAAGCTTTTGGCTCCTGTGTGGGAGAATGGAGGAATTCCGAAATGTGCGAGAATGTGGTTAAGCATTGCATTGTTTGTTTAATGCATAACCCAGGAAAGGGTACCCCAACTCCGGCAGGTCATTTTGCTCCCCCGTCATATCCTTTTGAGGTGTTGCAGATCGATTACATTCACATGGATCGATGCAACAACCTCAAGTATGTTCTGGTGGTGGTATGTGCCTTTTCCCGTTGGATAGAGGCCTACCCCTTGAAAGATAATACTGCTTTGTCTACTGCTGAGGTGCTACTTAAAGACTTCTTTCCTAGATTTGGTTTGCCGCGAATTGTCTGGAGTGACAATGGAAGTGAATTTGTGGGTCAAATTATGCAGAAAGTGTGTTCTGGTCTTGGTATCAGACAAAAGTTCCATGCGGCAAACCATCCACAGTCAGCGGGTTTGGTTGAGTGCTACAATGGTACACTCAAGCTTAAACTAGCTAAGATTCAAGCTAGCACAGGTCTTGCCTGGCCTGATGCCTTGCCCCTAGCTCTTTTGTCCGCTAGAACTACTGTACACTCTCGTATGGGACTTAGCCCATATGAAGTGGTATTCGGACGCCCAGTTAACGTTTGGGGTGTCCCTCGTCCCAGGAAGTATTCGGATATAACATATCCTTTGTTAATTGACTACTTACATGACTTGACTGCTAAACTGAGTGTTATTTGCCAACAGGTACAAAGTGCTTTGCCAGAGGCTTCCAAAGACCCAGGTCACACCATCTTGCCCGGCAACTGGGTCTGCATCAAGAATTTTCAGCGGACTAAGAACTTGGAGCCTCGCTGGTCAACGCCTAGACAAGTTCTGCTTGTCACTCGCACAGCTGTAAAAATGGTCGGCAAGAAAAATTGGGTTCATGGCATGCACTGTAAGAAAGTGCCTCTGCCAGTACCCTTTGATCAGTGGATCCGCAGTGGCATAAGAGAATCTGAATCTGCAGCGATTCCTTGTTTTGTGCCTTTCAGTGACGCTCAAATTTATGGAACCCAGTCTGAGAAAGTTGATGACGACATTCTTCAAGCCGCTGTGCCTGCGCATTTTCGAATAGACACTAGCAATCCAGAAACTTCATTTAAGGACCAGACTGTGCCGAGCAAAACACGCTACAATCTGAGGTCGAAGGTTGGCCAGAAGAATTGAACACTTTGACATTTCGTTTTTCCCTTTTTACCCAAAGACATTTCTTTTTTTGTTCTTTTTACCCCCTTGTTTCTTATGTGATATTTAGTATTAGATGTGCCATCCGTCTCCGTCGCAGGGTCACGGTAGGAGACTCAGACTGTAACCTTTTTTTGTTCTTTTAGTAAGTGGCTAGTGCCTCAGGATATACAGAAGTGAGTAGCTGAGTGATTGAGGAAGATTGCCGTGAGCGACATTTTTTTTAGATAAAGATGGATGGTACAATAATTGTAGGTAGGGAAAATAGGAAGTATGAAATGAGACTGAAGTATTGTAAATTATTGCGTAGTCGTTTTGGCGTAACTTTGTGTGTTTTTATGTTTTTGTGTATTTTATTAGCTTGCACAGGTTGGATCGTACATGTTCTGCAGCAGAAAAATGTTGTTAATTCTACGACTTCTTTGCCAACTCATCTTTCTGTCCTTTCACATAGAATGCATACTCTACTTCCGCATGAGCAGATAAGGAGGGCCGAATATATGAACAATACGTTTGTTCAGCTGTTACACCAGCATCAGTTGGCTATTAATATGACTGATTGTTGGGTGTGCGGACTCATGCCACACAATACACATAAGGGAATGCCATATCTGGTTCTTCCTATTTCATATAAGGGTTCAGCTTGGGCCTACCTGGCTATGTTTTCGGCCGTATACAACAACAGACTTAAAAGTCCCGTTAAAACTTTTGGGAATGGATTGGATTTTAGCCACAGCTCTTTGATAAAGGGTATAGTGGTGATGGCTAAGATCGCAGAGAAGAAAAAGATTCCATTAGATGAGAAGAGAGCTTATGAAGGATGGAATGTTACCCATTATGTTTCTAGACTTGGCGACAAAACTAGACAGGGTGGGTCTTCTCTAGTATGGACCGTACCCCATTTCTGTCTCCAAGTTAATGGCAAAAAGATTGACAGCAAACAGTGTTGTCTCTTTACTTACATTTTCTCGTCTCCTGACTTCCCTCCGTTGGTTCCGTCTCGAGGAGCATATTTTGTCTGTAATGATAGAGCTTATACGTGGCTCTCTTCTAACTTTTCTGAACCTTGTTATATAGCTTTTTTCCTTCCCCCTACATATACGGCTCGGTCAGACCATCATAGAACTAGATATAGCCGAGGTATATTTGATGCCAAAGACACGGCAGAACAAGAGGGAGGAGACTTTCTTAAAGCATTCCTTCCCTTTTGGGGTCCAATGGCCAACAGGAGACACATCAGACAATTGGTTGGTGTGGTTGAGACCACCATCAATGTTAAAGCAGGTGCGCTAAGTAATATTACAGGCAGAGCTTCAGGCTGACCGTCTTATGAGGTTGTAGAATCGAATTGCACTAGACGTGATCTTAGCAGACCGAGGAGATGTCTGTGGATTGATCGGATGTAGTTGCTGCATTTATATTCCAGATGATGCTCCGACAATACACCAGGCCATTTCCAGATTGCATACCGTCTCCGAGTCGATTCTGTGGAAAAAGGTAGGGCAGATGTCGATCGAGAACCTTTTTCAGTATTGCCCGGCGCTAACCGCCTCTCATACCACTCAAATCTTTCAAACAAAGAGGCAGGCGCTGGAGACTGGAAGGCAGGAAACAGAAGTTTTTATTCAGACGGAGCAGAACACGTCAACTCAGACAACAGGGTATCTTCTCGAGCTGTTCTAACCGCATCTCTGAGGCCTGGCCTCTTATACACAAGTTTATTGCTTTATTGCATAAAACACATCTCTGTCAACACTTTGGTGTACGGAAAGACATCCTCTGAATCCCCGCTTCAAGCCCGTTCCCACACACATTTACAGTAGAAGTCCCCACCCCGGTCACAACAGGTGACGATTGTCGCGCAGCTGGGCATTCTGCCGATTCCCGGAATGCATGGGGATGATCGGATCTCATGGGGTGGGGGCATTGATCAGTTGTGAATCCTTTGATGGTGGAAGCTTCCTACTGTATAAGGGGGGGCAATAAATAGCATCCGCAGGGCCAGGTGGCGGCCTGGGAGTGAGCAGGACAATCGGGCACAAAGGAAAAGGGGGTTTATCAAAGGATACGGGATCATGAAAGGAATGGAGGGAGGTGTTGAGCTGGGAACAGGATGGGGTTCCGAGGCAGAGTTGCGCTGAAGAGGGGTTTATGGCCCAAGCATGTGAGAGCGGGGGCTGTCAGCGCGCGGGGGATGCCTGCGAGGTTAGGAGCGAGAGAGAGACGCGCTGGCTATCGGCAGTGGACAGAGAGGCCATGGCATTCAAAATGGCTGCCACTTACGCGCACAAATGGGCCTAAAAAGGGACAAGATGGCGCCGATAATGTTGATGTCGAAAACTAGATTTTAACAGTCCTCCCTTTTCAACATATCTAGCCAGCTTGTCTAATCGATATCTATCTTCATCAAGTTCCTAACCTCGACATCGTACAATGCTCTCATGCGTTCTTTTTCTAAGTCCAAAGTCTTAGGGTAGATACAGTTTGCACATAGTGAACACAGAGGTGGCAGGCATTGGATCCCTAGGCAGAACCCACATATCACAACAACAGGAATCAGTATAATCGTAAATAACCTCCACCCCCAGTTCTTTACAGATCCAACCACCAAGCGACCATTCTTCTTGTTCCTGGTGAACTTCTGAGGAAAGTCTGTGGAGGTGTTCAATGGCCTTGTATACTGAGGGTGAATTGTCCGGTATATATGTGCAGCAGCAGGACCCAATGATGCAGCATGCTCCTCCACGATCCGCTAGAACCACATCTAGAACAAGGCGGTTCTGGAGGGCCACCAGGCAGACCGCTTGGAGATCGGCTGTATTGTTCGTGAGGATGCCAGCTGTAATGTTCATCGTTGTTTCAACTGCCTGGGTCAAATGTCGGATGGCACGGCTGTTCGCCATCGGGCCCCAGAGTGGAACAAGTCCCTTCATTGCATCGAGGAACTGTGCTCCGGTGGAGTCGGCTTACTCAATGTCCTTGGCTCATTTTTGTCTGTGATGATTCGCTGGAGCCACATAGGTCGGAGGAAGGATGAAGGCAATGTAACAGGTGCCCCCCCAGCCTTTGGGGAGCCAGGTGTAAGCCTTTGTACCACAAACAAAGTACATGTTCGGAGAGGAGACAAAAGAGGGTGGATCAGTGGAGTCCAAAGTTCTGGTGATGCGGCAAGCGCTGCGGACGACCAGTTGTGTCCCAAGCCCTTCGATGCACATAAGGCCTGTGACGTTGATGACGGATAGGGCCACAGTCAGAGTGGCAGCTGTTCGTTTCTGGAGGTAGAAGGTGGGTCTGGTCGGATTGTTAAACACCTGCATTTCAATCCGTTCTTTGACGGGGATGTCCATGTGGATAGAATCGTTGGATGTCTGTGGGCAGAAGTGTGCAGCAGTTTTCTTTGTTTTGTTCTGCCAGACCCCATGAAAGAAATGTGTCATAGTTCTGATGGAAGTGGCATTATCCCTGTAGCTTTCTTGCAAGAGGATCAGCCAGGCAAGGCAGGAGCCGTGAACTGAGAAGGGTGAAGGGATGAAGGGTATAGAGTGTCCAGTGGCTTGGGTTAGCAACCCACAGATCCAGCAGTTGGTGGCATTGGTAGCAAGATTGTGCTGGTGCAGCAGTTGCACAAAGGAGTTGTTCCAAAACTCCTTACGCCTTTCTCGGAGCTGGGGTGAAAGAGAAATCAGATAATGTTCTTTCAATGTGTCAGGAATGTCTCATGAGCTGGTGCGCTCTCTTCCACAATCCAGAGGGTGGTCATGAGGAGGAGGCAAAAGAGAAGGGCGATAAAAAGAGCAATAGTCTTTGAACTGTGGATTTTGTCAGTCTTTGGATTTCTGTAGCGAATCTTCGGATGTCCGGTTGCTTCCATCATCTGCGTGCCGGGTGCTTCCATCATCTTCTTATCGGGCGCTTCCATCACCTTTAAGGGGGCTCGGTAGCAGGCAGAACCACAAACTTCGTCTGGCTTCTCTCCTGACAGCCTTAGTAGTGTTAGGCCACCGCTCTGAGAATTATGACTTAGTCAGTGGTCTGCTTAGCCGAAGCTCCCTCCTTTCGTCGCAGGTTATACCCTTCTCTGGATGGCACAGTGAGATCGGGAAATTTTGCTAATTCAAGTGTCTCTGTATCAGGATAGTAGTTCAGAGATTGTCGGTCTTTGTTCAGGAGCTCTTCCTGGGTAGCCACGTCTTCGGTCGTTGTCAAAGTCGAGGTGATTTTCTTGCAGTGGTGTGCATGCACCCGATTGCGCTTTCCCTCCACTCGAAGAGCTGTTCGGGTGGTGATCAAGACTTGCCAGGGGCCCGTCCACCGGGGTTCCAGACTCTTCGCACGCTGAAAGTTTCCAATCAGTACGAAATCCCCGGGTTGGATGGCGTATCCGGGACCCCTGGAAGCATCGGGAATGGCATGCAGCACCTGTTGGTGGATAACAGACAATGTCTTAGTCAATTTGCACAAGTAATCAGACATTAGGACGTCCGGGACGTCATGAATAGAAGTCGGTTTTGGTGCAGACCAGATGCTCATGGGCCGGCTGAAAACGACCTCGTAGGGTGTCAAGTGGTGTTTGGTGGGGGTGGAACGCATTGATAGCAATGCCAGTGGGAGAGCGTCTGGCCATTTCAGTCCTGTGGTAGCCACTATCTTAGCCAGCTTGAGATTCAATGTGGCCACATGTCGTTCAACTAGTCCAGCAGATTGGGGGTGGAAGACTGCGTAGAACTTTTGTTTTACACCCAACCCCTTCAAAATGAGCTGGATAACTTCGGCTACGAAGTGGGGGCCATTGTCGCTCCACAAAATTCGACAAAGGCCGTAACGAGGGACGAATTCCTTTAGTAGTACCTTTGCAGTGGCCATGGCAGTGTTGTCACGGGTTGGAGAGGCGTCCACCCACTTGCTAAATGCGCACACTACAACAAGTACATACTTCAGGCCTTGGCATCTTTCTAGCTGGATGTAGTCCATCTGCAGGACTTCAAATGGATGATTGGGGACCCCAAACCCTCCCCGGGGTACTATAGTTCCTTTCCCAGGGTTGTGTTGCAGGCATATCAAACATTGTTGGACCAAACGTTTGGCGGAGTCTGCGATCTTATCATTGTGCCAAACTTTGGAGACGAGCTCGGTCATAGGGGCAGATCCTATGTGTGCAGGAGAGTGTGCCATGGTCAGTATGGGGATCAGGTATGAATCGGGTAGCAACCACTTGTTCGTGTCCTTTGTCCGCCAGCAGCCTTCATCGTCTTTCAGTCCCACCCGTGCCCATTCAGTCAATTCGTGTTGCGAGCTGGCCATTTGGATATCCCTAATAGTTTCCCTAGCGTCTGTCCATTTCTTTGCTTGTGACCTGGTCACTTACATGCGTGTCGTCATCCTATTTTCAGCTGTAGTTCGGGCAGTGAGGTCGGCTAGTGCATTCCCCTGTCCAATGATGTCTGTCACCTTTTTGTCTGCTTGGCATTTTATGACTGCAAGTTGTTTGGGAAGAAGGACTGCCTCAATTAAGGCGGAGACTAGATCTCCGTGTGAGATGGGGGTGCCATGTGAGGTCAGGAATCCTCTCTCCTTCCAAAGGAGCCCAAAATGGTGAACCACCCCGAAGGCGTACTGGCTGTCGGTGTAAATGTTTGCCGTGGTTCCTGCTGCCAGGATACATGCTCGTGTGAGGGCAATCAGTTCTGTTGCCTGTGCAGATCGTTGTGTGATGCGGGCTGTCTCTACTACAGTTCGGGCTGTGGTAACTGCGTAAGCAGCTGAGGTGGTGCCATCGGGGAGTTTGATGCAAGAACCGTCCACCCATAGCTCTCCGTCAGGGTCAGGGAAAGCTGTGTCTCTGAGGTCGACCCTACCCCTAGTCTGTTCATCCGTGAGGGTCACGCAGTCATGTACAGGGGACACATTGGGATCGTTCTCTGGTAGGGGTAACAAAGTCACTGGATCAGTGTGGTGCATCTTTTCAGGGTGATGTGGGGCACAAGCAGAGTCAATTCATATCCAGTCAGTCGTGCACTCGTCAGGTGTTGCGTCTTAGTCTGGTTCAGGAGGTTGTCAACCGCATGGGGTACTAGCACCGTGAGCACGATCCCCTCACTTTGTCGGATAGAGATAGCAGCGGCACCTACAGCTCGAAGGCAGGCAGGCAAAGCTATGGCTACGGGGTCAAGAGTGGCAGAGAAGTAAGCGCATGGTTGTTGCTTTGGGCCAATGGACTGGGTCAAGACAGACAAAGCACATCCCCCCCTTTCGTGAGTGTAGAGGGAGAAGGGCTTCGTGTAATCGGAGGTTCCTAGGACGGGGGCCGAGCAGAGGGCATCTCGTAGTTCTATGAAGGAGGATTGGCACTCAGGGGTCCAAGGGAGTGGGAAGGGGACAACTTTAGCCAGCAGAGAAAGTAGTGGTTTCACAATGAGGCTGAAATTTGGCAACCACTGTCGGCAGAAGGAAGTGAGGCCTAGCAGGGAGCGGACTTGTTTCTGGGTCTTAGGGACATGGGTCTCTAGAATGGTCTGGATTCGGTCGGGAGTAAGTTTCTTTCCGTCTTTTGACAAGAGGTGGCCTAGATAAGTAACCTGGGGTTGGCAGAATTGCAACTTCTTCTTGGAGACCTTGTGGCCATTTTCCTCAAGGAAGTGCAGGAGTTGGATGGTGGCTGTGACTGCAAGTGGAGTGGTATCAGCCACCAAAAGGATGTCATTGACGTACTGTATCAATACCACTCCATCTGGTAACTGGACTGCGTCCAGTTGTCTCTTGAGGGCCTGACTGTAGATGCTGGGGCTTTCAGTGTAGCCTTGGGGTGCTCGACAGAATCTATATGAGCGGGCTTTTAGGGTGAAGCCAAAGAGGTATCGGCTATCTGGGTGGATGGGGATAGAGAAGAAAGCGTTCTTTAGATCAATGACAGTGAAGGTGGTGGCAGTGGAAGGAATCAGGGTCAGAATAGTGGTGATGGCTGAGACTACGAGGTACTGAGGTCCAACTACTTTGTTGACCTCTCGTAGGTCGATGATGAAGCGATACGCTTTCTCATCTCCCTCTCCTTGCTTCTTTATGATGGGTAGGATAGGGCTGTTGCAAACATTGCTAACTACTTCCTCTACCACTCCTGCGTCTATAGGGGACTGAATAATCTTTACCAATGCCTTCTCGCCCTCGGGCGATATCAAGTCAAGTCAAGTCAAGTCAAAGGATTTGTATAGCGCGCTACATACCCGGAGGGTCTCAAGGCGCTTGAAGAAGGGGGGGATTACTTGTCAAATATCCAAGTTTTAAGTTGCTTTCTGAATGCAAGGTGGTTCTGAGTGAGACGAAGGTGAGTGGGGAGTGAGTTCCAGGTTTTAGCTGCGAGGTAGGAGAAGGATCTACCTCCCATGGTGGTTTTATTGATGCGAGGTACGGTAGCAAGGGCTTGGTTGGAAGATCGTAACTGGCGAGAGGGGGTGTAGAAGGAAAGTCGTGTGTTGAGGCATTCGGGTCCAAGATCGTAAAGTGCTTTGTGTGCGTGGGTTAGGAGGCAGAAAGTAATCCTCTTATTGACGGGGAGCCAGTGGAGGTTTTTCAGGTGACTAGAGATGTGGTCTTTACGCGGGATGTCTAGTATGAGTCTGGCTGATGCGTTCTGGATCCGTTGGAGTTTTTTCTGGAGTTTTGCGGTGATACCAGCGTATAGGGTGTTTCCGTAGTCCAGGCGGCTTGTAACCAGTGCATGGGTGACTGTTTTTCTGGTTTCGGTGGGGATCCAGCGAAATGTTTTTTGAGCATGCGAAGAATGTTGAAGCATGATGATGAAACGGCGTTGACTTGTCTGTTCATAGAGAGTGAGGAGTCCAGGATGACGCCCAGGTTCCGTGCGTGGTCCGTTGGGATGGTTGCTTTTCCAAGGGCCTCTGGCCACCAAGAGTCATCCCAAGCGGAGGGGGAGGTACCTAAGATAAGGACTTCTGTTTGTCTGAGTTCAATTTCAGACGGCTGTGCTTCATCCACTCGGCTACTTCTTTCATTCCTTCATGTAGGTTGGTTTTGGTGGTGTTAGGGTCTTTGGTGAGTGATAGGATCAGTTGAGTGTCATCCGCGTAGGAGATGATGTTGAGGTTGTGTTGGCGTGCGATGGCCGCGAGGGGGCTCATGTAAACGTTGAAGAGGGTGGGACTGAGTGATGACCCTTGGGGTACGCCGCAGATGACTTCAGAGGCCTCTGAGTTGAATGGTGGGAGGCGGACTCTCTGGGTTCTTCCGGTGAGGAACAAGGTGATCCATTCCAGTGCTTTTCCTTGGATTCCGATGTTTTTGAGGCGCTGTAAAAGGGTGCTATGGCAGACTGTGTCGAAGGCTGCGGAGAGGTCGAGCAGGATGAGGGCGACTGTGTCTCCATTGTCCAGTAGAGTTCGAATGTCGTCTGTTGCTGCGATGAGGGCGGTCTCCGTGCTGTGTTTGGCTCGGAAGCCGGACTGTGAGGAGTCGAGGGATTTGTTGCTTTCGAGGAAGGCGGCGAGCTGGTTGTTGACGGCTTTCTCGATGACTTTGGCCGCGAATGGAAGGAGCGAGATGGGGCGGTAGTTCTTGAGTTCGGAGGGGTCCGCTGTGGGGTTTTTCAGAAGGGCGCTAAGTTCTGCGTGTTTCCAGCATTCTGGGAAGGTGGCGGAGCTGAGTGAGCAGTTGATGATGTCTCGGAGGTGTGGTGCTATGATGGAGTCTGCTTTGTTGAAGATGTGGTGAGGGCAGGGGTCTGTGGGGGATCCTGAGTGGATGGAGTTCATCAGGTGGATGGTGTCCTCAGTGGAGATTGGGTTCCAGTCATTAAGGATGTTCAAGGGGGGTGAAGGTCCTGCAGAAGGTTGGGTGGGTTGGTATCCGGGTCGGTTGTCGAAGCTGTTGTGGATGTCTGCGATTTTGTTGTGGAAGAACGAAGCTAGGGAGTCGCAGAGGGCTTGAGAGGGGGTGATATCATTGGAGTTGGCTGAGGAGTTGGTAAATTCTTTGACGATGTTGAATAATTCCTTGCTATTGTGGGCGTTGTTGTCTAGTCGGTCTTTGAATGCGGCTTTCTTGGCAGCTCGGATTAGTTGGTGGTGTATGCGGGTGGCGTTTTTGAAGGCGTCCCTGGTGCTGGTGTTTGGGTCTTTTTTCCAGGCCTTCTCGAGGGAGCGACAGAGTTTCTTCAATTTCTTAAGATCATCGTTGAACCAGGAGGCGTTTTTGCTGCCTAGTTTGATTTGACGTTTTTTCAGCGGTGCTAGGATGTCGGCGCTGTTGGATAGCCATTGGGTGAGGTTAATGGCTGCTTGGTCAGGGTTTGAGGAGTGGGCAGGGGGGTTTAGAAGAAGCGATGAGGAGATCTGGTCGATGGTGGGAGTTTTGGGAGTATTGCGTCCTGTCGAACGGTTATGTGCACTGGGTCAATCATCATGCGTCCTACGTCCGAGTCAGTATTGGCCCACAGATACAGAGGCAGAGTGTCAAGTAGGGATGAGTCAGCGTCAGTGATGGAGAACATGCGTCGGGAAGGACAAAGTCTGAGCAGAGCCGGGTTGTCATACAGGAAGACCCGAACTCCATCTTGCGAACACCTAATAGTGGCTCGGAAATGCTTTAGCAAGTCAAGTCCCATAATGGCGTCAGGGGTATTTGAAGAAAGCAAAAACGTCGTGTCAGTGATGTTATTCTCTAAGTCAAAGGAGATCGGTGAGGACAAGGGGTTAGTGGAGGGCGTCACATCAAAACCTATCGATGTTACAAGTGAGCCAGACAAGGATGCCCTTGGAATCATTCGTTTAGATAACGCACTACGTGTCGCGCCAGTGTCTACCAGAAATGGAGACTTCGTACCCAGGACCTTAGCGGTGACATAAGGACCTTGCTGGTCAACATAGAGCTCAACTGGATCCCTCCCTTGTCCTAGGCAGTCCTATGCGAAGCCGTGGGTGTCGTCACAGTCAGACTGTTGGTACTGGTTCTGTCGGGGACGGTCAAATGTATTCGGTCTGCCCGATCTGTCGTTATTCGCATCATTCATGGACTCTCGTCCCTGTCCTCTATTTCTCGGTCCACCCGCTACGTCTTTGGGGTTCCTATTCTTATTCATCTCCAACAGAACCGGACACTGAGATTTCCAATGGCCGAATCCCTTGCAGAATGCACACTGGTCTTCGCTAATATCTTTACGTTCAACATAGGGTGCGGGAGAATGGTCTTTAGGGGGTGGATTCCTAGGGGCATTCGTCTGGTAATTTCCCTTGTACTGTTCTCGTCCTATGGTCACCCACTGCAACTGTGCAATCATCACCCTCTCCGTCAAATCCTTTTTCTTTTTCTCAGTCGCCCTATCATTTTCGTTTTTCTGATGTTCATAATATTGGGCCATCTGGAGGATAGCCGCGGGTTTGGAGGCTGCCCAACTACTCTCGTTGGCCTGCAGTTTCTGAGAGACCTCCTGCGACAGACCCTTGACATAATTCTGGACAAACAGATGGTGTCCGGTTGCAGTGGTCATGTCCTGACCACTGTAATCGGAGAACACCGTTTCAAACCGGGAGAAGTATTCTGATACATCTTCCTGGGGTTTCTGGCAACAGGCCGTCACTATCGACCAGTCTACTTTCTTTTCTGGGATCAGGGTTTTTAGTTTCTGCACAATTTTGTCTGGGAGTTCTAGAATGGATTTCAAAGGCTTTTGTCCAGGCTGTCGTTGTCTATCTATGCCATCGAGTTGTGACCAGGTATGCCCAAATAGCTCAAGGTGGTCGACTTTCCTAGATTTGCTTCCACACATCAGCTGGCAGACATAACCCGAAAAACTAATCGATGTCAGCTAGGGTCATAATCGTTGAACCTAGGGCTGTACTTAGTTTGGTATAGAAGGCAGTGGGGTTTTTACGTAAATCGGGCAGAGACTTCCGGAACGTCAGAATATCTTGCCGATCCCATGGTTGGTAGACCCAGTTGTACACTACCCTCCCTCTTGCATCTTGGTGGTTGATGTCATCGTGTGTTCCCTGACCTCGTGGGGGAACCCAGTAGGGGGCAGCCTCTCTTATTGGCATCATGGTGCTAGCTTGTTCTATTCGTGGTTCGGTCGCTACAGGTGTCGTAGGTTTAGCTTCCAACCCTTGTTCAGTGAGGTGGCGGAAAACCTCAAGTGTACGCACAAAGAGGTCCATCACGTCACACTCGCCTTCATCCCCGATATCGGCCTTTCTATACAGAGGCGTTAGGCTCTCGGGACCTTTGTCTCGGTATCGGTCATTTAGGGCATGATAACATAATCGTACAACAAAGTACCGTCTGTGGCTCCCAGCATATGAGTTGAACATATCCATGATGTGTTCCTCACTCTCCTTTCGTTCTACTAGTGTCCTTACTACCTTGTCAATCCCTGCTCGCTCATCTTTGCTTAACCTGTTCGTTCTTGTGGAATCTGTCTTTCGGGCCTCCGGGTCATCTAACATCGCTGCTTGTGCTGTATCTAGTACAAGGGGTTCGATCGGCGCGGAGGCCATGGGGACCGAGGCCCTGGTACTACTCTTGCCTGTGCTTGGGGGCAGCGGGTGCTGCGCTAAAGGTTGGGAAGGGGCATATGGAGGGGGCATGTAGATGATCGGGGGACCTAATAAAAGATCATCGTTGGCTCGCTGCTTTAAGGGTAATTCAGTCTATAGTGTAGAGGGTGTTCTAACAGGACACTGACTCGATGTTTCGGATTCTTGCTTCCGTTTGGCTTCCTCTCTCTCCTTTATCTCCTCTTCTAATTTTCTAGCAGCTAGGTGGGCTGCCTTTCGTAGCTCTTTCTCTAATCTAATTTTGTTTCTCTTTTTACGTTGTTCCGCTTCTTTGCGCCACATGCCGAGACTATCAAGCATAGTGGGCGTTGTCTTATTGTTACAAAGGGCTGTTTCTAGCGCGCTTATCTTATCTTCATCGAAGGATCCTATCAGTGGCCACTGACTTTTCTGATCCTTTTTCGTATATTTATGCCATAGTTTGCTATAGGCTATGGCGATGTATCCATGCTTCATGAACATGTCCTAATTAGGGGTGCCTTCCAGTGGAGCTGGATGGTTCATCTCTAATAAGCGGTCCGGGCTGAACCAACTACCAATCAGTGGGGAGAAGATAGGCATGACAGATTACAACGGGGGACAAAGGTCCGCACTACCTATCCTTTCACTACTAGCAAAGACCAGACAGAATATTTCTATTCTCCGTTATTTGCAAGCAGAGAATATCTCAAAGAACCAGTATTGAACAGTCAATGTTCGGACAATCAAACAATCAGTGGGGAGAAAGAATAGGCACGACGGATTACAACGGGGACAAAAGTCTGCGTTACCTACCCCTCACTATCTGCAAAGGAAGAGAGAATATTTCTATTTTTCCTCGTTTGTAGACAGAGAGAATCTCAAAAGAACAATCCTCGAACAAACAATGTTCGGGCAAACAATCAATCAGTGGGGGAGAAAAATAGGCACGACGGGTTACAATGGGGGACAAAAGTCCACGTTACCTACCCTTCACAACCTGCAAAGGAAAAGAGAATCTTTCTATTCTTCTACGTTTGCAGACAGAGAATCTCCAAAAAGAACCAACAATTCGAAGAGTAATACTAGTATTTTCCAAACAATCAAACAATCATTTCGCAATTTGTCGTGTTACACGACCTTACCCGGACCACATGGACAGTTTCTTGTCTTCCGAATCCAGCGCCCGATCGTCCTCTATTTTCCGTGACTGTCGTAGCACTCCTGATGGTTCCCAGTCAGGACCGTAGATCACTCAAGAGAGGTCCGTTCGGAACCAGTGAAGTTCGGATGATCGGCTGTCAGACGAGGGTCTATCGGACAGGAGCTCTCCTGATCGTTGCAGTCGTTCACTCTGTCGTCAGGACCTCTCCCACTGGATCCACGTGTCACTGATGGGCCTCACGTTTGGGACGCCAATTGTGGAAAAAGGTAGGGCAGATGTCGATCGAGAACCTTTTTCAGTATTGCCCGGCGCTAACCGCCTCTCATACCACTCGAATCTTTCAAACAAAGAGGCAGGCGCTGGAGACTGGAAGGCAGGAAACAGAAGTTTTTATTCCGACGGAGCAGAACACGTCAACTCAGACAACAGGGTATCTTCTCAAGGTGTTCTAACCGCATCTCTGAGGCCTGGCCTCTCATACACAAGTTTATTGCTTTATTGCATAAAACACATCTCTGTCAACACTTTGATGTACGGAAAGACATCCTCAGAATCCCCGCTTCAAGCCCGTTCCCACACACATTTACAGTAGAAGTCCCCACCCCGGTCACAACAGGTGACGATTGTCGTGCAGCTGCGCATTCCGCCGATTCCCGGAATGCATGGGGATGATCGGATCTCATGGGGTGGGGGCATTGATCAGTTGTGGATCCTTTGATGGGGGAAGCTTCCTACTGTATGGGGGGCAATAAATAGCATCCGCAGGGCCAGGTGGCGGCCTGGGAGTGAGCAGGACAATCGGGCACAGAGGAAAAGGGGGTTTATCAAAGGATACGGGATCATGAAAGGAATGGAGGGAGGTGTTGAGCTGGGAACAGGATGGGGTTCCGAGGCAGAGTTGCGCTGAAAAGGGGTTTATGGCCCAAGCATGTGAGAGCGGGGGCTGTCAGCTCGCGGGGGATGCTTGCGAGGTTAGGAGAGAGAGAGAGACGCGCTGGCTATCGGCAGTGGGCAGAGAGGCCATGGCATTCAAAATGGCTGCCACTTACGCGCACAAATGGGCCTAAAAAGGGACAAGATGGCGCTGATAATGTTGATGTCGCAAACTAGATTTTAACAGTTCATCAGGACAAAGGAGATGGGTCTCTTATGGGATGGTTTTGGGGAATATTGTCAACTTTGGAATGGAAGATCCTAACGTTCCTTGGAGCAATTTTGGCCATCATATTCTCTTGTTGTTTGTGTATTCCATGTGGTCCTGCAGTTTGTGGCCTACTGGCTACTCTATGTGTTCCACAGTCAGTAACTCCAAAGACAGAGAATATTAGGATGATGGTGCAGCAACAGCTTGAGGATTTTATGAACATTGACGTTGATTCCGACTCAGATTAGCATGAGTTGGTTTGTCTTTGCCTGAGTAATGGCAAAAGGAGGGTCTGATGTTCTATAAATTGCGAATTCGTTCGTGCTCAGCCTCCATTTTGTAGCCGCCGCCATTTTGTGTTGCCCTCACTCAGACAGCACGGCGAGCTAGATGTTTTTGTTGTTTCTGCATTTACGTGTCAGGTGGCTTCTTCGCTCTTGTTTATTAACGAGTGTCAGGGTCTGGCCGAGTACACTAATTCCTGTCTGAGCTGATTAATCCCCGTCCGGACCATTTGTTGGTTCGCACCATTCTTTCCTGTAGGTTATCTTATCTGCTGTCCTTCGCTACACGTCTCATGCATTCTCCTGTTTCACGACTGTCCTTCTAGAGCATACAACTGTGTTTTCTCTACTTGTAAACTGGATTGTGTGGATTCGTTTGTAATTTACTTAAGGGGTCGAGTGACAAGCATAACCACGGGAACTTAGGTTACCTAAGACTTAAAGCATTGTCTATAACATTTGAATTTTTTGGCCCTTAGACCTTTGGTGCCTTTAGACTATCTTGTGTCACATGACTGGATGTAACTGACAGTTAGACTTTGTGACTTCCTCCCAGGCAGTCACGCAATAGAGGGTTTAGATGTGCCTGAATGGCCATCTGCTGACAGGATGGTGGGGGGGCTGGAGCTGAGCACAGTCACACTTACAACTGAATAGCCAATGCCGTGCCTTCACATAAACGGCCTAACAACCTCACAGTGTCACTACAGCCAGTTTGGAATAAAGTCAAGGGAGGAAGGAATTTCTATGTACTTACAAAGCCACTGTCTAGAAGTTTCTCACACATTCCAGAACCAGGGCATTAGGGAATCAAATGGGGACCTTAGACACCAACTGTTTACTACACTTCTGGACCTGTGGATACTATGCCAGGAAGAAGGACTGTTGTGCTGCTATACTGCTGCTCTGAAGGGTACACTGTCCTGTTGTGCTGACCTGCTGCCCTCTTGCCTGGGTGAGAAGATCAGAACCTCTATTAATTGAACCCAGAGTGACTCGAAGGGCTAGTTGGCTGCCCTCCTGACCTGTAGCCTCAGGGACTTGACAGGCTGCCAATAACCTTACACCCACACTTAGACTCTACCATCTGTGGGTTCACTCTGTCAAGTGGAGCCATCCTAGTCCTAGACCCCTGGCAGTGGGCCTAAGATGCTCTGACAGTCTCAGTGGATCCAGCTGAACCAATGCATCCACCTGACTGTGCAATGCATCCCTGACTCCAGACTTCACATCGCAGGCTCTCATCAATGGGATCTCTGTTGACGGCGTAAAAGGACCTCACTCCACAGCCTAACCGCATCTCAGAACCGATGCATCTCTTCAGCTGTGTGACACATCTTTTACACAGATCTTTGCAACGCTCCGCAAACCAGTAGTTAAGGTACTTTGTTCAGTCGGCCTTACTGGGTCCCTGTAGCCGGACGGCACTCAATCAAGGTTGGCCTGAGCTTTTGACTTTATTTCAGTCTGGCATGACCAGGTATCCACAATTTACGCTTTACGCCTTTTGGGGCTATTTTTACTAAAACCTTTAAAATGTAAACTCTCCGGCTCCACTGATTGGATTTCTATCATTTTGGTCTTGTTTCATTTATTACAAATCGCTCTATATTTCTAACTCAGTTGTGGACTATATTTCTGGTGGGTTCTCACTGTGTTACTGTTTAAAGCATTTCACAAATACTTTACAAATTGCTCCTGAGTTAAGCCCGACTGCTCTGTGCCAAGACACCCAAGGGGTGAGCACAGGTTAATTTAGGGTTTGTTTGTGACTTCTCTCTGAGGAGATTTGTGGTTGCTGCTTCAGAAGTGTTTCACCCATCTCAACCAGTAACCCAATTTCTTACACTTATCCATACTTCAAGAATGCTTAATGACCTACCCGTAAGTAATGTACTTGCATGTGCTATGAGGAGAGGCAGCTGCAGTTGCCTCTGCATGTGAGTTTATTGTGAAGAGTTTCAGGTATGAGACAGCTGGTGAAAAGAACCTTAAGTTGCCCTTAATACCTACAGGGAGTACTAACAGTGACACAGAGACATTTCTGAAATATTTCTCAGGTTCAGCAGTGTATGACAAATGCCTGACTTTGTCCTGTGATAAAACACTCCTATGTAGCAGCATTGGCAGTGATGAATTTTAATGTTTGCAGAAATGAAGGACACAGACGTCTACCATAGAAAATTGCTCTATAAACATTGGCAGTGATGTGTTTGCAGGCTCAGTGCAGGGAAAAATGGAGGTAGATTTTTCTATTCATTATCACAATTAACTTTTTAGGTTTCTCTTACAAATAAATGCTGGTACTTGCGATACATTGTGTTAATATCAGCGGCAGCTCCTCCGTAATGGTGGAGGAGCATTGCCACCCTGCTCAAAGCCAGCAGATAAAAAAAAATGGTAATAAAACAATTTTATTAACATTTTATTTTTCTCTGGCAGCTTACGTGAGTCTAGGGCAGTACTGGGCCATCCTCTTGGACAGCCACAGGGAGGAGGAGTGAGTGCGCATGTCAGTTTGGCCGGCTATCTTAGGCCGGCCAGACATGAGCACTTATTTCTCCAAACCAGCTGTGTTCCATAGCTGGGGTGGAGAAAAGGCACAGGTTTCCTGTCCCGGAAAGATGTTCAAGCAGCCCGCACAGACCAATCCTGACTGTTCTCTCATACTTGATAATAGCATGAGAGCAGCGCCTGGATTGGGTAGGGACTCTGGGGGCCTGTACTGTGTGGCCCATGGACTGCCGGGAGCAGAGGAGCACTGGGACGGCCAGCTGCGTCAGGTGAGTTCTTTTTTTAATTATTATTCTCCCTGTCCCCCGGCCACCACTTTTTATTTGCCGCTGCAGCTACTGGTTAAAATGCACTGTGGCATATTCATAATTTGGAAGGGCAAAGCAAGAATCTAGAATATTCGAATATTAACACAAATCGTTTTGCAAATGTGTATGACAAAGATGCAGTGTGCCATTTCTCTCATTCAGTCATAATAAATCCACCCATTCGTAAATGATAGTTCATTCATTACGCCGCACTCTCTCATTCAAGCGAGTTTTTGTTTCTGAAATCTATTGTTTATAGATATGGCTACATTGTAATGATCACCCTGTTCACGCTGACACGTGAATTACCAGACCCTCTACTATTTTAAACACTCTTTTTGCTTTTATTTGTATCCATTCTTTTAAAACTTTTATTCATTCTGCTTTTCAATCACTTATCCATTCATTCTTTAGTGCATCCGCACATTCTCACACAGATCTATCTATCGAGATGCAGACTATCAGCCAGTCATCCGTGTATCCATCCACCCACTTAGCTTCATCCATTCGCCGATACTTATGCTCGGCCAATCATTAGAGGCGATGCTGGTTTCTGAAGTAGAGTGAAATTAAGAACCCCTAACAAAAACAAAACGAAACAATAAACAGGATTACGTTCGAAATTCAGAAAGACCCTTACTATTGGCGTAATATTGCTTTTGAATGAATAGTCAACCCCTTCATTGCTTTGCTGTAAATATTTCAACTCTTTTTCAGAAGCAGTAAGCGTTATATAAAAACAATATGATTAGGCAAACTAGCAAGCATTCCGAGGCTTGTGTACAAAACACATCAATAATACTTACTTTTTTCTTTAGAATAGGATTCTGACTCGGATAGCAATCGAAACATGTTTCACATTTGAAACTACTCAGTGACAGCTTTGAAACGCAAAGCCGCCTGTGTTTTATTTCGGATTTAAACAAAAACGACATGGCAGGCTGATAATTAAATGGGGATCATTGCGCGTCCCGCGTGAGCAGCGGCTGCTGATGCCGAAAGGCTGCAGGCCCTCAGCAGATAATCAGCAGTAATCCTCATAGATGCATAACCGCGGGTGCCTTATCCCTACCAGGTCTGGAGGCACATTAACATCCAAAACCTATTCCCGTTCAAGCACAAGCAATGTAATCCTTTAACGAAAGGTAAACAGCTACCTTATGCCCTGGTGCACCGAGTCTGGCACACATTTCAATATGTGATTGCAAAAAGACAGATGGAATTCAATATTTCCTTTCACAAATTGGCCAAAATCTAACAAGACTTTGCGCTTGCCAAAAGTTTTCGGTTAGGCAGCGGAGATGAATATAAAATCATCATCTATTCAAGATTTGCATAATTTAGGAACTTTCGTCTACTTAAATGGAAGTATATCATATTTGCTTTTGTGTATGGCTGTACTCTTTAACCGTGTCATGTCACATGGGGTCTTCGAGACGCATGTTCAGGACGTTTATATTTGTGATTTGATAACAATATTTATAGAGTTGAAAGAGGTTGGTAGAGAAAAATTTGAGAAATGAATTTATAAAAAAAAAATTCTTACTGAACACATTCAGATGAGCAGGATCAACAATACATCTTCAAAATTAAAAAACCCATTAAAAATACTTTTTCACATGAATTATATAAAAGGTGTTCAATGGCATCAGTTTAGGATTCCAGTGCCAATTAAAGGAATGTAATAGCTTGGGTAGGAGTTAAGCGAGCTAGAATTAAAGTTGAATTCAGTGTGTGATCATTTAAGAATGTAAACAAGAAAGTGACTAATGTTCTAGCTGAACGCTCAATTCACTTAAGGTATTTAGAGGAAACTATGAGCCAGATTCACAGAAATGGGCACCAAAATATGGATGAGATTATTTACTCCTCTGCCTGAACATATTTTTACGTTTATTTCCTATTCATTACCATTCCTGCCTGCAAGTCTGGGAAGCTGCACAAGGCGTCGTTTTGCAGTCGTACAACTGGCAGTGTCCGGAGACATTTCCCAAGGTCTCCTGTTCCTCCTGTACAGAGTTCTTTTTAACGGAGACAACATTCAAAATGACCGCAGTTGACTATTTCGCCACAGAACGTCCATAACCTTCATGAGAGTCTTCTAAACATTTTTATCGTGCTTAATTAGGACTCATAGATGTGTTGCCTTCAGAAAACCCCTGGCCTGCGTGCCAGGAAGGGCCAAAACATGTGTTGGCTGTCCATTTTCGATATATTTTGTTTCACCGTCTGACCCCTCCCAGGGCCGAGCCTTGCTCCCCCTTTCAGTGCCCAAAACTGCATCCCTTTCTCTCTTAATCATTTCAGTGACAAGAAGATTTGGTTGCCTAGAAAGGCCACAATTTTATTCACACATAACATGGTTGTACATCTCACAATTTACTTGGTCATTCATGAACATCCATGTCGTTGTATATTCTGCATGGTCCTTGTTACATTCCTGTAGCTGTTCATTTCCTGACAGCACAATCTTTTCTCGCGATTACCTTTTGCCAGGCCTTTGTGTTTGCGGTTCCAAGCTTCCCTTGCTACTGATTTTTGTGGGCATCCTTTAGGACCGGCCTGTGCTGCAAGTGCTGTTCCGCTTGCCCTAGAACCTTGCTGGCCACTCGCCTGCTCCTTAGTGTCCCTGCCATGTGGCATCCCCAAGTACCCACTGCGATTTTGAACCGGCATTTGGGAAATTGTAACCGAGTGACGTGTTGTCCAGGACTAACAGATATTGAAGAACCCTAAATTAAGGACTAAAAAGGAGATAGTAAATTAGACTGAAATTTGTGGGCACGTCGTATGAACTGGAACCCCATTGTGGGTTAGAAATATCACCACATTTCAAAATTTACGGATTTGAAGCATTAGCCTTGAGGAAGTCGCGGGAACACCCCCCACCCCCAAAAGCGACGAAACAGGTGATGGCTGTGGCTGTTGACAACTAAAAAGACAAGAACAAGGAAAAAAAAACAAATAACCTGTGGAATTGTTCATTATTTACTTGTATTACGATGATACATTGAACTGCTCTTAACCATAGGGAAACCTGTTTGTAAATTTGACGTGTGCTGGGGAGTGAAGTAATTCGTATTGGAGTTGAGGCTCAAAGTTTGTGGAGTTTAGTGGTTCTCTACACCTTACAGCACCATCCCATATAAATGCTATAATCTAACTCTACCCAGAGGCGCCAGAATCCTAGGATTAATACCACATTTCGAAGGCCTTTACCCTGTGTGAGTAGCTCATCTACTCTGCCTATGGCTGTGTGCTGTCATTCGCTCACTCAGTGCCCCTGCCATGAGGTATCCCAAGAACACTGTGTGAGCCGCCCATCTACCTCTAGTAATCTCCTCTTTTGTGTACTGTTCCTGGGTTTTTTCTGCCCCCCCAGCTCGACATAGCGCTGCAACACCCACTTCCTTCAGTGTGGGTTGGTGGGATTCTGTCTTTGGTGGGGGAGTTAGTATTCAAACTGGGGGGCCTGTGCCTCTTTTAAACCCCTGGCCGCTTGCCGCCTCATCCCCTGATTGGGAGGCCAGCGGCTACCTCGGAGGCGACCAATCCGGTGCCTCCCTTTTACGTGGGCTACGTTGCTGAGGGGGAGGGTTCCCGCCTCTGAACGATGTTTGACCCAGGCCCCCATCAGGTAGGGCTGCGCTTCCCCAGGCCCATGTTTCAACCACTCCCAGGGGTTAGCCTTCCTCCCCTCTCAGCGCCCAAAACTGCATCCCTTTCTCCCTTAATCATTCTAGTGACAACATGATTTGGTGCATAGAAAGGCTGCAGTTTTATTCACCCATAACATGGTTGTACATCTCACAATTTACTTGGTTATTCATAAACATCCATGTCGTTGTATATTCTGCATTGTCCTTCTTGTTACATTCCTGTAGTTGTTAATTTCCTGACAGCACAATCTTTTCTAGCGATGACCAGGCGTCTTTGTTTGCGTGTCCATGCTTCCCTTGCTACCGATTTTTGTGGGCGTCCGTTAGAACAGGCCCGGCTGCAAGTGTCATTCGTTTTGCCCTAGACCCTTGCCGGTTCACTCGCCTGCTCCTCAGTGCCCCTGCCATGTGGCATCACAAGGACCCTGCGCGAGCATTTCATCTACTCTGCCTGTGGCTTTGTGCTGTCATTTGCTCACTCAGTGTCTCTGCCATGATGCATCCCAAGCACACTGTGTGAGCTGCCCAACTACCTCTAGTAATCTCCTCTTTTGTGTACTTTTTCTGGGTTTCTTCTGCCATGCTACCTATGGTTCGACGATCGGAGGGAGCTCCCCTCTTTTCCTCCTTGGCCGTTTGTGCTTTAAGAGAAACCCATTTGCTCTTGGACCCCCACAATGTTAAGTATGAACATGTCCATGCCCACCTCCGTTCAGGTACCCTGTCTTCCAAGTGATAACCCGGTATCTCAGGTTAATGAAGCTGTGTCTTACGAAACCCCAGCTGTTGGCCCTGCATATCTATTCCTCACTAATGATTAGCTTGCGGCTGGATTTTTCAACCGCTCCCTGGTGTACAGCCCACCTTCTCGCCCTGCACACTATTATTTTCCCAAAAATTATCTATGCCAGGAGGACTAACTTCGCACAGCCTGTGAACATTTTTCCAAGAGACCTCTCCTCTCCATGGCTGCCATGTCGTTCCCCGCCAGATGGACCATTACTGCGTCTAGCCTGCCCCTTTGCCCCATTGCCCTCTGTACTGTGGGTTGCAGCAGGTCCCACTTCATCCCTGATCACCTTAGCCATATCAATGCAGTGTTCCAGAGCCAGACTGCACCAAATTCCCGACTTTCTGCCACCCATCGCTGTGCACGCATTATGTAGTTGTTCCCCACAATCCAAACTTTCTTGATCCTCTCCGACTGACCTAGACGAAGGCAGGGTTGTAAACCAGACTCAGTTAACTGAGGGGCATATGTAACGTTTGAAGGCACCCGATGCCTAGCGCCCTATTGCTTTGATCTGATCCATGCCCAACCCTAGGTCCGCCGCCGTGGTAGCCTCCCCTATGCTGAACCAGTGTGACCCGAAATCCCTTGTAGGGATCCTGACCCTTTCCAGCATTTTTTCAGAACAGCCCCAGCGCAGGCCCCCTTATAATCCCGGACGAGGCACAGCAGACAGCATGTCTTATCCTTGAGACCTTCAATCCTCGTAAACTTCCCTTTGCCCGCCTGGATCATCTTTGACAGGCGCAAATAGATTACCATATATCCTTCTCCCATGCTCACACCATTCGGAGTATGCAGGCAAACCCCGTTAACAAACTCGCTGATCCTGTAAGCCTCGAAGAAGGTAAGTACGAATGGTGCCTTGAATGGCTTAATTTCCTGGTCCCCACTGCATACCTCTTCTAATGCGCCGATTGCCTGGTTTAGGGTCGTAAAAGCAATGGGCTGTCGCTTATCCCCCTCCCTGTGTTGCAATCTGCCCTACCCTTTTAATGCCATTTTGCATAGAAAGGACCTCTTGGGATCCCTCCCTGATGCCAGTTTGGTGTGGTATGCCACTGCGCTCAGGTGTGCCTGGGTCAACGATTTGGTTCCAGTTCTGGAATGCCCATTCTAGGAATGCTGTCACCTTCTCTTGTCCTGCCATCCATCCCAACTGGTGCCTGTTATGTCAGCAAATGTCGCCCAACACCTACGATCGCGGTTCTCTGTTTAGGGCACCAGTGCGTTTCCCAGCAATTTTCTTACACTGGGTCCACCAATGCCAATAGTTCTTCCGGCACTGTTGTCATAGCCTGGTCCACATCCGGGGCGAGTTCCCTGAACCTGCCCCAGTGAAAACGAGAAATGGCATGTGGTATTGAGTTTTCTATTCCCGCAATGTGTCTAATCCTAATTGCTATGTTTGCTTTCAGCTGGCAGTCGACTAGCTTCTGCACTAGGTTGACCACCTCCGGGCATTTTGCTGTCCCAAAATTGATTGCCTGCATATTTGATCATAGGATTATCTGTCTGTTACACAGTTTGCGACCCATGTGATGAATTCTACTACAATGGGGAAAACCTCCAGCAAGGAGATGTTGCCTGTAGTGTCTGGCCATGCACCAGCTGCCCATGCTTACCCCACGAAGGCCAAAAGCCGTGGCCCCCTGCCATGTCCGTGTACAGTTCCAGTTGGTCAGCGTTCCCCCATGGTACTCGGCACACAAGGGTACCATTGAATTTGGCCAGGAATGTGTCCCATTGCCACAGGTCCTCTTTTACTCACTCCTTGTGTAAGGCGGACCCTCTGGTGCTTCTGCGCCATGCTCCTAGTTAGCCAGGACAGACGTCTGGTAAAAGGGCGCCCACAGGGACTAATCCAGTGGTGAGGTTCAACTTCCCTGACAGCTGCTGTATCTCACCTAGCGTTGCCTTCTTTTGCTGCCTTAGCAGTTGTATGATCTGGCACAGCTCATCCACCTACTCTGGTGGTAGTTTGCAAGTCCTGGCCACCGAGTCTAGTTCTATCCCAAGGAAGGACAGTTTGGTGGCTGGGCCCTTGGTTTTTTCCTGAGTGAGTGGGAATCCCAACTCCTGTGTCAAGCCCACAAACAGATGGAGATGTTTGCACACTTCCCTGTCCCCACCCTACCAATGCATAGGAAGTCATCCAAGTAGTGGACCGCCCCCCTTGCGGGGTGACGTCTCCCAAGCTCCCTTTCCGAAAACCCACTAAAGGACTCAAAATACGCACATGATATAGAAAAGCCCAATGGCATACATTTGTCTTAGTAATATTCCCCATCATGCTGGAGGAGGTGGTAACTGTCCGGGTGTTCCGGCAATAAGCGGGAAGCTGACTCTATGTCAGTTTTACCAACAGTGCCCCTTTTTTCGCTTGTCTGATCAGATCTACTGCATTTTCCACTGATGAGTACTCTATTGAGCAGCTAGCCAGATCCAACCAGTCATCGATGGAGTCCCCGTGGGGGTGTGACAGGAGGTGTATCAGCCTGAACTTGCCTGCTTCTTTTTTGGGTAGCACGCCCAATGGGGAAACCATCACATTTTGTATTGGGGGAAGGGAAAGGACCAGCTACTCTACCCAGCTGTTCTTCCTTGCCCACCTTCTACCTAGCCGCTTCCGGGATATCTCGTATTGACTTTAGGTTGCTGCTATCCCATGAAACCATTGGTGGTCTATAGGGATGGGAAAACCCACAGTGAAACCTTCTGCTAGTTGTTGTATGTCAGCCTTTTTGGGATAATGACTTAGTATTGAAGCCAGTCTACTTCTTTACATTGGCATGGGTAGTGAAGGCCCCCTGGCTGCCCCTTCCCTGCCTTGGATTGTCATACTATGCACGTTATTTCTTTGTGTTGCCTTTGTCTCTGATGGTACATGTCCCTTGCAACTGTCTGCATTGCACGGCAGGGTCGTTTCTCCTGCAGGTTTCAGAGCTGTGCCTAAACCTGCAGGCGCGCCCCCATTTACATTCATCCTTGTCATTCTTCCAACATGTTGCCACACAGGATTTTTCTGCCTTGCCGCCATACTGGATTTTCCCCTTGAAACCCTGTCCCTGATTTTCGTATCTCTCCTTGAACCCATGGGGATGGAAATTGGATTCACATGTGCTGAGCCCTTCCCTAGCCACCACCATGTGTGTTGTGAAGCCCTCCAATTCCTGACAGTCTCACTCCATTACTGGTCATGTCTGCATCTTTTCTCTAAAGGCTTTGTCATATCTTAACCATGCGTCACCCTGGTATTTTATTTGCGCTTCCTGTACCTTCTGCTCATATAAAATTGATACTGCCGCACACTGGAGGAATATTTCTATGAACATGCTTGCCAGCGTCTTGAAGGCCCTTAACCAGTTCTCCAAGGTTCTGTCTACCCTGGGCTTGTGTCTGCCCTTCCTGTCCTCATCTCTTTTGTCTTTTGTGTGAGGTCTAAGCCTGCGTGGCGCACCTCCAGCAACGAGAAAATATCTATATACTCCTTTCTCCAAATCCTTTCTTTCACTGCTAGCGGGATAAGGTTTGCTAGTCCCAGGAGTTTTGTGGTGGTGGGCGGGTACCCCGGAGAGGGGTGTCTGTATTCGCTTGCCAGTTTCCCCCATGGTCCTGGCCCTCACCTGCCCTGGATTTCGCCAGGTTGCTTCCTTCTGACACTGTTCTTCCCCCTAGTACGGTCTCCTCAGACCCCATGTCCTCTTTCATTTTCTCCCCCTGTAGGCTTTCCTGCCTACCCCCTGTTTCTCCTTTGGGTCTCTTTTATTCTTTGTTCTGTGCTGTGGTCCTTGTCCCTCTCCATTGTTTCTGCATTAATTTGGGTCCCCAACCCAAATGGGGATCCTGGCTCAGGCAATTGCCACCAAGGCACCACTGCTGCCGGGTGTGCCTGCCTCTGCCCCCATGCCTCACCCTGAAAATCTTCATGGCCCCCTCCCTGGTTTGTCAGACAAGAGGGCTGGGGGAGCATGGCCCGCACACTACTAGATTCTTTACCCCTAGCTGCGTCCCAAAATTCACTATTTGCCCTGGCCTCCCCTTCGCTGGACCAGCTAGCCTTTTACCATGTTGCCCGTCCTCTTCGATTTGTGTATGATGCTTACCATCATCGCAATCCACCATGAAGCTACGCCCACTGTGTGACTCCCGAAGGGCCGCCGTGCTGGCCACAGACCCCTCATTCCTGATGCTGTTCCCCTCAGTTTCTGAGCCAGACAATGCCTCCAGTGGTGAGGTTGCCCTGCCTTTGCCCAGGACTCCCCTCCTAGACCTGGTGCTCTTTTCCTTCAGCCCATTTGTTGCTTGTTTTCTCTGGAGCCACCATCTTGGCTGCAAGCCCCTTTCTGCCCGGTCATTTAGGGGGGTGTGGGTATTAACACCTGTATTGTCTTTTGCTTCCACTTCTGGGTCTCCTGTAATGTGCTCATCCATTCAGGATTTTCCTTTCAGGGTCCACAAAGCCCTAGCTTTTTCCAGTAAATCTTCAAGATCCCTGTTCAATTCTGGCCCAGTTTCCTCCTGGGGTCTCTTCTGACAATTTTTGGGGGCCTCTCTGCCCCCCATGCCTCCCTAAAGCGCGCCGGCAGCCATTTGCTCCTTCCGGCTACCCTGTATCTTCCTACCATTGCTCTTCACCGCTGTAGCGATGGAGGTTCACATACTTCCTCCTGGAGCTGGTATGCTTGAGGATCATTAATGCCCCAGGGATGCAGGCTACTCCAATGTGTTGGGCTCCTTGTCTCACTCCCCCAATCCAGGATAATTTGTGTGCGCAGATGCTTGTGATGGCACCAGCTGCCGCTTGCTCCGTGCAGCTCGCTTATCTGCGCCTTGATGTGGGTGGTTCCCTCACCCTTTGTGATCGCCTTGTGATATGGTCTGTTCCTGTGGACCTAAACCAGCCGCTTCGGATGCTGAGCCGCTGTCCCGCCATTGATTGCCTGGTCATGGCCTTTGCCCCATCGCTGGCTCCACCTCCACCTCCACCTCCCATCGGTAATCACACGCAGTCTCCGGTTCAGCCCCGATGCTTCCGCAGGCTTCTTCTGGAACTCCTACCCCAGTTGCTGGCTCTGTCTCCCCCCACGCCGACTCACCCTAGTACTAGGCGGTAAATGAGGACGCTTCTGTGGTGGCCGCTCTCGCCATAGTTGGACCGCCGATGACTGGTTCTCACCGGTTCTCTCTGCCGCTGCTTCTCCAAACCAGCTGCAGGCACCTTCCAAACACAACCTGAAATCCTGGCCACGCCTCTCCACCTCAGCGTCGGGTATCTCCTGCCATGAACGAGCCGCAGACTCAGACAGAGATGGTGTTGGAGCAGCGTAGGAGCCCGGTGACAGTTCTGCTCTTCCTTTTTCCTCCTGGCTAGCGTAGCTCGATCCTCCGTGGGTATGTCTCAACGTGATGACTTCAGGTATTCCGTCTGTGGCTGGGGGCTTATTTTGCAAACTGGGGTGCCTGCGTCCCTTTGTGCCCCCGCAGCAGCTTGCCGCCTCGTCACCTGTTTGGGGGGCCAGCGGCTACCTCGGAAGACCAATCTGGTGCCCTTCTTTTTCGCGGACTTCGCTGCAGAGGGGGAGGGCTCCCGCCTCTGGGCGGTGTTTGACTCGGACCCCATAGAGTCCGGCTGTGCCTCCCCTCGGCCCCTGTTTCAAACCTTTTATTCATTAATGAATAAAAATTACTTTATTCAATTTAAAAAAATGGATTTTCCGAACATATGGACAATGCAAGTCAACAAAATTCAGATCTACTCAATTTATTGTTCAATTCTGTATGACATATGCCCCAATTGAGAAATGGTTTCCCATTTCTGAGGATAATCGAGTACTATGAATTGACCCATTTACTTAGGACGGGAGACTCCTGGGACAACAACACCCTTTTCATTTTACATAACGGAGACTTCCTCAAAGGTGGAATGTACCATCCTGTGCATGTTGACATTTGTTCTCTTTTTTAAAAGCTTTTCCCTACACCCATATTCCCATTTTGATCTCCTTCCCTTCCCTTCCTTGACTGAAGTTAATTTACAATCATTTCATATATGGAAAGGTGTTTTAGAGGAGTTTGAGAAAGCTCACAAATATATGTTGCAGGTGTTTCCAAATTCCAAGTCAAACCATGCTCTAATATTGTGTAGTAAGGTAGAATGTTCTCTAAGTTTCGTTCCATGTTCTATTTTCGATGAATATATTGACTAGGTGAGAATGTTGATGACATTCTTTGCTGGCTGAGATGTAGATGCTGCAGGTGTACTACACAATTTTGGTGATGAGTTTTGGTTGCAACCCCAAACAAACCTGTTGAGATTGGGTGCACTTTGTCATTGATCATTCATTACTGCAGTGAAAACCAAGAAGATAGTGAATTTTTCAATGGACACCAGGTGTATCGAAAAACTGTTTGACCATTTTGGGTGATGTATAATTATTGCCTGCGACTTATTTTGTGCCTTCACTTTATTGCAGAATATGTCATTGAAGCCAATCGGTTTATTTACCTTTGAGGCTTCTTGTGTGTGCTGCATTTGATCCGTTGCTTCACGTGCAAGCCTTCCAGTGTGCCTTAACCTACTCAAGTGCAACCCTTGCCAGGTGGTCTCCACGTCATTGCAGCCTATGCCGGTGTCTGCTACACACATTGCATGTGTATATGTCTATGAGTAAGGTCATGCAACATGACATGGAGGGCCACCATTTTGGTTCTTGTTTTTAGCAGTAACCCTATTGCATTAAATGCACTCTAGTTTTGGTCATGCAACATAACCCACAGTGCCTTGTATTATTGTTCTCCGCTTTGGAAACAGCATTATAAATAATATTGCGAAGCATGGCTGCGGTAACGAAAGTAGCAGAGGATACTTAAGCAGTAAAAAATGTTTGTCTTCAATTGTGCCAGCAGTGATTTAACAAAGGTAAACTGTATGTAACTGGAACTGTTACTCCTGCAGTCATTAATCCTACACAGTGCTTCACTATATTTACTATTTGGGTGCATGCATTATTTAAACCATTCTTTACTTTATACTCTTGTGCATGCAATCATGGAAGAGGAATTTCAAACAGTATATTGAATGTGGGGATCATTTTAAATTCACCCAAATAATTTTATATGAATCCTGAGTGGAAAGAATATTTCTTAAATCACATTGCAACATTGGAAGGCAATGGTTGTGTACTATAACCTGATAGGAAGAAAATAATCTTCTTAAATTGTGTGTGTGCAGAGGGTTTCAGATTTTGCAATGAAATGCACAAACCTGGATGAAGTGTAGAATGTTTTATGTGTAAAAATGCAATTTTAGATCTGGATGAGCATTATACACCCATTGTATGTGTCGTGTCACAAGTCATGCTTTCTTTCAATGTAAGCAAGAGCGTAATGAATCAGTTGAAGCCTAGGTCTCTGTCCTCAATAACTAAGCGCTTGATTTCGATGTCGGGCAGCATTCCTTCCGCCCAACACTGACTCGGTCCTGGGACCGACCGACACCCGGGCAGCGGGTCCCAACCTCCTCATAAGGACACTGTTAGGCTCCAGTCCTATATTTCACTATGGGAACTTGCATTATGGCCATAAACCTGCTGTAATACAAGCTCCATAGTGAAATGGGAGGTGTGGTTCACCCCTGCACTGCGTGGCAGGCACCTCAAGGTGCCTTCAAAAAGGTGCTGGGATCAACAGGGGGGCACCTCACCTCCAACCTGAAACAATGCACCAAAGGGGGCCTTGCTGTGGTGTCCCAAACACACCTTCCAACAGGCTTTCCAAGTGAGACAGACCGGCATGAAAACCATGTCAGAAACTGTGCATTGTAATCTCAAGGGTGAAGAGGGCCGACCTTGAGATTTCTAGCCCGCTTCCATCTGGCGGCTGGGCTCTCCAAGCTTGTCAGAAGCCAGCCGGAATGACCAGCCATTTTCCTTTCCGACCGCCTCCATCATAATGAGGCGGTCAGAAAGAAAACTGAGCAGTCTATTACGATGCTTCCCTGTCTTTACTGGCCACATCGTAATCGGCCCCTTAGTAGTTAAATTTAAGTATGGGCGGAAAATTAGTTCCGCTCGCGAATTTGCGGATTTTCCTCAATTTTGTGATCTGCGAATCGCGTCAAAATCCGCAAATTTGTGAGCGGGCGAATTTTGCTCAGGAAGCATTTACAGGGTTACAGCAGGTGCCCAAGTTGAAGCTAATTTCTTTGTAACCATTCACAAAACGGTTACAAAGAAATTAACTTCAACTTGGGCACCTGCTGTAACCCTGTAAGTGCTTCCTGAGCGCCTCCTTGCCTACTGTATCTATTCTCTGACCCTGCTCTGACCCTCGAAGCAGGGTCAGAGAATAGTTACAAGTAGACAACGAGGCTCCTGCAGGAAGCACTTACAGATATAGATTAAGCAGGTGCCTGTGTTGAAGGTCAAATTCAGTAACTCCTTAATCAGCCCAAAAAAAATGTGTGTTTTGTCGAGGCTGGGCAGGTGTGTGTTCTCCCCATATCTACCGTCGAAAATTAGCTATGATGCTTGATGGAGGCCTTTGCATCCTTGACTTTCACGAGCTCTATCCCCGTGCAGTTCCTGCGACCACAAGCTTATTTCTCCTCATCTGCTACTCTGATCGGTGCCTTTCCTTTTATACACAGAAGAGGCATGTGAACTTGCATAGAAGCCCCCCCATTTTCCCCCCACACACACTAGCGGTGTGCACCGTCTTCCCGCCCTTTAGCCACTATGATGGACAGCTCACTCGAGGGACCCCGGAACCCTTCGGCGCGATGGCAAAGTTAATTACCCCCCAAAAATGTGCGTTTTGTCGAGGCTGGACAGTTCCTGTGACCACGAGCTTCTTTCTCCTCATCTGCTGCTCTGATCGGTGCCTGTCCTTTTATACACACAAGAGGCATGTGAACTCGCATAGAAGCCCCCCCCATTTGCCCCCCCCCACACACACTAGCGGTGTGCACCGTCTTCCCGCCCTTTAGCCACCATGATGGACAGCTCACTCGAGAGACCCCAGCACCCTTCGGCGCGATGACTAAGTTAATCAGCTCCCCAAAAATGTGCGTTTTGTCAAGGGTGGGCAGTTCCTGTGACCACAAGCTTCTTTCTTCTCATCTGCTGCTCTGATCGGTGCCTGTCCTTTTATACACACAAGAGGCATGTGAATTCGCATAGAAGCCCCCCCGTTTGCCCCCCCACACACACTAGCGTTGTGCATCGTCTTCCCGCCCTTTAGCCACTTTGATGGACAGCTCACTCGAGGGACCCCGGCGCCCTTCAGCGAGATGGCAAAGTTAATCAGCCCCAAAAAATGTGCGATTTGTTGAGGCTGGGCAGGTGTGTGTTCTCCCCATATCTACCGTCGACAATTAGCTATGATGCTTGATGGAGGCCTTTGCATCCTTGACTTTCATGAGCTCTATCCCCGTGCAGTTCCTGTGACCACAAGCTTATTTCTCCTCATCTGCTGCTCTGATCGGTGCCTGTCCTTTTATACACAGAAGAGGGATGTGAACTCGCATGGAAGCCCCCCCCATTGGCCCCCCCCACACACTAGAGGTGTGCACTGTCTTCCCGTCCTTTAGCCACTATGATGGACAGCTCAATCGAGAGACCCCGGCACCCTTCGGCGCGATGGCAAAATTAATCAGCCCCCAAAAAATGTGCGTTTTGTCGAGGCTGAGCAGTTCCTGTGACCACGAGCTTCTTTCTCCTCATCTGCTGCTCTGATCGGTGCCTGTCCTTTTATACACACAAGAGGCATGTGAACTCCCATAGAAGCCTCCCCCCATTTGCCCCCCCCCCACACAAGCGGTGTGCACCGTCTTTCCGCCCTTTACCCACTATGATGGACAGCTAACTCGAGGGACCCCGGCGCCCTTCAGCGCGATGGCAAAGTTAATCAGCCCCCAAAAAATGTGTGATTTGTTGAGGCTGGGCAGGTGTGTGTTCTCCCCATATCTACCGTCGACAATTAGCTATGATGCTTGATGGAGGCCTTTGCATCCTTGACTTTCATGAGCTCTATCCCCGTGCAGTTCCTGTGACCACAAGCTTCTTTCTTCTCATCTGCTGCTCTGATCGGTGCCTGTCCTTTTATACACACAAGAGGCATGTGAATTCGCATAGAAGCCCCCCCGTTTGCCCCCCCACACACACTAGCGTTGTGCATCGTCTTCCCGCCCTTTAGCCACTATGATGGACAGCTCACTCGAGGGACCCCGGCGCCCTTCAGCGAGATGGCAAAGTTAATCAGCCCCCAAAAAATGTGCGATTTGTTGAGGCTGGGCAGGTGTGTGTTCTCCCCATATCTACCGTCGACAATTAGCTATGATGCTTGATGGAGGCCTTTGCATCCTTGACTTTCATGAGCTCTATCCCCGTGCAGTTCCTGTGACCACAAGCTTATTTCTCCTCATCTGCTGCTCTGATCGGTGCCTGTCCTTTTATACACACAAGAGGCATGTGAACTCCCATAGAAGCCTCCCCCCATTTGCCCCCCCACACACAAGCGGTGTGCACCGTCTTTCCGCCCTTTACCCACTATGATGGACAGCTAACTCGAGGGACCCCGGCGCCCTTCAGCACGATGGCAAAGTTAATCAGCCCCCAAAAAATTGGCGCTTTGTCGAGACTGGGCAGGTGTGTGTTCTCCCCATATCTACAGTCGAAAATTAGCTATGATGCTTGATGGAGGCCTTTGCATCCTTGACTTTCACGAGCTCTATCCCCGTGCAGTTCCTGTGACCACAAACTTCTTTCTCCTCATCTGCTGCTCTGATCGGTGCCTGTCCTTTTATACACACAAGAGTCATGTGAACTCGCATAGAAGCCCCCCCCGTTTGGCCCCCCCCCCACACACTAGCGGTGGTGCAAAATCGCAAAAAAATCCGCGATTTTGCGGCGAAATCTGCGAATTCATGGATTTTTTTGCG
Organism: Lissotriton vulgaris; assembly: GCF_964263255.1. Lineage (NCBI taxonomy): Eukaryota > Metazoa > Chordata > Amphibia > Caudata > Salamandridae > Lissotriton > Lissotriton vulgaris. Next base: position 1,444,064,733 of record NC_141691.1, read on the forward strand.
ATTTCGCGCAAATTCGCGAACCGCTGATTCACAAAATTCACCCATATTTAGTTAAATTCAGAATTGGCAACCTGCATGACGAGCTGATTAGAGATCAAATAGTCATGTGTGCAAGGTATAAAGGTATCCAAGGGAGATTGTGGATTGAGGGAGACACCATTGCCTTATTTAAGAAATCAGAACTTTCAGAGAGAGGTGCTAAAGTGGTGACTCCGTCATCTGACAGCTCCTCTGTAAATAAAGTTTCAGAAGGGAAAGAAGAAAAAGTGACCTCCTCCAAAAAGACAACTGTTCATTTTAAGTACAACAAAGTTATTGGGAAGGAAGGGTTAGCCATGGAAGTGTATCTGGTGTTATGTGTTTTCTCTGTGACAGTACTGCACATACAGCCAAATTTGACAAATGTCTTGAGAAGAAGATGAAATGTCTTGAACGTGGAATTTTAGGACATTTCACAAGTGTATGCAGCAAGAAGGATACAAAGATGAATCAAGTAGCTTGTCTTACAGAAAGTAGTCCTGATTCTTCAGGGAATGAGTCGGGTTGATGTGTCAGATGATCTTATCCTAGGAAAAGTAGTAGTAAAAAGAATGTTGTCTTAAATGTGAATAGAGAAGCTTGCAACAAACCGTTATGCATCATTATATTGGAGGTATTCCATTACAGTTTGTAGCTGAATCGGGTTTCCGTTCATAATTATTGCCTGTTTAGTATGTGTTGTGTCATAGGTCCTGATTTAGAACTTACAAATGTCAACCATGGTCTGTCACTTTTAGGTTGGAAAGACCAAAATGCATTGCATCTTGTTCTTTATCCTGATACGCCAGATCAGGATTTGGTCATTTGTGATGGGAAAGAAACAAAAAGGTTAGGTTTTTAAGGAGTTTTCTGAAGTGTTTAATGGCAAAATTGGGAATCTCAAATGTTTTACTCACAAAATCAGAGTACAAACCTGTGCATCCCCCAAAATTCACAAAGTCCGCAATATACTCATAATTGTCAGAGAAGGGGTTAAGATTGAGCTCAAGAAATTACAAGATGCTGGCATCATAGAGCCTGTTGAAGGCTTCAAGTGGATTTCACCAATGGTCATTGCAAGACGAGTCAATGGTAAAACCAGGCTCTGTGCTGATCATAGGTACATAAACAATACCATACTTGTGGATCAATACCCACTTCAGAGAATTGATTAAATGCTCTCTTTAACCAACAATGCTCAGTGGTTCCCCACTATAGACCTTTCTTCGACACATCACCAAATTTTTCTGCATCCTTCTAATAGAGATATGACATTTTTCTTCATGTTTTCAGTTCCGCCGTTTTTATTTTGGACTAGCATCTACAGCCACTGTGTTCCAGAAGCTTGTGACAGAACTATTTGGTGATATGCTACGTTTGTGTTTTTTCAAAATAATATCCTAGTGGTGGACTGCAACATAAAAGGCCATGATGACAAATTGAGAAAGGTGATGAATGTGCTATAAAAAAAGATTTACCATTTGCAATCATGGACATTAAGTTAGTGCTATTGGAATTTGACTTCAATAGAAAGTAGTGAAAGCCATAGTGGATGAACCATCACCCAAAAGAGGACCATAGGTCATTCTCAGGTCTTGCCCAGTTATATGCGAAATGTGTATACATATTTTCTGGAAAAAAATCATGCTATGAAATCTCTACTAAAAACAATGCTTAATTTGTTGGGAATATTGCATGTCAACATTCTTTTGAGACCATCAAAACCGCTATTTGCATAAGCACCAAACTTACAAGAGTTTGATCCCAATGCTAGTAGAGTCGTTTCCACTAATGCAAGCTGCAAGGGGTTGTTTCCACTAATGCAAGCGGCAAGGGGTTCGGTACCGGCCCTACCCAAGTAGATGCAAATGGTAAGGAAGCAGTAATTGCTCACCCCCATCTGACTCACCCCCAGTGAGACCGCAAAACCTTAGCACATGTTTGGGCATTGGAGCATTTTAGGAAATGATTTTGGGGAAGGAAATTCACACTATGATGCAACCACAAACCTTTGAAAATACTGTTGACAACTGAGGGACTTCTAAGGGCTACAGCTAGAATAACTAGATTGTTAAAGCAGTTACAGGATTCCAGGTATGGCATCCAGTATGTGCCTGGTGCAAAGAATTTTACAGCAGATTTATTTTGTAGGAGGGCGTTGACTTTGACAGAAATTGATAGGAGTTCATGAAATTAATTTTCTGTAGCCAACATTCTGCAAAATGAATATGTCCCAAGACTGCTTTGATCAAAATGAGTGGTTAGAAGCTAAGGGCAAGTATTACATTTTAAAAGAAGTCAAAGGGAAAACAGTAAATGGGTGAGGTGGCTTGGAAAATCATGTCTAAAAGAGGAAAACAGAGGACTTTGGGAAATTAAAGATGAAGTATGAGTGAATGATTCTTTGGTATTACGTAGGGAGAAAGTAATTCCATCCATCTTGAAGGTGCATTAAAAAGGAGTTGAAAATAATTAACCTATTCCTCCCTCCCTCCGTCCACTCACCTGTCTGTAATTTTATCATTGATATTTTGACTATGATATTCAAGTAGCATATTTGATATTCCATACTACAATTGTCTATATGACAGTACCAATGAATGATCTTCTCATAGAATATTTTTGAAAGAGCGGACACAGAGGATGAGCAGGCTGGCAGTGAAGGTAAAAACTGGTAGGTTGATGGTCTTGTTTACTTCTTTTTGGGTATCTGGTGGCCTTCGGATGCTGATGACGAAGAGATTGAGGTGACGAGCATTGATTCATATTCATATCCAGTTTTCTTAGAATTGATTGGGATTTTTCATGTTCTGATTCAGATTCTGAAAATAAAACCCCAGATGTGGTGTTGAATATATCACTTTCTCATCCTTTACTCTCTTTAATATCTCCTACCTGTTAGTTTTCAATTTCAACTAAGAAAACTAGGGGCATATTATCAAGCCTGTGCGCTAAAATTATCGCCGCTTTATCGGCCGAAAACGGCCGATAAAGTGGCGATAATGGGCTTGATAATATGCTCTATGGAATTCCAATCGAAGCACATGTTAGATGTGAAGACATCTAACATGGGCTTCGATTGGAATTCCACAGAGCATATTATCAAGCCCATTATCGCCTCTTTATCGGCCGATAAAGCGGCGATAATTTTAGCGCACAGGCTTGATAATATGCCCCCTAGTTTGCAATTAACATGAGAGATGTCTGGTGTGATTGTTATCTTCTTTGACTATTTCTAAGGACTTGTGAATCTTCGATAAGTTCCTCTTGCACATTAAGAGGTATTAAGAGGTATTGAAAGAGCAAAATGGATAGTCATATTTATGACCCGTTTTGCATAGCTCTTGCACCACAGAAGGTGGTGCAAGAGCAATGCACACATAAAGTCATATTTTTGAAACCACACAAATACATTTTGAGTGGCTTTGACTGGCTTCAAAAATCAGAAGAAATGTAATGTGGCACAAATCGCTGTGTTGCATTACTCTGCGAAAGGCAGGCATTCTATAGGCGAATAGCACTTGTTACAATGCATGCCATTACAACGCAAGTCGATACAAAGACTTGTTGTAGGGGGGCACTGAAGTTTGCAATAGTATAGTTTACTATTCCAACTCCAGTGTGTGCAACAGTGGGGAAGGTGTTGGATTGAAAATCCAACAAATCCAACATATTCTGCCCCCTACAGCAAGTTGTTGTTACGACTTGTGTTATAATGGCATGCGATGTAACAACGGGTCATTATAATGACTTGTGTTGTAATGGCATACTTTGTAAATGAAACATTATAAACTTTGTTTACCTCCATAGGTGAGGTGTGGGTGTTTCCACGCAACTCCAGTGGTTTTTGATGCATTCCCAGATATACCATACCTGGTAACCCTCACAATAGGCAAAAAAGATACAACTCCCAAGGTGAGGCATAAGGAGGAGAAATGTCTTTATTTCTCCTCTATTTTTACCTCTTTTTATGTGTGCTCCATTCTACAGCCCAACTAGATAGAGGAAAACGCCTCTCAGGATTGTTTTTGTGCCAGAAGATATCCATTGCTACATAAAAACAATCCTGCCTCTAACAGAACAGAGGCACCCTTGCACAATGGTGCAAGGGTGCCTGCATTTGCGCAAGGCTGTCAAAGCAGCGCCAGATCAAGGGGAAAGGACAGGAATGTGCCATATTGGATACATGCAGTACATTCCTGCCCCTTCCCTCTGACGCATGGCAGTACAGCAAGGTGACTTGCTGCGTGCCCTGCACCACAAGGGTCGTAAATAAGGCCCTGAGTCTCATTTGATTCTGCTTAGTAGCAAAGAAAAAGAGGGGGATTCTGGTATTTCATAGTGCATATCCAATAATGAATCTTGTTCCTATGATACCTTTTACCTTGCTCACATCTCCCTTCTCTGCAAAGAAGGTACTATCAGTCTCCTGGTTTGGGAGATTCTTCCCGTAGCTGGTAAAAAGCAAGAACATAAACCAGAGGCCTACCTTACCAACTGAATTCATCTAGAATAGAATACGTTATGAGTACTCTTGGGCTGCTCTGCTTTAGCCTTTTCCACAATTACTAAGGATATTATGGTTTAGAAAACTGAGGGCCATATTATCAAGCCTGGGCGATAAAATTATCGCTGCTTTATCGGCAGGAAACTGCCGATAAGGTGGCGAAAATGGGCTTGATAATATGCTCTATGGAATTTCAATCGAAGCTCATGTTAGATGTGAAGGACATCTAACATGGGCTTCAATTGGAATTCCATGGAGCATATTATCAAGCCCATTATCGCCACTTTATCGGCAGTTTCCTGCCGATAAAGCGGCGATAATTTTATCGCCCAGGCTTGATAATATGCTCCTTAGTACCTCTTATTAGACGTCCCCTATAACCATTCTGACTAGTTATCTCCGATTTATTTGGCATGCACAGTGAGATGAAGGAGCAAGCCAGATGATGATTATTTTCCTGATGGCACCTTTTAGTTTCTCCTTTTTGTCCTGCAGAGTTTGATTCGAGGCAGAGCCACACCTGAGTTGACACATTGGAAGCAAATTCCACAACTGATTATTTTCTGCATGAATTACTAGTAAAGAGATACACACATTGCCTTAGAATGTTTTAAACTACAAAGTTGTATTAGTTGATATGAATGTACTTCTAACAGCTGTCTCACTGTTGCCTGTACTGTGTGTAAGAAGAATGGGAATTTGGCAGCCACACCTGGATCAATGTCTCTCTTGAAGCAAAATAAAAGTTTTTGGGGACATTTACAAATAACATGTGTTACAAAATGTATGAAGAAAATGATATTTGGAAGTGCAATAACATGTCCATATTCCACGTATTCTACTTTCTGAATGTTTTATAGAGAACACATAGAAAACAATTCAGATGATGAAAATATACCAGTATACTTTCCAGATAAACATGATTCATTCCGACCAACTATCTTCTCTGACCAATTGTTATGAAAACTGATATTTTATTCGTTGTATTCTTTATTTTTAATGTAGGCATTTTCAAAGCTACTGCAAGATAGTTTACGCCGTTGAAGCCTTGCAAGAGAGCCTTTTCACCTTTTGTGGCTCGCTTTCAAATCGTGCTTTTTCTTGAGGAATCTCTACGGATCTCCACCGACTAAACTGCATGAGAAGAACGCTCAAAGAAAGACAGATAAAGCAATATGGACTAGAGGGGGGAATAAACGCCAGAGGAACCCCGTGAGCATCAAACAAGACACATAGAATCTCATGATACAAAAAAAAAAATCAAACAAAAAACAAAGGTAACATTTTGGTTGTCACACTACCCTTATAAAAAGTCTTTTGAGACGCAGGAAAAAATGCCGAAAGCCATGTTTACCTCCGAGATTTCTTCTTGTTTGAAAGGTGCAGATTGCGTTGAATAATAACAGTGTCCTTCTAGGATTCCGCGCACAGCAATCAATCATGACAAAATGTCTCCCGTCATGAAAGCCTTTTGGTAACAAATGTAATTAACCGTTTTCCCTAAACAACTGATTGTTTGATTTCCATAACGCTATTTCAGTAACAACCCAAGTTTAGAAGTATGGCAAGATCTAAGCATGTATGTAGAAAATATTGTCAGGGGTTTTTCAGCCTTTTGTCTCGGTTTATTTACTAGACAGTCACATTATCTTCATGCAATTTATTTACACTTTAAATCGGGATTCATCTCTATGTGAAGGTTTGCACGTCAAGGTCCTGTTAATAAAAATAATTGCATCGATAGCTAAACTTTCAATACAGCCAACTCAGGAGTGTACACACACGCATGCTAATACATAATGACGCACACACAATTTATTGTTCCAGTGTGACCTGCATCATTATTTTCAGAAGTTTACATTACTGTACTGAAGCACAGCATTTTCCTTTTCACTGCGTAACTCACAAATATCACAGAAGATACAGCATTTGATTTACCTCTCACACAATTCAGTGCAATTATTGTGTTAAATTACTAAATTTTTAACACAAAAGGGGGCAGGATTTGTTCTCTAGTTCAAGTTAATGGCAACACATTTTAAATATGCTCATACTTACATGAGCAATTAAGACCTCTGCAGATGGTAAAGGATTATAAACAGAAAATAGAAAATGAATATCTGGGCAGGGGCGGCTCCTCCATTATGGTGAAGGAGCGTCGCCCCATTGAAAAATAAAATGATTATAAAAGCAGATTATTATAATTTTATTTTTCTTACTGAGCCAATTGCAAGCCTTAGGGCAGGGATGGGGCCATCCTAGCGGAGCATCACTCAGCTGCAAGGATTTGGAGAGTTGTGCACTGTTAAGTGCATATGTCGGTTTGGCCGGCTGTCTTAGGACGGCCAAACTGGTACGCGCAGTTCCATTTCTCCCGCCAAGCTGTATTGCACAGCTGGGTGGATAAATGGCACGGGCTCCCTGTGCCTGAGTGAGTGGCAAGTCAGCTAGCTCAGGCCAATCATGGTGCTGCTCTCATGCTGGTATTGCCTGCAAGATAGCAGCGCCATGATTGGCCCCTTGGAGCCTCTGCAGTGTAGTATGATTGAAAAACAAAACCCCTAGACCACTGAAATTTGCCAGTTCTGGCTTAATATACTATCCATAAATTGTGCCTCCTTCATGCACTGCTCATGACTTCACATATTACATTGCTCATGATATATTCCATGCCACTAATAAGGGTATCATTGATGACATTTCAAATGGGATGATCAATTTTTCCAACTGCAGTTCATTATGCAAGGGAATATTTGTGAAATAGGGGTAGCACTGTGTGATTTTGCGGACCACCTTAAAAGACTCACCAATACATAGTAAAGATGCACTGTGATCAACTTTTGATTTGGACTGAAGAGAGTATAGTGCAACACACCTTGTCAATGAAGATGATAGAGGCAATAACAAAAAGGCCAAGGCATTCACAGGATTCAACTACAACACCAAAGCCTATGAGGCCCATACCATACAGAAACTTTAATATGAGTCCTCCTGGCAATATCTATTTACCTAGACATGTCACAATAAAGTCAGACATTTGAATTACATTCACAACCACTTGCTCCCTAAGATCAACAACACATTCAATAAAGTTATTTGAAATTGTATGCATTAAATCAAAATATAGTTTTGTGTATGTTAGAAAAGTTTATCCTAGACACTCCTTGGGATTGGGGAAGATTAAAATTATAGTGAAATTATCACATGGTAAAGGTACACTCAAAAGCTGAAAAGCAAATAAAAAAAACACACTGAGAACAACATGGACAAAGTAAATTTTAAATAGAGAATAACATTAGAAAAACATAAATTCAACCTAATTGTTGCAACACATAGCTAGAGAGTCCTAAACGAATGTCAAATGTTTAAAATGAAAACCAATAGTCCAAATATTAATCAGAGACACTCCCCTTAACCCAAATGTAGTACTAAACTAGAGTTTCTTGGTTGGGTACAAAGGTTCCTGGCTATCTTCTGGGTCATTCTTATAAACCACAACATTGATATTATCATTTAAAATAGACCTGTGGCTGGAAGTGGCAGGACGGGCCAGCAGCTTCGAAATTCAATACACAGGTATATGGGGGAAAACAATTTAGAGAGATGAACTGGGAGAACAGAGCAGCAAGTGGGGAGGTAGATTAAATTTAATGTCCATAACCAAGAAGGTCAGGAGGGAATATAATTCCTTTAGATGATCAGATGGCGACTCTCAGAAGGCCTTAACCTTTTGAAGTTAAGTGAGTCATTTTCTAGACATGTCCCTACTGACTTCTGATGCTTGGTTCCTCCACCTTGCTGGTGGTAGAGAGTTGATGTTCCCATCTTGCAGTCAAGGACCTTGTCGAAACTTTGCCCGCTCCTGCTCTGGTGTTGGTTGGCTAGTTAAGTTTGCTATAAAGGAGTGTAGATCAAATAACGAAAGGATAAGTGCTTATATCCATTATTTCATGTATCTACAAATACTATTAAAATATTACAACATTAAATATGAGAAATATTGATATTGAGAAGCTTTGCCATGCTAATGTGGAAGGTAACTTTACATTTTTGTCACTGGTAAGGTTATGTTCATTCATTTTTAACATTTTCAGCCATGACTCTAAAAAATGTAAGCCATGCCTTCAAAGCAGGATATCATTTGTGTAATTGAGAAATGCTGACAGCATTGTGGCATGGAAGACAATACTAGACAATTCTACTGAGGCAACAGTCCTCCCAGCATGCAGACTACCATGTACATGATCTAAAATAGAATTTGATTTTGAGTTTTGTTTGTATATTTAAATGAAAATATGCACCAAAAAATAGTAGAAGATAAAACATGTTTTTAACGCTGGTTGGAGTATGAAAAACCCATTGCTTGTGGGCTAGTGAGTAGAAGTTCTTCAATGGCAGTCTTCTATACACTTATGTTGGCCAAAAAAAAATACGACGTGTGTCAACGTTCAAACTGTGATTAATGATGGGATATATAACGAATATACTTAGGTCATAATACATTTCAATGAAACTAATTTAATATTATGTTTAATCTTTTAAACAAAAAGAAACATGAAACAATAAAAAAAAAAACATACCCATTCATTCAAGAGAACACCTTATGGTACAGCCAACATGGTCATAATATAAAGGCACTAAACAAGAGATATGACAGGACAACACGTTTAAAACAGATAAAATAACAGATACATATATCACTTCCATGCTTTCTACTGCTCAAATATTTCAGCTGAGCTGAGAGGATTGGTAAGACAGCTTTAAGGAACGCCCTGTGCGGTGGTGTCAGTCAGGGATGGGAGAACAAGAAAAACAAATCCTGGGCCTTAAGGAATGGCCAGAACAGAAGTTCCTCCCTAAACCACTTCATACCTCTTTGGATGTGGACACCCACTGCATTGCAACATGTGCCAATCTCCCAGCAAATCTGCGCCCATACAGCAGTAGGCGGGGATCTCAGGCCATAGAACAGAGGTCTCAGTCATGCACAGACAGGTCTTAGCCCTTAGTATTGAGGTCTCTCTGCCTCATACACATTGGTATTTTTAGACATAGAGGTTATTTGAGAAGGGAGTTGCTTTTCTTTAGGTGGAGCAAAATTGAAAAGCTAAAACAATTATGTAGCCATAGTTATGTAAATATGCAAATGTTTTTAATTTTGAAAAAAGCAATCGAGAAAAAATGAGTGTAAAAATGAAGTCAAAGGGCATAAATTAGCATGTTTGATTGAGATATGGTGACTGTGAAACAGAATGATCTCAGAATGGTAGAAGTGGATGATGTAATAGCCAACCAATAATTAGTGAGATAATGCTGTCCAACCACTATGATGAAACAAAAATAGTAGTTCATGCGAACATTGAGGCACTATGTCAAATAAGCACCTGCAGAACCTGGCAGCCTTTGACACAGTATCTAATCACACCATGATCAGAAGACTACATCACATCAATATACAAGGAAACATGGTCAACATTGTTAGGTCTCAAGGACTAAACATCATATCCTTTGCAGACAACCCCCAACTCATCCTTTCACTCTCAGAAGATCCCCCCCCACAGAAGAACTATCTTCCAGTGACTCATGACAAGCAATGCCAACTGGATGAACAAAGTGGAAGTGCTAATGTTCTGCAACAACACTACCCCTTGGAATGACTCCTGGTGGGCCTTGGAACTGGGACCATTACCCAAATCGACTGACCACACCAGAAACTTCGGCATAATCCTGGACAGCAAACTCATGATGAAGTCCTAGATCAATGCAGTCAACTTTACCTGCTTTTGCACACTTTGCATGTTGTGTAAAGTTTTTAGACGGCTTCCCCTGAACACAAGGTGTGCCATTACTCAGGCCCTAAACCCCAGATGATTGGAATATAGCAACACACTGTACGCTGTGATCACCACAGACCTTTTCCAGAGGCTCCAGACCATATAGAACTCTGCTATTAGACTCATCCTTGACCTCCACAGATGGACCCACATCACCCCACCTAAGAAAACTCCACTGGCTCCTCATACAGAAGAGATGTGAATTCATGCTGATTATCTAAGCCTACAAAGCCCTGCACAACCAACGACCAGCCTATATCAGCCATCGCCTGAATTTCCACCACCCTACCAGACAAGTACACACTGCCTCCCTCTCACTCACACCCAAATTCAGCATTAATCAATCAATCAATCAATCAAACATTTGTAGAGTGCGCTACTCACCCGTGAGGGTCTAAAGGTGCTGAGGGGGTGAGCTGCTACTGTTCGAACAACCCGGTATTGAGAAGTCTCCTGAAGGTCAGCAGGTCCTGGGTCTGTCGCAGGTGGATGGGGAGGGTGTTCCATGTCTTGATGGCGAGGTGAGAGAAGGATCTGCTGCCGGTGGCCATTCGGTGGATGCGTGGAATGGCGGCGAGGGTGAGGTCAGCGGAGCAAAGCTGGAGGTTGGGAGTGTAGAAGGTGAGTCGTTTGTTGAGGTATGCTGGTCCGGCGTCTTGGAGTGCTTTGTGGGCATGGATGAGGAGCTTGAAGGTGATCCTCTTGTTGATGGGGAGCCAGTGCAGGTTCTTCAGGTGGGCAGTGATGTGGCAGTGGCGGGGGATGTCGAGGACGAGGCGTGCAGTGACGTTCTCTATGCGTTGAAGTCTCTTCTGGAGGTTAGCTGTGGTTCCCGCGTAGAGGGCGTTGCCGTAGTCCAGCCTGCTGGTGACGAGCGCCTGGGAGACTGTCCTTCTGGTTCCAGTGGGGATCCATCTGTAGATCTTGCAAAGCATGTGGAGGGTGTTGTAGCAGGAGGAGGAGACAGCGTTAACTTGCAGGGTCATTGACAGAGATGAGTCCAGGATGAACCCCGGGTTTTCGAGCGTGGTTGGTGGGTGTTGGCGCCACTCCCAGCGAGGCCGGCCACCAGGAATCATCCCAGATGGAGGGGGTGGAGCCGAAGATGAGCACCTCTGTCTTGTCAGAATTTAGTTTCAAGCGACTGTTATTCATCCATTTGGCGATGGCCTTCATTACATCGTAGAAGTTGGTTTTGGCGGTGGCGGGGTCTTTGGTGAGGGAGAGGATCAGTTGGGTGTCGTCGACATATGATATGATGTTGATGTTGTGTGATCGGACGATGTTGGTGAGCGGTGTCATATAGATGTAGAAGAGGGTCGGGCTGAGGGATGATCCTTGGGTACGCCGCAGGTGATCTTAGTGGCTTTGGATCGGAATGGCGGGAGGCAGACTTTCTGGGTTCTATCAGTGAGGAAGGAGGTGATCCAGTCCAGGGCTTTGTCGTGGATCTCTGCGTTGTAGAGGCGTGTGCGTATGGTGTGGTGGCAGACAGTGTCGAAGGCGGCCAAGAGGTCTAGGAGGATGAGGGCCGCAGTTTCGCCGTTGTCCTGCAGGGTCCTGATGTCGTCGGTGGCGGCGATGAGGACGGTTTCGGTGCTGTGGTTGCTGCGTAATCCAGATTGAGATGAGTCCAAGATGTTATTCTCTTCGAGGAAGCGGGTCAGTTGTCTCTTGACAATCTTCTCGATGACTTTTGCCAGGTACGGGAGCAGGGAGATGGGCCGGAAGTTCTTGAGGTCCTTTGGGTCTGCCTTGGGTTTCTTGAGTAGGGCAATAATCTCTGAATCTCTTCGTGTTTCCAGCTTTCCGGGAAGGTGGCAGTCTCGAATGAGCTATTGAGGAACATTTGGAGTTGGGGTGCGATGATGGAGCTTGCTTTGTTGAAGATGTGGTGGGGGCAGGGGTCTGGCGGTGATTCAAAGTGGATGGTGTTCATGGTTTTGATGGTGTCTGCGTCATTGACGTGGTTCCAGGAGTTCTGGAGGCCGTTGCGGATGAGGGGCAGTGAGTCTAGGGTGTCGGGGGCTGTCGGTCGGATCTGGATGTTGAAGCTGTCGTGGATGTCTATGACCTTGCAGTGGGAGAAGGTAGTTAGAGAGTCGCAGAGGTCTTGTGATGGCGGAATGTCGCTGGATCTGGGGTTGGCGAGTTCCTTCACAATGTTGAAGAGCTCTTTGATGTATGTGTTGTTGTCGATGCGTTCCTTGAAGGAGGTCCTTTTGGTGGTTCGAATGAGTTGTCTGTGGCTGGCGTTCTTGAGGGCCGCATGGTTGTCCGGAGTTTCCTTGTGCTGCCATTTCTTCTCTAGTCTTCGGCAGGTCTTCTTAGATGGTTGGTGGTTGGCGGAGGACCAGATGGCCTTCCTGTCGGTGCATCTGTTTGAAGGTTTTTTTGATCGGGGCAAGAGTGTTGGCATTGTCGCCGATCCATTGCCTGAGGTTGCTGGCAGCTGTGTCAGTGTCTGTGTGGTCAGTTGGTGGGTCTTGGGCGAGGCATCCACTGATGCAACAGAGGAGGGCACTCCCTGCTGCCTCACTGTGAAAACATGGAACAAAATCAGTGATGTCATTTGAGATGCCATCAGTGACGTCATCAGTGGTGTCACTGACCATGCCATGAGTGATGTAATATGTGAGGTCATAGGCAGTGCATTGCGGGGCATATGTTATAGTTAGCTCAGATAACTATGACTGCTGAATTTCACTGACTTTGTACGAGTGAAATCTCAGCCTAACAGTAACGTCCCTGTAACCTTTGCTTTTTTCAGGGAATGTCTAAGGTTTTTCAAATTCTATTTCTTAACTGGAATGTCCCTGTAACCTTTCGTAACCTTTGTTATTTTTAATGAATTTCTATGGTTATTTAACTAGTATTCATGTTTGCAGATTGCTGAAGAAAGGGGGTGGTACTTCCTACCAGCTGTCATGAATTCCGCTGTAGGGGACTTTCTGGAGGTAACAGGAGGGCTTCTTGGCCCCCAAGGTCCATCGAGAGGCAATGGTACTTCCTCCCCCAAGCAGCAGTGCACCAGAAGGTGCATTTGCAGAGTGGTGGAGAAATACTTACATCAATTGTGCTCTGTGAGACTTACTGGAGGTAACAGGCGGGGTAGTTGGTCCCTAAGGACCGCTCTGGAGCCAAGGGGACTTCATCCCCAACCAGCTGTGCACCAGAAGGTGCGTTTGCATAGTGTAGTGGAGACCTCCGAAGAACTCTCAGCAATCCTACTGTGTGGGACTGGACGGAGGTTACAGGAGGACTTGTTGACCCTCAAGGACCCTCTGGACCCAAGGGGACTTTATTGCCCAACTGGGAGTGCGAAAAGAGGTACATGTGTAGAGTGGTGGTGAAATTGTGTGATAATTATCACATCCCCAGAGTTTTCCCCTGATCAATTTTGGCAGGTCAAAAATATATGGGGAGGGGGAGGCTTGCCAACAAGGCCTCCAGTTAATTTCCAGAGGCTTTATGTTCTTTTTTAACTTTTTATTTTGGGGAGGGGAGGTTGTGTGACCCCCCTTCCCTGGGCCTTTTTCAAGTTCCTCCATGGGCTAATTTATGCGCCGCCTTTTCTTTTTACTTTATTGTTTTATGATTTAAAGGAAAGGGGACAAAGCGGGCCCCCCCTTCCAGGCTGATTTCAGCCCCAGGGACCCCATTCTCTGGGGCCCGGCCTCTAGTTGGGTTGTCTTGGTCCCACCCAGGGTACTTAGACACTTTGTTGGGGACCATGGGGGAGCCTGAATACCCCCACGGTCCCTGCTGGCTCCCTACTTCCTGTGGGAGCTGGCATTGCTTTTGGACAGAGGGTGCTGCTGAACATGCAGATTCCTATGTCCAAAAGCAAAGCAATTCTGCTCCACTTTTAGTAAGCAAGAGCATTTTTTATGCTCTTGATTACTAGAAGTGGATCGTAAAGCTCATGCTGAGCCATAGCAAAATGCAATGTCCGGGGGTGGGCACCCAAGGACATTGCAGAAGCCGGTCCTGGGGGATCTTGGGGGGGTGGCAGTCAGCAGGGCCATATATGGCTCCAGGCGGAGAGCAATATGACCTCCCCCCCCCTTTGTTTCATTTAGCCCCGAGGAGGTGGTGGTCCTGGGGACCAGGAGTCTGCAAGGACACCCTGCAGTATATTATTTGAACCCCGGGAATGCTGTGATCCGTGGGCATTAGCGGGCCTAACGGGCCCCCACATTACTATTATTCATTGCCCTAGGGAAGTGGCAGTCCCCAGGGCTCCAGGGGAGCACAGCAGGCCCCCTCATTAATACAACATTAGCCTCAGAGAGGTGGCAATCCCCAGGGCTGCAGGGAGGCCATTCAGGCCTTGCCTGCACTAATTTTAATCAATAGTCCTGATAAGGTGGCAATCACTAGTGTTGCGGGGGGCGTGCAGGCCCCCTGCATCACTTTACTTGTTTGCCCCGAGGAGGTGGTGGGACTTGGGGCATGTGGTGCCGCAGGGGCACCCAGCATAGTTTTACAAACATGCCACCGTGATTTGGCTCATCCGCGGGCATCTTATAAAAGATGCACAAGAGTCTGTGCATCTTTTTTTAAAAACATTTGCCACTAATACTTGGATCCACCCGTGAATTTGCTGCAAAATAAATGAATAAATATTTAAACCCCTGGTGGAGAGCCTCAGGATATTCCTGCCCTGCCCCTGCCCCTTTCTTTTTCTATTTTACTTTTTTGGTGGGACTCCCAAGATGGCAGCCTAGATTTCCTGGTTGAAGCGTTGGCAGCCATAAATATTAACAAATAAGCAAAAAAAACAAGAATGCATCATAGTAATAGAGAAGGTAATACGTCTGTTTGATGACCCATATGTTAACAAGAACCCCTAATACAACACATTCAAGACACAAAACATAATTATCCCACTATTGAAGTTCAGAAAATTAACTTATCCTATATGCACATGAAGTTCTTCATCCTGATTGAGCCCCCCCGGGAACTTGCTGTTAAGTCTGATCATGTATACAGACTCCATCCTCCTCAGGATGCGTTCCTTGTCTCCACCTCTAGGAATTGTCAAGGCTCTCAAAAACCATAAAAAGAGATCTTTTCAGTGTCAGTTGTGTGGACCTGATGACAGTGTCTAGCCACAGTACAACTAGGATAAATGATTTTTATGGCACGCATGTGCTTGAGAATTCTTTTCTACAAGGGAAGATGGTACCTCCCACATATCGAAGTCCGCAAGGACAGACCAAAACATAAATGAAAAAATCAGTGCTGCACATGTTGAATCTCCTAATATTGTCCATACCACCCTTGAGTAATGTGTATGATTTCACATTCTTGCTGTGCTCACATGTTTTGCATCCACAGCATTAAAAAATCCCTGTTGTTCACTGAATCACAATCCAGCAGCTGCTGGGTTTCTTAATGGGGTAGCTGTGCACCAATATGTCATGTAGATATTTACTCTTCCTATATGTGATGAGGGGAATGGACTGATTAACTTGCCAATAGTTGCATCTGATCTCACCATACCCAAATGTTTCCGAAGTATCCTACTTATGGCTCCTGATTCATGGCCATACATTGTAATTAATTTTACTTTATTGTTGGTCTTATTTGTCTTTTTAAGTGTTATCAGGCTATTCCTTCCAACCTTGGATACTTTCCCACACTCTGTATTAATCCCTGGCTTTGAATTCAAGTTCATCCTCTGTGGGGATGATTGTGAGATTCAAAGCCATGAATCAGGAGCCATAAGTAGGATAATATATATATATATATATATATATATATATATATATATATATATATATATATATATATATATATATATATATATATATATATATATATATATATATATATATATATATATATATATATATATATATATATATATATATATATCTCACCAAAGGAAAACGCAGCACTCTCTCAGTTTGGCAGTATAGCAAATTTAATCAATGTTTAGCAGAGCCATATCTCCTCCTAGAGGAGATATGGCTCTGCTAAACCTTGTTTGGGGACCCAGGGGAGAAGCTTTTTTCTGAAGTGATGTCCTCCAACTTACTTGAGCCACGTTCTTAAAATATTCCAGGACCCAGCCAGGGACACATGAAAGCTGAGGGAGCACACATCCAGCATGCCGTGAGAGATGCATGCTGGGACCTGTAGTTTGCCGATGCAGCTGCAGTGTTAATCGGGACTCTAACTCTGCCCACCAGGAAAAATCTACCAATAGAGGAACGGATGGTGTCATTCAAATAGAGAGCAGGTGGAAAGCATCACTGAGAGTTGGCATTCAAGTCGAAATGCGTCATGCCCTAGCTGTGTTGGAAATAAAGCAACTTACCTGGATTCCCCTTCGTGTCCCTCCTGTTCTTTCTTTGGTGAGAATCCTGTTTGTCATATATATATATATATATATATATATATATATATATATATATATATATATATATATATATATATATATGTATATATATATATTACCTACTGGCGGTCGCCAGTAGGTAGTTATAGTTAGGATTATTTTCAATGCAAAATCTCAACATTCTATTGTGAATAACTTTGGCGCCGGTTGAGGAATCTGCCTGAAAATGTCCTCAAATTTGCCTCGCGGCGCTCCGGTCCTTCTCTGAAAGTTTGGCCGAGATAAAAGGGGGGTCCCAAAACGTGTTTTCCCCATGTTAATTTCCATAGGGCGGTCGACCTCACTTTTAGCCCGAACGGCTTCATGGATTTCCACAAAACTTGGCAAAATTGTAGGGACTGGTAGCCCGATGTGCCTTTGCTATGTCTCAAGATATGTGCTCCAGTGGATTATGAGTAATTTAGGTTCAAAAAAATATATATATCTATGGCCGCGCCCCGGTAAGCGCACCGGGGCGCTAACCAGCGTGCTACGCAAGTTCGCGCGCTGAAAGCGGATTGGCTTTTGGGTGTCTTTCAACATTCCAAACAGTCCGGAGCGGCCACCATCTTGTGTCTCGGTAGGATCGAGACACAAGAGGTGGCAAAAACAAAGGGGGAAATGACCATAAGGGGGCAGAGTAGACCCCCCCTGACCCCTAGGTTTGATGTGGGGGCTATAAAAGGGACCCGCGGGGCAAAAACATTTTTTTTTTATTTGCGTGGGGAGAGCGCCCAGTACACGCACCGCAGAGCGTACCAGGGAGCATACAATGGGGAAAAAAGAATGATAGTTTTAAAAAAATGTAGCCTTTTTTTATAAATTGGAGGTAGTTCTAAAAAGAACTGTTTTTTTTCTTCTTTTTGTTGTTTTATTTTTTTTATGTTTTTTGAACATTTTGTACTTTTTTTGGCTTTTATGAACTATTTTATATTTTTTTGTTATTTTTATGGGGAGAAACAAAAAACAGGGAATTGAAAATGGCTCAACTGGAGCAAAATAAAAAAGGAAAAAATTAGGGTTTTTTATGGGCAATTGTGGTTGTCACCAGCAAGGAGGATAAGCTTGATGTTCTGTTCACCATAGGAGATGGTCTTGTAGGAAGGTGGATATCTGACTATGGTTACCCCCAAACTTTTTGCCTGGTGTTTAGCTGGTTTTTGACTTAGTTGGCCTGGGATCCTGCTATTCAGGGCCCCAGGCTGATTGCTCTCTCCTTAAAATGGACTCCATGTGCCTTAGGTGCATAACACAATTGGAATTGGTTCACCTTATAGGCCCCTGTAACAGTGTACCATAGGTACCCAGGGCATAGGTGTAGCCAAGGCCTACCAGGGGCTGCAGCATGAATTGTGCCACCCCTGGCCTGGCCTCCATATTTGACACAACTGGCTGATCACTCAGCTGGGGTAAGTTGGTGTAATCACCTCTTGCTTAGATATAGTATCCCTATATCTAACCCTAAACTGGACACATATGTTCCTATCAGCCACTCCTATGGAAGGCCTCATCAATCCTGGAGGCAGAGTGCTTGGAAATATGTGAGATGGTGCTCTAGCATGAGCTGAGCCTGTCTGCAGCTGTCGGGAACCACTCCCTAAGCTGTTCCGGGATATTGCCATACCATATACTCTTAAGTGCATTATAATCCTCACGGTTATATGCTATCTTTGGTTTGGCTTTATCAAAACATGTCGAGTAAGGTGTCATACGAATTGGAATACTATCCCCTCGACAGTTCTGTCAACGGGGATAGCATTCCACCCTTCTAGAGGGACACGACATGTGTGTAGCCTTAACCCCGGTTAAAGTTAACCAGAGCCTCAGCATCACAAAATGGATGCTGCCACCACAGACACATGTCTGATCTCCTGCTGCTGGGAGTCCTTCCAGCGAGGAGGGCCTGGACAAAGGGTTTCCTGCCTGGGGAGGTGCGAGCACCACCCCAGACAGGGTTTTGTGTATTGGGTAGGACAGGGCTGAATAGATTGAGACATGCCTGGGGCACACAAGGTGTCCCTGTGCATAAGCCAGCCCAAACCGGTTCTGGGGCTTTCCAGCCCCAGTCCTGGCGAGGAGCTGGACAAAGGAGAGGGGGTGTAACCACTCCCCTTCCTGGTTCCTCCCAGAGGAGGGACCTAGTAGGTGATCCACCCCTCAGATTGGGAATAAGAGTGGGAGCAGTGCCATTGCAACTCAGATCATCCTGAAATCAACTTTAAACAAGAAGAAGACTGGACTTCGACATTTTGCTGCACAGAAGACTGAAGAGAATCTCCCTTGTGGCCTAGG
Source organism: Lissotriton vulgaris (assembly GCF_964263255.1). Taxonomy (NCBI): domain Eukaryota; kingdom Metazoa; phylum Chordata; class Amphibia; order Caudata; family Salamandridae; genus Lissotriton; species Lissotriton vulgaris. Next base: position 1,444,083,772 of record NC_141691.1, read on the forward strand.
AGGGGCCACCCTGTGAACACAGGCATCACCCAGCACCTCGACATCTGCTTTGCCGCCGCCTCCCGCCAGAGCCGTGGGGAAGAGCCTGACAAGACCCAGCTTCCCAGACTTCTCCCAGCCCTATCCACAGTCCCTGCAAAGAAGGGACCCATGGAGGCACCGAGAGACGTGGGAGCGGACATCTTGAAAGACCCCCAAGACGCTGACTGCGCAGCACCCGAGGCACCCTCGACTCTGTGCTTTGGGGTTTGAGAAGCCTCACAACCGAGCAGCATTTGCACCAAAGATCAGCCCTCCAGCATCTCCACGATCTGCGTGGGGCCCTTTTTCTTTGTGCCACTCGACTCGCCATCCCGGCCGCTTGTCACGTGATCAGCGGCCATCTTGGTGACGAAACCTACAATTTACACTGTGGGTCTGGTTGCTCCAGACCTGCCCTCGCTCCTGTAGAAAGGAGTACCCACTCAGACCTTGCTGGTCCGAGTAATAAGCCTTTTTTACTTTCCCTGTGGCTTGCATTAGCCAAAGCTTGTTTGCTTCAATCGAGTTGGCGACACCGCCATCAGCTAGAGCCTTTGAGGGACAGCTCGTGATCGACTCCTGGACATCCTTGACCTCTTCGTGTTCACGTGGCTGCAGAGAGAAGCAACACCTCATCACCTGTTTGCACCCGACTTTGCCTGGTTCCAATCTGGTTCCACGGTGGTCCCTGGTCAGTGACTTTGAACATTGTCCCCTCTGCTTTCAGGTCTTCACCACTTCAGATCCACCCTTGGATCCACCGGACACTTCTCCTTCACATCGCCTGCAGCATCTTCAGCTTCAAGCGCCAAGAACCTGCATGTCAAAACCCGACGCCACTTCGACCCTGTGCACCCACTTCCTGTGGGTGAGGTAACATTGCAACGCCGGTGTCCCTACACTGGTACACACCTCTAGGGTCTGTGTCTTAAGTTTTGTTCCTCTAGGTTCAGCGGAAGTGCCCTTAAACTAACTTTGTGTAACTTTTACGCACCATAGACTTTACATTGGAAAGTGCGTGCACTTTGAACACTGCACCCGAGTCCCGTGGGCCTTTCCCGACTTAATCACTGCTAGTCTCGAATAGCTCCAGCGATTCCCAAGGCCCTAGGCCTGTTCCCTTTCCTATTGGTATCTCTTATACCACTTTCTTAGTATATGGTTTAGGTGGCCCCTAGGGCTCATCCATATTGTGCAACTTTTGTGTATTTTAAACTGTCTTGTGATTTAACGCTTGTGCTTCAGTGCTCATAAAGAGTCCAGGGGATTTTATAGTTAATAAATCAATATATATTTTCAATATATATCTGTGTGGTGTCCCTTTCATTTAGTATTCAAGGGGGTTGTGTATGGTATAACAGCTGGCTTCACATGCCTTTCAGAGTTTAGCCTAAGACTGCTTTGTTCACGTTACCACTAGGATAACTGGTCTACAAGGTTGAATTACAACCATCATCATAAGGGTTGCTTGGCATGGTACAAAGTGATCACTAAGAATTAGTGAGCATTATATACCAGGCCAACTTCTCACATTGGTGAGCAGCGGATTGGGATCTGAGCTTGCTGTTGTTTTACCATTACAATCTTTGGGATTATCATTTGAAAGATCATACAGGTACCTGCTAGGTACATATAAAACAAGACTAGTATACTTAAGTTCTACTGAACTTAGTTGTTGTAGAGGAAAGGGAGTAGCACACCCTAGCTACAACTACTAGATAGGTTTAGTAGGTAAACACCAGTGTAGGTAGATTGCAACAGATCCACCCACACTAGAGCAATGTCTGGAGCAGAGGGGTCCAGTGGACTTACTCCTGTTGAGAGTGACCCTCCAAGGGCACCATCCAAATTTGCTATTTTTTCCTTTAAGGAATTAAGACAGCTTTGTGTCTTAAGGGGTCTGAAGACAGGGCCTTCCCCTACTACAGACCACCTAAGAGAGCTCTTAGACCAGTCTGAGACTCTAAAGCCCTCTAAAGCAAACCCCACAGGGAATGCTGAAGGAGGCCATCCTTCAGAGGATGACACTGTAGACACCCCTGCCCCTATCATCCTGGTAGATGAGATAGCCTCCACCACTGGAGCTCCTCAGGTAGATGAAGAGGAAGAGGAAGAGGAAGAGGAGGAGATGGAAAGCAGTGAGTCAGATGATGACAGAAATAGTCAGGTGCTGGTCAGTAGACTGGACCAGGCTAACTTAAGCTTACTTGGGAATGAATCAGGTAACAACCCATTCAGACCCCCAGGTGGACTTAACCAGAAGCCTAGGAGGAGAAGGACTCACTCAGGTGACTGTGACAACTCCCATGCTTCTAGAGGTTCTCATGGTCACTCCAGAAGGGTGATGACTAGCCCTCAGAGAAGGGAACATGAGACCAAATTGAGAGAATCTCAAATTAGAGAGGCTGAATTGAGAGTCCAGAGACAAGAGTTAGAAATTGCCCTGGCCCAAGAGAAACTTGCTAGAGCAAGACAGCCTAGAGAGAGTGGATTAGGATCCACTGGTGGCAGCAATATCCAGAAGGATAAAGACAGGTCCTTTGATACAAGAAACCTGAGTAAGATTGTGCCCCCCTACAAAGCTGGGGATGATATCCACAAATGGATGACTGCACTTGAGAGAGCCTGCATGGTACAGCAGATCCCTCAGGAGCAGTGGGCAGCAATCTTGTGGCTCTCCTTTGAAGGTAGAGGCAGAGACAGACTCCTCACAGTTAGTGATGGGGATTCTAGAAACTACATGGTCCTGAAGAGTGCTCTGATTGATGGGTTAGGCTTAACCACTGAACAGTACAGGTTAATGTTCAGAGATACCCAGAAGACACAGACTCAGGACTGGTCTGAATTTGTTGAGTGTGCCACTAAGGCTCTGGAGGGCTGGTTGCTGGGAAGTAAGGTTACTGACTATACAGGATTGTATAATTTAATTATGAGAGAGCAAATCTTAAGTAATTGTCAAAATCAGCTTCTACATCAGCACCTGGTTGACTCTGATCTGACCTCCCCACAAGAATTGGGTAGGAAGGCAGACAAATGGGTCAGAACCAGGATCAGGCCTAAGAACCAGGGTGGTGACCAAAAGAAAGAGACTACCAAGCCTCAAGAGAAGGGTGGGGATAAAAGTAAGGAAAAGACTTCCCCAGGGCCCCAAAACTCCAAGAATGGGGGTGGGTCCCAAGACACTTCTACAACCCAGAAAAAGCCTTATTGTCATACCTGTAAACAGGTGGGGCATTACAAAACAGATAGCTGTTGTCCCAAGAATGGCAATAAGGAGAATATACCTCCAGGTAAGGCTCCAACACCGCCTGTCACTGTTAGCAGTGGTCCCCCAGGTGGTGGGAGCACCCCCAAGAATTTGGGTGGGTTTAATTTTGGAGGACAGGTGGACTCTGGCCTATCCAGGTCCCCTAACTCAGATACTCTTGTCTATGAGACTGGCATGGGGTTTGCCAATTTCACTGCTTGCCCAAACACTTTGAGCAAGTATAGACAGGAGCCCTTCATCAATGGTTTGAAAGTTGAGGCCTTCAGAGACACAGGGGCTAGCATCACCATGGTGGCTGAATGTCTAGTCCCCTCAAGGCAACTTTTACCTGATGCCAAATATCAGGTGACAAACATTGATGGCATAGAAACCAATCATCCCATGGCAGTAGTCAATCTTAGCTGGGGAGGTGTCACTGGCCCAAAAAGAGTGGCAGTGTCAGCCAACCTGCCTGTAGATTGCCTACTGGGTAATGATTTGGAAATCTCAGCCTGGGCTGAGGTTGAACAGCAAACCCATTCTAGAATGGTAAATCTCGATGGAAAGGTTAGTGGGGCTGTAATGGCTACAGCCCCAATTCAAGATGTCCTTCCTGAAAAGGTTGGGAGGGCTGAGCAAACCTCAGCCCCATCTTTAGATAACCTCCCTCCTGAAAAGAGTAGCAGGGCTGTACTGGTAACAGCCCATACCCAAACTGAGTCTCCTCTTGAAAAGGTTGGAGGGGCTGTGATGGCCACAGCCCAAACTCAAACAGATACATGGGTAGTGAAGCCTGAAATGATGGATCACTCCACCCAAACAGAGAGCATGGAGGAGGAAGAGAAATCTCCCCCTCACCAGACTTTAGGAAAGGATCAGCCTCCTCAGGGAACTGATCTTACCCCTGATGAAGGAACTGTCCCAGAGGTTGTTAGGCCTGGCCTGACAGAGCCTCTGATGGTAGTGGACCCTTCTCAGGAGGGACCCAGTCTGGAGCAGGTAACCTGCCCCTCTCTACCTTGCCTTACTCAGCCCAGGGCTGCAGAGGACAAGAAGGACAGTGAGACCCAAAGGGCCCCCTGTCAAATAAAGCACCCCCATCAACAGATTAGGGGCACCGAAACTAGTAGCCCTAGTGAGGTGAAAACTTTAAAAACTCCTGAGGGATCCCCCTTAAAAGTAGTTAGGGACCTCCCCCAGATGGATATTGTTGGGCACAGCCAAACCTGGGACCAAAAGGCCCCAAACCTGACCTGTCCCTCCAGTAAGCCAAACAGAGGGACCCAGCCTCCAGCTTTAGGTAGCCAGAGGTTGACCCTGAGAGCACAGTGCAACTCAGTCAGAGAAAGAAAGGCACACATGGTGGAGAGTGATTGGAGGAAGCTGAGCCCTACAGAGGAAACTCACTTCAGTACTCCATCTCAACACCAGCCTTTGACTTTGCAAAGACACACCACAGGTAGAGATTCCCTATGGTGGAGACACTCAGATACCCTTAGGGTGAGGGATTGCTTAGTGGACCATGAGACAGGGGGTTACCAAGCCAGAGCTGGTACTTCCTTATATGGCCACTTAGGCAATATAGGCTTACCTGGTCAAGGATAGCCTTATCTCCTTTCGTTTGGGGGGGGGGTTATGTAGGAAGGTGGATATCTGACTATGGTTACCCCCAAACTTTTTGCCTGGTGTTTAGCTGGTTTTTGACTTAGTTGGCCTGGGATCCTGCTATTCAGGGCCCCAGGCTGATTGCTCTCTCCTTAAAATGGACTCCATGTGCCTTAGGTGCATAACACAATTGGAATTGGTTCACCTTATAGGCCCCTGTAACAGTGTACCATAGGTACCCAGGGCATAGGTGTAGCCAAGGCCTACCAGGGGCTGCAGCATGAATTGTGCCACCCCTGGCCTGGCCTCCATATTTGACACAACTGGCTGATCACTCAGCTGGGGTAAGTTGGTGTAATCACCTCTTGCTTAGATATAGTATCCCTATATCTAACCCTAAACTGGACACATATGTTCCTATCAGCCACTCCTATGGAAGGCCTCATCAATCCTGGAGGCAGAGTGCTTGGAAATATGTGAGATGGTGCTCTAGCGTGAGCTGAGCCTGTCTGCAGCTGTCGGGAACCACTCCCTAAGCTGTTCCGGGATATTGCCATACCATATACTCTTAAGTGCATTATAATCCTCGCGGTTATATGCTATCTTTGGTTTGGCTTTATCAAAACATGTTGAGTAAGGTGTCATACGAATTGGAATACTATCCCCTCGACAGTTCTGTCGACGGGGATAGCATTCCACCCTTCTAGAGGGACACGACATGTGTGTAGCCTTAACCCCGGTTAAAGTTAACCAGAGCCTCAGCATCACAAAATGGATGCTGCCACCACAGACACATGTCTGACCTCCTGCTGCTGGGAGTCCTTCCAGCGAGGAGGGCCTGGACAAAGGGTTTCCTGCCTGGGGAGGTGTGAGCACCACCCCAGACAGGGTTTTGTGTATTGGGTAGGACAGGGCTGAATAGATTGAGACATGCCTGGGGCACACAAGGTGTCCCTGTGCATAAGCCAGCCCAAACCGGTTCTGGGGCTTTCCAGCCCCAGTCCTGGCGAGGAGCTGGACAAAGGAGAGGGGGTGTAACCACTCCCCTTCCTGGTTCCTCCCAGAGGAGGGACCTAGTAGGTGATCCACCCCTCAGATTGGGAATAAGAGTGAGAGCAGTGCCATTGCAACTCAGATCATCCTGAAATCAACTTTAAACAAGAAGAAGACTGGACTTCGACATTCTGCTGCACAGAAGACTGAAGAGAATCTCCCTTGTGGCCTAGGAGGGGCCACCCTGTGAACACAGGCATCACCCAGCACCTCGATGTCTGCTTTGCCGCCACCTCCCGCCGAAGCCCGAGTGCAGAGCCTGACAAGACCCAGCTTCCCAGTCTTCTCCCAGCCCGATCCACAGTCCCTGCAAAGAAGGGACCCGTGAACGCACCGAGAGACGTGGGAGCGGACATCTTGAAAGACCCCCGAGACACTGACTGCGCAGCACCCAAGGCACCCTCGACTCTGTGCTTTGGGGTTTGAGAAGCCCCACAACCAAGCAGCATTTGCTCCAAAGATCACCCCTCCAGCATCTCCACGATCTGTGTGGGGCCCTTTTGCTTTGTGCCACTCGACTCGCCATCCCGGCCGCTTGTCACGTGATCAGCGGCCATCTTGGTGACGAAACCTACAATTTACACTGTGGGTCTGGTTGCTCCAGACCTGCCCTCGCTCCTGTAGAAAGGAGTACCCACTCAGACCTTGCTGGTCCGAGTAATAAGCCTTTTTTACTTTCCCTGTGGCTTGCATTAGCCAAAGCTTGTTTGCTTCAATCGAGTTGGCGACACCGCCATCAGCTAAAGCCTTTAAGGGACAGCTCGTGATCGACTCCTGGACATCCTTGACCTCTTCGTGTTCACGTGGCTGCAGAGAGAAGCAACACCTCATCACCTGTTTGCACCCGACTTTGCCTGGTTCCAATCTGGTTCCACGGTGGTCACTGGTCAGTGACTTTGAACATTGTCCCCTCTGCTTTCAGGTCTTCACCACTTCAGATCCACCCTTGGATCCACCGGACACTTCTCCTTCACATCGCCTGCAGCATCTTCAGCTTCAAGCGCCAAGAACCTGCATGTCAAAACCCGACGCCACTTCGACCCTGTGCACCCACTTCCTGTGGGTGAGGTAACATTGCAACGCCGGTGTCCCTACACTGGTACACACCTCTAGGGTCTGTGTCTTAAGTTTTGTTCCTCTAGGTTCAGCGGAAGTGCCCTTAAACTAACTTTGTGTAACTTTTACGCACCATAGACTTTACATTGGAAAGTGCGTGCACTTTGAACACTGCACCCGAGTCCCGTGGGCCTTTCCCGACTTAATCACTGCTAGTCTCGAATAGCTCCAGCGATTCCCAAGGCCCTAGGCCTGTTCCCTTTCCTATTGGTATCTCTTATACCACTTTCTTAGTATATGGTTTAGGTGGCCCCTAGGGCTCATCCATATTGTGCAACTTTTGTGTATTTTAAACTGTCTTGTGATTTAACGCTTGTGCTTCAGTGCTCATAAAGAGTCCAGGGGATTTTATAGTTAATAAATCAATATATATTTTCAATATATATCTGTGTGGTGTCCCTTTCATTTAGTATTCAAGGGGGTTGTGTATGGTATAACAGCTGGCTTCACATGCCTTTCAGAGTTTAGCCTAAGACTGCTTTGTTCACGTTACCACTAGGATAACTGGTCTACAAGGTTGAATTACAACCATCATCATAAGGGTTGCTTGGCATGGTACAAAGTGATCACTAAGAATTAGTGAGCATTATATACCAGGCCAACTTCTCACATTGGTGAGCAGCGGATTGGGATCTGAGCTTGCTGTTGTTTTACCATTACAATCTTTGGGATTATCATTTGAAAGATCATACAGGTACCTGCTAGGTACATATAAAACAAGACTAGTATACTTAAGTTCTACTGAACTTAGTTGTTGTAGAGGAAAGGGAGTAGCACACCCTAGCTACAACTACTAGATAGGTTTAGTAGGTAAACACCAGTGTAGGTAGATTGCAACAGATCCACCCACACTAGAGCAATGTCTGGAGCAGAGGGGTCCAGTGGACTTACTCCTGTTGAGAGTGACCCTCCAAGGGCACCATCCAAATTTGCTATTTTTTCCTTTAAGGAATTAAGACAGCTTTGTGTCTTAAGGGGTCTGAAGACAGGGCCTTCCCCTACTACAGACCACCTAAGAGAGCTCTTAGACCAGTCTGAGACTCTAAAGCCCTCTAAAGCAAACCCCACAGGGAATGCTGAAGGAGGCCATCCTTCAGAGGATGACACTGTAGACACCCCTGCCCCTATCATCCTGGTAGATGAGATAGCCTCCACCACTGGAGCTCCTCAGGTAGATGAAGAGGAAGAGGAAGAGGAAGAGGAGGAGATGGAAAGCAGTGAGTCAGATGATGACAGAAATAGTCAGGTGCTGGTCAGTAGACTGGACCAGGCTAACTTAAGCTTACTTGGGAATGAATCAGGTAACAACCCATTCAGACCCCCAGGTGGACTTAACCAGAAGCCTAGGAGGAGAAGGACTCACTCAGGTGACTGTGACAACTCCCATGCTTCTAGAGGTTCTCATGGTCACTCCAGAAGGGTGATGACTAGCCCTCAGAGAAGGGAACATGAGACCAAATTGAGAGAATCTCAAATTAGAGAGGCTGAATTGAGAGTCCAGAGACAAGAGTTAGAAATTGCCCTGGCCCAAGAGAAACTTGCTAGAGCAAGACAGCCTAGAGAGAGTGGATTAGGATCCACTGGTGGCAGCAATATCCAGAAGGATAAAGACAGGTCCTTTGATACAAGAAACCTGAGTAAGATTGTGCCCCCCTACAAAGCTGGGGATGATATCCACAAATGGATGACTGCACTTGAGAGAGCCTGCATGGTACAGCAGATCCCTCAGGAGCAGTGGGCAGCAATCTTGTGGCTCTCCTTTGAAGGTAGAGGCAGAGACAGACTCCTCACAGTTAGTGATGGGGATTCTAGAAACTACATGGTCCTGAAGAGTGCTCTGATTGATGGGTTAGGCTTAACCACTGAACAGTACAGGTTAATGTTCAGAGATACCCAGAAGACACAGACTCAGGACTGGTCTGAATTTGTTGAGTGTGCCACTAAGGCTCTGGAGGGCTGGTTGCTGGGAAGTAAGGTTACTGACTATACAGGATTGTATAATTTAATTATGAGAGAGCAAATCTTAAGTAATTGTCAAAATCAGCTTCTACATCAGCACCTGGTTGACTCTGATCTGACCTCCCCACAAGAATTGGGTAGGAAGGCAGACAAATGGGTCAGAACCAGGATCAGGCCTAAGAACCAGGGTGGTGACCAAAAGAAAGAGACTACCAAGCCTCAAGAGAAGGGTGGGGATAAAAGTAAGGAAAAGACTTCCCCAGGGCCCCAAAACTCCAAGAATGGGGGTGGGTCCCAAGACACTTCTACAACCCAGAAAAAGCCTTATTGTCATACCTGTAAACAGGTGGGGCATTACAAAACAGATAGCTGTTGTCCCAAGAATGGCAATAAGGAGAATATACCTCCAGGTAAGGCTCCAACACCGCCTGTCACTGTTAGCAGTGGTCCCCCAGGTGGTGGGAGCACCCCCAAGAATTTGGGTGGGTTTAATTTTGGAGGACAGGTGGACTCTGGCCTATCCAGGTCCCCTAACTCAGATACTCTTGTCTATGAGACTGGCATGGGGTTTGCCAATTTCACTGCTTGCCCAAACACTTTGAGCAAGTATAGACAGGAGCCCTTCATCAATGGTTTGAAAGTTGAGGCCTTCAGAGACACAGGGGCTAGCATCACCATGGTGGCTGAATGTCTAGTCCCCTCAAGGCAACTTTTACCTGATGCCAAATATCAGGTGACAAACATTGATGGCATAGAAACCAATCATCCCATGGCAGTAGTCAATCTTAGCTGGGGAGGTGTCACTGGCCCAAAAAGAGTGGCAGTGTCAGCCAACCTGCCTGTAGATTGCCTACTGGGTAATGATTTGGAAATCTCAGCCTGGGCTGAGGTTGAACAGCAAACCCATTCTAGAATGGTAAATCTCGATGGAAAGGTTAGTGGGGCTGTAATGGCTACAGCCCCAATTCAAGATGTCCTTCCTGAAAAGGTTGGGAGGGCTGAGCAAACCTCAGCCCCATCTTTAGATAACCTCCCTCCTGAAAAGAGTAGCAGGGCTGTACTGGTAACAGCCCATACCCAAACTGAGTCTCCTCTTGAAAAGGTTGGAGGGGCTGTGATGGCCACAGCCCAAACTCAAACAGATACATGGGTAGTGAAGCCTGAAATGATGGATCACTCCACCCAAACAGAGAGCATGGAGGAGGAAGAGAAATCTCCCCCTCACCAGACTTTAGGAAAGGATCAGCCTCCTCAGGGAACTGATCTTACCCCTGATGAAGGAACTGTCCCAGAGGTTGTTAGGCCTGGCCTGACAGAGCCTCTGATGGTAGTGGACCCTTCTCAGGAGGGACCCAGTCTGGAGCAGGTAACCTGCCCCTCTCTACCTTGCCTTACTCAGCCCAGGGCTGCAGAGGACAAGAAGGACAGTGAGACCCAAAGGGCCCCCTGTCAAATAAAGCACCCCCATCAACAGATTAGGGGCACCGAAACTAGTAGCCCTAGTGAGGTGAAAACTTTAAAAACTCCTGAGGGATCCCCCTTAAAAGTAGTTAGGGACCTCCCCCAGATGGATATTGTTGGGCACAGCCAAACCTGGGACCAAAAGGCCCCAAACCTGACCTGTCCCTCCAGTAAGCCAAACAGAGGGACCCAGCCTCCAGCTTTAGGTAGCCAGAGGTTGACCCTGAGAGCACAGTGCAACTCAGTCAGAGAAAGAAAGGCACACATGGTGGAGAGTGATTGGAGGAAGCTGAGCCCTACAGAGGAAACTCACTTCAGTACTCCATCTCAACACCAGCCTTTGACTTTGCAAAGACACACCACAGGTAGAGATTCCCTATGGTGGAGACACTCAGATACCCTTAGGGTGAGGGATTGCTTAGTGGACCATGAGACAGGGGGTTACCAAGCCAGAGCTGGTACTTCCTTATATGGCCACTTAGGCAATATAGGCTTACCTGGTCAAGGATAGCCTTATCTCCTTTCGTTTGGGGGGGGGTTATGTAGGAAGGTGGATATCTGACTATGGTTACCCCCAAACTTTTTGCCTGGTGTTTAGCTGGTTTTTGACTTAGTTGGCCTGGGATCCTGCTATTCAGGGCCCCAGGCTGATTGCTCTCTCCTTAAAATGGACTCCATGTGCCTTAGGTGCATAACACAATTGGAATTGGTTCACCTTATAGGCCCCTGTAACAGTGTACCATAGGTACCCAGGGCATAGGTGTAGCCAAGGCCTACCAGGGGCTGCAGCATGAATTGTGCCACCCCTGGCCTGGCCTCCATATTTGACACAACTGGCTGATCACTCAGCTGGGGTAAGTTGGTGTAATCACCTCTTGCTTAGATATAGTATCCCTATATCTAACCCTAAACTGGACACATATGTTCCTATCAGCCACTCCTATGGAAGGCCTCATCAATCCTGGAGGCAGAGTGCTTGGAAATATGTGAGATGGTGCTCTAGCGTGAGCTGAGCCTGTCTGCAGCTGTCGGGAACCACTCCCTAAGCTGTTCCGGGATATTGCCATACCATATACTCTTAAGTGCATTATAATCCTCGCGGTTATATGCTATCTTTGGTTTGGCTTTATCAAAACATGTTGAGTAAGGTGTCATACGAATTGGAATACTATCCCCTCGACAGTTCTGTCGACGGGGATAGCATTCCACCCTTCTAGAGGGACACGACATGTGTGTAGCCTTAACCCCGGTTAAAGTTAACCAGAGCCTCAGCATCACAAAATGGATGCTGCCACCACAGACACATGTCTGACCTCCTGCTGCTGGGAGTCCTTCCAGCGAGGAGGGCCTGGACAAAGGGTTTCCTGCCTGGGGAGGTGTGAGCACCACCCCAGACAGGGTTTTGTGTATTGGGTAGGACAGGGCTGAATAGATTGAGACATGCCTGGGGCACACAAGGTGTCCCTGTGCATAAGCCAGCCCAAACCGGTTCTGGGGCTTTCCAGCCCCAGTCCTGGCGAGGAGCTGGACAAAGGAGAGGGGGTGTAACCACTCCCCTTCCTGGTTCCTCCCAGAGGAGGGACCTAGTAGGTGATCCACCCCTCAGATTGGGAATAAGAGTGAGAGCAGTGCCATTGCAACTCAGATCATCCTGAAATCAACTTTAAACAAGAAGAAGACTGGACTTCGACATTCTGCTGCACAGAAGACTGAAGAGAATCTCCCTTGTGGCCTAGGAGGGGCCACCCTGTGAACACAGGCATCACCCAGCACCTCGATGTCTGCTTTGCCGCCACCTCCCGCCGAAGCCCGAGTGCAGAGCCTGACAAGACCCAGCTTCCCAGTCTTCTCCCAGCCCGATCCACAGTCCCTGCAAAGAAGGGACCCGTGAACGCACCGAGAGACGTGGGAGCGGACATCTTGAAAGACCCCCGAGACACTGACTGCGCAGCACCCAAGGCACCCTCGACTCTGTGCTTTGGGGTTTGAGAAGCCCCACAACCAAGCAGCATTTGCTCCAAAGATCACCCCTCCAGCATCTCCACGATCTGTGTGGGGCCCTTTTGCTTTGTGCCACTCGACTCGCCATCCCGGCCGCTTGTCACGTGATCAGCGGCCATCTTGGTGACGAAACCTACAATTTACACTGTGGGTCTGGTTGCTCCAGACCTGCCCTCGCTCCTGTAGAAAGGAGTACCCACTCAGACCTTGCTGGTCCGAGTAATAAGCCTTTTTTACTTTCCCTGTGGCTTGCATTAGCCAAAGCTTGTTTGCTTCAATCGAGTTGGCGACACCGCCATCAGCTAAAGCCTTTAAGGGACAGCTCGTGATCGACTCCTGGACATCCTTGACCTCTTCGTGTTCACGTGGCTGCAGAGAGAAGCAACACCTCATCACCTGTTTGCACCCGACTTTGCCTGGTTCCAATCTGGTTCCACGGTGGTCACTGGTCAGTGACTTTGAACATTGTCCCCTCTGCTTTCAGGTCTTCACCACTTCAGATCCACCCTTGGATCCACCGGACACTTCTCCTTCACATCGCCTGCAGCATCTTCAGCTTCAAGCGCCAAGAACCTGCATGTCAAAACCCGACGCCACTTCGACCCTGTGCACCCACTTCCTGTGGGTGAGGTAACATTGCAACGCCGGTGTCCCTACACTGGTACACACCTCTAGGGTCTGTGTCTTAAGTTTTGTTCCTCTAGGTTCAGCGGAAGTGCCCTTAAACTAACTTTGTGTAACTTTTACGCACCATAGACTTTACATTGGAAAGTGCGTGCACTTTGAACACTGCACCCGAGTCCCGTGGGCCTTTCCCGACTTAATCACTGCTAGTCTCGAATAGCTCCAGCGATTCCCAAGGCCCTAGGCCTGTTCCCTTTCCTATTGGTATCTCTTATACCACTTTCTTAGTATATGGTTTAGGTGGCCCCTAGGGCTCATCCATATTGTGCAACTTTTGTGTATTTTAAACTGTCTTGTGATTTAACGCTTGTGCTTCAGTGCTCATAAAGAGTCCAGGGGATTTTATAGTTAATAAATCAATATATATTTTCAATATATATCTGTGTGGTGTCCCTTTCATTTAGTATTCAAGGGGGTTGTGTATGGTATAACAGCTGGCTTCACATGCCTTTCAGAGTTTAGCCTAAGACTGCTTTGTTCACGTTACCACTAGGATAACTGGTCTACAAGGTTGAATTACAACCATCATCATAAGGGTTGCTTGGCATGGTACAAAGTGATCACTAAGAATTAGTGAGCATTATATACCAGGCCAACTTCTCACATTGGTGAGCAGCGGATTGGGATCTGAGCTTGCTGTTGTTTTACCATTACAATCTTTGGGATTATCATTTGAAAGATCATACAGGTACCTGCTAGGTACATATAAAACAAGACTAGTATACTTAAGTTCTACTGAACTTAGTTGTTGTAGAGGAAAGGGAGTAGCACACCCTAGCTACAACTACTAGATAGGTTTAGTAGGTAAACACCAGTGTAGGTAGATTGCAACAGATCCACCCACACTAGAGCAATGTCTGGAGCAGAGGGGTCCAGTGGACTTACTCCTGTTGAGAGTGACCCTCCAAGGGCACCATCCAAATTTGCTATTTTTTCCTTTAAGGAATTAAGACAGCTTTGTGTCTTAAGGGGTCTGAAGACAGGGCCTTCCCCTACTACAGACCACCTAAGAGAGCTCTTAGACCAGTCTGAGACTCTAAAGCCCTCTAAAGCAAACCCCACAGGGAATGCTGAAGGAGGCCATCCTTCAGAGGATGACACTGTAGACACCCCTGCCCCTATCATCCTGGTAGATGAGATAGCCTCCACCACTGGAGCTCCTCAGGTAGATGAAGAGGAAGAGGAAGAGGAAGAGGAGGAGATGGAAAGCAGTGAGTCAGATGATGACAGAAATAGTCAGGTGCTGGTCAGTAGACTGGACCAGGCTAACTTAAGCTTACTTGGGAATGAATCAGGTAACAACCCATTCAGACCCCCAGGTGGACTTAACCAGAAGCCTAGGAGGAGAAGGACTCACTCAGGTGACTGTGACAACTCCCATGCTTCTAGAGGTTCTCATGGTCACTCCAGAAGGGTGATGACTAGCCCTCAGAGAAGGGAACATGAGACCAAATTGAGAGAATCTCAAATTAGAGAGGCTGAATTGAGAGTCCAGAGACAAGAGTTAGAAATTGCCCTGGCCCAAGAGAAACTTGCTAGAGCAAGACAGCCTAGAGAGAGTGGATTAGGATCCACTGGTGGCAGCAATATCCAGAAGGATAAAGACAGGTCCTTTGATACAAGAAACCTGAGTAAGATTGTGCCCCCCTACAAAGCTGGGGATGATATCCACAAATGGATGACTGCACTTGAGAGAGCCTGCATGGTACAGCAGATCCCTCAGGAGCAGTGGGCAGCAATCTTGTGGCTCTCCTTTGAAGGTAGAGGCAGAGACAGACTCCTCACAGTTAGTGATGGGGATTCTAGAAACTACATGGTCCTGAAGAGTGCTCTGATTGATGGGTTAGGCTTAACCACTGAACAGTACAGGTTAATGTTCAGAGATACCCAGAAGACACAGACTCAGGACTGGTCTGAATTTGTTGAGTGTGCCACTAAGGCTCTGGAGGGCTGGTTGCTGGGAAGTAAGGTTACTGACTATACAGGATTGTATAATTTAATTATGAGAGAGCAAATCTTAAGTAATTGTCAAAATCAGCTTCTACATCAGCACCTGGTTGACTCTGATCTGACCTCCCCACAAGAATTGGGTAGGAGGGCAGACAAATGGGTCAGAACCAGGATCAGGCCTAAGAACCAGGGTGGTGACCAAAAGAAAGAGACTACCAAGCCTCAAGAGAAGGGTGGGGATAAAAGTAAGGAAAAGACTTCCCCAGGGCCCCAAAACTCCAAGAATGGGGGTGGGTCCCAAGACACTTCTACAACCCAGAAAAAGCCTTATTGTCATACCTGTAAACAGGTGGGGCATTACAAAACAGATAGCTGTTGTCCCAAGAATGGCAATAAGGAGAATATACCTCCAGGTAAGGCTCCAACACCGCCTGTCACTGTTAGCAACATACCTATTGATTGTACTGGACATATCTAGTCTATATACCAACATAAGACACGAACTAGGGATTACTGCTGTGGAATATTTCCTCAATAAGAGACCAGCAAGATTTGCCTTACACAATTGTATGTTGCTGGAATTTGTTGAATTCTGCCTGACAAGCAATATCTTCCTGTTTGATGACCAACTTTATGCACAAGTGTCTGGGACTGCCATGGGTACCTGCTTCGCTCCCAGCTACGCGAACTTGTTCGTGGGCCTGGACCTGAGAGTGTTCGTTGAGCAAGATAGACTACACACCTCTCTATACCGAAAACCCACGGCAGGCAATTCTATCCTCAGGGCAGACAGAAACCATCCATCCAAGCTCATACAGAGCATCCCCTATGGGGAACTCCTAAGGCTAAAGAGAAACAGTAGCAGAGATGAGGAATTTGAGTTAGCGGCTAAGGGGAGTATCAAAAGATTCACCAATCGAGGATATGACATATACTCTCTGAACAAGACACTGATGAGGGTTAAGAAGATCCCGAGGACATGCCTACTACAGTGATGTCATCAGTGATGTCACTGACCATGTCATGAATGATGTAATATGTGACATGATCAGCAGTGGATTGCGGGTGCGCGATATATAGTTAGTGCAACTAACTATATATGCGAATTTCAATGGTTTTGTGTGAGTAAAATAAGGTTTTGTAAATGCAAATTCCTAACTATATATGGTCTATAACCTATGGTTTTTTCAGTGAATTTTCAAGGTTTTGTAAATGCTAATTCCTAACTATATATGGTCTATAACCTATGGTTTTTTCAGTGAATTTCAATGGTTTTTTATTAGCAAATATCAAAAGCTGTAAAATGTATTCTTCTTTTAAAGGAAAAATATATTTTATATGTATTTAATATAATTTTTTTATGTATATACATTTTTTGAGGGAACGAATTTATCAACTATCATGCTGAAGAAGAGTGTGGGGAAAAAAACAAAGAGGAGGACTAAGAGGAAAGAACAATCAGTTCAAAAATACAATTGCTTTAAAGCATGAAGTGCTTTTCCACACATTTACATTTAAATAACCCATATTAGAACATACAAAATATCTAAAGAGGAGACGGTGTACATTGAATTTTAGACTCTTCATTGGTACCTACATGTTGGTACTTACATCACCCACACAACACAACAGCTCTATTCAGAGCTACCCTACCTCAAAGCACTCTAAAATATTATTTTACTATTTCCCTTGGTTTTCCCCTTGTTACGCTTTCCGGAAAGCTACCCGGTGCGCGGACCGGGCGCTAACCGTGTGAAAATTTGAAAAAAAGGTTTTTTTTTTACATATATGGACCTCCTCAGCCACCCTCAGAAAACCTAGGGGGTCAGGATATGTCTCCCGTGCCCCCTTATACCCATTCCCAACATTGTTTATCCTCTATCTTGTGACTAAATTTGTCCGAAACACAAGATGGCGGACTCCCGTTACGCTACCGGTGAGCTACCCGGTTCGCATACCGGGTAGCGCTTCCACCGCGAAAAATCGAAAAAAAATTTATTTTATTTTTTTGCCCCGCGGGGCCCTTTAATAGCCCGCACATCAATCCTAGGGGGTCAGGAGGGGTCTACCTTGCCCCCTTTCATTCATTTCCCCCTTCGTTTATTTCCACCTCTTGTCTCTCGATCCTACCGAGAGACAAGATGGCGGCCGCTCTGGACTGTTTAGAATGTTGACAGTCACCGGAGAGCCAATCCGCTTCTCCTCGCGAAGTTCCGTTACGCGTCTGGTACGTGAACCGGGGCGCTAACAGGGACGCAGTCACAGATATATATATATTTTTGAACTTTAATTTCTCAAAATCCACTGGAGCACATATCTTGAGACCTAGCAAAGGCACATCGGGCAAACAGTCTCTACAATTTTGCCAAGTTTCATAGAAATCCATTCAGCCGTTCGAGCTAAAAGTGAGTCCAACCGCCCTATGGAAAACTCAATGTTAAAAACACGTTTTGGGACCCCCCTTTTTTCTCAGCCCCCGCTTGACGAAACCCCCCGAAACTTTCAGGGGACGCTCAGAAACAAAATGTGCAATTTTCCTGAAAATGTCAGCCAATTCCGTCCATCAACGCCAAAGTTATTCAACATAGAATTTTCAGAAATCCCTATTAAAAAAAATCCTAACTATATATACCTACTGGCGACCGCCAGTAGGTAATATATATATATATATATATATATATATATATATATATATATATATATTACCTACTGGCTATCGCCAGTAGGTATATATAGTTAGAATTTTTTCCCTATGGGACTTTTGAAAATTCTATGTCTAATAACTTTGGCGTTTGTGGACGGAATCGGCTGACATTTTCAGGAGAATGGCACATTTTGTTTCTGAGCAGCCCCTGAAAATTTGGTGGGGTTTCGTCAAGGGGGGGCTGAGAAAAAAGGGGGGTCCCAAAACGCGTTTTTTGCATTGAGTTTTCCATAGGGCGGTTGGACTCACTTTTAGCTCGAACGGCTGAATGGATTTGCACGAAACTTGGCAAAATTGTAGGGACTGTTAGCCCGATGTGCCTTTGCTAGGTCTCAATATATGTGCTCCAGTAGTTTTTGAGAAATTAACGTTCAAACCAAGATATATATCTGTAACAGCGCTCTGGGCAGCGATCCGGTCCGCTTACTTTTCGCTTATCGGAACTTTGCGCGCAGAAAGCTGATTGGCTCTCCGGTGTCTGTCAACATTCTAAACAGTCCGGAGCGGACGCCATCTTGTCTCTCGGTAGGATCGAGAGAGAAGAAGAGGTGGAAAACGAAGGGGGAATTTAATGAAAGGGGGCAAGGTATCCCCCTCTTGACCTCCTAGGAATGTTGTTGGGGTTATTAAAGGGTCCCGTGGGGAAAATAAAAAAAAAATGATTTTTCACGGTAGAAGCGCGGCCGCGAACTGGTAGCGAAACGGGAATTCGCCATTTTGTGCTTCGTAAATTAAATTACTAGTTATAAGTGGGTACGGGAGACGTATCCTAATCCCCTATGTTTCCTGAGGGTGGGTGAGGAGGCTGATATATGTTGATACATCTCTTCCAGCGGCTGTGCGTGAGCTTTTTTTTTTTTTTTGCTGCGTGACAGTCCGGAGCGGCCGCCATCTTGTCTCTCGGTAGGATCGAGAGAGAAGAAAAGGTGAAAAACTAAGGGGGAATTTAATGAAAGGGGGCAAGGTATCCCCCTCTTGACCCCCTAGGAATGTTGTTGGGGTTATTAAAGGGTCCCGTGGGGAAAATAAAAAAAAAATGATTTTTCACGGTAGAAGCGCTTCACGGGCCGCGAACTGGGCCGCAAACTGGTAGCGAAACGGGAATTCGCCATTTTGTGCTTCGTTAATTAAAGTACTAGGTATAAGGGGGTGCGGGAGACATATCCTAATCCCCTATGTTTCCTGAGGGTGGCTGAGGAGGCTGATATATGTTGATATATCTCTTCCAGCGGCTGCGCCATCTTGCCTTTTTTCGAATGCCACAATTTTGTCGTGCACGGCAGCCATTTTAGATGCCAGGCTGGTCCCAGGCTATCACCTACCCCTGCGGATGTAGTTTATGGCCCCAGCTGTAGAGAATTCAGACATGCCAATTCTCCTGATTCAGGCGTGTGAGTACTGATTTCAGTGCTAGTCTCCCGCCTCCCGATTTCTGCAAGCAAAAACCCGGGGGCATATTACTAACAACTAGCGATAATTTTTGTCTATAACTTGTTTAGAGACAAAAATTATCGCCGCACATCGGCGATTTTTATCGCAGATAAACCTTGCTATTATCGCAGAAAAGTCAGCGATATTCATGTATTATCGACCTAATGCTCTTAGCCATGTTATCCACCTCCCATTGGATAACATGGCTAAGAACTGCTCAGGGCAGGTGTTAGCTTTTGGAGATATTCACGCTTAGTGCGAATATCTCCAAAAGTTGGTAATAGAAGGTAGCGATGTTAGGGACTGTTTCCAGTCGCTAACATCTTGGCACGCCACTTTGCATGTCATTAGTGATAAGTATCACTGACATGCAAAGCCGGGCCCAAGATGGTCGCTATCTCCTTTTAGGTGTCACTAACTGGTGTTAGCGACAGCTTGATAATAGGGAAATAATTTTATCTCCGCTTTCATGGTTTTTAAAGCCAAAAAAGCGGAGATAAACCCCCTTGATAATATGCCCCACGATTCCTTGGGGGTTTCAGCTGATAGGGCTTGGTATTGTGTTACATGGTAATTTTTCCATGAAACGTCAGAGGGTCGATGTAGGGGTTCTAGAAGAGGTGATAAACCATTTAAGCCTCATGAACAAGCGCATGGTCTTTTAAAGATTTCTGAAGTACTCGGGGCGGCGGTGTGTGTGTGCCCTCTTTCAGGAGCGGGCGGGGGGGGCACTGCCAGCAACTTGCCAGGTCAGGTAGTGTTCAACACGTGCATCACCCTTTCTCTGCCTGCTATTGCGCTCCATGCTTCGGAAAGGTAAGAAAAAGAACGTGCATTTGAGTTTGAAATGTCCGATCCTGCAGCAGCACACTTCCAAAGCCCACACATGACAATAACCCGATTCAAGGCCCCATTCACCCGTTTTTCAAAAAATAGATAACACTCCAACAAAGTAAGGTTATAAAACTTTATTAACTTTTAACGATAATGAACAGAACAAAAACTAAAAACATTTAAACATTTATTAACACAAAAAGCAACAATGGTTAGAAGCTGTCTTTTGTGCGAATAGTCCCAAGGCAGCACAACGTGCAGAGTTCTGGACGGCACCCAGGTGATGTCGCCTGGGTGCCGCACTGGTTTAGGGATCCTACAATGCTGCTCCGAAAATTGGCGTGGGGCGTCCCGGGTGGGGCGGGGGGAGGCCTCGTCAGTAGCGGTCTGTTGTGCGAATAGTCCCAAGGCAGCACAACGTGCAGAGTTCTGGACGGCACCCAGGTGATGTCGCCTGGGTGCCGCACTGGTTTAGGGATCCTACAATGCAGCACAGAAAAACAGCGTGGGGCGTCCCGGGTGGTGCGGGGGGAGGCCTCGTCAGTAGCGGTCTGTGTCCAGTGTCACATGGCTGACACAACATGTACGACAGGCACCCAGGTGATGTCCAGTAAACTGCCGCACTGGTTTTGGTATCCTACAATGCTGCTCCGAAAATTGGCGTGCGGCGGCCCGGGGGGGGGGGGGAGGCGGCGTGAACGGGCCTCCCCAGGTGGCGGCCATTCAGCTGTTTACCGCCCGCTCTTGCGACTACAGCGTCTCGCTCACCATGTAGTTGAGTTGTTCCCACTCTTGCGGTGCAGCGATAGGCGGCTGCCACATGACTCTTAAAATGGCGGACGGCTCTTCGGTTTTGGGCCTGGTCCACTGAAATGGCCCTGGGACACCTTGGAAGTCGGATGCTTGCCTGCTAGGGCTTGGGCTCCATTCTCGAAAAGCGTCCCCTCAGCCGTGAAGATTGTATAAAAGTCTTGGGGGCTCCCGACTCCCGCAGGCTTTCGGTGGGGAGCGGCTGCCATGATTGCTCGCGGAATGACCACGACGGAGCCACGAGATGGTGGTGCTCTCATGCTGACGCCAGCTTCAGTCTGAATGATCCAGAAACAAGGTGGGGCTTTCATCGTTTGGGAAAAAAAAATGTTCTAAACCAATGAAAAGTGTTATTTTTAGGTCATATGACCAAGCCTTCCATCTTTAGGAAACCAAAAGTAAAATGAACCAATGAAAAGTTTTATAAACAAGTCACATGACCTGTTATGCGACATAGGGCTACAAAAAGCGTAGAAAATCCGTTGGCACGTGAGGCGGCGTCAGTAGCGGACCGATGTGCGAATAGGCCGAAGGCAGCACAACGCGCCGAGATCCGGATGGCACCGAGGTGGTGTCCAGCAAATTGCCGCACTGGTGTGGCCATCCTACAATGCTGCGCCGAAAGACGGCGTGTCCAGCTGAATTGCGGTCACTGTTGCGGTACAGTGACTCGAACGCGCCGAGATCCGGATGGCGCCGAGGTGGTGTCCAGCAAATTGCCGTACTGGTGTGGCCATCCTACAATGCTGCGCCGAAAGACGGCGTGTTCAGCTGAGTTCCGGTCACTCTTCCGGCACAGTGACTCGAACGCGCTGAGATCCGGATGGCACCAAGGTGGTGTCCAGCAAGTGGCTGCACTGGTGTGGCCATCCTACGATGCTGCGCCGGAAGTCGGCGTGGGGTGCCCCGTTGGCTTATGAGGTGATGTCAGTAGTGGACTGATGTGTGAATAGGTCGGAACCAGCACAAGGCGCCAAGATCCGAATGGCAAGTCCTGGATGTTGAGTGCCTCAGTTGAGATTTCTGAGCAGTGCTTGTAGAACTGTCTGAAGCTTATTTGCACCTGCTGCAGCTTCACTAGGTCCGGCGGAACTTGTTGCTTTTTCCTTTCTGCTTCTTTTCCTACAATGCGTTTCTTCTGAAGACACGACCAGGTCCCTGAATGTGTGCAGGGGGACGCTATTGAATGAATGAACGCGCCGAGATCTGGATGGCACCGAGGTGGTATCCATCAAATTGCCGCACTGGTGTGTCCATCCTACAATGCTGCGCCGAAAGTCGGCGTGGGGTGCCCTGTTGGTTTATGAGGTGATGTCAGTAGCGGACCGATGTGTGAATAGGTCGGAACCAGCACAAGGCGCCCTGCACTGTTGAGCCTTTTTCAATGTCTGTTTTTTGTTCTTTCCCTTCCATCAAAAACAAAACAAAAATACAAGGCGCCAAGATCCGAATGGCAAGTCCTGGATGTTGAGTGCCTCAGTTGAGAGTTCTGAGCAGTGCTTGTAAGACTGTCTGAAGCTTATTTGCACCTGCTGCAGCTTCACTAGGTCCAGCGGAACTTTTTTCCTTTTCCTTTCTGCTTCTTTTCCTACAATGCGTTTCATCTGAAGACACGACCAGGTCCCTGAATGTGTGCAGGGGGACGCTATTGATTGAATGAAAATGGCGGCTTGACACAAAGCTGACTCAAGCGTTACTGTTGGTGCTATACAGACAAAAATTGGTTTTCAGTTTGTACATTCTTCAGGTTTTTTTTTCCATCCAAGTCTGATTGAGAGTTTGTAGAAAAATGGCTTCAGATTTTCCACATACTACTCTTCAACATTCTTCCTAAATGTAACAATGTGAAACTCACTAGGAGAACGGCTGTTTCTGTTTCCTTTCAAAATGCTGCCACCAATATTTTCTGAATGGAAGACATCATCTTGTAACATAAAGGGCCGAAAGGGGTTCTGGTCTGGCCGATGGTTGGTGGAGACATTTTGACTATATCTTGGACCTGCCCGGCCTCGCCCAAAATGGCGCCGGTATAAATGGGACTCGTAACTCTTTGCCCGCAAATGTATATCTAGAAAATGTTATTGTAAGTGGCCCTGTCGTATTTTAATTACAAAATGTACGTCCACCGATACCGCAACTGTTAGACACCTTTGTTCTTGTCACCTAATGGCCCGCTCGTTACGTTCTTCTACAGTGTAAATGTCTCCTCATCATATACGATTTGAGTTTGCTCCGTGGCCGGCCCACGTGGTTATAGGCCCGTATTTGTATACTGACATTTTCACAATAAAGGTTTTTAAAACAAAACACGGTAGTAGTATTTTCATTTGTAAAGTTTTTACTTTTAGTGACTGTTTTCGAATCAGTAAAAGGCAAGTGAAATAAAGCAGTCCAATTACATGACGGATAAAAGGTATAATATGTAGGAACGCAGTAAAGATAAATGGTCAAGGGCAGTTGTGTTTTTCATGTCTGCAACATAAAGTGATCGATAAGAATCTGATAATCAGGCGTATCGGCGACTAAGACAGCAGGCCGAATCTCTTTTACTCAACGGCTCCGTCATGGAAGGAAGAAACGCCCTTTTTCTCGAAAAAGGAATATATTTTACTTGCCAGACAGTTGTAAATTTTCCGGGAAAGTACATTAGCCTGGAATATTATAACATATGTTTGAAAAAAAAATATTGTTCGAAAATAATAAAAAGCGTAATTTTTAGGTCATATGACCAAGCTTTTCATCATTAAATTAACAAAAGTAAAATGAACCAATGAAAAGTTTTATTAACAAGTCACATGACCTGTTATGCTTACGTTACGCGCTGCGCGCCGCGCCTCGGATCACTTCCGGGTGCGCTAACGCGGCGTGTCATAAAACGCATTACGCGACAACGTAGGTCAAGAATATAGTCTAAATGTCTCCACCAACCAGCGTTCAGAACACAACCCCTTTCAGCAGTCCAAAAAGTTCTGTTAAATGACAACAGAGGGGACAGGCAACAAGAACCATCAGTCAAAGAGGGGAGGGCAAGTTCTTCTCTTCCGGGTCATGTTGGGGCGCTACCGGAACTGATCGAATTGGTAGTCTACAGTGTTTCTGGATGTTTCAGACTAAAGCTGGCGTCAGCATGAGACCACTACCATCTCGTAGCTCCGTCGTGGCCATTCCACGAGCAATCATGGCAGCCGCTCCCCACCAGAAGCCTGCGGGAGTCGGAGGCCCCCAAGACTTTTGTAGAATCTTCACGGCTGAGGGGACGCTTTTCGAGAATGGGATCCAAGCCCTAGCAGACAAGCGTCCGACTTCCAAGGTGTCCCAGGGCCATTTCAGTGGACCAGGCCCAAAACCGAAGAGCCGGCCGCCATTTTGAGAGTCCTGTGGCAGCCGCCTATCGCTGCACCGCTAGAGCGGGCGCATCTCAACTACATGGTGAGCGAGACGCTGTAGTCGCAAGAGCGGGCGGAAAACAGCTGAATGGCGGAAGAGGCACAGTGTAGCAAAAGCGGGCGGAATGGCAACTAAAACGATAAAGGGGCGCCTCACTACAGCTTGTCTTCAGGTCAAACGGATTGTGGGACAAGGTCCAGAATTGAAGAGTCATCAAAAGGCAAAAAGTACCGCCGGACCCCGGGAGCCGGCCGCCTATGTCGGGGGCGATCTCAGGCTACACCAGTGCTATAAGACTTGGGGAGGGTGTCGGAGCCAAGCGTCTTCTCCGAGTCCATGGCCATCACAGCGCCCCTCAGGGGCCTCCGTCAAGCTGTTTAGGAAGGTAACATATCATATTGTTTTCTAATGCAGTCAGGTCCACAAACGACACTCACTTACTTTGAGAATAGTGAAGCTGCAGTAGGAGGAAATAAGCTTCAGACAGTGTTACAAGCGCTGCTCAGAACTCTTAACTATGGCACCCAACATCCAGAACTTATGCTATTTGAGAATGGTAGTGACATCGAAGCATCTCGGGGACCAAAACCATTAACGTACTTTCACGTATGAAAATCTTACTTGGGGAGGGGGCAGGAGCGAAGCGCCCCCTCCCAGTCAGCGCCACCACACCGTATGTTGAAAATCTGAAGCCATCGTTCTACAAAGTCAACCAAACTTGGATTGAAAAATCTAGAAAAATGTACAAACTGAAAACCAGTTTTGGTCTGCATAGCATCAGTAACAACGCTTGAGTCAGCTTTGTGTCAAGCCGCCATTTTGATTCAACAAAGCACAGGCATTGAAAAAGGCTGAAATTCAGAACTCTAAACTATGGCACCCAACATCCAGGAGCTTGCTATCCGGATCTTGGAGCCTTGTGCTGTTTTCGATCTATTCACACATCGGTCCACTACTGACATCATCTTATAAACCAACGTTATGTAAATAGTTTTTTAATAAAATGTTTTACCCTATTTCTTTGCTGGTGTGTTGTCTATATTTTTAATATTTGCATAGGGTTTGTCATTATTTTGTGCGGGATGGGTGATGGAGCCGAGCTGTCTTGCAGCCCTCATGGTGTGGAGCTCAGTTCATCTCACTATTTTCGTATTTCTCAAGAAGGGTTGTTCCTAATATTTCTATTTTAGCGAGGTCAAAAAGAGATCCAATTAGTGGCCTACTGATTTTGCTCGATTACTTTTATTTTTTTACACGATTTTTCACTATCTGCAAAGACTAAACAGAGTATTGCGACTTTGTGCTTGTTTGTAAATAGAGAATGATCCAAAGAGAACCAATTCTAAAACAGTAAATGCTTGGACAACAATCAATCAAATGGAGAGACAAGGAGGTACGACGGATTACAACGGGGGTAAAGGCCTGCGTTAACTACCCTTCTGTATCTGCAAAGAGAGAGTACTAACAAAGGCAAAAGAGGGGAGGGGGGGGGGGGCAGCGTTCAAAGCACATCAGCGTGCATAAATACGAAAATGTTTTTATCTATCACGTACTTGACATTTTAAAGCTTTTCATATTTGCTATTAAAAAACCAATGAAATTCACAGAAAAAACCATAGGTTATAGTGGATATATAGTTAGGAATTTGCATTTACAAAACCTTGAAAATTCAATGAAAAAACCATAGGTTATAGGCCATATATAGTTAGGAATTAGCATTTACAAAACCTTATTTTACTCGCATAAAACCATTGAAATTCCATATATAGTTAGCTAACTATAAGCGCTAACTATATATCGCGCACCCGCAATCCACTGCTGATGATGTCACATATTACATCATTCATGACATGGTCAGTGACATCACTGATGACATCACTGATGACATCTCAAATGACATCACTGATGACAACTCAAATGATATCAATGATGACATCTCAAATGACATCACTGATGACAACTCAAATGACATCACTGATGACATCTCATTTGTCATCACTGATCACATCACTCATGTGATAATACAATGAACCTCTTCAGACTCTAATATAACCTTACATACACTCAGTATAAACAGACACTCACAGACTGTCACTCATCCATGGACTTACTCACACACCTAGTCAGTCATGCAAAGAATCAATCACACCTCCATTTCCTCAACTATACAGTTATACACATCTTACTTATTCAAACATATAATAACACATATTTACTCTCTTATATAATCCCTGATACAAGCTCACAGTGATCGATACAGCCACTCACACATTCACTGGCTCTTATGTTCAGTTATTTATATATCTCAACTCTCACATGTATTGTGTTTTACATACGTACTTACTTGCACATGTAGCAATGAGAAATCCATTCACTCACCAACACACCCATGCACAGTCAACCGCTCATATAGCTGTTTCCACATGCACTCTTGAACTCATACTCCTAGTGAATCAACTGCTTACACATCTATGCACAGAGTCACGCACCTCCCAGCCACCCACACACACACTCAGCCTCCCATTCAAATATTTGGGCAACCAATCAATAACCCATATGGCTACTCTTATAGCTACTGATCAACACATGCAGCAGCTTACACAACAACAAACATACTGATGCACGAATTAAGACAGTTTAGTCACTAACCCATGTACTCAGTGAGACACATTTAATCACTCACTCATACAGTCAGTCATGCACCTACTAAATTCTTCATCCAGACACTTATACATCCACTCATTCTTCAATATGTGAAACATATTTTAACTTTACAGAAACATACAGTCACTGGATGTTGTAATCAGTGATGTCATCAGTGATGTCACTGACCATGTCATGAATGATGTAATATGTGACATCATCAGCAGTGGATTGCGGGTGCGCGATATATAGTTAGCGCTTATAGTTAGCTAACTATATATGGAATTTCAATGGTTTTATGCGAGTAAAATAAGGTTTTGTAAATGCTAATTCCTAACTATATATGGCCTATAACCTATGGTTTTTTCATTGAATATATATATATATATATATATATATATATATATATATATATATATATATATATATATATATATATATATATATATATATATATTTCTGCACACTCGACAGTCACTGCACATGATCATGTACGGACTCACTAACTCACTCAGACACATACACCCATGCACATACCCACTCACACATTTATACATCCAGTCACATACCCACTCAATTACTCATGCAGCCACTTACATACCCATTTAAGTACTCATGCACCCACTCACATACCCACTCAGATAACTATGCACCCACTTACAAACTCACTCTGGCGGTCACACACCCATGTACAGGCCCACTCAGAGACTCACGCACCCAATTACAGACCCACTCATGCATGCACTTACAGACCCAGTGAGACAATCACACACCCATACATATATTTGTGTGTGTTCAACAGTTATATTTTAAAGAACTAACAATAAAATGTTACCATGCAACCCGTAATGGGCTGCTTTTGACCCCTCATAATACACCACTCATTCATGAAATTTAAATCACATTATTCATGAAATCACTGATAATAAATCAAATGTCATCAGTGATGTGATTTGAGACGTCATTAGTGATATCCTCAATGATGTCATTTAGGAGTCCATGAGTGATGTACTACGTGAGGTCAAACGTAGTGCAGAGGGAGAGGTTGGTACAGTGGCCAGGGTAGCCAAAACCCGAGCACGGGGCTCAAGGTTCGATCCCTGGAGCTGGCTGCTGTCTCCAGAGCACAGGGCTCACAGTTTGATCCCTGGGGCCAGCTGCTGCTCCACCCAAAACCATGTAACTCTGGGCAATAGCTTGCTTAATCTCCCGACAACCCCCAGCACCTTGAGACCCTTAAGGGTGATTTAGTCGAGCTTTACAAATACCGGGTTTATAACTGTTTATAGTGCATGATGTGTTTGCAAGTTTGAGTTAATTCACTAAACTGTAGCTGGTGAATTTGAGTGCTTTTTAATTTTTAAAACATAAGTTCTTATGTCATTTCAACACCTAACTATATAACCATATTGAATTATTTCACTGAAGTTCTGGTGTATTTTGAATGTACATTAACATATTATTACCATCTATATCTATACATTCACTTTAACCTTCATTTGTTTTCATTACCAAGGTTTTAATCATATTTTAAGTTGACCTATGGGTGACCAACACCCACCCACATGCTGGCCACAAACTCCATGCTGCACACAGCCTTTAGCTGTGTCCAGCAGAAGCTTTGCCACATGCCCTGGGAGAAACCAGGCCTTGCGCCCAAACTCCTACAGATGACCATCCTCGAACCATGCTCAGAAGGTTATTGGCCTGCATGTCGTGCTCCCAAACCTCCATTTGCTGTGCAAAGACTTCGGCCATGTGCAGCGATAGGTTGGTCACAAGACTTGGCCTTTGGCTAAGCCCTATGCCAATCCCCACGTGCAATGTGTGCCAAATCCCACAACAGCTAACCTCCTGCTAGCAGCCAACCACCCCACTGTGCAACGTCAAGCTCCTATGTCACTATATCCATCCATGCTCATTGGTAGGTTTGCCCTGTGCCCAGACCACTGTAGGTGGCCAACCCCACTATGCTTGGCCTACAACATTCACAATGGTGATTAGCCACAGGCTCTGGTCTATGTCAGGATCCTTCTAAATATTTTCTGGTTCCACAATACTGGATGGGAGCCGGCAGCCCACACACGAGGGCCTCAGTGAGTACCACAGATTCAGGCCCTGGAACAGCAGTTCCCAAAGCCAAAACCATATTTCTTTTAATGTACCCAAATGGAGAGTCATTCTGGGATCCCTTACAGCGACTGGTAGGTCAGAATACAATACAGCAAGAACTGCAATAAGTGTTTGTATATATGTCTATGCACATGACAAATCCAAGCAAAATGTCTTGTGCTGAATTTGACTACAAAACTTTGTACAAAAAAAATTAATCCAAAAGGGATTCAAATCAAAAAAGTTGGTTGAAGATGACTGTAAAGATAAACAGCATAAGCTTCTGATTGTATTTCTCTTGTTTTTCTGAGTTTGTATCATTATGAAAACAGAAGGACACTTTGGAAACTTGCTGCATCAATGAGAAAATCCACAGACAGAAACAATGGTGATTTTCAAGTCTCAGTTTTTGCAGAAAAGATTTCGATAATATACCTAAGTACAGTGATACTGGTATGCAGCAATTGTTGATTATAAACAAGCATGGATGTCACTGAATATTGAAGATGCTGAAATAGTAGATGCCTATTGCATCAAAGGGTGAGCAGCTGTAACTGTTGAAGCATTTCATGAAGTGAAACTGAAATTGTCTGAGAATTGTTAGATTGTTGGTCTTACACATGTCGGCAGCGCAGGTGAAGACTCAAACATAGCAACTCTGATGATGGGTAACTGCATTACATTGCAGAACTCTTAGTGCTCTCTGATTAGTTGAGTTCCTTCCCAGCAATCAACAAGAAGTCTAGATTGTTCCTCCAACAGAATGTTCAATATGAGATCTTGAAAACAGTTCAAACATTGCTACACTGGTCCAAATGAGAAGGTTGAGTTTGCCAAAACACAAAATCCAGCGTGCACTTAGCTTAGCTAGCATATCTCTGGGATATAATGCATAGCTTTTTGATATCAGTCTCACACTGATATACTGATTGCATGTCTGCGAGTCAGGCTGCTCAAGGAGAAGATTTTTAACTGTTTTTAGAATTGTAATCATTTATATTTCTAGCCTGCCTTTTGTTCACTGTGCCTACTGAGCACTACCACCATTTTGGGAGGTGGGCGATCTAGGGCCCGATGTAGGTGGCCATTTACCGTCCGGTAACGGCCGATTTTGCCCGTTACCGACCGGTAAATGGGTTTTTGGGATGTTGGGGCCAATTTTACCGATTCGGTAAATTTACCGAATCGGTAAAATACCGAATCAGTATTTTTACCGATTCGGTAACTCCTAGATGTAGGTGGGACTCTTCTGAGTCCCAAAGGCCTTTCAGATTCGTTTTTTTACCACCCATTCCAATGGGGTGGTAAAATACCGAATCCAGGTGTGCATGCACATGTGTGCATGCACACCTATGCCATGTGACAGACAGACATGCCCTTAGGGCATGTCTGTGTGCCACATGGCACACAGGCCTGTATTTGGGGTGCTAGAGGGTGTCAAAGTGACACCCCCTGCACCCTTGCTGGAATCGGTATTTACTGAATCAGTAAATACCGATTCGGTAATGCCCATTGATTTCTATGGGCTTCAATGCCCATAGGAATTAGTCAGTCAGTCAGTCAAAACTCTTTATTTCGATTAATTAAAATCATAAAAGAAGCAGCGATACATACATACAAAATAGATAAAAGTATATGTACAATTAAAATAAACAAGCATATATTTACAGCCATTCATGTATATACACTATTTATATTACATAATTCATGGAAAAAGAGTTAATACAAAATGTCTCCAAATGGCCTAAAAACTACTATTAAAATACAATTAAAATTTATAATGTCATCAATTCCATGATTGTGGGGCAGGGGTTCAAATCATATATAGTGTTCTTTTGTTCTTTACTCTTGCTGCAGCCACCAGAAAACTTGCTACACTAAAGATGACCCGCACACTGTTCAGTAGTTGCAAATATAGCAGTGCAGGCCTCACCTGTAGAAACCCTGCTTCACGTAATATGGGCAACAAGAATTTGTTTCGTGCCTCAGAAAAATTTTCACAAAATATAATTAGGTGAAGGGTGTCTTGTGTCGAGAAATTATCACAAGAACATGGTGGGGAATCAGCTGGTTTGCCCCATTGTTGGTGGTCTCCCAGGACAAGGTGAATAAGATTGAATCTGAACCTTATCAACAGGAAGCGATGGTACGGCTTTGTGACAATCTTAAGGTAGGGTTCAATATAAGGCAAGGTCTGTAAAGCATAAATGCTTCTTACTCCTGATTTTTTTAAGCTCCACCTCCTCCCTGTCTGCCTCTGCCATGATCCGGAAATTGTATTTGATCCATCCCAGATCCTCTTTCTTAATTCCCTCTGGGGTGGTAAACAATTCAGGGCGTCCCAGCCTGACACACGCCGCTCTAACGCATGCCAGCCATGGGATGCTGCATGCCTTGTCGAGGGCCAGGCAGTCTTTAAGGATGAGGTGATTGAGAGTAATGTCCTCATTGAGCCATGTCTTTACCCAACAAATCAATGGGGCTGCTTTAAGATAGTCTGAGATATAACCCACACCTAGTTCACAGTGTACCGCCATGGTCGACGACGACTGAGGTACCGCCAACAGAGATCTAAGGAACTTGTTTTCGACCAATTGAATTTTGCCCACGTGACTATATCCCCTTATCGACGCCCCATAAGAGGCAATCGCACAGCACTTAGCCTTGTAAATTTTAAGCATAGGTTCCAAAGGTTTGGCTCCCAGCCTTTTGGCAAAATTAAGAAGCGCTGTTGTAGATCTAGCCACTATGTTGCTTTTATGCTTCTGCTGGGGACCCCAGTTGCCTTTCTCATCGAATAGGACCCCCAAATAAGTGAAAAATGGGACCCTAGAGACTTCCGCACCAAGGCATTTAAAAGTTTTAACATTCCTGATCTTCCTGCGAGCCCCTACAATCATTACATGAGATTTTTTGCTGTTAACTTTAAGATCAGGGGAGTCCATAAATGCTCCAAAGCTGTCCAGCAGCCTCTGAAGACCCAGACCAGTGCGGGCGATAAGTACGGCGTCATCCACGTACAGGAGGACCGGGATACCCGTTCCTCCTGCACTTGGAATGTCCGCACCGACCCCGGACAAAGATTTTTCCAGGCCATTTATGTAGATCGTGAAAAGAAGGGGGGCCAGGATGCAGCCTTGTCTGACTCCCCGTCTAGAACTGAATTGGCCCATGCACCTACTGTCCTCTGTAACCCTGACAGCTGCTGCTAGGCCCTGATGGAGGGAGCCAAGAAAATAAACCAAGGAAGCATCTATGCCCATATCTAACAAAATACGCCATCATTTGGAGCGATTCACCATATCGAAGGCTGATGATAAATCCATGAACCCAAGATATAAAAAGCCTTCTTTTGCCACTGTGTATTTATTAATCAAGAGGTATAAATTAAGGCATTGGTCCATGGTGCCCCTATGCTCCCTGAAGCCGTACTGAAGATTCGAGAGCACCCCCCTGCCTTTCAGCCAATCTCCCAGTTTCTGAAGAATAACTCTGCCCATGATCTTGACGGCAGAGTCTAACAAGGAGATTGGCCTGTAGCAGGCAGGGTCCCCTCGGCTCCCCTTTTTAAAGATGGGCACGATAATGGAAGAACCCCAGGAGGAGGGAAAACCCACCAGTGCTGTGGCATTAAATACATTTGTTAGGATTTTTGCCCAAAAATTGGGGTACATGATATAAAGATCAGCAGGCACACCATCGGGGCCTGGGGCCTTGTTTTTAGAAGTAGCATGAATAGCCCTTTCTACTTCCTCCAGTTCGAATTTAATGGGGGTCCTGGGACAGCTAATGGTAGGGAGTATAGATGTTAACTCAAGCGTGTCATTGTCCCCATAAATGTTCTTAAAATGCTGGAGCTATACGTCATCCGGAATTACGCAATCCATATCTAGATTGTCGCTTTCCGAGAAGAATGGTTGGTTTATTATGGCCCAGAACTTTCTGCTATCCCTTAGTATGTCGACAGCCTGTAAATTATCCCATGCCTCCTCTTTGATTTTCTGTTTCTGCACGGAGATTGCCAATTTGTACTCCTTGCGGAGAGAGGAAACCAAGATTCTATCCCTTGGGCTCCTCTTAAGGGCCTCCAGGAGGGCCTCATGAGCTTTAGAACAAGAGGTATAAAACCATCTCTGGGCTTTCTTGCGGTGTGACCCACTCCCCTTGTGTAGGTTATCAGCAATTTGTTTACAGATTGCTGAAAAGGAGGTTATCGTTCCCTCACCCACGTCGTTGCCATCCAGGCAGATACCAATATTGGACTCAGTCTTGGCCACCAGTTCTTCAAAAAAGGCCTCTGGGACTATTTTGTCCCACTTTATCCGTCTGCCTTGATCTTTTGTGGAAATGGCTTGTGGTGCTTCCCTTCCTGGGGCCCTGATGATAATCTTGGCACCCATGCCGACTTCTAGTACAAGAGGGTTATGGTTGCTAAATGGTGACATCACTACGCTATAAGCCAATGTCTTAGTCAGGAGTAGGGGGGACACAAAAATGTAATCGATGACAGAATTAACCCCCCTCCCTGTAAAGGTAGGTGCATTCTCGTTACCACTTTCCCTAGCTGGTTCTAATAAGTTCAAATTGGAAAGCAATGCTTCCAAATCCTCCCCCTCTTTACCATGTTCAAAATGGGGTACCCTACTGTTTGGGTGCCCATCTAAGTCGTCCCCAGAACAGTCCCATTTGCAAGGGTGTGTATTAAAATCTCCCATAAGAAAAATCTCTACCGAAAAAGAGTTATTAACCTTGTGGACTGACAAAAATTGTTCTTACATGTTAAAATGTTCAAGACCATCCATGGAGTTATACAAGTTTATCAAAAGGTATTGTTATTAGGCATGGACCATTCTAGGATAAGAAAGTTATCTGACTTTACATTACATTTTCTAAATGACCCAGCAAGATCTAAGGAGACAAGGAAGAGTAAGCCACCCTTAGATCTCCCCACAGTCCCTCGGATCGCAGGGGTGGTAAAGCTTTGAAAACCATCTAGATTAAAACTAGAATCTACATCCCAGGTTTCCTGCAATGCCAAGATATCAAAGTGTTTTATAAATTGCAACCAGATGGGATCAGTGCTTTTGGATCTGATGCCCGCCACATTCCAACTTAAAATTTTGCATGGGACTAAATGTGAGTCTGTTGGAATAATAGGGCAATCTCTCTCATTCCCCTTTTTTAAGGTTACATGGCCCAGTCAATCATTGCATTCCATCTGGGATAGGGGTGCAAACCTATTGCTAAGCTGTATCTCTCCCCTAGGTTGCACATTTATCGGGGAAGCTGGAAGTATAGTTATGGGTTCAGTGTCCCCTCTCCTGGTTGGCCTCTGAGCAGGGTGCCACTGGGCACTCATCCTGGCCCATAGGAATCAATGGGCATTACCGAATCGATATTTACTGAATCGGTAAATACCGAATCTTAACGATTCGGTATTTACCGATTCTGAAATACCTACATCCCACCCCTCTAATTTTACCAATTCTTAAATACCGAATCGGTAAAATTCGGTATTTAAGAAGTGGTCAAATAAAATTACCTACATCTAGCCCTTAGTCACTTAATGGATAATAACGGAGACGCTGCGCAGCCGCAGTCAGTCTCACGCTGATATACTGATCGCATGTCAGTGAGTTTTTAGAATTTTAATCATTTGTATTTCTAGCCTTCCTTTTGCTCACTGTGCCTACTGAGCACTACCAAAATTTTGGGAGGTGGGCGCTCTAGTCACTTTATGGATAAAAACGGAGACGCTGCGCTGCCGCAGTCAGTCTCATGCTGATATACTGATCGCATCTCTGTGAGTCAGGCTTCTCAAATAGAAGCTTTTTAACTTTTTTTAGAATTTTAATCATTTGTATTTCTAGCCTGCCTTTTGTTCACTGTGCCTAATTGAATTTGAATCTGTTTGATATATGCACATGCACTTTTACACTTTACGAACACTATGCTTTTACTTTTGTTAGCGCTGACAATCCAGGAAGTGGGGGTGAGCATTTGAGTTTCTGGCCTCACGCTGTGGACACTGAGCACCACTAAACGTAAGCCCGTCTGCACCCGTCAGTGTCCTGGAGGCGGCTGGCGTTGGTTATCCTGCCTGTAGAATTCCCGATGCAACATGCACTGTGCAGTATGGGCGGGAGACACTGCTTCAGCTACGCTCTGTGGCAACGTGCAGCAGCACGGGGGCCCTAACTGATGGTGGGATCCCTCCACATTGTTCTTTCTGTAACTGGTCTCCATTACTAATTAATGACTCTACACATATGGGGGCCTAACTCTAGTGAGGAAATAGACACAGCAGGAGATCAGGGTAAGCAGTTTAAATCAATACTGCTCAAATACACAATCTAATTGTTGATGAGCAACCGGACTTCCTGTTTCTTACGGAAACATAGTTGTCGAATGCCTCTAATTCCACCATAGCAGTAGCTATTCTGGCGCACTATAGGATTATCAGGAAGGACCGTGAGGTGGGCAAGGGTGGTGGAGTTGCCGTTATTTTCAAAGAGGAATTTGAGTGTGCCTCTTTAGCATTAGATTTAGTGGTAGGTGCAGAATGTCTGGGTTTTCTCTGCACTCTGTCATCCCAACACTGTTCGCTGGGATACTGATCTATAGACCACCGGGCATACCCAGTAATTTTATAAGGTCCCTTCACGAATGCATTTCATCGCTAGCTGTCAAATATAAACATCTATTGATACTAGGGGATCTGAATTTACATATGGATAAATCTGCTGATCCTCAGGTGTTTGCTTTGTTGGAATTAATGTCAGCATGCAAGCTTACGTCACATAATAAGGGGCGCACACATAATAAGGGTCATGTATTGGACCAAGTCTTTTGTAACACGCAGTTGGACACTGATCCCTGGTCCCGACTATTTGGTTGGATCACTTTTTAATCTCATTTCGGATATCTACAATAGGGAAGAGTGAGCTCTCAGAGACTAAAGCCACTGATTATTATTTTAGAGTGCTTAATAAGATATCGCTACCATCCCTACAGAGGGCTCTTTCTTCATCGGTCCCCATATTGTCTGACAGTCCTGCAAAAGGATGCCTGTGCCATAGATGCCTGGCTATGGATGAACATTGATCCCGTCGTGCCTTTAACTGTACGTACCTTCGGAAGTACCTGCCACTCAGCTGCCTGGTTCAATGAACCGTTAAGAATCAGTAAAAGTAAATGTGAAAAGCTTGAGAGTAAGTGGCATAATCTTTATCTCTTGGAAGATAGGAATACCTACAGGATAGCACTAAAAGTGCACTATAAAAAGGTGAGAAAGGCCAAGATGAATTACTGGCAGAGTAAAATCGCGGCTACAAGAAACAAGAGCAAAGAGATCTTTGGGATTGTGAAGTCCTTCACGGCTCCAAAGACAAGCAGCAAAGCAGCCCAACTGTCAGCGGACTGAACGCACCTAGTGACCCAATCCTTTCACGCCAAAATAATCACAATCCAGCAGTCCTTTTTGGTGTCATCCATAGTTAATACAGCCTTACTGAGTACAGAAGAGGATCCATTTAGGACTTCTTCATCATTGGAGCCTCCACAAGCCCCTCAGTTACTACATTTCCCGGCCATTGACTTTGGGGATTCACTCTCCTATCTGATGAGCCTAAAATCCGGTTCACCAGTAGATACGTACCCTTCGAAGCTTCTGCAAGCCCTTGCTCCCACCATAAATCAACACATCAATAAGGTTTTGAATTCCTCTTTGGCAGCTGGTGTGATGCCACCACTCTGGAAACAGGCGAAAATCCTGTCCCTTCTAAAGAAACCAAGCACAAACCCCCTCATACCCATAAAACAACAGGCCTATCTCCCTCCTTCCAGCTTTCTTCAAAGTGCTGGAGAAGCACATAAACAAAATAATAATGGAGTTTGCGGAAAACCATAATCTCTTGCACCCCACTGAGTCAGGTTTCAGGGCTAACTATAGCACTGTAACGGCTCTGTTGGAGGTGACAGAACACCTTAAGGAGAAGCTCAATCAGGGGGTTAGAGAGATTCTCATATAGTTGGACCCTTCTGCAGCGTTTGTCATGGTGCCACATACGAGGCTCCTCTATAGACTGGAAATAATGGGCTTCGGGGGAAGGGCTCTAGCCTGGCTCACATCCTACTTGGAGGACAGAGAACAGGTTATTTGGACTCCCCTTTTTTCCTCTAACATCAATCAATCAGTCAGACATTTGTAGAGCGCACTACTCACCCGTGAGGGTCTCAAGGTGCTGAGGGGGGGAGCTGCTAATGTCCGAACAACGAGGTCTTGAGAAGTCTCCTGAAGGTCAGCAGGTCCTGGGTCTTTCGCAGGTGGCTGGGGAAGGTGTTCCAAGTCTTGGTGGCGAAGTGGGAGAAGGGTCTACCTCTGGTGGTCGTTCCATGGATGCGTGGAACGGTGGCAAGGGCGAGGTCAGCGGAGCGAAGCTGGAGGTTGGGGGTGTAGAAGGTGAGTCGTTTGTTGAGGTATATTGGTCCTGTGTTGTGGAGTGCTTTGTGAGCGTGTGTGAAGAGCTTGAAGGTGATCCTCTTGTTGACTGGGAGCCAGTGCCGGTCCCTCATGCGGGCAGTGATGTGGCTGTGACGGGGGATGTCGAGGATGAGGCATTGAAGTCTCTTCTGAAATTTGGCCATGGTTCCTGTGTAGAGGGCGTTGCCGTAGTCTAGCCTGCTGAGGACGAGGGCCTGGGTGACCGTCCTTCTGGTTGCAGTGGGTATCCATCTGTAGATCTTGAGGAGCATACGGAGGGTGTTGAAGCAGGAGGAGGAGACGGTGTTGACTTGCTGGGCCATTGACAGGGATGAGTCCAGGATGAACCCCAGGTTGTGTGTGTGGTTGGTGGGTGTTGGCACAGCTCCCAGTGAGGCCGGCCACCAGGAGTAGTTCCAGGCGGAGGGGGTAGAGTCGAGGATTAGGACCTCCTTCTTGTCCGAGTTCACTTTCAGGTGGCTGTTCTTCATCCATTCGGGCAACGGACGTCATTCCTTCGTGAAAGTTGGTATTGGTGTCATTGGCGTATGAGATGATGTTGAGGTTGTGCAATCAGACTATGTTGGCGTGCAGTGTCATGTAGACATTGAAGAGGGTCGGGCTGAGGGATGATCCTTGGGGTATGCTGCAGGTGATCTTTGTGGCTTCGGATCGGAATGGAGGGAGGCGGACTCTTAGGATTCTGTCAGTGAGGAAGGGGGTGATCCAGTCCAGGGCTTTGTCACGGATCCCTGCGTTGTGGAGGTGTGTGCATAGTGTGTGGTGGCAGACGGTGTCAAAGGCGGCCGAGAGGTCCAGGAGGATGAGGGCCGTTGTTTTGCCGTTGTCCAGCAGGGACCTGATGTCGTCAGTGGCGGCGATGAGGGCGGTTTCATGGCAGTGGTTGCTGCAGACTCCAGACTGGAATGAGTCCAAGGTGTTCTCTTCAAGGAAGCGGGTCAATTGTCTGTTGACAAGCTTCTTGATGACTTTTTCCGGGAACCGGAGCAGGGAGATGGGCCGGAAGTTCTTCAGGTTCTTTGGGTCCCCCTTGTGTTCTTTCTGGGAAAAGTGGCAGTCTCAAATGAGCTGTTGAAGACCTTTCAGAGTTGGGGTCACGTTGATAGAGTTTGCTTTGTTGAAGATGTGGTGAGGGCAGGGGTCTGACGGTGAACCAGAGTGGATGGTGTTCATGGTTTTGCTGGTGTCTTCGTTGTTGACCTGGTTCCAGGAGAGCAGGAGGCCGGTGTGACTGGGGGGTGGTGAATCAAAGGTGTCGGCAGCTTTTGGAGGGGTCTGAGTGTTAAAGCTGTCGTGGATGTCTATGATCTTGCAGTGGAAGAAGGTGGCTAGAGAGTCGCAGAGGTCCTGTGATGGCGGGATGTTGTTGGACCTGAGCTGGAGCTGGGGTTGGTGAGTTCCTTTACAATGGTGATGAGCTTTTTGCTGCTGTGTGCATTGTTGTCAACGCGTTCCTTGAAGGAAGTCCTTTTGGCGGTTCGGATGAGTTGGTAGTGCCTGCGGCTGGCGTTCTTGAGGGCTGTGTGGTTGTTCGGGCCATGATTTCTTCTTGAGTCTTTGCCAGGTCTGCTTGGATACTTGGAGGTCAGCGGTGAACCAGAATGCCCTTCTGTTGGTGCGTCTTTTTGAGGGTTTTTTGATCTGTGCGAGAGTGTTGGCGCAGTCGTCGATACATTGCCTGAGGTTGGGGTCGGCTGAGTTGGTGTGGTTGGTTGGTGGGTCTCGGGCAAGGGTGGTAATTAGCTGGCTTTTGGTGACTTTGTTCCAGCTGCGGTCGGGGATTTGTTGCGGGTGGTTGTGTGCAGTGTTTTTCTCGAAGGAGAAGTGGATGCAGCAGTGGTCATTTCAGTGGGGTTCGGAGGTGTGGCTGAAGGTGACGTGGCTGCTGGCGGAAAAGATGGGGTCGAGTGTGTCCAGCGGAGTGGGTGGATGACGTGACGAGCTGTTTGAGACCGAGGTTGGCGAGGTTGTCCAGCAGTGTGGTAAAGTTGATGTCGTTGGCGTTCTCGAGGTGGAAGTTCAGGTGTCCGAGGATGATGTAGTCTGTGGCGGCCACGGCATGTGAGCTGATCAATCTGTGATGGAGTCGCTGAACTGTGCCCGGGGTCCCGGGGGTCTGTAGAAGAGGGTTCCTCTGAGTGTGGATTTGTGGGCGATGTGGATCTGGAAGTGCAGGTGTTCGGCGGTGCTGAGGGTTTCATCGGTGTTGGTCGAGATTCTGAAGGTATTTCTGTGGACGATGGCAACTCCTCCTCCCAGTCGGTTGGTGCGGTCCCTGCGGTTGATCTTGTAGCCATCCGGGATGGTTATGGCAATGTCAGGTTCCAATGAGGGGTTCATCCAGGTCTCCATCAGGAAAGCGACATCCGGGGAGGATGAGTCGAGCACGTCCCAGAGTTCGATAGAGTGCCTGTGGATGGAGTGGGTTTTGAGCAGTATGCATCTGGGCCTGCCCTGGTGGGAGGGGCAGGACATGCAGGTTTTTGCTGGCTGGTGAAGCTACAGTTTAGGCAGGTGAAGGGTCCCTGGGTGCACTACGGGGCGGCCTGGAAGCAGGTGGATGTACAGCCGGCGTTGAGTGCGTGGAGGAGGTTGGCCTTGTAGCTGTGTTGGGCGTCATGGCTTTTGTGGGGGCCGAAGGGTCTGGTGCTGGGAGCGGTCCAGGCATGGACGGGCGCTGATGGGCTTGCCTTAGGCACGCGTCAGCGGTGTGAATGCCGCTATTAAGAAGGGGAGGTGGGAGGGGGAGCTGCTGGGAGGCGGGTGGGAGGGCGAATGGGTGAGCAAGGGGGGCGGACTACAGGGGATGCAGCAGTGGGAAAGCGGAACCAGGAACCTATGGGGAGAGGAGGCTGGGAAGACAAAGCAACACATTAGCCCAGGAGGGCAGGAAAATAAAAGAGAAATGAAACACAGTATCCCAGAAGAGTGGGCCAAATACAGAAGAAAAACATGGGAGCAGGGCCAGGGGCAGCCACAGGAGGCATGAACTCACTGCAGCAGCGGGGGGAAATACACGGGCACAGACAGGTGCAGCTAGCTGTGTGGCGTTGGGAGCGACCTGCCTGAACACAGGGTCAAGGGTCACACTCCTCACTGCACAGCAGCCGTCATTAAGAAGGGGAGGTGGGAGGGGGGAGCAGCTGGGAGGCGGGTGGGAGAGCAAATAAGCGAGTGAGGGGGTGGGGCCGCAGGGGATGCAGAGGCAGGAAAGCGGAACCAGGCATTTACGGGGAGAGGAGGACAGAAAGACAAAGCAACATAGTAGCCCAGGCGGGCAGGAAAATAAAAATAAAATAAAAGACAAATGCAGCACAGTAGCCCAGAAGAGTGGGCCAAATACAGTGAAAAATTAATTCACTAGCACAGTCGAAATGTAAACAACTGCATCATTTTTTTTCCTTACAGAAAACTGAGCATTGATTTAACCCCTTTCCCAAGAGTACATTAAATGCTGAACTTTACCACGGCATGTTGCCCTCTCGAAAAACAAGCAGCACTTCAACCGATTGCAAAAGCGATCGAATTGTAAAAAAAAAAAAAAAAAACCCCACTGCGTGCATATGTCTTCAATTACCGCGGCGAGCATATGTCTTCAATTACCGCGGCTTGACTGTCGTGATAATTGAAGATATATGGCCTATGGTGCGCGTAACAGACAGCAATAGGCCATAGGCGGAGCTACGCGACCGCCTATGACCTATTGCGTGTTCTGTTTAAAAACAGCACGCATGCAAAGGCCAATGGGAATGAGTCTTGGATTCAAAAATGGCTCGAGTGTTGTGGAATGCAAGGTCCATTTTCAAATCGCTCAGAATAGGCTCGCACTGCGCGACACTGCATGCGCATTGTACGCTAGGCCCGAGACCTAAAAGGGAGCAGGCTCAGGGATGGCCACAGGAGGCATGAGCGCGCGGCATCAGCGGGGGAAATACACTAGCACAGACAGGTGGAGCTAGCTGTGTGGCATGGGGAGCATACTGCCTGGACACAGGTTCAAGGGTCTACCATTCCTAGCCCTCAAGTGGGCGTCCCCCAGGGCTGCTTCCTTAGCCCAACACTTTTTAACTTATATATGTCCCCCTTAGCAACACTGGTGAAGTCTTATGGTGTAAAGATAATTTTGTATGCTGCCGACACTCAGCTGATTTTCTTCTGCAACCGAGGCAATTAGTTCGTTGGGGGTGTGATTAGATCCTGCCTCCCTGATGTCTTCAGGCGACTGGAGGAAAACCAGCTTAAGTGTAACTCTGACAAGTCAGAAATAGTTTTTTTTGGCCTGCCTCTAGTGCACGACTGGAGTCAATGGTGGCCAGTAGAATTTTTCACTTCCAGTGAGCACAATCTACAGTTAGAAACTTGGGAATCCATATTGATAACGCTTTCTCTATGCATTCCCAAGTTCAGGCTTTGATGGGGACCTGTTTCAGACTACTCCGGATGGTGAGAACGTTTCTTTCGCTTCTCCTGTTGGATTGTAGGAAAATTGCGATCCAGGCACTGATCATATCCAGACGAGACTATGAGAACATCCCCTACCTGGGCTTGCCGTTTTTTTTCCTACAAAGCCTTCAGGTGGTGCAAAATTCTGCGGCCAGGGCTATTCTCCGTCCAAAACCGAGGTCCCACATTGCACTGTATCTCAAAGCCCTTCAATGCCTCCCGGTGAGAGAGCAGACAAAGTTTAAAGCTTTAGTAACTTTTTTTCAGGCTCTTCACTGCAAGTGGCCCAGCTACCTCAGACCGCATGTTGGCTGGTACACTCAGACAGGGGCACTGAGATCAACCTCAGGGTTGTTTGGTTTTGTCCCTAAGGTGCGCCTGGCATGTAGGGGCGGTATATCCTTTAGCCTCCTGGGGGCACAGGCATGGAATAAACTTCTGTTGCTCCTCAGACTTTCCACGGATCCGAGGAATTTAAAAAAATTGTTGAAAACCTGGCTTTTTGGGAGTTAAACCATTTCTTTGTCAGCATTGTGTGATTCGGCAATGCCAGGACACTCCTTTTGGAGTAGCTGTGTGTTTTATATATTTATGTAATTCATTCATTCATATTCAGTTGATAGGGTGCAGTTGCATTCACATTGACTTATTTCTTTACCGGGAAAAAAAATATAAATTGTTCACGCCGCGATGAGAAAAATAGCCTTAAAAGGGAGGGATGTATTCAAAAAAAGTTTTAGGACAAGTCAACACACCAGGTCTGGCAATTTGAAGAATATGATTATGCTCAAAACATGAACACAGTGTCAAATCAATCATTGAAATGTGTGGAAAATTCTACTTGTAAAAGCCACTGGATCCCAGCTGGTGTACTGGCTGTTTGGAGAGTGAAATTATCAGTTGCTGGGTTAATGGTACCTCTTTCGGAGTTACAAATGCAATAACCTTATTTCAATCATCAACACATGTATTTATAATTTCTACTTTTGACCATCAAGCACTTCCAAAAACGTCATTTCAAAAGTATAAAGTGTAATACCACAGCATTTTATAATCCCTGAGGGACTTATTGTTCCTATGAAGATTGACATAGGCACTTCTCAATGGTCTGCTGTACTTCTGACAGCCCCCAAAGCACATTACATTATGTTAGTGATGGACCCAGCCCTGTGTGAGGCACCATCGAAGGAATATGTAAACCTTTTTTGCCAAACCCCAGAGGATTCTGGAGCACTCCTGTTGCCCAAGGCAATGCATCAAATATAGCAACAATGTGCAACAAAAGAAAATGCGATTTGATTTCAATTTTCAAAAATTTCATTTTTTGATCTTTGGGACTGCGAGGAAGTTCTACACACTTGCACTCCCTGCAGTCTGCAGGAGCCAGCCTGTACACTATGTTAGTATCCCAGATAAGCATGGGCGGGACCCTGCTACACTTAGGTCTGTCGTGCCCTCCCAAACACATTCTCAGGAGGCAGGAGAGCACTCAGTACCACTCACGGCACTGTGGCCCACCCAGGGGTGGTACTTTTTCCCCCTCCAATATGGGAAAGCTCAGGGTCTGCCCTCGTACCCATTAGCCCTGTTCAGAACCTGTTCTCCTTAAAATGGGGTCACCTCCAGTGACACCTCACAGCCCTCAAGATAGAATACCCTCTCTGCCTTACCTTTTCAGATCCCATGGCAGCTGTGTGTTGGCGAAAATCAGGTGGCTGCCCTCTGACGAGTTCCAGTGCAACCATTCTCTTCTAGGGTACCTCAGCAGATCCATTTCTCTACTGTCCACAGAGGTTCTGGGAGGGCCTGCGTATGTGCCCCATGGGAGTTGAATCAATGGCCTCCCATCCAGCCCAAGCCCAGGGTGCATCAAGGATCTGTTCTTCATCACTGTACTGTGAACCGATCTTCTCTCTCTGTCCGGCCCTCTGTGCAGAGGTATTAAGTGGCGGTGTAAAGCTACAGAAAGTAAGCACCTCTGCTCAATCCTAGGGTGACATATTATCACTCCACTCCATCCCAACCCACCTGCACAGAATTTTAGTACATTCCAACCACGCAACGTACAGTTTTCTATTAAAAGGCCTCTCTGAGAGCCTCAAAGCAAACCCTTAGTTGCCAAAGCTTCCTGGTCCCTTCTCTTCAAAACCTCAAATTTGGATTTCGCCTGTGAATGTCTCCAGAGATTGTGCCTTCTCCTTGGAATGATCCTCCCCATCCCTGTTGCTGTGGAAAAAGTAATAAGCACATGCAAATTCTGTCTCCACCCTTTCCTATGCCAGAAATAGTCGAAATCGCTATCAAATAGCTCTAATGTGTGGGAAAGCC
This sequence comes from Lissotriton vulgaris, assembly GCF_964263255.1. Classification (NCBI taxonomy): domain Eukaryota; kingdom Metazoa; phylum Chordata; class Amphibia; order Caudata; family Salamandridae; genus Lissotriton; species Lissotriton vulgaris. Next base: position 1,444,128,064 of record NC_141691.1, read on the forward strand.
ATAGATCCTCATGGTGAAAAGAGAATAATTACTATGGCCCAGTAGTGGGAACAAATCTAGAAAGATAATTATGAGCTGAGTCATGGGGAAGTCGAGACATTTTCAAGTGCCTGAAGAAGTGCAGATATGACAAAAGTAATAGTAATCTTGCACTTGTAATCCCTGTTCACCATAAATTTGATGTGTCACATTGTTCTCTAGACCTAAGTATAGCAAAGGTGTATTTTAGTGAATATTTTGCCTATAATGTACTATACAGTGAAGAACACATCCTTTTTCAGAGAAACACCGCTGACTTACTTTATGAATGTCCACTCACATTCTAATTTTTAAAGTCCACCTTAGTAACCTATTACACAAATGGGGGCCTGGGTATAAATATATGCACAAAAGACCATCAATTTATCAAGGACTTGTCTGTTATCAAGTAAATGCTTGTCAGCAACCAAATTACTGTAGACATGTAATCTACCTTAATCTGCATTTAAATATTTTGTTATTATCATAGTCAATTAAAATACGAGCAAAGAAATAGTCAGCAATAAAAACACTTTTAGTACTAGGTGGAAATGAAGAGGAAAGTACGAGCAATATAATGTAATATAGTATAAGGTGGATTTGTGGAGTGCTCCTTGTCACCGTAAGGGTATCTAGGTGCTCAGTAGGTGAGAGTAGGTGTGTGGTGAGGCTGAGCATGAAGACAAGCAGTCTCCATAGTCCCACAAGAAGACAAATTGAATAGCCAGGTCTTCAACTTCTTGGCTAATTCAAGAAGTGAGGAGGAGGCCCTAATGAGTTGGAGAACGTTGTTTCTGGATTTGGCAGTTTGGTAGGTGAATGATTGACTTCCTTTTCTGTTTCTGTGGATGCGGGGTGTGTGTGCAAGCAAGTAAGAGTGATGCTAAGTGAGGTTTTTGGGTGAGGTGGTGGAGGTGAAGCCAGTGATTGTGATATGCAGTTTCCATGTTGTCTAGTAACATGAATGCATGTGTGAGAAGTCTGAACTGGCAGTGTTTCTGAAACAGTAGCCAGAGGAGATCTCTGAGGAGTGGTGTGGTGTAGGTTTGGCACGGGAGGTCAAAGATGAGTATCTAGCAGAGATGAGGACTGTTTTGGTGCAGTGGTTGTTTTGGAATCCTGATTACACATCATCCAGGAGGTTGTGGCTTTCTAGGTGGGCAGAGAGTTGTCTTTAATGGTCTTCTCGACGACTGTGGCTGGAAAGTGGAGCAGCGAGAAAGGTCAATCGTTTTTGAGTACTTCGGAGTCGGCTGAGGTTTTTTCTGAGAAGGGCAGTGACTTTAGCATGTAAGAGTGAATTGTCTGATAACAATTGAGTTCTTGGTGAGTCATTGTTCCTAGTACATACACTCAAATTAGAAAGCCAGCACAGGTCAGCACCAATCAAAGAAGGGTACCTTTTGCAGCATGTTACCTCAGTGCTATTACCATCCTGAGCTGGACCGGAGTCCCACTTGCTCAGCCCATACATGTGTGCAAACATATGTGCACATGTTCATGTACAGCCAACGTAGAATTTTTTACCGCAGCTGCACGGTAGCAGAATTCATTTTAAGGCTGGTCACTTGTTACTCGCACTCCAAATTTATTTTAATAGCTCTTACAGTGAGTAAGAATCAGTTGGTGAAACACATCCATGGTACAATTCCAAAAACTGGGTAGTCCAAAAAGCAAAAATCCAGGGGATTAAATGACTGTTTTCTTTTTTTGTAAAAAGATTACGTACATGTAAAAAAGAGAGTGCAAACGAAAATAATGTATGGATTTTTGATGTAGTGATAATTTCAGTATCAATTATTCAATGACAATGTAGAGGTATCTGATGTAATGATCATGATGAAGTAACTACCACCCTATTTTGTTCAGATGTAGTAATGTACAACCGATTTTAACAAACAAATGAGCTTCCAGCTCAAGCCAGCCACAAGTTGGTAATGATTACGCAAATGTGGTGATAATCCACAACCATAAACAAAAAATGAAACACTGTTAAATGTCATTCAAGCACAGTGAAGAGAATGATTCCAATGTTTTAACTTTTTATTTTTTTTTCAGTATTAAAACAAACTTATATTACAAAACAAACTCTGACAAGCATTTCTTTCAGCAGGAAATTTAGACTTTAGAAGAAGCACAAATGTGCTGCTTCTATTGTTAAAGTCCCGTGCCTTGCATCATAAACAGGGCCACTGAACTTATATGATTGTGCGGCCACAGTGAGTTTTGCATATTTCTAGATTTGCCACTTTTGCCACATAATCCATCACCTGTCAAATAACCAGCAGATTTTAACCCCCAAAAATTGTTCCTAGCTCAAATGATTTAAAAGTTGCACAGAATGCATCAGCACGTTACTGTGCAGTGTAATGCCCTTTGCAAAGCTTGACTGATCACCTGTCTGTGCTCTATTGCTATATTTGGATGTTAAACTGGTACTAATGAGGTACAGGCAATACCCAAAGAGTGTAACTAAGATTTAAAATAACAAAATGATGAAGTAATACTATTACAAATTGTGCTGCATTATGCCGTATAATTGGCCTTTTCATAGTGCATAATTTACTCAACCCTGCCGCATAATTTGTGCCTCTTCTGCCATATAATGCCAATGGCTTGCTCATAAAGTACATTTTAGTGAGACATGTGCACAACAGATACGAAAGGAACTATACTGTTAGGGCAAGCTGATTGTTAATGAACAGTGAAACTTTGTTTGATGTTTTATTGTGAACACATATCAAATCCAAAACTGAAGACAAGTTGTAAAAGTTCATGGGTATTCAGTGAATAAATGAGCCAAATCTATTTTTTAAAATATGTAAATATATAAGATTGAACAAGTTTACCAAGTTATTGTACTCAGTGATAATATTGGTGCATTGCTCTTTCATATGAAAGAGAGCATGTTTTCAAACATGAAAAATACAAATGGTACCTCTAGTACAAAAGTAAACACATCAAAAACCGATATTTGTTGTAAAAACACATTACAAACAGTTGCAATATATGTTTGTTCTTAGGAAAAAAAGAAGATGCTGGTGCTCAGAATGTGTAGAAACATGCAGAAAGATTGTATCTTTTCTATAATTAATTTAGGAGTGCAAAAATAAACATAAATATAGAGCAGCAGAAAGAAAAGGAACGTTTCTTTTTTGTTGCTTTAAACAGCTGCTTCATGACCTCACCTAACTTCCACCTCGGCTAGTGGCTCTGGCAACAGGAATTATGACGTCTGAACTGAACTGTAATAACTTACTGCAAATGGGTTTTGATGTTGTTTCTTTATAATTGGCGCCTGGGTGCGTAACAAGACACAAATCCTATTAGGGATAAAGTACCCACTTCTGTACAATATTTATTTATTTTATTTTATTTTGAAGGTTTTATATAGTGCGAACAAGACTCTTGCGAGTATCAGAGCGCTTTACAGATCATAATTAGAAGGCAAGATACAGTATACAAAGAACAACACAATAATAAAAAAAATGACAAGGAGTAGACAGAGTTCAAGTGAATTTAGCCATGAGGATAGCTTTCACTTCTCTTTTGAAGCAGGCAGTGGAAGGGTTCATTCTAGTTTCACTGGGTAAGGCGTTCCCTATCCTCGGAGCCATACCAGAAATGGACCGGTTATAAGATTTTTCTTGGCAAATCGTTGAGGTTGTAGGAGAAGAGTCTTGGCACTCCTGGAGGCTCTGCTACCTGTAGAGAGCAGCAGTTTATGGGATAGGTATTGTGGGGCATTGTGGTAGAGGGCCTTGTGTGTCATACAAGCGATTTTTAGGTGTATTCTGGCTTCAAATGGTAGCCAGTTTGTGGTTCTGTGGTACGATTTGGGTTCGATAGTTCCAAAACCCGATTTATGAAGATCGTCGGAAATGGACGATTTTGGTCTCTACAGACCGCAAATTGTGAATGTAACGTGTCTGAGTGTTTTCGTATGAATCGATATAGGAGAACACTCTACATTTGTGGATTTAGTTCGAACCCTCGGGTTTCATTTTGTATGTGGCAGCCATCTTGTATGGTTGCCCTAACATAGGCCCTATGATTGTGGCCGAACGAGTCCTTGACACGTACGCCTTAGTTGACTTCTGGTTGACCTGGCCGAACTGACTCCTCGCCTGGGGCGAATCCCGCTGAGCCAGTTCCTTGTTCAGAAGCTGGCTTGATAAAGATCAAAGAGCAGGACGTGCCCTGACTTTATGGCACACCATTCCCACTCCTCTATCTCCTTTCCATCTGTTTCTGCCTTTCCTTTACAACATATTCATCAATCCGGGTTGATGGTTTTATGGTGGGTTTGTCCGGCCTGATCGAACAGGAAACTTAGCATATGTGCGATCGTTTTGGTGGGCTGGACAACGGAAAGTGGGATTAACTTTGACTGTCGTGATTCGCTGCTTTTTGAAATGCTACTTGTCCATTGGTCAGTTTTGTATGCACCAAATGTAAATTGTGATGTTGCCAGAGGCGTAATTTTCGGCATAAAAGACCGAGTTCCGCTCATTGAGATGGTGCAGTCTCTGTCGAACTACCCGTGTGTACTTCGTAGACCTCTGTCCCTGGTTGCAACCAATAAACTTTGGTCTTTGACGTCATCGAGAAGTATCCTGTGTCTCTGTTTGCCAAGACAGGGGAATCCGGGGACTTTGGGTGTTGCCCTGACACCGCTGGGTTATTGTGATAGTATTGGTTCCGAGAAAACCCAGTACCTCAAGTTGAGTGCTCTCAGGTCTGGGGAAATGTGAGCGTTTCTCTTAGAACCTGTGATGAGTCTTGCAGCTGAGTTGATCGTAGCTCTTAGCAGAGCAGTTGATGACCTAGGGAGACTGCATAATGTTACTGCTCCATATTCAACATGGGGATTACTAGGGCTTGAGCTGCTTGTTTGAAATTGTGTACGGGCAGAAAGGGTTTCAGTTGATAACTCCTGATGCCAAAGCCAGTAGCCAATGTGAAAGGCGAGTCGAGTCATACAGTATAATTTCAGCTGCTGTGAGAACAATGAAAATCAGAATGGACCTTTTCTCTCTAAAATGAACAAAGATCAGCAGAAAATATAGATTTATGGAAACATGTTTATTTTTCACAGATATGTGACTTCAAGGTGACTTGCAATAATCTTATCATGTACGCCAGGAGGTACTTTAACTTAAAACCTTTGGTGCATAGCTGCTTCATATGAAAGAGCGAGCATGTTTGGAAACATGAAGACTAAAAATAAAACCTCTAGTGCAAAATAAAACACTTCAAAAACCTGTTAAATATTTGTTGCAAACAAATATTAGAAACAATTCAATAAGTCCGTTTTAAAAAAAATACAAAAGTTGAAATAACTCAGAACTTGTAGAAACATGCAGAAACATTATAGCTTTTCTCTCTCTAAGGTGTGCAAAAAAAACTGAGGAGCCCATTATGATGTGAGGTGGAACGCCACCGCCCGACCAGCGGTGGCAAACCAGCTGACATCTTTCCCCACATGCCTGCCATTTACCCCCGGTCATATTACAATGGGGGTGGAACAGCGGCGGACGGAAAGACCGTCCACTGCTTTTCCGTCGGTCGGATTGCCGGTAGGGCAGAAAATGCACACAGTATGGTGGCAGTGCCATGCAGGCACCACCATCCATATTATGATGCCTGCAAGGCGTATGCCATGGAAAGTCTAATGGTAAATGGCTATGGTGGCCCGTTGTGGGCCCTCAGGGGCGGGTGGCGACACTTGGGGGGTACCCATGGTACCCCCTACATTGGCTTGCACAAGGTGGCAGGCACCGCACAGTGCCTGTCACGTTGTGAATGCCAATGCACAACATGCAAATTTTACATTGCGGCGGGTGCTGCTTACAGCACCACTCGCTGCAATGTAAAAGATGCGGGATGCGACCGCCAGGGTGGCGGTCACATCCTAATTGACCCTGCGGGACCGCCGCACCTCTGGCGGTTGGTCCTGTTTTCCGTTAGGTGGCGGGGGGACAAAGTCTGGCCGCCATCGTAATGGGGCCCATAGTCTCTCTGCTTTTCATTGTAAGCTATTGAAATAGAGTAGAATAAAGAAAAGCAAGTTCTGTTTTCATTGCTTTGGACAGCTGCTTTAATTATGATCTGTGACCGTCACTTATTTGCTGACTCTGGCTGCAAGCATTGTGATTTCCGAAGTCAACTGTAATAATCTTATAATAGTCAAGTTCTAACGTCTTTTCTTTATAGTTGACAACTTGGTGCATCACAAGTCACCCATTACAAAGATATTGGTGACTGCTATTTATACATGGATTACAGAATCCCATGGATTATAAAGAAAGAAGAGATGGGTGTTTATAGAGGATCGCAGAATTCCAGGAATTATGAAATAGTATTTATGTGCCTCCATGCAAGACTAAATTAGTAAATGCTGGTGAATAACATTTTAAATTGGGTGTCATGATTGTAATAACCACTTGAATGTGCGTGGCATTCCCTCGCCGTGCTGCCGAATTCCATGCTAGCGTGATTCGGACGGCCCCTGGCGGCCATCCAACGCATGGATAGGGTTAAGAGGAACATTTATCCCAAAAAATCGTGCAGTAAGCCACCTTGCTGCACTAAATGATGGCCAAAAAGCAGGAATGCGCCATACTTAACCTTATAGGGTGCATTCCTGTCTTTTTTTTAAGCGCTGGCACACAATGTGCTTCCTGGCGCCAACGCAGGCACACTTGCACCATGATGCATGGGTGCCTGTATTGTAAGCAGGATTGTTTTAGTGCAGGAAGGGACAACTTACAGCACAAACACAATTCTCTGAGACCTTTTCCTTTTTCTATGTGTGCTGTAGATGGCAGCACAGAAAGAAAGAGGAAAAATAAGGAGAAATTAGGATGTTTCTCCTCCTTACGCCTCACCCGCAGAGGCGCAGTATTTTGACACATTCCCAGGTGTACTAGTGTTTGTAAATCTGGGAATGTGCCAAAATCTATGGGTGAATATGTGGGAACACTCACTTTCCACCAATGGAACACCTCCCTGGGACAGAGTAATGTAACACAGCAATTTTCACTGTGCTGCGTTACTCTAGATTTATCAAGCCACACAGCGCCACACAAAGTGATCTTGCGTGGCTTGATAAATCTTACTTAGTAGTTGTGCCCCCCTAGCAGTCCTTCTACATAAATGTCACTTCATTTCTACCCTTAATAAACTGATGCCTTTTAGAGCATGATAGTAACGTGTTTACCAATGGGCTAAAATTGCAAAATAGCTACGTGATACAGCATGGAATGTGTTACAATGTGTTTGCCTTTAATAGCATAAGATTCAAGGCATGTTAATAAACACAGAAATTGTACTTAGATGATTTTCCCTATCTTTCTAATGACTACCTGCCCAATTCCCTGGGAGCACTGTTGTTCCTTTCATGTTATATTCCTAACCATAAATTTTACATTAGGAAAATGTTCCCAAATTGTGGCTTTCCCATAGTACGATGGTCATTTATCAATAAATATTGTGAATTATGATTGAGATTTACAATGCAAGATAGTTTTTTTCTGCATCTACGGTGTAAATGAGTTATGAATCAGATTCTAAAGGTTTTCTTGTTCATGAGCCATACAAAGAATTAAAATAGTTTTTCTCTTCATAAAATGGCACTAACCCTATTGTCAAACACCACTAACGTAATATGAGGAAAGCTTGTTAGTGATCTGCCAAAATGTTCATATTGCCCGTGATGGAGCGCGATGGTGCTCTGTTGTTTGTAGGGGTGCAAATAATAATAGTTAGTCCGCAACCGCATATATTCTTTTGTTGTGTTAACCTTCGATTATTAGAAAGTGTTCAGTAATAAAACGTGAAATTGTAAATGGTAGGAAAAGTGTTGTGCCATGCAAAGAGACAACGTATCATTCATGATATAATATCGTAATCCATGGTATTTGACGCCATTTACCTAACAAAATTGTCTGCATGAAATCTAATGCATTTTGATTTAAATGCGCGCTATATAAAAGTTGCACGTGGATGTCATTTATTATGCTTAACGTGTAGGATTTCTCAAATTGTTTGCAATACAGATGAATTTGATGTGCTTTTGTGATACAAATATATAGAAAGGTATACATGAAATGTTCACTTATGTGTATAATTGAAAGGCCTATCTGTCGTATTCTTATGTTAGCTGATTTTTGTAGGCCTCAAATGTATTTTCCCTGGAGGCTCTTTAGTAAGCCTTATTAGCTAAATTCATGTGTGTTTAATTTGTTCTGTTCTCACATTTCTGTTGCAGGTGGAAAAAGTAGTCCTTGTTAGGATAACGTCTTTTCTTTAGGAGAGTTAGGCTCGAGAGGATGTGATAGAAATGAGAAAGGAGAATTGATAATTGGGAGATGGTGTTGAGGGAGACCAGGAAATCAAGGCTATCGAGCCAGGAATTGGGAGCCTGACACCGCTTGGAAAATCACCTATGAGAAGTGTGCAGCAGGATGAGGTGATCTGTGTGCGTGTTATGCATTTTGGGGGTTTGTATTAGGGACAGTGCCTCAGAGTGGGGTCAGGAGGAGAGGAGAGGAGATCGAAGGAGAAAGAAGGAGCATCTCAGAACGAGCTCCGTAGCTTTGGATACCTGACACATATAACGTGAGGGTACTTTGTAGGAAGTCTTCACTGGCTGACACCTTTAGTGATCTTGCCTGGGAAATGTTAAGTAGGGATGTCACAATAGTGTTAATGTAGGGACAGACTAATGTTATTTATTCATTTGAATCACTGACAGAATATCGACAACAAGAATAGTGACAACAAAAATATCAAACCCGAAATATCGATGTCCAGGATATCGAAGTCCTATCTACAGAAAGGTAAGCACAAAAACAATGGAAAAAAATATTGTTAACAAAAATATTGTTGGTAAAAATATAATTTTTTTAATGTTGAAAAAATAATGTAAAATAAAGTAAATAATACATATAATTAAAATACACATGGTTAAAATTAATTTAAAATGTTTAAAATGATAACTAATACATATAATGTAAAAATAAATTAAACATATATATGTATAAAATATATACTTACTTAATAACACATATAAATAATGATTTTAATAACGTATAAATTGTTAAACAACATATAAACATTATAAATACATATATATACACACATACACCAATGGTATAAATACAAATATTAAAAATATCTATAACAAATTAAAAAAGTAATTTTTATAAAATCTTTTTAAAATACATTATAAACTACATTAGCTAAAACAGTTGAGAAAATATTGGACAGCGTAGACGTAAAAATTACTATTCCCACTCCAAAGAGTGCAACAGTAGGGAAAGTAATGGATAGCGTAAGAGTAAAAATTACTATTCCCACTCCAGGAGTGTAATAGTAGGGAAAGTGTTGGATAGCAGAGGGTCTAAGTTAACATACTTGTCAATTGAATAATTATTTAAAGTAAAAATGTTTTGAATAATTAATAATACATTCTTTATAAATAATAAAAAAATAATAATAAATACTTCATTGTGATTAAATTACTTCCCACTCTATTCCCCTATAAACCCACAACGTGCTCCTAAAAAATGTAACAATATAATTATCAATTAATTAAAAAATATTTACCAAATAATAACTAATTAAGAATACATTCATTATCAATACCAATAAATAAAATTAATAATTACTTCCCACCCTATTCCCCTATAAACCCACAACCTGCTCCTGAAAAAATAACACAATTAATATTATTGTCAGTCAGTCAAAAGCTTTTATTATCGGTTAAAAACCATATAAAAAACATAAGTATCACATCATATACAACAACATACTATATAGAAATAAATTAATAATTTTAACATTTATAAAAAACCTTCAAAAAGCAAAGTGCAGAGTTCATAAGCAAGCATTGGTGTCACTAACACTTGGCAAATTACAGTCTGACCTTCCAAGCAAAGTAGATAAAGGGGGGCCACCCATGTTATCACTCATTTAGGCCTTTAGTATTGCACACCTTCTAATCCACATTGACAAAAGAAATTTTGAAGTGGCGAGGACGAACATAAAGGAAGTGTCTGATTTAAAGAATCTAAAGGCCTCTCTTTAATCCCTTATGCCTCTAGACCGACAACACTGAATTAACCATTTGGTTCTTGCCCTAGAATAAGAAGGGCAGAAGTGCAGAACGTGAAGATCTGCCTCTCTGCTTGCCTCGCATCCTGGGCAAGAACTTACAGGGGTTGGGGTTTTTAACCACTTATTGGTGGTTTCCCTTAAAGGGAGTGTGCCGTGTCTAAACTGAAAGTAGAGTTTTTTAGCCAAAGGTGGCTGGATTTGGTCTAAGAATCTTTCAAAGAAAGGGAGGGACTTAATCTCAAGAAAGGTGTTGGTGAGCCTGCCCAAGGATGGGTTTGATAGTAGAAGGGCCCTGTCATGTTCTTTCAGCACTGTGCTCAGAGCTTTTCTAGAAAGCAAAGCACAAGACTCCTCAGGGTGGGACCACAGGTCCCCCCTGCCCAAGTTCTATACGCGGCTATAGATGTACTTCAACCAAGGGATCCTACACACACCCCCTCTGGATAGCAAGTCCCGGAAATCTTGCCTATAACTCTCAAGTTCCGGGGTCGCCCAAAGCCGTCTCCAATATAGCAGGAGACGATTTGAGACAACCCCGTGTATTAGCGCCAAACCTAAGTCCAGCCTCAGGGGAACGAGGGGAGAGCTCTGAAGAAGGCGCAAAAGGTATCTAATAAAACTATTGTCAGTGAGGTAAAGAGGGGTCACGGTTGCAGGGACCCAGAGTTCAGCTCCATAGAGCGCACCACCTCTAGCCTGGACCTGGTAAATTTCTAATGGCGGTCCCGTAATTTTAAGAGGGGATTCGCTATGGGCTTTTAACATCCCACCTGATGACTGCGCAAGTTTCAGATTGGTTTTAGCAATTTGTGAGCCCCAGTTCCTTTTGTTATTAAGGGTAACCCCCAAAATATTCAAAAGTTGAGACTCTATCAAGGGCCGTTCCCTCCAGGTGTGGGTGAGGACAGTTGGAGTTTAGCGAGTTATACACCATATATTTTGTTTTGGCCAAGTTGATTTCCAAATTTCTAAATTTACTAAAGCTGGAAAATGCTTCCACTGTGTGCTGGATACCCCCCAGTGTTTTAGACAAAAGGAGGGTATCGTCAGCGAACATTAGCGCCGGGATTTTCCTGCCACCTAGTGTGGGGGAGTCCAAGTTGTTTACCCCCAATAAGTGGGCAATAAGGCGATTGAGGATTATGGAAAAGAGCGTGGGCGCAAGTACGCAACCGTGCCTAACTCCCTTTTCAACTGAGAAAGGGGAAGTCAATGCATCCCCCTTCCCGAACCTCACCCTTGCATACGTGCCTGTATGCAGCCGCTTAAAGAGCTCACACAGATAAGCCGGTGCGCCATCTCGGTTAGGATGGCCCAGAGTTTGTCCCTCTGGACAAGGTTGAAAGCCGACTGAAGGTCCACAAATATCATTTACAGTCTGCCGCCCCCCAGAATAACAGTCTTCCAATAGACCAGCTGGAGTCTAAAAAGCTGGTCTATCGTCAACACCCCCACCCTGAACCCGGCCTGCAGAGGGGACAGGACGTTGTTGTCGTCCATTCAACACTGCAACCTGGTCAGGAGGACTCTGGCGAAAAGCTTCTGGAGGACGTCAATGAGACTTATCGGTCGGTAATTGGCCGGGTCCAGGGGAGAACCCTTCTTGAATATGGGTATAATTTCGGCACCTAACCAAGTAGCCGGGATATCCATACCCATCATGATGGCATTAAAATAAGTGCAGATATAGGGTGCCCATACCTCATCCTCAGTCCGATACAGGTCCCCAGAGATTTTATTTAACCCAGGAGCCTTTCCTGGTGTCAGACTCCTAATTGCTACCTGAATTTCCGTGATCGTGAGGGGATAGCCATCAAGGGCCCTACCCAACACGACAGGTGGATCAAAGATTGTTACGGCCACACAAGGGGCCGCCAGTGCCTTCGGAGGGTCTAATGCATAGAGGGGCTTCAAATGGGCAAGCCACACCTCTTCACTAAGATTAGGAGCGATGGCAGAGGCGCCAGTGGCTGAGCCACCACGGACCAAGTTCCAAAATAGCCTGAAGTTGCGGGCCTCTAGGGCTTCTCTAATTTTCTCCCAGTTATCAGCTTCCCATTCTGCCTTGGCCGCACAGATTAGTCTTTTGTAGGCGAGGCAAGCGTTTCTGATAGACATCATAGTGCCATGTTTCACCTCCTTAATCAGGAAGGATTTAGCCTCCCTACAGCTGTGGTTAAACCAGTGGGAATGCTTACCTGGCTTCCCCCTTCCACTATGGGATGTTACAAAGAAGTCAGCTAGTAGGTTAAATAGCGAGGTATGGGTGGCCCGTAAAACCGAGAAGTGAGAGTACTCAGATTCCCATTCCCCAAGCTTACTAACAGCCTCTAGTGCCCCTGCTACATGGTTATAGATCTCTGCTACCTTGTCCGGGGCCTGAGCGACCTTCTCCCACCTCACTCGCCTACCTCCCGATGTCTGTGTAAGATTAGGAGGAGGTGTAGACACTGCATCTTGAGTTCGTAAATGGTTCCCCAAAGTGTGCGATAATTCAAGTAGAAGTACATTGTGATCGCTATCGACCCTAGATACTACAGTGAACTTTTAAAGACGTGCCCAAAAGCCCACATCTACAAGAATATAATCAATGGTCGTACTTTTCCCAGGCCTGTTGAAAGTACAGGCACCTGGTACATCAGGGAAAACTCTACCGTTGCAGGCCCTTAGGGAAAAGGTAACGACCATCTTATTAATGGCAAGAGCCAACAGCGTAGGGTGCTTTGCGGCATACATAATGCACTCGGGGATAGAGGAAACGTTATCCTCATCAGAAGTAACAGAAGGGATTCCACTTAGTGGCTCATAATGACAATTAAAATCTGCCCCAATGATGATATGATAAGAATAGGGGAAGAAGGCTAATATGGCCTCCAGGGCCTCCAGAGTAAATAGGGCCTTCTGGATGGGGACTGGGTGCAAATAAATATTTAGCACCGCCAAAACCAACCCAACACTAAAATGAGAATGTGATGCACAGGATGTCTAGGCATTTGGTGTCTATTACCTTAACTGTGCACCCCAAGTGTACCGCCAACCACGTGCACAACCCTCCTGATGGTCTGCCCCTTGGGCCCTGGGATGCCGCTTCATGGTATGTTGCAAAGCCAGCCCTAACAGGGGGGACAAGAGCCGGGTCTCTTGAAAGAGGCATAGGTCAAAGGCATCCACCAACTCCCCCCATTCGGGATTTTGTAGCTTTGACCCCAACCTGGCCACATTCCAAGATCCTGTCAATGAGGGACGAGGCGTCAGTTGTTCTGTTGATGGTATAATAGCGGGTCCAGAGGAAATGCATAATTGACATTGGGGAAACTCAGCAGCCCTACAGTCTCCTCCCACAATCATACTAACCTCGGGGGTATGTGCCAGGGTTGTCAATTCCCGGGATGGCGATAGTCAATCCACACTACTCAAAGCCCTGTAGCGATTAGCCAATGGGATATTAAATTGGGGAGCACAAAAACCATAAGGGGGAGGGGGTTGGTGTTCACGCTGGCTCAGCCCCTGGTAAATACTGTGGAAGTAACTCAGGTGGCGAGTGTTGACCGGGCCCGGAGTGGCCCCGTCGCCACTCTCCAGGATTTGTTTGGCCACAGCTGGGTCCCTAAGGTTGACAAGGATACAATCCCCCTCAATATCCTTGGGTCTGGTTCCCAACCAATTAACCCTACGTACAAACATAATTTCCCCCTGACCCTGTTCCATCGGTGGTCTGTGCCTATTCAGCCAATGGATGACCCTGCTTTTCAACGCTGAATAGGATTCCCCTCGACCATTTTCAAGCGGTGGAACACCTGTGAGCACCACCACAAAGGGTGCTGCTTCTGGGGGTAGTTGGGGACAGGGAGGGGTTTCGGTTGACAGAGCATGTGGTTTAGTTGGTAGTGAGGGTTGGCTGCTACCGGTAGTGCATTGCTGCCTTATTTGAATTTGAATTTTGAATTTTATTGAATATATGCTTTGGAACTCCATAGAGATCCACATAAAACAAAATGACAATAAAACAGTATGAAGTTTAAAACAACATATTAAACCATCTTACTATTAAACCTAGTTTGCCAAATTTTCATGTAAATCATTGAATACAATTCTAAAAAGCATTTAAAAAATTTAAAAATTCTATTACAAAAGATTTCATTGGGGGGGGCTAAAAATAGCATCAGTGAAAGACCTTGCTGATAAAATGCCCAATTGTATGCAGACTGGTCTCATCCACATACGACGATGAGCCATTAGGGCAGGGCAAACAAACAAAACATGCACAGTATCTTGGACTGAATTATTACAAAAACTGCATATATTGGAAATTCCGTACCATTTGGCTAATAATTTATTCAAAGGAAGGAGATCCTGCCTCAAAAGTAGCCAGAAACGGCGCAGACCATGGGGCATGTTCCAAGAGGCATAAGGTTGTAATTGTCTAAATAGATACGAATTAACAGCTTGAGTGACCCCCTTCTTTAAAATGATCGAGTTACGATCCCTCTCGAAGCTTAACTTCCATGTCGCCTGTTTTAGTGTCGTTTTTAGCTGTTGCGCAGAAAGGTCAAAAAGGATTGATTCCTTCAAATCCAAGAATGTAATAGCCTTCCTGAAGTTCTTTATGAGTAACAAATACTCTTTTAGAGGGCCCAGTAGCTCTTTTTTGATAAGAGATCTTAATGTGGCCGGATTTCCCTTAATCAAACAGGCGACCCAGCGAATCACTCCTGCCAAACCCTGGACCCAACTACTTCTTAAGCCAAATTCTAGTCGAAGGGATGCTGCAGTGCATGCATTATTGACTGATGTTAAATTTCTCAAAAGGGAACCCTCAATGATGTCTAAAAAGCCCCATTCTCCTAAATCAATGAGTTCAATACCGTAAAGCAAAGTTGCAGGGATTTTTGCCCGGAATGCCTCTAAAAGGTGCACAAAATGTCTCTTACCGGTAGATTTATATAAGGCTCTTAGACCATTTCCCTGCGACTTTGCCTTGCGGGAACTGTTATCTATATGGGGTTTGTTACTTAAATTGCTACTAACTATTTTACCTAAAAATACATATGATTGTACACTTTCCAGCTTTTGACCTCCCAGCTCCCAGCTAATGTGTCCCGATTTCTGTTTTTTCCTCCCCGTCATACACATTACCTTGCTCTTAGAAATATTTATTTTCAGATAGTGTGCTTTGGAGAATATGTGTAGTGCATGCAGACGATTATTAAGGCCTTTTGGAGTAAGGTCTAGGGTTAATATGTCATCTGCATACATCAAGCAGGAAATGTATGTGTCTCCCAAGTGCGGAGCAATTCCTTCACAGAGAGATAAAGTGTGGGGAAGGTCACTAACATAAAGAGAAAATAAGAGGGGAGCCAATAGACAGCCCTGTTTAAGACCGTTGGCAGAGGGGATGGGCTGGGATAGACCTCTCTCTTCCCCCAGCAATACTCTACACCAAGTATTATCATGTAGGTCCTGTACCAAGTCTAGAAGCCCAGGTGGCATACCAAGAGCTGATAGTTTCTTCCACAGCAGTGGTCGATCGACCTTATCGAAGGCTGTGGAAAAATCTATGAAAGCCACGTAGACTCTCCCTTCTCTGGCCCTAATATATTTATCGGTTATTACCTGGAGGGCTGTTAAATTATCCATAGTACCGTGGTTCTTCCTAAAACCAGTCTGTTCAAGTGGGAGTATATTTGAACGATCCACCCAATCATTTATTTGCTTCAACAAACATCTTGTAAAAACCTTGCCGATTGCATTCAACAATGCAATCTGGCGATAGTTTTGGGGGGACAAGCGATCACCCTTCTTAAAGAGTGGAACCAGGATACTTCCCTTCCAGGATGGTAAAACCTTGCCTCTCAATAGACAGATATTGAACACGGGGCAGAGTAATTTACTCCATTTGGCCCCACTTTGCTTTAATATGGAAATAGGTAATTCATCGGGACCCATTGCCCCAGAGCGCTGCATTTCTCTAATGGCTAGGTCTATGTCTTTTTCTGAGAAGAGTACTAAGGGCAGACTAACCTCCTTTGGGCGTACTTGTAGGGCCACAGAACTGTTACTGGCATAGAGGGTAGAAACAAAGTCTACCCATATTTGTTCTTCAATTGGGATGGGGAGTGGTCTTGTTCTCAGTCCACACCCCTCGCCTATAAGGGACCAAAACTGCCTCATTTCACCATTAAAAGAGGCTTCTCTTAGTTTTATCCAAATGGCATCCTCTTTTTCTTTACGAATTGTGTTCAATAACCTTCTCCTTTTTCTTTTTAGCAATGATATTGTTCGTGCTACATCAACAGACTTAACTAAAAAATGAGCCCTTACTAATTTGTTAATTTCTATATTAAGCAATCTCAAGGGGCTTGGAGGTATTCTAACAGGTTTTTTCTTATTAGAGTTTTTAGCAACTACTATTACTGCCTTCATAAACAAAGAGAAGTTTTCAATTTCCAAACCATACAGGAAGGAAGATCGTGTATTGCTACATCAAGCATTCCCTCCAAATCGCGCTGTGATCTTGCGTTCCAATGACACCTTCCTGATTTAACACCAAAGTTTACCCACTCACTATTAAAAGACCACTGGTCACAATTAGGAGGTTTTACATTCACTGAGATAAAAAGTATTTTGTGGTCGCTGAGTGGAGTTTCAATAATGCTGAGATCCTTCAGTAGCTCAAAAGAGTGAATCCCCACTATTACATAGTCCAAAATCGATTCACCCAGATAAGATTTATGCGTAAAATTTGCAGGGGAATCTGAGGGAAGTCTCCCATTCGCAATCATTCCATCCATATCTACCAGCTCATTTAAAAGTAACTTCCCTCGTTTATTTGTTTTAATATTTTCGGGGAATGATGCCGGAGGGATATGGAGAGTTTTTTCTTTGAATTTATCACGAAATAAATTCATACTTAAGTTGGAGATTTTGCAATTTAAATCCCCTACTAGAATTATAGCAATCGTGGGGTCTTTCTCCCTGATACTCTGAAGATATACAAAAACCTTTTTCAGAGTTACATTAAAACCAGCTTCCGGTGGAACATAGGCATTGATCAAAACAAGGGGTTTAAGAACTTCAGTATTTCCACGGCTGAATAATGTTACTGCTTGGAAAAGGTTGCAGGGATCCAAATAGTGGGCATAATTCCATTTTAGTTGGTTAGATAAGAGACAAGCTATCCCCCCACTGGCATGTCCTCTCTTATTAATGGTAGCGCTGCCTTCCAATACAAAATAATCCTTCCCCACCTGAATTTTATCCAGGCACCATGTCTCCTGGAGGCATGTTATATTTGCCTCCAGAGACAGGAGAAATTGCATTTTTTCCGGACTATTTTTTAAGCCAGCTGCATTCCAAGATATTATTGTCATCTTGTCGCTAAAAATGCGAATTGGACGCTTAGTTATTTGGGGGTTTTCTTGCAAGCACTCCGGGTAGCCAGGTCCATCGATGGCCTTCATCTCCGGAATCAAATTGCAGAGATGGTAAAGGCGGATTAACGTAGGACACTAAACGGAAGTCCTTAGACTTACATATTTTTAAATCTGCAAGATCGCCGGCCTGTTTTGTGCGACCAGTAGCTGCTTGCAACATAGAAAAAGGGGGCCTTGAAGGGATTAAAGGTTTAGAAACTCTATCTTGTCCAGTGTTCCCTACCAAGGGAATTACGTCTATCCCTCTACTCTGGAGATCTTCAGATCGTTGCAAGATTAAATTTGCTACTAGTTTAGACTGGAACTTCACTCTGGTTATCATCCCTATCTCGGTCTTTAATGTTAATACCTTGTCTAAATCAGCTGATTGTATTAGTGTCAAGTTTGCCGATTCTTGGAAGTATTTAGGTAGAAGAGATCTATTCAGGGTGCATTTAGCATCAAAAAGGGGGGAAAACTCTAGCCAAAGGGTGTCAAGGCTTTCCTCCTTGGTTTCTTTTAGCAAATTGCCTCGTGCAACTACTCCCGCAAAGGATGTCGCCAACGGATTGAGAGTTGGATTTATATGTCCAGAAGGGTTGTACTCCTGTCCCAAAGGATTCGAGCTAATAGCTCCAACTACATCCCTGTTAAAACCTACTGATTGACAAAAGTGATTAGTGACAGTTGTTATAGGAGGGAAAGGGAATGGAGTAACCGCTGGTACAGCCGAGGACGGGGAGATGATGTTTTCCATTACATTCTTATTTTCAGATTTGTTTTCGTTTTCAGCGACCGCCTGGGATGTTTGATCTACCTCTTTATTCGTAAAGGAGTTTGGGTGTTTTCCAAAAAGGATTTTCCTCCGCCTATTTTTTTCTATCCGTCTTATTAATTTCCTCTTATTACTCCCATTATTTTTAGGTTTCTCTAGATTCCCTTTATTACTATTATCCTCTAAGACCACTGCCTCCCTATCTCCCTCTCCTTGTTGCCTTTTGAAGATCGGAAAGAGATCATTTCCAGTTTTTGGGGGGGACTCCCCTGGGATCTTTATTTCAGAATCAATATCTATTGAGCAGTTTAATGATGGAGCTCTCGAAATAGGAATTGGATGAATAGAACATGAATTGGCATCCTCCTTCGCTATATTTGACTCATCTTGAGCTATAGGAGTCTGATCCTTTGGGTCTACGTCATGGTTAATATCCTTCTCATGTCGAATGCCCAGCAAGACTTTCAAGATTTGGGTCACTGTTTCGAGTACACAGTCGGAGCCCCCAACAAATGGGTTTGTCCATCCCATGAGGTTGAAATGTGTTTATCCCAGTTAGATTTAGGTTTGGACTCATTGAGATATTTGAGTGTGAGGCCTTAGAGGGGGTGCTACTATAAAGGTGGAGGCCTGCATGGTTTGATGTTGCCGGTGTTTTTGGGTCAGTCTGGACCTTATCTAGATCGATATCTATGTATCTTCGACAGAGTTCCTTATCTAAAACCATGGGAGACAGGCCATTATTAAGAGATCCTCTCAGAGGAGAGGCATTCTGTGAGGGGTGATTGTCTTGGGAAATTTTCATGTTGTGCAGAATGTCATGTTCTATCTCTTTCCTTGTTTTTATAATAACTTCTGGCACTAGATCTATATTTTTTTCCTTTGTTGAGAAGAGAGGAGGCGAAAAACTATTCTCGAAGGATGCAAGTTCTGCTCTTGCTGCAACTAAACCATTATCCTCTATTTCCTTTCTGTTTATAGTCACCATTCCCTTTGTATTAGATAACATACCTGAATTATTTGCCTCAAGAGCCTTAATATCCTCAGATATAGGATCCACCATTGTAGCTTTATTCTTTCCCCTTTCCCAGAGGTTAAAAAGCTGACAAGTGCCTTTCAAATGGGCTACATGGCTAGTCTTATTTCGAAGGGGGTTAGATTTGGTTTTTGAGCAAGACCTTCCTACTAAAATTCTCCCAGATCTTAATTTTTTGGCCATCATCTCACTCGATAAAAGTAACAGGAGATTATTTAAGGATATCTACTTTTCACCATACAAGAAGACAATACTGCCCCTTTGATCATAAGATAAAACAAAAACAGGGGGAGGGAGAAAACAATCAAAATATATCAACACAGCACAATTAGGAACACAACCCCCTTATTCTTTGTTCATGGAGGGCATAGGAAAAGGAAAAGAGAGGCCCTACCTAACGCCCACAGAGTCCCAAATCAAGAAAGACCCTAATTCCCCTCAGTTGGGGGAAACAACAAAATTGATAACCTCCTCAGCGCCACTACCCCCTTTCCAAGGACCTGGGCGATTCAGCGGCGGCTCGTATACCACCACCAGCTGACCCCCGTCTGTATACCGGGAATGGGGAGGGGCAAGGAGGCTATAAACAAATATTCTGTAATTACCGTATATCTCACTGGGGAAAATACTAATGTTGTGTTGGGATGTTGGGGTACTGGCCTAGCCCAGCCTTCTCGTGCCTCAGAGGGCCCGCCCTTTGCCCGGGCTTCGCCCTGAGCTCCGACCCGCGCGCGTCCCGCGTGCGCGTGCCTGGGGAGTATTTTAATAGGGCGGAGTCGGGAAGAGGACCAGCTGCGGCTCATCAACTGCCGCCGTGGATGCTGGTCCGCGCAGTCCCAAGTTCGTGCTAGGTCTTTTTTCCCGGGTAAAATTTCCCCCAAGTCTCCCTCTGCGAACGGCGCCCGCGGAGCGGGGGCCGTGAGAGGTGGGTGGATTCGCGGCAGCACAGAGGATGAGCTCGAGAAATGCCTGTCAGTAGAAGCTTCAGCAGCCTGCCCGTAGCTGTCTCCAAAGCACAAGCAGAATCAGGGGAATGAAATCCCACTCCGAGTTTAACCACGAGAATTGCAGGCACTGCTGCCTTAGAGAATCCTGGGGGGGAAGGGATGTGCCAATCGAACCAACCAGCACCACAGATGGCAGCTTGGTGCTCCTGGGTGGTCCGATATTAGCAGAGTTTTTTGTAAGTTTCTTAACTACACCCTGTGTCTGAGGTTTTGGGGAGATGACCGGGGGAATACAATGCCCCTGCCTCGCGTCCGAGCAGAAGTCTTGCTGGTGCCTGGACCGGCATTCTCTTCCAAGCTCCCCTGGGTGCTAAGAGCCTGTACTTTCCCCGCCCCCTTGTTATTAATGAGGGTCGCTAGCTGGTCTATCCTGGAGGACAGTGTCTTAAAATGGGAGTTTATCAGGTGCTCCATGTGGGCCTGGAGGTCAATAATCAAGTGAGTAGCCCAAAGTGGTGGCCCTGGGGTAGTTTTGGCCGATCCAGGATCTAGCAACGGGCCAACCGTGGTAGAAGCTACTTTAACGAGCTGTTTGCGTACAGTTTTCTGGGTCCTGGTCCTCTTATTATACCTTACAGCCTTCCTCATCTCAGGGTTGGGATCTTGGGGCTGGTCGATGATAGGGGCGCTACCATCTAAGACCTGCTGGGCACAAGGTAATTCTGCAAAGGACAGAAGAATAGAGGTACTCTCAAAGGGATTTAGTGTGGCCTCCTGCAGATCACCCTCAACCTGATAAGGAATTATCGCAGGAGTTAGCGAAAAGCGCCTCTCAGTATTCTCAATAGCAGAAGAGACGACGCCTATCATTTTTTGGAGCATTTTATCTATGGCTGTGAGGGTAGGGAACCAATTAATAAAAAATAATGATCAATAATCATAAATTGGCAATACATTATTTATCAAAAACAATCAATTAAAATTAATAATTACTTACCCATTAAAAAATATATATATTTACCAATTAAATATTAATAATTAACAACCAATTAGCTAATTAATAATAAATAAATCAACACAATTAACAATATAACATATTAAATACATAAATAATAATAAAAAATTTAATAATAAATAAATATTTCCCACCCTATTCCCCTAAAAACCCACAACCTGCTACGGAAGTAAAACACAAAATGTACTTACAAAATAATTAATAACTTCTAAAAAATGTATACATATATTAAAAAATAAATATAATACTTAAACACAAATATAGAATAAATACATTTGAAATGCATACAAAAATAAAAAAAACTAAGATATTTTTTCAAGCGATAATACTGTCTTCGATATTAAATAACTCAATATTTCCTACCTTACTGTCGATATTCTGGTCCACGATATTCTTCCTTTCGATATTTTTGTACCTCGATATTAAAAATTCGATTATACTGTAAGTTGGAAAAAAAACCTCGATATTATGTCTGTATACCATTCATTCACAGATGAAGAAGGATCTTGACGTGGGGGCAATCATTGACTGCGTTCTGCTTCTGGAGATTGTCATTCTGCTTATGATCCATCGCATAAGATTAGCTCATAGATGTGTATTTGTATTAGTATCCATGTACTTTTAAAACCTCGGAATGAGGTGCTTGTATGTCCAGTTATTTTTGGCTTTGTAATAAACCCACCAACTTGCAATTCGGAGTCTGTGATTCTTTAGAGTTATGTTCTTATAAATTGGGGTCCTGTTTAAATGAGTTATTCTCCCTCTACACTCTCAGCAGGCAATAAAGGTCCATCGGCAATAAGTTCCACAGTAATTTGGTAGGGAGGAACATGGCCCTTTCAACGTTTTTCATTAGTATTGTTTATTGTTATAAAATCAGATTTTCAATACTCTCCAATGCACAATACAGTTTGGATCTTGGCTCTCAGCAGTTATAAATGATAGAATCTCATTTTCAGGTAGTTACCCCTCCTCTTGTTATGCAGTTGTCTCAGCTAGGTCTAATTATTTAATTAGGAATTGGGTAATCTTTTTTGACATCCCAAAGCTTAGTAAACTGACAGGAAGCAGCTTATAGGCGTCATCATTTTAATTGCTTTCACCACAGTAAGTGGAATGTCGTGTTTTGTTTCCGCTCTGTCTGATTCTATCTTACCAATTTCCCAGCACACTTTTTGAGGCCCACATATATGTAATAAAGTTGAGTGCCTACTTGTGAATCGCAGATGTTTGCTGGGGTGGAATGTCTCTGGGGTAGATGTCGCCTAAGGCTATTAATCAAGTAGCATTAGTAACCCGGCAGACACACCATCGCCCCAGGCCTTAATGCACTGCAAATGATAACACCAGGCCTCATTTCCTAAAGGGCAGCTATTAACCGGGGGAATTCCTATGATAATCCTGGCTCTGAAGCTATGGATCAGTAAATCCACGCTTGATATCGCTGTTGTCGTCACTACTATATTCAGTACTGTCTCCTGGCACAGTTCAGCCCCGCGACCTAGCAATACACAAGTCGAATTTGGCAACAGTTTATTTTTTTGTAGCGAAAAATAGCCACTAATGACCTACTGCTGACTGACCTGACCGTTATGTTCGCTCTCCCACCTATTATGTTACTTTCTGATATCAGTGATATATTTCGGAAGTATATGATCGGTTCATTTTACTCAGACAAGACAATGGGGCATATTAGCAAGAACATCGCCAAAATTATCGCCGTTTTAGCGGCAGGAAACTGCTGCTAAAACGGCGATTATTTTAACGAGGTTCTTGCTAATATGCCCCCCTGGTAATAAAAAGCGATTGATGCTTGAAGATTTGGTCAGGCCTTTTCTGTGGAATGTTGGTAGACAATTGCTTTTAAACGTCAGATATTCAGTGCAGCAGTACCAAGATAATACTTCATTTATTTTAATCGACTCAAAATATTTTTCGTTCCAAGGATCCATAACAGTTCCTGGTGCTGCTTGTGTTCATTGTCTATCGCTGTACTCGCCATTTCCAGTCATTAAGTAACATATATTGACTTGAACATCCTTATCTAAAATTGGTAAATTCTTATAAACTGTCAATTGTTGACAGAGTTGTATTTAGGTTATGAGGGCAAAATCTAAATTTAGGGATGCGCTTTCTTAAACCATCGCAAACATTAAGTGAGCGGCAAGACCTGCATAAGTCACATTTAGTCAAACTCCAAAAACGTATAAACACGTTCAGGTCTGTAGGGATTCAACAAACTGATAGCCCAGAATTCAAAAGAATCCGCTTCGAAATGCCCCGAGCTATTCAAAGTCGAAGGCTCATTAGAAGGTTCAGAACTGGGTCAGCAAGCGTTTCCTTCCTTGGTTTGCGGTGGATGTGGTAGCTGTAATCATTTCTGATTCGTGTTTGAAACACACTTTGCTACTTGTATCCGGAAATGGCGCCTTAACCAAAGGAATGCCATCTCTGAGGTTCAAATAGTGTTTGTAACCTGTGCGAGATGAATACGTGTGTAATGGGCACCCATTTATTTTTTTAAGCATCTGGTGATCTACGTCAAGCTGCCTGTTTGCGGGATTTTGAACATCCAAGTGCCAACACGCAGGAACATTTCCTTTCAGACGTTTTCATTCTTTACTCTCTACAAACAAACAAACATCAGCTTTGGAAGGGAGGCCATCAGAAATCATTTTTCACTAGAACTTTTTCATGTTGCAAACACCTTTTACCACCATATTATGAAAACAAATTCCATGTGTGACAAGAATGTTTGTGCATATTTGTTGTGTACTACAGAACTATGGGGCAAATTATCAAGCAGGGCGTTATAATTATCGCCATTTTAGCGGCAGAAAAATGCTGCTAAAGCAGCGATAATAGGCTTCATAATATGCCCTGGAGAATTCTAATAGAAGCCCATGTTCACACCAGAACATGGTTTCTATTGGAATTCACAAGGCCATATTATCAAGCCCATTATCGCTGCTTTAGCGACAGTTTTCTGCTGCTAAAATGGCGATAATTTTAATGCCCTTCTTCATAATATGCCCCCTTATTGCTGCGTAAATGCTAATGCACAACATGTAGTCATTGAGACCGATTCTTTTTCTGAGAGTACACAGAAATGTGGGGCATATTACCAAGCAATAGCAATAATTATCGCTATTGCTTGGTTGGAGACAAAAATTTACCGCAGAGCTGCGACGATTTTTATCGCAGATAAACCTTGGTATTACCAAGGTTTATCGCAAATGCGATAAAAATCGGCCGCAATGCATGAATATCGCTGAAAAGGCAGCGATATTCATGCATTACCGAGCTAATGCTCATGCGGCCACATGCATCAAAGTCCGGTTTTACGATTCCTTATTTGCGATTTTTAGGGAATCGCAAATAAGGAATCGCAAAATATGATGCATGTTTTAAATCACATAATATTTGCGATTCGGTAAAAATCGCAACTTTTACCGAATCGCAAATATTATGCGAATTCTAATTTGCGATTTCGCAATTCCCATTGATTCCTATGGACCAAAAGGCCCATAGGAATAAATGGGAAGGCATTAACATTTTGCGAATTGCGATTCGCAAAATGTTAATGCATTCCATGGGTGCAGGGGGGGGTCCAAAGGACCCCCCTGCACCCCTGAAATGTATTTTGAAGTGCATGTTTCACACACACATGTCCTAAGGACATGTGTGTCTGTAACATGACAGTGTTTTAAAATGCAATTTTGAGCATTTTAATACATTTTCGCAAATTACCACGAGGTTCACCCTCGTGGTAATTTGCACCCCCTTATTGCGAATTCGCCATTTTAAAAATAATCGTGCATTGCTTTTAAGAAATCGCAAATTTGCGATTCCTTAAAAGCAATCGCATTTTTGGACTTCGCTAAAAATAGCCATTTTTCCAAAAATGTTTGATGCATCCCAAAAACCTATTTAGGAATCGCAAACAGCCGAATTTACCGATTCGCACCGTTTGCACTTCCTAAATAGGTTGATGCATGTGGCCGTTAGCCATGTTATCCACCTCCCATTGGATAACATGGCTAAGAACTGCTCAGGGCAGGTGTTAGCTTTTGAAGATATTCCCGCTTAGCGCGAATACCTCCAAAAGTTGGTAATAGGAGATAGCGATGTTAGCGACTGTTTCCAGTCGCTAACATCTTGGCACGCCCACTTTGCATGTCATTAGTGATGAATATCACTGACATGTAAAGTGGGGCCCAAGATGGTCGCTATCTCCTACTAGCTGTCGCTAACTGGTGTTAGCGACAGCTAGGTAATAGGGAGATCATTTTATCTCCGCTCTCTTGGCTTTTAAAGCCAAAAAAGCGGAGATAAACCCCCTTGATAATATGCCCCTGTGTCTCGCTCACTAACTGTGTCTCGCTCACTAACTTTGGTGTAATTTGGGTATGTAAACATTGTGACCACCACATCCTTATGCTGTACGTTCAAGTACATTTCGTTGTTGAGATTGTTCTCCCTCAAAGGGCGTGCAAAACTGTGTGCTACTGTTGCGCTTATTCCTCTGAACCGTGGGATTCAAAAACCATTCTATTCGCACACAGAACAGGATTGCGTGTTTGAGCTTGTTTTAAACCTATTTTACACTGAAACCGGCATATACTGACATGGACGGTGTTAGAACACCCGTATTTGCAGTTCTAGATACTTGTACAAAATTCTTTTCCATTATGTGCTTGAGATTGGAAATTGTTTTCATAACAATTACATTTTCAATGAGCAGCTCTAGCTTTATCATTGTTATCAAGACCAGGACCGTTTATACAAACTGGAGGGGTTAGTCCTGACAATAAATGCAATGAGATCTATTTTAAACATGACGTTTTGAACAAACTGTTGTTATAGGTCTTTTTTGTACTGTTTTACCATTCAGAAATCTTGGCCATTTTACAGACACTGCACAAATATAGGTGCGTGGATATTGGAAGTGT
This sequence comes from Lissotriton vulgaris, assembly GCF_964263255.1. NCBI lineage: Eukaryota > Metazoa > Chordata > Amphibia > Caudata > Salamandridae > Lissotriton > Lissotriton vulgaris. Next base: position 1,444,154,341 of record NC_141691.1, read on the forward strand.
TGAGAGTCACATAAAGGGATAGGCTTACTTCCTGCCTTTGATTGTACGTCTTTCTCCCTCTTTATCCTCAGAGCAGGGCCTCTTTTCCTGAGCTGTTGCCAGGTGAGGTAAGGTAAGGTAAGGCCCGGTCCGAGTGACTCACGGTTGAGCATCACTTGATATAAATATTAAACCAGGAAGCAGTTTTACACATAATGAACGATGATAACATATGTACCACGTTCATAGCATTTTTTTCTCCTTATATGTTTTGAGTTGGATTATTTTTCATAGACATTCTCTTTACAGATGCCACCATCATCCGGTGATTTGTGGAGGATTTCTACGCCTGTAAATCAGGTTACCTGGTTGTATTTATTCCACCTTGGTTGAATATTTAATATTTGTTTTTGTCTTTTGTTTTTTAAACACTTTATTCTTGTTCACAAACGCAGTAGCAATAGTATATGCAGTGGTCCTGAAGAAGGCCTTGGACTATCTAACGTCCAGTTGGCTGAAACATGTAGACCCGATACGTCCGGCAGTTCTTTTGCTAAAACTGCTCTTGCACTGTTTTTAGTTTGAATATCAGAAGATATTCACAAAAAATGTTTCTCTTTTGGTATTTAATTTTAAACTGCATTTAGCACCATTTGTTATTTTTTGCACTACACCCTTCACTCTGCAATTCTTGGTCATCATTCTGGACAGGCATTGTAGAGCTCCTTCTATCATATTGTAATGGAAAACATCCACAAGCTCCATTCTGATAGACAGAAGGTCATAGCCCTTGGTTACCTCAGTGTGTTACCAGGAGGAGATCTCAGATGATGAAGCATGTCACCTTGGTGAGTGATGGTAATCCGTCCTCTTTTTAGGATTTTCCCTAAATATCTTCTTGCTTCCTTCCCAGCCCTTTGGTCCATGAGATCATTACTACTCAATATTAAGCTTGTGTGAGGCTACCTAGACCTTGTAGACCTGTGGATTTTTTCTAGTGTTAAACATATTTTTTGTGTATCATCTTTTTGTGGTCAAGATTGTTCCGTTGTTTTTAGTATTGCTGTGTTTTTGTGCTGCACTATTGCAATGCGATGTTGCTGTGTTTTACTATGGTTGTTGTGCATATATGTCCCTATAAAGTACTTCTATAGTACTAACCTAGCCATAAAGCAGAAGAGCGCTGTATAGAGCTATTTTGACTGTTTAGTTGTGCTATGCCCTATTATTTTATTATTGTGTTATGTTGCTTTGTGCATGCTATACTGTTATGTTGCTTACTTCAGATATTGGTCAACAAATGCTGCTACAATACAAGTCAAAAGCAGCAGATGGCTTTAAAGTTCCACTGAAAAGCAACCTTTTGCTACAGTCTAAGGTGATGCTATAACGATGCTTCAGCTCTTAGACTACATAAGAGTCCAGTCAGTCCAAAACTGTGGCACATACTTTCTTAATTTAATGCTCAAAGTGCCTACTGAATGTGATGTTGCATGTTTTAAAATTATTCAACTCCGCAGTGATTTTTGTGGTTTTATGGGGTGAGACAATTTAAGTAAGGAATGTTGTATTTTGGGTTGATGGAAGCATTCATAACACACTGCAAAACTCAAAGTTGTGATAGAAGAAGGAAATGTAGTCTGCTGTTCCAGTTGTGAGTTTTAGCCATCCACGTAAGGGATCATTGTATCAACAGAAACACCAGCCACCATACACCCATTTCATGTTAATCTCTATTTTTTTGAAGCCCAAACAAATGTAGCAGTAGAGGGATTAGTCTAGGTGAGGTGAGTCACAAATATTGTTTAAACACTAATAGGCTCTTATATGTGCACAGTGTGAAAAAAAAATAGATAACTATCATATCAGGCAGGTGACTGTCGACAATGAGTCGTCAGTCCCACCTGCCCTATTCTGTTAGGACCACTGTGCAGGCTTTCGTAAAGTGTTCTTCTTTACTGTGGCTTGTGCTGCAGCCCAGGAGAAGGGCCAAAGCACAAACCACTGTAGAAAAGGGCACTTGGTTCAGATCCATGCGCCGTGTGCAGGCACCATGTGGTGCCAGGTACACAGTACATAGATCTGTGCAAGGTAATACATGTGCCCCCATGGCCAATTAGCAGTGGCCTATGGGGACAGGGCCCCTGCCTAGGGTAGCCCAAAGTCCCTTTCAATCTGTTTTTCATGGCAGTGGGACCACCATGAACAGGCAGTAGGAAAGGGATATCCTTACCCTATGTTGGTGCCTGCGCAAACACCACACCCATTGTAGGGTCAGGAATCTGAACTACATCCCATCAGGATCTTTGATCCTGTCAGAGGCAGAGTTCCTACCCCCTGACCTCTGCTGTCCGACTTGCAGCATTGTAATGCAACTGTCGGACTGATGCCCTAAATGGCAGGCAGACCACCATTGAGGGTCTGTTGGTGGCCGTCTGCCTGGCATCGTAATGAGAGCCTTAATGTCAAGAATGTACTCAGGTTGCAGTAGTGAATATGTTACAATACCTTTGATGTATATAGTCGATGATATGCAGAAATGCCAGCACTAGTAAAAGTGGCAAGATACACCCTTTTTGGACCCATACATTTACAGTGTTGAACCCTTGTCTACTTCTTCAATCATCAATATCTCTTTTTTTGAAGGACTGCCATCCACTAAAAGTAAAGAGTTTTCAGTTTACTTTTTATCCACTCATGATTTCTGTGGTCAACAGCAGGAGGATGAAGACCAGGGCAACGTAAAGCGAGCAATTGAATGTAGAGGCGGCCCTCCAGCACTCATGTTTTGGGGGCCAGCACTTATTTTTCCACCCAAACCGACCCAAGGGAAGAGAGATAAAACACACAAAGATGGAAGAAGGAGGGAGAGATGGAAATACAGTGACAAAGATAGAAAGCAGGGATTAACAAGAACCCGAAAGTGAGATAAGGCATCAGGGAATGTCTGTTTGTGGATTAAAGAAGGATGAGGTGGAATCAAGATAATGCATCCTTGGTATTCTGTACCGCAACATTCAATAGGGCTGGCAGCGGGCTTCTGGGCAAAACGTTTCGCCCAAGGACTTATTCTTTTACAAATTCACCCACCCATGCATCCTATCATCCACCCATGCATCCTTTCATTAATCTAACCTTTCACCCATTCACCCACCCATGTATCCTTTCATACACCCATGCATCCTTTCACCCATTCATCCCCAAATCCTTTCACCCATCCTTTCACTCACCCATGCATCCTCTCTCTCCCATCCACCCATCCTGCCACCATCTCACACATCCTTTCATCAATCTACCATTCACCTATCCTTTCACCCATCCTTTCAATACTTAGCATGAAAGGGGTGGGCAATGGCATGCGGGGGGTGTTCCTCCACATCACCCATTGAATTTGATGCTGCCCCCTATTTATAAGAATGGCATAAATAGGGGACAGTGCCAAAATTAAGCCCAGGGAAAACCTGGTTTTAACACGGCGAAATAAAGAATTTCTCCTACTTTTTGCTGTTTTTATTTGTGCTGCATTGTGCAGCACATATAAAAACAGCAACATGCTATGCATGATTGTTTATGTGCAGGAAAGTGTGCCTTCCTGCACCTAAACAATCATTTTAAAAATGAGGAGTTGCAACTTCTATGTGTGCTGGACAAAGCAGCATACATAGAAATTACAAATCGCCATTTAAGATTGTTGATGTGCAGGAAGGGAAACTTTCCTGCACATAAACAATCATTCCCCACAACGCAGACCTCCTTGCTCTATGGTGGAAGGGGTCTCCGTTGGCACTAGACAGCTCAATCTAGCACCAGCGCAGGGGGAAACACAGGGCTGCACCGTATTGTGCAGCCCTACATTTCAGAAGTACTCTGTCACTTCTTTGTAAATATCCCCTGAGTTTGAAATACATTTTGTCTCTTATTTAAAGTTAAACAGACCTACAGAACTTTGGGGCATATTAGCAAGGGCGTGCATTAAATATCGCAATTCGCGCTTAGCGCATATTATTTTATCGCCATCTATCGCTGGATCCTTTCGTGGAGATAGCTCGTTATTACCAATGTGTATCTCCATTGCGATGGAAAATCCAGCGATAGCGGCAAAATCCACCCAAAACACAAGTGAAACAGCAATAAAACCTTTATCGCTATCGTAAAGCTTGCTAACAGGCAGGGGGGATTCAGCCTAAGAATCCACCTCTCATTGAGGATAATGGCTAAGTCAGGAATTTAGCAGGTGTAAAAATTCCTGCAATAACCCCGGTTAGTGCGACTTTTTTCATCGCTAACCCGGGCTGGGTCCTCATTGCTAATAGGAGTTAGGCCTGTTAGCGGCTGATTCCGGGGTCTTTTGGTCGGGAACGCCTACCTTGCATGTCATTAGCGATAAATATCCGCGACATGCAAAGCGGCCCCCAAAACAGTCGCTTTTGCCAAAAAGCTGTCGCTAACAGCTGAAGATTTATTTATAAAAGAAAAAAACATGTTTTACATTTACAAAATGTATAAAAACAATATTATGGCAAGTTGTAAAAAATGAATCTATTAAGCTGTTTTCTTCCCTTTTTGGCATTGCCTATTCATTTCGCTGGCTATTATATTGTAAAACAGCCAGTTTACATTTCTAACAGTAGTCTTAGTCAATATGGTTGGTAGTGTCAAGTGATTGTAAATTGTGAAACTATTCAATAAATACATTCAAATGATCTTTAACTCGAAATTATTAAACTAAAATCTTCAAATTAAATGTTTTCAAAGTAAATTTTTCCAGCAAAATGCCTAGTTTAGTGTTTGGGGTGATTGGTTGCTATGCCATGTCAAGAAAGATCCACTTTCGCAGATATAACAAAATGGGTTTTTAGTTGGGGAGAAGGTGAGTCTTTCCCAAGTAATAATTGTAAAATCCTGTCAAGTTCAACACACATGTTCCATAAAATACATCTGTGCACAACCCCTAATAGATCAGGCACACAGCAGGGAGACTTAACTTAAGGAAAAGTTTGTTAAGTATTAAGCAGTGTTAAAACAATTAAAAAGTCAAACCATAACACAATAAATATCTAACAACCGAAAATAGAACAGTTGCAGAAAGAGTCTCTATTATGCTCTTGTTCAAGCGAGAGCCTTCTATTATTGTTGTTAATTGGTTAGGCCACTATACTGAATAGTTTCCAGGTATCTAGAGCAAGTTGGCTTTCAAATTAGCAATAGTAGATATAGCCTCCTCTGTCCCAGTAGGCCTCCTTCTGGTTTCAGCATAGTGTTGGTTATAGCTTAAACATGTGGTCCTTTTCTAGGTAGGGCTCAATATTGGTTCTTCTGTAGTCTTGGTCATATATAGGGTCTGGTAGCAGTCTCTAAAATGTTCTGTTACCTGGTCATCCCAGAAACGTCCTCCCCTTTATGACCCATTTAAATATTGCTCTTTTACTAGTCATTTTCAAGTGAGGTTTATGCACCAGCAGCTTCCCACTTTCATTGCAACGTCCATAATATTTTACTGGAGCCAGAGCATGGCATAATCTGCCCAATCCAAGTCCATTGTCTTTAGTTGGGTATGTGTTGTGTCTAATTTGCGCATATTCTTGGGACACCAGACCTTTTATGATTGCCTCCAGCTCTTTTAATGCTTTCTCCATTTCATCCCTTTAATTCGTTTTGGATCTTTCCAGACATATGATTTTAGGCACCTCATATGGTACTCAGTGATAGCTCAATCATTTCGTTGTCTATTAGATATTGAATAAATGCTGTTTCCATCGCGTTTTGGTGAGTATCTTGTTGTATAATATTGTCTCTCAGACTCAATGGGCCTGCCTCCCCATTTTGTCAGAACAATACTGAGTAATGCATGGTTGGACAAATACATAGCTCCTCTTTCCACATTGCATATTTTAGTTTGTAGAGCAGTTGTGCATCGGACATACATAATCTATGTGAGCGGATGCTTTGTGAGAGGCTGAAAAATAAGTGCAAGCCCTCTGTGGGGGATGTGCTGTCTTCAAACCCACTCTCTCCTAGCCATGCTATTCTGTTCTTAATGAAGGCCTCAGTTGTCTGAATCATGGGCCCGATCTGTCTGTCTCCTTGTTTATAACAAGATTGTAATCTCCTCCAACCAGTACTGTGCTATATGGGGTTTGCATAAGGTCTCTGATTGCTTGTTTCAAAATTGGCCCTGACCTTTGTTTAGGGTGTTAGCTAAGATAAAGTATTCAATCTTAATTTTTCTACAATATGCAAGTACCCTGCCTCTCTTGTGGTAAATATTTGATTTACCGTCTTAATTTCTATGCAGGTAAGTACTTAATCAATAATAACTCAATCGGAAAGAAAAAGGCAGAGTCCGTGGTGTTAGAGTTCTTAGGGGTTTTATTCCTTAAAAAGGAATAGTCATGACCTGGATATCATGTTCCTGTAACCACAGGGGTTCAGGAAGGGATAGAGCAATATTTTATTGACAATACATAGCTTATATTCTTGACTTGCATTATAGAAATCTATGCAGTAGGCGTAACAGCTGAGAGAAACAAGATAACAGCATCCACGTGATAGTGATACGTAATTAGAAGGCGTGAACTGGGCGTGCACATGGAGGTGTGTACTAGAAACGTCACAGATAGGTGTCACAGTGGGTGGCAACGAAGCAGAATTTTGTAATGTCAGCAGAAATCTGAAGCATGGGTGCGCGCGCAGCTGCATGACGTATGATTGACGTGAAACAGACGGGTGCAGGGGACTTGACATTTACACTGGCGGAAAGAGACAGAAGTCTGGCATGTCAGATCAACTCGTACTTCTATCATATCGGATATCTGATGTTTGGGAACCATACTATCTAGAGGGAAAGGTCTCTGGGGCAGAAGTTGTTCTATACTGACTGTGAGTGCGTGTATAGGCGCCTAAGTGTCTGCACGGGATGCGAGGGGCATGAGCCTTCCATGGTAACAGAGACTATGAATTACTTGCATGGAGACAGTGGGGCCGGGCCCTTCGCTCTGCAGCTGGGGGGATGTTTACTTAAACTAGTAGGCAGGAATGCAGTTTCGAGGAGCGGAACAGATAATTCGAAGGTTGAATACAGTCTTGGCAGGCAGCAGGCTGAGCTAAGCGCCATGGGCCGCACAGGGAGTAGGACAGAGGTCACGAGTACAGAGGCTGCCTGGGCTGAGGCTTTCAGAGTCAGAAAGCAAAGAAAAAAGGCTCGATGGCAGAATTCAGGGCCTAGTGTGCCAGAGCTGAAAAACGTGTGAAGTACACCATAAAAAGACGTTGGCAAGGCATACTTGGAAACGGAATATTCAACCCATTCAGGGTGGGTCTGAAAGAGGACATGTTAACGGTGGACGCAAATGTATTTGCGTCTTCATAGCTGGCACAGGAGGGAAATTACATGCACTTTAAGCTGGTACATGGAGACGGTGGGGACACGCTAGGGAACATTACTTGACCATAAAATTTATATTTCCTCATTCCCTCCTTGTTCCCTACGGACCCTTCATGATATATCGATCCTCATGAATCGATCAGTCTGTTCTTGTAACATCATTCGCTCATCTTTCTTTCTTTCACGTTTTGAGAGAAAACTGGAATGTTCAATGCACGATGTGGCACACAGTCCACATATTGCTGGCCCACACTGTAGGCACAGACAACAACTGAATACTATGACGAGAGCAATGCCTAGGAAGGATAGGATCTTCCATCCCCAAGCGGTTAACGTTGTCCAGAACCAACCGGACCAAGTCCAGGGGCCTGGATTCTGATGTATCAGATTTGCAATTTTATGAAGACGTGTAATGGCTTGATATACTGTTGGCGCGTTTTCTGGAATGAAAACACAGCAACTTGACCCGATGACCTTACAAGCTCCGCCTCTGTCTGCCAAGATGACGTCAATAACAAGACGATTTTGAAGGACAACAACCCGCATGGCGGACTGCTCCTCTGTTAAGTTACCCAGGGCGGAGGCAGTTTCATTCACTACTGCTTCAAGTGTTCTAGTTAATCTGCGGATTAGCTTACTATTTTGGACGGGGCCTGTGAAGAAAAAGAATCCTTTATTGAAATCTGTGTACTGCTCCCATGCCGTTTCAGTATAGTCGACAATCGGGAGACCTCTTCGGAGTCTATTCTTTACTAGATTTGTGTTTCTGTGATAATCAGGAGGAGCTAGAAAAACAGGTGGCAGAGGGAATGCAATGTAACAGGTACCATCCCAATCTGGAGGTAAACGTATGTATGCGGTATGACCACAAACAAAGTAGGAATGACGAGTAGCTTTAAAAGAAGATTTACCTTGGTCACTGAATTCGACCACAGTAGTACATTTGCTATGACCTAAGTGTACTGAACCCTTCTTACTGACACATAATTCACCTGTGACTGGTAATACTGACATAGCAGGGAGAACTGGAGCGGCTTCTGATTCAACAGTAAGAATCATAAGGTTAATTGTATAATTACCTAATCCATATACTTCATTTTCTAGATCAGTTCCTATTCTAATGGGAAGTCCCTTCTTGTCTGGATAACAGGCATTAAGCAGAACTAAGTTCAAGTTTCCCCAAACCCAGCTCCCTTTAAAAACAGCAATATCAGGATCTACGGAATTAATTATTCTAAACCAGGCACCACAGGAGCCATTGTGTGTGAACGGGTACGGAAAGAGGGGCAGAACTCCCTTGTATTTCTGGTAGGGAGGGAGTCGGCCACATATCCAGCAGTTTGTAGCGTTGTGAGTCTGATGGGAGTGATGTAACATACTAATGAATGTGTTGTTGCGCAGCGCAAGTCTGTAAGAAAGTTCATGAAGAGGTAATTCACTAAAGGAATGTTCAGCAGTGACATTATAAGCAGATTGTTCACGCTTGAAAATAGGATGATATATTGAAAGCAATATACTGGCAACAATAATCAGAAGGCTTAGAAAAAACATAATCAGTAATGTTACTATACAGTTACTACGGAGTGATTTACAGTATGTACGCTTCTTGAGTTGTCTCTCTCTCTCTCTATCTCGATCTAGGGGATACATGTCAGAAACTATTTAACCGATTCACCTAGGGGAGGACTTAAACAATTAAACTGTCTGACTTGCTAGATCGGAGTTTCAGCTTATACTCTTCTTGGGGAGTTTTCTCTTGTTTCGGAATTTTAAAGTCACTAGATTCGATACAGTCTTTGGAAGGGGTGGACGAGTCTTTTCCTGGCATTAGTTCATTGCATTTTTTTACATGGCTTATGTGGATCCACCCCTTTCTCCCTTCGATTTTTATAGCGGTCCTCGTTGTGAGAAGGACGGTCTTCGGCTCTTTCCAGCGGGGCTCCAGCGGACTTTTCCTGTCGAAGTTTCTAACTAGGATCAGGTCTCCTGGACGGACATCATGCGGCTTTACATCTGTGTTGTCAGGAAAGGCTGCGGCAACCTGTGAACGACATGATTGGAGTGCAGACATCAAGGAGGCAAGGTAATCTGTCAGCATATTACAATCAACATCGGTAATTTTCTTCGGTATGGGCGTCCCCCACATATTCGGTGGTCTGCCAAAAACCACTTCATACGGGGATAGTCCTGATCGCGAGTGGGCGACCATCCTCATGTAGAACAATGCAACTGGCAGGGCCACTATCCAGTCGACCCCTTTTTCTTTACAAACTTTAGCAAGACGGGTCTTTAATGTCTGGTTATGCCTCTCTACAAGGCCTGCGGCTTCGGGATGTCGGACACAATGGAATCTCCACTGATACCCTAGCAGAAGGGAAACCTGCTTCATTAATTCGGATGAGAATGGCTGTCCGTTATCTGAGTACACGACACGAGGCAAGCCGTATCGTGGGAAAAATTCTCGAACCAGCTGCCTGGCAGTGGTCGGAGCAGTGTAATCTGGGACTGGATATGCTTCGGTCCAACGGGAAAGTGCACAAACAATTACGAGGACATATTTGAACCCTCGACAACGGTCCATCTGGATATAATCCATCTGGAGGACTTCAAAAGGGTGATCGGGAGGATGAAATCCACCTTGCTCTACAGGGACGCTTTTACCTGGATTGAACTGACAACAGATCATGCAAGTACGCACTTTCTGTTTTGCTGCTGCTCGTAAGTGTTTGTTATACCAGAGATTCTGTAAACTGTCTAACATCGCTTTCTCTCCTAGATGTGCTGGACTATGTGCTGTATTGATTATAACGTGAACCATAGAGTCGGGGAGAAACCATGTAGATTTTCCCTTCGTCATCCATCCTTGATCTGTCTGGATCCCTCCTAGTTCGGTCCATTTCTTTATTTCATCTGCAGTAGCATGTGTCTGAATATCGATTACATCTAGGGCGGGATCCCTAACTGTCATACAATGTGTCGGTACTATTGTCTTTGTCACGTCAGTTGTCTGAGTGTGAGTCAGTGCTGTATGTTTTGCTGTCTGGTCTGCCAGGTCGTTACCCTGGGAAACAGAATCTGTAACTTTAGTATGTGCTTTACACTTCATGACGGATATGCCTGAAGGCAGATGTATTGCTTCTAACAGTGCTTGAATGAGGGGACCATGTTGGATCTTGGTACCGTGAGAGGTCAAGAAACCTCGTTCTTGCCACAACATTCCGAAGTCGTGTACGACTCCGAACGCATAACGGGAATCTGTGTATATGTTAACATTTCTGTTCTTAGCTAGTATACAGGCTCGGGTCAGAGCAATAAGCTCTGCCACTTGAGCAGACAGTGTATCAATACGATATGTTTCTTTGACTTCAGTTTCAGTGGTCACTGCATATGCGGCCACTAATTCTCCTGTACTTGTTCTCATACATGAACCATCCACATAAAGTGTCAGGTCTGGATTTGTCAATGGAACATCTGTTAAGTCTCGTCTGGGCTTTGTTACTGCTTTAATGATCTCTATACAATCATGCGGGGCTGGATCTGTCATTATTGAAGGTAATAATGTAGCGGGGTTCAGAATGCTGCAGCGTCTGATTTCTATGTGTGGCTGGAATAGTGTTAATTCATAACCTGTCAGTCGTGCTATAGTTAAGTGTTGAGTCTGGGTTCTGTTTAAAAGAACCTCTACAGAATGTGGAACTTGTACTGTTAATTGATGTCCTAAAACAATTGAGTCGCTCTGTCTGATTGCTAGTGCTGTTGCTGCTACTGACTTTGAGCACGCAGGGAGTGCCTGGGCTACTGAATCCAATGTACTTGAAAAATAAGCGCAAGGCTTATGTGAACCTGCTTGATCTTGAGTGAGGACAGACAACGCTGTACCATCACGTTCTGTAACAAAAAGTGTAAAAGGTTTGCTGTAACATGGTGTCGCTAAAACTGGTGCTTGACATAAAGCTTTCTTTAATTCTTCAAAGGCTTGTGTATGTTCCTGAGTCCACGGAAGGGCAGTCGAAGTTGCTGCCTCCTGCGTTGTCAACTGAATGAGTGGTTTAGCAAGGAATGCATACTGAGGAATCCATTGTCTACAGTACGAGGTGAGGCCTATAAAGGCCCGCACTTCCTTTTGTGTCTGGGGTTGTGGCATATTTACAATTAACTGGATACGATCAGGATTGAGCTGTCTCCCCACTTTGGACAGCAAGTGACCCAAGTACACAACTTGCTGAACACAGAATTGTAGCTTCGAAGGAGACACCTTGTGTCCCTTGTCGGCCAGAAAGTGTAAAACTGTCAGTGATGCTTGTTCACATTCGGGTTCACTTCGTGCGGTGATCAACAGATCATCGACGTATTGCAGTAAGGCGGTGTTAACTGGCATTTGAATACAATCTAGTTGTCTTTTCAGTGCTTGACTATAGATGCTGGGGCTTTCTGTGAATCCTTGAGGTGCGCGTGAAAATTTGAAACTTCGTCCATTTAAACTGAATCCGAAGAGGTATTGGCTCTCTGGATCAATAGGTACACTAAAGAAGGCGTTCTTGAGGTCAATTACAGTAAAGAACGTTGCTTCTGAATCAATAGTAGTCAATAGGGAAGAGATATCGGGAACCACAGGGTACTGTGGGACAATGCATTTATTCAGTTCTCGTAAATCAATCACCAGCCGATATACTGGCGGTGCATTGGGATCAGTACGTTTAAGAATCGGAATGATAGGTGAATTACAGATATTGGAGTCGGTCTCTACGACCACTCCTTGGGCAATGAGCTCTTCAATGATTTTCAGTAAAGCCACTACAGCATCAGGCGGTAACTTGTATTGTCTGATTCTCGGTAAAACAACACCTGGTTTCAGTGTAACACGGTATGGAGTAATATGCATGCAGCCTACATCGGTTGGGCCTTGTGCCCACAAGTGATCTGGTACATTCTTCAATCTGATATCAAACTCTCGTAATACATAGTGACCCTTGAAATCTCGCAGAAAGAGTCTAACTCCTTCCGGAGAACAGCATATCACTGCTCCTAGAGCCTTCAATGTCTTTATTCCTAACAGATTTTCTGGACATGATTTTGTAAGTAATAGGTCTGTAACACGTGATAATGGACCCACAGCCAGGGGAACTGGTTCTGATACCTCATTTACAATAGGCTGTCCTGAAAAACCAAGGGAAACATTCTGTGAGCCTGAGAGGGGTGCCCCTGGAACTTCATCATGACTGATTGTTGTGCGGCTTGCCCCTGTGTCAATTAAAAATTTTCTGTCTTTTCCCAATACTTGACTGTGTACATAAGGACCTTCTTGATCTACAGGAATCTCAATAAGAGGCAAGCCAACTTCCCTCTCTAGGCTGTTTCATGTGTATCGTGGATAATCGGGGTAAGCAGATTGGGCATACTGGTACATCTGTCGTGAAACTTGCTGAGTCGCGGCAATGGGCTGTGGCTGTGGTACCGCTACTGTCTGAGCTGTATGAGATGAAACATGCGTAGGCTGTGTATTCTGTGAAGTCTGTTGCTGGACCTGGTCTTGTCTAGGTGGATGCGGTCTTTCCTTAGTTTTACCTGTTTCTATATTATGTTTCAGGACTGGGCATTCATGTACATAGTGACCTGGCTGCTTACAATAGTTGCATGTCCCTTTAACGGGAGCTGCGGCGTGACCTGTCTGGGTCGTACCCTTTCTCTGGCTGTCGGCTGGAACTGATTGGGCCACTAACATTTTCATTTTCGTGTCTTTCATGCGTTTCTGTTCATGATCCTGTTCTTCTCTGATTCTGTTCTGATGATATTGTAACATTTGTAACATCTGTGATGGCGTATTTGCTTGCCATGTACTCTCAACCTTGTATACACGGTTTTTAACTGCTAAAAGGGAATTCTCGACCAACTTTGATACAAAAAGATGCGGGTACGACTCGCTACTCGGTTTAAGACCACTATTAATAATGAAACATTTCTCGAATCTTGAATAAAAGTCGCTAGTATCTTCATCTGGCTTCTGTTTACAGGCCGAAATTGCGTCCCAATCTTCCTTTCTAGTTGTCAGTAATCTAGGCAGAACCTGTACTATTAAACCTGGTAATGCTTTAGTTTTCTCCCCAAGGCCTAGCCCTGGGGTACGCTTTTCTTCCTCGTCTTCTATTTCTGCCCATACAATCTTTTTGTCTCCTACCTCCCATTCTTTTTCCTTGAGTTTCTCGTAGATGCCTGTGGGCAGCAGTACCTTTAACATTTTCATGATATCTTCATATGTGTAATCTCCCATCAGTAACATATCTTTAAGTTCTCTGTGAAAACCTGCTGGGTCTTTATCATGACAGGGTACTAGTTTCTTAATTTCCAATAATTCTAACTTGGTCAGAGGCGTGTGTACATACACACGTTTCAGGTGATTATCGGTTCCCATAACTGGATGTACTTCCCGTAAGGGGTTCTGACTTTCAATGCCATGCAGACGCTCCATATGATAAATTTTTCTTTCTGGGGGCGGAGCGGGAACATATTCTGTACTTAAGAAAGTGTTATATCTATGTCGTTGTTCTAGAATTATTTGTATTAACTTGGTACTTAGACCTCTCCATCTGTCCATGAGTAATGCTTCTAATGTATCGTGTAAGGGACCTGGATCAGAATGTTGGTTTCTGTATAACGTAAGGAGGTGCTGAATCATGTATACACCTGCTAATTTCTGTTCGTCTGGGGAGAGGTTCAGAAATGTCTGTGCTACTGTGTCATCATTATATATGTTCGGATTGTCAGCCCATAGTACTGCTGACCGGGCTAGTTCTTGTTCATCCATAGAATTGAGTACATGGTACCCCATTCGTTCTCGAAGCCTTTTATCAGTCTCTTGGAACTGATGTTCCGGAGAATTCGGTTTTGTTATGCCAGAGAGAAAAACTCTCTTGCTTTCTGGACGAATGCCTTTCCTAAGGTAAGTTCCCTTACCTACATACGCTATCGTGTCTGTAGTCTTTTCTTGTTCTTCAGATTCTTCCTCCTCCTCGGAGGAAGCTTTTTCTTTCTCTTTTTCGTGTATTTCTATCACTGCTTTTCTTATTCTCTTGTACATACTGGCTATGCAACCCCCTTTATCATGTTTTCCTTCGGATATATTTTGACCCCACTTGTTGAGTGCCTCTATTTCATCCTGTTCTGTCTCAGGCCTGTCTCGTTCTCTTATTAGACAATTTATGAAAAAACGTAATATATATGCTTGAGTGTCAACTTTCTGATGTGCCATGGCCTCTTTAATACTTTCAGGGTCTTCCCCAGTCTGGACAAAATGGTATATTCTATCTAAGTGTTCTTTCATTCCTGAGAACAATATTAGGTAATCTGTAGCTTGTCGCAATCGTAGTGATGCTATCAACATCCTATCGTCTTTGCCGGGTACTGGATCGTATCTGCAAACTGGAAGCGGTTCTTTGAGCATGTCGAGACGGGGTGATTGTAGCGTGAACGGACTCTGTATGTCCCTAAGGTGTAATCTGTGTGTTGCTGGTGGGGTCCGGTAACCCCCGGTCGCACCTCCTGAGGCGGAAGCTTGGACATTATCTCTCTGTGGAGTCTGTATGAGTACTTGAACTTGTCTTTTAGTAAGATCAGGTTTCGGTATATCAATCTTAGGTACGGGAAGTGGTGGAGGTGCAGGAACGGAGGGCTGTCGAACAGGGAAACCTTGTTGTGGTATTGGTGGGATAGGGTCTGGAGGCGGGTTGCCACCTCCGTCACCGTCGGTGGGCGGGACGCGGACAGGCAGATTGGTGTAAGCGGGTACTCCATCCTCTAGATAAGAATTCAGGAATATGTCTTTAGTAGGTCTGTGATTTACTTTAGTTGGAATCAGTGGTGGCGGCAGATTTTTCGGTATTTCTGAAATGACCTCAGGCGAACCCTCGGCCACTAGATACATGCTATTTACGAGATTATTTCGTGCACGGTCTATTTGCTCTGATTTTACTCGGATCCCTTCAGTAACTAATTCATTTTCTTGGGCCTTATCTGATTCTTTAAGTCTGTCTTCTCTACGGAGTGCTTTTTCAGCACGCTTATGTGATTCTTTACGCCAACATTCTATGGCGTCTTTCTGAGATTGTATGGCTTTCTTTTTCCATAGTGCTTCTTCTACTTTCATGATGCACTCGGCATCCCATGTTCCAGTAACAGGCCATCTATGTCTTTCGTCTAGATGCCTAGTATAATCGGCCCATAAATCTAGATACAATATGGCATCTAAGCCATGCTTGTGGTACATAAAATTTCCAGGAGTGTCCCTAGGGGGGATAGGAATTTCTTCCTCTAGTATCCCTTTCCTAGTTCCTATCTGTTTTAACTTGTTGAAAAACGGCATCTTGTTTACTTAATACTGAATGCTCAATCCTTGCTACTTAATACTGAATACAGCTAATTACACAAGAACACAATAATGCACATTAAAACAGTCACACTCATACCACGACATTAATCACATGGAAAACATTTGAAACATATATGACTACCCCCTATATCGGATGTACTGCTAAACAGCACAGATACACTGCTGAGAACAGTGCAGAAACTTGGAATAACGGATATACTGCTAAACAGTACAGATACACTGTCTAAAACAGTGCAGACACTTGAAATAACGGATATACTGCTAAACAGTACAGATACACTGTCTAAAACAGTGCAGAAACTTGAAATAACGGATATACTGCTAAACAGTACAGATACACTGTCTAAAACAGTGCAGACCGTGTTTGTGTACCCAAACCCGTCTTGATACGTCCCAGCAATGGTACTCACCGGGAAGCACGGAAACAGAAGGCCTCGGAAAACTCGACTGGACCGGACTGGACTCAACTCGACTCGACACGTGGATACTTCGGAAACTGGTGGGCCTCTTGACACCTCGGACCTTGCTTCTTTCGGCTAGGCTCTGGTCGGGATCCTCCGCACTCCTCACCGCCTCGTCTGGGTGCTGATCGCAGTCTTCGTCACCTCCGTGGGCCAGAGGGAGATACAGGAAATCCTGCCAGTACGCGTAGTTTCCGTCTAACTGATGGCAGGGGATAGAGCTTGCAACGCACCAACCGGCGCGTGGGGTGGGGGAGGGGTCCCTATTCGGGCGCCAAAATAATGTGGTAAATATTTGATTTACCGTCTTAATTTCTATGCAGGTAAGTACTTAATCAATAATAACTCAATCGGAAAGAAAAAGGCAGAGTCCGTGGTGTTAGAGTTCTTAGGGGTTTTATTCCTTAAAAAGGAATAGTCATGACCTGGATATCATGTTGCTGTAACCACAGGGGTTCAGGAAGGGATAGAGCAATATTTTATTGACAATACATAGCTTATATACTTGACTTGCATTATAGAAATCTATGCAGTAGGCGTAACAGCTGAGAGAAACAAGATAACAGCATCCACGTGATAGTGATACGTAATTAGAAGGCGTGAACTGGGCGTGCACATGGAGGTGTGTACTAGAAACGTCACAGATAGGTGTCACAGTGGGTGGCAACGAAGCAGAATTTTGTAATGTCAGCAGAAATCGGAAGCATGGGTGCGCGCGCAGCTGCATGACGTATGATTGACGTGAAACAGACGGGTGCAGGGGACTTGACATTTACACTGGCGGAAAGAGACAGAAGTCTGGCATGTCAGATCAACTCGTACTTCTATCATATCGGATATCTGATGTTTGGGAACCATACTATCTAGAGGGAAAGGTCTCTGGGGCAGAAGTTGTTCTATACTGACTGTGAGTGCGTGTATAGGCGCCTAAGTGTCTGCACGGGATGCGAGGGGCATGGGCCTTCCATGGTAACAGAGACTATGAATTACTTGCATGGAGACAGTGGGGCCGGGCCCTTCGCTCTGCAGCTGGGGGGATGTTTACTTAAACTAGTAGGCAGGAATGCAGTTTCGAGGAGCGGAACAGATAATTCGAAGGTTGAATACAGTCTTGGCAGGCAGCAGGCTGAGCTAAGCGCCATGGGCCGCACAGGGAGTAGGACAGAGGTCACGAGTACAGAGGCTGCCTGGGCTGAGGCTTTCAGAGTCAGAAAGCAAAGAAAAAAGGCTTGATGGCAGAATTCAGGGCCTAGTGTGCCAGAGCTGAAAAACGTGTGAAGTACACCATAAAAAGACGTTGGCAAGGCATACTTGGAAACGGAATATTCAACCCATTCAGGGTGGGTCTGAAAGAGGACATGTTAACGGTGGACGCAAATGTATTTGCGTCTTCATAGCTGGCACAGGAGGGAAATTACATGCACTTTAAGCTGGTACATGGAGACGGTGGGGACACGCTAGGGAACATTACTTGACCATAAAATTTATATTTCCTCACTCTTCTCACATATCTTGTCCTCAACCTCTCCTTGAAGTTATGTGAAAGAATTATGCTTACACTTCCTTTTTGGTAGGCCCAAAGAACAAAAGTTGTCTAGTAAGCAAGAGAGATTGTACTCTATTCCATTATTTAGAAAGGAGTTGTTTCCCTGGAAAAAACAACTATCACATTCTATCCCTTCAAACATTAACAGTCCTGCTAATATTTGTGTTTGGTTGTTCAGTCCTCAGGTGTTGGGGCTAAGTATTTTAAAAGTGAAAGCATTGAAACTGTGACAAGTCGTCTGTGCTGAATTGTAAAAGGCTGTGGTAACAGAGGTGTAGATTCAAAATGTCTGCACTATCTATCTCGTAACTGGTGGAAGGAACAGGGAGCTTCCTATTGCATTATATTAACTAAAAAGTAACCCCAAATGTAACTACAAGAACAGGAGTATTATTGAGGCCAACCAGAGGTGGAACAATCTGAATATATCTATTGATTGTGGCCTCAATAGAGTGGGTGGGTGACCTATCCTAAGTTTGTGCACTATAAATTTGTCATCATCGACTGGCTCAATCTTTACTCTTATGGGTTTGGCTGCCCGGGACCACAGAGGAGTCACCACTGGGTTGCATCTCCATTGCCTTCTTAAAAGAGGGTATGTCTCTTGTTGGTTGACTTTTTCTGACACCTGATCAAGCACCACTTGCCTTACTTGAGCAATGATGTTGTAGGCTAGTCATAGTCCATTCGGGAATCTGCTTGTTTTCTGCTAGGTGTTATCTCTATGGGTGGACATTGGTAGGGTCCACTGGGTCACCGCGGCATGACTTGCTCCGGAAGATGTAAAATTAATATTTTCTCTGCAATTCAGTGTATCTGATGGAGTAAGGTGTGCCACTGCTAATGAGAGAGGAGAATTGAAATGGGTGGTTGCTTCCATATTCAATATATTTAACATTTTTCTCTTTCAGGAAGTCAAAGACAGTTTGAAAGTCTCTTTAGATTTGGAGGGTGACCAAAGAGAGGTTCTTAAACATCATTTTCCTGGGGCCCTGGCAGACAGTGGAACCACCATCTCATGCTTTTCTGAGTATCTCTTCGTTTAGCTTAATAAAACAAATATAAGCTAGGATATCAGGTGGTTCTGTGTTCCTCCTTCCAGGTCATCCAGCTCTGTGACCCTGTCCAAATACCAGGTCATCCAGCTCTGTGACCCTGTCCATTTAAATGCCAGTTTTATCATCATTAGCAAGTATCTGCTGGAAGAGGCTTCACATGTATCGCTTAACATCTGGCCATCCACATTAATGGGAATAGCTATGCTTCAGATATCCTGCTGGTGAAAGCAATTTTCTAAATCTCCTACTTGGACCAGTATAACCAGAAGTTGTTGTTTGTTTTAAAATTAGAACCTCTTATTGTAGCTTTTCGACTTCTTAATTGTGGGTCACCCCAATGTCCTCCAGTACACATACCATATCCGCTATTGTGTCCAGGTCTTGTTTTACATTGCAAAGTTCCTTGGTTAAATCTGGTTTTACTATGTGTAGGTTCATTCTGAGTGATTCAAACAGGGACTTCATTTACACCCTTGTGAGTGGGGCATTTT
Source organism: Lissotriton vulgaris (assembly GCF_964263255.1). NCBI lineage: Eukaryota > Metazoa > Chordata > Amphibia > Caudata > Salamandridae > Lissotriton > Lissotriton vulgaris. Next base: position 1,444,173,643 of record NC_141691.1, read on the forward strand.
CTTCAGAGGAGCAGTCTGGCAATGGACCTGCTGTTGGCTGAGGTGTTGTGCACTATTTGTGAGGCTGCATTGCAGATTTAGGTGCAAGGCCTGTAGACTCTTCTCCTTCATGCCCTTATTTGAGGCATCGATACAAAAACGTGCAGAAACAGCAACCGGAGTGCTGTCAACATGGGTTTTATATACCAGGCTGATTCGAGCATGTAAGGCTTTGTCCCAACAATTGTGATTTATTTGTCCTGACTTTATAAAGTTGCTAGTCACTATAGAACATTCCTGGTCATCTGCACCACTGCCCAGGGGAACTTTCCCTGCACCACTGCCCATGGGGACCTTCACAAGAAAAACAGTTTGAGCAGGAATTGCTAGCACGTTCAACTAGATTTAAACTTTCAAAATCATGAGCTCAGAAGGACTCCTGCCACTATATAGCAGCAGATGTGAGGGTCATGTCCCTTGCTTAAAGAGTCTTTTGGAACAGTTGTCCTATGTAATTTGAATGGTGCAGGGCCAAAATATTCACATTTCCAAATAATGAGTAATTTGCCCTGTTAGCTTTATGCAGAGAAGATTTCTGTATTCGTACATTATTACTGTGACTGATGAATGTTGATGTTCCGCCGTAAGTTATCCACAAGCAAGCCTTCTAAATAAATTCATATCATCAGCCTCAGGGTCCTTTAGATAGTCTGTTAAGAATGTTACTTGCAGCCCAGGCAGCAGTCCATCATCTCCTGGGTCGCTCACATGGGGTGGGGAGGGGGGGGGGGCAGCACCTTCAGTCAACAAGCTGGCCCCCTACATCTTCTTGGCAGGTACCACATTCGACACCCAGTGGGTCAGTCCAGGCCTCTGCTCCGTCGTGTTTGTTCTCTTGTTGACCCAACGGAGATGCACACCCACTATTGGAATCAGACAAGACTTTCAGTACCATTGAATTTGCGTTTCAGAATGGCTAGGAACCAGGCTTAGCCTTGAGCACTCCCACCATCCTCAGTAATCTTAACTGATCAGCTGGCTGGTCATCTGCTGTAGCTAAGCCAACTTTACCATTTTGAGTGGTGGCAGCCTCATGTGTTTCATTCTCCCTCTAGACACATCTTATTCGGCTGCCATCTCGCCCGTGCCCCCAACAAATAGAACATTTTAATTAGAAAAATTATCCCAAAATAATTAAAATCCAAAAAGATGAAACGGAAATGTGATTTTTAAAGTTTGAAGTTTCAGAGCAAAAAACACCCCACAAAAGCTAATCAAAATTCACTGTTCGCGGTTGGCCAGGACTTAGACGCAATTTCAGGTTGATCGCAGTGAAGCAGAGGTCAGCAGTCCTGAAGCCGATGTATGGTACTATATGTACTGCAAGCCACAGGTTTTGTTTAACTTTCCATACCATTGATGTGTTTCACTGCACCATATAATATGGCCTCACAGGAAAGTTAAATATGCCAATTGGGGAATTAGTCAATCTTACCATTCAAAGGGGTTAGAGCAAATCCACTGGAAAATTCACTGGGAAAGGAACCAAAATACCCTAGCGAGCAACGGTTAAAAATCACAAAAATTGGGCGTCACCAGGCAAAAAGAATAGGCATTATCTTATATTCATCCTTAACTGTCACCAGCTTTGTTTGGGGGAAGTGTGTACCCATACTGGTTACAGAGTCTTTAATTGTTTTGACGATTAAAAAACAATATCCACAACCATTTATACTGTTTCGCAGAATCAAGCGTAAAGGTTACTATTCATAGAAGATTGGACCCGCAGGATACATAACACGTTGTGCTAGTCTGACAGGGTGATGAATGAAAATGTCAGTCCAAACTAAGGGCCAGATGTAGAACGCCTTTTTGTAAATGCATAGCTTCACAAAATCACAGGTCCTGATTAATGAAGGTACTGATGTGTAGTAAAGCTATGAGAGTGGAGTCCCGATACAGAGAGTGTACCATGCAGAGATTCCACCACATGCACAGATTATTCCGTGAGTGCGGAGACTCCACCACGATTGCAGAGACTCTGCACTCATAACTTTACTACACGTAAGTACCTTCTTGAACTGGGGGCACAGTATTTGTGACCAAAACATGTCTATTTACTATCTTTTAAACATAACAACTCATTTTGTGATTCAATTAAGCCTTTTTGAGTTACAAAATCGGATTCCCAAAACTTTCGGATTCTCAGTTAGGAAAGGGAGTACAAGAGGCCCTTCCCCCTAAATATCATCTGCAATGCAATTTATCAATGGTGTGTGGCCTCAATTGCAGTTGCAAACCATTGATACATCTCCGTCATGCCACAAAAGCGATTGTAATACATTTGCAAAGGCAAAGCTGGTACTGGTGGTGGTTTCTTTAAGTATCATGGGTGGCTTAAAAAAAAGGATCCCATTTAGAAATACAATGTCATGCCACATCCCTGTTTTTGTAGACATTCATAGGGTTTGCAAATAGATACCTGCCTAATTATAATGCATTAGGAAGGTAATTCAGCAAAACCCTGTCCATTGCAAAATCAGAGACAGATCAAACTGGCAGTCAATAGTTTGTGACTGCGTTTTCCAACCTGTCTTTTGGTGCATCAGCTTTTAAGTTCAGATTGTACGAATATCGATGGGCCTGATTCACAGAACTAACTTAAGACAAAATCCTAAACTTACTACCATTTTGATATTCACAGAAGGCACTTACTCATTTCGGTATTCACAGAAGTTAGGAGTCCTAACTTTAGGACTCCTAAAGCCTTCTATGAATACCGAAAGTCTTAAAGATAGGATTTTTCTCAGTTTAGGAGTAGTAAAATTAGGACTCCTAACTTTAGGACTCCTAAATGCCTTCTGTGAATACCAAAAGTCCTAAAGTTAGCATTTTTCTCAGCTTAGGAGTCGTATAGTTAGGACTCCTAAACAGAGAAAAATTCTAACTTTCATTCTTTCGATATTCACAGAAGGCATTTAGGAGTCCTAACTTTAGTACTACTAAACTGAGAAAAATCCTAACTTTAAGACTTTTGGTATACACAGAAGGCATTTAGGAGTTCTAAAGTTAGGAGTCCTAACTTTACTACTCCTAATTTGAGAAAAGTCCTAACTTTAAGACTTTCGGTATTCACAGAAGGTATTTAGGAGTCCTAAAGTTAGGACTCTTAACTTCAGGTAATACCGAAATGAGTAAGTGTCTTTTGTGAATGCCAAAATGAGTAAGTGCCTTCTGTGAATATGAAAATGGAATAAGTTTAGGTTTTTGTCTTAAGTTAGTTCTGTGAATCGGGCCCAGAGATCGCTCTTCACACCTTGTGTTGCCCTGGGAGCATTCCAAATGTTTATTGAACAGATTTTGCTGTGCAACCTGGATGTGTTTTGTGAGGACTATGTCAATGAAATATAGATTTATTCTACAGATAAACAAAAACTCATCTTTCATGTTACCAGAGTTCTCGTATGAATATATGTGCATTACCACTTTGCAAACTTTGTAACTTTCACAACAACATAGCTAAATTGTTGGGATAAATCACATTCCAAATGGAGAAAGAATGGATGAACATAAAGAGCCCTATTCACATATTGCACTTTGTATGTTTAGCAGTACTGTAGTAGTAGGACTCCAATACTACAGGATTCTATTCAGTATGCAGGGACCCCTGTCACCATCACTCCTATATTTTTTTGTGCAGAGACCTCCGTGGAGGTTGTGGAGCTCTCCGCACTTAGGGCCCGATGTAGGTAAATGGGTTTTTCCGATTTCAAAATACCGAGGCGGGCCGAATCGGTATTCTGAAATCGGAAAACGAGATGTAGGAAAAAAAAACGAAAATATACCGATTCGGTCGTCATCGGTATTGTGATTCGATACGTACGGAATCGGCACGGACCGAATCGGAAAGTACCGAATCGGCTACCACCGAATCGGAAATAGCCGAATCGGCAAATACCGAATCGGCAATTACCGATTCGGTGGTCGGAATACACCCCCATGGCCAAAATGCCCATAGGAATGCATTGAACAATCCGAATCAGTAAAATCCGATTCGGTAAAATCTGATTCGGTAAAATCCGAAACAGCCAATGAGGCGGATCCACCCTCCCCCACCCCAGCAGGGAGTGGCTACCCAGGCAGGTGCAGCTCATTAAGAACTTTCTGGAGAGGCAGCCTGAGCTGAACACTCACAGTGAGCAGCAGTGGGAGCAGGAGCCAGAGAACTGTGGATAGCAAAATGGCAAGCAGCAGTGAGAGCCAGAAGGCTGGCCACAAGAGAAAGCCCAAGTTTACTAGCATGGAGCTGCAGGTGTTGGTGGAGGAGGTGGTGAGGGTGCACAGGCAGCTCTTTGGGAGGCTGTCCCTCACTGTGCCGGACAGCACGAAGAGGAGGCTCTGGAGCGAGATAGCTGAGAAGGTCAACTCAGTAGGTGTCACCCCCAGGACCCTTGATGACCTAAAAAAACGATTTTACGACATCCGCAGCCTGACGAAACGCAAGATGGCTGAGCTGCAGAGGCAAGCTGGACTGACTGGTGGGGGCAGGAACCCGGCGCCACCCCTCACTGAGCTGGAGGAACTGGTGTCCAGCACCATCGAGAGGGAGTGTGTGACAGGAATCGGGACCCTGGATAGCTCAGCCAGAGCTACAGCTACAGGTAAGAAGCATGCGCATCATGACACACCCTACCAGACACCTCCCCTTTAGACACAATGCACAGCCAAACCCCAGCCCAGTACTGTAACCAACATACAAGACAAAAGCATCATGGTAAATGTAGTCAGCAGAAGTTTGCAAAATATGGCAGTGCAGAACCACAATATAGAAAACAGTGGAACACATTCAAAGGATATGCAAGGACATGTGCAATGCTTTAATTGTAGTGACTGTAATACATCCGCACTCAATTTACAAATGCTTCTTTATACCTAGGGGCACCATCAGGCGGAGGACCACAAGCTACTGAGGCACCAGCACCAGCACCAACTACCAGTGCGGTGGCAGGGCCTAGCACAAGTCAGGCTGCCCTGGAGGAGGAGGAGGAGGAGGACAACACCATTGGCCAGGGAAATGAGGGAGACCTTGTAATTGACTATGCATTCCTTCACTCCCCACAAATGTCAGGCACACCCCCATTGCTGTTCTCCCCTGAGAACTCTCCAACAACGGCCCACCCTGTACCTACCACACCTCCTGCCAGGAGTATGGTTGTGGCTCCACTCAACCCTATCCAGGGAGCAGCGGGTCAGGCCCCGGCCACCACCACAACAACACCAGTGGCACCCCAGCCCACACAGCAGGGCGGCAGCAGCAGTACCCGGAGGCGTGCCATTACCAGCACTGCACCGCCGGAACGGGAGGGCAGCGTCTTCCAGGGGCTTGAAGGCAGCATGGTCAAAATCCAGCGCTTGCAGGCAAAGTCCATCATGGCCTGCCAGCGCCAGCTCCGCCAGCACAACCTGCAGATGGGCGAGATGGTGCAAGGCTTTTGTTGACAAAAACAAGGAAGTTGCTGCAGGTCTTGGCAGGCTGACCACAGCCATCACACAGCTATGCGGAAGACTTGACGAGCACGAGCAAGCGCGCAGGCGGGATGCCCGCATGCACAACCGATCTGTTAGCCGCCTTGCTGCTGCAACCGCGCAACTGTGCCAACGTGGGGCTAATATGGAGGCAAGCTTGACACAAAACACCGCTGAGGTCACCAGGGGAATGGCCCGCATAACAACAGCCATGGAGGCCATGATCATTTCCAACACTGCAGCCAATCCAGCCCTGGACCTGGGGGAGGCAGGGGACAGCAGCAGCCGCAGCAGCCCGGCCAGCGTTGTGTCGGAGCCGCGCCGGAGCACCAGGCGCTCTGCAGAAGCCGCAGGACATGCGGAAGGGGGTGAGGCACACCCCAGTGGGGCTGCCAAGCACCCCAAAAAGTAGGCTTGCCAGGGCGGGTGAGACCTTTGACATTTGTTTTCTTTACTTTGACATTTTATTTTGTTGCACATCAGTGCAGTAACGGTGTTGCAACATTATTAAAATTTGCTTTTCCCCACAACCATTTACCAATCTCCTCACGTCTGTATCTGCCATCACTTGGCGTAGACACCCCAGCAGGTTGTGTTAGTGGCACAGCATCGTCGTCGTCATGGTCCTCGTAGTCAGACAACTCGACCTCAGTGCCCTTCTTCACCGCAAGGTTGTGCAACATTGCACAGACAGCTATGATCTTGCAGCAGGTGATGGGGGTATACTGCCTTGCACCTCCACTCTTGTGCAGGCATCTGAATCTACTTTTCCAGATGCCAAAGGTCCGTTCAACTACATTCCTTGTGCTTTTGTGGGCCCGGTTATACCTCCTTTGGCTGGGTGTGGAGGGGTTGAGGTAGGGGGTGAGTATGAAAGAGCGGAGGGCATATGCACTGTCGCCTGGAAGGAAAAGGGGTAACATTACTCACATGCATACATGTATTTCACTTAGCTACTTTGTGTAATGGGGGTCTGATGATGTGTCTCACCTAGGAGGTATCCTTCACCAAATTCGCCAGCCATCAGCCGTGCATAGATGCCGCTCTGTTGAAAAATGTAGGAGTCGTGGGTACTCCCTGGGAATTTTGCTACCAGGTCTGTGATGGTGCACTTCGCATTGCAGGTCACCTGAACGTTGATGGTGTGCGTAGACTTCCGATTGCGGAATATGTATTCTGTGTCAGCTGGGGGGCAAATCGGAATGTGTGTGCCATCTATGCAGCCAATGATTTGGGGAAATTGTGCCATCTGGTAGAAGTCAGCTTTAGTTTGTAGCAGTTCTGCGTGGGTTGCAGGGAAAGAGATGTATTGGTCCATCCTGTGTATCATGGCGTCAAGGAATGTGTGGAAGAACCTTGACAGGCTGCTCTGGGTCACCCCTCCTACCGCTGCAACTCCACTTTGATAGCTGCCAGACGCAAGCAGGTGTAAGCTGCATAGCACCTGGACGTGCGCTGGGATGGCGTGTGCCCTTGGGGTGGGGTGGTCCAACAGTGGTTTGAGGTCCCTGATGAGCTCCAGAATGGTGTCTGAGTCCAGCCTGTACCTCTGTAGGATCTCTGCCTCTGTGAGCATGAACAGGGTGATCCTCTGTCTGTAGACCTGTTCCTCTCTTTGCCATTCCCTCTGTCCTTCCTGCTGTAGCCGTAGCTGCCTTGCAATGACATAAAAAGCTGCCATCCTGCAAGTTGCAATGCATTTTGGGTCTATTTTTATGGGTTGGAGTTGGTTACCACCTGATTGTAATCCATGGTAAATACCGAGTGAATAATACCGATTTAGAGCCAAAAATCGGTATTTCTGTGCTTCCCTACATCTCCCTATCTGTCCGAATCGGGGACTTTACCAATCGGTGATTCTACCGATTCGGTATGTTACCTGATTCGGCTTATTTCCGAATCGCTGTCTCTACCAATTCGGTACATGGTCCGAATCGGATATTTTCCGATTCGGTGTCACTACCGAATCGGTACATGGACCGAATCGGATATTTTCCGATTCGGTGTCACTACCGAATCGGTACATGGACCGAATCGGATATTTTCCGATTCGGTGTCACTACCGATTCGGTACATGGACCGATTCGGTATTTTGATCCGATTCGGTGTGTTGCCGAATCGTTACATTTCCGATTTTCGGTATGTACGTATCGGATTCTTTTCGATTCGGTAGTCATTCCGATTCGGTATTTGTACCGATTTGGACGTTTTTCTTTGCCCTACATCTCGATGGCAGTATACCGATCGGTAAGGGCCCAAAATCGGTATTTTCGGCAGTTACCGATCGGTAACGGCCTACCTACATCGGGCCCCTATATGCATACTTTTGTTTTTCAATGTGGGAGCAACAGTGGGAGTGGCTGGAACATGGGGACTATTTACTATAAAATGGGTGGTGTTTAGAAGGGGTTAAGAGACAGTTTTGGAGGGACACACATCCAACCACAATTCATTCAGCCCATTTCTATTTATAAACTGCACTTCTATAGTAATTACAGCCACAACAGTTGCTAAATAGTGTCTAAAATCCAGTTTAGCCTCATAACCAGTCCAGTACCACAGATGATGAACCACTGGCACTGCCACCCCCTCATAGAAAATATGCGAGCCAACAAATAGATATATATAGGAAAAAGAAGGAACATTTATTTCATATTTCTTTAAGATTTGCATTTTTATCCATGTTGGTGCTCATGATGGAATTGTTCCGTCATGAGTACCAGTGCTTGTGTGCTCACAACAACACCATTCCTTCATGTGCACAAGCGCACTGAATTCCTCTGCTGTAAACAGCAGAGGGATTTCCTTTGTTTTTTTTGCCCTCTGGGGGTGGGGAAGCACTTTTCCAACTTCGCAAGGCATTTTCTTCTTTTTCAATGTAATGGCGATCGTGCGCATGGCGTGCTGACTTCATTACTTTGAAATAGAACCTGAAACTAACCCCCACATGCATCAACCTATTTAGGAAGTGCAAACGGTGCGAATCGGTAAATTCGGCCGTTTGCACTTCCTAAATAATTTTTGGGGATGCATCATGCATTTTTGTGAAATTCGCTATTTTTAGCGATTTCCCAAAATGCGATTGCTTTTAAGGAATCGCAAATTTGCGATTCTTTAAAAGCAATGCATGATTGTTTTTGTAATTGCGAATTAGCAATTAGGAGGTGCAAATTACCACGAGGTTGAACCTCGTGGTAATTTGCGAAAAGTTTTAAAAATGCTCAAAAATGCATTTTTTAAACTTTCATGTTTCAGACACACATGTCCTTAGGACATGTGTGTGTGAAACATGCACTTCAAATTACATTTCTGGGGTGCAGGGGGGGGGGGTCCTTTGGACCCCTCTCTGCACCCTTGGAATGCATTAACAAATTGCGATTTTCAAAAAGAAAATCGCAATTTGTTAAAGCCTTCCCATTGATCCCTATGGGCCTTTTGGCCCATAGGAATCAATGGGAATTGCGAATTCGCACTTTGGAATTCGCATAATATTTGCGATTCGGTAAAAATTGCGATTTTTAACGAATCGCAAATATTTTGCGAAAATATACATGCATCCCATTTTGCGAATTCCAAATTGCGATTCCCTATTTTTCGCAATTTGGAATTCGCAAAAGGACGGGATGATGCATGTGGCCGCTAGTTTCAGTTTCACTGTTTCGGTGCTCTTGGGACTATTTTAGCCCCCCGAGCACCGAAACACACCAGAGAGGCATCTTTAGAAAGTTTTTACATGGTATAAATTGTTATCTATAGATGAAAATCATAGCTATGACGCGTTTCATTTTTTAAAAATGATTTTAAGCGTTTGCATGATTCTCTTATAAGTACACTTAAACATGGTACATCCGAAAATCGCTTCTTTAAAAAAAAAAGATGTGCAGTACTAGTCACCATGAAAAAGCCTTTTACTTCTATAAAGTGAATCAATTGCTTTATAATAAAAGCTGAATGATGTGCATTGGGCCCACGCTCTAAAACTGGAGATGACTGATGCAATGAGTCAGTGGAAATGTACCTCTTCAAATGCCAGGGTGCTTCGAGCCCGACTAACCCCTGACCTTGTGACTTAGGTGTGCTGCTTCGATCAAAGAACAATATGAAAGCCTTCTCTCTTCCATGAGAAGGAAAAAATGACAATGAACTCAGTGGTAAAAGAAATTGTTCTACATCTAAGAAATCCTGCTAAAGACAGATTAGTATCGATTTCTCGCTCTCCTTACCTTGAAGGAACCTCAACTACAAAAGTGGTTTGACTGTGAACTTCACATTCATTTTCACTTCAGGTATTAGAGGTCGATAACGTACACCACAGATGTTGCAAGAAACTTGTCTATTTAGAAATGCACACATACACTGGAGAGTTGGTGGGTAGGCGAATCCATGTGTAATGCGGACCTTCCCTGCGGCTATGAGTGCCAGAGTTTTATGGACATCCCTTCAGAAGCATAGAAATCAGGTGCATCCTTTATCAATGAGATTAAGAGTAAAAATAGCACACATTTTATCCAATATAATAAACAAAACCAACAATATCATAAACGGAGCAAATAACATACCAAGCCTGTCTCCCTTCTGTCTGTTTTATTCCTAAAATGTCATTTTAATTGACCTTATTTATTTTACATGTTGCACGATGTTGCTTTTAATCAAATTTTAAAAATAATAGCACTGATCTGGTGCTTGCATAGTATTTCACGTAACCCTCTTCCAATAGAAGTTTTGGAATGTTCAATATTCTCAGGTAAGTAAATGATGGTCACATGGTCAACCAACCTAAAAGTGTTTACATAGGGGTCGACATGTTGCCCTGCAGCCACATCACCGTGTTAGATGCGACATAAAAAGTTAATTGAGATAGCGCATACATCTGGGGTGTGGGGAGTAGCATTGTTTACAATTCCGTTATTAGGGAGGTTAGCCTATGGTACTCTAGGGTAGATTTAGAAGCCCCTTGCAGTACATTTATGCAGCAGTTGACGCAACGGCGGTGTAAACGATGCGCCACAATGCAACATATTTACAATGTGATGCATCTAGTGAGACGCGTCACGTTGTAAAGCTCTACACTATATAATACCTGCGTCAGGTATAATGTATGCAGGGTGGGCGTTCCCTCGCAAGGAGGCCCAGTAAAAGTGACGCAGTGAAAACTACAAGATTTCACTGAGTCACCTTTACGTCTCCGCTGCATCGAAACCTTACACCTGCTTGTAGCAGGCGTAAGGAGTGACACAGCACAGCAAGTATAGGGCGCCCCCGAGCAGCGCTGGAGTTGCGTCGCACTTGCGACAAAACTCCAGCTCTGCGTCACTTTTACAGCATCAGATGCGTCACACATCTCTCTATTCTTGCGCCATGGTGCGCCGCATTGTAAATGTGGCGCATCCACAGTGGCACAAGGGGTTTCTGCTGTGACGCCAAATAACTGGTGCATCCCTGCTGATATGCAGGGATGCGCCAGTTATTGTAAATCTGCCCCTCTGTGTTTAGCTTTGGGGTGAGTCAGGAAGTGTGCCTGGACCAGTGAGGGTAAGAGGAGGAGAATGAAGGATTTATCTCAGGACCAGCATGTTACAGGACATCATCACCTATTTTAAACTACGCCTTAATAATCCAAATAACTTTGGTATATGTTTGTATTTTCTTAAGTGTGAAGGCGACCCAAAGGCATGTGCTCTTTACAAATAAACAAAAAAACAGGCAACATAATCCGATAAACAATAGCAGGTAGAATGTCAAGGACAGACAAAAGAATATAGCCAGTTAGAAGATTACAGATAAAATATTAGAAAAGTATATTCGGTTCTAGGTCTCAAAGAGTTTTGGATAAGGAGAAATGTAAGCTCCTTTTTATAAATTGCAAGACAGGAAGTGCAAGACAGGAAGTTAAACAAAGAGCAGGTGGAAAAGTGGTTACTGGAGAAACTTTCAAGCACTGCTCTTGTTAGAAAATAGGATGGAGCAAGGAGAAGTTGTTCTGCATTTCTCAACCCCTGATGAACGCCCTAGGTTATGAATTCCTCAGCTAAACAGGAAGGAGAGGATATTTGTAGGGCTTTTTGGGAGATTAATGCCATTTTAAATCGCACTCTAGCTTCAACAGGAAGCCACTGTTGTGTTTTAAGGACAGACATGACGTGGTTGAATTTCTTACACTTAGATGCCAAGCAAGCATTTTTCATGTAGCACTGCTATAATAGAGCTAAGTTAACTTTCTGTGAAAGGCAAGTGAAAAGCCAATTGCCATAATTCAGGCTGTAAAGAGCAAGCAACTGAACCCAGGTGTTTAAGTTTTGTTGAGGAATAAGCTGCCAGATATCAGAGATCAATCTAAGCTGGTAGCTTGAGCTCTTGTTTATGGCTGAGATTAGTCCGTATATGTAAAATCTATTGTTGTCCAGGATGATACTCAGGTATCTGACATCATCCACGAAAGGAGGTTTCCAACACAGAAGAGACTGCAGTGTTCAATCCACAGTTGAACAAGTAGCAACTCTCTTTTAGAAGTGTTGATATTTAAATGGTGGTTAGACATTGATCTTTAGATAGTTTTAGGGTATTGAAGAGAAAGGAAATATCATTTGGAGATTAAATCTTAAAATAAATCTGTGTGTCTTCAATATATTTATGTTACTCTATCCAGAGAATTCAAGAGTTCCTGATGGCAGCCCTTAATGGTTTCCAATACACGATTGGTGGAACAGGTACTTTAAATAAATATTTGGATTACGGCACACAATTTATTATTCATCTGGATAAAAGTCCCTGTTCATTCCTGGGCCTAGGGCCGAACGCCCTTGGACATAAGAAGAGAATTAATCAGAAGCAAATCAACAATCCTAACTTTCTATACACTAGATTTCAAAAACATCTCTTGGGAGTCAATGAGGAGATTTGGTGTGAGTTTTCAAAGTTTTATAACATTTTAGTAAGTACATCTTTATTCTCAAAATAGGTAATCAATTCATTTGTAATGCAGTGCAGAGCAATTGCATGAAGTACGTTCCATACAAGTAAATCTCTATTCTAAGTTGAGGAAATGAGAGAAAAGGTATCTTCAGAACTCATAATGAGTTCCAATTGAGTGGAGAGAGCATAAAGCTTTTAAGCAATCCTTAGTCAGTTATCACTTTCCATAAGTAGAAGTTCACAAACTTTCAGTAGAGTCTCAAAGCAGTATAGATTCAGGCAAGGTAAATGAATAGGTCTCTCTGAGTAAATCAGAGAAAATCTAAGCAAAGGGCTCAGCAGAGAGTCTAGACAGGGTCTGAAGAACATCCACACCACTAACCATACACATTGTGCAAGTTGAGGTTTTGTTCCACTCTCCATTTTTACTACAAGACAAAGCAGTTCATGGTTAGGTCTAATCTCTACATCACACATATGAAACCATGCTTTTTTTTTCACATTCCAACGTGCCAATTTTACTCATGAACAGAAATATTTTATGGAAATTAAACTACACAATTTAATACATTATTGCATTCTATGAAAAGATCTCTATGGGGAGGTCAAAATCAAACCTTTTCTATTTGTTCATGTTCAGTTCAGCATTTTTGCATCATTGAAAGTCTTGCATCTTTCATTATTAACATTCCTGACCTTAGGTCAGAGAAAAGGAACAAATGCATTCAGATGTTTTTCTAAAATAATACAGCATCTATGAAAGCCTAGTGCTCTCACTTGCTATTAAAATGTGGCTTTTTGTTTGAGGCCTGCATGTTATTTCTACAAGTTATTTGCATTCATTTATATTTATTAAAAACGCTCTAACACAAAGTTAAACTGAGACCTTCAGTTGACAATGTTGGAGGCAACTGAAGGCTTGAGGAATACAATTAAGCTAGAATATACTGAGACAAGGAAATGAAGTGCAATGTCATCACCCTGTAGAAGAACAATCGCTGTGTGGGAGCCCTGTCTGAAATGACAATATTCTAGTGGATAGTTTGGATGTGATGACAACATTGGAAGGATGAACAAGTTTCAATCGATTTCTTTAGGAAAGTTAATACTAAATTAGGGTGGAAATTGTTAAGTTCATTAGCTTTAGGGGAAGGTTTCTTTAAAAGACTGGGAACACCCCTTGAACAATCAACATTTTTACTAGATTGGTTCAGTCTTTCAGAAGTTTTTTTAGCTATAATTTTGTCTAACACAGTCTCCAAAATTTCAGTAAAATGACGCCAAGTTATCTGAGTTTCAGTGTTGAACTTTCAGTCAGTCAAAGGATTGGAGGTTGGGGGAAGTGAGAAATCAAAGGACTTTGCCTTCCTTGTAAATCATTTTACAAAGTTTTTCCATCTGTATTCAGGTATGTTGAACGTGCCAGCAAAGTTTAGGTTAGGTTTCTGTTCAAATATCTAAAATAAGTTTTGGGCAGCTCATGGAGGCATTCAATAGTGATTAGATGTATGTTTTTCGGCAGCCATAGACTGAGTCAGCTTTGCTGGTGAGTGGGAGCTTCTCTGAATATTCTCAAGTTGTCTCAGGAATTTTCCTTCAAGAACCAGGGAATGCATGGCTTTGACCTTTTCCTTTTCCTTTTTAGTGGATCACATTCTTCAATTAGGTCACTCATGATAGCATGACCCTTCCTTCACTGAAGAAATGTTAATGTTTTGTGGTACTAAGGTAAGGGGAAGGTTCATCCAAACCCCCTTCTTGCAGTGCGCTTATGTCAATATTTCTGGTATCTTGAAACAATCAATTTTTTTTCTTTCAAACCCTTTATAGAAGACCAACAATAAGTATACATCTCAGCATACTGCCTACAATCACAATTAGGCCGGCAAAGCGACATTTCACAAGTGCAGGAAACGTTTTAAAAGGGGGTAGGGGAGTACACAGCAAGCCCCCTAAATCCCTTCCGGGCCAGCCGCGTTGGATGGAGTACTTAGCTGTAAAGGAAGGAATATCATTGTATGCATATAGTATCAAAACACTTACAGTCAACGGAATCATAGATAGTGAACGACTCCACTGATGTACTGTAATCTAGGGAGATATGACCACGGTGAATGGATATTCCAGCCTATAAAGTATGAGGTAGTGTCCCGTATTGTCCCTTATCCTCCAATGTATGATATGTGCGGGACCGGATGACAAACTCTGTCAGGGGGCATTGGTTGCTCATCATGAGGCTTCTGCGTCAGTGTCAGTGGCATGTTCCAGTAAGTTTGCAGGGGGCCCCATATGTCTTTTGGACGTGATGAGAGGGGTTGAAGATCCGCATATATATGTAACTGCTCTTGACAATAAAGAAGGTCCCGGAGCCAGTCCATAATATTCAGCGCTCTTCCTCTGCCCCATTTAGAGGCAATTCCTCTTATAGCGAGTAGCAGCGCCAGGGAGGTGTATTTGCGTACTTTGGCAACAAGGGGTTCAGTGTATCCCAACAGGGCAGTTAGGGGATCTGTAGGGATATGTAGGCCTGTCATAAGGTCTAGTGCTGCAAGTATCTCTACCCAATAGCGCTGTATAGGTGGGCAATCCCAAGCCAAGTGTCTGAAGTCGACCCCTTCCCTTCCTCAGTGGTCGCAGTGATCGTTGTCACAGATCTTCAGTCTGTACATCCGCGCTGGTGTATAATATAAGCAATGGACATATTTGTAATGTATAATTCTAAACCTACTGCTGACAGAGATTTCTCCTGTCTGTTTACAGCAGTACGTCCACTGTTCCTCAGTTATGGGGTGACCCAGTTCGTCCTCCCATCTGCTTTGGGCCGATGGTGGATCATATTCCCTGTTGGCTTGTACAGTGTGAAATAATAGCGAGAGCACATGTGCAAGGGCATCTTGTTGCAATAGAACATGTAGCGAGGGCATTATTGGGGGTTCGAGGAGGAAAGTGGGTGTGACTGCTTTCACATCCTGTCGGAGTCTAATGTAATAGAAGTGTTCTAAAGGGGTGGGGTTCACATCTTTAAAAAATTTGTCGCTAGTGCTAAACTTCCCACTTGTATAAAGATGTCCCCAGGCGTGAATGGAGAGCTTGCGGAATAGCCAGCGGCAGCCACCCTCCTGCGTAACTGGGAGATCCTGCCGCCAGGGGAGGGGCAGGAGCGGGGAATACAATAGTGTGCATTGGGTTGCTTTGGCATGGTCATGCCAAGCACTGACAGTGCACTGGACGATGGTAGATGTGAGGTGTATGGGGAACCCCGGGGCACTAAGATAGGCGGTACTGGGGATGAGGTGCATGGAGCCATCTTCTATCGCCAGGTGAGGCACGAAGGGGGGGTTTCATCCAGTATGCAGCATAATGTGCCAGTGCACAGCTAAAATACAATTTAACATCCGGTACAGAGAACCCACCCGCACTAAATGGACGCGTGAGTATGTCCCATTTTAGCCTGGCTTGTTTCCCTCCCCACAGGAGTCGTATGAGTTGAATCTTGATGGCTGATAAAAAGTGACGACTGGGGGCATATGGGATATTTACAAATAAATATAGGAGTTTGGGTAGTATGACCATTTTCATTATGGTTGCTCTACGAGCCATGGATAGGGGCATCGCATTCCATCCAGTGATTTTGTCCGTGATGGAGTCTAACCCACGCCCATAGTTAGCTCTCATGAGCTCCTCGCGAGCGCGAGAGACAGTGATTCCCAGATAAGCAAGGGTGTCATCACACCATTTAAGGGGAAAATCAGGGGTGAATTTCATGGTGGAATCAGTGAGGGGATATATCTGGGATTTGCTCCAGTTAATGTTGACCCCTTACAGTTGCAAAAACAGAATATGGGATTCAGGCTGATGTCAGGATGACACAGATATAGAGTGATGTCATCAGCATATAGAGATATGAGTATCTGCCTTTCTGGATAAATGATGGCATGGTCTCGGTAGTGTTGTCTAATTTTTGCGCCAAGGGGTTCAATGGCCAGGGTGAATAGAAGAGGGGACATCCCTGTCTGGTGCCCCTTGCCAGTGGGTAAGAGGAAGATCGTAGGCCATTGACCATCACAGTGGCGCGGAGTCCTGTGTATAATAAATTAATCCAGGCCAGAAATGGGGTGGAAATCCCATGCGCACCAGGTCAAAGGAAAGGTAGTCCCACTCCAGGGAGTCAAATGCCTTGGTGGCATCGAGGAATATGGCCTCGTTTTCGGGGTCTATGGCGTGAAGCAAGGCGAACAAAGTTCGCAGATTGTGGGCTGTACTCCTAGTCGGGGCAAACTCCGATTGATCCGGAAAGACCAGCACTGGTATAAGGGGGCTGATACGGTTTGCGATTAATTTAGCAAGGATTTTAGCATCTACATTAATAAGAGAGAGGGGCCTGTACAAATCTAGGTGCGTGGGCGGTTTACCTGGTTTGGGCAAGGAAATGATGAGGCCTTCGCGCATTGTCCGGGGCAGAATGCCGGTTTCTCGGGCCTCTTCAAACACGTGCCTCAGTTCCTGGATAATTAAGTGCTGATACAATTGATAAAACTAAGCCGGAAGGCCGTCTGGGCCCGAAGCTTTGCTTGATTGTAATTGCATTATGGCGGAGATGATCTCTTTATCCTCGTGGTGTGCTAGAAGGAACTCTCTTTGGCAATTTCCCAGCCAGGCTATGGCGGTGATCTTGAAAAATGATTCAAAGTCCACCGGAGTCTGGCGGTGGGAAGTGTACAATTCTTTAGAGAATCGTTTAAACACGGTGAGTATATCCGATTAGTTCCTGTGTGTTAGACCATCCTCATCTTCAATTTCTAATGCAGCGTTGGTGAAACATGGAGGAGGGATGGAAGAAGCCAATGCCCGCCCCGGTCTCTCTCCCTCTCTGTATTGGCGAGCCTTATGATATTTTCCACTAAATTTACATTCATGCTCTGCAGTTTCTTGATTATCTGTGAACAGTGTGCGTAAGTGTGCTTGTAATGTGGGAGAGGGTGTGGTTTGGATATCTGGCTCAGTTCGCTTTATGTCTAATTCTAATTTGTGGAGTGTATTGCAAATATCTCTTAACACCCTCCCCCACTCTTCGCCAGACAGATGCCTCGTATGGTAACTTTAAAAGCCTCCCAGATTGTAGAGTACTGAGGGACCATTATTACAGAGAAAGAAATCTGATATCTCTTGTTCAACTTTGTCTTTAAAAACAGGGTCAAGAAGGGACTGTGGATTGAGGCGCCGTGATAGATATGGGGGCTCCTCCTGTGGCAGGGTGAGAGTCAGCAATACAGGAGAGTGGACCGAGTATGTAGGGGGTAGGTAAGATGCGTGCGACGTCCAAGTTGCCAGTCCTCTTTCGACCAGCCAATAGGCTAGGCGAGACCACGAACCATAGGCAAAAGAGTAGCAAGAGCCCTGATGTGTCAGTAGGTGGTGAGTTCTCCAGGGGTCCGTGAGGTCGCTTTCCTCAACCATCGTTTTGTGGACTAATTGTGCAGCTGTGTAATTGTGTGGTTGCGGGTGCAACCTGTCCAGGCTAGGGTTAATTGTAACGTTAAAGTCGCCTCCCCATAGCAGGTGTGTGGTGCCCACATCTTGTACCTATCCCCACAGTACCCGAAAAAACTCTGGGTCGTCCGAGTTCGGACCATAGCACGACACCATTGTGATGGACTGTGCGGATAGCCTCCCCCACATAATGTTGTATCTTCTTGAAACTAAACAATCTATATTTTTTAGGCAAAGTATTTACAGTGGGCAAAGGCTAATGGGAAAGGAACCTGAAGATGGTTAGGCAAATCCATAAAGATGGAGGCTTCAGTTGTCAGTAGGAGATCTTTGAATATGTATTTGCCGCAAAGAAACATAGAGATTAAACATTATTTATAATATAAATATTTGATTACCTGATGCATGTGTTATTCACACTTTGCATTAAATGGCCTTTAATCTGACTATTGAGGCACTAAAAAGCAGAAACATCCAGGGAAAGGCACTAGAAGGAGTTCTACTGATCAGAGGGTGATTTTCTACAACAGATTGTTGCTCTACTACCATGTATGTCTTAATGGTCACAATTGAAATTGAAGCTCAATGGAGAAGAAGAAAATCCTGATAATGTTTGAGGTACCTATAAAATAGATTTTGTAAAAAGCAGGATATACAGGTTAAATTTTGAAATAATGTCAGAAATCTCCATCAATGCAATGCTTATGCTCATGTACTAAAATAAAGTAATTCAGCAGACAATCAATTCAGAGTGAACTAGACTTCAGGAGGAAGAACTCTACTACTTTTTGGAGAACATTAAACAAAATTATTAGCACTCTACCTAGAGCAATAAGCTCAAATATCTCTGAAACCACATGCGTACACTATCAATCAGAGCACTTTAAAGAAAGAAATATTCACTGCTTTAGGAAAGACAACCCTGAGTTGACACAGCCATTAGGAGAATGCAGAAGCTGAAAACCCCAGCTGAGTACTGCAAAATAAAACACTAGAAGATACAAACCCTATTATTGCAAATCGGTCTGAAGGGTTTAAATGGGATAACATCAGTCGAAATCCATCTCTTAGTCCGGATAATTCCAGCAATATGAAGCTGTCCATTAGCTTGATACTATCCAAGGTCAAATATCCTGCCTCCCCAAAGAATACCCAGTTTTCTGGGTAGAACAATTATCCCCACTCTTTATTTACATATTAGGTAATAATGTCACGAATATTTAAAGAAGGGGATAAATGCAAGCCTAGAAACTACCATCTGGTGGCTTTTTAGTAGACAAAAAAGCCACAATTTTTACTGTAGCTATACTGGAAAAACATCTGTCTTGGGCTGGTGCCAACACCATACATCCACTAAACCAAACAGGCTTTACCAAGAACACAGGAACACAAACTAACATTATGGCTCTCTCCCTGCTGAATGGCTTTGCAATCATTTATAAGCAAGTGATTCATTTAAGCTTCATAGACGACAAAGCTGCATTCAACTGGGTGGATCGCAGCAACCTATGGAATAACTAAAATGGAACATTCCACCCTGCCTGTTTGAAGTGATACAGATGCTTTACACTAAGACGTTGATACGGGTCATTGTGGTGGGCTGCTCGGACTTGTTGTGCAATTTCTAAAGCAGGGATGTGTGCTTGCTCCAGCTCTCTTCAATTTGTTCCTTTATGATCTTCCATTAACTCCAAGCAAGATTAACAGTCAGGCCCCAAGACAGGGAGAGATACAACTCTCCAGCTTACTTTATGCTGACGACCTAGTGCTAGTCAGCAGGATGAAACTGGACCTACAATGGCCTCTGGACGCAACCCTTGCTTACTCGGAGTTAAATAAATTGACAATTAATGTGAAAAAATCACAACCCTAATCGTCAATAAAAGAGGGGTAAAATACCAACTTTACCTGCCACCTGGAGAGAGATAAGATAGAACCTGTCAATGTCTGCAAGTACCTAGGAGTGCTCTTTAATGCCAATGGAAGGTTCAGCAAACAATTGGAAGATATTAAAAGGAAGGGCAATGCATTAATAGTTGCCTTGGGAGCCCTGCATCAAAAGATGAAGGGCCCAATGTTTACCCCATTGCTGCAAGGCGTCAAAGTTAAGATCCTTCCCAAATTACCCTTTGGGAGCAGGACCCTGAGAGTTCAGGACAATACCATCCTGGAGAAAACAATAACAAAACTTGTCAGGGGCATTTTCAAATTACTGTCATATACATCTCCTCACCAAATAAAATTGGAGTTTGCCCTTGTGAAGCCATCCCAGTCTTAGCAGGCAGCTTTTGTGAATTGTTGCCACAAGTTTAAAGCATCAAGCAAGGACACCTTAAGTCATCACCTCGGGCTTGATATAGAAAGGAGGTCTCAGCAAAAGTCTACTTAAATTCTGCCATAACTGGGCCTCTCCTCAGCATGTAATCTATCACTTAGCAGGGTTGAATGTACAAACATACCAACATTAAATAATAAACCGTTTTCACAGCCACAGATGTCTAACCCTTAAGTACTATACAAACCTTAAGCCTCAGTGCTACATAGGAGATCTGTATAACAACTTGAGAAAATAAAAGTTCCTAAAACATAGGTTGGGAGTCCTGCCCTTACTGAATTGTGCCCCACCATGGAGAAGAATAGAAGGCTAGAACAATTGCTAGCTATGTGGACAGGGGATGGAACATATTGCCAATGTGTTGTGTCTGTGTAAGGTTAATCTTGTACACCGATGGGCTATTCTAAGAAAGAAATTCAGTAAAAGCAGAATAAGGTATATATCGAGGCAGCTGTAGCTTGTTTTATCCCTGAAGGTCTTCAACTGAAATGTGCAGTTGTACCACATGTTAAGATGATAGAGAAAATGTTGTCGACTCTGGAACAAGAAAGCAAAAGTTAGAAACAAAGGAAATTTAACTGGAATCGACATTCGGAGCAGGGAGGGCCAAGCTGGGAGACTACCACAATGCACTTTTTGTATCTCTCTGCAGTACCAAACTAGTCTGAGACTAGGTACAAAATCATTCTACATTTCAAACATTGTAAGCGTTTTGTTGATCCAGGCATAGAAAAAAACAGGTGAATCCACAGTTGAGTAAATACTCGAGTGGTCTGGGTCAGGTGGACATTAGGCACAGAAACACTTTATTACTTTTTGAATGGTTTTTGCTAGGCGGACAACAAGCACCAAATCACTTTATTAGCATCAAACTGTAAGTTGCTACTGTTGCTACTAATGAGGAAACTTCTAGTCATTATTTTATATTTCTTGCCTAGGACGAGGTGAAGTATTATTACGCTCAGAGGGGTACAATGAGGTTCTTTTACATTTATAACTTAATGGGAAATGTCTCATGTAAATACATTTGAAATGGAATCGTTCATTTTTTAATAGCTTTTCCAACAATGGGCAAATGGAAACAAAATCTTCCAAAGTGTCCTTGTGATGGTAAATCGAATCAGACAACTTTACACGTTATTTTATTCTGTGATTTCTAAAGAGACATCAGGAAGAGCATTTTACGCCCATTATTTATTTTGTTTACATATGCAATTGTCTTTGATTTTATCTGTAATTTAGAAAATAAAAGAGTTTGTAATGTGGTGGTGGTTTATATTCAAATGGCAAGCAAAAGTATAATTCATACTTAGAGGCTCTACCTTATGAAGATGATGGGATCGGTATTGACTAGCAATCTTCAGGGATGCTGTGTGTTGACGTAGTACATATTCTACACTTGACACTTTATGTACAAGTTATCTTCTGGGTTAAATATTTATTGTATCATGCTCATTGTGTTTATCTATGTACAGAATATTTTCTAACTTCTTATTTGTTTTAATGTATTGATTATGATGTATTGTGAAGATGATCATAATTATCATTTTTTAGTATGCTTTTATGGTTGTATTTTCTTTTTAACCGAATAAAGCTGTTTTGATTTGATTTGAACTGGAATCAATCAAGGAAATAGGGTAGGTCTAACTGGGAGGGATGCATGTTGCACAAATATAGTCAGCCTATTGCATGTTGCAGTTCACCCCTAGTTATAACCATACAACAAGTGAAGGTCAGAGTTTTGACAATACCCACGGTGGGGCTAGCGGGGCAGGCCACTGGAGCAATGCGGCATGTTGGCATATAAGATAGAGGTTTTGTAGTGAGTTTTTATCAGGGGTATGCAAGCAAGTACATTTAATCGCTTGTTGTTCCCCCATGATCTCTTTTGTTCCACTAGAGCGGGGCCTTACATACCGAGCAATCGCCGGGCGAGGTGAGACTTACCCCCACACAAAGCTGGGTGAGTACTTTTAAATGCTATTTTTCCATTTTTGCTAGTTTTTCCATCTTCAGCACGTTATGGCTTAAGGGACTGGTCGTGTACAATGTTTACACGATAATGTGACATATTAAACCTCCCTGTTTTTTGAGCACTGTATACAGTTCACTTCCTCATATTGAGTAACACTATCCTTGACTAATATTTCTTTTCTCACAGGGATGAAGAATTAATTCTGAAAACCAAGCACATATGAGACATATGTTGGGTAGGGTGGTGAATAACCACTGATCCAATTTCTTCGTACTAATTTGTTATTGTTTGTTTTGATACAACTTGAGACATTTGCAGTAGCACACAACATCCTTTTAGGTCCTGAAGAAAGCTGGGTTAGTAACCCTCTTGGCTGAAACATGTTGACCTCACCCTTAGCCAAATGATAGTAAAAACATTTTTTAAACTATCAGGCGGTTTTTAATTCATGGCAGTTGGACAATCTCCAATACATATATTTTTTGCCCCTCTAGTCATTTTTATCACACTTTCACTCTGCACTTGCACTGCACTCCACCAGTCCTTACACCTTGGATAAACGTAGAGGCTGAGTCATCTAGAGAGTAAGAGGCCCAGTACCTATGTACACGTAGTCCGTGTACTATCTTGGCTACATGTGACCCTTCTCTCTCGGTTTTCCAAATGACGAAGCTCCGCCAAATGGGTGGGCTGATGGAAACCTTACTCTAGCCTGTGATGGGACAAGTAATGTATAACTGGTGAACTGTATTTGCTCTAACATAGGCTCTTTCTGTCACACTTCTTTAGACCGTTGTTCTTCCTTTAGTTGATAACTGTTCCTATGAGGCACAGGGTCAGACTGATTTGCATATGGCCATGTCTGAACTGGGGTGGTGTGGAGTGCAAAAAAGAGGATGGATTTAGGCCCAGATTTCTGTACAGGGGTGAATGTATGACATTGTTCTGCATTCTGTCCATCAACTGTGGTTTTTACATTTGTCACCCCGAGGGGGATGGGTATGCTCAGACGTGAGTCCCATGCTCTCCACACCACTGGATTCGAGCAAGCCGGGCTGAAGACGGCTGGAATGCCAGAAACCTGTCCTCAGAAGTTTGTTTCCGGTCCAGGGAAGGCATTGCTTAGCAGTTCGGGCTGGACTGTTCCCATGAGGCACAGGGTCGGACTGATTTGCATATGGCCATGTCTGAACTGGGGTGGTGTGGAGTGCAAAAAAACGATGGATTTAGGCCCAGATCTCTGTACTGGGGTGAATGTATGACATTGTTCTGCATTCTGTCCATCAACTGTGGTTTTTGCATTTGTCACCCTGAGTGGGATGAGTATGCTCAGACGTGAGTCCCATGCTCTCCACACCACTGGATTCAAGCAAGCCGGGCTGACGACGGCTGGAATGCCAGAAACCGGTCCTCAAAAGTTTGTTTCCGGTCCAGGGAAGGCATGGCTTGGCAGTTCGGGCTGGACTGATCCCAGGGGGCACAGGGTCAGACTGATTTGCATATGGCAATGTCTGAACTGGGGTGGTGTGGAGTACAAAAAAACGATAGATTTAGGCCCAGATCTCTGTACTGGGGTGAATGTATGACATTGTTCTGCATTCTGTCCATCAACTGTGGTTTTTGCATTTGTCACCCTGAGTAGGATGGGTATGCTCAGACGTGAGTCCCATGCTCTACACACCACTGGATTCAAGGAAGCCGGGCTGAAGACGGCTGGAATGCCAGAAACCGGTCCTCGGAAGTTTGTTTCCGGTCCAGGGAAGGCATGGCTATGCAGTTCGGGCTGGACTGTTCCCATGAGGCACAGGGTCAGACTGAAATGCATATGGCCATGTCTGAAATGGGGTGGTGTGGAGTGCAAAAAAACGATGGATTTAGGCCCAGATCTCTGTATTGGGGTGAATGTATGACATTGTTCTGCATTCTGTCCATCAACTGTGTTTTTTGCATTAGTCACCCCGAGTGGGATGGGTATGCTCAGACGTGAGTCCCATGCTCTCCACACCACTGGATTCAAGCAAGCCGGGCTGAAGACGGCTGGAATGCCAGAAACCGGTCCTCGGAAGTTTGTTTTCGGTCCAGGGAAGGAATTGCTTGGCAGTTCGGGCTGGACTGTTCCCATGAGTTACAGGGTCAGACTGATTTGCATATGGCCATGTCTGAACTGGGGTGGTGTGGAGTGCAAAAAAACGATGGATTTAGGCCCAGATCTCTGTACTGGGGTGAATGTATGACATTGTTCTGCATTCTGTCCATCAACTGTGTTTTTTGCATTTGTCACCCTGAATGGGATGGGTATGCTCAGACGTGAGTCCCATGCTCTCCACACCACTGGATTCAAGCAAGCCAGGCTGAAGACGGCTGGAATGCCAGAAACCGGTCCTCGGAAGTTTGTTACTGGTCCAGGGAAGGCATGGCTTGGCAGTTCGGGCTGGACTGTTTCCATGAGGCACAGGGTCAGACTGATTTGCATATGGCCATGTCTGAACTGGGGTGGTGTGGAGTGCAAAAAACGATGGATTTAAGCCCAGACCTCTGTACTGGGGTGAATGTATGACATTGTTCTGCATTCTGTCCATCAACTGTGGTTTTGCATTTTTCACCCAAGGGCAATGGGTATGCTCAGACGTGAGTCCCATGCTCTCCACACCACTGGATTCAAGCAAGCCGGGCTGAAGACGGCTGGAATGCCAGGAACCGGTCCGCGGAGGTTTGTTTCCGGTCCAGGGAAGGCATGGCTTGGAAGTTCGGGCTGGACTGTTCCCATGAGGCACAGGGTCAGACTGATTTGCATATGGCCATGTCTGAACTGGGGTGGTGTGGAGTGCAAAAAAAATGGATTTAAGCCTAGATCTTTGTACTGGGGTGAATGTATGACATTGTTCTGCATTCTGTCCATCAATTGTGGTTTTTGCATTTGTCACCCCGAGTGGGATTGGTATGCTCAGACGTGAGTCCCATGCTCTCCACACCACTGGATTCAAGCAAGCCGGGCTGAAGACGGCTTGAATGCCAGAAACCGGTCCTTGGAAGTTTGTTTCCGGTCCAGGGAAGGCATGGCTTGGCAGTTCGGGCTGGACTGTTCCCATGAGGCACAGGGTCAGACTGATTTGCATATGGCCATGTCTGATCTGGGGTGGTGTGGAGTGCAAAAAAACGATGGATTTAGGCCCAGATCTCTGTACTGGGGTGACTGTATGACATTGTTCTGCATTCTGTCCATCAACAGTGGTTTTTGCATTCCTTGAGAGCTAAGCATAAATTTCCTCCTTAACAGAATATGACATAAAAATAACCAGGATCTTCTTGGGTCCGCTTCATGTGAGTTCTTCAAAACAGTTCCCTTTAACAAAGAAATCACAAACCCTTTTATATCTGACCCTTCAAGGGCTTCAGGGACGTTTAAGAGCCTTACATTGTTCTTTCTGGAGTGGTTTTCTAAGCGTTCAAGATCTTCCTTAAGTTCTTTGCTCTGGGCCAATAGCTTAACCATTTCTGCAGAGTTAGTACACATAGTCTTTTTAATCTTAGGAATCTCCAGCTCAATTGCATCAGTTCTTAGGGTAACTTTGTCTAGTCTCTTAGTCAGCACTTCGCAAGAGGCTTGAATGGCTGCCTGATTAGCCTCTGAGACGCAAAATCTGCTGGTCATCTCAACCTGGTTCATCTGAGAACCTGTAAATCTACTTGACACATCGTCCTTCAGGGCAGGTAGAATGTCTGCCAAGGAGTGTGTCATGGGGTTTATAATCACATTGTCATCTGTGGTTTCCAAAACACTTGATGGCGTTTCCTGAGAGTAATGGGTAGCCAGGGCAGAATACCTGTTCGAAAGTCTCACTCCTGGATGTATCGCTGACACGCCGTAAAGACTCCTCACTGAGTCTTCCTGTTAAGCACTAGGAACCTCCTCAAGTGCTACGCATGTTTTCTTCTGGGGATGACATGCCTACCACTGGCGGATTCAAAGGGCTATGTTCACCTACCAGGGGGCTATCTTGGCCCAAGCTCTTTGAGGGGTCACAGCTGGAGGAAATTGAGGCAATTGAGGAGGGCATAATCTTATAGTATGTCTTCAGTGAGGGGGTGATTTTTATTTTTGGGGGTGAAACCTTCTTGCCCTGACCTCTGCCAGTCCTCTAACCAGCCTCTTCCCCCTTAAAAATAGCCTGTCGTCCTTCGTGCCCCCTTTCTGCTTACGCTGTTTTACAGAGGCTCTTACTACGGAGATTGGTGGGGAGACTCGTGGAGGGAAAATAGGTTTAGTAATATCGGTGCTGTTAGACGAGTGCGCCACTCTCACCCGCAAAATATACCTGTTTATTTTAAGTGGTGAGGCACCTGCTTTCCCTGTCTCTATTTCACCACTTATCTCCATGCAATTTAAGTGAGCCTCCTCCTCTGTGAGCAATTTAGAAATTGTAATGGGCGTTTTGTGTGGGAAATGCACTTTGCCACCCAGCCTCCAAACAAAGAAAAAAGCCTACTCTCACCATTATTCCAACCAGTACTTTCGGGGAGGAAATGGCTCAGATCTGAACTCCCTACCTGGGTGTCAGGTTTTGACTTCCACCCACACTCTGTACGACCCCAGGAGCTTGAGTGTACCCTTGCACCAGTGCTGACTCTGCCCCAATGACCCAGAGCCAAAGTCGGGCCAGATCCAGTCTTGGGAGCCTCAGAGCTGCATCTTCCCAGCATCAGCACCCGGCCACACCATCCTTGCTGCAGGTGTCAGGGTTCGGGCCCCCATTGGGGTGGAAAATAAATCAATTGCTGTGCATAACGCCCCTTAAGATGTTAGCACGGGGGAGGAGCCTTGCCTTGGTGAGGGAGGAAATAAAATAAACTGTAGTTAGACCCGTTGGTACATTAACACCTCCCGGAGAGCGGACCGCGGCCTCTTAGCTTGCGGCCGCCATGTTCCTCTACTCACCCCTCCACTCCAGATCTTAGATTATATGTGGATTATAGGGGCCCTAATTCAGTCATCAAGACTGCTGCTTACCTCAGTCCTAGAACTGATGAGCTTATTGACCATTTACATTAGGAATTGATGTCAGAGTATTGGCAGATTGCCTCAACTCAAGGGTTCAAGAAGAAGTCAGCATCCCCCACCCCCAAAGGCTGTTCCAATTCAGGGTGATGCTCTTTGGGTTAAAGAATGCCCCTGCTTCCTTCCGGAGGTTGGTGAACTGAGTCCTAGTTCAACTGGAAAACATCAGTGCAACCTACCTTGATGGCAGTCTGCCTTCAGCTACAGGTGGCATGACTGCCGGTACCACCTTCAAAAGATGTTTTAGGTCCCGCAACAGGCTGGTCTGACTATTAAGCCTAGTAAATGCAAGATAGGGCAGTGCTCTATGGTGTACTCAGGCCAAAATGTTGGTGAAGGTCATGCACAACATTTTCAGCCCAATATATAGACCATTGTGTCTTTGGAGCCTCCTAAGACCCAGACAAAGAAGAGATGCTTCTTAGGCCTCACTAGGTAATACAGGAGATTCTTCAAGGGATAGCACAAGTATTGTCCCTTTGACTGAGCTGCATTCCTGAAAGCAGACACAGCAGGTTATCTGGACAGAGGTGTACCAAAAATCATTTAGCACTCTCAAGGTAGCCATGAGTTCAATACCAGAGCTTAAGATACCTGAGTTCAATAAGGAATTCTCTGTGCAGACGGATACATAGTATTTGTACTGTTCTGTCACAGCTAAATGATGAGGGCATAGACAAATCTGTAGGCCTTTATCAGCAAGCGGCTACTACCCAGGGAATAATGGTGAAATGCACCTGAGAAAGAACCATTTGCCATGGTCTGGACACTGAAGAAAGTGAGACTATAAATGTTTGGGACTCATTTCCAGGCACAGATAGACCACACACACCCCTGATGGCTGATACAGATGGGGTATGTGGATCCAAAACTGTTGAGGTGGTCTATCTTCCTATAGAGTATAGACTTTATAGTGGAACATCGCCCTGGATTTGCACCTTCACCTGTGATATTCTTTCCAGGTTTTTCTGCCTTAACACTGAGGACTCCCATGGTGGTGAGTATTCTCCCAGTAGTCTGCTGAGGGAGTCTATGTTTGGAATGATGATCTTTTGCATGGTGTACCCAGAGATTTTGTTTTGGTATATTTAACTTAAAGTTTGGTTCCAGTGACACAGTGTGTACAGGACCCACAAGTGGAAATCGCCGTCCCACTGAGAATGACACACTGACTATTGTCAAAAAGTGATGGCTGGAATGCGTGAATTAATCTCTATAGGTGGCCGATTAAGTTGCTTGTGTTCTGGATCAGGGAGGACATGGCCTGGTAGTTGGGCCTGGACTGTTTCCATTGGAACAGATTCAAGACTAAATTGTATATTATTGGTCCAAACTGAGGCAGCAAGGTGTGCAAAAAAAACGATGAACTAAGTGTGGCCCAGAGTAAATGACCAATTCCTGATATTAATTCAGGCATTCCACCCATCACTTTTTTGTAAACTTGAGTTTGTCAGCCTAAGTGGGTTGGAGATGGTGATGCCTACACATGGGTCTCGTGTACACTGAGCGTCAGATGAACAAACATTTCATTTTGCAATTGACCTGCCTCATTAATATTCATGAGGTAGGTCACAATTTTGCAACCCATTGGGAATGGGCAATAACACAGTGACGATGGCCTGCTGGGGACAGCAGACCACCATGTGTGTGTTTGATTCTAAACAAAGCAACCTTTTAAAAAAGAAATAGCAGCCCATTTTCGTTAAACGATAATGGGTTGCATTTCAAAAAGAAAGATGTAACGTCTCTGTTTCAATTTTTATAGGTAGGTAGTGGTTCATGAGACTACTTCCTGATCACTGCCTACTCTTAAAAAACGTTTTTGCTACCATTCACAAAGGGGAAGGGGTCCCCAGGGAACCCCTTCTCAATTGATATTGGGTTGCCACCTACTTGAGGTAGGTGGTAAACTGCGATTATTTTGCAACCGCATTCCGGGTGCAAAACAATCGACCCATAAAATTCATCATACATCTGGCGCTGAGTCACTGGAGACAATTCCACTATCTGAAGTATTGAGTTCCCAGGAACAATGAATGCAAACCTGTCTAGATGTGGTTTGTTTGCACAAATTGACTTTACTAAGGCATACGTGTTATTTCCTTGCCCGGAAACTATTATTGACATCAATATGGTAAATCCCAGCACAGGAAAATAACAGGGATTACATGAATTTAGGGAATAATTCTTCTAGTGCATTCATATGTGGATTTTGATTGCTTTCAAAACTAGTAATTCCTATTGGCGACTTGTTTTGAGGGCCTCAATGAGAAAAGATCACTGGCAATAGTTTTTTTTATTGCTAAGTGGATTTATGACTAATCCAACCCAACTAGAGACGTGTCTAACAAATACTGTACAACCGTCATCTTACTTTCACTGGCCTTCTTTGATAACTCAATATGCTGTTCTTGGGGTTGGCAGATCTGAATCCTCATACATATTCAATGTACTTTTGAATTGTAATAGTATTATGGTGTCAGATAACAGATCCATGCCTGAAGACTGCTCCACGTTCAACCTTCTCTACCACAGAATTTATAGTGGATAAATGATAGTCATTAACGTTTTGTTAAAAAGCTGTTTTGACAGCTATTAATTTGTGAGCATGAACGTTTATATGGTGACTGTTTTTATTAAAACAGTTATAGTCTACAGGCTGCACTTTAGTGATAATTTCGGCCTTTTAGATTATTTCCTGTATCCTCGATTTTTTTTTCTCACCTTTGTCATTAGGTAAGAACATGCAAAGAATACATTTTCTTTTAGACCAGTGTCCTAGTTTTACTTTGCGGATGGATTCGCTCTTTTATACTTGATGATGCACGTTTTGTGTTGCGAGTTGCATTGCTTCTGCGTGATATTCATGGACCTCATAAACATTTTCCTATTGTCTAAAATACTCGTGAGCTGGCCGAGGTGCAACATACTATGCCTTAATGGTGACGGATTTCTACTGCTTGGCAACAACAAACAAGAGTCCAGCAAAAGAACAGAACAATGGCGGACTATGAGAGCCGCACTTCACTGCTACGTTCTTCGTATAGTACTTTCTTACAGTAATCTTTGGAAGTGTGCTCATCAACTCCAGCAACTGCCGTTGTTGGGTGCAAATTGCAACGCAGATTAAGAAATTAATAATTTGGGAAAGGTGCACCACCAAGTTTTCTTTTCCAAAAGATATGACAAACGGGCGAATGTTCCTTTATGTTTATTTCTCCTTTATTTCAATGATATGAAATAAAGGTCCAATCATATAGTGCACCTTTCCCACATTATTCAACAAGCAAGAGTCCATTTCGTTCCATGGACCTACAGACCTGGAGAAGCCCCACAGCAAAGCTATTCGTCTTTGATGACTGTCTCGTCTTAATCAGCCAAACCATTAACCATCCAAGGATATGGTCATTATCTCTCTATGCCAGACTACTTGTAGACTGAAGACTGCTTTTCATCTCTTAATCATATAAGACCTCGAAACCATAAAAATTCAAGATTTCAACAAAAAGCTGCATGATTATACCTCACATGCCTTGAGTCAGACACAGGGGGCGCGCCTGGATTATTGTAACTCTGCCATTGCTGTTGCCCAGTCTTACCTGCTGCCCAGGAGGACGCTTTGCTTTCGCCTGCCCATTTTTGCCGATACCGCTGCCCTGAGGAGAACGGCCATCAATCATCTGCGCCAGCAGCCCCGTCTGTACCTACAACTCCCAGGGGGCTGCATGAGGCGAACATGCAACGCCAGAGGCCCTCAAAGCCTCAAAGCCGGCCCGGCCCTCCTGCGGCGCGGGACGCGCCTGGATTATTGTAACTCTGCCATTGCTGTTGCCCAGTCTTACCTGCTGCCTGGGAGGACACTTTGCTTTCACATGCCCATTTTTGCTGATACCGCCGCATGAGGGAAATGGCCATCAATCATCTGTGCCAGCAGCCCCCTCTACGCCTACAACTCCCAGGGGCTGAGTGAGGTGCACACGCAACGTGTCAGCGGAGTGCGCCGGAGGCCCTCAAAGCTGGCCCGGCCCTCCCGCGGCACAGGACGCGCCTGGGTTATTGTAACTCTGCCATTGCTGTTGCCCAGTCCTACCTGCTGCCCGGGAGGACGCTTTGCTTTCGCCTGCCCATTTTTGCCGATACCGCCGCCGTGAGGGGAACGGCCATAAATCATCTGCGCCAGCAGCCCCCTCTGTGCCTACAATTCCCAGGGGGCTGCGTGAGGCGCACACGCAACGCGTCCGCAGAGGGTGCCGGAGGTCCTCAAAGCCGGCCTGGCCCTCCCGCGGCACAGGACGCACCAGGATTTTTGTAACTCTGCCATTGCTGTTGCCCAGCGAAGCCCAGGCCAAGGGCGGTCCCGTCCGTGCCCGTCAGGGGTCGAAAGAGGCCTGGCTGGGCCATGTTATTTCGTCTTTGCAATCGACCTCTCAGGGTTATTTAGCGCATTATTTTTTTCTTGTACATTTAACTACTTGAAGTAAGTTATTGATTGTTTCCTGCACAGTCTATAATTTTTGGGCCCAACACACTCCCCCATGGGCTAGCACCAATGGGGAGAAAAAAGGCCCACAGGGACTTTAGTGGCTGCCAAATCCACAGTAACAACAATGGACACTTTCCTGTCGAGGGCATCTTTAGTCATCGACAAGGAGATTGAATTGGTCAATAGATGCCTATCTAGATCCCCCCTAGGTACTCTATATCATTTGCAGGGTGGGACTAATAACCGCTCCAAAAATTCCATCGTAGAGCTGGGCGGCTCCTCACCCGCCATAAATGTAGAAAGAGAAACATCGGTAAAGGATACGCCCCCTAGCGCCCTAGGAGGTGTGGGTGAGGTATTGCACTGGCCTTTATCCCCAGCAGTATTAATTTCAAATAGAAAGGTCACCACACATATTGTTACTCGAGGGGAGGGTGGCCTATATGGAAAGAATATTGTTGCACATGATGAAGGTCTTGATGGCCAGACTCCATTGAAGCACCTGGGGGAAGCTAGCCGCTCTACTGGCACTCAGAAAAAAAAATGTAAAGCCATCTCTAGCCAAGCAAAAAAAACTAAACGCAATAATCCGCTATCACCCGCTTTAGTCACAGCTTTAGCCACAGGGGGGTCTCAGGCGGCATCACCGCCCATGGTAGAACATCACATGCTGGAACTTATGAAATCCATGTTAATCCTTATCCTAGAGGAAAAACTGGCCCCTATTGTGCCTAAATTAAACAAGATAGAGCAAAGTCTAGCAGTACAAACTAAAACCCTCCCAATAACTGGTACACTCGAGAATATTAATAACGCACCAATTAGTCTAGATTTCACTGTAGGCACACAACAAGCTAAAGGTGGACATGGGAACACAATTCTACCTAATCCACCTGGACTTACCATGCTTCGGGGGAGTCACTTGGACACTAACCATACAGGGCAGGGGGTGGGGGCCATTAGGGAGGGTTTGGAAATGACTAGGACTTTTCCAGTTATACAACAGGCTTCTCAGAGCTTGATGAATAACGTCAGCAGTGTTGAGGGAGGTTATGCTACCGCCCCCCCAAATCCTATGTCCATTAACTTACCACCCCAATCAACTCCACTGGTTATTATCCATGGGAATGCCCGCCACTTTCCCAAGGTACTAATAAGGACTTTTCCAGCTTAAGAATAAAGTCACACACTGGCTCTCTTGTAACACCTCAGTAGGCCCAGTGGTAGACCGTAAGATTTTAAGGATCCGCCGTGTGGGTTGGGTAGGTAGTGCTAGAAAAACAGGGAGGGGGATTGCATCATTATGAACTTTAACGATCGAACGATCATTGAGAGAATACTTAGAGAGTCTCGACTGGGCCTGTCTAACAGGGGTTCCAACATACAGATCCTCCCCCTGGGTTTCTTTTATCAACCTGAACCGCTTAGGAGTTCTAACTTAAATTGCCCTGGTTACTACCAGCTACTTGGCCAGGGTGAGGGAGGAGTGTCCAGACAACTGATTCCACATATAGTGAGACGCAGCTTCCCAGAGGGGCGCTTCTTTTCTTTTATCCCGCAGGGGTTTAACTGATTTGCTGCTCTTTCGAGGTTAGAGGACTGCGACTGGCTGAGCTCAAGCCTAGACTCCAATGCCCCAATTACTGAACCCCATACATCCACTTATCCTTTACACTGTAGGCAACCACTGCCAAGGGTGCATACCCCCGTGTTGTCAGAGGCCCAATTGAGTGCTTCGCTGGGGGACCCCCTAGAGTTAGTATCTCACAACATCATCTCCTGGAATATCGCAGGATTTGCAGAGAAGTTTCTGGACCCTAAGTGGGTACTGTTTATTAGGCAAATCCCTGTGATTTGCTTACTGGGGACCTGGAGGGTGGAATGCAATTTATTTCTAGAGGGCTATAAAGCCATCTTTGTTCCAGCTTTGCCCTCACCAAGGGGTAGAGCAAAGGGCGGTCTTGTTACTTATATAGCTTTAGCTCTGAAATGCAGCATCAAGGAAATTCTTTCACCCCATACAGATCTGCAAGCTATTGTTCTAAAGCAAGGGAATGCAAGCCTTTGTCTGATCAATTTTTATAACGCAGTTTATGCCCTGGGGTCCTGTAAGATTTCCTTATTGGGCGAGTTTGTCAAACAGCATTGAGGCCATGTCTCCCATTGCGTCATGTTAAACAGTGATTTTAACTTACGTCTGTGTGGAGACCCAGTAACAACCTGCATGGGAGACTGGGATGTGCTAGGATGGGGGGACTACATTTCGAGCACTCGCCTCAGGGAGACACACTCAACAATCTACTCAACTAATTAGATTTGATCCCTGCTATGTCCAGTGTAGATGCAGGCTTGCATGTCCTCAACGTTACTAGACTTATCTCCATTACTGTTTATTATTAATTCATTGATGTTATTTTTAGAGCGATCCACTCATGCTTTCCAGGCCAAAAGGGCACCAGCCTTCTCTCCCTACTTAAAGTTTTGCATACTCTTTGTGAGTCATTGTGCCTTACATTTTACGTCTAATTTACCCCTGTATTCTTGCCTAGCACATCCCAGGTCACCCTGCACTTGGGACAGCTTTCCTGGGTTCCCGTGACTAAGCCTACTCTTCTCATCTTCTAGCTGGAGTATTCTCTCCTTGATGGCATGAAGCTCCTGAGCCTCAGCCTTGTTTTAAAAGATATAAGTCCAAGAAACCTACGCCGCAGGTTAGCCTTAAAGGCACCCCAGATAAAATCCATTCAGGTAGAGCCTGTATTCAGAGGAAAGAATCCTAAAGAAGATAGTTTAATGGCCTGAATTATCTCAGAATCCAGGAGCATGGCTCTACTAAGCATCCATCTAGATTGTAATTTATATGTTTTACTGAGATAGGAAAAAAGAACTGGGGAATGGTTGGAGAGATGACTTAGTAAAACTAAAATCTCCATTAGGCCAACCAAAGTAGACCTATCTATTAAAATATAGTCGCTCCTGGAAGAGTGACCATGTTTTTTGCTGTGGAATGTAAACCCCTGAAGGTCTCCCTTATTTACCCTCCAGACATCTACCAAATCCAAGTCATGCAACATATTTATCAATGCACAGCAGACACGGGGCACCCCTACATAGTGACTTTGATTGCACCTATCTTTTAATGGATCTACGAGGACATTAAAATCACCACCTATAATTAAAAGGGGATATGCCAAAATTAGTTTAGATTGTAACTTACAGATATATGTTGAATCATCAACATTGGAGCTGTAAAACGAAGCACATACTAGCTCCGTCCCTCCGAAGTCCAGCTGTGCCACTGACCACCTTCCGGTCTGGTCTGTCTGCACTGATTTAATTGAGCAATTAGCCCTGTGCTTAATCAAAATTGCAACACCTCTGCTATTGATCGTCTGTTGTGAAGTGCAATAGCATTTTTTTCCAGGGAATTCTGGAAAAAATAAACGACTTTCTGCAAAACTTAAATTTGTTTCCAGCATAATACAGATCTGAGCCGGGGAAAGTTCTATATACCTCAAAATCAATATTCGCCTAAAAGGGCATCTTAACCCGTTAACATTCCAAGAGATAAAGGTGACCATTTATCTTTTAATGAGGTTCCTACCATTAGGTTGTAGACTTTTTATACCAACAAGACAGACCTTCTTCAAAATTGAGTAAGATTTTTTTATTTTACCCATAGCACCCCACCCGGTGAACCCCTCCCCCCTCCCCCTGCCCTCCCCCTGTGCCCCAATCCCCCCTTCCCATGAGGAACCCTCCCTTCCAATAGGCAAAGCCTATTCGGTCCCTGCTCCCCCGGGGCTTAGAAAAATATATTGAATCTATGGTCTTTATTGGGTCTTACTGCCTATTAATTCCTGTCCATAAATAAATCCTCCCCCCTCAGTGGCTCCCCTCTCTGCCCCAGCTCTATTTTGATATTTGCAATAAGAGCATCGGCCTCCTCAATTGTGCAAATCTGGTGTATATGATTATTCCACATTACGCGCAAAAATGTTGGAAACTTCAGCTGAGCCTTAGCCCCCATGTTGTTTAGCTCCTCGAGCCTCTTCCCCAGCTCCCACTGTCTTGTTGCAATAATATGAGAAATGTCAGATCCTAAGAAAAAGGACTTAGACCCTCAGATATTATCATGCCTTCATTGAGAGCTAAGGATAAGATTTCCTCCTTAACAGAATATGACATAAAATTAACCAGGATCTTCTTGGGTCCACTTCATGTGAGTTCTTAAAAACAGTTCCCTTTAACAAAGAAATCACAAACCCTTATATATCTGACCCTTCAAGGGCTTCGGGGATGTTCAAGAGCCTTAAATTGTTCTGTCAGGAGTGGTTTTCTAAGCGTTCAAGATCTTCCTTAAGTTCTTTGTTCTGGGCAAATAGCTTAACCATTTCTGCGGAGTTAGTACGCATAGTCTTTTTAATTTTAGGAATTTCCAGCTCAATTGTATCAGATCTTAGGGTAACTTTGTCTAGTCACTTAGTCAGCACTTCGCAAGAAGCTTGAATGGCTGCCTGATTCGCTTCTGAAACCAGAAATCTGCTGGTCATCTCAACCTGGTTCATCTGAGAAACTGTAAATCTACTTGACATTTCGTCCTTCAGGGCGAGTAGAATGTCTGCCAAGGAGTGTGTCAACACTTCGCAAGAGGCTTGAATGGCTGCCTGATTCGCTTCTGAGACCAGAAATCTGCTGGTCATCTCAACCTGGTTCATCTGAGAAACTGTAAATCTTCTTGACATTTCGTCCTTAATGGCGACTAGAATGTTTGCCAAGGAGTGTGTCATGGGGTTTATAGTCACATTGTTATCTGTGGTTTCCAAAACACTCGATGGTGTTTCCTGAGAGTCATAGGTAGCCAGGGCAGAATACCTGTTCGAAAGGCTCACTCCTGAATGTATCGCTGACGCGCCGTAAAGACTCCCCACTGAGTCTTCCTGTTGAGCACTAGGCACCTCCACAAGTGCTACGCATGTTTTCTTCTGTGGATGACATGCCTATCACTGGCGGATTCAAAGGGATATGTTCACCTACCAGGGGGCTATCTTGGCTCAAGCTCTTTAAGGGGTCACAGCCGGAGGAAATTGAGGCAGTTGAGGAGGACATACTCTTATAGTATGTCTTCAGTGAGGGGGTGATTTTTATTTTATGGGGGGGGAAACCTTCTTGCCCCGACCTCTGCCAGTCCTCTAACCAGCCTCTTCCCCCTTAAGAATAGCCTGTCGTCCTTCGTGCCCACTTTCTGCTTTTGCTGTTTTACAGAGGCTCTTACTTACGAAGTCGGGTGGGGAGACTCGTGGAGGGAAAATAGGTTTAGTAATATTGATGCTGTTAGACGAGTGCGCCACTCTCGTCCGCAAAATATACCTGTTTATTTTAAGTTGTGAGGCACCCGCTTTCCCTGTCTCTATTCCACCACTTATCTCCAAACAATTTAAGTGAGCCTCCTCCTCTGTGAGCAATTTAGAAATTGTAATGGGCGTTTTGTGTGGGAAAGGCACATTGCCACCCAGCCTCCAAACAAAGAAAAAAGCCTCCTCTCACCATTATTCCAACCAGTACTTTCGGGGACGAAATAGCTGAGATCTGAACTCCCTACCTGGGTGTCAGGTTCCGACATCCATCCACACTCTGTACGAACCCAGGAGCTTGAGTGTATGCTTGCACCAGTGCTGGCTCTGCCCCCGATGACCCAGAGCCAAAGTCGGGCCAGAGCCTCAGAGCTGCCTCTTCCCAGCTTCAGCACCCGGCCACACCATCCTTGCTGCAGGTATCACGGTTCGGGCCCCCATTGGGGCGGAAAAGAAATCAGTTGCTGTGCATAACCCCCCCTCAAGATGTTAGCACGGGGAGGAGCCTTGCCTTGGTGAGGGAGGAAATTAAAAAAAACTGCAGTTAGACCCGTTGGTACATTAACACCTCCTGGAGAGCGGACCGCGGACGCTTAGCTTGCGGCCGCCATGTTGCTCTACCCGCCCCACCACCCCAGATCTTAGATTATATGTGGATTATAGGGGCCTTAATTCAGTCATCAAGACTGCTGCTTACCTCAGTCCTAGAACTGATGAGCTTATTGACCATTTACATTAGTACCTTTGAATTGATGTCAGAGTATTGTCAGATTGCCTCAACTCAAGGGGTCAAGAAGAAGTCAGCATTCCCCACCCCCAAAGGCCGTTCCAATTCAGGGTGATGCTCTTTGGGTTAAAGAATGCCCCTGCCACCTTCTGAAGTTTGGTGACCTGAGTCCTAGTTCAACTGGAAAACGTCAGTGCAACCTACCTTGATGACAGTCTGCCTTCAGCTACAGGTGGTATGACTGCCGGTACCAC
Source organism: Lissotriton vulgaris (assembly GCF_964263255.1). Lineage (NCBI taxonomy): Eukaryota > Metazoa > Chordata > Amphibia > Caudata > Salamandridae > Lissotriton > Lissotriton vulgaris. The sequence continues at coordinate 1,444,211,734 of NC_141691.1, forward strand.
CTTCAAAAGGTGTATTAGGTCCTGCAACAGGCTGGTCTGACTATTAAGCCTAGTAAATGCAAGATAGGGCAGTGCTCTATGGTGTACTCAGGCCAAAATGTTGGCGAAGGTCATGTACAACATTTTCAGCCCAATATATGGACCATTGTGTCTTTAGAGCCTCCTAAGACCCAGACAAAGAAGAGATTCTTCTTAGGCCTCACTGAGTAATACAGGAGATTCTTCAAGGGATAGCACAAGTGTTGTCCCTTTGACTGAGCTGCATTCCAGCAAGCAGACACAGCAGGTTATCTGGACAGAGGTGTACCAAAAAGCATTTGGTACTCTAAAGGTAGCCATAAGTTCAACACCAGAGCTTAAGATACCTGAGTTCAGTAAGGAATTCTCTGTGCAGACAGATACATGGTATTTGTACTGTTCTGTCACAGCTAAATGATGAGGGCATAGACAAATCTGTAGGCCTTTATCAGCAAGCGGCTACTAACCAGGGAATAATGGTGACGTGCATCTGAGAAAGAACCATTTGTCGTGGTCTGGACACTGAAGACAGTGAGACTATAAATGTTTGGGACTCATTTCCAGGCACAGATAGAACACACACCCCTGATGGCTGATAACGATGGGGTATGTGGATCCAAAACTGTTGGGTGGTCTATCTTCCTATAGAGTATAGACTTTATAGTGGAACATCGCCATGGACTTGCCACTTCACCTGTGATATTCTTTCCAGGTTTTTCTGCCTTAACACTGAGGACTCCCATGGTGGTGAGTATTCTCCCAGTATTCTGCTGAGGGAGTCTATGCTTGGAATGATGATCTTTTGCATGGTGTACCCAGAGATTTTGTTTTGGTATATTTAACTTAAAGTATGGTTCCAGTGACACAGTGTGTACAGGACCCACAAGTGGAAATAGCCGTCCCACTAAGAATGACACACTGAGTACTATCAAAAAGTGATGGCTGGAATGCGTGAATTCATCTCTATAGGTGGCTGATTAAGTTGCTTGTGTTCTGGATCAGGGAGGACCTGGCCTGGTAGTTGGGCCTGGACTGTTTCCATTGGAACAGATTCAAGAGTAAATTGTATATTATTGGTCCAAACTGAGGCAGTAAGGTGTGCAAAAAAAAGATGAACTAAGTGTGGCCCAGAGTAAATGACCAATTCCTGATATTAATTCAGGCATTCCACCCATCACTTTTTTGCAAACTTGAGTTTGTCAGCCTAAGTGGGATGGAGATGGTGATGCCTACACATGGGTCTCGTGCACACTAAGGGTCAGAAGAACAAACATTTCATTTTGCAATTGACCTGCCTCATTAAAATTCATGAGGTAGGTCAGAATTTTGCAACCCATTGGGAATGGGCAATAACACAGTGATGATGGCCTGCTGGGGACAGCAGACCACCATGTGTGTGTTTGATTCAAAACAAAGCAACCTTTTAAAAAAAAATAGCAGCCCATTTTCGTTAAAAGATATTGGGTTGCATTTCAAAAAGAAAGATGTAACGTTTCTGTTTCAATTTTTCAAGGTACGTAGTGGTTCATGAGACTACTTCCTGACCACTGCCTACTCTTAAAAAACGTTTTCGCTAACATTCACAAAGGGGAAGGGGTCCCCAGGGAACCCCTTCTCTATTGATATGGGGTTGCCACCTACTTGAGGTAGGTGGTAAACTGCGATTATTTTGCAACCGCATTCCGGTTGCAAAGCAATCGTACATACCCCCTGCGACTCGCTATTAGGAAGGGACGCCCTTGGCGTGCCAGTTGCTAATATTTGTTTGCACAAATTGACTTTAATAAGGCATACGTGTTATTTCCTTGCCTCAAAACTATTATTGTCTTCAATCCTGGTAAATCCCAGCACAGGAAAATAACAGGGATTACATGAATTTGGGGAATAATTCTTCTAGTCCTTCATAGGTGGATTTTGATTGCTTTCTAAACTAGTAATTCCTATTGGCGACTTGTGTTGAGGGCCTCAATGGGAAAAGATCACTGGCAATAGTTTTTTGGTTTTATTGCTAAGTGGATTTATGACTAATCCAACCCAACTAGAGACGTGTCTAACAAATACTGTACAACCGTCATCTTACTTTCACTGGCCTTCTTTGATAACTCAATATGCTGTTCTTGGGGTTGGCAGATCTGAAGCCTCATACATATTCAATGTACTTTTGAATTGCATTAGTATTATGGTGTCAGATAACAGATCCATGCCTGAAGACTGCTCCACGCTCAACCATCTCTACCTCAGAATTTATAGTGGATAAATGATAGTCATTAATGTTTTGTTAAAAAGCTGTTTTGACAGCTATTAATTTGATCATTAATTTTTTTCTTATTAATTTGTGATCATGAACGTTTATATGGTGACTGTTTTTATTAAAACGGTTATAGTCTACAGGCTCCACTTTAGTGATATTTTCGGCCTTTTAGATTATTTCCTGTATCCTCGATTTCTTTTTCTCACCTTTGTCATTAGGTAAGAAAATGGAAAGAATATATTTTCTTTTAGACCAGTGTCCTAGTTTTACTTTACGGATGGATTCGCTCTTTTATACTTGATGATGCACGTTTTGTGTTGCGAGTTGCATTGCTTCTGCGTGATATTCATGGACCTCATAAACATTTTCCTATTGTCTAAAATACTCGTGAGCTGGCCGAGGTGCAACATACTATGCCTTAATGGTGACGGATTTCTACTGCTTGGCAACAACAAACAAGAGTCCAGCAAAAGAACAGAACAATGGCGGACTATGAGAGCCGCACTTCACTGCTACGTTCCTCGTATAGTACTTTCTTACAGTAATCTGTGGAACTGTGCACAGCAACTCCAGCACCTGCCGTTCTTGGGTGCAAACTGCAACGCAGATTAAGAAATTTATCATTTGGGAAAGGTGCACCACCAAGTTTTCTTTTCCAAAAGATATGACAAACGGGCAAATGTTCCTTTATGTTTATTTCTCCTTTATTTCAATGATATCAAATAAAGGTCCAATCATATAGTGCGCCTTTCCCACATTATTCGACATACAAGAGTCCATTTAGTTCCATGGGCCTACAGACCTGGAGAAGCCACACAGCAAAGCTATTCGTCTTTTATGACTGTCTCGTCTTAATCAGCCAAACCATTAATCATCCAAGGATGTGGTCATTATCTCTCTATGCCAGACTACTTGTAGACTGAAGACTGCTTTTCATCTCTTAATCATATAAGACCTCGAACCCATAAAAATTCAACATTTCAACAAAAAGCCGCAAGATTATATCTCACATGCCTTGAGTCAGAAACAGGGGACGCGCCTGGATTATTGTAACTCTGCCATTGCTGTCGCCCAGTCTTACCTGCTGCCCAGGAGGACGCTTTGCTTTCGCCTGCCCATTTTTGCCGATACCGCCGCCATGAGGGGAACGGCCATCAATCATCTGCGCCAGCAGCCCCCTCTGTGCCTACAACTCCAAGGGAGCTGCGTGAGGCGCACATGCAACGCGTCAGTGGAGGGCGCCGGAGGCCCTCAAAGCAGGCCCGGCCCTCCCGCGGCGTGGGACGCGCCTGGATTATTGTAACTCTGCCATTGCTGTTGCCCAGTCTTACTTTCTGCCTGGGAGGACGCTTTGCTTTCACAGGCTAATTTTTGCCAATACCGCCGCCGTGAGAGGAACGGCCATCAATCATCTGTGCCAGCAGCCCCCTCTGTGCCTACAACTCCCAGGGGGTTGCGTGAGGCTCACACGCAACGCGTCAGCGGAGGGTGCCGGAGGCCCTCAAAGCCGGCTTGGCCCTCCCGCAGAGCGGGACGCGCCTGGATTATTGTAACTCTACCATTGCTGTTTCCCAGCAAAGCCCGGGCAAAGGGTGGGCCCGTCCGTGCCCATCAGGGACCGAAAGAGGCCGGGCTGGGCCATGTTATTTCGTCTTTGCAATCGACCTCTCAGGGTTACTTAGCGCAATATTTTTTTTTTGTACATTTAACTGCTTGAAGTAAGTTATTGATTGTTTCCTGCACAGTCTTTAATTCATGGAGCCAACACACTCCCCCTCGGGCTAGCACCAATGGGGAGAAAAAAGACCCACAGGCTGACAAATCCACAGTAACAACAATGGACACTTTCCTCTCGAGGGCAGCTTTAGTCATCGACAAGGAGATTGAATTGGTCAATAGACGTCTATCTAGATCCCCCCTAGGTACTCTATATCATTTGCAGGGTGGTACTAATAACGGCTCCAAAGATTCCATCGTAGAGCTAGGCGGCTCCTCACCCCCCATAAATGTAGAAAGAGAAACATCGGTAAAGGATACACCCCCTAGTGCCCTAGAAGGTGCGGGTGAGGTATTGCACAGGCCTTTATCCCCAGCAGTATTAATTTCAAATAGAAAGGTCACCACGCATATTGTTACCCCAGGGCAGGGTGGCCTAAATGGAAAGAATACTGTTGCACATGATGAAGGTCTTAATGGCCAGACTCCATCGAAGCACCTGGGGGAAGCTAGCCGCTCTACTGGCACTCGGAAAAGAAAATGTAAAGCCATCTCTAGCCAAGCAAAAAAAACTAAACCCAATATTTCGCTATCACCCGCTTTAGCCACAGCTTTAGCCACAGGGGGGTCCCAGGCGGCATCACCGCCCATGGTAGAACATCACATGCTGGAACTTATGAAATCCATGTTAATCCTTATCCTAGAGGAAAAACTGGCCCCCATTGTGTCTAAATTAAACAAGATAGAGCGAAGTCTAGCAGTACAAACTAAAACCCTCCCAATAACTGGTACACTTCAGAATATTAATAATGCGCCAATTAGTCTAGATTTCACTGTAGACACACAACAAGCTATAGGTGGACATGGGAACACAATTCTACCTTGGACACTTACCATACAGGGCAATGGGTGGGGGCCACTAGGGAGGGTTTGGCAATGACTAAGACTTTTCCGGTTATACAGCAGGCTTCTCAGAGCTTGAGGAATAACGTCAGCAGTGTTGAGGGAGGTTATGCTACTGCCCCCCAAATCCTATGTCTATTAACTTAGCACCCCAATCAACTCCACTGGTTATTATCCTAGGGAATGTCCCGCCACTTTCCCAAGATACTAATGAGGACTTTTGCCAGCTTAAGAATAAATTCACACACTGGCTCTCTTGTAACACCTCAGTAGGCCCAGTGGTAGACCGTAGGATTTTAATGCTCCGCCGCGTGGGTTGGGTAGATAGTGCTAGAGAAACAGGGGGGGGATTGCATCATTATGAACTTTAATGATCGAACGATCATTGAGAGAATACTTAGAGAGTCTCGACTGGGCCTGTCTAACAGGGGTTCCAACATACAGATCCTCCACCTGGGTTTCTTTTATCAACCTGAGCCGCTAAGGAGTTCTAACTTAAATCGCCCTGGTTACCACCAGCTACTTGGCCAGGGTGAGGGAGGAGTGTCCAGACAACTGATTCCACACATAGCGAGACACAGCTTCCCAGAGGGGCGCTTCTTTTCTTCTATCCCGCAGGGGTTTAACCTTTTTGCTGCTCTTTCGAGGTTAGAGGACTGCGACTGGCTGAGCTCAAGCCTAGAATCGAATGCCCCAATTACTGAACCCCATGTATCCACTTATCCTTTACACTGTAGGCAGCCACTACCAAGTGTGCATACCCCCGTGTTGTCAGAGGTCCAATTGAATGCTTCGCTGGGGGACCCCCTATAGTTAGTATCTCACAACATCATCTCCTGGAATATCGCAGGATTAGAGGGGAGGTTTCTGTACCCTAAGTGGGTACTGTTTATTAGGCAATTCCCTGTGATTTGTTTACAGGAGACCTGGAGGGTGGAATGCAATTTATTTCTAGAGGGCTATAAAGCCTTCTTTGTTCCAGCTGTGCCCTCACCAAGGGGTAGAGCTAAGGGCGGTCTTGTTACGTATATAGCTTTAACTTTTGAAATGCAGTATTAAGGAAATTCCTTCCCCCCATACAGATCTTCAAGCTATTGTTCTAAAGCAAGGGAATGCAAGCCTTTGTCTGATCAATTATTATAGCGCATTATATGCCCTGGGGTCCTGTAAGATTGCCTTATTGGGCGAGTTTGTCAAACAGCATTGTGGCCATGTCTCCCATTGCCTCATGTTAAACAGTGGTTTTAACTTACGTCTGTGTGGAGACCCAGTAACAACCTGCATGGGAGACATGGGATGTGCTAGGATGGGGGGGACTAGATTTCGAGCACTCAACTCAGGGAGACACACTCAACAATCTACTCAACTAATTAGATTTGATCCCTGCTATGACTCCAGTAAACAGCTTGTTCCCTCTTTTAAAGGCCATAATGGGGGGTCTTTTATAGATCATATTCTGATTTCTGCTGGCCAGCAATATTTACTCTTGGAGTTTAAATTCCGAAACAGTATCTTCAGTGATCACAATCCTGTATGTGTTCACCTCGGTGGAGATTTATTGAACTCCTAGAGGAAGAAGGTAGAACCTGGGGTGCTGAAACTCATGGACGGCAGGCGTCGCCTCAAGTGGTCCCAGGTGAATCCTGAAGTGCTTTATGATAACGTTCATGAATCTTGCGCTGCTGAATTAGCGTCATGTGTGTCCCCTGATTCCTCGCCCGGGAATGTTCTCAAGGCCTTTGAGGTCATTGTCCTCAAGGTGGGGGCTTTAATAACTGTTCCTGCACAAAGACTGTTGCCTAGAGACCCAAAATGGTTTGACTGCGTATGCTCAAAAGCTGCAGGAGAGTTAAAGGCACCTCTGAAAGCCAGTCGCAGACACCAATCCCGGATTAGGTATCTCCGTCTTAATTATAAAAGGGCTATGGCAACTCGGAAAACTGAAATAAAGGATGCCATCTGGAAGAAACTCTTAGATCCAAGCACACTAGGCAATAGCTCAAAATTCTGGGGATTACTCAACAGAACCCTATTTGAGAGGGAAGGAACGGATGTTATTGGTACCAACATCACAGAAGATGAATGGGTAAAACATTTCGGATCCATATTTAAGAGCAACACAACCGAGATACACTCTAAATTGGGAGGATGTGACGAAACCCTGCCCCCGTTCACGCTGTGTGAGGTTGAGAAAGGTATCTTAGATTTGACCTTTAACAAGGCCCATGGTCCGGATGGCATGCCTACAGACCTTTTTAAATCAAACTAGTCTCTCTGGGCCCCCGTCCTTATGGCCGTGCTCAATGCAGCGGTGGCGACAGGTTGCCCAGAGTCATCGGGTACTTCCACGATCGTGCCAGTTTTCAAGAAGGGAGATCGCAACAGCACTAGTTGTTACAGACCGATCTCCCTTATTGACTCTGTGGTTAAGGTCGTGGGTGGAGTAGTCCTGACTAGACTGTCCTCCTGGGTAGACGAAAGCAGGGTCATCTCTGATATGCAGTATGGGTTCCGCCCAGGGCATTCTACCCTGGCACAATGCCTCAACCTGTACATGATTCTCATGAAGTACACCGTTGCCCGTAAGGGTACCATCTACATGACTTTCATGGACCTTTCCTCCGCATTTAACTGTGTCAATCGGGGGACGTTGTGGCAGTCCATGAGTGCCATGGGGGTGGAGGTCACCCTGGTAAACTTCCTGAGGGATTTGCACAGGGACACTAAGGCGAATATCAGATTCTCCCAGGACCTTGGAGTATCAAGGGATTTTATTGTCAACCAGGGAGTAACGCAAGGCTGTATTTTGACCCGTTTTCTCTTTAACTTGTATATTAACGAGTTGGATACGACCCTGACTGAAACTGGGGTGGATTTCTCATATGTAGGGCGCAGGGGTCTCCCCGTCCTGCTTTGTGCGGACGATGCGGTCCCCCGTGCCAGAACCGCAAGAGGCCTGCAGACTTTACTGAATGCCTTCTGTGGTTTTATGGCTGAACGTGATCTAGCCATAAACAACATTAAATTGTACATATTACAGGTTGGGATCCAGCCAAAGCGTAATTACCCATTCACGGTGAATGACGACAAAGTGCCCATAACCTCAACTTTCTCTTACTTGGGTGTTCTATTTGGTGACCATCTAAACTGGTGCGCGTTAGTTGAGAGGAAAAGAGGAGAAATTGTACGGTGAATACCGCCATCTTCAACTTTGCGACCAAAATAGGCAAGCGGCCAATTGTCGCAATGCTGAAAATATACCAGGTGAAAACCGTTGCAATTGGCAGTTATGGCAGCAAGCTATGGGGTAATGCAGCAGCCAAGGGCATTCAGGTGGCAGAGAACAACTTTCTAAAACAGCTATTGGGAGTACCGAAAGGAACTTCAAACTTAATAATGCATGAAGAACCCGGGCTCCCATTTATTAGTGACACTTTAGCAATGCGCCCTCTGCTCTTTTGGCTTAAGTGCTGGTTAAATAAAGACTTAACCACCAGTTACTAAAAGAAGCTCTGTCCTTGGATAATATGTGTAATATCCCCTGGTTAAAATACTTAAAAGCTTGCTTTAATGAACTGGGGCACCCGGACCTCTTTTTAAGTCCTGATACGATTACCGCTGGGGACGTTGTGTATGTAAAAATACTTTTACTTTATGGCAAAAATTCAATAGAGATGGGGCAGATCAGGCAAAACCTAGCGTACGCAAATTTATGCTGCTTAAAACTGTACCATCGCTGGAACCATATCTTACGTGGCCCCTCTCCCCCAATGAGCGGTTTCTATTAACTAGGTTCAGGTTTGATTACTTTCACCTCCTACTTGCTGTTCCGAAGAGGAGCCATAGAGGCCAGGTGCTGCCTCCCTGTGGCTGCGATGATTCATCTCCACAGGATTCGACACACTTTATGTTTCTTTGCCACTATTATGATGCTCCCCGGAGGTTTTTCTTAAAGCCCCTTTTAAAAAAATTGAATTTTACCCAGGTCCGGCCACCCCTCTGCTTCCTGCAAATGCTAAAACCAGAATGTATTTTATTTGTGGCTGTTTTTTTAAAATCGGCACTGAGAACGAGAAAGTGCTTTTTGAATTAATGGTTCTTCATATCATGCTACTGTTTTATCTAAAAAAAAAAAAATAATTAAGAGCCAGTATGTATTATATGGGTGTTAGTTTTTTAACATGTCTGTACCCACATTTGAATGAATTATTTATGTCACCTGTTTATGGTTAACGCATATGTTTTACAAAATGAGTGTTGTAATGTTGCTTTTATGGTTTTATTATCTGTAAAACCGAAAAAAGTATTTTGAATAAATGAATGAATGAGTCAGAAACAGGGGCTCAACATATTTCTCATAACAATTTCAAAATTCTCCATCTCTCACTTGGAGTTCTGGACTTTTTGGTTCCGTCCAGAGGTGTCAGGGATAACACCCGAAGACCCCGGAGTTCCACCTGTCTCGGTGCACAAATAAACAGAAACACGGGCTTCTCGATGGTGGCGTCAAAGACCAAAGGTTTATTACTGCAGGGACACAGAAGTCACAGAAACTACACACGGGCAGAATCTAGGAGCCTGTTCGATTTGTACAAAAAGGGTTGCTCCTTATATACTAAAATTTGAGCTTGAGGCAAATTCTTTACATGCAATATATTCCCAAACCTTTGTGTCCTAAACAATAAATATTTGGCGTATGCACAGGAATCGTCGACAATATCTGATGTCAAAACTTTACGAACAAGGGGTTCCCACTTTTCCATCATAATCTCATGTCAACTTTTCATTCAAGACCCGGACCGCCTCATCGTAAATTTCGTTACCTCCCCCTAATAAAGGCCCAGAAGGAAAGGAGCAGAGCCAGGTGCAGAAGATAGAAAAGCAGGATAAGGGATGTTTGTGGGTTGTAAATGGGCAAGGCTACCAGCTTCGGCCGCCTAATCATGATCAGGCCAACGAACACGAGAACCAGTATAGCAGGACTGGCCTCGGGCAGAGGAGGCAGCCTTTGTCGAGTCATGCAGCTACAGCATGTTCTGTTCTAAGGTGCACGTGTCACTAAAGAGGTGAATCGCCGGCTAAGCCTACGTGTCCTTAATCGAAATGAAGTATTCAGAGGTCATTGCGTATGTGAGGGCAAGAAACACAAAATGGCTGCCATGATCTAAGATGGATGCCATGGGTAGATTGGAAATGTGTTCGTAACAGGAGTACTCTTGCTCGTAGCATAGCGAAAACACCAGGATATGCTAAATGGATCATTTGCGGTTCGCTGATACCAATATTATGTATTTACGACAATGTTGAAAACACGGGTTCAAATCGTCACGGAACCTCAGACCCTCCTTTTGCCCTTACATAGGCAATTACTCAGTCTATGTCAGAGTCTAACTCTATGCTCATCAGGTCAGTGACATGCTGTTGTATCATCATCCTTTCTCGTGCCTTTTCTCCAAACGCAGGTGGTTTTCTAAAACAGGTTGCAGCACAGAGACTACACAAAGCAGGACCACACTGGATAATCAGGCAGCATGAGAATAGGAATACTAAGATGACACCAATGACCATCAGAACCTTCCATCCCCACGCTGATATCAGAGTCCAAAACCACTCCATGAAGGACCAGTTTCCCTTGTCTACATGTATAGAGTCGGAAATCTTGTGTAGCTTAGAGATCGCCTCATAGACTGTTGGAGCATTATTGGGAATAAAGACACAGCAGCTCGATTGGATCATTCTGCATACCCCACCTCGATCTGCAAGTATTACGTCTAGAACCATACGGTTCTGCAACGTCATGAGTCTATCCGCCCGAAGCTCAGCTGTCAAGTTGCTAAGGGCACCAGCAGTTTCGGTAATAGTAGATTCAACTACCCATGTTAGCTGACGTATGTTTCTACTATTGGCCATAGGCCCCCAGAACGGAAGGAAACCTTTGAAGAAGTCTCCAGCTTCCTGACCAGCGGTGTCTTCCTTGCTGAAAACACCTCTTGCTACTCTGGTCTTGTGATAGTTCGAAGAAGCTGTGTACGTTGGAGGCAACAATCGAGCAATATAACATGAACCTGTAAAGTCGGCAGGCAACCATGTATACGCTCTGTCTTGACAGATGAAGTAGGTACCCCTAGCAGTAAGGAAGGCAGGGGAAGAGTTAGACGGAAACACATAAGTCTCAACGCACTCACTCCTCCCCAGCTGGGCTCTCGGATTTCTCCCATTACCTTGCAAACAGACCTGACCTCGGTGAGGCACGACCCAGATTGGAGTGGAGCTTTTACGCTTGCTTTCTCCCAAACTAAGGCGATACTCTGAAGAATTCCAACTCAAATATACTCGTAATTCGTCTCTAGGGTAAGATGGAGTATTATTGACGTCCTTGATCATGTCAATAATTCCCTGGACTAAAGCTTTGTTGGCAGAGTTATATTTAGTGGAACGTGGTGGACGCGGAGGATAGGTTTCAAGGGCATAGGCAAAAAAATGGTCTGAAAGGCCTGAAATGATCCATTATAGCTAAAAGGCAAAACCAGATAGGGAATACCTGTATCCATAGTGTGGGGTATCAAGCCACACACCCAGCAGTCTGTAGTGTTGACCACCAGTTGGTGTTGGTGCAAGAGTTGTACGAAAGTGTTATTGATAAATTCTGAGCGTCGAGCTTGCTCATGTTCAGGAAACGAATGAAAAGAGTGCATAGAAGAAACAGTAGAGGTAGCAGGATCAAGGGGAGGTACTGTAGTTACTGACACAAAAATTAAATTTATACCAAAAACGATTCCACCCACCAACGTTATCAAAACAATTAAAAATGTAATAGCACATTGCATCAGAAAACATTTGCTATGAAGAATTCTGTAAAGTCTGTTTCTGCGAACATAAATCACATTTTCTCATTGCAGCGCAGGAAGCTCCATCTTCTACAATCCGCTCGCGACCACTGATGATGTGTACGTAGATGAAAATGCCTCTATCAGCCCTGGGAGTTCCCAGAACCAACAGAAAGATCGACCTTGTGTCTGACCCCCGCAGATTCAACTAGGCACACAGCCACGACCCTACGGCTACCCAGACGGCAAGGCAATTTTAAAAACAAAAAAACAGCAAACTTCCTGGCTGGAGGCAAAGTGTTAAAATTTCAAATGTGTAAAGTAGGCAGTTTCCTGCTTTATTTGTCCAAATTGCGAGATCGTAAATTGTATCTCAGTTTTGCAGGAACTGTTTGATCAGGAAATAGTATGTTATCAGCAGAGGTTGCAATGTTCAAGTTCGCAGATGGCAAAGTTTCTTCTGATGCAGAAGGCAAATGTTCAGGAGTCAAAGAAGTAGTTCCAGGAGGAGAGTCAGTGTTCGAAGCGTCAGTTATCAGTTCGGCATCGCTGAAAGGGACAAACTTGGGTGTTCGCTCGAACTCAGAGGCACCAATTCCCTTCTTAATCCAGTTGTCATAAGGAAGTGGCAGGGGCACACGTTTGACATGTGTCGCATGGATCCAGTGCTTGCGTCCGGCCACACGAACAGCAGTTCTTGTTGCTAGCAGTACTTGGTAGGGGCCAACAAATCTGGGTTGAAGGTTCTTCGTCCTCGCAAAGTTGTGCACCACAACGTGGTCACCTGGTTTCAGCTGATGACCTGGACTCTCCGGTGGCTTTGGTAATGCATCGAAAACCTGTTGGTGAATAAGACTCAATTTAGCAGTCAAGTCGTAAAGGTAATCAATCAACATTGGATATTCCAGAGAACAAAATTCCTTTGGCCTTGGCACTCCCCAAATATTAGCGGGACGGCCAAAGACAATTTCATACGGACTAAGCCCTACTCTAGAATGTACAGTCGCTCTCGTGGATAATAAAGCCAATGGAAGAGCGTCTGGCCAGGATAAACCCGTGGATGCCTGTATTTTAGCGAGTTTTAGTTTGAGGGTGCCGTTGTAACCCTCAACTAAACCAGCAGACTGGGGATGGTTTGCACTGTGAAACTTTTGCTTTATACCTAAACCGGCACACACACTCTGCATAACTTTCCCTATAAACTCACTTCCGTTATCTGACCATACAATCCGTGGCATTCCGTACCTAGGGAAATATTCTTTGAGAAGAATTTTAGCAGTTGATAGGGCAGTGTTGTCCTTTAGTGGATATGCTTCGATCCATCTGGAGAAAGCACAAACTACCACCAGGACGTACTTTAAGTTATTGCACCGATCCATGTGAATGAAGTCTAACTGAATCACTTCAAAGGGGCAAGAGGGAGGAGCGAAGTGACCAGCAGGAGTAGGGATTCCCTTGCCAGGATTATGCATCAGGCATACCATACAATTTTTCACCACTCTCTCTGCACATTTACTAATCCCATCATTCTTCCAGACTGGAGCCAACATCTTACAAATTCCTTTAGAACTTATATGCGCTACTCCATGTGCCATTGTCACCACTGCAAGCACATACGCATCAGGCAACATCCAACGCTGTTGTTCCGACAAATCAATCCAACACCCACTCGAGTCCAATTTACCCGTACTTTCTTTCCATGCACGCTTTTCCTCCTCAGTCGCCTCTTTCTGAATCTCTTTCACACTTTCCAATGTGTCTTCACACATTCCAGACTCAGAAATCCATCTCGCAGATGTAGCCACATACATTCCACTCATCATATTCCTGGCTGTCTGTTTAGCGGTCTCATCAGCAAACGCATTTCCACGACCAACATCATCCGTGATTGCTTTATGCGCACTGCATTTCACAATCGCAACCTCAGTCGGCAAGGTTAGAGATTCCAACAAGTCGTTAACTAACTGACCATGTTGAATCTTAGTCCCATGGGACGTAATGAAACCTCTTTCTTTCCACAAACGGCCAAAATTATGGGCCACTCCAAATGCGTACTGACTATCTGTGAACACATTCACTCTCTTTCCCTTTGCTAAAACACACGCTCTTGTTAGAGCGATTAATTCTGCAGCTTGGGCAGAATTCTGACTCACTCTTGCAGTCTCCACAATCGTCCTCAAAGTCGTTACTGCATAAGCAGCAGTCACATCACCATTCTCCAATTTAAAGCATGACCCATCAACATACAACGTGCCATCTGGATCTGACAAGGGAGTGTCTTTTAAATCAATTCGTCCTTTTGTTTCCTCCTCGGTTCTGAAACAACAATCATGGGGTTCGGAATCACTCGACTCTTGATTAGTCGGCAACAGTGTTGCTGGATTCAATACATTGCATCTTTTGATCTGAATATGACTCGCTAGCAGTGTCAGCTCGTAGCCAGATAATCTAGCACCGGTAAGGTGTTGCGTCTTGGTTCTGTTCATGAGTGTATCCACAGCATGAGGAACCATGACCACTAGCATGTTATTCATCACCAAACCAGCAGATTGTCGAATGGAAGCCGCAGCTGCCGCTGTAGCTCTCAAACAACTAGGCAACGCTCTAGCTACCGGATCTAATGTTGATGAAAAGTACGCACAAGGGCGTTGTTTATCACCGAATCTCTGTGTCAGAACACTCAACGCGCAACCTTCTCTCTCGTGAAAATAGAGCGTGAATGGCTTGCTGTAATCGGGTGTACCCAATACAGGAGCTGAACATAGTGCATTTCGTAACTCAGAAAAACTCTCCTGACATTCAGCAGACCATGGCACCGGACTCGGAACATTTTTCCCAGTTAAAGCTACCAATGGTTTTGCTAAAAGAGAAAAATTTGGGATCCACTGCCTACAGTAAGAGGAAATACCTAAAAAGGCACGTACTTCTCTCTGTGTGCGAGGAACACTCATCTGCGTAATTGCTTTTATTCTCTCTGGGGTCAACTTCCTTCCCTCCTTTGACAAGAGATGACCTAGGTAGGTCACTTCTTGGCAGCAGTATTGCATTTTCGAAGGTGACACCTTGTGATTCAAATTAGACAAATGATGCAATAACGAAATCGTAGCTGCTTTGCAAGTTTCCTTGTCATCGGCAGCCACTAGAAGGTCATCTACATACTGCACTAGAGCAGAACCTGGAGGAAGTACAAAAGAATCTAACTGACTTTTTAATGCTTGGCTGTAAATGGATGGGCTCTCACAATAGCCTTGTGGGGCGCGTTTAAACCTGAAGCTTCGACCTCCTAGACAGAAGCCGAAAATATCTCTGCTTTCCTCGGCTATCGGAATGCTGAAAAAGGCATTCTTCAAGTCGATGACTGAGAACCATGTAGCTGTTGCAGGAATCAATGTTAACAATGCAGTAATATCTGGAACCACAGGAAACTGCGGAACTACAATTTTATTAACCTCTCTGAGATCGATAACAAATCTATATACTGGAGGCTTTGAAGGATCAGTACGTTTCAAAATTGGCAATACAGGACTATTACAGACATTTCCTCTAGTTTCTTCAACCACCCCTTTCTTAATCAAATCTTGCACAATCAATAAAAGTGCACGTTCACCTTCAGTAGAAATCTTGTATTGAGGAATTCGTGGAAATTTGATATTTGCTTTCAGAGTGACTACATATGGTGGTATTTCTAAAAGGCCTACATCGTTAGGACCAGTCGCCCAAAGAGTATCAGGGAGTGAACGCAGCTCTGGCGGGAGTGCATCCATTGACAAGTACATCGGAGAGGTGATTCGTTTACCCAACGTAAGCTGTACTCCTTCCGGAGAACAGTACAATGTCGCATATAGGCGTTTTAACAAGTCTAAACCAAGCAGGTTTTCATTACAACCTGTCGTCAAAATCAAGGGTGCTTTCAATTGACGAGGTCCAACAGAAATAGCTAAAGGACCAGATACGGGGTTGTAAACAGGGGCGCCTGAAAAACCTACAGAAACATTTGTTAAGCCGGACAAAGGTGCGCCAGGGAGTTTCGCATAAATGATAGAACTTTTTGCGGCACCAGTATCCAACAGAAACGGTTCGACTACACCTGATGTTGCTACTGCGACATAAGGCCCACTCTGATCCACTGGAACTGATACTACTCCCTCTCTCTGTCCATGGCTGTCCTAGTACTCATTTTGTTGAAATCCCTCATCGTTTTCACAATAGTCTTCAACATGATACTGTTGCGACCTATTCTGTTGAGCAGACTGTCCACTTCGCTTGTCAAAGTGATTGGAAGGGCGATCGTTCGTTTGTGGAGGCATAGCACCTCGTCCTCGACCTCTAGAATTTTGTACGAATCCACCACGACCTCTCTGAGCTGCTGCAGCGTTATTTTGCGCTAGGACTGGACACTCGTTCTTATAATGACCTTCTTTCTTACAATATGCACATTGATTCCACTGGTATTGCGGTCTCTGGGAACCATAATCTGTCCTTTGATATGACCCTTGCTGTGTATTATTCTGATTCATGCGAGGAGGGTATGCCTGTTGCAAAAGAACTTTAGTCTTTAAATCTTTCGTTTTCTTATCCGATTTCTCTTTCTCCTCTTTATCCCTATTTTCATAATACTGTGCAGTCGCAAGTATTTGCGTAGTTGTAGAGACAGCCCACGCACTCTCGGAATCTTTCAATTTATTACAGAGCTCGGGTAGTAGATTGTGTACGAATTTATCGACAAATAGTCTCTGTCCTCCTTCTGTGCTCATATCCTGACCACTGTGATCTACAAAAGTCTCTTCGAACCTTGTGAAAAAGTCGGAGACACTTTCGTCTTTCTTCTGCCTGCATGCGGACAACTTGTCCCAATTAACGCGCAATGCTGGCATCAGAGTTTTCATTAAGTCAATTATCCTACCTGGAAGATTAGCAATTAGAGGTTCGGGTTTGGAACCACCTATTTGCTGACCATCCGCTGCAATGATAGCTGCCCAATCACCACCTAGAGCAACTGGATGATTCTCTTTACGAATTTTAGCCCAAATTGGTTGTGGAACTACATTCCCAAATAACATGTCAATGTCCGCTAGATTCATTACACAAGCCTCAACTGTCTGTGCTAACTCCTTATAGTATCCGGCAGGATTCTTACGCGGATCTGGCAAGGCCTGTTTCACTGCTAACACTTCGGCTCGCTTCCACGGAATGTGTATCCACACTCTCTGGAATTGTGCCGGAGCGGCTGCAATACCATGGACTGCATCAGCTTGTATAGCTTCGCGCCAAATTGGAGGAACCTCCCTCATTGGATATTGGCGATTCTGCTTCGTACTACTTTTCTCTAAGTCCCTCGGTGAACGAAGTGATGGATCATTCCTATAACTTAAAATTAGTTCCATCGCTTCTTTTATATTTTGACCTACTATCATACCTGCAGCAAACTCTTTCTGAACCCTAATTAAGTCTTCTAAATTCGATTCAGAGTCATCTTCTTCTAGTTCCTCACGTAAAAGAGAGCACATCTCGTCGAATACATATCGTTGTGTTGGTTCATTCCATTGCATAAATGTATCTAATACATCTCTAGTACTATATCTTCTACTCTTCGAAATCCATCTGAGAGCCGTGGAATCTAATATTCCTCGTTCCTCAGTACTTGGGAGCTGACTACGTCTTTGTACAGAGTCAGAAGTAGGAGTCTTAATTAAAGATTTATAGAAAGGAGACAGAATGTTAGAGACAGAATCAGTGATTCTTCGACGAACAGAAAGCGGAGTCATAATACTAGCAGATGTAGAAAACACAGTAGCAGTTGGAACAGATAGTACAGGGACAGTAGGAGTATCAAGTAAGGTAGCTTGTGAAGAAGTAGGTGTAAGCAATATAGGTATAGGCAAAGAAGTCGGCAACCCAGGAAGAGGGGGTGCTGAAGGAACATTTACATTAACCACAGGGAGTACAGGAGCTTGATTCTGAGCGGCAGGAGCAGGAATACCAGGTTGTCCAGCAACCGGCAATTGAATATTCGGTACAGGCGGAGCCGTAGCACCTTGTGCATACGGTGGGGGTGACTGTAACAAATAAGATAACAGAGGATCGTTTTCGGGGTCCTCTACTATCTTAGTTGTACTCGATGGCAAGGCAGGATAGCACTTGTCGATTGCTAAATTACGTTCTCTAATAGCCACCTCTATAGCCTTCTCAGACTCGTTGACTTGCAGCTGCTTAGCCGCCTGCTCTAAAGTTAACTCTTGCTCTTTCTGTTCTTTCTTCAACCTTTTAATTTCTCTCTGTTTAGATTCTTTTCGCCAGTAACGGAAAGAATCAAACATTGCCGGCCGGGCTTTCTTCTTAAACAATTTCACTTCCAAATTATCAAGGATTTCAGGTTCAAAACTACCATGCAGTGGCCAACTAAGGACACCGTCTTTTTCAGTGTAGCGGACCCATACCTCATTATAAGATATAGGACCCACACCATGCTTACAGTAAAGATCATAAAGGGGAGTCCCAATCGGAGGAACCAGACATGAGTCCTCCAAGCGGGAATCACTGTTGCAACCGAAACACAACAACATACAATTTTTCCGACTTACCATTTTGTAATCCGGAACACAGAACAAACAAACACAAACAGGGATGTGCACTCGAACCAAGAACTTAGGCCTACCAAAAGCGAACTAATGTATCGATACCCAAAACTGAACCAATAGATTATCGTAACCAGAACAACCAGTGATAATCTTACGAAACCAAACCAAACCAAGAACCAAAAGGATTTTAACAACCCATACGAAGTAACCAACTAGCAACCACTAAATACTTAACTGAGGCACTGAAGACGTCACCAAGGAGAAAACCCGTCACGTTTCGCCGTACTAAGGACTGCACCTCGGGTCCAAGACAGGGCGACGGTCAAGGCAACGGCCCACTGCAGCCGTCCTGAACGGGAACCCTCGTGGAAGAGAACGTCGGGCCACTTATGCGATATGCCGGGATCGATGAAGTGGGGCGCCTCCCTCAGGAATCTTCACACGAAGCTTCTCAAACTCTTCAGGCTTTTGGACCGGTACCGAATGACGTCGCCCCACGTGGGCGCCAATTGGAGTTCTGGACTTTTTGGTTCCGTCCAGAGGTGTCAGGGATAACACCCGAAGACCCCGGAGTTCCACCTGTCTCGGTGCATAAATAAACAGAAACACGGGCTTCTCGATGGTGGCGTCAAAGACCAAAGGTTTATTACTGCAGGGACACAGAAGTCACAGAAACTACACACGGGCAGAATCTAGGAGCCTGTTCGATTTGTACAAAAAGGGTTGCTCCTTATATACTAAAATTTGAGCTTGAGGGAAATTCTTTACATGCAATATATTCCCAAACCTTTGTGTCCTAAACAATAAATATTTGGCGTATGCACAGGAATCGTCGACAATATCTGATGTCAAAACTTTACGAACAAGGGGTTCCCACTTTTCCATCATAATCTCATGTCAACTTTTCATTCAAGACCCGGACCGCCTCATCGTAAATTTCGTTACCTCCCCCTAATAAAGGCCCAGAAGGAAAGGAGCAGAGCCAGGTGCAGAAGATAGAAAAGCAGGATAAGGGATGTTTGTGGGTTGTAAATGGGCAAGGCTACCAGCTTCGGCCGCCTAATCATGATCAGGCCAACGAACACGAGAACCAGTATAGCAGGACTGGCCTCGGGCAGAGGAGGCAGCCTTTGTCGAGTCATGCAGCTACAGCATGTTCTGTTCTAAGGTGCACGTGTCACTAAAGAGGTGAATCGCCGGCTAAGCCTACGTGTCCTTAATCGAAATGAAGTAATCAGAGGTCATTGCGTATGTGAGGGCAAGAAACACAAAATGGCTGCCATGATCTAAGATGGATGCCATGGGTAGATTGGAAATGTGTTCGTAACAGGAGTACTCTTGCTCGTAGCATAGCGAAAACACCAGGATATGCTAAATGGATCATTTGCGGTTCGCTGATACCAATATTATGTATTTACGACAATGTTGAAAACACGGGTTCAAATCGTCACGGAACCTCACACTCAAAGTGGTACACAAATTTACCTGGCGGACCCGCAAGTTGTTACTTTAAGCTTATCTGTGTCCAAGAACTGAAGACTCACCAACTCCATATTGGTGGATTTCTGTTTTGTGTCCAGATTTCTGAATTAGTGCATCAAAAGTAACAGATTCACAGACAGTTCAGATCCTGTTTTTAAAACTTTTTCCTTAGTATGTTATGGTGCCACTATACTGCTGTCAGAATTTGATCTAATTTAATATTGTGTACTACAAACATATCACCTCATTGTAGGTAATTATGGAGCAATGTCTCAATTTTACTTTCAATGCTAAATGAAAACATTTAAAAAATGTTAATCACTTTTAAGACTTACATGCTCACCCCGGATCAGGCTCAACCAAGTAACATTAGACTACCTAAAGAATCTTTAAGAAATGGTCAATCCTGTACTGAAACCGGTCTGTTAGAGATTTTAAAAACAGTTTTTTATTCAAAAGAAAAACAAAAGTATTTTATGTGATACAATCAGATATTAAATAGTATTTGCTAAATGATTTTCATAGATAACTTTACAAGTAGAATTGCTCAATTTCTATCCTTACTGTTATTTTTGTGACTAGAGTGAATTGCAACTGGATTTTGGACTGCCACATTCCAGCTATCTTCGCTCTCCTTCCTTCTCAGCAACACTTTCCCCATCCACTTTTGATGTATGTCATCTGAAATTTGCATGTTCCGTGTTCCTCGTGCACAGTTTGCATAAAAATGTTTTTTAGAAAAACATTTAACACCCACTGCCTGTTCCGATCTTTGGACCGAGTCGATGTGTTTTTGTTTGTCAGATTGTTTGAAGACCTAACTAAACTGGCCTGATGGTCTGATTGAAAAAGGCTTTTGAGGTTTGCAGTCTATCCTGAGACTGTGATCTCTGTTCCTGCTTGAATTTACACACTACATTAGCATTCATTCAGGGCCTCATACATACTGGCACTTTTCCACTGCTGGAATGTCACTTTTTTGATGTTCAAGGGGCGCAATGTGCCACTGGCATACTTATAAGGCCACCTAAAGCCAAGTTATGTGGCTTTTCATGGCCTTATAAATATCTGCCTTTTGCATTCCATGGGTGTTGCTCGGGGCATTCCCAGCAAGATCCATGGCTTTTTGACACTACCCCAGATTTATGAGAAATCATGAGTCTGGGGCAGCACTAAAAATGTACGCATCCCCAGAGAAGGTCTAGGGGAGGCACAACGAGGAGGCACATTCTGCAGCACACATAGAAAGATTGTGATTGTTTTTGTGCTGGAAGGTTTCCCTTCCTGCACAAAAACAATTACCTCCTAAAGCAGGCACCATTGCCCCATGGTGCAAATGCGCCTGCATTGGCACACAGCAGCCTAAAGTGTGATGGCGCAGGGGAAAAGGACAGGAATGTGCCATTTCTAATAGACACAGTGACTCGCAGCCCTTTTCTTTTTTTGCCAATGGGCAGCGCAGCTGGCCTATGGCGAAATAAACACATAAATGAGGCACTCAATATCTATTTTGGGGCTTATTTATGAGCCCCTTGCGCTGCCGATGCATCACTTTTTGTGACGCATCAGCAGCGTAAAACATGTGCCACACTGCTACATATTTACAAAGTGACGCATCTAAGCAGATGCATCACTTTGTAAATCTCTGCGCTACATTATACCTATATAAGGGAAGTGGTGTGGCGCAGCAGCCAGGGCGACTGACGCCGGTCGCTGGGGATCACGGTTCGATCCCTGGCACCGGCGGCAGGGGTCTACCCAGCACCATGTGACTTTGGGCAATAGCTTGCTTAATCTTCCCAACGGCCCCCAGCGCCGGGATGCCCACGGGTAGCTGTGCGGTTTACAAATACTGGATTTACCTGCGTCAGGTATAATGTATACAGGGTTGGCGTTTCCCCGCAAAAGCCACTTCAAGGACGCCACTCCGTCAAATTCTTACACCTACCTCACAGCAGGCATAAGACTGAAGCAGGCCCTTTCACATGGGGCTTGCTGGATTTGCGTTTGTTTTTGGACACACTCAGCAAAGCGTCAATTTTGCACCTACAGATACATCAGAAACCTGACGCATCTGTAAATCTGTGCAACATGGAGCGCCGTGCTGTAAATAAGGCACATCCATGATGTCTGAAGGATAGCACTATGAAAAGTATCACATCACTGGTTTCCCCCAGTGATGTGACACTGTTCATGAATGAGGCCCGATATTTCTAAGACTTTCCTCATTTCTCACGCCTGGCAAAAATACTTAAAGAGAACAAGGAGAGCTCTTTGCCATTGGACCTCTCATCACTGATTCCTTGCTCCTCCTATATGAGATATGTAGTTATTTTTTGATGGTTCAAAAAGGCATCAATCGTGCATTTTTGTTGTTAACTCTAAATATATTCAACAAGCAAATACTCGTTTGATATTTTAACTTACGAAACATCACTCTAACTTTGTGATTGCCTTTGAAACCCTGTACAGAGGCCATCATCTTAGCTGATTCAATTATGTCGTAATAAAAGGGCATTTCACCCGACCTAGGCGGTATAAATGATATATTTTATATTTTGACCCAACGATTTTGATGTTAAACTGCTTATGAATTGCCCTGTTGTTTCGGAAAAAGTCAAACTCCTTATACAATCATGAAGGACTGGATAAGTAGGCTTGGAAAGCTGCTCCTCGGCAAAGCAGTGATAATGAACACTGGAGAATCGGAGACCCACTGTGTTTCTTTGAAAAGACATTATGTTAATAACACTGCGGCGGCAAAATAAGGCTCGAGGCCATCTTTCATATACTTCCTGATTATCTTTAATTTTGATTAGATATGCAAGCTGATTCTAAAAGTTGTCCCAGCACAATTTCCTGGTTTATTATTTTTAAAAAGCTGAAATGTGTGCACAAAATGTACGACAAGGAAATGTTTCCCTGAGCCTTGACTGCAGTGACTGCAAATGGGAAATTAACATTCAGCATGAGATGCCGGTGAAAAACAGTAGGAAATTCATTTTCAAAATCATATCGAGCCCAGGGAGGTGCTTCGCGCTATGATTACATTACTACTCATTGCATTTCAGGGGAGGACACAATTTTCGGGGAAAGCCACTACTTTTCTTGGGAGTGTGCGTTTTGACAAATCAAGAAGGTTGCGCCATATTAATGCGACACAAACAATAGACAGGGCCATAGGTTCCATTATAAAAGAAATGGCTACGCATTTTAAATGTTCTGAAATCATATAGGTTTCCTCTCCCTTACGCGTATGAATAGTTCTGTGGAAAAGGAAAATGTGTAAGTATGCCTTTAGATTCTTAAAAAAAAACATTGATTCTTTGTATAGTTTGACAAAAATGTGATTTGTTGACATATCCCAAGACAAAATGTGTCAGAGGCATAAATGCCATGTTTTCCAGAACATTGGAAGGCTAGTTGGACCGGTCACAATTTTTCTTAGTATTCTGGGACTTGAAGTTTTGGGACTAGAAGTTCGAGAATTTAAAGAAAAAAACAGGACCGGGCTATTGAGTTACTCTTGGACCCGAGAACATCTATATATAGGAAGAGTTTTGTCAATATTTTAATGACACTATAAAACATATTCTATAAAGTGTCCTCTGAAAACATTCTCGCAACTTATTAGAAAACTTTCAGGAAAGTAAATACCCTGTAAAAATGGATTCTGTTGTAAATGTGCCGCATGTATATTGATCTCAGCCTTAGTTGAAGAATCTACTCACAAATTTTAAAAACCAGAATACATGTTCGTCAGGTTGTTCGTGAGTATTCCATGCAGATTCGTCTATGTAAGGGATATCACGAGGCCAGTATTTGTGTTTCCATTCAAAATGCCATATGGATTTTTGCTGACGTCCACAGCAGAAAGTGCATCAAGAATTTACACCAAAACCGAACAATTTTTATATTCAAAGCAAAACTAAAACATACATTTAACATAGTGTTTTCTAACTAATCAATCAATTATTAACTTTAATGTATCTTAAAATAGAAAACTACATGCCCTGACTTTCTAAGGCATTGTGCTGCATAAAATGACATGCAATAACACACTGGGGCCTCATTTATGAAAAGTGACGCATCGCTGCGTGAAAACAGCGATGCGTCACTTTTCACTGCGCACTCCTTGCGACACCAATGATGCGTCATATTTAATGTATGACGCATCATGTCGCAAGGACTTACAGATACGTCAGTATTACTGACGCATCTGTAAGCGCAAAAGTGACGCATTGCTGGAGTGTCTCACAAAAGTGACGCATCTCCAGCAATGCGTCCTTTCACATGGGGAAAGCCCCATGTGAAAGGGCTTGCGTCAGTCTTACGCCTGCTGTGAGGCAGGCGCAAGATTTTGACGCAACAGCATCCTAAAAGTGACGCAGTGAAATCTCATAGATTTCACTGCGTCACTATTACGAGGCTTTTTGCGGGGGAACGACCCCTCTGCATACATTATACCTGACGCAGGTATAATGTGGCGCAGGGGTTTAAAAAGTGACGCATCTACCTAGATGCGTCACTTTTTAAATATGGCGCAACAAGGCGCATGTTTTACGCCGCAGATGCGTCACAAAAAGTGACGCATCCGCAGCGCAAAACTGGCGCAAGGCCTCATAAATGAGGCCCCTGGTATTTAGTTTTCAGCGCAGAAGGTATTTTGACCTTGAAAGATGTCCTTTTCTGAGAAGAAGAAGCATTTTTCGATGCTTCGATTTGGAATGTGTTTAGGTGGCATTACGTGGCCAGATCATTGCTAACTTCCATAGGTTTTGACACAAATCCCTCTTA
This sequence comes from Lissotriton vulgaris, assembly GCF_964263255.1. NCBI lineage: Eukaryota > Metazoa > Chordata > Amphibia > Caudata > Salamandridae > Lissotriton > Lissotriton vulgaris. The sequence goes on from NC_141691.1 coordinate 1,444,236,306, forward strand.
AATAAAATAGCCAGATTAGCGTTTGCATCAAAAAGTGCTGTTTCGTTAAAGCAGTCGTTAACTAAGGGAAATTATTTCATTTCTCCAAAACATCCATGCAGTGGCAGCTGGTGTAATTTGAAACTGGTGAGGCGTATGGAGAATGAATCAACATATGCGAGCGAGACGGACAGCAATAAGGGGGGTTCAGGGGCTTCTCCTCCCATGAAGACATTTTTACAAAATTGGCATCTTTTTGGGGAGGTTTTCAGCACTATTTCTGTGATTCATGGACTAAAAATTCAGTTCTTCTAGGCATTACTAAAAGAAAACTCATACATCATTTCAGAGAACTTCTGGGTTGCCAAGCAAGTCTGACTTCTGAAGAGGGCTAGGGTACTAAGCAAGACTGCTTGCATATTAAGCAGTGGGAACGTATAGTCTTGAAATATTAAACACATTAAAAACTGCCCTGTATCTTCTTGCATTAATTCGGTCTACAGTTACTGTGCAATAAAGAACAGAAAAGTGAACAGTTAACCTTTTGACAAGGGCTTTCCACTGTGTGGCAACACATTGCTGTGTTTTTAGTAACTTTGATTTGTTTGAGAAATAGAAACCATTTTTGGGTTAAAATCTGACTGCTGTGGCTTATTCATGAAAAGTGATGTAGGTTTAGCAAATCTGATATAGATCGCACAAATATTAATCAATAATTGCATCTTTTTATCCATAAGATATATTTTGAATACAAAGACTGTTAACACTTGAGTTTAGCAGTTTAGCATTAAACCATTAGTTTTACAGTTAGGGCGAATCCTGCCCAAACATGGGGTAGTCTGACTTCTCAGATGCTCAAGTACAAGTCACACAGTTTTTAAATTGTAATGTGGCACAAAGAGCACCATAATAATAAAGGAACCACAGCCTTCATTTATGTTGGATTGGCTGAAAGTGCTTAGAATGCACTACACGTTTATTCTGCAAGCCTTGTGTGCCCTGTGTACTAATACTAACAGTTTTGGCGAAGGACTTCCCAGGTGCTACATTGGTTGGCTGGACTGGAGAAAGGCTTTGGAAGCCGCGGAAGCGGGGTGATTCGTGTGGATTTCACAGCAGGGGCTGCCAGCCTCGGGGACCATGGCGCACAACCAAATTCTGGGGTGTGACAGTCAGAAAACTCCAGCAAAGGTGGGTTAGGGAGTCTCAACAGCAGGGCTTAATGATGCATTTTCTTCAGAAAAGTGTAATCCTCTTACTGCTGGTGTACACCGATAAAGACGTCAAACAAGTCTGTCTGTAAAATAGTGGCAATATTAACTTATCACGAAATAACTTACTGGGGCTGCACTACCGTGGGGGCCCACAACATCTTTGTGCACATGCCACTCTCACAGCATCCTCTGCACATTAATAACACAGCACAATTCAATAAAGTGTGCAACAAAATTGACACCATGCAGGCAGGGAATCTAGCGGGAATCACATGACAGCACTCATTAGAACCCTGTGCAGCCTGACACAAGTGTGTAAGCATGGATACTCTCGCTACAACCCTGTACTGTAATATACCAGCAGCCCAATAAAGTGTGTAACAAAATGGATGCCAGGCAAGGAATCTAACTGGCAACGCAGAGCAGACAGGCATCACAGTCCTCGTCCGAACCCAGAACCAGTGCAAACAAAGGTGCTGAAACACACGCTACTCTCACAACTCAAAATCTGGCGCTTTTCTATAAGATCACAGTCTAATAAAGTGTTTAACGAAATAGATGACACGCAGGTTGGTAATGTAGCTGGCAGCACATAGCAGGCAGGAATCACATGACAGCCCTCATCTAGCCCCTGCGCCAGTCCAAACACAGGTGCTTAAACACTCTGACAACAGCATCATGTATACTTCAATATAACAGAACAATTCAATTAAGTGTGTAACGAAAAGGACAACAAGGCAGGCAGGAATCACAACACTCACCAAAGGCCATCAGCCCAAAGGACACACCGATCCCCAGAATAAGTGCGCCAGGAATAAACTACAAATCGCAATAATGTGTGCAACCTGACGGGCAGACTGCCGGTTAGGACAAAGAGGAGAGACAGGCAGACTTCAGAGCCCAGCAATCCCTCACCCAAACCCTGCAAACACAAACACACCTGTTAACGCACACACCACTCCCATAGAACGTGCACATACCTGTTCATCACATTCAAAGGTGCAATGCAGAGGACACGCTAAAGGGTACGAAGGAAGCAGGCAGAAATGGTAACAAAACTCACCCAAAAACACTCAGCCCTCCCACAACCATTCCCACAAGCATCAACACATCATGGCAATACAGTGGGCACTGCAGAGGCAAAATGAAGGCATCCAGGAAAGCGGACAGGCAGTATTAGTGGCACAGGCAGCCCTCACCCAGCTCAGGCAGATGCGTTAAACACTATGGTCCTCCAATACAATCCCACTGTACAATAAACTTCACACTGTAGAGTTGACTGCAGACAGAGAGGCGTGTAACTTTGCAGATAGGACTGTTTTAGTACCTTCACCCATATAAACCCCATCGCAGGCACATGTGCCCCCCTGTACTCTGCTTCCGCCAGTCAGTGAAAATGACAACGTAAATAAACTAACAATGCAGGCGCCGGCGGCACTGTGAAGCAAATGATGGCATGTGGAACATGCAGGTGGTCAAGCAGACACCACACCCCTGGCGCATTCCCATCACACCCCAAGCACCTCTCTGCCCCCCCCCAATGATTCCGGGAAGCAAACACAAACTCTGTCATATGCCGCACACACTGCGCCAACAGATGAGATGATAGGTCCCCAGGCAGACTACGGTCCTTTCAGGGGTGCATCTTTGAATTGTCTCTTTCTCGTGTGAATCATTGTGTTTGCTTCTGTTGGCACGTGGCTAAAGTATGAGGGGAGCCCCCCTCCATCCCCCCTGTCAAACATACCTCAGAACGGCCATGTCCCCCCACCAGAGATGCTCATTATTCTAAAATAACTACAATTAAAGCCCCGCTCCTCAGCGCGCCTCTGATAAGCAACTGGAGGAAGAGAAGAGAGAATCCGGTGCTGCAGAGTCATCCATACCTCGCCTGTGTTTTCACCACCCCAGAGGCATCGTCAGGCTGCATTCAAACAAACAGAAGAACCGCAGTTGCAGCTTCAATACTTGCGGGGTGGTTTCACGGGGGTGGTCTCGCGGCGGTAGAGGGCCAGGGATAATAATAATTAAAAACTTACCTGACCGGTCCGTCCTCGCCGCGCCTCCTCCTGCTGGGCCGGGGTCTCAAGTTGGCGCCTTCTGGCTTCAACTTAACAGGAACAACCCCTCTCAGCCAATCCTGACGCTGCTCCAGCAGCGTCAGAATTGGTTTAGCAGGGATTAAACCACACGCGCCACCCAATATCCCAGACTGCGTGGTGTCCTGCTCTCAGCCAATCCAGACTGCATTAGCAGCTGCATGATTGGCCAGAGCAGGAATACTCCCCACCCATAGGAGACCGCGGGGCTTGGCAGCTGCACTGCATGATGCAAGCACAACCCTCGTATATCGTTCTATGGGGATGGCTGGTAGTGCGCATGTTCGGGCTGATCATAAAAATGATCAGCCCAAAAGTGAACATGCGCACTGCTGCACTGTGATACCCTGTCAGTCAAACACGCACTGCTGCCGCAGCCCCACCCACCCCCTCCAGCGTCCGATTGCCTCGGGTGTGGCCCTAGACTCAGCATCATTGAGCCACAAGTATTTTATTTTAATAACAATTAATGAATGACAACCATACTGAAATTAAGTAGAACAATTGATCAATGGGCCATGTGGCATTAGTGGGGCAACGCCCCAGCATCCCCAATGGACGCACCGCCACTGCACCCATGGATTCCATGGGTGCTGAAGTGCATATTGAATGTGTGGGATTGTTCACAGTTTGCATAGCCATATGTATATGTTAAGGAAAGTTATGCTTTCAGTATCAATCCCATGTTACAGAGCACACACTCAGCTCTGAACGATGGTGCAAGACAGTACGTCACGCAAGCCAGACCAACACAGGGGATTCAATTAAAAGGAGGCTAATATTGGTAGATTTAGCTGTATGCTGTGTTTTCCCCTATGCACAATTCAGTGCAGTACATTTAGTGGCTTTGCAGCTTTGTGTGACAAATTAGTAAATCCTCGACTACAAATCAACAATGCACCATTGACAATCGTGACATCTGTTCCTGTGACAGTGTATACATATATTCTCATAAGTACAGGCATGTATATAAACACAACCCAACAAAACACGTCCCATTGCGTGTGCAGACAGAATATCGAGTAGGAAATGTCGAACTACAGAAATATCGACAGCAATAATATTGTGGTCAAGAATATCAATTTTAAGGTATGAAGTATTGTGTTTAAAAATATAGAAGTTATTAATGTTGTTTGCAAAAATATAGGGCCCGATGTATCAACATTGCATTTTGCGAATCTATAATAACGAATGTTACTGTTTCACTATTATAGAATCGCAAAATGCAATATATGTAGGTTTTGCAAAATAAATAGTATTCGTACATATTCCTTAATAGCTAATCGCAATTTGCAATTCTTTATTACTGAATGCCTTCCCATTCATTCCTGTGGGCCTAGGGGCTCATACGAATGAACGGGAAGTCATTCGCAGTTTGCGATTACCAAATTGGTAATTGAAAATTGCGAATGCAATTACAAGGGTGATAGGGGGCTAACGGGCAACCCTATAACACCCCCTAAAAAGGTAAGTGTGCACATGTGGCGCACATTCATGCCCTACGGGCATGTGTGTGCGTCACATGGCACTTAAAAAAATGAAAAAATGTGCATGTTTCGAGGAATTTGCAAAATACCACCAACTTTAAGTTGGTGGTAATTTGCGATTCTTTAAAGCAAGGTCGCAATTTTTACCTGCTTCCTGCATTGCTTTTCGGGAAGCGCAAATAGTGATTCCCTGAAAGCATTTGCAAAATAGGTAATCGAAAACATTGCAAATCCCTATTTTGCGAATGCATTTGGGATAATACATCTCAAAAGGCTTTTTGCTGTTCGCAAACAGGATGATTCTGCGAATCTGCCCATTGCAACCGTAAAAGGATTGATACATATGGTTCATAGTTGTTTAAAATATAGTTTTTTTAATTAGGGGCCGATTCGGTAAAATCCCTTATAAATAGTTGTACGGAGCATATTTCCCGTACAAATCGTACCCTTAAACGTCCCCATACGTACGATGAAGTACGATTCGGACCCAAAGCAGATCTCCGTACGAATCGTACGAAAGACCATACGACTTAAAAATCTGTACGAATCACATTTGGAACACGCAGTACGCGACGTCCGTATGGATCGAAGCAGCATTTTCCGACCCAGCAAGTATGATTCGTCTCGTCAACACTCCGTACGACTCTTTTTCTACTGGAGCTCAAAACATCCAGAAAAGCAGATTTCGACTAGAACTGCGTACAAAATGGACCCACCGGGGGACGGTGCATACACCCATGATTGCAGGGGTACGGTGCTTAGGGGTACGGTGCGTATACCCCATGATTGCAGGGGTACGGTGCGTACAGCCCATGATTGCAAGGGTACGGTGCGTACACCTCATGATTGCAGGGGTACGGTGGTAGGGGTATGGTGCGTACACCCCATGATTGCAGGAGTACGATGTCTATATGATTGTATGGCTCTCCATACGAATCGCTCATACGCAACGTTTTCTGTACGAATTGTGTTCTCATTCCCCGGTCCAGATCGTACTTGTCGGGTCGTTCAGCATTTTTACAATTCGTACGGTTCACTGTGAGGGTCCGTGTCGTACTGATTTTCCCTTGCTTTTGGTACGGTTCACAAATATTCGGTCGTATATATTTCAAAAACGAATTGTACTATGCGATTCGGACAGAATTGTACGAGTCGTACGGAAAGGGCTACGGATTCGATTCGGTCGTATAATTGGTTTACCGAATCTGAATCGGCCCCTTAGTGTTATGTATTTTAGTATATATGTTCAATTTATGTGATGTCTTTTTTTGTATAAGAATTGTTTATGTGGTTTAATATATGTGTTACATTTTTAGCAGTGATCAATTTTATTTTATTTAAATGTAGTGTTTTTGAGTTCCATAACGAGTTGTAGGTTTATAGGGGAATAGGGTGGGAAGCAATTTATTTATGATGAATTAATGATTATTTTTTATGTACTAATATTTATTTAATTGAGATTTTATGGTGATAATTGTGGGAAGTAAATAATTAATAATTAATTAATGATTGATTGAGATTGAATATTATTATTTGCTAATTAATCATGGTAACTGTGTAATTTGTTTAGGTGCGGGGTGTGAGGTTTATGGGGTGAAGGGTGCGAAGTAATTTACTTTTAATTAATTAATAATAAGCTGTTAATTAGTATTAATTAATTTATTGAAAATTAAATATGGAAATTGTGTAATTCATTTTAGGTGCGGGTTGTGGCGTTTATAGGGGTAATGGGTGGGAAGTAATTTCTTTTTGAATAATTATTAATTAGTTGTTAATTGATATGAATTAATTTATTGAAAATGAATTATGGAAATAGTGTAATCAATATTAGGTGAGGGCTGTGAAATTTATAGGGGTAAAGGGTGGGAACTGATTTATGTTTAATTAATTCATAATTAATTCTTGATTAATATTAATTAATTAATTAAAAATTAAATATGGAAATTGTGTAATTATTTTGAGGTGTGGGTTGTGGGGTTTATAGGGGTAAAGAGTGGGAAGTAGTTTATGTTTAATTCATTAATATTTAGTTGATCAACAATATTAATTAATTAATTGATCTTTAATTCGAGGGATTGTGTATTGTTTGTGTGTGAGTTTTACTTTTATAGGGGTATAGGGTGGGGAGTAAATTAATTTTACTTACTTTATAACTAGTTGTCCAATACTATTAGTATTTTAATTGAAAATGGGTTTTAACTGTGTAATTACATTTTCTCCAGTTTAATTTTAGCTGTGGTTTGTGGGGATTATAGGGGTAAAGTGGGGGAAGCTTATTAATTTTTATGAGTTTTAATTTGATTTTTAATTGATAATTCATTATGTTGATTATATAAGTACATTTTCTTTTAATTTAGGTGTGGGTTGTGAATTGTGTGGTGGTATAGGGTAGGAAATAAAAAAGTAATGTATGTAATAATTAATGTCTTTGTTTCTAAATCATTCCTAATGAAAAATATTTATTTGGTTGAAAATTAGTTTTTATTTAATGTAATATTTGTAGGTATTTGTCATATGCATTTAACATTCTAATATGTTTTTGAATATTTGTAATATTAAATATATTTGTATTTCAATTTGTAACATATTTATTAAGTATGGGTGAAATTAGCGAATTTGCGTTCCACGAATTCGTGCGAAATCGAATTCGCAATCCGCAAAATCCGCGAATTCGTGTAAATTTGCGGATTTTTGTTTTTTGCGTGTTCGTGGTTTTTTTTGCATGTTTGCGGGGTTTTTTGCGTGTTCGCGGGGCTTTTGCGTGTTCGCGGGCCGCTTGCATGGCGAAGTTACCCATGCGGTCGTGTATGGACGCAGCACCCTCTGGTTCACCACTGCCACACTCTGGTTCATCACTGCCACCCTCTGGTTCACCCCTACCACCTCTGGTTCACCACTACCACCCTCTGGTTCAGCACTGCCACTCTCTGGTTCACCCCTGCCACCCTCTGGTTCAGCACTGTCACCCTCTGGTTCACCACTGCCACCCTCTGGTTCACTACTGCCACCCTCTGGTTCATCACAGCACCTCTGGTTCACCACTGCCACCCTCTGGTTAACCACTCTCACCCACTGGTTCAGCACTGCCACCCTCTGGTTCACCACTGCCACCCTCTGGTTCACCCCTGCCACCCTCTGGTTCACCACTGCCACCCTGTGGTTCATCACAGCACCCTCTGGTTCACCCCTGCCACCCTTTGGTTCAGCACTGTCACCCTCTGGTTCACCCCTGCCACCCTCTAGTTCACAACTGCCACCCTCTGGTTCATCACAGCACCTCTGGTTCACCACTGCCACCCTCTGGTTAACCACTGTCACCCTCTGGTTCAGCACTGCCACCCTCTGGTTAACCACTGCCACTCTCTGGTTCACCACTGCCACCCTCTGGTTCACCCATGCCACCCTCTTGTTCACCACTGCCACCCTCTGGTTCACCACTGCCACCCTCTGGTTCACCCCTGCCACCCTCTGGTTCAGCACTGCCACCCTCTGGTTCAGCACTGTCACCCTCTGGTTCACCCCTGCCACCCTCTGGTTCATCACTGTCACCCTCTGGTTCATCACTGCCACCCTCTGCTTCACCACTGCCACCCTCTACCAAGACCTTTTGTGACACAACAGCAGCACAAAAGATGCGCCATGGTGCTGGGTGTTAACAACATGACGCATCTGAGAGATGCGTCACGTTGTAAAGCCCTGCACCATCAGGAGGCGTTCCGGCGCAGGGGAGGGAGTTCCTGCGCAGGAACGCCTCCTAAAAGTGGCTGAGTGAAATCTACAAGATTTGACTCCGTCACTTTTAGGCCGAGCAAGCGCGACGCAGCTCCAACAATGCGCTGCTTTTACGGCACAGATGCGAGACGCATCTCTGCCATTTTTGCCACATGGTGCGCCACATTTTAAATGCGGCGCACCATGGGTGGTGGAGCTGCGGCGCACAATAACTGGCGCATCCCTGGGGATGCGCCAGTTATTGTAAATCTGCCCCTATACATTTAGCCAACGAGGGAGCACTTACTGATTAGACAGTAGAAAGTACTCCAGTTGAGTAGAGGTATTGCACAAAAAGGTGGCATCTTCGTGGACAAACACGCAGGGCGGGATTCATTCTGCCCCCTGTTAGACACATTTTTTGTTCCCTTCTGCCCTCTGTTAGACTCGTTTTTCCCTTGTTTTTCTGCCCTTCTGCCCTCTGTTAGACCCGTTTTTCCCTTGTTTTTCTGCCCTTCTGCCCTCTGTTAGACTCGTTTTTTGTGCCCTTCTGCCCTCTGTTAGACTCGTTTTTGCGCCTTTCTGTCCCGTTAGACTCGTTTTTTGCGCCCTTCTGCCCTCTGAGAGACTCGTTTTTCCCTTGTTTTTCTGCCCTTTGTTAGACTTCTTTTTGTGCCTTTCTGCCCTCTGCATCACCACATCATCACCCAGCGCTACCCCAGCATCACTCAGGACCACCACATTATCACTCAGCACCACCGCATTATCATTCAGCACCACCACAGCACCACTCAGCACCATAACAGCATCATTCAGCACCACCACAGCACCACTCAGCACCACCACAGCACCACTCAGCACCACCACAGCACCACTCAGTGCCACCACAGCATCACTCAGCACTACTACAGCATCACTCAGCACCACCACATTATCACTCAGCACCACCACAGCACCACTCAGCACCACCACAGCATCACTCAGCACCACCACAGCACCAATCAGCGTCACCACAGCAATGTTTCAAACTTTATTACAAATGTCACAAAAAGATGTTAATATTTCACCTCTGTTCTTGGATTTTCGTCACAATAAAATACACTGAACATAAACTTCACAAAAGTTATTTACAAAAGTTTAAGCTATTGCCATTATACATTAAAATCACTTTTATTTAAGTATTAATTATTTTAAAAAATTAAAAGCCATTGTAGTTTGTAATATCAATACAGCTAAGTCACGTAAATACAAAACATGTTGCATTACAAATGCTATAGGTGTCACATTTGCAAAAGTTATAACTATTGGCATTGTAAATGACAAAGCTATTAATTTAGCTATTTTCAAAATCAACACATAAATTAAAAAAAAATCATTTACAAGACCAATAGCTCAAACTTTCCTAATGCAAGACCTATTGCTTTGCAAATGCTTGTTTTTATATCTGTCAGTGCTTCATGTTGAGGTTTAATTTTCGTGACAGGCGCCTCATTGCCTACTTGTAACTATTCTGCTTCAAGGGTCAGAGCAGGGTCAGAGAATAGTTGCAAGTAGGCAACGAGGCGCCAGGAAGCACTTACAGGCTTACAGCAGCAGGTGTCCAAGTTGAAGTTAATTTCTTTGTAACCCTTTTGTAAAAAGTTACAAAAAATTAGCTTCAACTTTTGCACCTGCTGCTGTAACCCTATAAATGCTTGGCTGAAAATTCGTCCCCGCTGATTCGCGGATTTTACCGCGATTTCGCGAGATTCGCAGATCGCAAAATCGGGGAAAATCCGCAAATTCCGCGAGCAGAACGAATTTTCAGCCCATGCTTAATATTTATATATATTATTAATTTATTTTGTTCTTTTAATATCTTTGTTTTTTTTTTTTTTTTTTTTTTTTTAATTTTTGAAAACCTTTATTGTGCATAACAAGCGTACAATTACGGGCCTACAACCATACAGGCCGGCCTCGAAAGGAATCAATAGCACAAAAAGTACGGATATTGCAACTCAGCAGTCCCAATGAATGTACAAACGATAATTGTCTGAGACGTGGCCAAACTGAAGTGGGACCACCAGGCACAGGATGCATAAGGTTAATTTTTAAAGTTTTGAAGAGAAATTAGGATCAGGTGCATTCAATCCACTAAAAGAAATGGCAGGCAACGAGCCAGCGAGACATGAGCAAGACGAGAAATAAAATTAACAGCACCAAAGGATAGTGACCCTAAGGATACTAGCACGAGAAAACAGTACATGCTGGCCATCGCCCGCCCCACGGACTCAGAACACCTAAATCCACAAAGATGACAGCAGCGACAGCGGAGAGAATAGGTAACACTACCCCAAAGCACCTGAGAACCCAAAGGAAGAAAGAAAGAAAAAGAAAAGGAAGAGGTAAGGAAGAGAAAACACAAGAAAAAGGCCCATAGAAACCGAAACTAAAGCAAAACCCCTACCCCCCACCCCCCACCCTGCACGTAAGCGGAGGCTACGGCCTACCCCCCCCCAAGCTGCGTGCCTGTCGCCCACAAACCGAACCCGAAATTTAGAGTAGAGAGAGAAAAGAGAGGTAAAAGAAAAACGTAATTCACAGAAGAACGGAGGAGGGCCATCGAATATATCCAAAGCACTATACAGTTTCATTCCGGCCGCCCGATCCCAGACCCCGCGACCAATACAATACCCATAGTTGGTATCCCCGGCAGTCCTTCAGTGACCCAGCAGTACAAGTAAAACAGTCCCGACATGACGGGGGGGGGCACACTCAACCCTGGCCCCTGCGATATGGGGCAACGACGTAGTCCGGCCTCACGGTAGACATCTTGCAGGAGGAAAGCGATCCAAGCATCATGATCCGGGCGGGGGGACGATCAATGTAGTCCATCCGATAGTCCGCCGTGTAGGAGTCCGCAGCAGAGTCCAGGATAACGCACAACAAAGTTTCTCCGAGATTGGAAGAACCAGACAGTAGGAGTGGATTCAGGATTAGGAATCGAGACACGCCAGGGTCCTTAGGAGGAGAAACTAGACATGACTTCCAGCTGCAATGCTCTTGCCACACTACATGTCCCGTAACTGCAGCCTGTCCCCAGAATAGTTCAGCCGACATCTTGACTGCGCTTGGGTCCCGCACCCGTTGTGTGCCCGTGATGGCCGGAGAGGAAGAACAACAGAGGGCAGCATCAGTAGGAGACACTGTGTCCTGCTCCCGGGAGCGTCCATGTTTAAGCAGCGGTGCCACAGAGGAAATCAAAGCCAGCCGGTCTCCCAATACACGAACGGCAGAATGGAGAGCTGCTCTCACAGTTTCCAGGGCGCACATCACATCACTGAGCGACACAGATGCGCCGGAATGAGAGGGTTGAGTAGACCTCGGCAAGCAGGGCGAACAAAGGCAGCACTGTCCGTCTAGCCATCCACCATTGCCATCCATGGCCAGCAGAGCACCGCCGATATCCGGGCAACAGCACAAACAGCCTTGAGGCACAGGAAGGGCACACGACATGGAAGCAGAGTAGTAATGCGGTATGGCAGGACAGCTGTATCTTCGGTAGCAGCCCAGGGTCCGCTGCTACAAAAAGGGAGATAAGCTTGTAAGATGGCGCCCAGCCCGGCGCGTAGGGAGACAAAGTATCCGCCAATGTTGCATCCGGGTGAAAAACACGATACAAAGTGTTTTCAGTACCAGCGATGTGCGCGACCCTGAGAAGCAAGAAAGCACACCGCAGGGAGCAGGACGAGGCTGAAACCGCCGTAGATGGGCCACCGGCCACAGCGGCTGTTGTAATGAGCGAAGCCGACCCCAGGCAGAGAACAAAGACCCAGCCGTAGCCGCGCAGCGCGAGGCAGGGGAGAAGTTGTTTCAGTGGGTGTGCCGCCGGGATCCAGACAGAAAGCACACCAATAGATCCGGGGTCTCTTCCCGTTTCCGCCGATGTCGCGTAGTAGCAGGATAGGTCGCAGGATGAGGCGGAAAACGGGAGAAAAGCAAGAGGGTCGGCGGAGCCGAGAGATCAGGCGGCCATCATGGTCGCTGGTTAGGCTCCTCCCCCTTTAATATCTTTGTTGTTAATATTTTATTTGTTTAAAATTTTAAACCGAGTGACAATTTTAATTGTTACCCATTCGCAATCCAACGCTTTTCCTCGCTTTTGCACTGATTTGAGTGGGAATGGTAATTTTTACCTCTCCGCTATCCAACACCATCCCTACTGTTACAATTATTGTAGTGGTAATAGTAAATGTTCTCCCTCCGCAATCCAACAATTTCTATACTTTTGCACTCACTGGAATGGTAATGGGAATTGTTACCCCTCTGCTATCCAACACTTTCCCTACTGTTGCACACTTTGGAGTGGGAATAGTAAATTTTATCCCTTCGCTATCCCACACTTTCCCTACTGTTGCACTGGCTGGAGTGGGAATAGTACTTTTTACCCCTCCGCTGTCCAGCACTTTCCCTACTGTTGCACTCCTCCGCTAGCCAACACTTTCCCTATTGTTGCACTCACTGGAGAGGGAATGGTAATTTTTACCCGTCCACTATCCAACACTTTCCCTACTGCTGTGGTCTTCTTGTTGCAAATTAACAGGCACTTGCATGTCCGCCGCACTTCCCCATAATCACGCCCAACCCACGCTCAATCTGAGTCCTCTCCCCGACGGCAGATTGCACGTACCCATGTAAAATTACACCACTCTAAGATGGCACGGCCCAGCCCAAGCCTCCTTCCACACTCAAGATGGCCCCCACAGCCATCGCGTTAGCACTTCCGCCCCTTGTAACATGGTCACGGCAGCATATATTGACCACCTCCCTTGTTACCATCTCCCTAACGGCGTGATCCTGCCCCTCAGAGGACGTGATACTGCTGAACTATCAGGTAAGAACCCCGCTACACCTATGTGACTCCCGTGGTTCTTCTGCAGATCCCAACGCCTCCTGAACCCCCCAGCGAGGTTGGCCTCTCATCCCTGACTCCTATTCTCTCCACAGGTTCGGCCCATAGCCAGCGGCGCCTCTGGATACCGCCGCTCATCTGGTGTATGTATACCTTCCCCTCCTCCTTATACACCGTTCCCCTTGTGCCATCCACTCCTAACTTCTTCCCAATTGGTTACAGCATCGAGCGCCGTCACTGCCGTTCCACTTCCAAGGAATCGGCTGCCATCCCGCCGACCAGTCACTACCCGGAATCGGAATCCCTTTCCAGAACCACCCGGATGCGACAACGCTATCTGGCCCTAATAATTGCCTACTTGGTTAATCTTACATTGAATACCATCGGCTCCACCAATCTCTACTTTAGAGGTATGTACGGCCGCCTTCTGCCCAATTTCCATGTGGCCACTGGTTCCCTGTTCTCATCCCGTGCACTTTTCCCACAGATCCGCACCTTATAGGAGCTCCCTCCTAACACTCACCACCTTGGACCACCTCATGTCATCCCGCATGAGCCAAGGTAATCACGATGATCCCCGTGTATTGTCCTAGCCCGGCATCCCTCCCCCGAGTCACCACCAAGGCCACCACACAACCTGCACCACTTACCTTATCTGCTGCATGACTGTCACATTTCACATGGTAAACACGCACATATGACAGTTAACTCACCTTAAGCATGGTATGGATACCATAACAGTACGTTCAGTGAGGTTGAGGAAAGGTTCTAATACAATTCTCTATGTTCCTTGTTTTCCCATTTATTACAGGCTTGCAATTCAGGCGATACAATGTCAGTCCTGATGATGATCCTTTATTTTAAATAGGATCGAAACGCCATCGACAATTGATGTAGTTGTACACTAGTTCTCCACTGTGTGACCTATCTGTGTTATACTACATGAGTGCAGCTAGACTGATTTTTGATATTTGTGTACCCATTAGCGCCTCAATATTTTATATATTCACCTGACTCACTCCCCACCCATGTAAATATTGGTTTGACAATTTATGTTGTTGTTTGTACTGGATACAGGATTGTGCCCCACTGTCATGTGTGTGTTTTGAATGCTCCTTATGTTTCTCATTCTTTTTTTTTTTTTTTTTTAAACCTTTATTATGTAAAAAGAGAAGACAATTACAGAGCTACAACCACAGAGGCTGGCCAGTCAAACACAACAAGATCAACATCAAATTACACAGCTGTTTAGCCGACAACCCGGGGGTTTGGCAGCGATATTTCGTGATCATGTAGAGCAGGTGGTAGGAGCAGGATAAGTGAAAGGTTTCACATTTTATCTTTTATAGAAATAAAACATAAACAAAACTCAAACAAGATCGAGGCAGTACTGTGCGAAGAAACTGGCTGTCCCTTGTGGCAATGGGAGGCGGATGAAAGACGTACTACAGTATTAGGAAAGGAGAAATAACGGGGAGGGCAGGGGGGGACACCCGGGAGCAATCATACAGTATAGTCAACAAAAAACTAAGTACAGGGAACGCACGATCAAGGGAGAAGAAGCGGATCCGGAAGGTCGGTGAAAGGAGGGGTGCAAATCTCTCCCCGGTAGGCGTTCCATTGACCCCAAATTCTGCCCCATTTCTTGGGTCTGCCCCGGGAAACATACACTACTTTCTCTCTGAACATGGACCAGTCCATATTTTCTTTCCACTTTAGGAGCGTCGGAGACCTTGGGGAACCCCATAGTTGGGCTATCTCCCGTTTAGCGACCATATTACCCAATGTGACCCATTGGGTTTGAGCTACAGTACAATCATTTGGTTCCCAGACATTCAACAGACTACGTCTGGCTTCAGGCGACAACTCCACCCCAGTCACTTCACCCATAACCGCATGCACACGGCGCCAAAACGTCGCCACCTCCGGACACTCCCAGAGGATATGCAAGAAGGTAGCTAGCATGCCACATCCGCGCCTACACAATCCATCCACAGAAAAGCCCATATGTATCAGTTGTGGACTCGTGACATACACCCGATGCAATATTTTAAGTTGCACCAATCGAAGATGTGCCGGAATAGCAACCTCCTTAGGGGAAGATATCGCCGCCTGCCAGTCCTTATCGTCCAGTTCTAACCCATCACTGGTCCAAGCATTCCACAATTGGAGAACGAGATCAGATCAATCATTAATCAGCTTCTTATAAATGAGAGATATAGTGCTGTCAGGGACGTACCCATCAAGCACCCTATCCTCAAGAGGGGAGGATTCCGGGATAGTAACACCAGCAGGGAAAACCGAGTTAAGCGCATGACTGACTTGGAGGTACCGGTAATATTCCCTATCGCTCAGTTGATATTCCAGCTGGAGTGTCTCAAAGGTCTTGACTTTGCCCTTGGCCCAGAGGTCGCCCACCTTGCTAATGCCAATGAGGTCCCATCTGTCGAAGCCCTGAGACGACCACAGGCGGCCCAGCCCTTCCGCAGCGTATAATGGGGTCGACTTTGTCAATTTATCCGTCCATCCCGTTGCGGCGGTAGCGCTCACCCAAACTCGCACCGCTACTGCAGTGGGGCCTGTGAGATGTTTAAGGTCGGCTCTAGAATAGAGCGCTCGGTTGTAATCCCCCCTGGGGAGCAGCCACCTGTCCATCTCAAACGCAGGGTTCGGGACAGGGCCATACATGGCGTGGTTCACCGCACTCAACTGGGAAGCCTAGTAGTAGCGCTTGATGTCGGGCAATGCGATACCCTCGTCGTACCATGGCAAGGACAATTTCGCCAATGCGATACGTGGTCGCCCACCCCATACCAACCGCCTCTGCAAGCCCTCGATCTCTCGGAAATAGCTAGCAGGTACCAAGTCAAGTGTGTTTTGAATGGCATACAAGAAGCGGGGGAGAGACATCATTTTAAACAGGGCCGCCCTTCCCAAAGGAGATAGTGGCAATCCACACCACGCCGACCGAAGCCGGGAGAGCGGAGGTAACAAATTCCGCTCTTAGCGGGCCTTGGGGTCAAGTGAAATATAGATCCTCAGGTACTTAAAACCATCCCTGGAAACAGGTATTGGGCAGTTGCGGGAAAGAAGAAGCTCATCACCGTGAGCGGATAAATACAGGACTTGGCCCAGTTAATACCCAGATCGGAATTCCTGCCGAAGGAGCGTAACACATCAAACAGGACGCCCAACGACTTACGAGGAGAGGTAAGATACAGTAATATATCATCAGCATAGAGTGATATCCGGTCCTCGAAGTCGGGCGACCATCGGATGCCCTTAAGCGATGGTTCCCACCGCAACCATGCAGCCAGGGGCTCAAGGGCAAGCGCGAAGAGGAGCGGTGACAAGGGGCACCCCTGTCTCGTTCCCCGTCCGAGGGTGAAGGGCTCCGAGGCCCTACCGTTAACCACCACCTGTGCCAGCGGCTGCTCATACAAAAGCCTGATCCACCAAATAAATTTAGGGCCGAAACCAAACTTGGTGAGAGCAGCCCACAAATATGGCCATACAACCGTGTCGAAGGCCATTGAGGCATCGAGAGAAACCAAAATGGCCGGCTCTCGAAGAGACCCCGCCCTTGCTAAAGCGCCATGGAGGCGACGCAAGTTGAGCGCGGTATTGTGGTGGGGTATAAATCCAGATTGGTCCGGGTGGATCAAGTCTGCAATCACCGTGACCAGCCGATTTGCAAGAAGTTTAGCAAGAATTTTAGGCTCAACATTCAGAAGCGAAATCGGTTGATACGATGAGCAACGATCATGAGGCTTGGCATCTTTATGGATGACCACAATGGACGCCAATCTCTGATCACGAGGAAGAGAGCCGAGATCTCGCGATGTCAAAAACATCTGACGAAGATACTGCGCCATTTTGTCGGGGCATAGTTTATCCAGTTCCACCGGTATACCATTCGGGCCCGAGGCCTTGCCGGAACGAAGGGAACGGATAGCGAGCGCTACTTCATCGGTGGAGAAATCTGCCTCCATAAGCTCCCGATCCGAATCCGACAGGCCAGGGAGGGCGATATCCCGAAGCAGAAGATGGGAATCCTCTTCCGGCCTATCGGAAACCGGCGCATAAACTGCCTGAAAATGAAGGGCAAATGCTTGGACTATATCAATCGGGTCCACGACACGCACACCATCCATAAGTTCAACAACAGGCACCACTCGGTTCAAGCGATCCTTTCTGTCCAGCCATGCTATTAACTTCCCCGCCTTATCACCAACATCATACAGACGTCCCTGTTGCTCACGATGCATCGCCTTGGCCGCATCAGTGACCAGTGCCTTATAATCGGATTGTTTCAGGGCAAGAGAATGCAACACTTCCGGAGTAACCCCGGACTCCAATTGCCCCTCCAAATCAGTGATCTCATTTTCCATATCCACCACAGCGGCATTCTTACGCCTTCTTTCGCTGGCAATGAGGGACAAAACTTGACCACGGATGACCGGTTTATAAGCCTCCCACCATGTAACCGGGGAGGATACCGATCCCTCATTCTCAGCTAAATAGTAGTCCATACATTTCACCACCTCAGACCGGATCTTAGGGTTGCGAAGGTGCCAGGGGTTGATCAGAGCGATACGGCCCTCGGCACCCAATTGCATGTCAACCACAAGCCAAAGCGGAGAGTGATCAGAAATCCCCCTAGCCAGATGTCGAACCTCCCACACAGAGACCATCTGCGCCGCCGGCACAAGAATATAATCTAACCTCGATAGGCTCCCGTGTGCACCTGAGTGGAAAGTATATTGGAGCTGACCAGGGTGTAGTTGCCTCCAACAGTCAAGGAGTCCGAATGTATCCAGGAGCCTTCCAAGCCAGTGCTGAGCCACAGTCAGAGCCCTGGGGGGGGCTACGATCCTCTTCCCCGCTAACTACAGAATTAAAATCGCCACCCACCACCAGTACGCCATCAGGAAGCCCAAGGATCACATCACCCAAATCAGCAAATGTGGTAGACTGTAGGCCAGGGGGGACATACACAGACAAGATGGAGATCGTCTTCCCCTCCCACCGACCTGTAACAGCCGCGTAGCTGCCCCTATCGTCCAACACCACATCATCTACCTCCAGGGGAAGGGAAGATCGAACCATGACCCCCACTCCTCTCGAGCCAGACGTGAACCCCGAGTGTGCCGTCATACGATAGCCACGTCTGTTTAGTGCGCGGCATGCATTTCCCACCAAGTGTGTCTCCTGAAGCAAAATCACATCTGGGGGACAACGTTTCAAATATTGCAATACAATACCTCGCTTTATTCTATCTCCAACACCGTTAACGTTCCAACTCAGCACCCTAAGCTCCCCCCCCCATCCCGACATTGAAAACCCAGCCCCCCTCGCCCAGGAAAAAACACACAGAACAGAGAACAGGATAAAGAGCAGCCTCGAGCAAAACGAAAAGGAAAATACCCCACCACCACCCCCATAGAACCCTGAAAAACACACCCTCCCACCCTGCACCCCTATATTAGACCAAAAAGCCACCCCAACTTGCAGTGTGCCTGTCGCCCCATTAAACTAACCTAAAAGAAGAGAGAGAAAGCCCCCAGAGGAGGAAGAGGAGGCCCGATTCCCCCCGCCCCGGGTATCCACATCATCTAGCAAGTCTATGAAAAACCCCACTGCTAATAGTCCAAAGTAACCAGTTCGCCGCTGCAGACTCACTGCTCCTGTTCAAGAAGGCACCCCTCGGCACCTCCCCAACTCTCGCGGCTCGTACGAGTTGATGGCAATGTGTCCAACCAGTCACTGGCCACATCAGGGCGATCGAAGAAAAACACCCGCTCCTCATATTCAATCCTCAGTCGAGCAGGAAAAAGCATGGCATATTTTAGACCCATGTCTCTAAGCCGTCGTTTCACCCCAGTGAAACCCATGCGCTGGTTCTGCACCGCCTGGGTGAAGTCCGGATAGAAACTGACCGAGGCATTGTCAAATTTGGTGGGACCCGTGGTTCGTGAAGCTTGCAGGATAGCGTCCCGGAAATTATAAATCCTGGCGATGATAGGTCTTGGCGCGGCCCCCAGTTTGGGCTTCCCACCAGGGACTCTGTGTGCCCGCTCCACAGTGAAAAACTTGCTGAGGCCCTTAGGTGCAAGATGTTTAAGGACCAGGTCCTCCACCAGTAGATCCATGGGGACGTCCGCAGAATTCTCCGGAACCCCCACGATACGAATGTTGTTGCGCCTGGCCCGGCTCTCGAACTCCTCCAGCCGGCGGGCAAACTGGTCGTTGGAGGTATGAAGGGCACGAACCTCAGCCTGTAGGTCCGAGACATCAGTGGTCAAGCTCGCAGTTTTAATATCCAGAGACTTGACCCGTTCCTTCGTCTTACCCAGGTCCACCCTAATGAGGTTAACCTCGATTGGCAGTGTGTCGATCTTTGCGGCAAGAGTTTCATATTGTTGGCCCATATCCAGCCTGACACTAGTAATGGCCCCCATGATGTCCTTTAGTGTCGGCTCCTCCAATGAAGGAGTACCATCTCCAGTCCCCTCAAGAGCCTTGGTCGCTTCACCCGGGGATCCTTTCGGGCGTGTAAAGCGCTCAATGGTATGAGTTTGAATAGGATCCCCACGATGCGTGCTCTTGGAATTCCGCTTCTCGACCTCCCCCTTGCCCGCCATAGTGGGCTTCAAACTCCCACGGAGTCGTTGCAATCTGGTCAAAATGATCCCGCTCTCGATGGACCTCAAAGGCAAGGGTGTGAAGAACCAGAGCAAACTGAGGATCTGTAGCCGGGACGAGAGATAAAATGGGGACAGCCGTGAATCGCCGTCAACAATGGCCAAAAGCAAAACCGAAAGTACCATAGGGGCTGTGGGCCTGTCCAACTGGCCGTTGTTGTTGAATTGCCACCTGGGTACCTCGGAGACTCAAGTCCGGGGACGGTCTACGATGTAGGCCGCAAACTTCAGGACGCAGCAAGTCCGGTGGTCGGCGTCCGATTTAAAATCCGAAAAAAGTCTTTTGAATCAGCAGGGCATAGTCTACAAGTACCCGTCGTTCAATTCAGGATTAGTGGCAGGATAGATGCGGGAGGCGAAGAGGGTCTCAGGAGCCCTGTGCTCACGCGTCCATCTTGGATCCGCGCGAAGCTCCTCCCGATGTTTCTCATTCTTGATTATTAAATAGGGTCCGGATAGACACCTCCATTATAGTGCAGATTGTGGCCTATAATTATTTCAAGTTGCTAACATAAAATTGCTAAGGACCCTTGTTGTCTGATAAAACTACTACCCCTGGTCCTTGCTTACCGAGTGGGTTCCCTTGTTTGCTCTAAAATAGTATGTTGCGCAATCGCTGGATTGCAAGTGTTTGACTCCTTATCTACTTCCCTTGAAGTGGGCCCCTTTTTGTATCTGTCTCCCCAATGTTGCCTGTTTTTTCCTTCACCCCGACATAGTATTTCTGACCTTGCCCCCTTGTATTCAGACGAATACATTAAAAAAGATCTGTGAAGGGCCCTCCCTCTTTTCTGATAGTACTGAGACCGCTTCCTCCAGTACCACCTCTACGCTGCCTGATCAGCTTGAAAAATTAAAGAAAAAACAAGTACGCCTAGAATTGATGTGCCTTATGCTAAAACAGTATCTCAAAGCTGATATAATTCCGGTTGGACTTCAAGTCCGTAATATCCCTGGCATATTTACAGATAACCCGAAATACATCAATAACTTCAGCCACATTGGTACCATGTGCTCTAGGCATTGGTTGGTCCTAGGTATTGAAATAGCAACAGAGACCCTTTCCGCTTTATTGATTGAAATTGACACCATTGAAAAGAAGCTCCAAGATTCTAACACTGTCCCTGAAGCCAAAAAACTATTAGACCAGGTACAAAAAACTGTAGATGATTTTTACAGGATCGAACAAAATAAGAAAACTTTACAAGGTTAAAAAAGATATTAAGGCCTATCACATCGAAACGACCTACCCCTACCTCCAGAAGGATTTTTATACCAATCGCACATATTCTAATCCTCACAATACCAGACTTTGGGGACGCTTCAACCAACGTCAAACCCTTGTAGCGTTCTCAGACTCTTCTATTGACTCCTGACATACCTGTTTGGCCATGAGGGGAACGGCTCGTGTGTCCACTTCTGACTCATCTGATAACTCTGACGCAGGTGACAACTCAGGAGCACCCAGTAGACACCCAGGACCTAGCAGAGCAAATTTTTTAGACCGAGGCCAATCCAACACACCCACGCGGGGGAAAGCCAAACGCACTGCACGATGGTTCAACCCACCAGGGGAGTGGCAAACACGTCACAAATTTTACCAATGGTAGACAACAATTCCGCCAATACACAGGCTATTCCAATTTTCAACCTCTCTATGCATATCCTATCTAGTGCTGAGACATCACTATTGAGTAAAGGGCTCTCCTTTGTGCCTACTATTCCCACTGATTTTTTGGAACTGCACACGGAAATCCTCAGATTTTTTCGGAGAATCCGTCTAGAGGCCTTTTTCCAAATTAAGCCATCCCCCATGGCCATCTCTAATACCCCCTTTCAACCTCCATCTACCTTTTCCCCTACAGCTGGGATGATTCTGCCTGAGGTCTTGGGTTTTGAAAAAATGGTGATTAAAGACCTTACTGCCATCAGGGAGATAAAAAAGTTTATTCCCTATAATTTACCCATTGAGGAGAAAAAAGCTATCAGAACCCTGAAAGACATTGACACACTCATCATTAAGAGCGCATATAAGGGTGGAGGTATAGTGTTACAAGATAGGGATTCATATACCACAGAGGTATTCAGACAACTAGCTAATACAGATCACTACATAAGACTCCCTACCAATCCTACCAGGGAATTACAGAAGCTCATTTCCCAAATTACCACTGAAGCATTGGAACTTGGAATCATTAGTCAGAAATAATTCCTTTTTCTTACGTAAAGTCCCCGAGAATGCCTGTAATTTATACCCTTCCCAAGGTGCATAAAAGTATCCTCAACCTACCAGGCAGACCCATAGTGTCGGGTTGTGGCTCCATTCTCGAGCCCCTTGGTCACTTTATCAACTTCTTCATTCAGGATTTTGTCCCGGCAACCCAATGCTATGTCAGGGACAGCATGGCTATGGTTAATTTGATTGAAGATGCCCCCTTCACCGTAGGAGAGCAATTGTTATGTACAATGGACGTCGAGTCCTTGTATACAAATATCCCCCAGACTGCAGCCCTAATCGTCATACGTGACATTCTTGACTCTAGGCCCAGACCCCATCATGTACCTTCCCTGTTTATTCTCCAATTATTGGAGGTATGCCTAACAAAAAACTTCTTTATGTTTGAACAGCAATACTACCAGCAAGTCAAGGGCACATCAATGGGGGCTATTTTTGCCCCAAACCTGGCCATACTCTTCATGGACAACATTGAGAACAATACCATACTGGCCCCCACTAACCCCTTTTCGTCAGCTGTCTCCATGTGGAGACGTTACATTAAAAATGTCTTCCAAATATGGAATGAGAACTCTGACAGTCTCAAACAGTTTATACATTGGCTAAATAATAATTGCTCAGGCCTAACCTTTACCAGCATGGTTGATGCCCTGTCTATTTCCTTTCTTGACCTCACTATTTACCACTCTGAAGGGTCACTACACACTAGATTATATCGGAAGCCCACCGAAAGAAACACGCTGTTGAGTTACAATAGTAACCACCCTAGAGCGCTCAGGGACTCATTGCCCTACTTGCAATTCTTACGTAATAGGAGGACTTGTTATGCCAAGGAGGATTATTTCAAGGAGGCTGGAGTATTATCCAATAAATTTAAAGACAGGGGTTACCCAAAAAGACTGATTCGCAGAGCGGTTAAGAGGGCCTGGTACTGCCCTAGGGAAGTTCTTCTATGTCCCAAACAAAAAGACACAAGTAAGAAAATAGCCTGTGTTACCACTTTCTCACCAGCCTCTAACGCACTGAGAAAGTGCATTTTACGTCACTGGCCTCTACTAAATGCTGGCACACTCCACATTGACCGCCCAGTCTTTGCTTTCAAGAAAAGTTCCAATCTGAAGGATCACCTCGTGAGGGCAGCACTCACGGGTCCTCCCCAACACGGCACAATAGATGCCCTTTGGAATCAAGCACCCCTTACAGGTCATGCTAAGTGTGGGTCATGTACAATATGTAATCTGACTATGGAAGGCAAATCATTCACTTTTAATAACGTCACTTTCCAGTGTAAAACTTTCACCAACTGTAACACTAGTGATGTGATTTATTTGATTGAATGTCAGTGTCACCTGGTATATGTGGGCTAAACTGTACAAAAGATTAAAACCAGAATTTGCCAGCACAGTAGCAGAATTAGGTGCAAAACTGCTACCCCCCCCTTGGTTGACCACTTCACGGATAAAGGACATACCGAGGATGATCTGAAATGGACTGTCTTGAAAGCATTGAAGCTGCCACCCCGTGGGGGCGACATGGCACATTTACTTAACAGAGAGGAACTGAAAACTATCATACTGCTTGACAGCATACGGAATGGACTAAATCGCAATGAGGACTGGACCTCGTTGTTGTGAAATGTGACTTTTCCAGTATTGAATCACTGCTAAGGACATCAATTGCTGTGGTCTTCTTCTTGCAAATTAACAGTCACTTGCATGACCCCCGCACTTCCCCATAATCACTCCCAACCCACGCTCAATCTGTGTCCTCTCCCCAATGGCAGATTGCACGTACCCATGTATAATTACACCACTCTAAGATGGCCGACGCCCGGCCCAGCCCAAGCCTCCTTCCACACTCAAGATGGCCCCCACAGCCATCGCGTTAGCACTTCCGCCCCATGTAACATGGTCACGGCAGCATATATTGACCACCTCCCTTGTTACTATCTCCCTGATGGCGTGATCTTGCCCCGCAGAGGACGTGATACTGCTGAACTATCAGGTAAGAACCCCGCTACACCTATGTGAGCCCTGTGGTTCCTCTGCAGATCCCAACGCCTCCTGAACCCCCCAGCGAGGTTGGCCTCTCATCCCTGACTCCTATTCTCTCCACAGGTTCGGCCCATAGCCAGCGGCGCCTCTGGATACCGCTGCTCATCTGGTGTATGTATACCTTCCCCTCCTCCTTATACACTGTTCCCCTTGTGCCATCCACTCCTAACTTCTTCCCAATTAGTTACAGCATCGAGCGCCGTCACTGCCGTTCCCCTTCCAAGGAATCGGCTGCCATCCCGCCGACCGGTCACTACCCGGAATCGGAATCCCTTTCCAGAACCACCCGGCTGCGACAACGCTATCTGGCCCTAATTATTGCCTACTTGGTTAATCTTACATTGAATACCATCGGCTCCACCAATCTCTACTTTAGAGGTATGTACTTCTGCCTTCTGCCCAATTTCCATGTGGCCACTGGATTCTTGTTCTCATCCCGTACACTTTTCCCACAGATCCGCACCTTATAGGAGCTCCCTCCTAACACCCACCACCTTGGACCACCTCATGCCTTCCCGCATGAGCCAAGGTAATCACGATGATCCCCGTATATTGTCCCAGCCCGGCATCCCTCCCACGAGTCACCACCATGGCCACCACACAACCTGCACCACTTACCTTATCTGCTGAATGACTGTCACATTACACATGCTAAACACGCACGTATGACAGTTAACTCACCTTAAGCATGGTATGGATACCATAACAGTATGTTCAGTGAGGTTGAGGAAAGGTTCTAAAACAATTCTCTATGTTCCTTGTTTTCCCATGTATTACAGGCTTGCAATTCAGGCGATACAATGTCAGTCCTGATGATGATCCTTTATTTCAAATATGATCAAAACGCCATCGACAATTGATGTAGTTGTACACTAGTTCTCCACTGTGTGACCTATCTGTGTTATACTACATGAGTGCAGCTAGACTGATTTTTGATATTTGTGTACCCACTAGCGCCTCAATATTTTATATATTCTCCTGACTCACTCCCCACCCTTGTAAATATTGGTTTGTCAATTTATGTTGTTGTTTGTACTGGATACAGGATTGTGTCCCACTCTAATTTTGTGTGCTTTGAATGCTCCTTATGTTTTTCATTCTTGATTATTAAATAGGGTCCGGCTGGACACCTCCATTATAGTGCAGATTGTGGCCTAACGTAAAATTGCCAAGGACCCTTGTTGTCTGATAAAAGCACTCACTGGAGTGGTAATAGCAATTTTCACCCCTCTGCTGTCCAGCACTTTCCCTACTGTTATACTCATTGGAGTGGGAATAGTAATGTTTACCCCTCTGCTAGCCAACACTTTCCCTATTGCTGCACTCACTGGAGTGGGAATGGTAATTTTTACCTGTCCACATATCCAACACTTTCCCTACTATTGCACTCACTGGAGTGGGAATAGTAATGTTACCCATCCGCTGTCCAGCACTTTCCCAACTTTCCGTGGCGGCGATGCTGCCACGGAAAGGAATGCGGTCTTTACTTTGAGGGCCCCCAGAGTGAAGGAGAGGTGGGTGGTGCCTGCCGCTTTGTGTATGCAAATGCATACGTGCATTTTTTAGCATTTTGGTGGTGCTAAAAATGCAGGATGCGCCCGCCACGGTGGCCGGCGCATCCTAATGCCCCCCACAGGACCCCCGCCCTTAGACCTCCTGAGTATGAGTTACTATCTGTATGAATATATGAAGTGGTGTTTGTATAAGTGTGTAGCTGAGTAAATGTAAGTATGATCGATTGTTTGCATAAGTGAGTAGGATGTGTACTGGTGTGTAATGTCGATATAAGTGTATAAGTGCATTTGATAGTGTTCTATCGATCAGTGACAGCATGTATGAGTGAATTAATAGATGCGTGATCAGATGTGTGTGTAGACCTAGGAATCAGTGAGTGGGTTTTTAGAAACTTGTATTGCTGTGTCAATGGTTTCAAAAACGGTACTTTGTATTTTATAGTGAGTGATCAAAGGTTATACTACTGTGTGATAAGGTGTATCAGATTGTCAAGTGGATGATGTAATCAGTGATGTCATTTGATATGTCATGAATGATGTAATATGTGACATCATCAGCAGTGCATTGGGGATGCACGAGTTATAGTTAGCAGAACTAACTATAACAAAGTAATTTTAATGGTTTTGTACGAGTGAAATGTCCAGCTAACTATAACAGCCCTGAAACCTATGTTTTTTTCTGTGAATTTCCAAGGTTTTTTAACTGTTAATTCCTAACTATAACAAGTTTGAAACATATGTTTTTTTCAGTGAATTTTAAAGGTTTTTTAAATCATAATTTTTAAATGTAATAATAGGTATATGCATTTTTTATACTGATTTTCTACAGTTTTTTAACTGTTTATTTTTAGATATTTTATTTATTAAATAACATTATATATTTTTAATATACATTGATTTTTTTTAATTATTGAAATTGAAATATTGTTTCTTTTTTTGTTTTATTTTTAATATATTTATATTATATTTTTTATTTTTTATTTTTCCAATTATGTTTGGGAGTCACACACCCAAAGCGTACCCTTCACAATCGGTGCCTGGATTCTAGCCACCATTTTAGAAATGTTGTGAAGGATCCGCGTACGGTGTGTGACGGGTGTGTATTTTCAGAGATGTGCGCGATTGCTGTGCGACCAGTACGTGACTCCAGCTCCTGCGCATTCGCAACACATGCACATTACTGTACGCGACGCTTGCGCGGTGACGGGTTCCACATCATATACATGTTGGGCGCAGTGGGTGCACGACGCCCGCAAAATTTTTGTATGGCTACAGTGATACATATATATGTCTTTAATATACATATACCCTGAGCTTGCTTTTCTTGAACAGCACTGCGTCAAGTGCAACAAACTTATTTGTTTTAGGGAGCAGTCTGTCGAAGCAGTTTGTGCTGCGCAACGGAACCATCTTTGCTGGTTTTTTGTTTGCTTTGTTTTTTTGGAATACCACATCATTCCTGAAGTTTCCAGTATTTTTCATTCTTTTTTTCAATTTTATTTTTGAAAAAACACCCAAAAATACAAAATTGTTCAGAAAAATACAAAAACAATCTAAAAGAAAAAAAGAAGAAGAAAAAAGTTCTTCTCAGAACTAACTTCTCTGGTTAAAGAAAGAACTGTATTTATATGATAATGTGTGAAAGTTTGGTTGAATATATGTGTAGAGCATAATTGACTGACAGAATGCATTATTAGTGTATGTTGAATGTATAAGTGCAGAACTATAAGGTCTTGCTCCAGCATGACACTGTAACATCTTTAGCTGCACTGTGCTGTGGTACTTCCGAAGCACGGGGATGTGACATATGTACATAAATATGTTGCAACTCTATGCTTTCTTCTGCACTGCTGCACAAACCACAGACATACAGTGACATGGGCATCCTTGCACCATGGTTCAAAGATGTTTGTGTTGTGGTGAGATTGTTTTTGTGCAGGAAGGGACACCTTCCTGCACAAAAACAATCAGTAAAGGTATTTTTCTCTTTCAATGTATGCTGTTAAATGCAGCATACATTGAAAGAGGAAATATGAGGAGAAATGAAAACAATAATCCTTGTAGTGCCTTGCTACACCAACTGGAGGATGGTGCAGTGTTCACTCACATCTCCAGATTTATGATCTATAATAAATCTGGAGATGTGTCTTGCTCTATGAGTGTTGCGTGCGAACACCCACAGCAACACCTATGGAACGCCCTTTCAATGGAAAGTGCTGTATATGAATAGGTTGTATTTACAAGGAGAAGAAAAGCTATGCAGGGTTCCTTTTCCTCTCCTTGTAAATATGAAGGAGTGTCTGGCGCCATCAGTACGTTACAAAAAGTGACGTATTGTTGGTACAAGGTGCTTTTAAATCTTCCCCATATGTGCTTAGGTATTGGCAGACTGATACAATAAGAACATATTGCTGGTTGCTTGATTGAAGAATTGCATGAGAGTGACAGTGGGTAAGCACAGAAATATCTCTCCAAAGAAGCTTGAACAAAAATGATTGAAATGGTTGCAATCCTTCAATAGTTACAATGGGAAATGTTATGAACCAATGAAACCTTTTTTTCTCAGGTTACATGGGATCTTATAACAGAGGGATTCCAAAACTACATAGGTGTTAACTGGGTATTTAGAAGAGTGTATTAATACTTTGTAGCTTGTTGCAAGTCTGCATGCATAGTATATAAGGACATTGACTTGTACTAGGGTTAGTGGCTAGACCAATCCCTAAGTAAATAAGTAATAACTAGATAATTTCAGTACAGCAAAGAGAGTGAAAGATACATCTATAAATGCTTATCTTTTGGTAAAGTGATAGGATACATACATAGTGCTGATTGGTTGAATGGACAAGGGCTTGGGACAGAAAGAAGGTTTCCTAGACTGTTTAGTTACTGAGTATTTACAAGAGTGTACCAATTCTATGTAGGAGATTAGAAGTTTGCATACATACTGCACAGAATATTGTAGCTGTACTAGTTTTTCTGTTTAGGCAATTCCTTTGATACTTGACTAGTTAATAAAATAATGTCATTGTTCTAAAGAGAATACATGCTTCCAGTAAGCACCACTGTACTGCATTGGAAACAGGTGGTCTAGGTTGTGCCCCTTTTTACATCTCCCTGCAACAAAGTTCTGTGGCGCTTACTGGACATACGTAGTGGGCTAGTTAGACTCTAGGGAACCTCAGGATTCAAGGTGACTTAATCTCCCAACATAAAAAGGTTATACGGCGTGTTTACATAGTGGTGAAGGAACAGGATGGGGCCTGATGTGACATGTGCAAACCCACCCTGTGGCATGTTTTAAGTTGAGGAATTAAGTCCCCTTTAATCCTGAAAGTCCCTGGGTCCTACTAGCCCACTATCTATTAAACATCACAGAGCTGCGTTGCAGAGAGGTGGTCCGAGGCCATGCAACATTTTACACCTTTCTACAATGCAACTCTGTTGCACTTACTGGACATACCTGGTGAGTTAGTTGGCCCCCAGGGACCCTCAGGATTCAAGGGGACTTTATCCCCTAACTCAAAACGCCCACAGAGCGTGTTTGCACACATGTCAACTTAGTTCCCCCTTTCTTCACCAGTGTGCAAACGCAGACCATTGTGCGTTTTAATAGTTAGTTAATCTTACCTTGACAGTAGTAGATATGAAAAAATGCTAAACATTTTTTTCAGTTGTTTTTTATAATTTATATTGCTGAAAATGTTGTACTTTAGAATTAGGATCTGTGAAAGAGAAGAAAATATACAGTTATAATATATAATATATTTTTTACAACATAACATAATTTCAACATAAAATGAGTTATTTTGTTTGCCTTTTTTGCTGTTTTCAGAATATATTGAATTTCAATACAAACAGTGATTTTAATGTTACTCATCACAAAACAGCGGGCAAAAAAAACCAATCAATAAGATTGTTTAAAAAAAACAAATCTGTGTCAATATACTCAACTATTTCTCAACATTCCATAAAAACAACATCCTCAATAATATACCATATAATACAAATCACACATATATAAAATGCTTCTTTCTAAGAGACTGTTCTTACTTCAATCTAAAAGAACTGAAATAATAATTCAATGAACAATTATTTATAAATTCCATATACTTTAAATGATGTTCTTTAAAAATATATGTTGTGAGAATGTCCAAGAAAAAGTCCTTAATTCAAATTAATACCTTTCCTCTAAGACAAATGGTATTCCTGAAATCCTTTATACTGAAATTGTCCAAAAGTAATCCTATTAATACATTTTAACATATTCTTAATAGGCCAAATTATGTTCTTAAGAACTTTGGCTTTAAATATATTAGGTAGGAATTTGGTAAATCGTTAGGCAAACATTGTATAAAAACCAATTGAGCATCATTACAATATGTCCATCCTTTATTGCATTTTAAATAGACAGTGTAATGTCCAGATGTTGTAGAAGGGCCATCATGAAAAATAATTGCTACTGCTACAAAAGTTCTTCCTGATATTGATAGTTGACTTACTACAAAATGTTTAATTAAAGTTTCCAATTTTCTTCCATCAGCTCTACAACGTTGTATCATTAAAATGATATATTGTCCAAATCTTTGTATTAAAAATGTTGATAACATTTCTGATTTGCATTGGCTACACTCATTGTTTTGACTTTCTGATTTAACTAGTTTATTGAAAGACACTGTTTTACAGTCTGGTAATGTCAAATATATAAATCTTTCAGTATCTATGTTAGTGCTACATGTAAACATACAATTTTCACATTCATGTTCCCATTGATAACGAAGGGCAAAAATATTTTCAATTTCTATTCCTTCATTTTCCAATACTGCAAGCATACACATTAGAAACTCCTGAGCATCTTGTTGAATATTCTGCGTAAAGTGTGTAGAACCAGAACATATATCCAAAGGATTACGAATATCAAAAACACTTTGTATTTTCCTTTTATCAGTTCTCAATTTTTCATAAATACAATGCAACACGGAACAAAGGGGCATATTATCAAGAAAGGTCGTTATATTATTGACGCTTTTATCGGCAGGAAACTGCTGATAAAGCGGTGATAAAGGGCTTGATAATATGCTCTATGAATTTCAATCGAAGCCCATGTTAGATGTGAAGACATCTAACATGGGCATCGATTGGAATTCATAGAGCATATTATCAAGCCCATTATCGCCGCTTTATCGGCAGTTTCCTGCCGATAAAAGTGGCGATAATGTAACAACCTTTCTTGATAATATGCCCCAAAATCTTTTTTCACGATTCTCCATAATTTGCTGTTGCAAAATGTATCGAAAAAAAACAACATTGACCACTACATTAGCATAGCAGTTGATACCTGAACTTTTCTAACTGATACCCAACAATTTCATCTATAGTGTCCTTTTTCTTTTTGCTTGCTATCTCAACATTATCTTGATTTTTTTCCTACTCTATAACTTCACTACAGATATTCTCATATCTTTTTTTTCGGCCTACTACACGCTTTTCAAATGCAGGATATTAACCTAAATTGGGAGCATACGCTCTTCTTAACCGATTATACTCTTTTACACAGTTTGCATCTGCACTACTCTTTCTCTCATCAAAATCAATCACATACAATCCAGATAAAGTTCTAACTCGGGACAAAGCAGCATATGCCATACCCTCTTTAAATACGGTATTTCCAATGTTTACCAAAGCATTGTCCTTGAGATTTATCAATCAATCAATCATAGCATTTGTATAGCGCACTACTCACCTGGAGGGTCTCAAGGCGCTTGGGGGAAGGGGTCTGCTATTGCTCAAACAGCCAGGTGTTGAGTTGTCTCCTGAAGGCGAGATGGTCCTGGCTCAGCCAAAGGTGGGTGGGGAGGGAGTTCCATGTCTTGGCCGCCAGGTAGGAGAAGGATCTTCCCCCGGCGATGGCTCTTCGGATGCGTGGTACCGCGGCGAGGCGAGGCTTGTCGAACGTAGCTGGTGGGTGGGCGTGTAGAAGGTCAGGCGGTGGTTGAGGTACTTGGGGCCCAGGTCGTGGAGGGACTTGTGTGCGTGGGTGAGGAGTCTGAACGTGATTCTCTTGCTGACAGGGAGCCAGTGCAGGTCCCTCAGGTGGCCGGAGATGTGGCTGCATCGGGGGATGTCCAGGATGAGTCGGGTGGAGGCGTTCTGGATGCGTTGGAGTCTTTTCTGTAGCTTGGCTGTGGTTCCGGCACAGAGGGTGTTTCTGTAGTCCAGTCAGCTTGTGACGAGTGCCTGGGTGACCCTCTTCCTGGTTTCGGTTGGGATCCATCGGAAGATCTTGCGGAGCATGCGTAGGGTGTTGAAGCATGATGAGGAGACGGCGTTGACTTGTCTGGTCATCGAGAGGGAGGAGTCCAGGATGAAGCCCAGGTTGCGTGCGTGGTCTGTTGGCTTGGGAGTGATGCCCAGGGCGGGGGTCCACCAGGAGTCATCCTAGGCGGAGGGCGATGGTCCCAGGATGAGGACTTCCGTCTTGTCTGAGTTCAGTTTCAGGCGGCTGTTCTTCATCCACTCAGCGACGTCTTTCATCCCTTCGTGTAGGCTAGTTCTGGCGGTGGCAGGGTCTCTGGTGAGGGAGAGGATCAGTTGGGTGTCATTGGCGTAGGAAATGATGTTGAGGTTGTGTTGGCATGCGATGGCTGCAAGGGGTCTCATGTAGACATTGAAAAGGGTGGGGCTGAGTGATGATCCTTGCGGTACGCCGCAGATGACTTCGGTGGCCTCGGATTGAAACAGGGGGAGGCGGACTCTCTGTGTTCTACCGGCAAGGAACGAGATGATCCATTCCAATGCCTTCTCTTGGACACCTGAGTTGCTGAGGCGTTGGACTAGGGTGCGGTGGCAGACAGTGTTGAACGCTGTGGAGAGGTCCAGGAGGATGAGGGCCGCTGTTTCCCCGTTGTCGAGCAGGGTTCTGATGTGGTCGGTGGCTGCGATGAGGGCGGTCTCGGTGCTGTGGTTGGCTCGGAAACCAGACTGCGAGGGGTCAAGGGATCCGTTCGTCTCAAGGAAGGCGGCAAGCTGTCTGTTGACGGTCTTCTCGATGACTTTGGCAGGAAAAGGGAGGAGCGAGATGGGGCGAAAGTTCTTGAGGTCGGTGGGGTCCGCTGTTGGTTTCTTCAGTAGCTTGGGAAAGAGTAATCTGTTTTCTACGAACATATAAATCTTTAACAAGCAAAAAACAAACTGAACAATCAATTTGTTTTACTTCTTCAATCTGATCAAATTTGATTTTTTTATAAATCAATTTCATCTCTATTTTGATAAGTAACAAAATCAACAACTTTACCCATTGCTCCATTTACTAAAACTTTTTCCACATCGTAATTACGCCGTAAAATGACATGACAATTTACACATACAAATACATTCTTTTCTAAACCAGCAGTTTTAGATATAGATTTTTCTAAAGAATCCAATTTTGTTTTTTTAATTTTTCTGTCAAAATAATAGTGATTCCTTCATGCTCTATTTGATAAATAGCTTCCATTTTTATTATTTGTTTATTTTCTTGCTTCAAAAGTTGTTCATTGAATATAGAACACTTGCACAGTGTTGACATTAAGCATATTATAGATTTATTTTCTGCAATTTTCATATATTTTTTCAGGAACTAGATTTTTGGGGGGAAACCAGTTTGTAAGTAGTCGACTTTGCGATGCTTTTTTGCCATGTTCTGTCAGTACTCCAACTCTTATATCTTGAAGAATAGTTCCATAATCAACATAATTTGCCTGTTGCATATTTGTAATGAGTTCTTTGTATTCAAAATATGACCAAATGTTAAAGTTTCCAACACTTCCCAAAGACTTTCTGGTGTCTTCATGCACAAGTGTTTTAAATACTGGTTGTACTCTTACGGGAGTAAGTTGCAGTAGATCTCCAAAAACCATCACCTGTTTTCCTCCAAATAAGACCTCGTACTCTGTTTTAAGAATTTGCTGCATTCTTAAATGCACAAAAGCAAGCGTTAAGTTTGAGACCATACTTACCTCCTCAATAATCAAAAGTTTCATTTTCTTTAGCACTCTTGAAACTTCATAGCAAGCTTCTCCAGAAAGTTTGTTATATTCCAATTTATTTTCATGCTCTACAGGTAGCATAAGTGAATTATGTAATGTAATTTCTTTAATGTTGTGTGCTGCAACCCAATTGGAGCAGTTACAACACAAGACAAATGTGAGTCAGTTGTTTTCTGTAGATAACTGGTCAATACTTTAATTAGGAAACTTTTTCCTGTTCCAGCTTGACCACTGACATACATTCAGATAGGTTGAAATGATGTGCATGTGCATTCTTTCTTTTCATGAAGAAATCCATGGTCAATCTGTTGTCTCACTTGCTGATATATTTCTTTCTGTTCAACATTTAGTTGTTTTTCAAAGTTTCCGAAGTCCATAATATCTTCCTGAGTTTGATGCATTGCTGTTTCGACTTCATTCATTACGATTGCCGCTTCATTTTTAAGAATTGGTTGTCCTAGTGGATCTTGTGGAGCAGAGCTTTGACTATCTTGAGAACTGTCTCTAGCAATCTCTGCTGCAATAGTAGCTTCTTGATCAATTTCATCTTTCAACATTTTGAGATAATTTGGAAAAACTGAACATTCTATGGTATCTTTACAAGCATTGAAGGAATCTTCACTGCTCTGAAAATCTCCAAGTAATTCCAATTCTGTACTCCACGGTTTGAAGAGTTGCAAAAGTGCTAAATAGTAAAATTCCCTTTTATTTGGAGTATCACAACTCAATTATCTGTGACTAATCAAATTTCTTTTCCTATGTTTCACCAAACATCCTTCGTAACCAATCACTGCATATTTTCCTTAATTTCTGTTTTCTGTAGTATTCCGTATAAAAGTGTAATATTGCAGCATTTCATAAAGATATATGTTCTCAAGATGATGACTTATATTTGGATAATATGGGCCCCATTAAGATGGCGCGCGGATTGCAATCCTCCCGCCATCCCTGTAGAAAAGACCCCACGCCATATGATAATGGCTGGGGGTCCGTGACAGACGGAAAGACCGTCCGCCACTTTTACGGCCGGGTGACATGTCTACTGGGCGGAAAAGGGTTCAATATGGCGGTGGTGTCTTTTTTAGACACCGCCAGCCATATTAGTATGTGCATTTGCGAATGCCTTTGCCGCCACGGAAAGGCATGCAGAGTCTGCTTGGGGGGCCCATTGCGGGCCCCCATGGAGTCCGGGGGGGGGGTGGGGGTTACCTATGGTGGCAAGCCCCGCACGGTGCCTGTCACGTTGTGCTTTGGAAAGCACAACATCTATTTTTAGCATTGCGGCAGGCGGTGCTTTTAGCACCACTTGCCGCAATGTTAAAAATATGAGGTTCCCCCCCCACTGTGGCGGGCGCATCCTAATTGCCCCCATGGGACCCCCGCCCTTATGGCAGGCGGTCCTTTTTATCATGAGGATGGCCGGCGGACAAAGTCTGCCCGCCATCCTAATGATGCCCTATGTGTCCAACATGTTTGTTTTGACAATATCTGTACTTTCCGGTTCTTTTTCTGCTAAAAATCCGATTTCTTGTACAGATTTAAGTACTCTATTTCGTGTTACAGCAAGACCTTAGATTCACCCAAATGATTCTTCTAGATTTTGAATATAAACTTGCAGATGATAACCGATCTGAGCATTCATACGCTCCATTCCTTTATGGCATAACATCTTCAAGGTGAAACTGTACAATTTCATACTAAGACTCTTCTCTTGAGAAATTTCTTCCCACATTTCTTTCAACTCCGTCTTTTGTGATTTTGTAATATAAGATGTCACATAGCGGGCAACAGCAATGGAATTATCCGCAACATACTGAATATCCATATTAGAATTCCACATTGAGAGAATAACTGGATTATAATCATTTATATATTTTAATTCTTCACTTCTTCTCAAATTGTATGTATTTTTGGGAGATTTTCTTGTAATGGTATGTCTCACAGCTGACATACAACTGTTTACTCTTCCTTTGGATATTACAGGACGTGGAAATCCAAAATGACTTGTACTTTCGTCAACAGTATTTTCCACATCGATGACTTTGGAATCGTAAGACTTGTTGCCTTAAGGTGTTTTCTTCTGTTCTTTTTGGTATAGGACATGTGGCATATTCTTCAATAAAAGACAAAACAGTTGTATCCGAATCAGTTCTTAATTTGAGTGCATCCTTGATCCATAACAGCATATGTATATAAGGAGCACCTCTAGCTTGATACTCCTTTCTCCCCCAAAAATCCACAACTTCTCCAAGAGGAGGATTCTTTTTATCGCAGATAAAAGACATCATAGCTTCAAACCTATGATTGAAATATCTGCATACATTAACAGGATCCAAAGAGCACAATTCTCCAGGTGTCTTGTATTCAATATTTTTAATATTTGAATTTGCTTCTCGAAGAAAATCAAGTAAATCATCACAAGCATATTCAGCACAGCTTAGGGTAAGAAACCATGTAGGAGTTCCTAAGTTCCTAAGCCTACATTTAAGTTCTCCATGACGACGGTACAAATACTCATTAGTACCACGCTGACATGCCATAAAATTAATCAGCTGAGATTCTAAATTATCGTCTCTCTGATGTACTTTATCCATAAATTCCTTAACCGACATTTTTTGAAGATGTACTCCTGTTTTTAATATGTGGTTAACTGCATATGAAAGTCCAGCCAAGTCACTCTCAAACAAAAGATGAAATATATATGGGTTACTTTGTCGTAATCTTGGATCTTCTGCATACAATCTTGTTGTTCGATATTCAGATGCAGGAATCTGCACTGATCATTCATCATATCGTCCACCTTTTCCAGTTGGGAACAGCTGTGGAAAACAATAAGCTTCCAAACTTTTTCCTATTTACTCATGGGAGTCCCCATTGCTTTTTTCATTTGGAATAGTTCATTTGTATTCCCCATCACTTCTTTCGAATGAAGTGGATGTACACTATAATGTTCATATATTTCTTCACTTTTGGACATGTCCACTTTTTTCAATTTGACAACTTGACATTTCACTGTCATCTGCTAAGAGTATTTCTTATTCTTTCACATCCACATTTTTGTAGTAATCATTGTTTTTCATCACATATAATGTTGCCTTTTGCATTTTTCTGACATCCACTATTTCTTGCCAGATTTTCTTACTCTTAGTAGGAACACCATTAACTAAAATAACTAGTGGTTCACTTTCTAGATTCTCAACACCAATAGTTTCAATATTTTTCTTTAAATACAGAGGTAAATATACAACTCTTCCTTTTAATCCTCTCTGTAAATCTGTAGGAGGCAAGATACCTGTTTTAGGCTCCATACAAACAATAGCCTGAAATGGGTGAACACATTGAATCAGAATAGACGCGTATGTATTGAAATCTATCAGTTCTGGAGGAATAGTTACCAACTCTAGATTATTATGGACAGCATTTTATTCTTGTCTAATTTGTTATAACAATATTTACAAATGCACTGATCAGAACCTAAATCAAAACAATTCTCTACCAAAAAATAAGTTGCAAATTCCTTCCACTTATCATTATTTTCTCTTTCACTTTTTAGATACAGATCAACAGTCCTTGTCTGATTTTTATAGTGAGTTTGCCCGCAACAAATACAAGAATTATTTGGCCTTTCACCTGAAATCACCTTAAACTTTGTAATTTGTTCTTGAAAAATTTTCATAGTAATATGTTGCACATTATCTTCAACATTTTCTTCAATTTATGTGTCAGTTTCTACACTCTGATGTTCAGGACCAAAGTAAAGGAACTCATTTCATCACAAACCTTCTTTGCATCTGATATTGACCCACACAAAAGAGCACTGTTCAACTCATTTAAAATTAGTGCTGGACTTTTTTCCGTAATACAATCTTCTGACTAACTTCTGCATTTGAGAATGATGTACTGCTAACATTCTGAAATGATGAAAAACACTTTGACATACTTTCCTAGAAAGACAATCCAGAGAATGACCTTGCAAACCAGTATTTTTTCTCACTCTGCAAGGATCTAGTCCTTGCAAGATCTTAATCTTTTGTTTCCACTTTTTTTTACTATACTCTTGTAAGAAGTTCCATAAAATATTAGTAAATTCCTGTTGTATACTACAAATACCACTGCAATCCCAAGTATACACTGGGACTTTAGGACATCTCCCTAGAACTTCATCAGCTTTTAGTTCTTCTACAGTTCTTCTCTTTCTCAATAGGACAACCATTTTTAACCTCATAAGCTGTACCCCTGGTATCAACTGCATGCAATAAATTATTGGTCTGACAATAACTCTCTTCATTAAAGAAAGGCTCTGAACTTGAACTGTGTTTCCATTCACCCCAAAAAAATCACAAAAATTAGTTCTGTTAATTACTCTTTTGGTCTTACTTTTGGCCTCCATAAAATGGATTGGTTTATTTAGTGTTTGAATTATGTTTAAAACTAAAACAAATAGTTTCCTTTTTAATCCAAAAGCCTTTTCAACCAGAATTTCAATTTTCTTCTTCTTTTTATAAAATGGTGCTCTTTTTTATATGTTTTCAGACGTTTCAACAAATTAAAGACAACTCTATTGTAAAACGTCTTTTTCCTATTTCTTTATACTGATTCTGCCATATTTTACCATACATTGTGTCTTTAGAATGTAATTTCCCATTTTTTAATTTTTTTTTATTCATGTTCTTTTTTGTAGTCGATTCAGAAAAGGGGGTGGTGATGAACAGAGTGTCTGAATTAAGCAGACCACTCTTACCCAGTCCAAAGATCAGGGCTTGATCCATCACTGTTTTTTAGCTCACTGCACCATCCCAGCTCAGAACCTGGCTACATGCAAATTAGTCTGTTCCTGTCCCAGTGCATGATGGGAACAGGGCAAACCAAACTACCAAGCCAATTCTTATACTGGGAAGGAAACAAGCTTCCGGGGACCGGTTTCTGGCATTTCATCCGTCGTCGGCCCGGCTTGCTTGAATCCTGATGGTGCAATGAGCAAGGGACTCACATCTGAGTATACCCTTCCACGCTTATGGTGGACAAAATGATTCAGAAAAAGGGGTGGTGATGAACAGAGTGTCTGAATTAAGCAGACCACTCTTACCCAGTCCAAAGATCAGGGCTTGATCCATCACCGTTTTTTAGCTCACTGCACCATCCCAGCTCAGAACCTGGCTACATGCAAATTAGTCTGTTCCTGTCCCAGTGCATAATGGGAACAGGGCAAACCAAACTACCAAGCCAATTCTTATACTGGGAAGGAAACAAGCTTCCGGGGACCGGTTTCTGGCATTTCAGCCATCGTCGGCCCAGCTTGCTTGAATCCTGATGGTGCAATGAGCAAGGGACTCACATCTGAGTATACCCTTCCACGCTTATGGTGGACAAAATGATTCAGAAAAGGGGGTGGTGATGAACAGAGTGTCTGAATTAAGCAGACCACTCTTACCCAGTCCAAAGATCAGGGCTTGATCCATCACCGTTTTTTAGCTCACTGCACCATCCCAGCTCAGAACCTGGCTACATGCAAATTAGTCTGTTCCTGTCCCAGTGCATGATGGGAACAGGGCAAACCAAACTACCAAGCCAATTCTTATACTGGGAAGGAAACAAGCTTCCGGGGACCGGTTTCTGGCATTTCAGCCGTCGTCGGCCCGGCTTGCTTGAATCCTGATGGTGCAATGAGCAAGGGACTCACATCTGAGTATACCCTTCCACGCTTATGGTGGACAAAATGATTCAGAAAAGGGGGTGGTGATGAACAGAGTGTCTGAATTAAGCAGACCACTCTTACCCAGTCCAAAGATCAGGGCTTGATCCATCACCGTTTTTTAGCTCACTGCACCATCCCAGCTCAGAACCTGGCTACATGCAAATTAGTCTGTTCCTGTCCCAGTGCATGATGGGAACAGGGCAAACCAAACTAACAAGCCAATTCTTATACTGGGAAGGAAACAAGCTTCTGGGGACCGGTTTCTGGCATTTCAGCCGTCGTCGGTCCGGCTTGCTTGAACCCTGATGGTGCAATGAGAATCGTTTTTGGCCACTATAGGTGTGGCAGGGTATACTCAGACATGAGTCCCTTTCTCACTGCACCATCAGGATTCAAGCAAGCCGGGCCGAAGACGGCTGAAATGCCAGAAACCGGTCCCCGGTAGCTTGTCTCCTTTCTGGTGAAGAATTGGCTTGGTAGTTTAGTCTGCCCTGTTCCCATGATGCACTGGGCCAGGGACAGACTGATTTGCATATAGCCAGGTTCTGAGCTGGGATGGTGCAGTGAGATAAATAACGGTGATGGATCAAGCCCTGATCTTTGGACTGGGTAAGAGTGGTCTGCTTAATTCAGACACTCTGTTCATCACCACCCCCTTTTCTGAATCGTTTTTGGCCACTATAGGTGTGGCAGGGTATACTCAGACATGAGTCCCTTTCTCACTGCACCATCAGGATTCAAGCAAGCCGGGCCGAAGACGGCTGAAATGCCAGAAACCGGTCCCCGGTAGCTTGTCTCCTTTCTGGTGAAGAATTGGCTTGGTAGTTTAGTCTGCCCTGTTCCCATGATGCACTGGGCCAGGGACAGACTGATTTGCATATAGCCAGGTTCTGAGCTGGGATGGTGCAGTGAGATAAATAACGGTGATGGATCAAGCCCTGATCTTTGGACTGGGTAAGAGTGGTCTGCTTAATTCAGACACTCTGTTCATCACCACCCCCTTTTCTGAATCGTTTTTGGCCACTATAGGTGTGGCAGGGTATACTCAGACATGAGTCCCTTTCTCACTGCACCATCAGGATTCAAGCAAGCCGGGCCGAAGACGGCTGAAATGCCAGAAACCGGTCCCCGGTAGCTTGTCTCCTTTCTGGTGAAGAATTGGCTTGGTAGTTTAGTCTGCCCTGTTCCCATGATGCACTGGGCCAGGGACAGACTGATTTGCATATAGCCAGGTTCTGAGCTGGGATGGTGCAGTGAGATAAATAACGGTGATGGATCAAGCCCTGATCTTTGGACTGGGTAAGAGTGGTCTGCTTAATTCAGACACTATGTTCATCACCACCCCCTTTTTCGAATCTTTTTTGTAGTCGAAGCATTCTTTCTACTTTCCACAATCTGCACACTATTGCTAGGCTTCGAAAGTTTTTTAATATGTAATTGTAAATGTAAATGTAATTGAGCTTATATAGCGCACAGCTACCCGCAGTGGGTGTCCCGGCGCTTGCTTAGGGAACCCGTCCTGATATTCCCCTGTGTGATAGCCCCAGCGGGTATCCACAAGGTGAAAGTCAGGCATCCCGCCGCGAGGGGCCGTTGTGGAGATTAAGCAAGCTATTGCCCAGAGTCGCCGGAGCGAGAATTATCGAGTCCGTGGAATTTTTAGCCCAAGACCCGCCGAGGCGGGGAATTGAACCCTGGTCCAGGACCGATCTCAGCTTCCGGGTCTGCCGCCTCTAACCCCTGAGCCACACTTCTCCTCCATAATAAATTCTTTCATTATCTTACCAGAAGACATATTCTTTTTCCGCTCATGTTGTTGGTCATCCAATACTTGTTGTTGAATTTTCTTCAAATAATTGTCCTTTTTATGTTCTTTTCTCTTCTCTGTTTTTTAGTCATGATGGGGCATATTATCAAGAAATGCCGTTAACAATATTGCCGCTTTAGCGGCAGAAAACTGCAGCTAAAACGGCGATAATGGGCTTGATCATTCACCCTTGTCAATAGCCATAAAAACCCATGTTCTGGTGTGAACATGGGCTTCTATGGGAATTCTCTACGGCGTATTATCAAGCCCATTATCGCTGCTTTAGCAGCAGTTTTCTGCAGCTAAAGCGGCGATAATGTTAACGCCGTGTTTGATAATATGCCCCGATAAGTTTATTTTAATGATGATAAACAATATCTGTAAAAAATAACTATATATAAAATTATTTTAATACATCTATAAAATATACTTTTCTATTACTAAACAAACACATTGTATATTAAAACTATTTAAACACTTCCTTTTGTAATCACAATTAATTTACTGAAGCACACAGGTACTAATTGAATAATTATTACAAAGAATACGTTTTTACAAATGCATACACAGTAAATGAGTACCAAGAGTAGTCGTAGTTCACAGCAAAGTGTACCATTGCTTGTGTGAATGCCTGACTCATTCTCCAAGTGCATAAACAGTGACTGGGTTGTCATACTGCTAATAGTTATCATCAGGAAAAGCTTATAAGCACTTATATGTCTGCAGAGAGATTAAAAACGGACATGCTTCTGTCAGGATGATTCTAAGACTGGACACAGACTCACAGTGTGATTCCAGACAGGCAAGACTATTCCCTGGACTTTAGTAGGCAAGACTCAGTAGTCTGGAAAGGGTTAGGGGACCTCATACATTGTGCCCATTAGACTGTTCCACTGCTTCTCTGAATGCCTGACTCATTCTCCAAAGCAATACACTGCGACTCGGTTCTCATAGTGCTCATAGTTATCTAAGCTTATAAACACTTATATGTCTGCAGAGAGATTAAATAAGTACATGCTTCTGTCAGGATGATTCTAAGACTGGACACAGACTCACAGTGTGATTGCAGAGAGCAAGACTATTCCCTGGACTTTAGCAGAAGAGACTCACTAGTCTGGAAGGGGTTAGGTGACCGCATACATTCTACACATTTGACTACAGCACTGCTTGTGTGAATGCCTGAGTCATTCTGCAAATGCATAAGCAGTGACTGGGTTCTAATACTACTAATAGTGGACAACAGGATAGGTTTTTAAGCAGTTATGTGTCAGCAAACAGATGCAGTAATCACATGCTTCTACTATGCTATACTTGGATACTGACTGAATGATTAGAGTACTACAAGGAGAGACACTGGGTGAATGTATAATTCGTTGTATTTTACTGCACTGCATGGATTAGTACATAGTGTTGAATGGGTCACTAAAGGAGTGCCAGAGGAGGACCAGGGTGTTTGCAGGAGTGTATGGCTACTGACTGGGGAATTGTAGGCCTGAAACACAAGTGTGTAGGTAGTTAGAGGACTACAAGCATAGTGCATAGGAGTTTGAAGAAGTCTATGTACTAAGGCCCTGGATTGCTGCATGAGTACTTGGATACTGACTGAATGATTAGAGTACTACAAGGAGAGACACTGGGTGAATTTAAAATTGGTTGTGTTTTACTGCAGTGAATGGATTGGTACAAGGAGCTGAAAGGGTCACTAGAGGAGTGCAAGGGGAGTAACAGGGTGTTTGCAGGAGTGTATGGATACTGACTGGGGAATTGAAGGCCTGAAAAACAAGTGTGTAGGTGGTTAGAGGACTATAAGCGTAGTGCATCGGAGTTTGTAGCAGTCCATACGATAAGGCCCTGGATCACTGCATGAGTACTTAGGTACTGATTGAATGATTAGAGTACTGCAAAGAGAGTACCTGGGTGAATTTATAAGTGGTTTGGTTTTGGCACAGTGAATGAATTAATATATGGTGCTGAATGGGTCACTAGAGAAATGCAAAGGGTATAATAGATGCTAAACACTTATGTGTCTGCCAAAACATAAAGTAATCAAATGCTTCTCTCACAATGGTTACCCAAATGCACATAGACTCACAGTGGGATAGTAGACTTATAACACTATTCCTTGGACTTTAACCAAATACACCCACTAGCCTGAAAGGGGTAAAGTGACTGCACACATTCTACGTATATCACTAATGCATTCTAATTTGAATACCTGACTCATTCTGCAAATGCTTAAGCAATGACTGGCTTCCAATACTACAAAACTTCTCAACAGGATACGTTTTTAACCACTTATGTGTTAGCAAATACATGAAGTAACCAAATGCTTATCTCACAATGGTTGCCCAAATGCACACAGTCTCACTGTGTGATT
Organism: Lissotriton vulgaris; assembly: GCF_964263255.1. Classification (NCBI taxonomy): domain Eukaryota; kingdom Metazoa; phylum Chordata; class Amphibia; order Caudata; family Salamandridae; genus Lissotriton; species Lissotriton vulgaris. The sequence continues at coordinate 1,444,280,101 of NC_141691.1, forward strand.
CTAGACAAACAACACTATTACTTGGACTGTACCAAAACAGAATCACTAGTCTGGAAGGGGTAAAGTGAGTACCCACATTCTACATTTTTTACTACTGCAATCTAGTGTGAATACATGACTCATTTTGCAAATACATAAGCAATGACTGGCTTCTAATACTACTAAAACTTGACCACATGATAGGTTTCTAAGACAGTTATGTGTCAGCAAAGACATGAAGTTACTACATACTTCTCTCACAATGGTTGCCCAAATGTGACAGACTCACAGTGTGATTCTAGATAAGCAACACTATTCTGTGGACTTTAACCAAAGAGACTCTGGTGACTAGGGCCTTAGCACATGGACGGCTTCAAACTCCTATTTCTCTAGTGACTAGATCTCTCTGCAAAGACATGAAGTAACAAAATGCTTCTCTCACAATGGTTGCCCAAATTCACACAGACTCACAGTGTGATTGTAGACAAGCAACACTGTACCTTGGACTTTACCAAAACACATTCACTGGTCTGGAAGGGGTACGGTGACTGCACATATTCTACATATTTCAGAACTACACTCTAGTGTGAAAGCCTGACTCATTCTGCGAATGCATCAGCAATGACTGGCTTCTAATACTACTCAAACTTGACAACATGACAGGTTTTAAAGCAGTTATCTGTCTGCAAAGACATGAAGTAACCAAATGCTTCTCTCACAATGGTTGCCCAAATGCACACAGACTCACAGTGTGATTCTAGACAAGCAACACTGTTCCTTGGACTTTTCCAAAACACATTCACTAGTCTTGAAGGGGTAAGGAGACTGCACACATTTTACATATTCCAGAACTACACTGTAGTGTGGAAGCCTGATTCATTTAGCGAATGCATACGCAATGACTGGCTTCTAATACTACTTAAACTTGACAACATGACAGGTTTTAAAGCGGTTATCTGTCTGCAAAGACATGAAGTAACCAAATGCTTCTCTCACAATGGTTGCCAAAATGCACACAGACTCACAGTGTGATTCTAGACAATCAAGACTACTCCCTGGGCTTTAGCAGGAGAAACACATTAGTCTCTTATTAAAAACAAAGCCACCACATACAACTCCTCGCAAATTAATAACTCACCTTTTAAATTGAGTTGTAGATAAGGAAGTATCTCAATCACACACCAGATTTTCTTATCCAGAATGTCTGTTCTGCACTGCTCTTAGCAAAACCAAAAAATGGCAAACTTTCTCTCTCATTCTGCACACATATACATGTAAATATCAAATCAAATTTCTTCCCAATTTACAATTCACCACAATTCAAAAGCTAACACACATTTCTATTGGTTACACATGTCAACCCTTTTCAATTCACATAACTTCGAACCCTACCCCCAATCTGCATACTGACTGTTACCATAGTAACAGTACATGGATCACTCAACTGAACACACAGGTCTCAAGTTCAGCACACAATGTTGCTAATCCAAACAGCAAGTGTGCTTGACTTTTCAAAATATCAGCTTATCCTATCTGATGTTCCTTTCAAACAGTTTTTACTAACCAATAATAAATATGCTTTTAAAACACAGAAACATACACCCTACTTTTCAGTCTATAATGTTCTCAAACAGCCAATCATTTCTCTTGTTTCTTCAAAACTGCATCTTATTCACCATTTAAAAAAAATACTAGTTTTCAAACTGCTATTCCACATACAGACACCTTCTGAGTGCATCCAGGCCTCCCTTCAAGATGCTTAGAGTGTGGATTGTGGGACACAGCTATATTTTCTGGAGCCAAAGGTTTGCAGAAAACAGAGGTATTGACAAAGACCTAGCTTTGCCAAATGTTGACATTATGGATTGATCAGAGAGGATTAAAGTGGCACCAATTGATGCAATTGGTTAACTCCTTTTTGCATTTCCGACAATCTGACCTAATAATTGTGCACTGTGGTGGCAATGACATAGACACTTTGACTGGGGTAGGTCTGGAAATGCTTATGAAGGACAACTTTGGAGAATTGATGTCACTTTTCTCCCAAACTGCCTTTGTCTATTCCAACATATGCCATAGACAGAAATGGAACTGGTCCAATCAAATTCGTCCACAGATTGAGAAAGTTAGGAAACATGTAAATAAAGCTGTTTCTGCTTATCTCTGAGATTATAGGGTGGGGTTCATTTACCACAACAATTAATATGGTTGGCATCTATAGGAGAGATGGTGTACATTTTACCGATGAGGGTAACAGTCTTCTTTATCAACTTTAGACTCTGCATAGGTACTTACTTATAGGTACCAAAATTTCTCAATAAACACAAGAGCTCTTTTCAGAGACACCCAAGATCTAAACACATAAGCTTGATATATATCTGAAAAATATTACTTTTTTGCTTGAAGTCGTGCAACCAACGCGTTAGGAGTCGTGCACCCAACGCGTTAGGAGTCGCGCACCCAGTGTGTGCTCACCAGGGAGCCGTGCCGAGCGCCGTGCTGGGAGAGCCACTCCTAATTTGACTGTAAAAAAAAAAATTGCACCTACCTCAAATTTATATTATCCCCGGAACTCCATCACCCGGGGCCTATATACAACATTGGGGACCGTGGGGGGGGGGTGACCCAATGCCCCCACGGTCCCGCCGGCTCCCTGTTTCCTTCAGGAGCCAGCATTGCTTTTCACATTGGGAGCTGCTAACATGCAACTCCCCGAGTGGAAAGCAAGCTGGTTTGCGTTTTAAAAGCGAGAGCATGTTTTCCTGCTCTCTCTTTCAAAATCCAAACAAAGTTTGGTATGGCAGTATGGGAGCTGCGAGGGCCCCCCATCAAATTTAATATTCTTGCCCCCGGGATTTGGCCCCCCGGGGGCTAATTATTAAAGAAGCGCAGAAGCCCAAGCTTCATTGTAAGTTTACGGCAGGATCCGCGCACCCTGTGTGCATTTTGCCCCTAAGCAGGTCTAGAGGGTCAGGGTATTTTTACCCTGCCCCCTTTATACGTTTTGCACACTTGTTCAGCTGATTTCTTGAGCCTCGCTTCTACCGAGACACAAAATGTCTGCCAACACTTCCTGGTTTGGAGTGTTGACAGCCCGTTGACAGCCAACTAGCATGCAGCTCGTGATCGGAAGGGTGCGCGCAGAATGCGCATAGGGTGAGCATATCCACTGCGCCCATAGATATATATGTGATTTTACTTTTGATTTTCTCTGTAACTACTAATTGGATTTACACCGTTTAACCAAAAGGCATGAGTGTGAACCAAGGGCTACCTCTTTGCCAAATTTGGTGTAATTCCATTCAGCAATTTGAGCTGTAGCTGCGGCTAGAGGTTCCTATGGAAAATTGCATAGGGAAAACACATTTTAGAACCCCCTTTTTCCTCGGCCTCCGCTTGATGAATCATCCCCAGACTCTCCGGATAGGAGCAAACCGGAAAGCCCCACCAGTTTTGATAATTTCGCAAAGATTCATTAATCGGCACCAAAGATATTGGGAATAGAATGTTGCGGATTTCCTATGGATAATAGATCCTAACTATAACTACCTACTGACAAATGCCAGTAGGTATATATATATATATATATATATATCCACAAGTACTGGATCCCACTAGTTAGGAGGACACAGAGACAGCACACCAGGAGGTCTTTGCACAAATCCTTTATTGTGCACTCGTAAATCAAGGACGACGCATTTCGGCGTAAGCCTTTTTCAAGTGATATATATATATATATATATTCTCCATAGCCGGTTCCTTTTGCCACTCAGACAGCGCTCGATACGGGTGCGGCGCCCTGCAGCTGAACCACGCTGCTGATATATTTTCCACAGCTCCTTCACAGGAAACAAATGGGTCGCACTCCACGGGTTATCTTTTGCATTTTTTATTTTTCCATTACATTCCACAGGCAGATGTTCCGATCTACGCGTTTCGGTATTTCAAATACCTTGCTCACGATCAACCGCTCACTAGACTCCCCCTTCAAGATATACTGCAGTACATTGTATTCAATACATCACTTCCTGTTAGGGGTATGTCAGTGCCTCTAAGCTTTATGGGACATGTAGTTTTTTTACCAAAGTGTTAACATTACTCCATATTTGCCCAAATTTTTACCACATTTTGCATCTCACTGATTGCGATTAAAAGTATTGTGACGTACTGGTGATACTAGGATCCCACTGGTGGGATTAGTTAACAGTATTTTGTGTTGTGTATGGTAACTAATTTAGCTCCATTCATACATAAGCAGCTGCAATATCTACTCCTGATATTTTCCCTCTAGTGGGATGACATTATATGTTTGGGAATCATGTTTTAGAACCAGTACAATTGGTATCACTAATTATTCAGGTATAATTTTGTATTTTCACTTAATGTAATGCTTTCTAGGTACCACGGATTCACCATAATGCTTTATTCTCAGTTCATATCATAGTGTTATCGCCCGCTTAAGTAATTTGACCATTGGTAGTTTTACATTTTCATCATTGCTTTTTTTCTCTGCTCATATTATCACCAGTCACGAAAGTGTGGGTATATATATTGGGCACCAAACAATTTATCAAAGCGAAACTCTCACAAATGTATGTAAAGCTCTTCAGATTGATTCAGCCCATAGGGCGTTAAGGTTCGTAGGTTTAGGATATGGCGGGATTCCTTTTGTCTTAAGATCCTTTCTCTGTCTCCCCCTCTTTCTTTCTTGGGGACACTTTCCAAACCAAAGAATTTTAGTTGGCTCCAGTCACTTCGATGATACAGTTCCATGTGCTTGGCTATTGCATTAGCCTTGTCTTTGTGGATGGTAGCACGCACGTGTTCAAGTATGCGTTTTTTCAGTTCACACACTGTGCTGCCCACATACCTCATGGGGCATGGGCACTCAACGACATAAACAACAGTTGTTGTTTTACACGTAATCAGTTCCTTTATCTCCCAATTCTTTTTGTTTGACATTTGTACTTGTTTAGTTGGTTTGGCAATCTGACACACCTTACAGGTATAACACTTCACGAACCCCGTTGTTTTTAGCCAATCATCCTTTTTTGTTTTCTTAAAGTGGCTGTGGATCAGGTGATCCTTGAGGTTCTTTGCCCTTCTGTAGGTGATCGTTGGATGTGATCCTACCATGTCTTTCACAGTTTCATCCAATTGGAGTATTTTCCAATTGCGTTTGAGGATGTCTGCAATTCTTTTGCTCTCATTAGAATAGTCCATTATCATGCGTATTGGTTCTGATTCCTCTGTTGATTTTTTGGGTTTTCTCTGGAGACATTCCTCTCTGCTTTTTTGGTCTGTTCTTTCCCAGCATTTTTTCACAATGCCATTGTTATATTTGCGTTTTTCGAATCTCTTCGAGGTTGCAGTGCTGTGTTTTTCCCACTCTTCATTTTCGCTGCAAATCCTTCGGATTCTCAAAAATTCCCCATATGGGATACTGCTAATCAGGGATTGCTGGTGGAAGCTGGTTGCTTCTAATGTAGAGTTGGTGGCAGTACATTTACGATGCAATGTTGTATGAATTTGGTGCTCTCGTATGTAGATCTCTGTGTCCAGAAATACAATCCTCTCATTGCTTATGACATAGCTAAATTTAAGGTTTGGTATGCTATTATTCATGATGTCAAAGTATCTCTGGAATTCTTCTTTGCTGCCATCCCAAATGATGAGTAAATCATCTATATATCGAGTCCAGCTTATTACTTTGTTCAGTGCTGTTTCATTGCTGTTGCTCCAAGCGATTTCCTTCTCCCACCATCCCATCGCTAAGCAGGCATAGCTGGGACTGAAGGAAAATCCCATCGCCGTCCCGCTGTTTTGGGAATATAGTTCATCCCCGAACATGAAGATGTTTCTGGTCAGGCAAATCTGGATCATATCCAAGATCATTTGGTTGTGGTTTGTAAATTCCATTTTTCTTTCTTTGAGGAAATAGTTGCACGCTGTTAGGCCCATGTCATTCCCTATGTTGGTATAAAGGGAGATGACGTCCATGGATACCAGATTGTACGTGTTTTGCCATGGGGTATTTTCAAGTTTTCTGAGCAGATCACTCGTGTCTTGTATATAGGAATCCAGGTCTAATACAAACGGATTTAGGAAGTGATCGATATAGTTGGCAATGGGTTCCAGGAGTGAGCCTTTAGCAGATAGGATAGGGCGTCCCGGGGGCATTTTCGGGTGTTTGTGCAGTTTAGGTAAGAAATATATGGTTGCGGTTACTGGATGCGCCACCGTTAGATATTTTCTTTCTTCTTCGTCAATTAAGCCCTTTTCTGACCACTCTAACAGTCTCGCATCCACCATTTCCTTTATTTCCATGGTGGGGTTTTTTCTCAATTTGTCATAATACTTTGTGTCTCTTAATTGACGGTGCGCTTCCGTGATGTATGCCGTTTTCTCCAGTATTACCACATTTCCGCCTTTATCGGCCATTTTTATTTCAATTTGATTGTCTGCAGCGAGCTCCACGAGCGCCTTCCTCTCCAATTCTGTTAGATTATCTTTGTATTTAGTGTTCTTGAGTTTGTATAAGTCTTGGGTTACAGCCTCCTGAAAAAGATCAATTTTGTTTCCAGGGGCCTATATATATATATATAGCGTTCCAGGATGCACACCCAGCTGATTCACCTTGCGGTTTATTGATGAAGGCAACCAACAGCAACAGTTCGGTCTCAAGTATGTGCTTCGGGCAGTTGTTTTGAATATATATATTCATCCCAATACTGTTTTTGACCATGAAGTATAGCATGTGCTAGATGATTAATATCGTGCTTATTGATTCATCATGTCTTGGTATGTGTAACATTATTGTTGTAGGGATTTATCCCAATACTGTCTTTGTCCATGAAGCACAGCGCAAATTAAGGGGAAAGAGGGAAAAAAATTGTAGTATTTCTACTATGTTTCCTGTGCTTTAAGCTGACACCCAATGAAATTGTTCATTGCACTTGCACTTTAAATCTCTGCCGCCGCCCTCTATGGCGCCATGTGACCAAGGCCTCTGGGAGGCCGAAACGTTATGCTGTCCGTTGCGGAAATAAAGTAAATTGCTCACGGGAATCTGGGTCTCCTGTTTCTTGGTGGTGCTGCAGCTGGATTTAGCCTGTTACATTGTTGTGGAAACCGGTTTTGATATATATATATATATATATATATATTACCTACTGGCGATAGCCAGTAGGTATATATAGTTAGGATTTTTTCTCTATGGGACTTTTGAAAATTCTATGCCTAATAACTTTGGCGTTTGTGGACGGAATCGGCTGAAATTTTCAGGAAAATGGCACATTTTGTTTCTGAGCAGCTCCTGGAAATTTGGGGGGGGTTCGTCAAGGGGGGGCTGAGAAAAAAGGGGGGTCCCAAAACGCGATTTTCCCATGTTAATTTCCATAGGGCGGTTGGACTCACTTTTAGCCCGAACGGCTGAATGGATTTACACGAAACTTGGCAAAATTGTAGGGACTGTTAGCCCGATGTGCCTTTGCTAGGTCTCAATATATGTGCTTCAGTGGATTTTGAGAAATTAACGTTTAAATCAAGATATATATCTGTAACAGCGCTCCGGGCAGCGATCCGGTTCGCGAACTTTTCGCGTATCGGAACTTTGCGATGCGAAGCTGATTGGCTCTCCGGTGTCTGTCAACATTCTAAACAGTCCGTAGCGGCCGCCATCTTGTCTCTCGGTAGGATCGAGAGACAAGAGGAGGCCAAAACAAAGGGGGAAATGTAGGAAAGGGGGCAATGTAGACCCCTTCTGACCCCCTAGGATTGATGAGGGGGATATTATAGAGCCACGCGGGGCAAAAAAAAAAAATCCGATTTTTTCGCCGTAAAGACGCGTCTTGGTTCGCGAACCGGGCAGCTAACCGGGCAGCTAACCGGGCAGCTAACCGGCAGCGTAACGTGAGTCGGAGGAGTAGCTGATTGGCTGTCAACATTGTAAACAGTCCGGAGCGGCTGCCATCTTGTCTCTCGAGAGACAAGATGTGGTGAAAAACGAAGGGGGAAATGAAGGAAAGGGGGCAAGGTAGACCCCTCCTGACCCCCTAGGATTGATGAGGGGGATATTATAGAGCCACGCGGGGCAAAAAAAAAAAATCCGATTTTTTCGCCGTAAAGACGCGTCTTGGTTCGCGAACCGGGCAGCTAACCGGGCAGCTAACCGGGCAGCTAACCGGCAGCGTAACGTGAGTCGGAGGAGTAGCTGATTGGCTGTCAACATTGTAAACAGTCCGGAGCGGCTGCCATCTTGTCTCTCGAGAGACAAGATGTGGTGAAAAACGAAGGGGGAAATGAAGGAAAGGGGGCAAGGTAGACCCCTCCTGACCCCCTAGGATTGATGAGGGGGATATTATAGAGCCACGCGGGGCAAAAAAAAAAAATCCGATTTTTTCGCCGTAAAGACGCGTCTTGGTTCGCGAACCGGGCAGCTAACCGGGCAGCTAACCGGGCAGCTAACCGGCAGCGTAACGTGAGTCGGAGGAGTAGCTGATTGGCTGTCAACATTGTAAACAGTCCGGAGCGGCTGCCATCTTGTCTCTCGAGAGACAAGATGTGGTGAAAAACGAAGGGGGAAATGAAGGAAAGGGGGCAAGGTAGACCCCTCCTGACCCCCTAGGATTGATGAGGGGGATATTATAGAGCCACGCGGGGCAAAAAAAAAAAAATCGATTTTTTTTCGCCGTAGAGACGCGTCTTGGTACGCGAACCGGGCAGCTAACCGGGCAGCTAACCAGGCAGCTAACCGGCAGCTAACCGGGCAGCTATATCTGTAACAGCGCTCCGGGTAGCGCTCCGGTTCGCGAACTTTTCGCGTATCGGAACTTTGCGAAGCGGAGCTGATTGGCTCTCCGGTGTCTGTCAACATTCTAAACAGTCCAGAGCGGTAGGGATTGTTTGTTTGATGTGCCTTTGCAAGGCCTCAAGATATGTGCATGTGTGGATTTTGTCTAATTAAGGTTAAAAAAATATATATATCTGTAAGCGTGCTCCGGCGCGCTTACGTTACGGGTTTGGTTTGCGCTGCAGAGGCGACGCGTCATGAGGCGTCTCACGTGGCTACGTGATACGTCACGTAATAAAGAGTATATTTTACAGCTACAGATATTAGCTTTTAAAAAACCAATGAAATTCAATGAAAAAACCACAGGTTATAGACTATATATAGTTAGGAATTAGCATTTACAAAACCTTGAAAATTCACTGAAAAAACCATAGGTTATAGACCATATATAGTTAGGAATTAGCATTTACAAAACCTTATTTTACTCGCACAAAACCATTGAAATTCCATATATAGTTAGTTGCACTAACTATATATCGCGCACCCGCAATCCACTGCTGATGATGTCACATATTACATCATTCATGACATGGTCAGTGACATCACTGATGACATCACTGATGACATCTCAAATGACATCACTGATGACATCACTGATGACAACATCCAGTGACTGTATGTTTCTGTAAAGTTAAAATATGTCTTATATTTTGAAGAATGAGTGGATGTATAAGTGTCTGGATGAAGGATTTAGTAGGTGCATGACTGACTGATTGAGTGAGTGATTAAATGTGTCTCACTGAGTGCATGGGTTAGTGACTAAACTGTTTTAATTTGTGCATCATTATATCTGTTGTTCTACAAACTGCTGCATATGTTGATCAGTAGCTATATGAGTAACTGTATGGGTTGATTGGTTGTCCAAGTATTTGTATGGGAAACTGAGTGTGTGTGTATGGGTGGCTGGAAGGTGTGTGACTCTGTACATAGATGTGTGAGTAGTTGATTCACTATATGTATAGATTCAAAAGTGCATGTGCAAACAGCTGTATGGGCGGTTGACTGTGCATGAGTGTATTAGTGAGTGAATGGATATCTCAGTGCTACATGTCAAAATAAGTACATATGTAAAACACAGTACATGTGAGAGTTGACATCTATAAATAACTGTGCATAAGAGCCAGTGAATGTGTGAGTGGCTGTATGGATCATTGTGAACATGTATCAGAGATTGTATAAGAGAGTAAAGTAAATATGTGTTAGTATATGTTTGAATAAGTAAGGTGTGTATAACTGTATAGTTGAGAAAATGGAGGTGTGATTGATTTTTGGCATAACTGACTAGGTGTGTGAGTAACTCCATGGATGAGTGACAGTCTGTGACTGTCTGTTTACACTGATTGTATCTAAGGTTATATTAGAGTCTGAAGAGGTTCATGGTATTATCACATGAATGATATCATCAGTGATGTTATCAGTCATGTCAAATGAGATGTTTTCAGTGATGTCATCAGTGATGTCATTTGAGATGTCATCAGTGATGTCATCAGTGATGTCACTGACCATGTCATGAATGATGTAATATGTGACATCATCAGCAGTGGATTGCGGGTGCGCGATATATAGTTAGTGCAACTAACTATATATGGAATTTCAATGGTTTTGTGCGAGTAAAATAAGGTTTTGTAAATGCTAATTCCTAACTATATATGGTCTATAACCTATGGTTTTTTCAGTGAATATATATATATATATATATATATATATATATATATATATATATATATATATATATATATATATATATAAATATATATATATATATATATATATATATATATATATATATATATATATATATATATATATATATATATATATATATATATATATATATATATATATATATATAAATATATTACCTACTGGCGGTCGCCAGAAGGTATATATAGTTAGGATTTTTTCTCTATGTAACTTTTGAAAATTCTATGTCTAATAACTTTGGCGCTTGTGGACGGAATCGGCTGAAATTTTCAGGAAAATGGCACATTTTCTTTCTGATCAGCCCCTGGAAATTTGAGGGGTTTCATCAAGGGGGGGCCGAGAAAAAAGGGGGGTCCCAAAACGCGTTTTTCCCATTCATTTTTCCATAGGGCGTTTGGCCTCACTTTTAGCTCGAACGGCTGAATGGATTTACACGAAACTTGGCAAAATTGTAGGGACTGTTAGCCCGATGTGCCTTTGCTGGGTCTCAATATATGTGCTCCAGTGGATTTTGAGAAATTAACGTTTAAAAAAACAGATATTTCTGTGACAGCGTCTCGGATAGCGCTCCAGTTCGCGAACTTTTCGCGTAATGGGACTTTGCGTAGCGAAGCTGATTGGCTCTCCGGTGTCTGTCAACATTCTAAACAGTCCGGAGCGGCTGCCATCTTGTTTTCTCGGTAGGATCGAGAGACAAGAGGAGGAGAAAAACGAAGGGGGAATTTAATGAAAGGGGGCAAGGTAGACCCTTCTTGACCCCCTAGGAATGATGTTGGGGTTATTAAAGGGTCCCGTGGGGCAAATAAAAAAATATTGATTTTTTTGTGGTAGAAGCGCTTTCCGGTTCGCGAACCGAGATGCGAAACGGGAATTCGCCATTTTGTGTTTCGATTTAATTAAATTACAAGATGGAGGAAAAACAATGTGAGAAATGGGTATAAGGGGGTACAGGAGACGTATCTTGACCCCCTATGTTTTCAGAGGGTGACTGAGGAGGCTCATATATGTTGATACTTGTCTTCCAGTGGATGCGCGTGAGCGTTTTTTTTTTTTTGCTGCGTGATGTCTGTTAACGTTCGATTCGAAGGAAATCAGGAAGTGTTGACCGCCATTTTGACACTGCGAGTAAATATATTGTTAAAAATAATTGTTATAAATTAATCTGTATTGATAAACATTGTCTGCGCCATCTTGCTTTTTTTCCAATGCCACACTTTTGTCGTGCACGGCAGCCATTTTAGATGCCTTGACCAGACCTACTCTCTGCACGCCGCCGATCCTCAGCATGGCTCACCACCCTCGGGTTTTGTTGTTAAAAATAATTGTTATAAATTAATCTGTATTGATAAACATTGTCTGCGCCATCTTGCTTTTTTTCCAATGCCACACTTTTGTCGTGCACGGCAGCCATTTTAGATGCCGATCGTGACGTCTATTAACGTTCGATTCGAAGGAAATCAGGAAGTGATGACCGCCATTTTGACACTGCAAGTAAATATATTGTTAAAAATAATTGTTATAAATTAATTCGTATTGATAAACATTGTCTGCGCCATCTTGCTTTTTTCCAATGCCACACTTTTGTCGTGCACGGCAGCCATTTTAGATGCCTTGACCAGACCTACTCTCTGCACGCCGCCGATCCTCAGCATGGCTCACCACCCTCGCAAGCATCTCCCCCACGCACTGGTCACCCCGCTCCCTGTCTTATGCATGGGCCATAAACCTCCCCCCATCTGCGCTGCTCTTCCCTGAGAATCACATCCTGTGCCCGCCCGACACCACCCTTTCACCCTATTCACTACCGCACCCTCTGACATTCCTCTTCCTTTGTGTCTGATTGTCCAGGCCGGTCCCAGGCTATCACGTAGCCCTGCGGATGTAGTTTATGGCCTCAACTGTAAAGAATCACCCCTCTTCAAAGGAGTTACAGTAGATCAAGGCCCCCACCCGATGAGATCCGTCACACCACACGCGTTCCTACTATCTGATAACCATCCTGTATTGTGATTGGGGAGGGGATTCTCACTGTGAGGGTGTGTGGGACCAAGACTGAAGCGGAAGATTCCAGGGATGCCTCTTTGTACATCAAAGTTTTTACAATTATGTGTCACATTAAAAATATATAGCACTCCAACAAAGTAGTAGGATTATAAAACTTTAATAACTTATAAATATATAGAACGCAACAAAAACAGTAAACACATTTAACAAATTTTTTTTAAACAGAAGCAACAATGGTCAGTAGCTGTCTTTTGTGCGAATAGTCCCAAGGCAGCACAACGTGCTGAGTTCAGGACGGCACCCGGGTGATGTCACCTGGGTGCCGCACTGGTTTTGGTATCCTACAATGCTGCTCCGAAAAACGGCGTGGGGCGCCCCGGGGGGGGGGGGGGGGCCTCGTCAGTAGCGGTCTGTTGTGCGAATAGTCCCAAGGCAGCAGAACGCGCTGAGATGTGGATGGCACCCAGGTGATGTCCAGTAAGTTGTCGCACTGGTTTTGGTATCCTACAATGCTGCTCCGAAAAACGGCGTGGGGCGCCCCGGGGGGTGGGGGGGAGGCGTCTGTTGTAGTGGGGCGCCCCTTTACCGTTTCAGTTGCTATTCCACCCGCTTTTGCTACACTGTGCCTCATCCGCCATTCAGCTGTTTATCGCCCGCTCTTGCGGCTACAGCGTCTCGCTCACCATGTAGTTGAGTTGCGCCTACTCTTGCGGTGCAGCGATAGGCGGCTGCCACAGGACTCTTAAAATGGCGGCCGGCTCTTCAGATTTGGGCCTGGTCCACTAAAATGGCCCTGGGACACCTTGGAACTCGGACGCTTGTCTGCTAGGGCTTGGGCTCCATTCTCGAAAGCGTCCCCTCAGCCTTGAAGATTCTACAAAAGTCTTGGGGGCCCCCGACTCCCGCAGGCTTCCGGTGGGGAGCGGCTGCCATGATTGCTTGCGGAATGGCCACGACGGAGCTACGAGATGGTGGTGCTCTCATGCTGACGCCAGCTTCAGTCTGAAACATCCAGAAACACTGTAGACTATCAATTCGATGAGTTCCGGTGGAGCCCCAACGTGACCCGGTAGGGAAGAACTTGCCCTCCCCTTTTTTGAGTGATGGTTCTTGTTGCCTGTCCCCTCTGTTGTCATCTAACGGAACCTTTTTTGATTGCCGAGTGAGAAAAAAAAAGGTGGGTCTTTCATCGTTTGGGAAAAAAAATCTTTTAATCCAATGAAAAGTGTTATTTTTAGGTCATATGATCAAGCCTTCCATCATTAGGAAACCAAAAGTAAAATGAACCAATGAAAAGTTTTATAAACAAGTCACATGACCTGTTATGCGGCTTTGGGCTATAAAAAGCATACAGAATCCGTTGGCCCATGAGGCTGCGTCAGTAGCGGACCGATGTGCGAATAGGCCGAAGGCAGCACAACGCGCCGAGATACGGATGGCACCGAGTTGGTGTCCAGCAAGTTGCACTGGTGTGGCCATCCTACAATGCTGCGCCGAAAGACGGCGTGGGGTGCCCGGGGGGAGGCGGCGCGAACGGCCCTCTTCCGCCTCCCCAGGTGGAGGCACCTCATCTGCAGTGCGGCGCCCCTTAGCGTTTCACACGCCGTCCAGCCGAGTTGCGCCCGCACTTGCTGCTACAGTAGGCCGAAGGCAGCACAACGCGCCGAGATCTGGATGGCACCGAGGTGGTGACCAGCAAGTTGCCGCACTGGTGTGGCCATCCTACAATGCTGCGCCGAAAGACGGCGTGTCCAGCTGAGTTTCTCCCGCTCTTGCGGTACAGTGACTCGAACGCGCCGAGATCCGGATGGTACCGAGGTGGTGTCCAGCAAGTTGCCGCACTGGTGTGGCCATCCTACAATGCTGCGCCGAAAGACGGCGTGTCCAGCTGAGTTGCGGTCACTCTTGCGGTACAGTACGCCGAAGGCAGCACAACGCGCCGAGATCCGGATGGCACCGAGGTTGTGTCCAGCAAGTTGCCGCACTGGTGTGGCCATCCTACAATGTTGCGCCGAAAGACGGCGTGTCCAGCTGAGTTTCTCCCGCTCTTGCGGTACAGTGACTCGAACGTGCCGAGATCCGGCTGGCACCGAGGTGGTGTCAAGCAAGTTGCCGCACTGGTGTGGCCATCCTACAATGCTGCGCCGAAAGACGGCGTGTCCAGCTGAGTTTCTCCCGCTCTTGCGGTACAGTGACTCGAACACGCCAAGATCCGGATGGCACCGAGGTGGTGTCCAGCAAGTTGCCGCACTGGTGTGGCCATCCTACAATGCTGCGATGAAAGACGGGGTGGGGTGCCCGGGGGGGCGGAGAGGCGGCGTAAACGGACCTCTTCCGCCTCTCCAGGTGAAGGCATCTCATCTGCAGTTTGATTTGGTGGATAATCCCCGACCTGCCAGTACATCCACCATTGAAGTGGCAGTGACAGAATCAGAGGCAAGGGAAACGGTTCTAAATTTTCAGAAGAACTTTGGACAAATGAAAATGACATGTTTAACTTGCGGCAAATTAATTTCATGTGGAGAGAGGAGTGTTATTCTAATCAATAGAGCTTATGAACATCATCATAGTCGCTGGTTGGTGGAGACATTTTGACTATATCCTGGACCTGTCCGGCCTTGCCCAAAATGGCGCCGGTATAAATGGGACTCGTAACTCCTTGTTGTGTACTGGTTGCCCAACCTTGATATCACGAGATACGTATGCATATTTGAAGCACATGGCGGGCATTTGGACATCCCTATTGATATTAAGTTCTGATGTGTTATTGATTACTGTACTATTGAAAGTTCGATTTAACGTCACCCATGGTACTTGCCCGCAAATGTATATCTAGATAATTTTATTGTAACTGGCCCTGTCGTACTTTAATTATAAAATGTACGTCCACCGATTCCGCAAATGTTAGACACCTTAGTTCTTGCAACCTAATGGGTTGCCCGTTACGTTGTTCTACAGTGTAAATGTCCCCTCATCATATACGATTCCAGTTTGCTCCGTGGCCGGCCCACGTGGTTATAGGCCCGTATTTGTATACTGACATTTTCACAATAAAGGTTTTTAAAACAAAACATGGTAGTAGTACTTACATTGGAAAAGTTTTGAATAATAGCCACTGTTTTCGAATCAGTAAAAGGCAAGTGAAATAAAGCAGTCCAATTACATGACGGTTAAAAGGTATAATACGCAGGAACGCAGTAAAGATAAATGGTCAAGGGCTGTTGTGTTTTCTACTCCTGCAACATAAAGTGATCGGTAAGAATCTGATATTCAGGCCTATCGGCAACTAAGACAGCAGGCCGAGCCTCTTTTGCTCAACGGCTCTCTCATGGGACGAAGAAACGCCCTTTTTCTCGAAATAGGAATATTTTACTTGCAGGACAGTTGTAAATTTCCCGGGAAAATACATTAGCCTGGAACATTATAACATATATGTTTAAGAAAAAAAAATGTTCGAAAGCAATGAAAAGCGTTATTATGACCAAGCCTTTCATCATTAGAATAACAAAAGTAAAATGAACCAATGAAAAGTTTTATTAACAAGTCACATGACCTGTTATGCTTATGTTACGCGCTGCACGCCGCGCTCTGGATCGCTTCCGGGAAGCTGCGCCTTGCGCACCGGAGTACTTCCGGGTGCGCTAACGCGGCCCGTCATATGACGCATTACGTGACAACGCAGATCCAGAATATAGTCAAAATGTCTCCACCAACCAGCGGTCGGAACACAACCCCTTTCAGTAGTCCAAAAAGTTCTGTTAAATGACAACAGAAGGGACAGGCTACAAGAACCTTCAGTCAAAGAGGGGAGGGCAAGTTCTTCTCTACCTGTTCACGTTGGGGCTCCATCGGAACTTATAGAATTTGGGTGGGGTGGGTGGCGGAGCCGAGCTGTCTTGAAGTCATCATGGCGTCGAGCTCAGTTCATCTCACTAGTTTCGTATTTCTCATGAGGGGTTGTTCCTAATGTTTCTATTTTAGCGAGGTCAAAAAGAGATCCCATTAGTGGCCTACTGATTTTGCTCGATTCCTTTTGTTTTTTAAAACGATTTTTCACTATCTGCAAAGACTAAACAGAGTATTGCGACTCTGTGCTTGTTTGTTACTAGAGAATGAAGCAAAGAGATCCAATTCTAAAACAGTAAATGCTTGGATAACAGTCAATCAAATGGAGAGAGAAGCAGGCACGACGGATTACAACGGGGGCAAAGGCCTGCGTTACCTACCCTTCACTATCTGCAAAGAGAGAATACTCCTAAAAGAAAAGAGGAGGGGGGGGCAGCGTTCAAAGCACATCAGCGTGCACAGACACGAAAATGTTTTTATCTACCACATACTTGACATTTTAAAGCTTTTCATATTTGCTATTAAAAAACCATTGAAATTCACTGAAAAAACCATAGGTTATAGACCATATATAGTTAGGAATTAGCATTTACAAAACCTTAATTTACTTGCACAAAACCATAGAAATTCGCATATATAGTTAGCTGCAATAACTATATATCGCGCACCCGCAATCCACTGCTGATGATGTCACATATTACATCATTCATGACATGGTCATGGTCATGGTCAGAAAAATAGTACTATGTCGTCAAATTGTGTTAAAGTATGTAACAAAAAAAAAGCATTCCTCAATGTCTGTCTCAATGTCTGTGTCAACTACAGCCTTTGATGTACTCTGCAGACAGCAGGGTTCACAACTTAAAGTCACTTTTGTATGTATACTATGGACAATAAGGAATTCAACCTTGATTAATTTCATGCAGAGACAATTGTATTGTATGTGTTCAGATTTTTTCAGATAGAATGACGATTGTACATGACGCATTTCAGTAGACAAGAGACATTATACCACTGTGACCCCCTCTTAACCACAAATCATCATAGGGTACACACACGCTGAGTTCTTTCGGTACGACTAAATCACTGCACCACAATGCATTTTCCCGTAGCCTTCTTAAAGCAGAATTCACTACGCAAAAAACATTGCTCCCAGTACAGCTGCCCCGGCATTATGCATTATCGCTGGGTACGTACAAGCTCAGTGCCAAAGATACTACCGACTCAGTGCACCTTAATTCATCGTAAAGAAGAGTGAACAGTTTTATGTCAACAATGAGGCATACTATCACTTTTAAGTGGAATTCATGCGGAATCCAATCGACAAAAGACATTACTCCAATTACTGTGCCCACCTCCCCTCATACCACGCATCATCGCAGAATATGTACACGCTAAGCACCAAAGGTACTAATAACTCAGTGCACCACAAATGATTATCACGTGGCCTTACTAAGGCACCATTAATAACACAAAAACATTACTATCAATACAGCCTGCCTGGACCACGCATCATCGCAGGCTCCACAGAACCTTCTTATTTTAGATACCACTAACTCAGTAGAAACTAAACTAAGTATAACACCTATCAAACCCTACACAATATCCCTTTAATTTATGCTTCCTTTTATATCAATTATACATTTAGTTGAATAATAAAATGCATGCTGCATATATGTTCTATCTTCCCCTTCAATCATAATTGCAGATGATGCACTCCACTCTAAGATCTACACTGCGGACAGCAGGGTATACAACTTGAATGCACCTTTGCATCTACACTATAGACATTAGAAAATCTAACCTTGATGTATTTAATGCAGAGACAATTATACTGTATGTATTCAGATGTTGTTAAAATAAGTGAAAAAAACATTGTTCTATAACTGCACTGGCTACTAGCTTCTATGTACACTGTGCACAGCAGGGTTCACAACTTGAATTTACCTTTTCATCTACACTACAGACAGCATTAAATTCAGCCTTGATTTATTTAAAGCAGAGAGAAAATAGTGCTGTTGCACTGCTAGTTTGTGCAAGCACCTTCAATGGCTGCATCACGTGAACTATGATAACAAACAATGTACAAGATTGCGCCAAAATGTACCTCCACTACCAGCAATACCAAGTACCTCTGGGGTATCACCTTCAACATCGCCACCAGACATACATCCCCAATTTGTGAAAGTTACAATGCACTGCGTGAAGCAAAATTGTTTAATTTGTTATGAGGAGCAATCAGTACACTTAGTTTTCGCAGCAATTGATAACCATCGATGCTAGTTTTTTTTCCCCTCAAAGTTCATATACTCCAGTATGCAACAGTGAACGATTTCAGTGCAGCCCGTTCAGACCACGCATCATTGCAGGGTGAGCACACGATAAAAACCAGATGTACCACTAACTCAGTACACCGTAAATAATCGCCACGTGCCCTTGTTAAGGCAAAATTCAATAGTCAAAACACATTTTTACCAGTGCGGTCTGCCTGGACCACGCATCATCGCAGGCTCCACACAAACCACCCCACCTCAGTCCACTGCAACTCATGAACTCTTTATGATAGAATCTTCTGTGTATTATTTGACATACAATGCTCCTACCTTTGTACAGCAGAAGTCATAAACCGTTTATGATCAACTATCTGTATATGATATCATGATTACTATTCTACTTCTTACCAACAACAACGTAATAAAATAGAGTCGAGCACACGTGCCTCTACCCACTTCAATTATCTATCTGTGTCTGTGTATTTATTGTGTTTTCAAAATGCTGCTCCTCCGCCCTACCACATTATATTGTGCTATAAATAGCGTATGCAACCATCTTACCTGTGACAGTAAGTGTGGGCTATTCCTCCTTTTTTTTTAGCATATTTATATAGCGCAAAATCAACCCAAAACTAATACATTTTCAGGCACGCGTGCATTACGTCATTACTCTACAATAACAGGATGTGGATGCAACTCCGAGGCTCGAACACGGATTTCCAGCACCAAGTTCTACAGTGTACCTGAAAAACCACATACGTATATATATATTAGCTGCCCTTCATGTGCCAAAAACTCCAACTTAAACCTTTCACAGCCCAGTATTACTACAGCTCCAACACTCCATTGAATGTACAACAAACATTCATAATCGCAGAAATGCGTCATGTCCACCATCTTTTATGTGTGCAACTATGAACGAATATAGAGTCAGTAATACCCCGTACCTTCCATGTTGGCCAAGTTTTGGGACTTTACAGATATAATTACACATTTCATTTTAAGACCCGGGTGACGTCATCCCTACAAAACGGACACCAGAATCACTTGATTTCTCATATAGCTCACGACGGGACCATGCCCATAACTCCGGAATCATGGTTCAGAGCCTCGCGCAACACTGGCATACGTCAGGCCAGCTCACTCCACTTACGCTTCCAGAAAAACACAACAACAAAACATTGCCCAGATTTAATTGTAGTGATTTCTTAGTTCCAGGTCTAGTTGTCAGAACTGCACACACACACTCCTTCATGGCTGGAATACACCCACACCACACGCATACAGCACCTGCGTCACAACACATTTCACCCTACCAATAAAAAAGACGGGCACACGTGCTCGATGCCATTTTAGAGTTGCTCCCTTCGCAAGCTCTGTGATGGCCCGTCCTAGTGATTCAAACGCCTCATGTAGGCCCGAACCACCGAGTAGGGGGGCCCACCACTATGTGTATGGCCTCTTTGGTCACTGAGTTAGTGGTATCAGAATCACTGAGCAGGTGAGGAACCTGCAATGATGATGGGAGCAAGAGTATGTCGTTAGCCATACCAATATCAAGACTCGGCACCATATATGAGACTTCTTAGTGGCAGATCAGGACTACATGATGCAGAAGGAGTCCTGTCCACGAAAAGGTGAGTAGTGGTGCCTGGGTGTGCATCGGAAGGAGTCGAAGGGCTGTAGCAGACTGGATAAAAAAAAGCGATGCAATGATTTAGACAATTGCAGTCCTATATAGTGTATCAAATTACATGTACATTTTTTTCCAATAGCAGGAACGTTTTTATAATCGCTAAAACGTCCGGAATATAAACTATACAAATAGTTCTTTTAAATGTGAGAGGGAACGTATGTGAAAGGCCAATGTCATTCAACTCCACATTAAGATAGTAACAATTACCAAACATAACATCTTTCTTTACCTATCTTTCAGATGTAGAGCTTCAGGGTGCATTATGTCTCAGAATGTGGTTGTGCTGAGAATATTCTTTGCAGTCACTCTCTCACTTCCTCTCTCCTTTGATAAAAAAATTACACACAATGGTAACTTCCTTTTTATCTTACAGGTTGTGGTTCACAAATAGCCACTCCTCCCAACACCTCTAAAACTCAACGTTCGAGGATTCTGCGATGATGCGCGGCCATCGTAAAAATATTTGAGAAGGCTGCTAAGACTCGTGGAGCACCTTCTTTGACTCAAGCCAATGGCACAAGGTGAGCAAAGAAGCTTCTTCCGAAACAAAGACAAGTCATCTGTGAAAGGAGAGAGTGGGTAGTGTGCAGCAGCTTCACTGCGTAGGAATGTACAATTACATCCGAGCAGTGACAATAGATAGATTACAACAGTCTAAGAGGCAAATCTACAAGCCCCTTACGCCACTTTTGTATGTACTGTACTATGACTAACTCTATATACTATATTTCAGATCACTAAACTGGAGGGTGCACTATGAACCAGCACATACTTGGACACACAACCAAGGCAAAAGGTGATCTACGAGTATTTTCTCCACTATTAACTGCTCCTTCGATAACTTTCACTCTCTCACAGTTTTAATGTCATTTTGTCTCTCTTTCTCTCTCTCCCTCTCACATCATTTCTCTTTCTCTTATAAATTATGGACGGTGCTGTCCACTCTGCCGAGACCAACCAAAACTGAGTTCAAGTTGTAAACTCTGTTTGCCACAGTGTTTACACAAGGTAAGCAGAGTGACCTAGATATACAATGCCTCCGATTAAATGCATTAGAAATGAAAGACCTTATTTACAAACTCCTTGCACCACTTTTGCGTCACTTTCGACATGAGAAACGTAACACAAAACTGGTGCAAGAGTCTTGTAAATAAGCCCTAAAGAATATTGTCCTGCATAATGACTTGATCTCTCACATAATTCTGTCTCATCTCTGAATCATTTTAAAGACCTGTTGATCTGTAATGTAAATCTGATGCAGTAGGCTCTTCCACACAGACACCACTTCAATGAAAGCTTATAAGACAAGTGAAATGTATCAGGCACACTGCACACGTTAAAAGAAGGAAATATCTTCAACTGTTAATTTGACTTGTAATGTTTGACCTCATTTAGTCACATCGATCTAATTTTAAACACTAATTTTCTTTTTTGTTTTGCAGATTACCTACTGTACTTCTATTGGACTCTCTATCACATTTTGTTTATATATTGTTTTGTTAAAGTTATGTTTCTAGTTATTTATTGTATTGTTATCTTTAAGGTACGTTTCCAGTTATTTATTGTTTTACTAAAAGTTAATATATATACGTCTTTTTTTGGGGGGGGTAAGCGGTCCCCAATAGAAATGATATATATAATTTGAAGTATAATGCTGCGGCTAACTCTTTACCAAATCTTTACCAGAGTCCATACCTACGACTAACGGTTCCTATGAAAAAGTTTAAAAACTCCAGCACAGTAACTTTTTTCCATTACCAACATAGTGTGGTGAACTTCTAACCTCTGTGCTCATTTAAGTGTTCCATGAACTGTTACTATGGTAACAGACAGAAAGGCGTTTGGGGGTAGAGTTGAAAGGTACTGGTTGTACAAAAACCGTTATATTGACCCTGGATCCTCTACAAGACCAAAAAGGAAAGCAAAGTAAAACAAAACACTGTGTATCAGATTTACAACCCCCTTGCACCACTTTCGCGTCCAAGGCCCCCCCTACAAAATTAGAATTGTGTGGGCCTCAACGACCCCCCTCAAGCCCCGGGAACCACCACCCCCAGATATGTATGTATTGTGCGAGACAGACTGCGTGACCCTCTGCCTAGAGCCCCCGAGAGCCCTGGAGACCTCAACTCCTGACGGCCGGCTCATGCAGTTTCCCGGGGTACCTACCCCTGGGTCACTGCTGTTTGCTTTGAGAAGGCGGGAGTCTCACGGCTCCCGCCCTCCCATAGCAGGCTTAGTTTGCATTTTGAAAGAGAGAGCAGAGAAATCTGTTCTCACTTTCAAAATAAAAAGCAGATTGCATTTCCACATACAAGTTAGCATCTCCCCTTGCGGAAAAGCAATGCAGACTCAGGAAGAACGCGGGAAGCCGGTGGGACCGTGGGGGTATTGTAGCTCCCCTCAGGGTCCCCAACATTTTTTATAAGACCCGGGGAATAGGGTCCCCAGAAATATTGGAAATTACTGATAGGGGCTATTTTTTTTACTGTAAAATTACAAGTCGCACACCCAGCGCAGCGCTCAGTGCGGCCCCCCTGGTGTGCACGCACGACTCCAGCGCTTTTGATGCACAACTTCTACACGTTTAGGACTCTGCATTACTTTTCCACATCACGAGCTACTAACATACAACTCCCCATATGGAAAAGCAATCTGATTATGATTTTGAAAGAGAGAACAGATTTCCCTGCTGTGGGAGGGCAGGATGGACACCCAGGAACACTACAGGAACCTGCCCTCCCACAATACATAAAGGCCCGGGGAGTGGTAGTCCTCGGGGCTTTGGAGGCCTTACAGTCCCCCCTTCCTAGCGAAACTCATTTTTGTAGCCCTGGTGTGCAACGGGGCCCTCAAGTGCTCCAGGAGGGGAGCCACTTAGTCCCCATCCCACAATACATAAACCCCTGATGGGTGATTGTCCCCTCGGCTTTCAAAACCTTTGACCCCTACCCCCACCATTTTTTTTCTTTTTAGCACTGGGCGCTGGCGATCCCCGAGGCTGGGGGGCCCCTCTGGGCCCCACATAAAATGTTATAATTTTACCCCCAGAATGTAAACCCCCCGGAGATTAATTATTTAAAAAAAACTCCTTTTTATTTTATTTATTTTACGGCACAGTCCGCGCACCCTACACGCATCCCTGAAATTACACCAAATTTGGCAGAGAGGTAGAGTTCAGTTGGCAGATTGTGCTTTTTGTTAAATGGTGTAAATCCATTCAGTAGTTCCTGAGGAAACCCCTATAGACTATGCATGTAGTGTTCTGTGCACCGGGAAACTTGTCTTTTATACCTTCAATTCCCCAATCTGTATCCTTATACTTCCAGTAAACACTATCACACTTCTGTTTCAGTATTGTAGTGACCATAAAGCACTATGTACTTATCTATACACTGTTCTAAAAGAATCCATTCACTACATTAAAACACTAATCAGCATATGTACAATAAGCGGTACATCCACAGAGATATGCCAGTTATTGTGTACTGTGATATCACCTCCTTCTGGTGCAGGGCTTTATAATGGGATGCACCTTCCAGATGTGTCACATTGTAAATACTACACACCATGGCACATCTTTTGCACCGCCAGTGCATCACAAAAGTGACGCAACGGCTGTGTTAAAAGAGGCACAAGGGGGTTGGAAATCCACCTGTAATACATAGAATTTCATCCAGGCAGTTTCACCAGCAGTGCAAATTGAAACATAGACTTGTAACATATTTATGTGCATATATTACATTCAAATGCTTCGGAGATACTACAGTATACTATAGGTAAACTGCTTATAGATTTATGCTGTAGCTGTTCCTTATAGTTCTACACTTTCATATTCACCATACACTAGTAATGTATTCATTCATTCATTTATGAACTGCACATTCATTCTGAGAAACTTTTATACACTAACATAGAAATATAGTTCTTTCTTTGACCAGTGAAGGTAGTTCTAAAAAGAACTGTTTTTTTGTTTTAAATTGACCTGGAACCCAAAAAGTGTCCAACAGGAACAAAAGAATGAAAAAAAAAACTAATGTCGAGGACAGCGATGCTCCTGTTTCCTGAGTTTTATCAGGTCAATAGACTGTTCCCCATAACACAAAAGTTTATCGCAATAAATGCATAGAATTTTAACTTCTCCAAAATCAGGATCAATATGTGGGTGTGGACTGCTTGCTGAAGATGCTGCTGCAGCAGTTAATGTGCTTGGTGCAGTATCAGGTGGGTTGTCCTGCAACCTCTGTCTTGCAGCTAGAGCAAAGTTGTTGGGGTGCAATTTCTTCACATGTCGCACCATATTGATGTGTCAAAGGAGTATTTTTTGGATGGATCACCCCTTAAAAGAGTTGTTTGCCAAATTTTAGAGGTTACTTTTTTAGCATTAACCTTTTTTTGCCCTTCAGGGAAAGTAAAAAACTTCCAAATTAGAGCTTTTTTCTTCTTCTTTGGAAGTTCTTCAGAAATGAAATCTCCCTCTGAAGAATGGATGGAAGGTGAGTCCATTGCCGGTATTATGGTGATCTTCCTTCTATTATACGGGATTCCCAGAAGAGATGCTTCTTCTTAGAAACTCAAAATAGAATGATTAAAATGGGACGTAACTTTCAACAGTTGGAATAGGAAGTGTTATGAACCAATCATATCTCTTCTTTTAAAGTCACATGGCTTTGCATACGCTTACGGTGCGCTTACGGTGCTCTTACCATGCGAGTACACATGACTTTCCACCGCGATTTGTGTAATTGCTTTTTAAAGTAATATACAATTGTTAAACGTTATAAAAACAATTTTCATAATTACCCTAGCTAATGTGTACTGTTAGTATGTACATTAAATACATAAATATATGTTTTTAAACAATTAAAAACATTCGCGCCTTTCGCGTACGGGGCGCCGTACATGGAAGCTTTGATGCGACGGGAAACGTCAAAGCGTATTTGTAGCGTATGCGCGGGTACACGCTGAGTATGATTAGCAGTACAAAGTATGGTGCGATCACCTTCTCAGTGTCAAATCAGAGCACAGGCCGCGCTTCAAGAATGGTTACAAGTGGTCACTCATTGGAGATCCGATTCTGGGCCTGCCTCTGCGCACATGATAACCCCGCCCCCATCTCTCTCTGTTGTTAATTGTTGGTGCATACACTCACAATTGCACATGCGCGGTGCACGCACCCCCACACTCCCCAGATGTCACCACCTAGCTTTCTTGCTATTACTAAGCCTGGAAACCAATACATTAGCCAATGGGAGGTCCCCCAGGGCCATCATTCTTGTAGAGCACGAAAACGCTATCAATGACGGCCCTAGGCTTGGTTTGGTCAGCCCCCGCGGTTCCCATATATTGCGGGCACTGACGTGAGCACGCTCTCATTTGCCTGCCTGTGCTGCAGTGACAGACAGACTGTCGTCATCATTGATTGTACTACGAACTCTTTGCTCGAGCGGAGGAGGACACGTGACACTCGATGTGGTGTCACTGCTGCTGCCGCCCAGCTAGGCCACCATAGGGGCAGTGGCGGCGTCACCCGCGCCCAGCCCACCCCAGGCCTAGCCAAAGCCCCAGCCTATGAAGACAAGACAAGAGACAACAGAAGCAAAGGTAGGAGAAGCCGCTGTAAATTGTACCTGCTTGATAGTATTTTTTTTTACTGCGTCACGTGGCCCACCCAGCCCTGTTTTGCTTTATTTTTTTGCACCACATGCTTTGTGCTTCATGGTATTTTCTCCCTCCTAATCCTCCTGTGACTTTTAATATTTATTGCTGCCTCACATGGCCTTCCCAGGCCTCTATTCTTATTTATCGTAAATGGTTGATTGGAATATATCCTTCTGCATACGGGCAATCCTAGGCCTTTTTTAAATAAATTGTGCTTGCATGAATTTCTGTGTCGTATTTTTGAACTGTGTCACGTGCTTTAGCCTGTATTGTTATAAATTGTGCGTTCATAATAGTATTATTTTTTTAGTGCACCACGTGGCCCTCCCAGCTCTATTTTGCTTTATTTTGGTGCGCCACATGCTTTGTGCTTCATCGTATTTGCTCCCTCCTAATTCTTCCATGACTTTTAATATTTATTGCTACCTCACATAGCCTTCCCAGGCCTCCATTCTTATTGATCGTATATGATTGATCGGAATATTTCCTTCTGCATCACGGGCCCCTCCTAAGCCTTTTTTAAATAAATTGCCAGTGCATGAATTTCCTGGTCATATTTTTGAAGTATCACGTGCTTTAGCCTGAATTGTGATAAATTGTGCGTTCATAATAGTATTCTTTTTTTACTGCATCACGTGGCCCTCCCAGCTCTGTTTTGCTTTATTTTTATGCGCCACATGCTTTGTGCTTCATCGTATTTGCTCCCTGCTATCCTCCTGTGACTTTTAATATTTATTGCTACCTCACGGGGCTTTTCCAGGCCTCTATTCTTATTGATCCTATATGGTTGATCGTAATATTTCCTTCTGTGTCACAGGGCCCTCCTAGGCCTTTTTTAAATGAACTGTGCATGCATGAATTTCTGTGTCGTATTTTTTAACTGTGTCACGTGCTTTAGCCTGTATTGTTATAAACTGTGCGTTCATAATAGTATTATTTTTGTACTGCATCACGTGGCCCTCCCAGCTCTGTTTTGCTTTATTTTTGTGCACCTCATGCTTTGTGCTTCATTATATTTGCTCCCTCCTAATCCTCCAGTGACTTTTTATATTTATTGCTGCCTCACGTGGCCTTCCCAGCCCTCTAATCTTATTGATCGTATATGGTTGATCGTAATATTTCCTTCTACGTGACGGGGCCCTCCTAGGCCTTTTTTAAATAAATTGTGCGTGCATGAATTTCTGTGTCGTATTTTTGAAATAATAGGTGCTTTAGCCTGTATTATTATAAGTTGTACGTGCATGAATTTCTGTGTCGTATTTTTGAACTGTGTCACGTGCTTTAGCCTGTATTGTTATAGATTGTGCATTCATAATAGTATTATTTTGTTACTGCGCCACGTGGCCCTCTCAGCTCTGTTTTGCTTTATTTTTGTGCGCCACATGCTTTGTGCTTCATCGTATTTTCTCCCTCCTAATTCTCCCATACCTTTTAATATTTATTACTGCCTCATGTGGCCTTCCCAGGCCTCTATTTTTATTGATCGTACTTTGATGATCCTATTAGGTAATTTCTTCTGCGTCATTGGGCCCTCCTAGGCCTTTCTTTAATAAATTATGCGTGCATGAGTTTCTGTGTCGTGTTTTTGAAGTGTGCAACGTGCTTTCCTGTCTGTTCTTAGACATTTTACGTGCTTGATGGTATTTTTTTCTGCGTCATGTGGCCCTCCCAGCTCTGTTTTGCTTAATTTTTGTGGGGAACATGCTTTGTGGTTCATCGTATTTGCTCCCTCCTAATTCTCCCATGACTTTTAATATTTATTACTGCCTCACGTCGGCTTCCCAGGCCTCTATTCTTATAAATCGTGCGTGCCATAACACCAAAGTTAATGTAAGTTTTCTCCCGCCCAGGAAATTGCTTCCTCGCATGTAATGGTAGGTAAATCTACCTCGCTTAAAGTTCGTTGGCGGATTGAGCTGTGAAGATGGAGTGACAGTTGTTTTAGTAATTGTGTATTCAGACACCTTTATAGTTATTTATGTCTTTGTAATTAAATGTAAGCATGTAAAATTTGTTCTTTACATCTATCATGGAATTCTCTTCACTTTTCTTCTGTTTATCTTTATTTAAAGTAGAAATGGATGCCACTAAGTACCAAGAGGTTCTGGATTATGTAAGCCGTAATGGTATCCTGATGGTTTCACTAAAGTCCTGAAGCATGGATCGAGCGTGAAAGGTAATCTATTAAAGGGTACCTTTTTTAGGTAATGGGACATAATTTAGATGTGCGGTGTAATGATGTTCCAGTTACCTAGCCCTAAATAATAATTCTTCATCAATGTTTGTACTGAAAACCTTTTATTTTAACCTTAGTGTTTAGCAAGCTCAGCAACAGTATCGTCCTGTATATTCCTGGGCAAATATCGCTCTTCTGCTTTTCGGGTAAATATTCATATCTATTATGTGACTTTTCAGTGTTACAGGTGCAAAGGAATATTAAAAGTTAGTGATTCTTTGAATTAATGTTTAAAAGTAGAATCGAGTAACGTTTACAACACTATGACAAATGTAAAATGTTTTTAAGGGAAGTTTGTTTATTTTGAAAATATATTGCATTGATATTCACATTTTCGAATAGTTGTAAGTCTAAACGTATGTATTTGGGTTGTAATGTAAAGTTATTTATGCTTGCATTTTTAACTCTACAGGTACTTTTTGATAAAATGGACATTGTTCTTTGCCCGACAAATACTGGCTGTCATTGAATACTTCTGGTAAGTGCAAGTTTTTCAACATTTATCAGTCCGTTTTGAAAGTTATACTTTTAACCAAGACAATAATCTTTAATGATTCACTCATAACAAAATTCAGACCTATCAAGAGTTTTTATTAAATTGAAGGTAACTTTTCCCTAATAAAATGTTTGTTATCTCTTTATTATTTCTTATATTGCATAAATATAAAATTGGGAATATGATTTCTCTTTATGAAATTAAAAAAAGCAAAATATTTAACATAACCATTCGTATGTCTCTAAAGGGTTTTCCTACAGCAATTGAAGCGTCCCGACTATGACCAATGGCAGTTAGTCTAAGAATGTAACCAAAAGCAACAGGACAGCTACAATTGTGGTATTTTTTGCATGCTGGTAATGATACTTCCATTATGTTTTTTTTAAATCTTAATATCTTAAAGATACATTACTTTATCTTAATAGCTTACTTCTTCACAATACTCGTAAATAGCAAACAGGATTTTCAGGGATGACATTTATGAACGTCTACCGAACGAATCTAAAGTGCCAGTCGGAAGCATATTGCTATTCGCATATGATTTTGTCTGACCACTACTATGGTCCTAACACGGTTGCTCTGAAACCTATGATTGCTTTTGAATCCCAATCCTAATGCTAACAATTGTTATTGTTATTTTCATTATGTTTCTGAATTTTCAATTATGTTCGTTGTCTAGCCATTACAATTTCTTTTGAACAGTTGTGACAGTCTCATTTCCTTGATTTGGAAACATGTACAATAAATTGCAAATTAAGTTTTCAATGGTTAGCATTCCCATTATGATGCGCTAATGTACATATTTTTTACATTTAGAGTCTGCTGAAAAGTATTGTGGTGTCTGCAACCAAAAAGCTTCAGCAATTTATACAGAAAACTTTATGGTAAGGATCTTTTCTGAGTTGCGTCCACCATGTTGGTTCGCTGGCTATGCACCCTTCCTAGTAATGAACCCAACACCACTTTGCCACTAACTGAGGACAGTTCACTATGTTTACTATGTAAATAAATTTAAGTTAGCATAACAAAAAGCTATTGACCTTTATACAATTCAAATAGAGTAACAAATTAATTTTCACTTTCTTCCCAACAGGCTCAATATTTAGAATGCTGCTGATGGGTCCACTTTGAATGTATCAAAAGGAATGCAAGATCTTACTTACCTTTTTCAGGTAACAAATGTAACAAATGTATGTATTAAGAAAATAAAGATGTGATCGCAGGCCAGCTGTAAATTTACATGTTCTGCATACTCCTGCCCTCTAGTTTTGTGTCCGGATTATCATAAGTTGTATTTCTTCGAAGAAGTCTTTCAAGTTGCGAGTAAGGTCACTCCTCCTCTTCTTTTTTTTATTCTGTGTGAAGATCGACTCCATTGTTTCTATTCACAAACGAGTTTGATAATGGAGTAAGTATATGTAACATAAAGTTGTCAATGCGTATGTGAAATAATTAATAACATGAAACAACCACAGGTGTTGGCGGGGTAGGCAGGGGGACATGTGTTAATCAATAGCTCAACATTCCAAGAATAGATGCTATCCCTGATAATGTCCCAGATATTGACACTGTTTGCAGTTTCTTACATAAGTCAACAGCCCGAAGCAGACATTTTAGGAAGTTTGCAAAAAACCGAGCTGAACAACGACTAAATTGTTGTACTTCTTCAAATTGATCAAATTTGATTTTCAAAAATTCAATACCATCTCTATTTAGATCATTAATGAAATCAACAACGTTACCCATTGTTCCATTTACTAAATCTTTTTTCACATTCAAATTAGGTCATAAAATTACCCGACAGTTTATACATGCATATAGATTCTTTTCTAAACCAGCAGTTTTAAATATCAATTTCTCTGAAGAATCCAATTTCCTCTTCAACTTTTCTGTCAAAATAATAGTGATTCCTTTATGCTCTATTTTATCAATAGCTTCCAATTTTATTATTTCTTCATTTTCAAACTTTAAAATTTCTTCATTGAATATAGAACATTCATGCAATGTTAACATTAACCAGATTACAGATTTGTTTTCTGCAATTCTCATATATAGTTTCTCAGGAACGATATTTTCATTTGGAAACAAATTGGAAAGTATTCGTCTCTGTAAAGCTTGTTTTCCATGTTCAGTCACTTTTCCAATTCTTACATCTTGAAGAATAGTTCCATAATCAGCATCATTTGTCTGTTGCATATTTGTAATAAGTTCCTTACACTCAAAATATGACCAAATGTTAACATTTCCAATGCTCCCCAAAGACTTTCACCTTATTCATCTGCTGGGGTTATCAATTATTGTTCAATTTCATATTCTGATTCAAAGTCAAGGCCCTTTATCAAGCCTTTTTGTTGTAACTACTACCTCAGCTAAAGGCAGTGGGTAATTTGCACACTTGCAGTCTTTCTTATTTTTTACCTTATTCATCTTCCACTCAATCAACACATCATCTACACATACACACACCTACTTGCTGCCTTTCTGAGCTATGGTTATCAACTATTCTTCTATTTCATATTCGTATCCAAAGTACAGGCCCTTTATCAAGCCTTTTTGTTGTAACAACTACCTTGGCCGAAGGCAGTAAGAAATGTGCACACTTGCTGCCTTTCTTGGCTGGGGTTATCAATTATTCTTGAATTTCATATTCTGATTCAAAGTCAAGGCCCTTTTTGTTGTAGCTACTACCCCGACCGAAGGCAGTAGGAATTTTGCACACTTGCTGCCTTTCTTGGCTGGGGTTATCAATTATTCTTCTTGTAATACAAATTCAAAGTGCAGGCCCTTTATTCAGCCTTCTTGGTAACTACTTCCCGTGAATGGCAGTGGGTAATTTCCACACTCGCATCCTTTCTTGTGACGCACAGTCTGTGTAATGAGTGGGTATCCAAAGATCTACTTCCCTGATAAGGCAGTGGTTACTTTGCGCGTCTGCAGCCTTTCTTACTTTTTACCTTATTCATCTTCCATTTAATGAACACATCATCCACACATACACAGACTTACTTGCTGCCTTTCTTGGCTGGGGTTATCAATTACTCTTCAATTTCATATTCTGATTCGAAGTCAAGGCCCTATATCGAGCCTTTTTCATGTAGATACTACCCCGGCCGAAGGCAGTAGGAAATTTGCACACTTACTGCCTTTCTTGGCTGCGGTTATCAAATATTCTAAAAGTAATTCAAATTCAAAGTGCAGGCCCTTTATTGAGCCTTCTTGGTAACTACTACCCTTGAATGGCAGTGGGTAATTTGCACACTTGCGTCCTTTCTTGCGTCTTTTCTACTGCACAGTGTATGTACTTTGTGCACTTGCTTGCCTCCTTAGATGTAGTGCCAGTTTCTCAGGCTCCCACTACGGAATCCGACTCGCAGTCTATAATGGCCTGGAAAACCAAACACCCACTTCATTACAAGGCAGTGGGTAGTTTGCACGTCTGCTGCCTTTCTTAATTTTCACCTTTTTCATCTCCACTCAATCAACACATCATCCACACATATACACACCTACTTGCTGCCTTTTTTTACTGGGGTTATCAATTATTCTTGAATTTCATATTCTGATTCAAAGTCAAGGCCCTTTATCGAGCCTTTTTGTTATAGCTACTACCTCGGCCAAGAACAACACGACATGGCACGACTATGAAAAGCATCTAAATCTACAGCACTACATACCCAAAAATAAATGCTTACTGTGTAAGTGACATTTTCCATCTGTAAGATATAAGATCTTTCAAAAGAAAAGAAACATGTTCTCAGTGAAGTGAAATGAGTTTTTGTGATATATCAAAACTATTTTCACAACTTCTTTACTGTTGTTTGTTGTTACAGTGTTTTTTGCTCCTCACGTTCAATATGTTAAGCTACACTGCAACTATTTTCACAACTTCATTACTGTAATATCGAGGTTTGTGGTGCTCACATAAAATATTTTGTGATACCTTGAAACTATTCTTAAACTTTTTTACTATAATATCAGTGTTTGAAGTGCTTTCATAAAACATTTTTGGATACATTGCAACTATTCTAAAAAAATCTTTACTGTAATATCAGTGTTTGAGGTGGTAACAGAAAATAAATGTGATACATTGTGCTGTGTGTCTCACTACAATATTAAAACAGAAGTGTGATAGTGTTTGCTGGAAGTGTAAAGATACAGACTGGGCTATTGAAGGTATAAAACACAAGTTTGACGGTGCATGGAAGAGGGCATGCATAGTCTATAGGGGTTTGAAGCAGTCCATGCCCTAAGGCCCACTTTCCATCATGAGTACTTCAGTAGTAGCTAAATGGTTACAATTCTGCAAGGACAGTGTCTCAAACCATTATTGTTATATAATAATAAATTTATTCTTGTAACATCTCATAATTTAATAGAAGCTTCTAAAATAATTTCATAATGTATTTCATTTTCCTGATTATCAATTTCAAAAGTCATATGATCATACTCGATGTCATCTAATGCTTCCACAAAATCAGCATCCAAGGTTTCGTCTAGGAAATCACAACTGATAACTGCAGCATTCATTTCTTCCTTTTCATTCTAGCTACTTACAAAATAGTATGTTCAGCTCTTCTATGACACTGTTACTAATTTCGAGACCGTCTTTCAAATTGTTTTGTTGATTTTCCATACTGAATTTCTTATGTTGTAGGTCCTTGTACAAAAACATAAACACTTCATTGTATCCTTACTGTAATATCAGCATATGTGGTGATTCTCATAAAATAAATTAAATATTTATCTTGGAAATGAAGCAACAATATTTTGTACTTGAGTGTATATTATTTTGAAAACATTCGAAAAAGAAATACAATAATACAGTGTCACTGTGCATTGTGTCAA
This sequence comes from Lissotriton vulgaris, assembly GCF_964263255.1. Taxonomy (NCBI): domain Eukaryota; kingdom Metazoa; phylum Chordata; class Amphibia; order Caudata; family Salamandridae; genus Lissotriton; species Lissotriton vulgaris. The sequence goes on from NC_141691.1 coordinate 1,444,313,692, forward strand.
GTGCTTTATTTAGGATATACAGGAATATGTTACCTTTGATTGTAATGACATACAAACCAAAACAAGATAGAACACTGCAACTAAAGCACATAACATAATAGTACAAAGCATGATATTGGAATGTTGGGTATTAGGATAACATACATAACTAACATATAAAATGATTTCAGAAACTTGCAATTTTTTTATGATAAGGATTACTAATATCTTTCCAAGAAGATTTGAATATTTAAAAGGGTAAACTAAGAAGTAAAGAACAGAGGTATGAGGTTACCTCTCAGAATGCAAGAATGGTTGAAAAGGGTGGTCCAAGGTCTGCTTATACAATGGCCAGTGGAGACGTTTCGAGGGTGGGTACACTCAAGGGCGGGTACACTCAAGGTGTTCTATAATGTGGAGTGGTGTGGCTCACTGGTTAGAGGCGGCAGACCCGGGAGCAGAGGACTGCCCGAACCAGGGTTCAATTCCCGACATGGCAGGGTCGCGGACCAGGGTCAGCGGACTCGATAATTCTCACCTCGGTGCCTACTCCAACCAGGGATCACACTTGGCAACTCTGGGCATTAGCTTGCCTCATCTCCACAATGGCCCCCCACATACGCCGGGGATGCCTGGTTTCACCTTGGAGATACCCAGTAGGGACCATCTCACAGGGAAAGCCAGGACGGGTTCCCCAGCGGTCTATTGCGCAGAGATACTCCTTCGGGAGTCGATTCTAGCACGTCAGAAACCCGCAAATTACATTAAATTAAATGTGCAATATGTGGTGGCGGTACAACCACACAGAATGGACAAGAGCAGATAATTCTGCTTTCGATAATGATATCAATGTTTAATCCTTTTTAGGTCTTTACAGAATTGTATTTTACTCTGTAAATTTGTACATTTTAAACATAGTATGTATTTATTTATTTTAAATGTTTTAATGTATGCATTTTTTCGGCACTTTTATGGCCCATTGTGGCTGAAATAAAATTATCGAATAAACAGGAGCAGATAAAATGATGGATTGTATGTGCTTGGTCTATAATGAGAATACACTGTTGGAGGACCACGGTCAAGTGCAGAGATTAAATATTTAAGACATAGCAAAAGAGGCGGCAACAAGGGCCAAGAGGGTCTAAGAGTGGTACAGCCTGGGTTTCTTAACCCGTGTCCTACCAATTGTGTTGCAAGCTTAAAAAAGTGACGACAGAAGTGCCTTACTTAGACTCCCCCCATTACGTTTCCAATTAGGATGGAAGGAGGAAAAGGAAAGGAGTAAACTACATGTTCACAGATGTACTGCTATGTTCAGGACACTGATTCAAGCACTAAATAAACAAAGTCAGATACAAAAGAAGATACACAAAACAAAGCTTCACAAAAGATACACAAAAGAAAGTTACACAAATAGAACAGCGAATCTTCAACACAAACTGGCAAGTCAGCAAAAGAACAAGAAAACTAACAACACTGCAACGGATGCTACACTGTAAAATACTGTTAATAAAGCGGAATTCAAATAAAGAAAAAGTTAAAAAGATACATGGATGACAAAGTCACTGGGGTAATACTCTGTTGCTCAACACAAAAAGAAATGCAGAAATAATATGTTTGAATGTTTAAAGAGCTGCAAAGGGGGTACACAGACACCATTACTTTAGTGAACACACACTGCCAACCTAGAATCGGCCTGTATAAACTCCCTTTAGACTTAGGGGGTAAACAAAACCACACGGAGAAGAAATACTATCTGTTCCCCATCAACGGCAGCCGAACACCAGTCAACACACACTGTCAACATACATTCATAGATTCAACATAGATAGTAAAAAAAAAAAATAGACTCTATCACTAATTTTTTATAATCCCCGGGGACCCCATCCCCGGGACTCAAAAAATAACATTGAGGACCATGGGGAGAACCCCAATACCCCCTCGGTCCCAGCCTGCTCCCTGCGTGCTTCGATAGCCGGCATTGCTTTGTCAGAGAGAGCAAAATATATGCTGCTCTCTCTAACGAAAAGCAACCTGCTTTCCTACTTGAAAGAGAGAGCAGATTAACTTGCTCTCTCTTTCAAATAGGAAAGTGGTTTGTTGGGGTAAAGTGGGAGCCATGACGCTCCCACACTACCATAGCAAACAGCAGTGTCCCGGAAGTAGGAACCCCGGGACACTGCTGGAGCCGGCCCTGGGAGGTGGTGGTCCCCAGGGCCATCAAGGGCTCCAGGAGGGAGACAGCGCAGCCCCCTCCCAACATTAAAAAGCCTCTGGAGGTGGTGGTCCCTGGGGTTGGGGGTCCGTGCCGTCACCGACCCCCTATTTGAAATATTACTGCCCCAGGAAGGTGGCGGTCCCCGAGGCGTGTGGGGTGGGGGGGCTGAAAACATACTTTAAAAAAATAAATAAAATTAAAAGCCCTAAGGGGGTTGCGGTCCCCGGGGCTATGTGGGGGGGCTGTGAGCCCCCCGCATAATTCAAAATAAAACCCCGGGGGGTGGCGTTCCCCGGGGCTCGGAGAGCCTAACAAGCCCCCCATTATGGAAAACAAATGCCCCCGGGATTTGGCCCCCCGGGAGCTAATTAAGAATAAAACGGACTTCTAGTTTTTTTTCCTTTTCCACCGCATACGCGTACCATAGGCGTACCCTGCGATTTTTTATTTTAACAAAAAATTAAAAAATGTGGGACTAAAGATCCATATGGGTCCCCCTGAGCAGTCCTAGAGGGTCAGGATGTTTCTACCCGGCCCCCTTTCCTTATTTTTCAACTTTGTTTTACTGTTTTCTTGTGACTCAGTTCTATCGCGGCACAAGACTTCCTGGTTTGGAGTGTTGACAGACAACATGCAGCTCGTGCCTGTAATTGTACGGTTTTTGGTACACTTACTGTAAGGGTAGGGGGGGATGAAAACATACTTTAAAAAAAAACAATTTTTTAAAAGCCCAGAGGGGGTGGCGGTCCCCATGGCTCGGGAGACCTTACAAGCCCTCCATTATGGAAAAAAATTGCCCCTGGGATTTGGCCCCCCGGGAACTAATTAAGAATAAAACGGATTTCGAGGTTTTTTTTCGTTTTCCACCACGTACGAGTACCATACGCGTACCCCGTAATTTTTTATGTTTAAAAATAAATAGATTTTGGGGCCTAAAGATACAAGTGGGACCCTCTAAGCAGGCCTAGAGGGTCAGGATGTTTCTACCCTGCCCCCTTTCCTTATTTTGCAACTTTGTTTTGCTGTTTTCTTGTGACTCGGTGACTGGTCAGTGACATCACATCACTGGTGACATCTCAAATGACATCACTAATGCAAGGTTTTTTAAATGCTAATTCCTAACTATAACGTGGCTGAAACCTATGATTTTTTCAGTGAATTTCAAAGGTTTTTTAAATGCTAATTCCTAACTATAACGTGGCTGAAACCCATGGTTTTTTCAGTGAATTTCAAAGGTTTTGTAAATGATAATTTTTACATGTATTGTTATATTTTTTATACTAATTTACTACATTGTTTTGAAGTATTTATTTTTAGATATTTTATTTTTTAAATTACATTGTATATTTTTAATATAAATTGAAAAAACATGTTTTAAAAAATATTGAAATTGTAATTTTTATTATTTAATTTTTTTTTTTAATTATATATTTTATATAGCAGGCAATGATATTCTATGGAAGGAAATTCAAGTTACTGGTAAGTACAGTTAAATTTACTTTTCAGGAATAGTAGTGAGCTGAAAGATGCAGCACTGAGGTATCTCCTGATAACAGGTGAGTAAATTGGAATTCGTAGTTCGACTCATTTTTTAGGAATTTTTTAAGTTCCAAAACTCCACACTTAAAAAAATTCCAGGTGAAACCAGTCAATGTTAGCCAATGGAAGGAAATTCAAGTTACTGTAACTATGATTAGAATTTCTTTTCAGGATCAGTAGTGGGCTGAAAGATGCAGCACTGAGGTCTCTCCTGATAACAGGTGAGTAAATAGGAATTCGTGGTTCGGCTGATTTTAGAGGAATTTTTTTAAGTTCCAAAACTCCACACTTAGAACTATTTCCAAGTGAAACCAGTCAATGTTAGCCTCTGGAAGGAAATGCAAGTTACTGTAAGTATGGTTAGAATTACTTTTCAGGATCAGTAGTGCGCTCAAAGATGCAGCGCTGACGTTTCTTGTGATAACAGGTGAGTAAATCGGAATTCGTAGTTCGGCTGACTTTACAGGTATATTTTGCTCAATAGTGAAGGAAGGGGGCGGGTCCTGAGGTGTCATGTGTGCAAACACACCCTTTGGCGCGTTTTAGATTGGATAATTAATTCCTCTACAATCCAGAGGTCCCCTGTGAGCCTACTAGCCCACCAGGTACCTCCAGTATGCGCCAGGCAGCTGTGTTGCAGACAGGTGTTCGAAGGGCACGCCCCCTTTTTACAACACTCTGCAACATGTTGTATATTATTCCTACCTTTGTTTCTATGCTCCCCCTTGTATTAGCCCTATGTCATGTATTCCAGAATGTAGGTGGCCCTGACTCATCCTAGGATTCTAGGATGAGACAGTTTGTGCCTGGCCAGCTAGCGTTGAAGATACCTGCTGTTTTGCTCCAGCAATAAACCTGCTGTTACACACCAGAAGCCTCAGAGTGACTTACTACAATTTTGGCGACGATTGCAGCTGGTCAGTTGTAGTCCTGGTGGCTTCCGGCGAATACTAGACGTTTTATCGTCGTGGTGAAATCGTTGTGGTGAGAGCCAGCGTTACAGCAAAGGATCTTCTCAAGAATCAATTGTGTGCAGTGTGCCTTCCTCGTATGCCACCGAGTACATCTATTTCGTTTGTAAAGAAGTTTTCCGGAGAAATTGTGAGTAGCGCGAGCACTGCAGCGCGAGCGCATTGGCAAAGGCTGTTGTTGCTGTGCTCCTACGTCATCATCATCTCTTTGGCAACAAACGTGATGACGAGCGCTAGGTCACAATAGCATTGACACACTCCAAGCCTCGCTTTGATTCATTTACCTCTGTGGTGGCCATCTTAACTCTGAAATCCAGTGTTCCAAGCCTCGCTTTGATAAAATCTTCGTGGCGGCCATTTTGAGTGTGAAATTCAGCGTCTGGCATTCAGCATTTCAAGCATCGCTTTTGGAATTGTAAAATTCGGCATGGCAAGCCTCGTTTAGATTTCTTTCTCTGTGGCAGCTGTTTTAATATTTACCGATTTACAAAAAGGGGGTGGTGATGAACAGAGTGTCTGAGTTAAACAGACCACTCTTACCCAGTCCAAAGATCAGGGCTTGATCCATCACCGTTATTTATCTCACTGCCCCATCCCAGCTCAGAACCTGGCTATATGCAAATCAGTCTGTCCCTGGCCCAGTGCATCATGGGAACAGGGCAGACTAAACTACCAAGCCAATTCTTCACCAGAAAGGAGACAAGCTACCGGGGACCGGTTTCTGGCATTTCAGCCTTCTTCGGCCCGGCTTGCTTGAATCCTGATGGAGCAGTGAGAAAGGGACTCATGTCTGAGTATACCCTGCCACACCTATAGTGGCCAAAAACGATTTACAAAAAGGGGGTGGTGATGAACAGAGTGTCTGAGTTAAACAGACCACTCTTACCCAGTCCAAAGATCAGGGCTTGATCCATCACCGTTATTTATCTCACTGCCCCATCCCAGCTCAGAACCTGGCTATATGCAAATCAGTCTGTCCCTGGCCCAGTGCATCATGGGAACAGGGCAGACTAAACTACCAAGCCAATTCTTCACCAGAAAGGAGGCAAGCTACCGGGGACCGGTTTCTGGCATTTCAGCCTTCTTCGGCCCGGCTTGCTTGAATCCTGATGGAGCAGTGAGAAAGGGACTCATGTCTGAGTATACCCTGCCACACCTATAGTGGCCAAAAACGATTTACAAAAAGGGGGTGGTGATGAACAGAGTGTCTGAGTTAAACAGACCACTCTTACCCAGTCCAAAGATCAGGGCTTGATCCATCACCGTTATTTATCTCACTGCCCCATCCCAGCTCAGAACCTGGCTATATGCAAATCAGTCTGTCCCTGGCCCAGTGCATCATGGGAACAGGGCAGACTAAACTACCAAGCCAATTCTTCACCAGAAAGGAGACAAGCTACCGGGGACCGGTTTCAGGCATTTCAGCCTTCTTCGGCCCGGCTTGCTTGAATCCTGATGGAGCAGTGAGAAAGGGACTCATGTCTGAGTATACCCTGCCACACCTATAGTGGCCAAAAACGATTTACAAAAAGGGGGTGGTGATGAACAGAGTGTCTGAGTTAAACAGACCACTCTTACCCAGTCCAAAGATCAGGGCTTGATCCATCACCGTTATTTATCTCACTGCCCCATCCCAGCTCAGAACCTGGCTATATGCAAATCAGTCTGTCCCTGGCCCAGTGCATCATGGGAACAGGGCAGACTAAACTACCAAGCCAATTCTTCACCAGAAAGGAGACAAGCTACCGGGGACCGGTTTCTGGCATTTCAGCCTTCTTCGGCCCGGCTTGCTTGAATCCTGATGGAGCAGTGAGAAAGGGACTCATGTCTGAGTATACCCTGCCACACCTATAGTGGCCAAAAACGATTTACAAAAAGGGGGTGGTGATGAACAGAGTGTCTGAGTTAAACAGACCACTCTTACCCAGTCCAAAGATCAGGGCTTGATCCATCACTGTTATTTATCTCACTGCCCCATCCCAGCTCAGAACCTGGCTATATGCAAATCAGTCTGTCCCTGGCCCAGTGCATCATGGGAACAGGGCAGACTAAACTACCAAGCCAATTCTTCACCAGAAAGGAGACAAGCTACCGGGGACCGGTTTCTGGCATTTCAGCCTTCTTCGGCCCGGCTTGCTTGAATCCTGATGGAGCAGTGAGAAAGGGACTCATGTCTGAGTATACCCTGCCACACCTATAGTGGCCAAAAACGATTTACAAAAAGGGGGTGGTGATGAACAGAGTGTCTGAGTTAAACAGACCACTCTTACCCAGTCCAAAGATCAGGGCTTGATCCATCACCGTTATTTATCTCACTGCCCCATCCCAGCTTTTGGAATTGTAAAATTCGGCATGGCAGGCCACGTTTAGATTTCTTTCTCTGTGGCAGCTGTTTTAATATTTACCAGCAGCATTTTGTATCGGGTTACTTCACGAAGCCAATGTTTTACTCACGGTCTAATTCTGCTCATAGAAGCAGTTTCAAGGTATGTACTGTTGTCTATACAAAACTTTTTTTTAAAGAAGCTCCAAAACTTGGTTGACATTTGAACTGCCCCAACTTCTTGTGCCTTACAAGTGACATTTTGGTATCTTGTTAGTTATTGGCTGACTTAGCATAAACATGGCACAACAAATAGTGGTTACATTGCCACCACAATTTCTACCTGAACCAGGGATTCGAGAAATACCTTGAGAGGACTGGTTCATAATGTTCGACAACTACCTGGAGGCTATTCTTTTGAGTACTCTTGGCAAAGAAGGGCAAAGGGTTTTCAGATGTTTGCCAATAGCTTTGAGGGCTAATGGTCAGAAAATGCCTGATGAATTTAAGGAGGCTGTTGCAAGGCTCGAAGTTAGATTCTCCAAGGAAGAGAATCTTGTCATGAACCGTTATACATTTTATACTCAGCGCTAAAAGGACTTAGAGTCAATAGATGACTTTGTAGCTCGCCTCAGAAAGTTATCTATTAAGTGTAAATTTGGCGCTATGAACGATGAGCTCATAAGGGATCAGTTGATCATTCAATGCTCCAGTAAAAAGATACAGGAGAGACTTTGGGCAGCAAAGAATCTTTCATTAAAAGATGCTATTGACCTAGCGAAAGTAATTGAAGAGTCTAACAAATGTATAAAGGTACTAGATTCTCATAAAATGAGTCCACAACAAGAAGTCTCAGTAGTTTCCGATAAGAAAGGTACTACAGAGTGTGAGCATTGTGGGGGAGAAAATATTGCTGTGGTCAGAAACAAATCCAGGGCTCCAGTAAAAAAAAGTTTTCCTTCTAAAAGGTTTTGCACTAAATGTGGAAGCAATAGTCATTCTTCTGAGGCAAGGTTCTGCTTTGCTGCAAATAAGGAATGCCTTAAGTGTGGTAGATGTGCAAGTCTAAGGGTAAGCAGAGAGTTGCTACTGTGGATGACTAAGAATGTGGCAATAAAACTGAGTCTGAAAGACTTTTGGTAGTGGAAGATGTCGATGTGGTTGGCGAGGATCCAAGACAGAACAGACCAAAGGCCATTTTCACGATAGACTCTCATGAAGTGTTGTTGATGGTGGACACAGGGTCGCGTTATACCATCATTCCAAAATCTACCTTTGGCACTTTCTGGTAAGGGATAATTTTAGAAGAGAGCGACATTTCTCCTAAGGGTTTTAATGGACAAAGGATTGAGATTCTTGGTTACTTTGAGTCCAAAATTGTTTTTGAGAAACGATCTACGTTTGGTAAGGTGTATGTCTCTATTGATGGCCCTTCTATCCTCGGATGGGTACATCAGTATGATCTCTACATTATTATCAATCGCAGAGCCAAAAATCAAATTATGGTTGTTGAAGATGATTCTATTGAGAGCATTCTGAACGAATTCAGTTCTGTATTTAAGGATGAGCTTGGAGAACTTAAAGGTTATTCCCACCTCATTAGACTCAAGAAGAATAGCTTACCTGTGCAACATCGGGTGAGAAGGGTTCCTATCTCTATTCGTGATGATGTAAAATTGTTAATCGATGAAATGCTTCAAAGTGGAGTGATAGAACTAACGGAGGCCTCAGCATGGGTTTCTCCGGTGGTCATTTCGAAGAAAGCTGATGGCAAATTGAGGTTCTGTGTTGACCTCAGGGCACTGAATAAGTGTGTTGTGGCCGACACATTCCCCTTGCCGAATATTACTGAGATGGTGTCTACTCTCCAGGGAGCCACATTTTTCTCTAAGCTGGACCTGAAGAGTGCTTATCATCAGGTCAAGCTTCATGAGACCTCAAAGCACCTCACTGCCTTTATTACTCCGGAAGGAATATTTCAGTTCACTCGTCTTCTGTTTGGATTAATCTTGGCAGCGAGTGTGTTTCAACGGTTGGTTACTGAAATATTCAAGGGGTTAAAGAAAGTAGTGTTCTTTCAGGACGATATCCTAATCTTTGGTGATTCAGTGGCTAATTATAATCATGTTCATAAGAATGTTTTGCATAGGATTTGGGACACTGGCCTTACCTTGCGAAGGGAGAAGTGCTCTTCCCTAGTTCAGGACATTGAATATTTATGTCATGAAATAACGGCTAACGGGGTTAAACCGAAGAGAGATCTCCTCAAGGCAATACACTCTGCCCCTTGTCCTGGTGATAAAGACCAATTACGTTCATTCATGGGATTCATGGGATTGATCGAATACTATTCGAATTTTCTGAAAAAACTTTACCTCTCAGAGCTTTGTTGAAGAAAGGTTGTAAATTTGTATGGGGGCCTGAACTTGAACAATGTTTTAATAACATCAAACATGCCGATGGCAGTGCTAAGGTCCTTGCACCTTTTGATACAAACAAAAGCTCCACATTATTGGTTGACGCAAGTGCAACTGGTCTTGGCGCAGTTCTCCTACAAAGACATAAGGAAGGGGAGAGGTCTATTGCCTTTGATCGGGGACTCTTTCTCTATGTGAACAGAACTATTCTGTCATTGAGAAGGAACCCTTAGTGGCAGCTTGGGGGGGCCACCATTTCCGTACATATCTGTGGGGTACCCGGTTTAATCTTAAGACAGATCACAAACCCCTTATCAGAATTCTTTCTCCTGGTGGCACAACTTGTAGTTCTCCCAGGTTGGCAAGATTAGCCTCTAAGCTTTAATAATACCATTTTGATATATCTCACATTCAGGGCTGGAAAAATTTCCAAGCAGATTGTTTATCGAGACTTCCTGTACCCTGCAATATTGTGCCAAATGGCGATTTTAGTCTTGAAGGTATAGAGGAAAACATTGCCTGGATTAATGATGTGCTCTATCTCAGTGAGAGTTCTTTTTCACGTGAGGATTGGGTAGAAGCTATGCTTAAGGACAATGTTTTGCAGGAAGTTATCCAGTAGATAAAATTGGGTTAGTGACGGGAGAGTTGTGTGCATGTCTCAGTTTGTCCGTTTTTAAAAATTATTGATGACCTTTCAGTGTGTGAGGACAATGTGGTAATGCGGGGAGACAAGTTTGTCCCTCCTGCTGATTTAAGAGTTAAGCTCATCTCCATAGCATGAGGTCATCTTGGCCAAACCTTAACGCAATAAAGGCTAAAGTTGAGCATTAATAGATTGGTGAAAGGGACAATTCAGATGGCTCTTTCTAAAAGCTCATCTGTCACTGATCTTGTACGAGAAATGGTTTATGCCTACTGTACTACTCTTCATGGTGTTCAGGTCAAGTCTCCCTTTGAGCTCATGAGGGGTAGGGTACCTAGTACCAAGTTAACTCCATCTTGGCTTAGAAAAAATGGTGCTTCATTCTGACCAAGCTAAAATTGGTTCTGAGTTTGCTTCCTCTTCTAGTTCTCCCAAAGGTAGCACAGTTGGGGAAGTGGTGAAGAATGTTCCTTCAAAGTTTTCTAAGGGTGACCTTGTAAAAGTGAAATCTGGCAGAGTTTCTGGTGGGTTGTCCAAATTTAGAGGTCCCTTTACTGTAAGGAAGGTAGTTCCTCACTACTTTGTTCTTACAAATGGAGAGAAGTGGAACTTAAGATGAGTGGCTCTTTACCAGAAAGTAGTTCTAGTACTGACTCTTTGGCCACTGGTTCTGTTCCTGAGCAGAATCAACTTAACTGTAGGAATGATTGTACTGGGTACATGTTTATTCCTTCTCATGTTTCTGCTACACCAAATTCTGTGCAAATCCTAGGGAGAAGCGATGGTGGGGTAGATGCTCCTGACTCTCAACTCAGTAGTGGTATGTCTAACCAGACTTCTGTTTCTCCTTGTGCTGTCTCCTCCCAGACCATTTCCAGGTCTCAAAGGTACCGTAGACCACCCTTATATCTAAATGATTACTGCTGTGATTAATATGGAATGTTATGTTTTTTCTTCCTTAATGAGAGGAGATGTATTCCCATTATTGTTTTGACATGTTATTATCTAAGCTTGTTTTTTTTTCTTTCTCCTGCTTCTTTTCCATGGTTTCAAAGGTTGTTTTATTTTCAATGAGAGAAGATGTGTTGTATATTATTCCTACCTTTGTTTCTATGCTTCCCCTTGTATTAGCCCTATGTCATGTATTCCAGAATGTAGGTGGCCCCGACTCGATTCGATTCGATTCAAAATCTTTATTTGAATTTTTGCAAATTCATAAAAGCAATACAAACAATCCCAAGTCAAATTAACATAATTACAATAATTAAAAGCAGCACATTATTAAATACAAATCAATTATCAGTAAAGTTCACAAATTTACTAAGGGTTCTCCATTGTTTTTCGGATATGGGTAACAACTCTTAGAAAAGTGCTAGTGCGGAATATCAGCTCTTCATTGTTCAGAGTTAACAACATCAAATTTGATTCCTCCAGAGAAAGTGGTCTGTGCTTTTTAAAATACGGTGCTAAAAACCATTTAAAATATTTTTGATAAAATTTACAAAAGAAGAAGAAGTGTAAGTCAGTTTGTGAGCTCATGTCATCACATGGGCACAAATTATTTCCAGATTTTAAAAAGGAGTAATGTAATGGAAAACATAGTAAAAATCTGACAGTCCCTGCCGAAAAAGTAAAGATCTTTCCCAATTTGTCATTGGCAGCGTGAGGTACAATGGGATTGGTTGTATGTGCAGATCTTTGTTCACATAAGCCTGGATTGTTGGTTTGATTAATTCCCTTGCCAATCTTTCTTCACTATAAAATGTGTACAGTGCAGATTTTAAATTATATTTATCTTTAGGATCGATTTTACTAGGGTCAAGGAAAAGATGTCCTTTGCCTACGCTACTCAATTTTTTAAAAACTCCAGAAAGCCAGGGGATTAACATCCCTTTTTCGCAGTAAAGGCAGTCTCTTATAATGTCCTGGTTTAGGCCAGCCATATTATTCTTCCAGATAGCGAGCCAGAACATTGCCGGTCTGGAGGCAATAAAATTTGATATATAATGCAGTTTCAGTTCGCAGTGGCAAATGTATTCTGAGGAGGAAATGGGTGCTCCGAGGATTTTTCTGCAGAAGCGGTTTTCCTCAGTCTGAATGCTCGGTGTTTTTCCCAGACCCCAGATCTCTGCCCCATAAGTAGCTACTGGCACACATTGTGATTTAAAAAAAATTAAAATAGCTTTTGTGGCATCTACTTTCTTAGGCCGTGGAAGGCTAAGAATAGAATTAATGGATTTTGAGAACTTGCTCGTGGCGTGGACCAAGTGTCCACTCCACGAGCCGCTCGCAGCAAAAACCATTCCTAGGTAGGGAAAAGTGTTAGTGGAATAAAGTTTGTCAGAACCCACTGAGATAACACTTAATTGTCTCTTACCCGGGCCACAGGACATGATAAAAGATTTTTTTAAATGTACTTTAAGATCAAGCTTTTCCATATATTGGGCAAAGTCTTTTACCAAGCTGCGCAAAGCGTTTGGGGTGAGACCCATGAGCACCGCATCATCTGCGTAAAGCAGAGTCTGTAGCAATCCCCCCCTTATTTTCGGGACATCTGTAGTTGTCAATTTTAGAGATTTGTTAAATCCATTTATATAGATAATAAATAACAGGGGTGCTAAAACGCACCCCTGCCTGACTCCTCTTTCTACCTTTATGGGCTCTGACACTTCCCCCCCATCCCGATCCTTACTTGTGCCCTTGTGTCAGTGTGCAAATACGCTAGAAAGTGAACAAGTGGTTCATCTAGACCATATTCCAGGAGGATTGTCCACAATTTAGACCTATTTACTAGGTCAAATGCGGACAATAAGTCCATAAATGCTAGGTAGATTGGTACAGACCAAGCAATGGTATATTTACCAATTACTAAGTTTAAATTTAAACACTGCTCGGTTGTTCCAACCCCGCTCCTGAACCCCATTTGGCAGGAGTCTAAGATCCCTGTTTCATCTACCCACTCATTAATTCTATTATATATAATACTCGTCCCAGAATTTTGAGGGTATTATCCAGGAGCGAGATGGGTCTATAGTTTGTTGGGTCTGTTCTCTCTCCTTTTTTATATATGGGCACTATTATGCTTGTGGACCATATGTCAGGTATTGGCACTAAAGGTAGGCTGTTAAATATGTTTGTCAGAATGGGTGCCCAAAGTTCAGGTTTCCATTTAATAATATCTATTGGGAGGCCATGTGGCCCAGGGGCTTTATTACCGAGGCTTTGTTTAATGCCCGTGATAACCTCTCCTAGGCTAATCTCTAAAGGGCGCAAATCGCCTAGTGCAAAGTTGTTATTGACATTTGATGGTGACACTTTAGAAAAATGATCTTCCCACTGGTGGCTGGAAATGGTACCGCTTATTACTGACATTTGTGTACCCATATTACGCATATTTTTTACTGCAGCCCAAAAAGTTGTGCCTTTTTTCCCTGATGCTGAGTCTGATAACTCCTCCCAGCGTTCTGACAAAATAATTGCCTTACGTTTCCCTATTTCAGATTTATACCTCTTTCTTGCCTCCCTAACCTTAATTTGGCATCTAGGCTAAGCATTCAGTGCCTTACGTAGAGCCCTATTTGCAACTGAACAGTTGTTATCGAACCACTTAGGGTCCGTGTTGATTTTGCGATTGGGAACGGTTAAAAGTGTTTTTATGACTGTGCACAGATTAGTAAAATCTGAGATCACCCTTTGGTGATTCCCATCAACTACTGTGCATGAATTTATTAAGTTTTGATGTTTAGTTGTGAGCTGATTAGTTATGCTACCACTATCCACCCTCCTCCATTTCAATCTTAGATTGTTTGTGGCGGGGGTTATATCTCTGGCCCCCACAGTGCTTTTAAATACTGGCGAGGGCCCTAGTCTAATATTTGCAACCAATGCGTTATGATCCCCGAATGCAGTCTCAATAACCTTTGCCACCGTAAGACTGTCAATGAGTTCAGGTGACATAAAAATGTAATCTACGGTTGAGGAATATTCTCTGCCTCTAAATGTAGGAACATAATTATCATTGGGGGTGGGGCTTGCATCCATAATGTTAGTTAACATATGTTCACGGATAAGCAAGTCCAGTTCTTGTCCCCTTTTTTCTGCAGGGTTGCTTCAAGTGTTTAACCCTGGTTGATCCGAATTAAAAATGTTTGCGTTAAAATCCCCAGCTAAGATAATCCTTTTGCTTATACTATTTTCTGGGGGTTCAGTTATATCACTCAAAATTTTTGAAAGTTCGGTCAAATTTTTATTTGGGATTGAATAGAAGTCGTTATTATAAAAAATTATTACATAAAAGGGAACCTTTCTTTTGTATTCGATGATCTGGATATTTGGACTTTTAGTTGGTATTACCTTAATACTACCACCTGCAGTGATCCTGATGCCAATTAGTAATCCGCCCATCGGTCTGCCAAAATCAGGTTTGGCTGCAGTTATACTATTGCAGTGAAAACCCTCAATATGCAGGTTGATGGTGGCCCATGTTTCCTGGAACATGATTATATCTATGTTGGAAAAAATCTCGAACCAGTTTGGATCAGATAATCTTGGCTCCAGTCCAGCCACATTCCAACTAAGGATCGCAAGGTCAGAATTAGATTTAGTTGGTATATTAAGTATATTAGGGCTGGCGTTTACGGTACTTTCAATGATTACAGTCCTCTCAAAGGAGGTTTTCCTTGCGGGTAGCGGGCTATCTATACCCTCGCAACTACTTATAGTTGGTGCTATCGTCTCCTGTCTGTTGTTGTTTATCCTTATAGGTGAGGGGAGTCCCTCTATTGGGGATACTATTCAGTTTGCTTCCTTTGCAGTCGGATTGGGCAGCTGGTAGCCGTTAAACAGCTGATTATTTCTACTATCGTGCTTACTAGAGCCTCCCTGTTCTTTATGGGGATTGATGGTTGATATCAGTCAATCCACCCTCTCTAGACAGCTGTATCTGTTATAGGGCAGAACCCCCATAAAATTGTCCATAAGACCTACATCTCTTCCCATGTTTCCTCCCCAGCTTCCCATGTTCCCTCCCCAGCTTCCCCATTCTTCACCCCAGTCTTGGTAGCCCGGTTTACTCCAGTTCCTGTCATGACCTGGCCAGACACGACTCCTGGGGGGATAGAAAAAAGAGAGTTGTTTTGTTTCTATGTGTTTGTAGGAGCCTTGTGTGTTCCAGGAGCATATGTAGTCTACAGTACGAGGGTCCTCAAAATTGATTATGACACAGTCACCCTGGGTAGTTTTACGCTCTTTTCCTATCCAGGTACTCTGCGTACTGTTAGAATCCTACTTGTGCAGTGTGAGGGTAGGGGGCGGTTGACATTGAACCAATGTTGTACTTTATTTTTTAAGGACCAACTAGTTTCAACAATGTGATCTGCCACCTCTGGGACCCCAGTCATGACTACTACCAGTGAACTTGCCTCTGGAGGGAGATGAACCGTGCGTCTATGCTCTTTTTATCCCCTCTTCTGGTCCTTATCGGGGGGCATTGGAGTTGTCTTGGGTTGGCTTTCTGTTTGTTTAGTGGGTTGGGGAGGTACAGGATCATTTGTCGGTTTGACTAAGTTTTTATTTGCTTGGGCTGCTGGTGTCTTTGTTGTTACAGTAGTATTCAACACTTGTGCTGTCGTCTTCCTAGGCCCTGGGTCTACAGTGTTGTTATTTCTAGTTTTAGTTCCGCCCGTTAAAGTGGGCCCAGGGTTAGATCGTGGAGGAAATCTGGGATTATATATATATATATGTATGCAAGAAATAATGACACACTTATAAGTGAAAGAATTCAACTGTTAAATGCATTGATTAAGATGCATGGAATAACATATGAGCAGGTAATAATACTGGACATCCACAGCAAGAAATCAGAAAGATATATAGAATAAATATATCAGATGGTCATCACCACCAGAGACTTGAATGTGCACAGAGACACACTCACACATCACAATGCCAATAACAAAAAATAACACATCAGATGATTATAACCACAGGAGACCTGAATGCCCACACAGACACACTCACATATCACAATGTCAATCATCAAAAGAAAACACATCACCAATCACTTTCTCTCTGCATTCTTGCCAAATCGGCTGGAGGAGCCCTTAACAGTCAGGAAGAAGCGTTGATAGGGACCTTGAAAAGTTCCCAGAGGCAACATGTCTGTTACACAGTGAGCTCTCATCTGGGTGCCAAGATTCCCCCCTTTAATACCTTTTACTCAACCTGAGGAGGTTTCTTGAAACCTCACCCCCTTTCTTCCGTTACGAAAACGGAGCTGACTGTGCTGGTCGGCGTCAGGCTTCCCTCAAAATATCTTAGTGAAGCTCACAAAAGTCTCCAAAAGTACATAAAACAACCTTGAATTTGCAAAGCTCAAGCGAGACAAAGTCAGAATTCAAGATGGCATGAGGGCATGTCAAAGCCAATAGTAAGAACTTCATAATTCTTTCCAATGTACAACACAATGAACATTTGAGCACCACTGCATATAACACTACACTCTTAGGCTGAAAAGTACATTCCACACTTCTCTCCCTCCCTCCTGCTTTCAAATGCACATCCCACACATTCTATTCCTGGCAAAGATGTTCTACTCTGTAAAGCCCTCTTCAAGGTAAAAGGGACATGCAGCTGCTCTTCCGTCCGACTACTACATCCTATCGGTAAACCGGGCACCAGGGAAGGCGGGAGGAGGAGTTGCTGCTATCATCAATAAAAACTTTAAATTCACCACCTTGACTCCCCTTGCACTCCCAGAAGCAGAGAACTTGGTCCTACAATTTAACACAGAGACTGGCTCCTTGGTGTTAGTCCTTATCTATCGCTCCCTCAAGTCAATGCCTACTTTTCCTATACCCTTAAGTGAACAAATGGCCATGCTGTAGATCAACCACGATAAGGTGCTCCTGGCTGGGGACCTCAAATATTGGTTTAATGACACCTCCGGGGCACCACAGACTGTTGAGTTATCCAAACTCCTTTCTAACTTAAACTAAACTTATTCCAACATGTACACAATCCCACCCATGAAAAGGGACATATTTTGGATCACATTTGGACACACAAAGTTTCTCTTTTCACCCCAGATATCCCGCCGTGCATTTGGTCAGACCATCACCTGATACAATTCACGGTCCCATTCAACGTCCGGAAAAAACACACCCCCTTAGCAGGCGGTGAAATCAGGAAGTGGAACTCTTTTAACAAATCAGAGACTATTGAAACCTTGCATAACTCGGCACCTACCCTCTGTCGTGATGTCAACACCATGGTGGGAAAAGTTACAGAATGGCTACTATCAGCTAGCAACATCCACGCCCCTATTGTTAAATTCTCTCGTGCCCACCATTTAGAGGTGCACAAATGGTTCTCCACTGACCTTAAACTACAAAAACTCGAGCTGCGCAAAGCTGAGAGGAAATGGAGATAAAATTACTCAATTGAAGATAGAGAACATTTTGTCACTGCCCGTAGAGATTACAAAATAGCCATCTCAACCACTAAATCAGCTTACTTCTCAAAATTACTCAATGCCCATAATAAATCTGAAGAAATTTTTAAAATTGTTAATGACTTATGTAACGACACCAGAACCTCCCCGATACAGACCCCCACTCAAGAACTTTTAAATCTCTAAATCACTTCTTCCTTGACAAAATCACAGCCATTAAAATCAGTCTCCCCAACACCCTCAACTGGGAACCACTGGAAGACATCTTCAAAAACCAAAGCATTTTAAACACACTTCAACCAAACCTTATCAGCACTCATGACCCGTGTCAAATCAGGTTCTCCCGACGACTGCTGTCCTCCGCATGTCTCTAAAGAGATATTCACCACCCTGCCTCAGAGTGTGCTTCCTCTTTTAAATGAGTCATTGTCCCAAGGCAAGGTTCCCACTGCCTTCAAGCACGCCACGGTAGTTCCTCTTATAAAATAGCCAGGGGCCCATCCCAGCAACCCTGTGAATTACCGTCCTATCGCCCTCCTTCCCTTCCTTGCAAAAATTCTGGAGGCTCACGTAGCTAGCTGTGTGTCCAATTTTATCAAACGATCTGAGTACCTCGAACCTAACCAAGCCGGCACATTCCACGGTGGCTGTGATCCTGGCGGCACTGGATACTCTCAGAGCTAATGCAGACAGGGGTGACCATCAAGCTTTGGTATTCCTGGATTTGTCGGTCGCGTTCGACACAGTCGACCATACCATCTTGCTGAACCGTGTCGAGCAAGCCGGCCTGAGGCACCCTGCACTGGAATGGATCAAATCCTTCCTCCCCGACCGCACCCAGGCGGTCAGGCCGGGAAGGTTTACTGCCCCCAAACTCTCTTCCACATGCGGGGTCCCACAGGGCTCCTCTCTGTCCCAGCTGCCCTTCAATATCTACATAAGACCTATGATCCACTCACTAAAAAGTAGAAATTTTACTGTATTCAACTATGCTGATGATCTTCAGATTATCTTCTCTCTTAGCTCCCCCAACGCCGTGAGTAAGTTTCAATCCACCATGCTTCACATCCCGCGTTGGATGGATGTGAACCATCTGAAACTCAACCCAGGCAAGACAGAGCTGGTCCTGCCTGGAAACAGCAAAAACAGTTGGAGCACGCAATTCTGGCCGCCTGAACTCAGGCCCCCTCCCACCCCTTCTCCCTCCGTGAAAAGCCTGGGGGTTACCATCAACGCCAACCTCTCGCTTCACGGGCAGGTGGGCCCCGTGATCTCCTCTAGTGTCCATCAATTACGGAAAATAAGGAAAATAGCACACTTGTTAACCCACTCTGCTCTAATCCAGGTGGTGATAGCACTAATTCTTTCACGGCTCGATTTCTCCAATTTGATCTATTTCGGCCTTCCGCTCAGTCTGCAATAAAGGCTTCAAAGGGTTCAGAAAAAGGCAGCCAGACTGATACATAAACAACCTAAGTGGTCGTCAGCCAGACCGTGCCTTGCACAACTTCATTGGCTCCCGATAGCTCACCGAGTATCCTTCAAGACGGGTTGCTTAGCCTTTAAGGCTCTTCATGGAAATAGCCCCAAATTCATCAGTTGCATGCTTACCAAATAAATCCCGCAGCGCAGTCTCCGCTCAGCCCATCACCTTCTGCTTACCACCTCGTCTTTCAGACTGAAACGTCAGGGAGGCTGCAGCTTATCTCACCTCGCCCCAGATTTTGGAACTCCCTTCCTCTGGCTCTGAGAAGTTGTAACGACCTCCTCAGCTTCAGAAAGTCTTTGAAGACATGGCTATAAGTGGCACAGCAAACTAGATCCTTGCTCTAAAACTTCAAAAGGTAGCTTCATGTGTGAGTGGTGCAAGAGGTCTGGCTGTCCCCCTTTATCTCAATGAGAAAGGGTATTCCCACGCTTGTCCGGAAACGTAAGTTGATATGCCTTTGCATATTTCTTCCAAACCATCTTCCTATCCCAGGGAAGGCTAATCCACCAATAGGATTGATCTAGCTACTGGTGAACAAAGTAACTTTCCCCAGCAGTGTAGTTCAAAGCCCGACCTTCATTAGGAACTGACTCAGGAAAATACTGCAAAACAGAAAACAGAAACTATATGAAGGAGTGGCAATAAGGCCAAATTAAAATTATATATGCACTCATGACCTTGTTAAAGATATGAAAAATATGAAAAAATGCTGAATATTATCTTCAATCTGAGCTAATGCAAAATTCATTTTTTTGTGCAGCTTACACTGACCGTGTTAATACTATAAACTGCTACAAATTTGCATCAATGCACTACAGATTCTCAGTAATTTACTACAGACTTATGATACAATCAAAACAAAGGGGGATATTTCTTTTTGAATGCTTAATAAACTTATAACGCCTGGAAAGAATATAACCAATTTTCTCTAGGTGCCATCTGCACCAGGCTACCTGTGTGCCAATACCTGTGTGAGTTAGATAGTAGTCCTACTTGCAAAGCTAACGCACACATGTGCCTATATGTGTGACACGTTTTCATGTGTAACCAGAAGAAAGCCTTTGTCATAAATCAAGCTACTTATAGCAGTTATTCATTATTTTTTGCTGTTTTAAACAGTGTTGTAACTACATACACTGAGTATCCTGCATGAATGTGAAATCAATAGGATACAAACAAATGTTCCTGTTTCTATACGACACACAAAACAAATTGTTTGAGGAACAAACAGTACCTTTGGGGATCACCCACGTTTACAGAAGATATGTTGGTCTGGTAGCTCACTTGTCTCAGTAGACCAATACACCACTGGAGTGAACTGTAGTTTACCATAGGTGAAAATCAAAGCAAGTCTACAACTGCTTTCATCTTGCTAAAGCTGATAAAGTAAGTACCATTAATCTCAGTTACAGTTTTGAAATCCACACCAAGAAACCACATAAGTGGTAAACATATGTTTAAAAATACATGTCTATTCAATACTATGGTCTCATGTAATATCTGATTCATAAGATAAACTGCAAATTTAGAAAAGTATTTGTCTCCATTAGTGTTGCTTTGGTATACCAATGGAGGTTTGAACCTGAAAATTTGGCACTGCCATTTGGCTTTGTGTTAGTATAGGGAATACTCATACACTGGTAGTTGAAGACACATTTATCTTGGTCAAAGAGACATGCAATGGAGAGAGGAAATGCAATGTTTCTGTGAA
This sequence comes from Lissotriton vulgaris, assembly GCF_964263255.1. NCBI lineage: Eukaryota > Metazoa > Chordata > Amphibia > Caudata > Salamandridae > Lissotriton > Lissotriton vulgaris. The sequence continues at coordinate 1,444,334,435 of NC_141691.1, forward strand.
TGAGTGACATATTAGGATATGGGTACAATTACTTCTGCTCATTAACAGTTGAACACCACAAATCATTTATATTCCAGAACAAACTAGGGGCCCGATGTAGGTCGGTCGGTAACGGCCGAAAATCGGTATTTTCGGCCGTTACCGATCGGTAAATAGGCGAATGGTATGTAGGGGGCATTATTTTACCGAATCGGTAAAATTACCGATTCGTTAATTTTACCGATTCGGTAAAATAAGTCATCGGTAAATTTACCGATTCGGAGCCACCCATATGTAGGTGGGACTCTACAGAGTCCCAGGAGCCTTAACGAATCGGTATTTTACCATCAAATCCAATTTGATGGTAAAATACCGATTCCGGTGTGCATGCACATGTGTGCATGCACACCTATGCCATGTGACAGGCAGACCGGCCCTTAGGGCAGGTATGCCTGCCACATGGCACCGTGCCTGTTTTGGGGGTGCCAGAGGGTGTCAAAGTGACACCCCCTGCACCCTTGGGTGAATCGGTATTTACTGATTCGGTAAATACCGAATCGGTAATGCCCATTCATTCCTATGGGCTTCAAAGCCTATAGGAATGAATGGGCATTACCGATTCGGTATTTACTGAATCGGTAAATACCGAATTCATCCGATTCGGTATTCCAGCACATCTGGAATACCTACATGTCAGACCCATAGATTTACCGATTTTAAATTACCGAATCGGTAAAATTCGGTAATTTAAAATCGGTAAATCTTTCCTACCTACATCTAGCCCTAGATGTTCTACAAACTTAGAAAGAGAGGCATACATTCTTGGTAAATATGTCTTGTGCATGGAGCAAGGATTGAGCACAATAAAATGAGGAATACCTTGAAACTGGGGCAAGAACAATGAGGCCACCGCCGCAGTTAAAATATTGACACTAGGGTTAGAAGCCTACTACTTTACAGTCAGGAAGCACACTAACACACAAGCATCAAGATAATTATGCATGAAGATTTTGATACAAACATAACCAGAAGAGAGCACCAAGTAGCAGAACACAAATCAGGGGCAGTGAAACAAATATACTGGGTTTATACTGTGCAATGTTATACTGAAACTGGGCCATGATATGCAGTATCACTTGGTCCACTAATACCTGGACATTGGGTCGCCTGAATTTCAAAGGCAAACATAAGCTTGTATATTTACTCATGTGGATATTTGCTACCTCACCTAAATTTAACTCTCATTTTGCTATTCCCATTTCTGAGTGAAGACTTACACCTCTGTGTAGACTTACATGCCTCCAATGGGGGGTTGGAGTGACCTATGACTGAGTATAAAACTGTAAAGTTACTATGTGAAATACAGCCATAAAGATACTACAGATAACTTTATAGCCGTATATTATGTTCTGCAAAGTTACTTACACATTCAGCAAAGTCATTTGAGTGGTGCAGTTAGAGGGCAAAGGGTGGCAGGTGGCTGCTAAGGCAATTTGTGGAAACATTATACACACTGCACCAGTACAACTACTAGTCATGTATTTTGACACAGTGTCACGTAGTGTCTGCACTAAGGGTGGGAGAAATCAAATATTTTTCCTCACATGATACACCTAATTCTTAAGAAAATTAATGGTTTCATGCATATTGCATGAGGGAGAAATGTAATAAAATCTGAACTCTTGCATTGAGTTATGATTTTGAGAGTCCCATTTTCTTCATTTGCTCCATAGTAATAATGTCCTTACATTGGGGTGCTGGAACCGGCCGACAGTGGTGCAGGGGTCCCACACCACCAATTAGGATGCAACCACCACCCCGTATGTAATGCATTGTGGCGGGTGGTGCTGTAAGCAGCTCTCGCCTCAATGCAATATATGCATTTTGTGCTATGGCATGCACAACGTGACAGGCACTGCGCGGTGCCTGTCACCTTGTATATGCCAATGTTGGGGGGTACCATGGGTACCCCCCAAGTGACACCCCCCCAAACCCCTGGGGGCCTGCAACAGTCCCCCAAAGGAAACACTGCATGACTTTCCATGGCAGAGTCTCCGCCATGGAAAGGTATTACACTGCCACCATCGTAATATGGATGGCACCGCTACCATATTGCAGGTCTTATCCACCAGATATGCAATCGTGACGATTGCCTACCGGCGGAAAAGCAGCAGACGTTCTTTCCGTCTGCCGTGGTACTCCCTGCCATGCTAATGTGGTGGGGCTAAAAGGTCGTCCCGCGGGGTGTTTTGGCGGGCGGATCGCCCGCCATCCTAATAGACCCCATAGTTTTCACTCACGGTTGTTCACTATTTAGTAAGTAGAGAGGCAAACTATGAACTCTATACTGTTCAATCCAAAAAGGCTCAAAGTATACCATTCTCCATCTGTAAGTTACATGGTCAATATTGCTAGCTAGTGCATTCGGCTGCACCAGACTGATTGCTTGAGACATTTTTTCTTCAAAACAACTGGTGAGACAAAGTGGTATAATTGGCAAAAATGAAAAAAACAAAACCAATTCGAAATACAGATAACCTGTTAGTGAGTGTTAACAAGAGATTACACTTGCATTCTGAAAAAAGCATATTAAATATCATCCACACTTTTATGTGTTGACTATACACAAAGAGGGCCTGTGTAAGTACTGGGGTCACCAGTTCCCCGGGGGTATCCTGGCACGAGCAGGTAGGCACCCGAAAGCTCAGGTATTAAGTGAATACACAGCACACGCATCCACTTAGACAATAAGTGCACGCAAGGACTTAGACCACACCAGTTGTGTTTGATTCAAATAAATAAGCTTTATCTAAAATCAAGGCAATTGAAAATCACTATTGAAATAACTTATTACTTTTCCTTGAAAGCACATCACTTGCCTTATTGGGCCATAAATACTTCAATAAATATTTATTAAATATTAAATAACTGTTTGTCTAGCAATAGCCTAGCTCCTTGTCAGCTCCTGCAAGAAAAATCACTAGCAGTAGATTCAAACAACAATTCACTGGATTTGCGGTTCTTTTGCATGAATAAGCATTTCATTAATAATGGCTACAATGTCATTAAGCAGAACTACCCCACTCAGTAAGAAAGTACGACCATTACATTCCTCAACACCAACTTGTCATTAGACACGTCTGACCAAAGCATCAATCTGAGGAGAGTATCTCATTAGATAGGGGGGGTAACCATGCATAAAGCTCAGCCGAGTATTTAACGGTTCCCCAGGCAGGGGTTAACTTATCTAGCCCCAGCTCCAGGGGCATACCAGAGTTTATCGCAGTTCCAACGGTCCTCCTTTTGATCAATTAGGGCCATGGGGCCCCACAACAGTGTTCCCCAGGGGAGGGGAAAACTCGGGGGCCTCCTTTGGCCTTCCACCCAAATCCCCTGGGTTACCTTGGTCTTTGGCGGCTTCAGCACCCTTGCGGAGATCTCTGGCTGCTTGGGAGGGCTCCGGCCCTCTGGCAGGCACCACGCGGCCTCCCGGTGGTTTCCAGGCCCTACGGAGGCCTGAGCTGGCAGGCGGGGGCTCCCGAGCTCCTCCGAAGCCCCCGTGCAGGTCTTCTTCGTGGGCCCAGGCCAGGGACCAATCAACGAGCTTCAATAGGGGGGCGTGCCCGCAGCCGCCAAGTGCAGCGCGGCCCCCGGAGCGCCCCGGCCCTTCTATCAGTGTCGTCAGACCAGATGGGGGCGCGGCCAATGACGCGGCCAGGCGCCCTTGTCACGTGGTCAGGGAGGCAGTGGCGTTGGGCCTATTGCGGCCTAGTGCGGCCTATCCAAAATTCCGGTGGCCCTCTCCTGTGACCGAGGGCCACCGCGCAGGCACAACAACAGTTGGGCCCACCCCGGGGGAAGCGGCAAGGTCCTGATTCCTTCCGAGGCCCAGGGATGACAGCGGCACCCCTCCCACACGGTACCGACCAACGCTGGTAAGTTCTTGTCAGAGGGGCCTACGGGGACACAACGTTTCCCAGCACAGCTGGTCCACCGGTCACAGCGCTTCTAGGGGGCAGCAGGTCAACAGGCTACAGCGCTTGGGGCCGCTTTTACAATAGCGCTTCTAAGGACTCAATGCTCAGGGGCAGCAGCGCTGTAATAGGCACAGGTGGAAGGAATCCAGCGCTTCTCCAAGGGCACGGAGGGAAGCGCTGGTGAGGCACTACAATTTGTGGGGGCCGGTCAGGCAGTCCATTTCATGAGGCACCTCAGGATTGCAAGTGGGAGATAACGCGCCTCAGGGGCACAGCAATTCAGTCAAAGGGGAGTAGGCAGTACAGCGCAGGGACCCAGGTAAGGCAGGGGGCGCAGGTGCAGCACAGTCCAGTACCTGGTTTGCGCAGGAGGGTTTCTGCTTGGTGCTTGATAGTCCTAGCGCCCTTTGCACTTCATTTCTTGAAGAGGGGGGGTTGAGTTGGAGGCTTTCCTCAGCAGGTCACTTCAGGTGGTCCCTGGGTTCCCCTCCCGCTGGGCCAGATCAGTGGGCTAGTTCAGTGTTCCTCACACAGCTTGGTGGGCAGCGCCTAAACCCTGTCACCCCAGTGGTAAATCTCCTGCGTAGGTTCTTCCCAGGTCAGTGATGCCTCAACAACTGACTGGAAAGTTTCCCTCCCTTTCCTTATATAGTGTCAGTTGGCAGTGGCAGTTGGTGTCACCTCCCCTGTTCTGGAAGGTTCCAGGAGCTTCCCTCACTCTAGCTATGGGCAGGCTGGCATTGCAACATTGTTTAAGGGTTCCAGCCAGCTCCTTCTAACTAGACTGAACCTAAAAAGACCACGCTGCAGTAGCAGGGGTCAGTGGCAGCCATGTTAGGGGAAGAGAGCACCTGCACCTTACCATTGTTAAGCAATGGGATGGTGCCCAGAGTCCTAAAGCCAACAAAAAGTAGGTGGGAAAAATGAGGCCAAGGTGAAAAAAAATAGGAAAGACCACCCTAAGGCTGACAGGTCTAACATGCGTCCCCCCAGCTGAAAGTGGCGAGAGCTACCCAACCTCTAGGGAGTTCTCATGACTAAGGCGGAAAAATCGGGAGAGACCGTCAGCATTGGCGTGGTCAACTCCGGGCCGATGTCCCACCCGAAAGTCCATCCCCTGTAGGGAAATGGACCACCTTAGCAACTTGTGATTTTTGCCTCTCATTTGCATGAGCCAGCGAAGGGGTCAGTGGTCTGTTTGAATCAGGAAGTGAGAGCCAAAGAGGTATGGCCTCAACTTCTTCAAGGCCCAGGCCACAGCGAAGGCTTCTCGCTCGATGGTACTCCATCGCCGTCCCCGAGGGAGGAGTCTTCTGGAGATGAAGGCCATAGGTTGGTCATTGCCGTCGTTGTTGAGTTGCGAAAGCACAGCGCCTTTGCTGTGCTCTGAGGCATACGTCTGCACAATGAATTCTTTCTGGAAGTCAGGAGTGGCCAGCACCGGAGCGGTGAAAATTGCGCGCTTCAGTGTTTCAAATGCCTCCTGGCAAGCAGCCGTCCAGATCATCTTGCGTGGCTGCTTTTTGGACGTTAGCTCAGTCAAGGGGGCTACGATGGTACCATATCCCTTGACGAACCTGCGGTAGTATCCAGTGAGGCCGAGGAAGGCTCGGACCTCAGTTTGGGTCTTGGGGGGCTCACAGGCCATGATGGTCTCAATTTTAGCCTGGAGGGGTTGTACCTTACCCCCGCCCACCAGATGTCCCAGGTAGACGACAGATCCCTGTCCAATCTGGCACTTGCTAGCCTTGATGGTCAAGCCAGCACGTTGCAGAGCCTGCAGCACCTCCTGGAGATGCTGCAGATGGTCCTCCCAGGTGCTGCTGAAGACAGCTATGTCATCCAGGTACGCCGCTGAGAAGGACTCCAGGCCAGACAGCACCTGGTTCACCAACCGCTGGAAAGTGACCGGAGCATTCTTGAGCACGAAGGGCATCACCCTAAATTGGAAGTGGCCCTCGGGGGTGGAGAACGCTCTCTTCTCCTTCGCTCCATCGGCCATGGCAATCTGCCAGTACCCTGATGTTAGATCAATGGTGCTGAGGTACCGGGCTGCTCCCAGCTGGTCAATCAGCTCATCTGCCCGTGGGATCGGGTGAGCATCTGTCTTGGTGACAGAGTTCAATCTCCGATTGTCCACACACAACCGAAGTTCTGGTGTGGTGCCCGGTGGGGCCGCTTTTGGTACCAACACAACCGGACTAGCCCTCGGGCTGCTGGAAGGTTCGATCACCACCTGCTCCAGCATTTTGGCCACCTCACCCTGGATGCTGTTCTTCACTTTATCGGACAGCCGGTAAGACTTGGTTTTTACAGGTGGACTGTCCCCTGTGTCCACAGCATGGGTACACAGATGTGTAATTCCAGGCGTGAGGGAGAACAACGAGGCGTACTGCTCCAGCACCTGGCGGCAGTCCCTCCACTGAAGCATCCTTCTCCTGGGCCGCCAGAAGGTCAGGAAGAGGCTCACTCTCCTCCTCCTCGCTCCCATCTGTCACCATGAGGAGAGCAAGCTCAGACCGCTCATGGTGAGGCTTCAGGCGGTTGCCGTGGAGCACCCGATGGGGCTGACGGGGGGGCTTTAAGTCAACAACATAGGTAGACGGGCCTCGGCGCTCCACAATTTTGTACGGACCAGTCCACCAGTCCTGGAGGACACTAAGCTCCCCAGGCTCCATGACCCACACCTTCTGTCCAGCGTCCAACTCCACCGTCCGAGCGTTGCGGTCATACCGCTCCTTCATGACGGCCTGGCTAGCCTCCAAGTTGTCTGAGGCTTCCTTCCACAGCTTGGCCATCTGGCTGCGGAACACCAGCATGTAGCTGACAACATCACGGGGAAGCTTCTTCGAAGTCTTCTCCCACCCCTCCTTGACAAGGCTGAGGGGCCCCCTAACGGGATGGCCATAGAGCAGTTCGTAGGGGCTGAACCCGACTCCCTTCTGTGGCATCTCGCGGTACGAAAACAGCAGGCAAGGGAGGAGGATGTCCCATTTCCGCCTCAAGTCCTCTGGCAGGCTCTGGATCATCCCCTTCAAGGTCTTATTGAAGCGCTCTACGAGCCTGTTAGTCTGGGGGTGGTAGGGAGTGGAGAACCGATAGGTAACTCTGCACTCCTTCCACATGGCCTGCATGTAGGCCAACATGACATTTGTGCCCCTGTCTGACACCACGACCTTGGGGAATCCCACTCGGGTAAGTATCCCCATCAGGGCCCGCGCCACCACATGTGCAGTGATGGTCCTCAGAGGAATAGCGTCTGGGTACCGAGTGGCGTGGTCCACTAACACCAAGATGAACCGGTGTCCCTCAGAGGTCGGAGGGTCCAGCGGCCCAACGATGTCGATACCGACCCGCTCAAAAGGGGTCCTGAACACCAGGAGCGGTTCCAACGGGGCACTCACCTGGCAAGTCTTGCAGGTCTTGCAATAGGTGTCAGAGGCAACTCTCATCCTGGGCCAATAAAAATGTGGGAATAGCCTCGCAAGGGTCTTGTCCTGGCCCATGTGTCCAGCCAAGGGTATTTCATGCGCCAGTTCCAATAAGAAGGCCCGGTAGCATTGGGGGACCACTAAGGCCCTCAAGGATCCATGCACCGGAACCTTAGGCTCACTGTAAAGGAGGCCATCCTCCCAGTACACATGAAAACTGCTGGTCTCCTGATCAGTTGCTTGGGCCTTGGCCTGACGCGGCATGCCTTCAAGCGTGGGGCACTCCTTCTGTGCCCGACAGAATTCCTCCTGGTAGGCCTTCCTTCCACATGCCACAAGGCAAGGGTCGGCAAGTCCCCCACGGGAACGACATCCACCTCCACGGACTCCGGGGGTGCCTCCGCGGGCTCCCAATCAATCACACGGGGTGTGTCCTCCACAACACTCTCCTCTTCACGACCAGCATTGGGTTGGGCCATTGTCTCAGGCTCCAACCCGGGTTGAGCTTCCTGCCGGGCAGCCATGGACCGCGTGACTACGCAAGTCTACCCTGGTAACCCCAGCATCTCAGTGTGGGCCTTAAACTCCACTTCCTTCCAGGCGGTATGTTCTAGGTCGTTACCCAGCCGAGAGTCCACAGGCCAGATGGAACACATCAGGTACTAACTGATCAGGGGACACCAGCCGCCTCACTACGGTGGTCATGCTAGCACCTGTGTCCCTCAGAGCATCCACCTCCTCCCCATTGACCTTCACCCTCTGCTGGTACTTAGCAGAATTCGATGGTAGGGGCCATCTCTGGATCACTGGGACCATCTCTCTATTCCCAAGTGAAACCAGGGTCAGGCCTGTCCACTCCTCTTACCTATCTAGAGGCAGCTCCAAACCAAGCGCTACACTAGCCACCCCAGGACTTTTGCCACCAGTGGGGGCTGGGGGTCGTTTGCGACACTGGGCATCTCCCTTGTAGTGTCCAACCTCCACGCATTCATAGCACCGGACCACTTTTGGCTGCTGACTCTTGTCAGGGTAAGTAGGTTTTGGGTAACTGGACTGAGGTGGGGTACCTACTCCTTTCCAAAACTGTCTAGTTTGTGGGCCTCGTGAGAACTCCTTCTTTTTATCTCCCCCTCTTTCTTCTGGGGGACGCCCTGTCCACCTTTCAGGCCATCTCCCCCGGGGCCCTTGTGTGACACCCAGGTGCTAACCCAGGTATCCGCCTCCTCCGAAAGCTCACGGGGATCAGTTAGCTTGCCATACACCAGATGTTGGTGTAGCTCCGGAAAACACTTATCCAAGAGGTGCTCTCTCAAAAATAGATTGTACAGGCCCTCATAGTCATGCACCTCGCTGCCACGCACCCAACCATCCAGGGCCTTACGGGCATAGTCAAAAAAATCCACCCAATTCTGCGTGGACAGCTTATGGCTGCCACAGAACTTCTGGCGATACCTTTCAGGGTTGAGGCCAAACTTTTTAATGAGTGCGTCCTTCATGGGGGAATACCTGAGCTGGTCTGCCTTATCCAAATACAGGAGGGTGTCCCTGACGTTGGGAGGTATATAACGGTACAAGCCACCTCCCCAATGTTTCTCAGGCACCCCATGGGCGGTCAAGGCCACTTCATACGCCTCCAACCACCTAGCAATGTCATCCCCCTGGGTGTAGCTCGCTATCACCTCCTTGGGTAACCAGAATCTGGGCTCCTGCTGAGCCCCTGGTACGCTGCCACCATTGGGACTCGCTGGCGCACTCAATTGTAAAGCTCTCTGCTCCAACTCCTTTAGCTGAAGCTCGTGCACCAACTTCCTTTCCTCCAAAGCTAATCTCTCTCTCTCCCTCTCGTGCTCTAACTTGGCAAGCTCCCACTTCAACTGCCTCTCCTCCATCCTGTACTCATACTCTGTGACAACGCACTCCCCCTGGATACACAACTCCCTGCCCCGGAACGTCTTCCTGGCAACACATTGTCGGACATGTCAATGTTGAGCAGGCCTGGGTCCTCTGGAGTGCACGCCTCCCGTGGTGTGACCTGTCCCTCCTGTTCCCCATCCCCTCTCTCCTCTGGGTGGGCCCTTACCCATGCCTTCAAGGCAGTGCGGAGTTCTTCCTTTGCGGCTCTCCGCCCGACCGGCACCTCCATCCCCTGACAAAATTCCCTAAGCTGCACCACTGTGTACTCCTCCAGATCGGCTAGCTGGAACTCCATTTTGCCAGGTGGGGACCCAGATAAAATCAAGGAAAGATGCTAGGAAGTGGGTACAATACTGAGTCAACACAGGTCTCTACACACTCTACAGGCTAGACAGTGGGGGGGGGGGGTCAATTGAGCAAGCTTATAGGCATGTTAGGTGTCCAGTCTAATTGCAGCGCACTCTGTCCACCTGGAGGGTGCTGTATAGTCACAGGTCCCAGATCCCACCGCTCGCCACCAAATGTAAGAACTGGGGTCACCAGTTCCCCGGGGGTAGCCTGGCACGAGCAGGTAGGCACCCGAAAGCTCAGGTGTTAAGGGACTACACATCACACGAATCCACTGAGACAATAAGTGCACGCTAGGACTTAGACCACACCAGTTGTGTTTGATTCAAATAAATAAGCTTTATCTAAAATCATGGCAATTGAAAATCACAATAGAAATAACTTATTACTTTTCCTTGAAAGCACATCACTTGCCTTATTGGGCCATAAATACTTCAATAAATAATTATTAAATATTAAATAACTGTTGGTCTAGCAATAGCCTAGCTCCTTGTCAGCTCCTGCAAGAGAGTTCACTAGCAGTAGATCCAAACAACAATTCACTGGATTTGCGGTTCTTTTGCATGAATAAACATTTCATTAATAATGGCTACAATGTCATTAAGCAGAACTACCCCACTCAGTAAGGAAGTACAACCATTACATTCCTCAACACCAACTTGTCATTAGACACGTCTGACCAAAGCATCAATCTGAGGGGAGTATCTCATTAGATAGGGGGGGTAACCATGCATAAAGCTCAGCTGAGTAATTAACTGTTCCCCAGGCTGGGGTTAACTTATCTAGCCCCGGCTCCAGGGGCATACCAGAGTTTAGCCCAGTTCCAACGGTCCTCCTTTCGATCAATTAGGGCCACGGGGCCCCACAACAGTGTTCCCCAGGGGAGGGGCGAACTCAGGGCCTCCTTTGGCCTTCTGCCCACCTCCCCCGGGTTACCTTGGTCTTCGGCGGCTTCAGCGCCTTTGCGGAGATCTCTGGCTGCTTGGGAGGGCTCCGGCCCTCTGACAGGCACCACGCGGCCTCCCGGTGGTTTCCAGGCCCTACGGAGGCTTGAGCTGGCAGGCGGGGGCTCCCGAGCTCCTCCGAAGCCCCAGTGCATGGTCTTCTTCGTGGGCCCAGGCCAGGGACCAATCAACGAGCTTCAATAGGGGGCGTGCCCGCGGCCGCCAAGTGCAGCGCGGCCCACGGACCGCCCCGTCCCTTCTATCAGTGTCGTCAGACCAGATGGGGGCGCGGCCAATGACGCGGCCAGGCGCCCTTGTCACGTGGTCAGGGAGGCAGTGGCGTCGGGCCTATTGCGGCCTATCCAAAGTTCCGGTGGCCCTCTCCTGTGACCGGAGGCCACCGCGCAGGCACAACAACAGTCGGGCCCACCGCGGGGGAAGCGGTAAGATCCTGATTCCTTCTGAGGCCCGAGGGATGACAGCGGCACCACTCCCACATGGTACCGAGCCACGCTGGTAAGTTCTTGTCAGAGGGGCCTACGGGGACACAACGCTTCCCGGCACAGCTGGTCCACCTGTCACAGCGCTTCTAGGCGGCAGCAGGTCAACAGGCTACAGCGCTTGGGGCCGCTTTCACAATAGTGCTTCTAAGGACTCGATGCTCAGGGGCAGCAGCGCTGTAATAGGCACAGGTGGAAGGAATCCAGCGCTTCTCCAAGGGCATGGAGGGAAACGCTGGTGAGGCACTACAATTTGTGGGGGCCGGTCAGGCAGTCCATTTCATGAGGCACCTCAGGATTGCAAGTGGGAGATAACGCGCCTCCGGGGCACAGCAATTCAGTCAAGGGGGGGTTAGGCAGGCCGGCGCAGGGACCCAGGTGAGGCAGGGGGCGCAGGTGCAGCACAGTCCAGTACCTGGTTTGCGCAGGAGGGTTTCTTCTTGGCGCTTGATAGTCCTAGCGCCCTTTGTACTTCGTTTCTTGAAGAGGGGGGGGTTGAGTTGGAGGCTTTCCTCAGCAGGTCACTTCAGGTGGCCCCTGGGTTCCCCTCCCGCCGCGCCAGATCAGTGGGCTAGTTCAGTGTTCCTCACACAGCTTGGTGGGCAGCGCCTAAACCCTGTCACCCCCAGTGGTGTAGGTACCTGACTAGGCCCTACCACCTATATCTCCTGCGTAGGTTCTTCCCAGGTCAGTGATGCCTCAACAACTGACTGGAAAGTTTCCCTCCCTTTCCTTATATAGTGTCCGTTGGCAGTTGGCAGTGGCAGTTGGTGTCACCTCCCCTGTTCTGGAAGGTTCCAGGAGCTTCCCTCACTCTAGCTGTGGGCAGGCTGGCAGGCTGGCATTGCAACATTGTTTGAGGGTTCCAGCCAGCTCCTGGCTACTAGAGTGCGCCTAAAAAGACCACGTTGAAGTAGCAGGGGTCAGTGGCAGCCATGTTAGGGGAAGAGAGCACATGCACCTTATCATTGTTAAGCAATGGGATGGTGCCCAGAGTTCTAAAGCCAACAAAAAGTAGGTGGGAAAAATGAGGCCAAGGCGAATAAAAATAGGAAAGACCACCCTAAGGCTGACAGGTCTAACAGCCTGCTTAAGCAATACATCTAGACAAAGCTATTAAGAGGTAACAAGGGTTTGTTGTAGTCCCTACTCAAGGCTAAACCATACCTTGATACATTGAAAACACACCGCACTTTTTACCTTCGAAATAGAGGTCATTTCATGACATAACTAGTTATACCATAGAAGAGATTGCAATAGAAACAAGAACAGTGACCTTCAAAACTTTGATTCTGTGAAGGCCATCATGAAAGTACTTTTTTGCATAAGTGACAGGTTGTAAAGCACAAAAGAATTATCAATCTATTTTCAAAGAATATTCTATACCCAACAAATGCGTACAATCCCAAATAAATGTATAGATCCTAACAGGAATGCCATCTAGTTGTTCAAATAATTGTAATGCAGAGGGCATTAGTTGTCTCAGTCATGATTTTCACGTTTCTATCAAAATAACCTGTGGGTAGTGGAAATTCCTAAAATACTGTTTTTGCCAACATTCTGTGTTTGACATATTTCAAATTCTGAAACTCGATTACAGTTCTCCCTGCAATAAAATGTTTTTGAATCTGTGCATTGCATCGCTTGCAGGACAAGAATCAGTTCTTTACAAGACTCTAGGAAGGACTGTGTGGAGCATTGTCAGGGTACAGGATGCGCGGGTTGTCCGGAAGTGACCTTCTAACACAGATTGATTGCTTTAGTCCATTCGGATAGCTGCCGATTAACTGTGGAACCCATCCTGATAAAGAACCATCATTTTTCCAGCAAAATAATATAGGAAGAATAAGGAATGGAAGGTGGGATGAAAATGCTCGGCCTTCCAAAGTACATCAGTGAGACTGCCTCTGATGTTGAGGATAAAGAGAGTTATAAGTGCATCCTCCCTAAATGAAGGTAGCTTGACTTGCAGCTGCCTCGCACACATTCTGTATTTTATATCTTTTCCCCCCACCACCTACCATTGCACTTATTCATGTAGGTCACAGCTGCATTTTGGCCACTGCAACCGCCCTTTACTCTTCTCACACAGAGTGTTTCCTCTGGAGGTTAGACCAAGTACAGAAACTGTAGTACTTAGTGCACAGGATATTTGAAGTTACCATGAGCATGTTTCCGATGGCTGCAACTATGAGAATCCTGATGGTTTCCTGAGACCTCCATGTTCTCAAATAACTTTGAGGGAGCTTGTGCATTACTCACCAATTTGTATCTTAGAATCATATCCCTAGTTTTGTTTACACCCTTCTCTGTACAGACCATGATTCCATGATGTGGATGGAATGCCAATTCAGTCACTGTCCCTTATCCCAAAATTTGCTATGGCATCCCTAGAGTAGGTTGTGGGATGCTAATGTAGTGGAAATAATCTAATTGGACCTGAGGTAGGTTGCTTATTGTTACTGAGTATGGAGTTATTTGTAGGTGGCTTCAATTGTCTCCTACATACTCAGGCACATGAACCACACTTCAAGCATCCTGAAGGTCAACTCAAATGCAAATTGTGTCTTATTACATCTCCCCTGTTCAGTATTGTCAAGGGGGTTGTAGGCTATCATCAGCCATGTCTTCAGAGGGCGCCTGCAGTCACCAGTGGATAGATTGTGTAGAGGTTCAGTGTGGTATGTGTACGTGTAGTCTATTCCTCTAGTAGCACACAGTGTCAAGTCAAGTCAAATATACTTTTATTTGATTCAATAAAAATCATAAAAGGATGGACAACCATCATGAAACACAATACTTTAAGTGTACATTTTAAAAACGTAAAAAAAAACTTAAGATCAGAACTGCGAAAAGGGGGCAGCTAATTAAATTAAAATAATGACAAGTATAACAGTACATTTAAAGAATGTGTGCCAACATGTTATTAGTTGGCTACTTGGCAAGAGTCCCTTTTTTCCAGTTCTTTTGAAGTGATTTTCCCGAGATTTATGGCTCTACCGGACAGGGGAATCAACGACCCTCCAAGACACCTAATGACTGCTGCTCTACATGCTCTTCTTTGTTCCTTCCTTAGAGCCTCCCAAAGGATGGTTTTTCGAGTTTCCAATAAAAAAAGGGCAAGTACATAGTAGATGTAATAGTGACTTCCCATTCTTAGCAAAGTCAGATAATACTTTTTTGGGTGGGAGAAATGTTCCATCAGATACTTTTGCGGCTTCAGCCTCTGGTAGGCATGTATCACAGCCCAGGTATGATGTTTTTTGGGCCGTTTTGCCTGCTAATAAAGAGATCCGCTTGATATCGTTATTCACCACGATTTTGAATCCAGAGTAGTACACAGTGGAGGTATGAATATTTTACATTCATGCAGAGTTTCTACCACATCCACGATGGGAACCCGGGAAGCATCTGGAGTATTTAGAAAAACTGACACATTCTGCATCTACCCTGCCTTTGATCCTGTTTGTGACATGTAACCACTACAGACAGACATACATACGACAGGAATGGAATACTCTAGAATTGATTCAAACACTGACACCCGGTCGCAGCTCACGTACCGCGACGGGGTACCGACGGAGAGAGCGAGCCCTCTTCCCTGAGCTGTTGCCAGGTTGAGGTGAGGCTGCTTATCCCTAATTTTGGGTATATGCAGTATAATTCGACAAGAACACATAGGATTACTGGTTTTGTATCACTATCATTTGTCTTTATTTTCCACTCTTACGACAGCAGCAGCATTTCAAACTATTAGTCCTGATGAAAGCCTAGATACTAAATTGAGATCCCTTAGGTTGAAACATGTTGACCTCATTATGATACCAAGCAGTTTAAATCTATACTGCTTTCTGCATTGTTTTAACTCTACTAGTGTGAGCAAGAGAAAAAAGAATATTTTTGCCCCCACTAGGTAGTTTTAATCTCACCACATTTTTGAGCACCTTTCACTTTCGCTGCGTCCTCACTACACTATCATCTGTCTTTGGGATTTTAGCTTCCTCGCGCAATATCTTAAAAACATCCCTGAGCTCCTGCCTCACATTGAGAAGGTTGTAGCCCTCAATGGGACGATGTTTTCCCGTTGGGAGGAGAAACCCTTATGATGAAGCATGACACCTATGGTGTGTGAGGGTATTCGTCCTTTAAGGGATTTCTCCCTATAGGAGATTTTGTGAGACTCATATCCGTTATCTGTTAATTTCTTGAGTACTTACACAGACCCGAGGATTTTTGTGTATTACTACTGCATTTAAATAGGGGATTTTTTCCTTGCAGGTATATAAACTTTTTCCCTTGGACTCTCTTCTCCCTTCTTTGTGTTTTTGCCCTTTTATCTGTACCATATTCACGAGCAGGTCTGTCAAAATTATGTATCTTCTCCTTGTTGTTCTCTTGCTGTACAGAAAGCTGTGCAGAAACAAAGAAAGCAAGGCACGTTACTCTGTTAGCAATTACATAAATGTAAAGTGCTTAATAAAATATCATTTGCATGCAAAATATTCATTAATTTCTTGCAGGATAATCACACTATCATTAACAGACTCCAGGTTCCTAACATGCTCTTGCTTCTGAAGTATTATGTGATGCACATGTTTAATTCACTCCAACATGAACATATTATTTTTCATATGCCTTAAAGACTTGCAGAAAGAAGCCCCAGTTGCTTACAGAAAACCCCTGGAAATGCTTCAAAATGGAGGATTTTCACTTAGAAACAATCATTATTTATTCCCTTATATCCTCACAGTTAGCCTTTTTGCTCTAAAAGCTTTCTCAAAGTGCGTTCTGTCGTCTTTGAGAAAAAAGGGAAACAAACACGCTCAGGGGAGAAGCGTAAAGTTCACGTTTAAAAATAGAAATCGTATTGAAAAACAAAAGTGCCACCTCTCTTGTGTTTAGCTGAAGGCAGTAATTTCAAGAGGTCCTCTGTATGATTTCAGTCATTTCTTTAATCTGGGGCAGAGCTGTAGATGACAGACTTGCTTCGCTTTATTCTGTAAAGTGTGCTAAATGTGCCGAGGACACTTGACACTGCAAAGTTGCAAATGTAGACATCTTTTGCCAGAACTTTTCAAAATCTTTTATCTTGCAGTAGAAAATACAAAACATCGTGCTCATGAGGTTTTCTCAAATAGAGGCTGATGAATTACCTGTCAGATAAAGTGGTCGAGATAACGTTTTGGTAAGTACAGACTAAACGCCGAGGTCAAATCTTTGCTAAGGCAATGGGCATATTCGAAATGAATAACTCAAATACATTTGACTGGTGTTTTTTAAACAGCTAATGCGTGACATAAGTTTGAGTTTTAAAAGTTCTCAGTTGGCAGAAATGTCGAACTAATGTATTGGCTTTAACACAATAATAGATCGTTTTAGGCGCTCCTGCCCTCCCTGTTTTACTGTAGAAACAAGAATGCATTAAATAAAACCATTTCATGCAAAAAAGCTTTAATACTGCTTCAAACATTGGGGCATATTACCAAGGAAGTGGCAGGGAGAGGCGTTAGCCGTCTTGGCTTAACGCCAGGGCCGGACTGGGAACTAAAACCACCCATGGCAAAGTGCTCGGCTGGCCTCCCGGGGGGTTGGGGGTGCGGCCGAGCTGCTTGCCAGGACTGGTTTCTTCACAAGGCAGCACACATGGAAAAAGCAAAAACGAGGAAAAATAAAGCATTTTTCTTCATTTCATCACCTTAAGACCAGGATTTTTCTGGTCTTAAGATCAGCGCTGTAACCTATTATCTCAAAACTTGATAATAGGTGGCAGCGTCGACTTCAACGGGTTTTGCAATGGAACGTCCACGCATCACCCACTGCACACCCTCTTTCACGCTAAGTTTAGCGTGAAAGGGGCCCTTATTATCAAGGCAGCATTAAGCCACTTAGCAGCGCAACTGAGCTGGTTGATCCAGTGGCATGTAGCTGAGAGGAACCCAGACAGAGCACAATACCAGTTGGCGCCATCGGCTCAGACACTAGCGAAAATATTGTTAAAGGTACAAAGGAGCACAGGAGGAGAAGCAACCGAAGTTGAGGAGGTGACAAGGTGCTGGGCAAGATACCTGAGGTGAGTGGGAAGCAGAATGCCCTATTCTCCTGGCTTGCCATTAGGCCTGCTCCAACACCTTCTAAAGTGGAGACAATGGGCAGGACTAGAAGCCTGGGAGGAAGCAGGACTGAGAGTAGTGGGAAATCTCTATCAGGACTTACGAGCAGCTCCCTTTTGAAGAGGTACAGGCTGAATATGACCTACCGGGAGGCCACTGTCTTATGCACAGAGCGATCCCATTGAGCATACGGGAGCCCTGGGGCACGGGCACTACAGATGGCTGTAGGTATGTAACACTTTCAGCAGGAAGGATAAAAACGGTTTCTTGCCTCTATAAGGCGATGTGCCGGGATGGGAGAAACCCCTGGAGCAATTAAGATTGCACTGGGAGGAGGACTTGAGAAGACTTATTCCTGAGACGGATTGGGAAACCATAGTGGAGAGGATCTCAAAAGTATCCAGAAACTCGAGGTTCAAACTGATAAACAAATATGTTCTCCACAGAGCATACCTCACACCGACGTGAATTAGAAGATATTTCTGGGTGGACACAGCAGCCTGCCCTAAATGTAGAGAACAAGAAGCACATATAATGCACATGATCTGGGATTTCCCTACATTACACACATTTTGGGAAGAGGTATGGTTGATAAAAGGAGACATCATTGATAAAGAGATACCCCGAACACCATGACATTACATATGGGGTGGTTTCCACATGCAACTAAGACAAAAATGACGGGGACATTTTAGGACCTGGCATACATCTTGGCCAAAAGGGTAATTACTAGGAATTGGAAGGTGCCAGGGAGACCAAGGAAAGGGATATGGAAAAAGGAGTTGGATAAGTGGGCAGGGGCGAAAGGAAGATAAGCTGCTCAGAGAGGCGAGGCAATAACTCCTAAGCCTGCAGGGGAGGGGAAGAACAAGGCCAGACAGCATAGAGAGTAAGACAGCTGAGAGCATCCACTTTGATATGTGAGGAGTTGTGATAGCACGGAACATGACAAAGCTCAGGGTATATGAACATTACTTGAATAGAGGACCAGCAAAAGCGAGTGCAACTCAAGGGGGGAAGAGGGGATGGAAGAGATAGTTCTAAGTTACTGTTAGAAGAGCCAATTTACATGAAGATAAGAATACATAGCTGACACCAATATGTAAAGTTGTGTGATGCAAATACCTTGAAATTTAATAAAATCTGGGGAAAAAAACAAATTATAATATGCTTTGCTACGCAGTCCCTATTTATAATGTGCAGTATGATTTTCCAAGCGTATGTATCGTATGTTTTTGGATTCTGGAGGTGTAGAATCAGACGAGTGTGAATGTCAGTTTTAATTAGTTGTTGTTTTTTTGGTGGGCTATACCAGAAGACTGAACTGAATTATTTAAATAGCAAGTGTATCAATCACCCAGCAAAGCAAATGTGCATGAGTTGTAGGTAGCTAAGAATAGTAAGCAGGGGGCTGGTGTCTTAACACCTTAGCTGCTATGGAACGTCCAGCTCCAGTGCTGGACGTTCCATTGCGCAGGTGCAGTTGGAACGTCCAACGGCCGACGGCAGCACTTCCGAGGTAGCGGTGCCGTCGGCCGCTGGACGGGCGCAGCGCTTAAGAGGTTAAAAGCCAGATGATTGCATACTCAAACTGTGATGGATCAGAGTTCTGTCTGAAAAGTTGCTCTTGTATTGAGGTTTCTGGTATATGCTGGATTAGTAGCGTAAATTAACATTATCGTTTGCCAGAGTAAAAAATGTTTTTAATTAAAAAACAATTGCCCAAGTCAGTTCTATTCCTACACGCTAATGCACTGTCTACACTGAATTTCCTACGACTGCACTGCATTTCCTACTAACCAGCTCTGAGAAACAGTAACATAAAAACAGTGATCGAGCCAGGATATCTGCACCAAGTGCTGCATTATGTCAACAGTTGCATGTGTCAACATGTCTCCATGCCGCAGACGTACTGCTGGAATGGTGTTCAATGATGTATTCAGTTTGTAAAGCGTGTTTGTTTTACAGGATTACATAAGTCAAACCCCTCTTCACTATAAAAAAACAAAGCTTACAGGGATGTTATAGTTAGGCTCAGATTTCACTCAGATGTTATACTTAGGCTCAGATTTCAATTTCACAAAACCTGTAAAATTCAGCAGCTATAGTTAACTGAGCTAACTATAACTCGCGTTCACACAATGCACTGCTTATGACCTCACATATTACATCACTCATGACATGGTCAGTGACATCACTCATGACATCTCACATGACATCACCAATGACATCACTGATGACATCTTAAAAAAAGTTTATCAGTGTTAAATATATATACCAAAGTGTATTGGTAAACCAGTGGGTATATGAGTGCCTGAATGGATATTTCAATGGCTGTGTGACAGCCTGAATAAGTATGTGACTGGATGTCTCAGTGAAGGTATGGGTAAGTGACTGGTTGTGTGAATATCTGTATCAGTCAGTCAGTTGGTATCAAAGTGGCTGTATGGGTGTGTGAGTGGGTATGTGAGTGGCTATATGGGAGAGTTATTGGTTGTCTGAGGACCTGTATCGGTGTCTGGGTGTCTGTGTGGGTGAGTGAGTGGGTGAGTCAGTGTCTGTATGGGTTAGTGAGTGTGTATGTGAGGGGTTTTGTGGGTGAGTGAGTGTGTGTATGGCTGCATTGAAGAGTGAGTGCATTTGTCAGTGGTGTATGGGTGAGTAACTGTTTATATGAAAGGCAGCATAGGGAGTGAAGAGGTATGTGATTGTATGGGTGAGTAAGTGAATGTGAGGGTGGCTGTATGGGTGAGTTTGTGCTTGTGTCAGTGACTGTATAGGTGAGTGAGTACATGTTAGTATCTGATTGAGTAAATGAGTGAGTTTGTTAGTAAATGTATGGGTGAGTAAGTGACTGTGTGACTGACTGTATGGATGAGTGAATAGGTGTGTGAGTATCTCTATGGGTGACTGACTCAGTGTATGAGGTTTTTAAGTCATGTTTGTAGAGTATTGGAGAAAGGAGACGGGACCTCTGACCAGCTCTCAGGAATCCCGCTGGGTATGACTTACTGGAAATGCCAGGATAGCTTCTTGGCCTTCAAAGTCTAATAGGAGTAAGGTGAACTTCATCTCCCAACTATTAATACACCAGAAGGCGGGTTTGCAGAGTGGTGGAGAAAGGGGGCGTGGCCTCCAAATACCTTTTAGTAATCCCACTGTATGGGACTTACTGCAGGTAACAGGAGAGGGAGTTGGCCCCCAAGGATGTCCTTGGTGGCTAACTACCCCTCCTGTTACCTCTAGTAAGTCCCACACAGCAGGATTTTTGACAAGCTGTTGGTAGGCATGCCCCCTTTCTCCACAATTCTGCAATCACATCACCTGGTGCACTACTAGTAGGGGGATGAAGAGTTGTTGGCTATTGAAGGTCCTTGGGGGCCAACTATCCCTTCTGTTACCTCCAGTAAGTCCCACACAGTGGGGTTGTTGAGAGGATTTTGGTGCCCACGCCCCCTTTCTCCACCACTCTGCAAACTTACCTCCTTGTGCAATACTAATTGGTAGATGAAGTCCCCTTGGATCTTGAGAGTCCGTGAAGGCCAACTACCCCTCCTGTTACCTCCAGTAAGACTCACACAACTGCCCTTCCCTAACCTCATAAAGACCCTCCGCCGCTCCCTCCCCCAACCTACCATTACACTTTATAACAATGGCACTGTCATGGTCCAAGCTTCTGACTCCTGTCTCTCTCTCTTTGACCACATCTTCCACTCCCTTTGTCCTACCCCTGCGACTACTACCTCTCTAGATTCTTCTTCTTCTTCTTCTTCTAGCTTGTCTACTTTCTCCCTTTCTTCCCCCTTGACCCCAACACATACCTTCAGACCGCTCTCTCGGGAGTCACAGGTTGACCCATTATCCCCCCTTCTCTTGTTCCCTCCCCTCCCATTCTGCCCTCTTCCCAACTGGACCTCCTCCTTACCTTGTCTGCTTTACACCCCACTACACCTCTACATCCTTTATCACCCCATTATTCCACTGCCTTCTCCCGCCCCAACTCCCCTATTCCCACCCATTTTCCCCAATTTAATCTAATTTTCCTACAAGCTGAACTACCAATCAAGTTGCCTTACCCTCCCCCTCCCTCCCCATTACTCCTCACCCCTTTCCGCTATTCCCCTTTCCTCGTACCTTCAATTCTGTTCTTACACCACCCATCTCTCTACTACCTTCACTCCCCCCTACCATGCCTCACATCCCTGCCTCCCCTATTTGTAATTCCATCATTTTCCCTCCCACTGACCTTACACCTCCCATCTCTCCACAACTTACACTCCCCCCTATGTTTCACAACCCTAATTCCCCTCTTGGTAATTCCTCCCTCTTCCCTCCCATTGACCGCACAGTCCTTCACTCCTCCCACAACTTTAATTTTGCTCACCCCCCCACTCTGCCTGGTGCCTTTACCCCTACATTCACCTTTCATTACCCATTGTACCTGGCCTGCACCCTCTCTCTTCTCCCCATTCCTGTGGCCTTCTTTTGACCTCCCTCCCTCCCCTACCTGTACAGCCCCTTCTTCTCTCATCTCACCTTATCCATGGCCTTCCCATAACCCCACTCCTCCCCCCTCCTCCTCCCGCCATCCATTTCTACTTCTCAATTTTCTCCTCCTATGTATGATCTCTATTCTTCACCTCTGCTCAACACCAGTAAAGATATCACTGTAACTCCATCCACTCCTTTCTATCACCATATTTCCCCCCTCAGACCCCTGCATCACATCTCTCTCCCCAGTCCCCCACAGCCCACTGTCCTCCTTCGCCTACTTCACTTCCTCCCCCACCTTCAACTCTCGCACCCCAACACTCCTCCTGGTCCCCCACTTCCTCCTGTCCTCCTTCGTCTAGGCCACTCTCTCTCTTAACCATTGAGCCACCCTTCACTCCGTGCTCAGCACACCTCTCTCTGGAAACTAAACTTGATTCTCTCATCTCTTCCATTTCCCAGCTTGAAGCGTCCATTTTACTCCTATGTGCTAAAATATCCCCCTCCACGAATAACCTCCAGAGGAGTTCCTTGCTCCCGTGCCCCAATAAAGCCAACCACAGTCTGTCCTCCACAGACAACACAACTTACTGACGTCCTACAAGACCACCAACGTCAATTCCCCTCCACTCACCTCTCCTAACAATTCTACTCAATTTACCATTCAGACCATCTCTTCCGTCATAACTTACCAGCCTCCCCCTCAAGGGACACCCTCATTCAAGAATCTAATCCCTATACCCCTTATCAGTCCAGACACTCACATCACCAAAACAGTTGCATCAGAGCCACACTGTATGCTCCATAACTGCAGATCTGCAACCAAACACAAACTGGAAATCTCTGACACTATCACTCACCACAACCTTGACATGCTCTTTCTCACTGAGACCTGGTTTAATGACTACTCTCACAATACATTTGATCTTTTGATACCTACTGACTACTCTATCCTCAGAAACGACAGAACAGACAAGATCGGGGAGGTGTTGCGATTATCTTCAGAAACTCCCTCAAAATCAAAGCCTTTCCCACCATCCTATTTTGCACCTTTGAATGCCTTTCCCTAGAGCTCCAAGTTCATCATGGCTCACCCTACAGGTTCCATGCCATCTACCACCCGCCTGGTAATTGCTCTTCTTTCATGGAGGAACTCATCGACTTCATTAGTGACCCATATTTACAAAGCGACAAGTAGATCTTCCTAGGTGATTTCAATCTCCACTGGGGCTCAGTGGATGACTTGGCTGCCAACAAGCTTGCAACCTTTCTCTCTGCTAACTACCTTGTCCAACACTGCTCGGAAATTACACATGCCAAGGGCTCAATTCTGGACCTTGTTATTTCTAAATCAGACCAGCTTACCACTGCTCCCCCATCCATGTAGACTGGTCTGACCATTTCCTCATTCCCTTCCGTTTTCACCTCTCACACATTATAACTCTCGGCCAACCTAAAAGAGACCGCTACTTGGTCCCGCAACACAAAAAACATTGATCTTGGGCCTCTATGTGATTCTGCTATGTGTTCACTTCCTAGTCTAGACCCCAATAAGGATGTCAACAATCTCACTCCCCATTGCCTCTCAATCCTTGCAGTCGAAATTGACAAGGTTGCTCCACTCCAAAGCAAAAGGAAAAGACCTACCCCAGCAGCTCCTTGGTTCAATAAAGCTCTCTATGATGAAAGGAAAAACCTTTGAATTTTGGAGAAGCATTGGAGACAATCTCCATCCATCTCCAACCTCTCTCTTTTACGTTCAGCAGGACCCAAATACCACAAGCACATCACATTTCAGATATCAGATCCCTCCTCGATTCAGCTAAAAATAGACCCAAAAAACGTTTCGACCGCATCAAAAATCCCCTGACCATCAAGCCTGAGGATGCGTCAAAGAGAGCAACCGAGTTCGCTATATTCTTTGATCAAAAGGTAAAATCTCTGGTGGAACAGGTCACCCACCCCACCCCCATTGAGGAGCGAAAATCGTTAGTCACTTGGCAGAACTTTGCTTCCATCTCGGAAGATGATCTCCTCAAATGCATCCTCAAAACCAAACCCTCCAACCTTTCTTCTGACCCCATACCCAGTGGCATTGCCATTGATTTCTATACCAACACTCTCTCCTACTGGACCAGGCTAGTCAATCTCTTCCTCAGTCAAGGATCCCTCCCAGTTGTGCTCAAAACAGGACAGGTTACCCCCCTTCTAAAAAAAAAACCCTGCAGATGCAAACAACCTCAATAACTTCCGCCCCATCACCAATCTCCCTTTCAAAGATCACAGAAAAATGCGTTGCAAAACAACTTTCCCAACACATTATGGACAATATTCACCTCAACATGTTCCAGTCTGGCTTTATTCAAAATTGCAGCACTAAAACAGCCCTGCTGTGAGTGATCGATGATGCGCTGCATATTCTCAATTCTGGGGAAATGTGCCTTCTGATTTTTCTTGTCCTCTCTGCAGCCTTTGACACTGTTAATCACAACACCCTCCTTAACACTCTTCAACAGAGAATGGGCATGGAAGGCACAGTACTCAAATGGACAGATCCCAAATGATCAAGATTGTGAACAGTTGCTCGTCTTCACTGGTGGCTGGTCAAGGCGTTCCTCAAGGTTCTATCCTTGCTCCCACTCTGTTTAATCTCTATCTGGAACCATTAGGAAACCTACTAAGCAAATCTGGAATCCTCTACCATCTCTATGCGGATGACACCCAAATCTACCTCAAGGTGTCTTCCTCTCATGATCTCTCACTACTCAACTCTACTCTCAACTCTATTCACAACTGGATGTTAGTTCACCAACTCATTCTCAATCCCTCCAAAAAGGAATTCCTCCTCTTATCTAGCTCTCTCTCCCCATCTCCTGTTCAATCCTGGATGGATCAGTTGAATTTACTCAACAGTAAACCCGTCATTGTTGACTGCGCTAAATTCTTAGGTGTCATTCTTGACAAAAGACTCAACCTAATCTCACACATCGATTCCATTGCCAAAAGCGCACGCTATTAGCTGCACCTTCTATGGGGGATTCGTCGGTTCTTCCCGGAGAATGACCTAAAAACCTTAGTCCAATCGCGAGATCTCTCTAGACTGGATTATTCTAATTCTCTTCTGACTGACCTTTCCGAATCTCACCTCTCCCCCCTCAAATCCGTCCTCTATTCAGCAGCTTCCTTCATTTCAGGGTCCAAACGAAGTGACCACATCACTCTTATCCTGTCTTTTCTACGATGGCTTCCCATCGAGGCTAGACCTGTCTACAAAACAGCGTGCATCACCCACAAAGCTTTGCACTCTTCCTCCCCTCGCTATCTGGCGCATAAACTCAAATTGTCTGGAGGCTCAAGACCTTCTCGGAATGCAGAAAAGTTCCTGCTTCAACCCCCCTGCTTCAAAATGGAAAAATGTGTGGCGCAATCGTTCTGAGGAAATGCAGTGAGAATCTGGAACTCGCTTCCTCCTTTGCTCCGTGCCATCATCCATCCAGATCTTCAAAGCGGACCTCAAATCTCTTTCATTCCAAAGACACTTTTGGAACTAATTCCCTCCTTCTCAGACCCTTCCAGGAAGTTCTTTAGTCATTGTAAATTTGTCATATATATTTATATTTTTGTTTGTACATTCTGTGCTTGCTGTGTTTAATATTGTATTCATTTTGCCTGCGTTGTTTTTATTCTATGGCCTGCTATTTTTCACCAGGAAGTTCTTTAGTCATTGTAAATTTGTCATATATATTCATATTTTTGCCTGTACATTCTGTGTTCCTTTTGCCTGCGTTGTTTTGATTCTATGGCCTGCTAACTTTGTTTGTTCCATTCCTGTTCTCTCATGTAACGTAACTGGTTCTATTGTACAGTGCTCTGACACCTTCAGGTAAATTCTGCGCTTTATAAAAATGCAATAAATAAATAAAATAAAATAAATAAAAGAACCATGCTTGTTCCCCACACACACCAGGAACCGTTCCACGCCTCTTAGCACCATTGCAGCCAGTGCATAACCCCCATGCCTACCGGGGTCATGGGTGTACATATGGCACTGCATAGTATAGGTGCTCCCCCTCCTCTTTTCCCTTCCCCAGTACCTCGGGAACACTGTGCAAGCTACCCTCACCCCATGGCGCCTAATACGGGGACCATGACTACCGCTGAATGCCCAGAGGTCATCCTTCTCAGGGGCGCATGCCCCAACTATCCCTCCCCTGAATTGCATCTCTTCCTCAGATCCGCAGCTTCCCTTAGGGCTGCACCTAGCACCTAAATGGCACATCATTGACAATGCATGGATCAACACAATCGAGGTTCACCCCCTTCCCCCTTCCTGCTCCTCCCATCCTGGACCCTCCCCATGAGAACAGGACAACACTTTGCACCTCCTAAATCTCCAGACCAACACTGCATGTGGTTGATCCCCCTTTAATGAGTGTTGATTACTATGGATGCTGCTGTATCGATTTTCTACATTTTACAATAAATAATTAAAACACAAAAAAGAAAAGACCCACACAACTGGATTGCTGAGAGGTCATCAGAGGCCATGCCTCCTTTCTCCACTACTCTGCAAACGGTTGGGGGAAGACATCCACTTTAGTCCTGAGACCCTCAGGAGTTAAGTGGCTTCATTCCCCAACCAGATGGTGCGTTTGCAGGGGTGTGGCCTCCAAAGACCTCTCAGCACTCCACCTGTGTAGGATATCCTGGATGCAATAGAAGGTCTTTTTGGCCCCCAAGGACCTCTGCAGCCCTAGGGAGTTCCTCCCCCTTCTAGCAGCACACCAGGAGGTGCGTTTGCAGAGTGGTGGAGAAAGGGGCGAGGTCTCTGGCAACTTGCTGTAGTGTTTTATTTGAAAATGTATTTATTTATCTTTTAGGGAGGGGTGCTGAATGCCCCCGCCCTTCCCTAGGCCATTTTGGGCACAAGTGACCTCATCCCCGGGGCCAGACATTTTTTCAATAAGGAGGCGGGTCTTGCGGCGCCTCTCCCTGGGTCAATTTTAGCCCCCAGCCTCCTTTTTTCATCTTTTTCATTAATTAGTGGGAGGGGGCAGAGGGGCACCCCTACTGGACTGATAGAGGCCCCGGAGATGCCATCCACTGTTGCCCCGCCTCCTTTAAAAAACATTTTTTATTAATTAATAGCAGGGTGGTTGAGTTCCCCCCTCCCAGGCTGATTCCAGCCCCATGGATTCAATCCTCCAGGGCCCTGCCTCCTTTTTTTCAATTAATTATTTGGAGGGGGGGCTGAGCGGACCCATCCCTTGGCCTCTAGTCTGTGTGCCCTGGTCCCACCCGCGGCACCCAGACACGTTGATGGGTACCACAAGGGTAGCCTGAAGGCCCTTTGGGCCCTGACACCTTCTAGCATCCTGTGGGATCTGGCATTGCTTTTGCACAGAGGAAGCTGCTAACATGCAGCTCCCTCTGTCCAAAAGCAATTTTGCTCCGCTTTGTGCAAGCCCCCGCTAAGCCATAGAAAATGGCAATGTCCCGGGGGGGCACCCCAGGACCTTGCTGTAGATGGCCCTGGGATGTGGCGGTCCACAGGGCTATCTTGAGCTCCAGGAGGGGGCATTGTGACTCCTCCTTTGTTTACACTTGCCCCAGGGAGGTGGTGGTCAAAAGGTGCTGCATCAGGGCCCTGCACCCCAAGCACTAAATGTAAAAAGCCCCGGGGAGGTGGATGACCTCAGGGCTGCATTGAGGTCCGTGTGACCCCATTCCTTTGTTTATTGATGAAACCCTGGGGAGGTGGCTGTCCCAGGGGCTTAGGAAGGTTCAAGAGGCACCCATTTATAAAACAATAAGCTTCGGGAGGTGGTGGTCCCTGGGGCTGTACAGGGACCGCTTATATTTAAAAAAAAAGAAGTATTGGGAAGGTGGTGGTCTCCTATGGCAATATTGAAGCCCAGGGGAGGGGGGGCATGCACACCCCATTATTAAAGTAAAATGCCCCCGGGACCTGGCCCACCTGAAGGCCGATAATAAACGAAGCATGTGAGCCCGGGCTTTGTTTTTGTTTTACATTTTCATCCGGATCCCTCCAAAATGTTTTTTTAAAGTATTTTTTGGGCCCTGGGAGTCCCAGTGGGACCTTCCAAGAATCCTAGGAGGGGAGGATGTTTCTACCCTGTCGTCTAATATTTTTGTTTAACTTTCTTTGCTGGACTCGGTTCAACAGAGTCCCAAGATGACTGCCAAAACAACAACTATACCTTCCTGCTGGCAGTCACCTGTAGGTATTTATAGTTAGGACCAGAGTTTCCATAGAAAAAGTGTATTTTGTTTTGCCAAGAACTTTGGTGGCGATTGAAGAATCTACTGTGCTAAATGTTTTAGGTGATTTGTCAAGCGGGTGCCGAGAAAAACGAGGAGGTTCCAAAACGCGTTTTCTCCATGTTATGTCTATGGGAATTTTCCATTTTTTGAATACAAGTACAGCCCTGTTGAAGGATTCTGCACATGCACAGAACTTTACGCAGAAAAACAGGACCTTGGACTATAGGGGTTGTACCTTCCTACCACCTTAGTACCCAAAATCCCAAAACCGACTCGCTATAGTATCCAATTTATTCTCCTACATAATCACCAAGCTACAAATGGCTACTAATGATTAGACAATCCAGAACACAACACTCCTGACTCTCTCAGGAATTGCAGTAGCAAGGCATACCATTTTGCTCACTCACCCATACTTGTCCACAATAAGAATTGTCAGAGTCATAGTTATAGTTCAAAATGTTTATATTAACTTTTGTGCTCTATAATGCAGTATACAAGCCACTACCAGCAGCAAAAAGCATTAACCTAAAACAGTTAACATTGTTAAATTTCCATGGAATATAAATGGGGTTGTCATCATATACAGGACTACAAGGCCTAACCACCCTGCCTTTGGTAAGGTGAAGTTTATTATATAAAGGACAATGTCTGGGCTTTTTCATCAGACCCCATACCTGAGTGCCTAGATGGAAGTTTTACATCATAGGAACAGCATAGCTCTTCTCCCTGGAAAGGTCCCTCTCCAAGTGTGTGTGTGGACGTCATGCATCCCCGTAATATCGAAGCACGAGTTCACAGCATTGCAGCTGGGTTAGCATGTTTTGTCTAGGTGCTAGGGACTGACCAGAACAGAATAACTTGCACATCGTGTTCAGACTAAACTCCAGGAACAGGCAGAGAATGCAGAAAGCAGACAGTTCTCATGTGAAAGGCACAAACAGAGTCTTGCAAAATAAAGTCATGTAGTAACGTGCGCAAAAGCAGCATCATGGCAGTAGAGCTCATGCTAACTCAGCAATGTCGACAATGACCCTAACGGCCATATAACAGCCTGTACAGCTGAATGAAACTACATCACATTTACATATATAAATATATAAATTAAATGGGGGATAAAGTCCCCTTGGCTCCAGAAGGACCTTGGGGGCCAAGAAGCCCTCCTGGTACATCCTGTGAGCCCTAAGCGGCGGATTTCCTGAGAGCTGGTAGGAGGCCCAGTGCCCTTTCTCCAGCGCTCTGCAAATGTTACTGCTAGTTAAAACACCTAAGAAATTCACTGAAAAAAACAAAGGTTACAGGGACGTTACAGTTGGGAATTAACATTTTTAAAAAGCTTAGAAATTCACTGAAAAAAACAGAGGTTTCAGGAATGTTATAGTTAGGCTGACATTTTACTTGTTCAAAACCAAAAGAATTCAGCTATTATATTTGCCTGTATTAACTATAACTTGCGCCCCTGCAATACACTGCTTATGACCTCGCATATTACATCAATCATGATATGGTCAGTGACATTACTGCTGACATTATGCACAAAATGTTTGATGCACCCCCTCACACCCCAATAAAACCTTTCATACACCAATCCAACTTTCACTCTACCATTCTCAAAACCATTGACATACTCATTTTATTTATTTATTTGAGGTTTTATATAGCACAAACATGACCCGTTAGGGTATCAGAGCACTTTACAGGGATAAACATGTTGCGTACAGTGTATACATAGGCAGAATACAGGGATGGGGTTAGGGAATTGACTACAGTAGGGCAATAGTCTTAGCTATATTCCATAAACAGTACAGTACCAAAATCAGCAAGCGACATTTCACCAATAAAATAAGAGGAACAATTGATACATGGAGAGGGCCAAGCAATATGGGAGACTGTGCACAGAAAAACAGGTCATGAAAAGGCGCAATGCACAGTAAGGGGGAGTTATTGAAGGAATTTGCTCATTAGGAAGATGTTTGCTTCCTTTTTGAAGCGTGACAAAGTATGAATTCTTCTGATAAAGGGAGATAGCGAGTTCCAGATTATTGGTGCCGCCCTAGAGAATGCACGCCTATATGTTTTTACATTGCAGAAGTGGGGTTGCTGGAGCAACGGTCTCTGGCAGACCGGGAGTTTCTGGTTCTCCCAGATATCACAATTTTCTGGGCGAGATACTTCGGGGAGTTCGTGTACAAGGCTTTTTGAGTGATGCAGTCCAGCTTGAGCTGGATTCTGCCTTCAAGAGGATGCCAGTTCAAGGCCTTCTGATGTGGTTAAATGTGGTCACAATTTCTTTGAGCCTGGTGGGAGTCTAGCTGCTGCATTGAGGCAAGCTTGTAGAGGGGCCTTCAAAGTCTTTGGTAGACCAGATATGGTGGAGCAGCTGTATTCAATTCTGGAGATAACTAATGCCTGAAATGGTCGCAGTATCAAGGAAGGTTTTAGTTTTCTCAAGTAGCTCAGATGGAACCTGGCAATTTTGGCCATCTAATTGATGTTTTCACGCATATTCAGGTTGCAGGCCAAGGATATCCCAAGCGATTAGGCACAATCCTGTATCGTTGGCATGCAGTTGAGTGTTGTTATAGAGTTAATCCATTCAGGGATGTCATTGGATATTTTTTGGGGGGGTGAGAAAGAACTCAGTTGTATGGGCTTTCAATTGAATGGCCATTGAACAGTCAGATTCAGGGCATCATTCACATGGGTAATCTCCTAAAGAGAGGAGATTTTGATGTATATCTGAGTGTCATCGGTGTACATGTGAAAGGAGATTTTAGGTGTGTGAAGAATTTCAGCTAGTGGTTCAAGGTAGAGATTAAAGAGAGTAGGGGATAGAGCAGAGCCGTGAAGGACACCGATAGAGATCGGGGAAGGAGCAGATAGGTTGTTGTTGACTTAGAATCTCTGGGTGCGGTTCTGGAGGAAGGAATCAAACCATTTGATGATTGTACCTCCTAGGCCCATCCTGTGTTCAAGGTGTTCAGGAAGCTTCTCATGGTTAATTGTGTCAAAAGCTGAGGAGAGATCCAGAAGGATCCGGAGACAGGTTGGTCCAGGGCTAGGAGAGCAACGTTTGCGATGTGAAGAATAGTGGTTTCAGTGCTATGTCGAGGCCTGAACCCAGATTTGAAATCATCAAGTAAATTGAAATCAGCAGTGTTGGCTTAGTTATAGCTGCACACATTTCTCCAGCACTTTTGCAAGAAGGGGAATATTCTAAATAGGTCTGAAGCTGTCTGGAATTTCCGGGTTCAGAGTGTTTTTTCAGGATGGGGATGACTTGCCCACTTTTCAGGGAGTCAGGTAAGGAACCTTGGAGAAGGGAAGCATTGATAACTGTAGTCCAGATGGGAAGGATGAGTTGGGAGGTCAGTGCAAAGCAGTTGGCGGGCAGAGGGTCGTTGAAGTGGGTGTTGGGTTTTAAGGAGCCTAGAATTTTAGAGATGGACTGGTCATCATAAGGTTCGAAGTTGAACCAGTGAGCCTTGTTTTGGGGTTTTGTTTGGAGGGGACGAGAGGGGAGAAGGGATCCAGTAGGAGGAGAAGGGCAGTTTGAGGTGGCATTGAATTGATTACCTAGCGAGTTTATTTTGGTTGTGAAGAAGGAGGAGAACTCATCGCAGATTATTAGGGATTTAGTTGTTTCTTTTGATGACTAAGCTAGTTTGTATGATTGAAGTTTGACTATCTTGAAGAGTTTGCGGGGTCTGATCATGGCATTTTACAGTTCTGTTTTGAAGAGCTCTTTTTTTGGACGAGAGGATATTCTTGTTGTAAGTATTTCTGGCTTGGCGGAAGTGTTTAAGATCAGAGGCTGAGGGGTGCTGTCTTCAGTTTCTTTCTTTAGGTCAGGGAGCCCTCCTTTCGCTATTGAGTGGTCCGCTGAACCAGGCACCTTTTGAGCTTTAATGGGGCCAGATCATCCAAAATGTTAGTCATGGTCGAATTGTATTGCTCTGTGAGGTCGTTGACCTTACAAAGATTAGGGGGGAAGAAGGTCGCAACGAGCTGTCAGCTTCTCGAGGTCAAGGCTCTTACTGTCACTGAGCCAGCATTTTAGTTTCACTGGTTGCCCAAGACATTTCAGGCAGTAGTCAGGTATTGTGAAAGTGATGGTGTGGTGGTCTGACCAGTCACATGGATCAATAGAATTCAGCCTGACTACTGATGCCTTAGCGATTATTCAATTCAATCCAAAGTGGCTCCGTTAGTGTGGGTAGGTAGGGTGCATGCCTGTGTGAGTGATTGGTCAGTGAGGAAGACTTTGTCAGCGTTGATTTGGGAATTATTGGGGTTGTTCAAATGCAGATTAAAGTCATCAAGTAAAATGTCACTGGAGTGGGGGCAGACCTTAGCAGGGATGATTCCCATGAGGAGATCTGCGAAAGTGTCGTTCTTGCCCAGGGGGTGGTAGAGGATGTGTAATTTGCATAACTGAGTAGTGTTGTTACTAATGGAGAGAGCAAGATATTCACAGGAGTCCATTGGTTCTGCATGTAGTTCTTTGACAAGGAGGTCTGAGCGGTAGATGCATGCAATGCCTCCCCTTTTTGTATTTGTCTATCAAGTCTAATATTGTTCTAGCTAGGTGGTACCAATAAATCAAGATACGGAGATGAGGAATCTTTGAGCCACAACTTGGTTAGGATAGCTACATTCATGTTATGGCTTAGGATGGGGCAGCGATGTACGAGGCGTGTTTCACAGCTGAACGACAGTTAATAAGGAGGCCAGAGAGTGGAGCATCTTTACAAATGTTGTAAGAAGGGGAGGTTAATTGTAATTGTGTTAAGTTGTTGCTGTTTACCCCTCTATTATGAATGGAAGATGATCTTTTGGTGTTGATTGCGATTGTGGGAATCAGGCAATCAACTTCCTTGTTAGTAGGATGGGGGCGTTGGGGACGGTCATGTAGGATGTAAGGAGGGCAAGAGTTTGCTCCTCTGAGAGCTAGTTTGGAAGTATGTGAGGTCGAAGGAGTCTGCTGGTCAGTGGCATGGGCTGGAAGGTGGGAATGGTGAGCAGGGGAAGGTTGAGTTAAGGGAGGGCTTCTGGCCTGGAGGCGGAGCTTCCAGCTTGGAGGTGGAGCTTGCAGCCCAGAGGCAGAGCTTCCGGCTTGCTTGGAGGTGGGGATTTAGCCATGGCTGAAATCTCCAGCTGTGGGCCGGAAGCTCTGCCTCAGGGCCGGAAGCCCCACCTCTGGGCCGCAAGCTCCGCCTCCAAGACAGAAGCTCCGCCCCTGGGCCAGAAGCTCCACCTTTGGGCCGGAATTTCTGACCCGAGTGCGGACGTAAAGTTAGTAGTCGTAAATCCATTCTGTGAACAGCAAAAGTAGCAAGTACATTCTGTGAATACCAAAAGTAGTAAGTTTAGGATTTTGTCTTAAGTTAGTTCTGTGAATCGGGCCCTCAGACACCCATAGAGGTACTCAGGCAAGGAATCACTCACCCATACACAAACTCTCATACCCACTCACACACCTATGCAGGCAATTAGACTGACAGATACAGACGTTCATGCAACAAGTCACTCACCCATATATTCACTGAGACCCTTAATCAAGAAAATTAAAGACTGAACATATTCAAAACTCACCAAGAGATCATCTCTGTATTTGTTGGCTTATATTATGAACTGCATATGTCTACACTAATCAAATGTTACATCTAAATTATGTGTGCCTAGGTTTATGCTCTAATTCTTTATTGTGAGGGAATGTTTCCTGCACTCAATTGGGGGGTTATAGGGCTTATCCTCTCACCTAGTTGCACCATATAGTGACATCTTTACTTTAGAACTATTGCGTCCACTATAAGCAGAGCGCCTAGAAAATCTCTGGCCACTCAAAAACCCTTTTACTTGGCGAGTATCACTTTCTCACACTTACTTCAATCAACTTTGGGCTCTGACTATCCATATAGACGTGCTTTTCCAAGCTCCTTTTTTTCCCATGAACATCTCTAGATTCTTCCTCTATCTATAAACCGAGCACATACTCTTTGTATTTCCTGTTTTTTTGTGGCCATCTCAAATGGCTCTCTGTGGCTTTCCATAAAAACCTTGGAGATGCTATTTGGTACGCTATTGATTTTTTGGGGATTTTTTAGCTGGCACAAATGGCCCAAAAGTATAACAGTGCTAGGCTAATTTTTTTAATTATAACTCAGATGGGTGTTTCACAACATGGGTGCAAGTTTTTGGAGGACCGAACATTTATGGGTGGCTACCACAAAGTAGTTCCAGAGTTCAAAACATTCATGATAGATGACACAGGTTACAGCACTGTTAAGGCTGTGTTCTCCTGTCCGGTTCCAAACACAGATGAGTGTGGAGCTGAACCCAGTGTTAAATTTTGGTCCACAAGCACCTACTGGTGGTTAGATGGTCAGCATTTTAGTCAGATGGTAGAAGTTACTGTTGTTGATGGTGGAGATGTATTATATTATACTAGCAGCCCGTCACGACCTTGTCCGGGAGCAACAGGCTTCCCCAACCCCCGCCCGCCCCGACATTGTCCAGCAGCCCGGACTCTGCCCGGCCCGTCCCCCGACTGCCCCGACCCCCGCCTGCCCCGACATGGGTCCCCTTACCTCAGCCGCCGCTCCTCCCGCCTGTCCGCTGCTCGTACCGGCGCTGGTCTGTCCGCTGCTCCTCACGTCACCGCTCCTCCCCTGCGCCATGTCCGCCGTTCCCTTACCTCAGCCACCGCTCCTCCAGCCTGTCCGTTGCTCGCACCACTGCTGGCCTGTCCGCTGCTCCTCACGTCACCTCTCCTCCCCGCGCCATGTCCGCCGCTCCTCGTCGCGCTCCTGGACGCCGCTCCTCCCCGCGCTCCTGACGTGAGCATGCACGTCGCGGCCTGTGCTACTTCGGAGGGACTACTTTTTTTTTACTGT
Source organism: Lissotriton vulgaris (assembly GCF_964263255.1). Lineage (NCBI taxonomy): Eukaryota > Metazoa > Chordata > Amphibia > Caudata > Salamandridae > Lissotriton > Lissotriton vulgaris. The sequence goes on from NC_141691.1 coordinate 1,444,369,310, forward strand.
AAATTTTTTAAATAACGTTTTTTTTTTTTAAATTTATATAGCCTATAACCATCTACACACCCTGACGATTCCAACGGTGTATTGGGTGTGTGGATTGGTGCTGTGGTTCCCGAGTTTACCCGCCTCAAAGGCTGAAAGTTCTTCCTTTATTATAGTAGTATAGATGGAGCTCAATAACTAACAGACAACTGAGCAGTTTATTTTCTCTCCTCTTCTCTAAACAGGAATTGAAGGGGTGGTGCAGCAGCCCACTGTGTTTTCCCTGGAGATTTGGAAATTAAAGGATGTTCAGCCAGGATCCCTTGCACAACTTAGAAAGTTTTTCATTACAAAAATGAGATTATGGTAAAGCTAGACGAAAATAAAAATTAAAATGCTAATTGCACACAGTTTTTCTAGTTGCTCAAATAACTAATTATTACAGAATGAAATGAGAAATGGATGCAAATTACAAATCTTTTCTTATGGAGTTATTAACACGAAAAATATATATATCTTTTAAAAATATTCTTTGTCTCCCATTTTCTTGCATACATTTTGCAAAACAAAATGGCAGGGCTTCCTGAACCTTCCTGTCTTATTTCACCCCTCCCCCCTTTGATCCAAATCAGAATTTAAAGACTGTTTTTGAGCAAAGCCAAGAAAAGAAGGGAAAATACACACTTGGGCAAAAGCATACATAAAATCTAACATCATGATTTTCACCCTTAGTTGATAATAAGAAAAAGAAAAAAAAAGACAACAGAGAGCGAACCCCCACCCTCCTTATCAAGAAATGGGTCCGCGAGATCCCTCTATCTCATTGATGTAATATAATGTAGTGTATTTTGTAAAGTGCACAGCTGTCCCAACGGGGCGTCCCGGCGCTGTATAATGCTGTGAAACCCTACCTGGCTCTCCCTGTGAGATGCTCCTCCTGGGCACCCCCAAGGGTCTCCTAGAGATGTTAAAAAGAAGTCTAGCTACGGCATTCTGTATAATTTGCCGTTTTTTCAGCAAATACCCGGGAATGCCAATGAACAGAGCATTGGTATAATCAAGACGGGAGAGAATCAAAGCATAGGCTACCATCACTTTGGCCTCTCTAGGGAGCAGGGGGAAGATCTTTCTAAGGGTACCAAAGCAGACACCAGTCAGTTTTTTAACATGGTCAGCGAACCGGAATTCCTCACTGAACCATAACCCTAAGTTTTTTGCAGGGCCTCCCTCACAGTTAGGGCAAGGGAAATCAGGGGGCCACAGAGATTGTCTGAAGGCTGGGGGGAACTGGCCGTACAAGAGGACTTAAATAAACCAAAAGGGGAAAGGTAGAGGTAGTATGATAGAATCAACTTCCAATTTAAATGTTTACAATCAATGAGGTTCTATAAAATGTGTTCTTTATTGTTATTTTTATTTTAGTTATAGTGAGATGTAAATACAGTGAGGAGTGTTGCTGATCCTTGTGGATGACAAGGAAAAGCACCAATGTAACACCTAGCGTAAAGTGAGGGGAAAGGGTAAAAGTAAAATCCAAAGCCTCCCCCTCCACCCAATCGCCCGAGACTTCGCTGGTAAAAGACCACGAGTTCCTAAACACCACTGCTGTTCCCCCTCCTCTCCTGGTTCTACAGTCGACAAGCCAAGCTGTGAAGAAGCGTCACAGTTCACCCTGCCAGAGGTGGTAAAAGCGATAAAAAACTTCTGCCAGGCAAAGTTCCTGGATTGGACAAAGTTCCAGGAGATCTTTTCCTGCACAAGATAAAAAAATCTGGGGACCCTATTTACAGACCCTATTCAATGCCATTCTGAAGGGTATGCCAATCCCCAAAACGTAGGCAGAAACCGAAATAGTCCCAATTTTCAAAAAAGCTTCCCGCCTCCTACTAGCCAACTACAGACCGATCAGTCTGATTGACGTGACACAACAGCTCTTTGCGAGACTAATGCTCACCCGCCTACAAGGTTGGATGAATGACCACCTGATGTGAAGCCCATACCAGGCGGGCTTTAGGAAGAACACCTCCCAATTGACCAAATTTATAGACCACAACTAATTCTGTAGAAAACGGTGAGAATGGAGGGTGGAAGCCTTTATGTAATCTTTGCAGAACTAAAGTCGGCTTTCGACTTACTGCCCAGAGGGAAACTGTGGGAGGTACTTACAGAACTAGGGATTCCCCCCTATCTCCTGAACATACTTGTTAGACTACATGATACAAACTTTGACAAGTGAGAAGTGGGAAGGGAGGAGAAATGACTGTGCAGTTTCCACCAGTTGACAGAGGCGTAAGGCAGAGCTGTGTGCTCGCACCAACCCTGTTTTGCCTCATTGTCAATGCTTTAATGGCCCAACTTACTGAGGTGAGGGAAAACGATGCTCCCAAACTGGCAGACACCAAGGTCCCCACAATCATGTTTGCCGACGACACCCTCCTAATGTCCAAATCTCCTACAGGCATACAAAGGATCTTGGACTGTTTTGGCGCTATCTGTAATAAACGGGGATTGGAGATAAATACCCTAAAAACAAAGTTCATGGTTTTTAATCCACTAAAATACTTCAGCCCAACCCCAACTTAGATGGCCTCAGACTGGACAGGGTGACTGTATGTGAATATCTAGGGGTCACCCTGACAGAAAACATGGAGTGGGGCCCACAAATTGCCAAATCGAAACTTGAGCTAGCGCAGATATAGAGGGGAATCTTTAAATTATCAAGAAATTCTTCCTTCAAACCTGCTGTACCTGCAGTAGAGATTTACAAGATGCAAGCCATAGGTGTTACCCTATACGGGCCGAATTATGGGGGCACTTCTGCTGTCAAGATCTGAGCAAAGTAGAAAACAGCTTTATGGGGCAAATTTTGGGTCTCCCTTCCACCAATTGGGGAGGAAATAGGATTAAACTCCTCACGTTCTGGCACAGATTATGGGTGAAACCCGAGTTGAATGTGTATAGAACGGAATTGAAGGAGATATTGAGTATTCCTACTTGGCAAAAATCCTCTGGTTCACTCATGTAAAAAAAGAATGCAGCAGGCTGGGCAAACTGAGCCTTTGGACTACCCCGGATGAAGCTTGCCCTTCAATATCCCGTTCTGATCTAGTGAATGCCTATCAAATGAGCAAGCTAGAACAGGTGCTAGGGACCCCATCCACTGTACGATTGACAGCTAAAGTCCTATCGCTGAAGGAGGAATATTCATTGAGGCTTCTCTAGACAATATTCATCCACCCCGTCAAGGAGACTTTATGTTCAGTTTACACTGTTCACCCTCCCGCTCTGAGCTTTTTCTGGCAAATAGACAGGCGCGGTACTGAGGGAGTACCCAGCCTGCAGCTGGGAGGATGAATCTGAGCTTCCTGTATCTTTTTTTGTCCAGCCTATAAAACAGCAAGGAAATCTTGGATTGTTCCTCTGTGCAGGAATTTAGGGTTTGCACACTGTGCAGAGGCATTCAGAGTTTTAAAATATGACACCAGCAGACCCATTGTATTTGCTGTATCGCAATTGTTTACCTCTATGTGGCGCAGGCGCTGGAAGTTGGTAGGCAAGATCAAACATTAACAAAATCAATCTTGTCCTCATAAACTATAGGTTCTGCAAAGAATTTCTATCCCTATCTAGTTTAAATTCACAAAACAAATGAAGACGGTATGTTTTTAGAAGTATAAGTCACTGTCTGGTTTTATTTAGTTATCACTTGTACCGAGGAACTGACATTGTATGGCTATTTTAAATTTTTAGACAAATTCACATTATTTTGGACCATGTCTGTTAATACTCATGGGCTTCTACCAGGGCATTGTTTCATCAGCCAGTGCCTCTGTCTCTGTAATTATCCAACCTATATGAGCTCATGAATGACAGTATATTGGTGAGGTGCCATTGTATATTTGTTTCTACTGTTAGATCCATGTAGGTGCTGTAACTAGATCGATGCAAACAAGTATGGCAAACACTGTATAATTTTAAAGTGACGTGAATTTTAATGTACTATTTTTCTATGCACGGTTATTTTGTCACTCGACCGGATTAAAGTTTTACGAAAAAAAATTACTAAACCAGGTTTTAAAACACTGTGGGGAATATTCTCAAGAATGTGCGATAATCATTGCCAAAATCGATAAATGCAATCTTTCATATCGCCATCTATTGCGGGAAAATAACTCTGTGTTAACTTACTGGTCACAACACGCCGGTAACATGCAATAGTTTCCCTCTAACACGTTAAATGTCCGCGATAAAGTCACTGGGACAGCGATAAAAATCTAAACTCCAACGTGAAAAAAGATGCGATTGGACCAATCGCGATAAAAAAAGCAGCGATAATCTTTGCCAGGCCTGCCATTCACACACGTCAGGCAGGAAAAATAACTATAAATGTAGAAAAAAACAACTAACAAACCAAAACAACTGCAAAGCACATTGGAGGTAGCCGGAGCAAGTACAGAGGATAACCAGAACCCCATAAGTCCCACGGAGGACCAGCCTGGAACCTCGGTGTCAGGGAAGGGCAAGAAGAAGAAGAAGAGGAAGGCGCAGTTCAGTCCGCAGGAAAACAGAATCCTGATAACGAAGGTGATCGAACACCATCAACTACTGGTCGTCGCCTCCACTGTGTCATTGGCAACAAAAACTGGAATATGGCAGTCCATCGTGGACAAGGTGAATGCAGTCGGAGTGCTGAGGAGGGTAATGGAAGAGGTCAAGAGGTGCTGGAATGATGTGAAGAGCAAAACCAAGCAGAAGGCAGCAATACAGACTGGAGGTGGGAGTCCAGTACCACAGGAGGAGCTGGATGAGATGGAGGAAATGGTGTCCACAGTCATCAGTGTGGAGACGGTGGCAGGAGTTGGGGGACCAGACACTGCTCAACATGACCTGACACAACAGCAGCAGGGTGAGTTATGACCAGGAACTGTGGGGACAGGTAGAGATGGCACAATGGCACACATGCACAAGTAAATATAGCACAGTGCACACCACAATGATTCTGGAGAATGTCCCTGACCCCCTTGGCACACTGGAGCACACCTAGAAACTGCAAGTAGGCCCCCGTCGACTATGCGCCCAGAGGGGGCCCTTCCCACACTCCACCAATCTCACAACCAACCCATGCGCATGTGCTAAACCCAGCAAAGCGGCATGTCTGTGTGCAACACTGACAATGTAAGTGACACTGCATTACGAATAGCATTGCTGCAGTCAATATATCATGAAATGTTGCACGCCACAACACTGAGGTGGCTGAGTGTCGACCACATCTATAAAGAAGCCGGTCACACCCTGATAAATCCACGTGCACAAACAACCCCTGACGTCACCAACACATCTGCGGACAAACCATGCCCCAGACTCCCAACCCCCACCAAGAGTCCAATGTACCCAAGTCTGCAACATCTCTGCATAAGCAATGAAGTCAAGACACACCGCATGAAAGGGATAAGGGACAGCAAAGTCAGAGCTGCAGGGACAACTCTCCCAAAAGGCAGCACACACACATAATATTCAGAGCACATAAACACTGACAACAATGTGGTACAAACCGCAACACGTTCACAACCGAACAGAGGACACAACGGGTGCAGCTTGTGTGTAGAAACTGGCCAATCACATTTTGTATAGCAGGGAAATGTGAGATTATATTGTACAAGTACAAACACACATCTGTGATGTTGTCCAAATGTCCACTGTCCCGCATCAAATAGGCAGCTCCTCCCAAACAGTCATAATGTACACTGTCATAAAGTCTGTATGTAAAAATGTAAAATGCATCACCATACAAGTGAACACAATGTAAAACTGCATCTCCCCTTCACATTGTAGAGGGAGAATCAACACCCCCTGCAGAGCAGACACAACAACTCTTCACTCATGACGAAGAGGACCTCACCACCTTTGACACCGACACCCTCCAACAGCTCATGGACAGCCTCGGCACACCACCTCCAGCAGCAGGGCACCCCATGCCCAGACCACTCAGCAGGAGGTACCCACCACCACGGCTGCCTCCCAGGACCCCCACAAATAACTCATGGCCTTCCAAAACCGTGTGTTGGGGTGCAAGAAGAAGATGGCTGAACAGGTGCAGTGGGGTTCGACCTCATGGCATCCAAACTAAATGCCATACGTGGCTGTCTAAGTCCCACCTGGACCACTCTCCATCCCTAACGGACCCCACAGTCCACTCCATGCCCTCCAACGATCCATGGCTGACATTGCTGTAGTCCTGACTCTGAGACTAGGACAACTGTCTAGTCAGAGTGGCTCCAGCGATGTCACCCGGGAGTTGGGACACATGCGGAGGATCATGGAGTGAAGACCCTCATCATGGCATTGCTGCCACAAGGCCTGGCACGGATGAATGCTGCTTCTACCACTCCATCCACATATCTGCCCCCTGAATTGTCAGTGCCACACAGTTTAGCAGGCATTCCAAATTTGGCCCCTGATTTGTCACTGCCACACAGTGCTGGAAAAAAGAACACCACCACCCACATGTGAGGAACATGAAACAGCAGAGGAAGAAGATGTGAATGAATCTGCCTTACTGGTAGGAAGGAAGCAGTAGCATTCATCTCTGCCATATGGCCTGTTTCTGCTTGGTTCTGCCCTCTGCATCATCACCTTCCACTGTCCTCCGATACACTCTGCAACACTCACCTTGGACCTCGACATGGACTGCCATATTCTGTTTGGTTACCAATGACACAGCAATCAGACTGCGGACTGAACTCTTCCTCTTCGGATGAACTTGTCATTCTCTAAAGGACTCAAGCTGGCCCTCAATAGAGCAACAATGTAAAGTGGGGTTTGCATGGCACTGTACCTCTGGAAGTATGGATGAATGTAGGGTCAGTGACTCCCCCTTAGGTCCATGTTGCTCATGTTGTGGGACTTGAGTCACAGAGTGCAACATTACCGATTGCCATCCGGGTGGCACCGACACTACAACAGAGACACACACATTAGTTACTTCCTTGTCCAGCACAGAACGGAACCACGCCCAGAGCCCCAGGGCCATTGTTCACACGCCTACGCTGGAATGGCATACGCCAGGCCAGCCCACTCCGCTTATGCTTACAAGGGGGGGGGACGACAATATTACATATCCCAGGTCTTCCCTGTAGGGATCTGCTGTTCACAGGTCTTGTTGTCAGCATGCCACTCCCTGAGTGTGAAGATTAGCAAATTCTCAGAATAAACCCTATGATGATGCTGTCACGTTAAATAAAGGCGGAAAACCAAGATATACCGCCCCTATCTTGTGTACGTGAATGAGGGTTTTTACAGAACGAAAAACATGACCCTGGTACGCAAACCAAGTGGTCCACTCTCCCCTCTTTTGATTATTTGAATCTTCGTCTGGAAGCCGAATGAACCTTTGCTACTCCTTCCCTCCTTTTTGATTATTCTGCAAATTGGCAGCAATCAATGTTGTTTGAGGCAAGTGGAGCGAGTCTTCACACTCTCCAGTGCCAGCTAGTAAAAGGTCATGCCAGCAGTCCATATGTTTCGTGAGATCATCCACCATTTCCCTATTTACTAATGTATACATAGCAGCCAATGTTGGTGGTGACCTCAGCAATAAGTCAATCAAAGTGACCCTAGAGAAACCATCCTTTCCCCCTGTCTTTTTAACCAAGAAGTCTCTTACTTATAAGTACTTAAAAAATGTATCCTTAATTGCATCGAAGCTTAGTATTCCCCCTTCTTCCACTAGGTCCCCGATCTTCCTCAATCCCCTCTCATTCCAATATTTCATGTATTCATCATTAAAGATGGCTGGGAGTAAGTCATTGTTATACATAGGAGTATATCTGTTAACCCAGCCCAGTCCAAATTTCTTTCGGACAGTTGTCCATGCCCTAAATGCACCAATCAAAATTTTAAATCTGACACTCAAAATAAGAAAAATCAATATGGCTCATGAGACATTCTATAGCCTCTGTACCTAATATTAATTCACATATAGAAACTGAAGTCTCTAGATCACCTCTTTCTCCTGTTAAAAGGCCTGCCATCTGCTGCAACATTGCTGCCCAATAATATAGTTGGAAGTTGAGAACGGCTCATCCTCCCCGATCCCTTGGGAGAGTCAAAAATTGTAAAACTCTTCGGGGGCGTTGGTCGGCCCATAAAAATCTAGACATCAGCTGGTTTAAGGTTTAAACCAAACACTTTTAACCAATGCCCCTACAAAAGTATACCAATTTAGGTAAAAAAACATTTTAATTGCATTACTTCTCCCCATCAGTGTAAGGTTTAAGTAATTCAATCTAGCAAAGTAAATTTTGAATTTCCAGAGTACTGGGTCCAAATTTAGCTCAACAATTTTCTCCACATTTGCTGTGATTTCTACCCCAAGATACCTGGCATTCAGGGCTACTCGATTATCATTTAATTGTACTGTGCTATTTATCACAATTTGCGACTTGCTTTGATTAAGCTGATACCCAGAGATATGCCCAAAGTTGGTAGATTCCCTTTCAATTTCTCAATTTTGGCAAGGGCATTCCCCGATTAGAGGTAGTGATAGCCAAATCGCCTGCATAGGCTAGGCTCTTTGTGCCCCCCTTACTGTGCATAGCCAGAATTACATTATTTCCCTCATTCTTCCTAATTAGAGGATCAATATAGAGAGCAAACAACAGGGAGGGAGCAAGGGCACCACTGTTGTGATCGTAATTGAATCACCCATACCACCCATTGCAACACCTCGAGTAACTGGCTTCCGATACATGGTCTGTAGTGTGCTGATAAAATCCCTAACCAGGCCTTTCCTCTCCAGTATAGCCCACAGAAATGGCCAGGAAACTCTATCTCTGTGTCTTGCAGAATCAGCGCCATAGGATCTCTGGTGATCTTTGAGGTGTTAAATAAAGCAATGGTTCTCCGGATATGGTCAACCATACTGCGACCAGGGACAAAACCATGTTGTGCAGGGGAAACCAGCCTTACTTTTGCTAATTGGCTCGCAAAAATGTTGTAATATATCTTAATATTGCTGTTAACCAGCTTGATTGGGCGAAATGACCCAAGTTCGTTGATGGGTTTGCCCTTCTTTGGGAACACAACTATATTGGCAGACTACCATGAATCTGGGGCCACCCTCCCTGATTGTGTAATCATAAATTTGTGTAGGCAGGGTGCAAACGTTTTATAAAATTCCGCCGGAATTGAGTTCGTTCCAACCGCATATCCTGCCGTAAGTGAGTCAATTGCCCTCCTTACATCATCCCCTGTTATTGGTGTCTCTAACAGCTCTTTTTCCTCGAGGAATAGTCCTTCCCCTTGCAGGCCTCTTAGATAGTCCTCTATTTCGTTGTCCTCACAATGAGTGTCCTCAGTGTATAGCAGCAGGTAGAACCTCTGGCACAATGAGCGCACATGGCAGACTCAAAAATTAAGCCATGAATTGGGTCGCTAATTTCAGAAATGCCCTCCTGAACTATCTTTTACCTGTACGTGTGAGTATCTGCCTGGCATATGCTGTCCACTATTCTAGTGGACACCTTGCACCAGACCAAATGACCCTTTATTGATGATAGGTTAAAGATAACCTTTATAGAACGCTATCCTAGTGGTAGCTGTGGAGAGCAGCCTTCAGGCTAAGTCTTGAAGGAATGTAAAGCAGCTTGTTTTACCAGTCTTTAATCTTGTGAATGACCAAATGAAAGGAGGACCACACCAGGCATATATTTTGAAAGTGGTATAAGAACCACAACTTGTATAGACACAAGGCCTAGAGCCTTTAGAACCGCTGGGGCCACCAGGAACCACCCAAGGTAGTGACACAGAAGACCCACGGGGGACACGTGCAGTGTCTAAACACAGCTGCGAATCACCATTACCTTCTAAGGGGAGAGTTGCGGTTGGAAATTCAAAGATAAAGACACTTAGAAGAGGACTTGGAGCAAACCCGTTCAGAACTAGGGGGTTCTAGAGCCAACACCCACGGGAGCACCGGAGTACTCGAGTTCCTCACCCAGGGAAGAAGGGGGCATAGGTGTCTTTTCGTGTCGGGTTTCATGGTTGTTTTCAATGGCGATCTGCTGCAAAGTGCTGCTGGCGTCCAAGAGGAAAGTGTCCACAGAAATCCAAGCCTGGATCGGAGATGTAAAGAACCTGAAAGTAGAGGGGCCAGAGTCTGTGTCACTTGCCAGTGACCAGGAGCAGATCAGTACAGCCTGGTTTGGAACTCTGACTAGGCCAGAGTCCATCTCAGAATCCAGGGTTAACCCTATTTATTATTATTATTTATTTCATTTGTATTGCGCAACAGCTACCCAACAAAGGGTTTCCCGGCGCTACTGATTCATTGGTTTGTTTCTAGCTGGGCATGTTTCAGATGTTAAACAGCCAGGTCTATAGGGCTTTCCTGAACTTCATGTAGGTAGCCTCATTTCATCCAGAGAGTGGCATCGCATTCCACAGTGTGGGTCCAAGAAACAAAAAAGATTTTCCACCCACTCTTGACAATTTGGTTCTGGGAATCACAAAATGCTTAGCTGAGGCAGACCGGAGGGCTTGGGAAGGATGGTAAGGATGCACTAGACTTTGCAAGTATTTTTGGGCAGTTCTAGTGGAGATTTTGTGCATAAAGCAGAGAGATTTAAATGTAATCCGATTCTCCACTCTAAGCCAGTGTAGATCGCGAATGTACTTAGAGGTCGATGTCGTATAAGAGATTTTGCATAACAGTCTGGCAGCCATGTTTTGAACTGTCTGCAGTCTGCAAACTGTTTCCTTCTTTGCCCCTAAGTATAATACATTGCCGTAATCAACCCTAGATGTGATTAAAGCATTGATTACCGTTTTCTTTGTGGATTCTGGCAACATCCAGCAGATCTTCTTAAGCCATTTTAAAATTGCAAAGCAGGTGGCAGATGTCTTCACTGCTTGTTGGTGCATATTAAGGGAGTCGTCCACAATGATACCTAAGTTACGGGCCTGCATTACCAGAACCGGGAGAAGGCCCATTTCTTGTGGCCAATGTTGGGGGCCCCATAGTTCTTTGTCTTTACCTAGGATCATTACTTCGGTCTTGTCACCGTTTAGCTTAAGAGAATTCTCTTGCATCCAACTTGCAATTTTCACAAGTCCTTGTTTTAGAATAGATGGGCTGTCATTTTTCGCAGAGGAAAGCGAGAAGAGCAGCTGTGAATCATCGGCATAGGAAAACATTTGTAATCCAGCCTCTTCCGCTACCTTTGCAAGCGGACTCATATATAGGTTAAATAGTAAGGGGCTTAATATGGAGCCCTGTGGTACTCCATGTTTAAATGTCTGGTTGTCTGAACAAGCAGAGCGCGAAAAGACTTGAAAAGTACATTTGTCCAGAAATTATTTAATCCAATTGAAGGCAGCTCCTCTAATACCCATTAGATCCAGTGTCCGCATTAATACAGTATGTGATACCGTATCAAATGCGGCACTAAGGTCTTATAATACTAGTGCCACTGTTTCACCTCTGTCCAACATGGAGCGAATGTTCTCTGTAACACCAAGTAAGGTTGTCTCTTTAGAGAAACCAGATCGAAAGCCTGACTGTTGGGGAGGCAGCAGATCTTGAGTTGTAATAAATTCAGTAAGAGAACGGTGTATGTGCTTTTCAAGTATTTTTGCAAATATGGGTAGTAAGGAGATTGGTCGAAAATTTGAGGGCAAGTTTGGGTCAGCTCCAGCTTTCTTTAACAAAGGGTGGATCATGGCGTGTTTCCATTCGTTTGGCACACATTCTTCCTGAAGGGATACATTTAAAAGGTCTGTGATTGTGTCAATAGACTTCTTATTAAGTTGTTTAAGTACCGGGCATGGCATTGGGTCATTTGGTGATCCTGATTTGATGGTACTAAGTAGCTCAATGACAGTGTCAGTGCAAAGCACAGGCCAACTTTCCATTATACTAGTCGGGACATAAGGGAGCTGCTTGTCAGTTTGGTTACTCAGTACAGCAGAAAATGCATTGGGGGAGGTCATGTTAGTCTGATGGTATTTGTTCTGAGCTAGTTCTATTTCTTGGTAAATTTTGTCAACTTTATTGAGAAAGAACGTCGCTAATAAGTTGCATTGTTGCTTATTTAAATCTGGCGGGGTTTGTACTGTTTTTGAGCCGGCTAGCTTTTTCACCATTTTAAACAGTATTTTTGATTGATTTAGGGCCTCCGTAATAGTAGTACATACGAATTCTGCTCTGGCTTTACTACAGAGCGCTTGGTATTTGGCTAATTTGATTTTGTATTCTTTTTTGGCTTCTGGAGAGTAGGTCTTTCTCCCCATGCGTTCTGAGTTTTTACACATAGTTTTTTCTTGCTTCAGTGTTTCATTAAACCATGGAGCAGGAGATCGATGGTTTTTACATTTTGGTTTTTGGTAGGCATGTGTCGATGGCTGTCATGAGCCATTTTTGAACTGTTACAGACAGGTTTTGGACCGATGACTTAGAGCAAGGAGTATGTGTATCAAGGAAGGTATTTAAGGTGTCAATATCTAATTTCTTCCAATTTCTAATGAATTGACTATGGACAGGTAAGTTTTCCTTACTAGGCAGCATGATTTGGAATGAAAATTGAATAGGATAATGATCTGACCAATCAATAGGTAGAGCATGGGAGGTGGCCATATCCTTAATATTTGAGAAAATCGGGTCAAGAAAGTGACCAGCGCTATGTGTTGGTCCAGTATTTCTCAAGGTTAAGTTGAGGGATGCTAGGTCCGGTATAAGTTCTGTGGCTTTTTGACAGTTCAAATTGTCAAAATGTAGGTTCATGTCCCCAATAATAGAAAAGTTAGCAGTTTTCATAAACAAAGGACCGCTAAGATCAGGAAGGCGTGCCACCCAATTTGTCGCCGTCCCTGGTGGACGATATATAAGCGCTCCAGATAATGTGTAATTCTGGGCGAGAGCAAGTTTAAAAATACCTGCTTCACAGCCAGGGCAGGGTAATTTAGTAAGCTCGCAGTTATAATCTTTCTTAAATATAATAGCGATCCCTCCACCTAACTGATTCTTCCTATCTAGTCTTACAATGGCGTACTGATCTGGGAGGGCTTCGGCGGTTTCAGGCCCTCAAACTTTCCTGGAGCCATGTTTCTGTTAGGAACAGGGCGTCAGGTTCTTTGTCTATCAATAGATTGAAGATCTCAGCTTTGTGTTTAGGTAGGGAACGACAGTTCAAGCTAAGAAAGGAAAAAGTTTTTGTTTTAGGCTCAGGATGTTTTTTCAATCTGTCTCTATTTTCAGTAGCTTTTGTACTGCCTTGACCCTGCCTAAGTGCAGTGTGTGCAAGTAGTAGTCAGGGGAGGTCTCAAAGCCCGCAGCTGCTCAAAGTTATATTTTATGAGTGTAAACATACGTTTCCATCCACATAATTCTATAGGAGATGTTACCTGATTTTGTTCATCATTTGGAGATGGTAGCTGGGCCATGGCCCTGGGCCCGTCCGAGGTGCGGACGGGCGCAGACGGGCTGGACTCTGGCATGACTCCGGCGCTGATGCGGCGCGTCCGCTAGTCGCGTACACTACGCGGAGAGCACCCGTCTCCTTAAATAATGATGGCTAGAGCGCTGACAACGCTGCCGCCTCCCACCCAAGATGTCCGCTGACGGGAATGTTCTCCCGGGACTCGGTACTCAGCCTTAAGATCGGCTGTGACCGCCAAAGTGCGTGAGAAAGGGAGTAACAAGGGCACAATTATAATAAATGTTAAGGGAATGTGCAAATGTAATTTTAAAAATCGCCGCTTTAAAATTCCAAGAACTTTGAAGGGCAAAGGGCAAAATTATAATAAATGTTAAGGGAATGTGCAAATGTAACTTTAAAAATCGCCGCTTTAAAATGTAATCTTAAAAATCGCCGCTTTAAAATTCCGTGAACCACACGCTATTAATCAGCAGAGTTATACAAATGCAGCAGGCTGAGGTTCCGTGAGAATCGTAATGACATTTTTGACTCGTTCGAATATGGACGAGTTTGGTATCTATGAACCGCAAATGACGAGTTTAGTGGGTGTACGCGTTTTCGCTACGCTGACTTGAACCGTTCGTCTTATTCGTGGGTTTCTCCATCTGAACCCACGGGTTCCATTTTAGATACGGCATCCATTTTGTCTCTTGCCCTCAAGTAGCCAGCAAACGGACACTGTCCGCTTCGTGACCCTGGGACTCCCAAGCTCTTGCGGAAGACACGTGTTCCTTTGAGGGTGTCTTTATGACGAGGGGGATGATACTGTAAAGGCAGATGGCTCCGCTCGAGGCTCATCTTGCCGTGCCGGTCTATTGTTTCAGTCGTGCATGCATTAGGCACGAATCCTTTGATCCTGCAATCGTGTTTCCGATATCGCCCCCTACACTCTTTTTCAATCTGTTGTCTATCTTTGTCTTCCTTGCACCTGTTTCTGTCTCTTTTCTTAACTCGTTTACAGCCAGAATGGAATGTACTTAATGGTGGGATAACGTACTTTTACAGTTGGGAACCGGCGATGCTACTGTAATTATGTTCCGGGCTCCTGAATACATGAAAGCGACCCTTTTGAAGTTTACTGTGGGAACTGAGTTGTAACCTTTTGTTCGCTATGTTGTGCTATGACTAAAATATGTATAAAAGGAGCGATCCACTGTTGCAATTCGAAGCAGTCTCTCAGAACCTACACGAGCGTGTACTTCTTGTGATTTCTGTATCCCTGCAGTAAATAAATGCTGATCTTTGACGCCGAAGGAAGTGTCCCGTGTCTCTGTAATTTGTACGCCGGAACAGGTAACCCACGAAGGTTTCAGGTGTTGTTCCCTGGCACCGCTGGGCCTTAGAATAGCCCAGTCCTTCAGTTGGCGCCCAACGTGGGGCGACATCAGCGGTACCGGTCCAAAGCCCGACGATCGTGAGGAACTTCGTGTGAAATCTCCGAGGGAAGGTGCACCCCGCTTCATCGATCCTGTTGTCGAAATAAGTGGTCCGAAGACTTTTCCCGCGAAGATTCCCGCCTCCTGACGGCTGCGACGGACTGATGCCCTGACTGTCGACCTGTTTTGGCGCCTGGCATAGTCCTTTGTAAAGCGAGACGATAGACGGGCCTTCCTGGTGACGCCATTGTTCTTTCAGTTAAGTATTTGTGGGTCGCTCCCAGAATCCTTGGTTGTTGTTGATACTTGGTTGTTTGCATGGTTCCATTGCATTTGTGGTTCTTAGTTGTTGGTTCTTAGTTGTTGGGTTTTATTTGACGATTGCAATTGCCAAAAACCGAGGGTCTTGCATTTTTGCGAGGACATCGTAATTCGATAACCCTTGAAGTTTGTAAACTCGGTTAGTGTGCACAATGCCTGGCCGTAGTACTTTGTTTGGTTTCTTTAAATGTTGCGGTGCGGATTCCCGATTGGAGGACTCATGTCCGATACCTCCAGTTGGAACTCCGATCTATGTCAAGTCAGTCAAGTCAAGAGATTTATATAGCGCGCTACATACCCATAGGGTCTCAAGGCGCTTGAGAAAGGGTGGGGAATTACTTGTCGAGTATCGAAGTTTTGAGTTGCTTTCTGAATGCTAGGTGGTTCTGAGTAATGCGAAGGTGAGAGGGAAGTGAGTTCCAGGTTTTAGCTGCCTGGTAGGAGAAGGATCTACCACCCATCGTAGTTTTGTTGATACGAGGTACAATGGCGAGGGCTTGGTTGGAGGATCGTAGCTGACGGGAGGGGGTGTAGAAGGACAGTCGTGTGTTGAGGCATTCGGGTCCAAGTTCGTAAAGTGCTTTGTGTGCGTGGGTTAGGAGGCGGAAAGTAATCCTCTTATTTACGGGGAGCCAGTGGAGGTTTTTCAGGTGACCAGAGATGTGTTCTTTACGCAGGATGTCTAGTATGAGTCTGGCTGATGCGTTCTGGATGCGTTGGAGTTTTTTCTGGAGTTTTGCGGTGGTACCGGCGTATAGGGTGTTTCCGTAGTCCAGGCGGCTAGTGACCAGTGCGTGGGTGACCGTTTTTCTAATTTCGGCGGGGATCCAGCGAAATGGTTTTTTGAGCATGCGAAGGATGTTGAAGCAAGATGATGAAACGGCGTTGACTTGTCTGGTCATCGAGAGTGAGGAGTCCAGGATGACGCCCAGGTTCCGTGCGTGGTCCGTCGGGATGGGTGCTTTTCCAAGGGCCTCTGGCCACCAAGAGTCATCCCAGGCGGAGGGGGAGGTGCCTAAGATGAGGACTTCTGTTTTGTCTGAGTTCAGTTTCAGACGGCTGTGCTTCATCCACTCGGCTACTTCTTTCATTCCTTCGTGTAAATTGGTTTTGGCGGTGTTAGGGTCTTTGGTGAGTGAAAGGATTAGTTGAGTGTCGTCAGCGTAGGAGATGATGTTGAGGTTGTGTTGGCGTGCGATGGTCGCGAGGGGGCTCATGTATACGTTGAAGAGGGTGGGGCTGAGTGACGATCCTTGTGGCACGCCGCAGATGACTTCAGAGGCCTCTGACTTGAATGGTGGGAGGCGGACTCTCTGGGTTCTACCGGTGAGGAACGAGGTGATCCATTCGAGTGCTTTTCCTTGGAATCCGACGTTTCTGAGGCGTTGCAGGAGGGTGCTATGACAGACTGTGTCGAAGGCAGCGGAGAGGTCGAGGAGGATGAGGGCGACTGTGTCTCCATTGTCCAGTAGAGTTCGAATGTCGTCTGTTGCTGCGATAAGTGCGGTCTCAGTGCTGTGTTTGGCTCGGAAGCCAGACTGTGAGGAGTCGAGGGATTTGTTGGCTTCGAGGAAGGTGGCGAGCTGGTTGTTGACAGCTTTCTCGATGACTTTGGCCGGGAATGGAAGAAGCGAGATGGGGCGGTAGTTCTTGAGTTCGGTGGGGTCAGCTGTGGGTTTTTTCAGAAGGGCGCTAAGTTCTGCGTGTTTCCAGCTTTCCGGGAAGGTGGCTGAGTTGAGGGAGCAGTTGATGACATCTCGGAGGTGTGGTGCTATGATGGAGTCTGCTTTGTTGATGATGTGGTGAGGGCAAGGGTCTGTGGGGGATCCAGAGTGGATGGAGTTCATCAGGCGGATGGTGTCCTCGGTAGAGATTGGGTTCCAGTCATTAAGGATGTTCAAGGGGGGTGAAGGTCCTGCAGAAGGTTGGGTGGGTTGGTCTCCGAGTCGGTTGTCGAAGCTGTTATGGATGTCTGCGATTTTGTTGTGGAAGAAGGAAGCTAGGGAGTCGCAGAGGGCTTGGGAGGGGGTGATGTCGTTGGAGTTGGCTGATGGGTTGGTAAATTCTTTGACGATGTTGAATAATTCCTTGCTGTTGTGGGCGTTGTTATCTAGTCGGTCTTTGAATGCGGCTTTCTTGGCAGACCGGATGAGTTGGTGGTGTATGCGGGTGGGGTTTTTGAAGGCGTCCCTGGTGCTGGTGTTTGGGTCTTTTTTCCAGGCCTTCTCAAGAGAGCGACAGAGTTTCTTCGATTTCTTAAGATCGTCGTTGAACCAGGAGGCGTTTTTGCTGCCTAGTTTGATTTGACGTTTTTTCAACGGTGCTAGGATGTCGGCGCTGTCGGATAGCCATTGGGAGAGGTCCATTGCTGCTTGGTCGGGGTTTGAGGAGTGGGCAGGGGGGTTTTGAAGAAGTGATGAGGAGATCTGATCGATGGTGATTTTGTTCCAGTTTCTTCGCAGAGTGGGTTGAGGATGGTTGTGGGTTGTGGTCTTCTTGTAGATAAAGTGAACGCAGCTGTGGTCCGTCCAATGGAGAGCTGTAGTGTGACAGAAGGAGATATGTTTGCTGGAGGTGAAGATAGGGTCGAGTGTGTGACCTGCATTGTGGGTGGGGCTAGTGACAAGTTGTTTGAGTCCGAGGTTGGCGAGATTGTCCAGAAGGGTGGTGGTGCTGCTGTCATTGCTCTTTTCCAGGTGAAAATTGAAGTCTCCCAATAGAATGTAGTCCTCGGAGGGGAGGGCGTGTGGGGTGATAAAGTCAGTGATGTCGTCCCTGAATTGTGCACGGGGTCCTGGAGGCCGGTAGAGGAGGGTGCCTCGGAGTGTGGTCTTGGGGTCGGTGTGGATCTGGAAGTGGAGGTGTTCGGCGCTGGCAAGGTTGGCGTCAGAGCTGGTTGAGATGCGGATGGAATTCTTATGGACGATAGCGATGCCTCCTCCTGTTTGCTTGATGCGGTTCTTACGGATGATCTTGTATCCTTCCGGGATGGCAATGGCGATGTCTGGGGCTGAAGAGGCATTCATCCAAGTTTATGTTAGGAAGGCGACGTCTGGTGAGATGGTGTCTAGTAGATGCCAGAGGTCGATGGCGTGTCTGTGGACTGAGCGGGTATTGAGCAGGATGCATTTTAGGTGGTTGGTGTCAGGTCTCTGTATGGTGTTGGCGGATGAGGAGTTGCTTTTGGTGGCGTCGAACTTGCAGGAGTTGCAGGAGAAGGGTCCATGGGTGTGTCCAGGAGCGGCTTGGGCGCAGTTGGGGGATCGGCCGGGGTTGAGGGCTAGGAGGGTGGCGGCATCGTAGGTGATGCGAGTGGGCTGGGCATTACGGGAACCAGGGGGTCTGGCGCTGGGTGCGGTCCAGGCGCGGACGGGCGTAGACGGGCTTACCTTTGGCGCACCTTCGGCGCAACTGGGGCGCGACCGCTGCGCGTGGGCGCTGCGCGTTGGGACATTGGTCATAAATGGATAGTGGAGGGGGCGGAGCGTGGGAGGGGCAGCAGCTGGGAGGCGGTGGCGGGAGGAGGGGCGGACCAGGGGAAACAAACAACAAAATGGAGGGTCAAAGGCTAATAGAGACAGGGGCAGCAAATTCACTACAGCGCTGAGTGTGCAGGCTAATTGTAGGTAAACACACCAGCCTCAGTGTAGCAATGTGAATTCAGCCGGCCTCAGCAAGGTCGCGCTAATAATTAATTAATTAAATTAAATTGTGCGGCGCTGCGCGAGCAAAGCGCTACTAGGCTGCGAGGGTCAGTAAAATACAGCTGAAAATGCTTCAGGAGATAACGATACCGCCAGGAGACAGAGCGAGGCAGCTGCAGTTCAGCAGGAGCGTGGGGGAGCAACCGATCTGGATGAGGCCCAGGCGGTCACAATCTGCTCGGGGGAGAGGAAGGATAGAGATCGTGGGTGGGAGGGGCAGCAGCTGGGAGGCGGTGGCGGGAGGAGGGGCGGACCAGGGGAAACAAACAACAAAATGGAGGGTCAAAGGCTAATAGAGACAGGGGCAGCAAATTCACTACAGCGCTGAGTGTGCAGGCTAATTGTAGGTAAACACACCAGCCTCAGTGTAGCAATGTGAATTCAGCCGGCCTCAGCAAGGTCGCGCTAATAATTAATTAATTAAATTAAATCGTGCGGCGCTGCGCGAGCAAAGCGCTACTAGGCTGCGAGGGTCAGTAAAATACAGCTGAAAATGCTTCAGGAGATAACGATACCGCCAGGAGACAGAGCGAGGCAGCTGCAGTTCAGCAGGAGCGTGGGGGAGCAACCGATCTGGATGAGGTCCAGGCGGTCACAATCTGCTCGGGGGAGAGGAAGGATAGAGATCATGGGTGGGAGGGGCAGCAGCTGGGAGGCGGTGGCGGGAGGAGGGGCGGACCAGGGGAAACAAACAACAAAATGGAGGGTCAAAGGCTAATAGAGACAGGGGCAGCAAATTCACTACAGCGCTGAGTGTGCAGGCTAATTGTAGGTAAACACACCAGCCTCAGTGTAGCAATGTGAATTCAGCCGGCCTCAGCAAGGTCGCGCTAATAATTAATTAATTAAATTAAATTGTGCGGCGCTGCGCGAGCAAAGCGCTACTAGGCTGCGAGGGTCAGTAAAATACAGCTGAAAATGCTTCAGGAGATAACGATACCGCCAGGAGACAGAGCGAGGCAGCTGCAGTTCAGCAGGAGCGTGGGGGAGCAACCGATCCACGGAGTGGGTCCTATCGTATATAATGAATATTGGATCCGTTACACTAAAGATGATGGTGTCCTTAGTTGGCCACCCCATGGTAGTTTCGAAACTGCAATTTTGGACAATCTTGAAGCAAAATTGTTTAAAAAGAAATCTAGGCCGGCCATGTTTGATTCCTTTCGGTTATGGCGCAAGGAGGCCAAGCAGAAAGAAATCGAACAGATTAAGAAAAATAAGAGAGAAGGTATCATTACGGTGATGCGAAATGCAGAGCAGTTTCAGCGAGACAAAGAAGAGAAGGAAAAGGAAGTTTTTGCTAGACTCCAACATATGGCGGTGGATAAGTGTTATCCTGTTTTACCGTCGAGTTCTGATAAAAAGGGAGAAGAAGCGGTAGAGGACCCTTTGCTGTCCTATCTACTGAAATCACCACCTCCATACGCACAGGATACTACAGCTCCTGTGGTTCCTCCTGTCCCTCAACCTGTTGTTCCGGCAGCTGCTGGTCAGCCTGCCGTTGGTCCTGTTCCTCCGAATCCTCCTGTTCCTCAAGCTGTCCCTGCTCCCTTACCTGCCCTTCTTCCTACTGCTCCACTGCCTATACCTTCTCAGCCTATTGTTCCCGCTACCTCTGCTCTCTTGGCTACTCCTACTGCTCCTACGTTCAGCCCTCATGTTGTTGCCCCTGTACTTTTCTCCTCTTCTCCTGCTGTCTGTAGTCGCATACCTAATGCTGTTGCCAATCTTTACTCTCCGTTTGGACCGATACTTGGGTCCGATGTTTCTGATGTCTCTCAGAGACGAAGTCAAATTCCTGGTGGTAGGGAAAGTGAGACGTTAGTGAATATGACGCGTAAATGGATTAGGCATCCTGCTAAGTACATCCCACGCATAGTTTTCGAGACGTTCTCTCAATTTAATGAGCCCACACAAAGATTTGTGTTTGAGGAAATGTGTAAATCCCTAAGAGAGGAGTGGGATAATGATGAGGTAGATAATGTACCATCTGAAATGACTGAACTCCAGAATCAGTTTTCGAACGTTATGATTGTGAGTGGTAATGTTCGACGTGCTTTAGAGCGTATTTTATCCTTTAGATCTACAGTACAACCTCGAGCATTGTTTAATGACGAAACTGAGGAGTGGATGGCACAACCTGGTCAGTATCCCATGCGAGAAGTTCCTCCAGTGTGGATGCCAGGTAATCCTGGTGCTAACCCTTCAATTTTACCACACTTCCAGAGAGTTTGGATACACCTCCCATGGTAGCGATCGGAAGTTTTGCAGGTGAAACAATCTTTGCCTGACCCCCGGAAAAATCCGGCAGGTTATTACAAGGAACTATCTCAACTAGTGGATGCTACCATTATGAACCTTGCCGATATTGACATGTTGTTCGGTAATGTAGTACCTCAACCAATTTGGGCTAAAATCCGTCAAGAGAATCACGTAGCTGAGTTAGGTGGTGATTGGGCTGCTCTTGCGGCGGCTGACGGACGACAAGTTGGTGGGGCTAAGCCTGAACAGCTCATTACTGATCTGCCCCAGAGGATTATTACACTTATGAAGACACTTATGCCAGCAATGAGAGTTAACTGGGATAAACTGTCTGCGTGTAAGCAAAAGAAAGATGAGAGTGTCTCTGATTTCTTTACCAGATTTGAGGAGGCATTCATCGATCACAGTGGTCAGGATATGAGCACTGAGGGTGGTCAGCGATTGTTTGTAGATAAATTTGTGTCGAATTTGTTGCCTGAACTCAGCAACAAATTGAAAAATTCCGAAAGTTCGGTGGCTGTTTATACCTCTGCTCAAATATTAGCAACGGCTCAATATTACGAAAATAGAGAAAAGGAAGAAACTGATCGTGCAGATAAAAAAACGAAGGATCTCAAAACTAGGGTTCTGTTGCAGCAAGCGTATCCTCCGCGCTCGAATCAAAATGACTCCCAGCAGCAAAATCGATCGCAGTCACAGTCCTCTAGGACGCAGTCGCGTACTGACTCCTCTACACCGAGATCTATGCTTGGATATAATCAATGCGCATATTGTAGGGGTGAGGGCCATTTGAAGTTTAACTGTCCGGTTTTGCGTGACAGAAATAATGGTGTTTCGGCTCGAGGAGGTCGTAGTGGTCCTCAACAGGCATCACATGGTAGAGGTCGTGGTGTTACTCAAAATCAGAATGAGCGTTCTACTACTTCATCAGACTCGAACAATTGCTTTGATCAGCGGGATTCATCATCAGGTAGATCTGCACAGTATCATGTGGACGACTATTACGTCGAGCATGACATTGATGCTGACGGTAATTACTAGGACAGCCACAGACAAAGAGAGGGAGTAGTATCAGTTCCGGTTGATCAGAGAGGGCCTTACGTCGCCGTTGCCACATCGGGCGTAGTTGAGCCTTTTCTGTTGGACACTGGTGCAGCGAAAAGTTCCATCATGCATTCGAAACTCCCTGGCGCACCTTTGTCTGGCTTAACGAATGTTTCCGTTGGATTCTATGGCGCCCCCATTCGCAATCCGGTTTCTAGCCCTTTGCCCCTTACAATTGGGCCTCGTGAGCTAGAAGCTCCTTTGATTTTAACTACTGGTTGTGGTGAGAATCTTTTGGGCCTGGATTTGTTGAAACGGTTATATGCGACTCTGTACTGTTCTCCTGTGGGAGTGGAGCTTACATTGGGTCAAAGAGTGATCTCTCCTATGTACTTGTCAACTGATAAGCTCCCACCGGAATTGAGTTCTCTTCCCGAGTCTTTGTGGGCAACAGGTCCCAATGACGTGGGCCTGCTGGACATATCACCTTATGTTGTTCAATTGAAATCGAATGTGCGATTACCACGTATTCCCCAGTATCGCATCTCTCTTGATGGTGAACGAGCACTATTAGAGAATATTTATGACTTGATCAAGAAGGATGTTATTGAGGAAACTCAGGGAAATGTGTGTAATAGTCCTGTGTTACCTATTCTAAAACGAACCAATCCATCCAAACCTCCTGTGTATCGTTTTGTCATTGATTTGCGAGAGGTAAATAAAATTGTGATTTCACAATTTCCTGTGGTGCCTGACATTACGGCTTTACTGACTATGATTCCAGCCTCTGCCTCTTGGTTCTCGGTAATCGATTTGAAGAATGCTTTCTTTAGCATTCCAATTGCTGAGGAAAGCAGAGATCTATTCGGCTTCTCATTAGGAGGTCGCAGCTTCAGGTTTAAACGCGCTCCTCAGGGCTACTGTGAGAGTCCATCGATCTACAGTCAAGCCCTAAAGAGTCAACTTGATGCGTTTGTGTTACCAGCTGGCGCGGCTTTGATTCAGTACGTTGATGATCTGTTGGTGGCTGCTGACACTAAGCAGATTTGCAAAACTGCTACAGTATCGCTGTTACAGCATCTATGTGACTTACATCACAAGGTGTCACCTTCTAAGCTACAATATTGTTGTCAAGAAGTAACCTATCTAGGTCACTTATTGTCAAAGGAGGGAAGAAGGTTGACCCCAGAAAGAATTGCAGCAATTGCTCGAATGACTGTGCCAACAACTCAGAGAGATGTGCGTGCCTTTCTAGGTATCACGTCATACTGCAGGCAATGGATTCCAAATTTTTCATTGCTAGCGAAGCCATTGGTAGCCCTCACGTGCAAGGATGTTCCGACTCCTTTGCCATGGACTGAAGAGTGTCAGAAAAGTTTTTCTGAATTGCGTGATGCGTTGTGTTCGGCCCCTGTGTTAGGTACTCCTGACTACAGTAAGCCGTTTACACTATACGTTCACGAGAGAGAGGGTTGTGCGTTGAGTGTTTTGACGCAACAATTTGACGGTAAGTAGCGTCCATGTGCATATTTTTCCTCGACCTTGGACCCAGTAGCTAGTGCATTGCCGAGTTGTCTAAGAGCGACAGCGGCAGCTGCGGTGTCCATCCGACAATCTGCAGGACTGGTCATGGATAATATGCTTACGGTGATGGTTCCGCATGCAGTTGACACTCTCTTAAATCGAACGAAAACTCAACACTTGACGAGCGCAAGGTTGTCTGGTTATGAGTTGACGCTTTTGGCAAGTCATATACAAATAAAGCGCTGTAATGTGCTGAATCCGGCGACTTTGTTGCCGATTAATATGGAATCAGATGATGTACCACCACATGATTGTTATCTACGAACTGAGGAAGAAAAAAAGGGTTGTGTTGACCTAAAAAACACTCCATTGGCAGATCCCGATGGTACTTTGTATGTTGATGGTTCATGTTTCAAGCTGCCGAATGGTGATGTGACGACTGCGTATGCTGTAGTGACGTTGAGTACGGTTGTGGAAACTGCGAGACTGAGTCAGAATTCAGCGCAAGCGGCAGAGTTGATTGCGTTGACGAGAGCGTGTGTTTTGTCTAAGGGAAAGCGAGTGAATGTGTTTACAGATAGTCAATATGCGTTTGGCGTTGCAAATAGCTTTGGTCGATTGTGGAGAGAAAGAGGATTTATGACATCACATGGTACGAAGATCCAACACGGACAGCTCGTGAACGATCTTTTAGACGCACTTACATTGCCTAAGCAGGTGGCAATCATTAAATGCAGCGCGCACCGAAAGGTTACGGATGATGTTGGTCGTGGTAACGCGTTTGCGGACGAGATTGCAAAGGAAACGGCTAAGAATCTTGCAACCCGAATGTACGTTACGAGTTCAGTGAGGTGGCCGGCTGAGACTGGTATGTGTGAGGACACTGTTGAGAGCGTGAAAGCGATTCAGAATGAGGCCACTGGGACTGAAAGGACTAAGTGGGAAGAAAGCACAGGAAAGTTAGATGCGCATGGATGTTGGGTTGATTTGTCGGAATGTCAGAGGTGGATGTTACCGGATGCATATGTGCTAGCCGTCGTGACTATGGCTCACGGCTTGTCACATATTAGCGCGAAAGGTATATGTAAGTTGTTGTCCCCTGTATGGAAGAATGATGGTATCGCTAAGTGTGCTGAGAGAGTGGTTAAGAATTGTATGGTATGTATGATGTATAATCCTGGCAAGGGCACCCCCACTCCACCTGGCCATTTTGCTCCTCCTACATGTCCCTTTGAAGACATCCAATTGGACTTCATCCATATGGAGAGATGCAATAACCTGAAGTACATTTTAGTTGTGGTTTGCGCGTTCTCCAGATGGATTGAGGCCTATCCTCTTAAAGATAATACTGCCCTGTCCACAGCGAAAGTCCTGCTGAAGGAATACTTTCCTCGGTATGGAATGCCACGGATTGTATGGTCGGATAACGGAAGTGAGTTTGTGGGGAGTGTGACGAACAGTGTGTGTAAGGGCCTTGGAATACAACAGAAATTCCATAGCGCCAATCATCCCCAGTCAGCAGGTTTGGTGGAAGGGTACAATGGTACTCCGAAACTGAAACTTGCTAAGATTCAAGCTACGACTGGTCTGACATGGCCTGATGCCTTGCCTCTAGCTCTCTTGTCGACCAGGGCGACTGTGCACTCTCGAGTAGGGCTTAGCCCATATGAGATTGTGTTCGGCCGTCCTGCGAACATTTGGGGAGTCCCGAGGCCTAAGGCATTTGATAGTCTCGAATACCCAATGTTGATTGATTATCTTCATGATCTGACTGCTAAACTGAGGTTAATTCATCAACAGGTCTTTGAAGCTCTACCGGCACAGACAGAGGGTCCTGGACATCGGCTCCAACCAGGTGACTGGGTGGTCACCCGCAACTTTGGGAGAAAGCGTAACTTGGAGCCGAGATTTGTTGGTCCCTTCCAAGTCCTGCTGGCGACAGGGACTGCAGTTCGGTTGGAAGGCAGAAAGAATTGGGTGCACACCCCCACACCAAGAAAGTCCCGATCCCTTTGCCAGCAGATTCTTGGGTGAGAACTGGAATTGCCGCAACGGAAACAGAGACCCCTTTACGTTTTGTGCCGTTTAGTGATGCTCAATCTGTAGGAGACAATTCATCGCAGCCAGATACATCAGTTGAATCGCCAGCATTGGAAAATTCAAGGCCTGAACTGTCATCAGAACGATCGAACACTGTTTTGCCATCTGAACAGTTATTTGAAGAACAAACTCGACCTGGAAGAAGTTGATATTTCCTTCGTTCATGTGACAAAGACTAATAAAGAAATCCCTTTTTGTTTTTTCTTTTTGAATTCATATTACCCACTTACTGTTGCTACGAACATTATGAACAATTGCATCCTCTATTAATTCTTGAGTTCTTTTTCACATGTGTTCCTCTTTTTCCACAGCTAGGAGATTTGCATTAAAATTGAATGTTTGATTAAGAAAACCTTTTCATCCGGGTTGACCGTAGGGCCGTGCGGGTACTTCCTTCTGTTTAGCAGGTTCCTGACACTAGGTCGGTTACTTTTGTCGATTCCTGGGAACTCCTGGGAATTGATAATCGCTACTCAGAACGAAGTGCGTCAAGAACGTTACGGACGGTTTTTAGAGGATGGCGTTCTCTAAGCTGTCGGAAGTAGAGAGGATGTCGGCTCAAAGATCGAAATTACATAAGATTGTACGAACAAAATGCTTTCTGTTTCAGGTATTCCTGCTGTTTCTGACTGTTTCTATGCTATTGGTGGGTGGAGTGTATTTTGGAATACAGTCGTTATTACCTTCCGCTTCACCTACTTCTTCTTCTTCTGAACTGGATTCTATTCCCACTGTTTCTCCACATTCCTTTCATACTCTGCCCCAACATGAACAGGTTAGACGTGCGGAATTCATGAACAACTCTTTTGTTCAGCTCCTACATCAGCATCAGTTGGTGATGAATACTACTAACTGTTTGGTGTGTGGGTTAATGCCACATACCATGGATAGGGGTATTCCGTATTTGGTTCTTCCTTACAGCTCCCAGGGGTCAGCTAGAGCATTCCAAACTATGTTCCGTAGTGCACTAGATTCCTACCCCCATCGAGAGCCACGCTCCGCAGATCCTGGTCCCGGTCCGTACCACAAGACTTTGGCAAGAGCGATTATTGACTTAGATAGAGATATTTTTGATGCATCGCTTATTCCAGAGGAAGAGGTGCGAGCATACAAGGATCTAAGTGAGAGTATAGCATGTCAGTGGGTGATAGACAGCTTAAAAGCTCATCTCCGATCTGGATTGTACCCCACCTCGGTAATTTCTGCTTGCAAGGTCTTGGCCGAAATCCGCGAGCTCAGCTTGGGAAGAGTGCTTGTACCAAAACGTATGTTTTACCAATGCTCTCTTCCCCTTTTTTCCTGACTGCCAAGGGTACATACTTTGTATGTTATGATCGCGCATATATGTGGTTGCCCCGTGACTTCTCGGGCACCTGTTACATTGCGAATCTTTTGCCACCAACTTTCACAGTTGCCTCGGACTATCACAAGACTAGAGTTGTGAGAGGCGTTATTAGCAAAGAGGACACTGCCGGTCAAGAAGCAGGAGACTTCTTTAAGGGTTTCCTGCCGTTTTGGGGACCTATGGTTAATAGTAGGAACCTGAGACAGTTGACTCGTGTGGTAGAATCGACTGCTAATATAACTGCAAGTGCTCTTGGTAATCTGACAGCAGAGCTTCAGGCGGATAGGCTTATGACGTTGCAGAACTGTATGGTTCTAGACGTTGTTCTTGCAGATAGAGGTGGTGTGTGCAAGGTAATCCATACGAGTTGCTGTATTTTCATTCCTGATAACGCTCCAACTGTATATCAAGCCATCTCGAAGTTGCATAAGATCTCCGAGTCCATACACGTGGACGTAGGTGATTGGACGCTACCTGGATGGTTTTGGGGCCTAATGTCGACGTGGGGTTGGAAGATTCTGATGATCATCGGGGTTGTTGTAACGTTCCTGTTCACGTGTTGTCTTTGCGTACAGTGTGGTCCTGCCTTATGTGGCCTCTGTGCTACAACGTGTATAAGACGGCCATCTGTTACCAAGGAAGCATTGATGGATAGAATAATGTTGCAGCAACATCTGAACGATCTGATGAATATCGAGATCGATTCCGATATCGACTAGTGCTTGCCTACATGAGGGCAAAAGGAGCGTCTGAGGTTCCGTGAGAATCGTAATGACGTTTTTGACTCGTTCGAATATGGACGAGTTTGGTATCTATGAACCGCAATTGACGAGTTTAGTGGGTGTACGCGTTTTCGCTACGCTGCCTTGAACCGTTCGTCTTATTTGTGGGTTTCTCCATCTGAACCCACGGGTTCCATTTTAGATACGGCATCCATTTTGTCTCTTGCCCTCAAGTAGCCAGCGAACGGACACTGTCCGCTTCGTGACCCTGGGACTCCCAAGCTCTTGCGGAAGACACGTGTTCCTTTGAGGGTGTCTTTATGACGAGGGGGATGATACTGTAAAGGCAGATGGCTCCGCTCGAAGCTCATCTTGCCGTGCCAGTCTATTGTTTCAGTCGTGCATGCATTAGGCGCGAATCCTTTGATCCTGCAATCGTGTTTCCGATATCGCCCCCTACACTCTTTTTCAATCTGTTGTCTATCTTTGTCTTCCTTGCACCTGTTTCTGTCTCTTTTCTTAACTCGTTTACAGCCAGAATGGAATGTACTTAATGGTGGGATGACGTACTTTTACAGTTGGGAACCGGCGATGCTACTGTAATTATGTTCCGGGCTCCTGAATACATGAAAGCGACCCTTTTGAAGTTTACTGTGGGAACTGAGTTGTAACCTTTTGTTCGCTATGTTGTGCAATGACTAAAATATGTATAAAAGGAGCGATCCACTGTTGCAATTCGAAGCAGTCTCTCAGAACCTACACGAGCGTGTACTTCTTGTGATTTCTGTATCCCTGCAGTAAATAAACGCTGATCTTTGACGCCGAAGGAAGTGTCCCGTGTCTCTGTAATTTGTACGCCGGAACAGGTAACCCACGAAGGTTTCAGGTGTTGTTCCCTGGCACCGCTGGGCCTTAGAATAGCCCAGTTCTTCAAGGCTACCTCCCGGCTTCCGCCTCAGGAGGGGTCCAGTCAATTAAACACAAACAGAATCTCGTGTCTGTTCTTAGTGAGCTCCTTAAATAATGATGGCGCTGACAACGCTGCCGCTTCCCACCCAAGATGTCAGCTGTCGGAAATATTCTCCCGGGACGCGGTACTCAGCTCTAAGATCGGCTGTGACCGCCAAAGTGCGTGAGAAAGGGAGTAACAAGGGCAAAATTATAATAAATGTTAAGGGAATGTGCAAATATAATTTTAAAAATCGCCGCTTTAAAATTCCGTGAACCACACGCTATTAATCAGCAGCGTTATACAAATGCAGCAGGCTACCTCCCGGCTTCCGCCTCAGGAGGGGTCCAGTCAATTAAACACAAACAGAATACCACCACGTGGAGCTGAACTAGGGGGAACAGTAGCCTTAGGGGCAATGGTAGCTGGAGTTGAGTGTTTTGGTCTAGTGCAATCACTAGTCAAGTGGGTGTTACATATTTTACACCATGGTTTCTTTTCGACTTTCTTTTTGAATGATTGGGAATCCCCACCATTAGAAGATTTGTGAGGGCCTTGTGAAGACTCCTGGTCTTTACCCTTCTCCCCACCCTTATTAGGATCTTGCTTCTTCTAGTCACCACCTTGGTTCTGTACCTTCTGCTTCACCCTGGTTCTGACCCATTTGTCTGCCTTCTTTCCCAATTCTAGGGGAGAGGTCAGATCAGAGTCTACCAGGTGCTGATGCAACAGCTGATTCTGACTGTTATTAAGGATCTGCTCCCTCATAATCAAGTTGTATAATCCTGTATGATCACACACCTTACTTCCAAGTAACCAGCCTTCCCGAACCTTAGTAGCACAATCAACAAAGTCAACCCAGTCTTGAGTCTAGGCCTTTTCGGTATCTCTGACCTGTATTCAATGTTGCTCAGTGGTTAGGCCAACCCTGTCAATCAGAGCACTCTTAAGGATTCTATAATCATCAGCACCCTCTTCTCTTACAGGGAGGAGCTTGTCTCTGCCTTTGTCTACAAATGAGAGCCACAAGATAGCTTCCCACTGCTCCTGGGGGACCTTTTGAACTTTGCAGGCCCTTTCCAGTGCAGTTGCCCATTGTGGATGTCATCCCCACTCTGGTAGGGAGGGACAATCTTGTTTAAATTCCTATGCTCATGAGATCTTTCTCTACCACTAGGGTAGTTGCTGCCACCAAGGGACAGTAGTCCCATCTTTTTTATAGATTTTTTCAAGTTCTAGGGATTCTCCTTTCAAAGGCTACGTGCTATCTCTTTATTCTTAGCTGAGCTTCTTCAAGTCTCATCTGTCTCTTTCTCTCCTCTCCTGGGAGGTGTCCCTCCTATGAGAAGAGACAAAATTCCCTATAGATACACTATAATGGTTAGACTCTTCAGAAGGAGATCTAGACCTTCTTGGCATACCTCTAACTCTTCCTGGGGGGAGAAAGAAAGGAACCAATGGGCCCCCATCTCCATTTCCAGTAGGAGCTGCACTATCCAGGTCAATGTCGTTGTCTCCTTCTTGGTCAGCATCAGAGTCTGATTCCTGTGGGATTGGACCACTGGGCTCTTCCTCATCTGCTGCTCTGACCCCACTGCCTACCCTTTCAGGCTCTGAAGCCTTTCTCAGATCATCTAGCAGTAATACCTCCTTGAGGCGTTGGGTGTTGGCACCTTTGCCTGTCTTCAGGTTCCTCATGGTACACAGAGCCCTTAACCCAGAGAAAGGGAATGTGTCATACTTGGATGCCTGTAATTTACTGACATCTGGCAGGGACCCACTGGTTCCTGGCCATGAAGACATTACTAGTGAGGTGTGGTGTATGCACCTACCTACTCTAGTTGTTAGCTACTGGACTCTCTTGAGTTGTAGAAAGGGTGTGCTAAGGCTTTCACACACAACTCTAAGTTTAGTGCAACTTACTCTATTAAAGTTTGTATTATATGTACCTCTGGTACCTTTAGTGGTTTTCAAATGATCAATCACTTGAGATTATCTGGTAAAACAATGGCAAGCTGGAATCCCTCATGCTGCACACCAATGTGAGAAGTTGGCCTGTCATATGCTGTCCACTATTCTAGTGGGCACATTGCACAAGTCCAAACGATCCCTTATTGATAGTAGGTTAAAGACAACCTTTGAAGAAAGCTATCCTAGTGGTCACTCTGCAGAGCAGCCTTCAGTCTAAGTCTTGAAGGAATGTAAAGCAGCTTGTTTTACCAGTCTATAATCTCATGAATGACCAAATGAAAGGAGAACTACACCAGGTATATATAAAATATATGTATTTATTCTAAACACATCCATCTAGTCTCTTTATGAGGCTAGAGGCAAAAGTACATTCAGTAAACTTAATAGCACACAGTAAATTAGCACAATATACGTTGAGCCTTAGGGGCAGACCAAACCATATAATAAGAAAGTAGTATAAGAACCATGAATTGCATAGACACAAGGATTGGAGCCTTTAGAACCACTGGGGTCACCAGGAAACACCCAAGGTAGTGACACAACGGACCCACGGGGTACAAATGCAGTGTCTAAACACAGCCGCAAATCACCATTAACTTCCATGGGGAAAGTCGCGGTTGGAAATTCAAAGATAAAAAACACGTAGAAGAGGACTTGGAGCAAACCCCTTTAGAACTAGGGGGTTCTAGAGCCAACACCCATGGGAGCATTGGAGTACTCGAGTTACCTCACCCAGGGAAGCCGGGTGCATAGGTGTCTTTTCGTGTCGGCTTTCGTCATCGCTTTTTAAATGGAGATCGGCTTCAAAGTGCTGCTGGCGTCCAAGAGGAAAGTGTCCGGAGGGATCCAGCCTGGATCGGATCTGTGAAGAACCTGAAGGCAGATGGGACAAAGTCTGGGTCACTTGCCAGTGACCAGGAGCACGATAGGTGGATGCCCACCGATGTTGGGTGATTTCAGGTAAAGAAGGTGAACCTTGACCCTTCAGCCATGAGGTCCCGGAGACGTCGATGACAACTTGGAGCTGGATTCAACCTGTCCCACAAAGGATGTTGAGTGTTGCGATGTCAGTGCTTGGATTGGACCCAACAAGCCTTGGCAACATCAACCCACCCAGAAAGCAGAGATAGACTTTGGTGCAGACCAGCAAGGTCTGAGAGACTCACCATCTGGTAGGGAGTCAGGGCACGTCTGGAGCAACCAGGTAAGCCCAAGGAAAATCAGAGTTACCTTTGAGGGGATCCACCAGTCAATGTACTAGGAAATGCAAGGGAGCCTTGAGTGGAAATGCAAGAAGCAGGCAAACGGATTACACGTGAAGTGTAGGCC
This sequence comes from Lissotriton vulgaris, assembly GCF_964263255.1. Taxonomy (NCBI): domain Eukaryota; kingdom Metazoa; phylum Chordata; class Amphibia; order Caudata; family Salamandridae; genus Lissotriton; species Lissotriton vulgaris. The sequence goes on from NC_141691.1 coordinate 1,444,401,408, forward strand.
CAGAACCTTCGATGCAGATGATGCTCAGGGCTTAGGCTATAAGTAACCTAAAGCACAACTTCAGGAAAGATCGGGAAGTTAATGCACTTAGCAAATGTGCACAGTGTCCAGGATTCTGGTTCCACGTCACTCATGAGGTCTGTGGGTCTTAGCTTTGCTGGGGACTAGGGTCGGCTTTAGAGAAGTCTGGAAATCTTCTGGGCTGCAGGTACTTCAGAGTCTGGTGGGAGCTTCGAATATGCAGACCGGCAAATGTTTTGTTAGTGCCTATTTAAATAGGGGAGTCACTCGACCCCAAGGGAGATTCTTCTGTCCTCTAAGCGTTAGTAGAGCATCGAATTTCCAGGATTCAGTTTCAGAGTTTCGTCCAGGTGTAATCTAAAGTCCTGTTGCCAGGGGTCCCTTACTTATACTAAGAAAAGGGGTTGGACATACTCTGGGGACCCATCTATGGGAGGGTCTGGAAAGAGGGGTGGTTACACTCATTTACTTTGTCCACCTTCATGCCAGAGCAGGGACTGACTGTCCCTGCTACCGGTTTGAACTGGATTATGCAAAGGGATACCAAATGTGCCCCCAGTACAGAATTTCTGGCACTCTCAGAGTGCACCCATCCTGCCCCAATACACTAAAGCCTGTCTGCGAGGTGGTTACACCTCCCTGTGACAGGAAACCTATTGTCCAGGCCTCCACTGCTGGATTTTTGTCCAGCAGCAGGGGGTAAGACGCGTGTCTGTGGCTGCAGCATCCATTTTGTGATGCTGGAGATCGCTTTAACTATTGCCAGGCAGACCAGTGTGCACATGTCTCTCCCTCTTGAAGGGTGGAATTCTACCTCGCCACCAGGACTGGCGGGTGGTAGGATTCCAAAGTGTTTGACACCAAACAAGACATGTTTCCATGCAGCCATTCCAAAGTTAGCATTTACTGCCTGGTTATAATGCACTTAAGAGTATATGGTCTGGTTGCATCACAGAACAGCCTCAGAAAATAGATTCCGAAAGCTGCAGAGGGGTTCTGCTCATGCATGGACACCCTCTGACACAAAACCAAGCACTTCAGGATTGAAGAGACCTGCCATAGGAGAGGCTGATAGGTTTATATGTGTCAGTTATTAAAGGTAGATATAGGTAAACTATATTTTAGTGAGGGGTGCGTGCACCACCTTACCCAGGCTGCAGTAGCAGTCCTGTGGTGTTATTTTGGAAGGCTTCCCAGGGGTGGCATATTACATGCTGCAACTCTTGGTAGGCCTCTGGGGTACCTCTGTCCTTAGTACATAGTGTACCATATACTGGGGACTCACAAGGGTACCCCAGTAACCAAGCTGGAGTGTACCTAAGGAACATGCAATCATTTTACAGAGGAAGTAGCAAGGCTGGGGTCCTGGATAGCATGGCCCCAGTCACACTAAAGTCGTAAAACAGTGAAACACCAGCAAAAAGTGGGGGTAACCATAGTAAGCAGATCCTACTCCCCTACAGTGCGTACAGCCAATACATAACCCACCATTTCATTATTTTCACATATTAGCCTATGCCAGTCCATCAATCTGCCAGCAGATTTTTTAGCAGAAAGACCAATTATTGCGGATTTCCCTACTAAGACTCTAGATTGTGCTTTATCAATGTCTCCCCCTCCTGCAATTGTCTTGATTAGTTGCAATTCCGCTCGCTGCCAATTCCTTACATAAATTTTGCAGAAGCTTCTTCTCCTCCCTCTGAGCCACCCAACCATAACTAGATGTCTCCCCCCTTATTGTAGCTTTGAGGGTATCCCAAACTATGTCAATATTGGTGCTCCCTTTATTCTCCTCTATGAACCTAGGGATTCAAACCTTCATATGCCGAGTAAATCCCTCATCACAGAGTATAGCCCTATCCAAAGTCCTGCGTGCCACCGGAGAGGATTAGCTTGGATGCTCACTTCCAATACCAGGGGGTTGTGGTCAGACATGACCCTTGGATATTTATATATCTTACAGGACTGTACTAGTTCCTGGGAGACATAAAAATAATCCAGCTTAGCGTGTACCTGGTCTGGAGCAGAAAAGAAGGTATAGCTCGGGCCCAATGGTTCTAGCATAGCTCCCATGTTTGATAGCCCATTGAGTGCATATAAATGTGATAAAGATTTTAAAACGTTAGGATAACGGCCATAGATTCCTCTTCCCCTAGCTAGTCCTTTTAAGAGTTAATTTGTATATTTAAATCCCTACAGACTACTACAGGGAGTTGCCACCCAATTAATTTGACATTCAGCCACTCAAACAGCGCTGGGTCATCAAGTACTGAGCCATACATGGAACCCAAAATGAACATACTATGATCCGTACAGTATTGGGCAATCACCTATCTTCCAATTTTGTCCAAACTAGACCACGGAAATCTGACTCTCCCTTTACGTGCCATGACTGCCACCCCCCTCGTTCGTGTCCCCTGTGATGTACTAGAGATACTTTGAAAACCTGCCTACTCCACTACCACCCGTCTGCTTGCCTCAACATGGTTCTCCTGAAGACATAACAATATCAGCTGTTAAAAATTAGATATCCACATTGATCCTCGGCTTTGTCTGTGGATTATTTAGACAGCAAATATTATTGGAGCTATTCTTAACTTTCTCATTCACCCAAGTGCTCATTTCATCATTCCTGTGCATCTTATTCATTGTTTTCTTCACCCATAAAAATTATTTTGGCTAAGCCCCCCCTCCCCAGCCTCTTCACTAGGCAAAAAAGGTCCGAAGACCCTTGTGATGCCTCTTGTATCCTGCTGTTGCCCTCTCCCTTCGTACTTAATCCAAAAATAAAAATCTTGGAAAACTCATATGTAGATCATAAACACAAGAAATCAGAGGAGACAATGTTTCTCTCATTTAGACATTGTCTCAAGGAGACATTCTCTATCATCGTGAGATTTCCTGCAGATGCTCTTGGGTCTATATTTCTTAGGAAAGCACCCTGGAAGTCCCCTTATAGAGGACCTTGAGCCTAGCACCTCACTGCCTACCTTCTGGCAGGGAGTGATTAGTTGACTGAGCCTCCATCTTCTCTCCACCATTGTGTGGCAAAAATCAGGCCTAACAATAAACGTGTGTGCCTCCACTGAGCGCCTTGCTTCAGGTCTAGCTTTATCAAAGACTGCCTGCTGCAGGAAGAATTTGCCAAAAAAGATAAGAATAGCCCTAGGTTTTACATTCTGATCGCTCTGTCCCCCTCTCTTCTTTAACATCAGTGGGAATCGGTGTACTCTCTGCACCTCTGAATCCCAGCCCCAATGCGCCAGATCTGGAAATCCCCCCTTAAACAGCCGAAGGACAAATCCATGAATGGCATCCCCTTCAGCATTTTCTTCAAAGCCTAGCAGTCTCAGTTTATTCCACCACTGGCGGTTTTCAAAATCTTCTAGCACTGTTGTGCGGTCCGCAATCTCAGTGCATGCCTTGTTGACTTCTCGAATGGCTCCCTGCAATTTTTTTGGGTGCCAAGTGAGCCCTCTTGTGCTCTTGTCGTGCTTCTACTTGCATTTGCTTGAGTAGAGTAAATAAGCGCCATTGATGGGGAGGATTCTGAGATAGCCTGAAAATACCCCTTGTTTCTTGTCTCCTGGGGGACGGGAACATTTACCCCGGTATTAGTTTGGGGCCCTGTGGAGAACTCCTGTGCTTACCCTTGTCCCCCCACTCTTCTGCTGGGGGCTCTGGCCACCTTTGGCAGAGTTTCCCCCATGCACCTTCCCGTGGGCTCACCCAGCGGTCCGCCTCCATAGGAAGCTTCCTGGGGTCCATCAGCTTACTATCAGTCAAGTGCTGGCACAGCTCCACAAAACATATATTAGACAAGTGCTCCCATGCTATCAAATTGTAGATCCCCTGAAAAACTGTCACATTACTGCACTTCACTCAACCATCCTGCAAAAAGAATCCACCCATTCCAACCAAGTGTTTGCATCAGTTTTCTTACTGGACCTACACTGATCACTGTACTTGCCAGGACCCTACCTGGTGAGAAGGGCCTCCTTCATGCCAGCATATGTGACTGCCCCTTACCCAAAGCTATCAAAGTGTCCCTTCCTTCTTCTGAGAAAAAAGGCCACAATCCTGCTCACCAATTCTTCTCCGGGACCCCATTCATGTGGAGTGATGACCCGTAACTCTGAAACCATCTTTGTATGTCACCTCTTTTTGAATTCCTTGCCTACATTCTTGGGGATGTGCACAGTTCTATCTGCCTGCACTGAGGAATTGCTGTCATCATCTGTGCTGGACCTACTTCTTACATCCAGCTCTTTGATGTCACGCTCGTGATCCAAGATCATCTTCCTTCCTTCCATGGCTATTCTTTTGTCTTCCATCACATTCTCTAGCTGGAGTTTTTCTAGTTCACACTTCCTTGCCTCCTGCCTGTCCTCCAGCTCCTCTGGGGACAAGCCACTGCGCCTGGCCTGGAGGGTACACCCCCTCTCAAAAGCACATCCATCCTAGGAATAGGCTCCAACCTAAGATCTGCAGACTGCCCACTGAGATGTCTGACTACTACCTAGGACATTAGCGCCTTCCGTAGCTCCTCTTTCCTGGTGAGAACTTTAAAATGCAGTTCCTTGAAGCCGGTAGCTCTATCTGGGGCTACTGCAGTGCTGAGAAAAATAGAATCCAACAGTTCCCGCAGACCATCGTGTCAGTGCGGACCGATGTTAGTGTCAGCAGTTGAGTAAACAGTACCTTCGGATGCGGCTGACCGTGTTAGTGTGGGCCGGTCATGGCAACCGTTGAGGTTGCGATGTGAAGTATAGCGGTGCGGCGTGCAGTGCCCTCAAGTTGTGGTGCAGGCAACAGCTCGTTGACAGTCTTCCAGCTGTGCCGGTGAGACCAGGTTGTAGTGCAGAGTGAGGCGGTGCTCATTGTAATGTTGACAGGTCACAGTGCAACCAGCAGTGCCGGTTGATTGGAACTGATATTGGCCAGTACAGACTGCGGTGTGGGATGGGGAGGTGCATTGTGTAACTTACGAGCGAAGCCCCAAACCACGGTGCAGTCATGGCTGGCAAGGTCAGGGTGCAGCGACGTTGTCAGTTAGACCAGGGCAGCAGAGTGAAGCGAGGCATTGCAAAGTGCGTTGCTCACAGGTCACGGTGCAAGCAGCAGCTCAGTGGTGGCTGTGGTCATTGTCGTCGGTGAGACCAGAGTTGCGGTGTGAAGTGCGACACTTCCCTCAGGACATGAAGCCAGCAATGATGTTGGTGACTGTGTCGGCTAATTTCCCCTTTCTGTGGCAACTGAAACCCATGGTTCCAGAGGCAGTACCTAGAGGTGAGTAAAGTCTTTGCTGTCCCTGAGAATTCATGAGCAGGAGACAAGGTCTATTTCAAGCCTTTGAGATACTCAGCAACACGTGAAGAAAGTTCAGTTGAGTCCTTTCATTGCCCAAGGCAGGAGAAGCAACTGCAGGCCAACCTAGCAAAGCAACAGCAGAGCAAAGTGGCAGTACTCCTCCGGGTAGCTTTTCCAGCTCTTCTTCTTGGCAGGTTCCTTCATCCAAGCTATTTCTAAAGTTATGAATAAAACTCCAGGAACACTTCACTTATTTTTAGACGCCCTGCTAAATCCTCCTTTTGTTCCATTAGATCACAGACATTCCTGTCATCTAAAGTTCAATTGTAGTGGCTATTAGAACTGCTGAAAAAATAGGAGAATGCAGCCCATTTTATCTATATGTATCCGCATCTGTGTCATCCGTATTTTAGGATATTCAGTAGAAGGATTGTTTCAAGATCAGGATCAGAGTTTATTCCTGATGTGAATGCTACTTTTCATAGAGTACAAGTGGTTTGAACTTTAAAGAAGTTACCCAGATCTGTGGAGTGTAAACAATCTAGTAGTCCTTTCAAAACTTTGGAATAACTAAATGAGGTTGCATATCATTAAAGTACATTTTCAGCCTTTTGATAAAGAATATATTATCTGGCTTACCAGAGTGCAGGAAACAGGTTTCCTGTGGAAATACAACACTGGTTAACTCAAGGGGCATGACAACTGCCAGGGCAGTAAAGGCTGGTGCATTACACGAATGAAAAAATATATTGGAGAAGTCACCTCACCCACTTCATCATCATAGGAAATGTTCCACACCATGGTAGATAAATACCATCATGGCGGACTCAACAATTGCTGGGAGTTGTTATATAAGTGAATCTGGGATAGATGTACTGAGCCAATTAAAGATAAAAATATCTTGAGGTATACTCGTAAATTCACCTTACCTACGGGTACACCAGAAATGATTAAAACCATCACAATTTTGGATATGGGATTAGATATAATGACTTATCTACCTGTGTAGTTATGTCAACATGTTTCGGCTGGTCACAAAGCCCATTTGGGTCTCTGGCCTTCGTCAAGGCTCTTATGATGCCTGCCTAACTACACATTTGTTTTATGCAGGCAAAATGAGGCATAATGGTCTCACCCGTCTGGATCTCTTCTCTACGAAAAATTACCAGTAGAAGTAATAATTGCAACACATGGAGACATAAAGAGCCATAAGAAACCTTTCAGTTTTTGAAGTAGGATACTCACCCAAACATCAAACACAAACATATATAATGGTACTCGAGGAACTTGGCTGTGTTATAAGCAAAGGAAACATCTATGATTGAGGAGATTTATCAGGCTTTTAAACTCAGTCAAATCCTGGGCCTATCATAATGTTCATTTAGTGACTGAATTCAGCAAACTGTGCTCTGTCTAGTGCTTGTTAACTGCCTGCTATCTTACTGTAAAACTGGTGGACCAACCATAGACCACTAAACATAGAGCCCGATCCAAAACATAAATCTCCCCCAGCGCCACTTACTTCTTCAAGGGATGTGCCTGCGTGTACACCTACATAGTCTCCTGTCAGCTGATCGGCTTACGATCGATATTTTCAAGTGGCCAGTATTTAACATACACCAGTGTGTCACGTTGCAGGACAATGGCGTCACCGCATTATGCAAAGTCGCAACGTCATCACCCATACGCAGCAAAGGTGGTTGATGATAAATGTAGTTCCTAGTTTGACCTACCATGGACAAACCTCCAGCTCCTGGACATCACAGCTTTATTGTGTGTATGTGTGTGATTTATTTTCCATGTTGGGGGGAATAATGGGAAAAAAATGCAACACTTTCAAATTCTTGTAAAATATACACCAGGTAAAGTGAGTCATAATCATTTACACCAGCACTGAGGGACCGTGGGAATTGTAGTTCCCTGGTTGAAAAAAAACAAAAAAAAACTATTAAACCCTAGCAGAAACCCCCATAGTTATGTGTAGCTCATACATGTAGCTGGTATTATTATGTGCATTTCGTAATCTCAACTGGTGTTTGAAGTAAATAAGGATAGCAGTTGTGTGTTTTTTTCAATGGATTTGTTAGGAAAGGGTCCATACTTGTTTCAATACTCCAATTGAATTCTTTATTTGTTTAGAATACCTGGAGTACAAATGAGAATGACACATAGAAAGGCACACACTGAGCAGAAATAAGGGATCAAATAGATTCAGGACCCATCTCTTTGGTTCTGAAAGCCTCATAAAAGTGCCAGGACACAGTGTCTTAGAATGCTCCCTCAGCGCCTATTGTTGTCAATAAAAAGTGTTGTTTTAAAGTTAAGCCTGTATGTATATTAGTGCAGTCTTCATTTCAAAGGCTGTCTGTTAACTGCTTTCAAATTGAGTTTGGAAGCAGTTAACAGACAGCTGTGTTCCATACCTTATTTAGGGGAGCAGAGTCAACATTAAAGGAAAATATCTCACTCGTTGATTTTTTCAGGCTGTCAACTAATGACATTTCTGAGAGTAGAGAACGATTCAAAGTCTAGCGCCGCTCAGGTGCCTTATCTTTGAACATAATCTCAAGAGAGGCTGCCCCAGTGGCCAGATAGATGTTCCAGGATATGAGTAACTCTCTTGGTGTTATTACTGATGGCGGGACCTACCAAAAGAAAATCAGTCCTAGACCGATGTCCATGTTTTTTATTATGAAAATTTCTTTTTCCCCCCTCTGTCCCCTTCTTTGAGCCCATAAGCTTCCAAATATTGACAAGGCCTATATCCTGAAATAGGTGTTTCATGGCTTTTTGGGTGCAGCTACAGTAGCCCTCCTAGATGTTATGTCCTGATCTAAATCTAGGAAGACATTGCAGTCACCACCTATGATAATAGGTTCATTTAAATCGACTAAGTGCAGAAATATAGTTCGTAAGGGTGTAGGGTCATCCAGATTTGGACCATAGTAATCAACAAAGGTGAGCCATACGCCTTGAGTTCTTGCCTTAGCAATTACCCATCTACCTAATGGATCTACCAAGGTTTCACCTATGGTAAGTTGAGAAGATCTTTTGAACAACATAGCCCCACCTTTTACGGTGACAGATTGTGTGGTGCATATACAATGCTCAATCTATTGTTGGCTTTTTATGATTTCCTCCCATTCTTCTTTTAAAAGGTGGGATACCTGAATAATGATAACTTCTGCATCGCTCAACTTCAAGTACTCTAAAATCCTACTTTTTCTCAAAGCCACCCTTGACATTCCAAAATAAAATCTCTAATGGTCTGTGATTACCCGAGCCAGCCATGAAAGTAATTGAAATAACAAGGAAACCTAGATAACTAAGCTGGTCATGAATAACAGACAACCACAACATAAAAAAAACTAATAATGACAAAAGAGGACTTCTTTAAAGTTTTCTCCCACATGCTCCCCCAACCGATGTGACTCTATTTTTTTTCTAAGATTATATTTTTTACCAGTGACCCTCCCCACCCACCCTGGCGAACCCTCACCAAAAAAAAAACTAGAGGTATCCTATGAATACTATGAATACCTCATATGAGATCTCCTCCAGCATGGTGGTTGTATTTAAGAGACTATTATAGTGATTCAATCAATCAATCAATCAATCATTTGTAAAGGGCACTACGTATCCAAGAGGGTCCCAAGGCGCTGGGGTGGGGGGGGGGGCGCTACTGATCGAACAGCCAGACCTTGAGTATCCTCCTAAAGGTCAGCAGGTCTTGGGTCTATCGTAGGCTCAGTGTTCGATGTCTCGGCGGCGAGGTGGGAGAAGGATCTCCCGCTGGTGGTTGCACTTCGGATGCGCCGAACGGTGTTGAGTGAGAGTTCGGTGGAGCGTAGCTGGTGGTTAGGGATGTACAAGGAGAGCCATCTGTTGAGGTAGGCTGGGCCGGTCTTGAGAAGTGCTTTGTGTGCGTGGATGAGGAGCTTGAAGGATATCCTCTTGTTGACGGGGAGCCAGTGCAGGTTTCTCAAGTGGGGGATGATGTGGCCATGTCGTGGTACATCGAGGATCAGTCATGCTGAGGCGTTTTGGATGCGTTGTAGTCGTTTGATGAGCTTGGTCGGGGCTCCTGCATAGAGGGCGTTTCTGTAGTCAAGTCTGCTGCTGACTAAGTATGGGCAAAAAATCCGTTCCGCTCGCGGAATTTGGGGATTTTCGAATCTCGCGAAAATGCCGAAAAATCCGCAAATCCGCTCGCGGGCAGATTCTTTTTTTTAGAAGCCCCGCAAGTTTGGCAAAGTTACAGGCACACACTGGAGACAACTCTTCTGGCCCTTTACACAGCTGTAGTGTAGGAAAAGCACTTTACATTTCCCCAACAAGTTAGCACTTACTGATTAGCCAGTAGAAAGTACTCCAGTTGAGTAGAGGTATCGCACAAACCGGTGGTGTCTTCTTGTTTAAATATGAAGGGCAGGGTTCATTCTGGTATGATGCTCCTGTCACAAAAATTAAACCTCAACAGGAAGCACTTACAGATATAAATAAAGCGGGTGCCCGAGTTGAAGCTCAAATTCAGTAACGCATTCATCAGCCCAAAAACAATTGTGATCTTTGTCGAGGCTGGGCAGGTGTTCTTTTTCCCCATATCAACCGTCAAAAATTAGCTGTGATGCTGGATGGAGGCCTTTGCATCCTTCACTTTCACGAGCGCAATCTCCGTGCAGTTCCTGTGACCAGGGGCTTTTTTCTCCTCATCTGCTGCTCTGATCGGTCTCTGACCTTTTATACACACAAGAGGCATGTGAACTTGCATAGAAGCCCCGCCCGTTTGGCCCCGCCCACACACTAGCAGTGTGCACCGTCTTCCCACCATTTACCCACTATGATGGACTGCTCACTCAAGGGACCCATGTGCCCTTCGGCGCGATGGGATAGTAACACACACATGGTCACTGGAGACAACTCTTTTGGCACTTTACGCAGCTGTATTGTAGGAAAAACAATATACATTTACCCAACGAGGTAGCACTTACTGATTAGCCAGTAGAAAGTACTCCAGTTGAGTAGAGGTAACGCACAAAACGATGGAGTATTCTTGGATAAATATGATGGGCAGGGTTCATTCTGGCACGATGCTCCTGTCACAAAAAGTAAACCTCAACTGGAAGCACTTACAGATATAAATAAAGCAGGTGCCCGAGTTGAAGCTAAAATTTAGTAACGCATTCATCAGCCCAAAATCAATCGTGAGCTTTGTCGAGGCTGGGCAGGTGTGCTTTCTCCCCATATCTACCGTCGAAAATGAGCTGTGATGCTGGATGGAGGCCTTTGCATCCTTCACTTTCGCGAGGGCAATCCCCGTGCAGTTCCTGTGACCAGGAGCTTCTTTCTCCTCATATGCTGCTCTGATCGTTCTCCAACCTTTTATACACACAAGATGCATGTGAACTCGCATAGATGCCCCGCACTTTGGCCCCGCCCGCACACTAGCGGTGTGCACCGTCTTCCCGCCATTTACCTACTATGATGGACAGCTCACTCAAGGGACCCCTGTACACTTTGGCGCTATGGCATAGTAGCACACACATGGTCACTGGAGACAACTCTTCTGGCCTTTTACGCAGCTGCAGTGTGGGAAAAGCACTATACATTTACCCAAAAAGCTAGCACTTACTGATTAGCCAGTAGAAAGTACTCCAGTATATATTTCTACTAACGCGCAGAATTTTTTGCCATTTTGTGCAAATTCACAGTCCGCAGATCCGCAAAATTCACCCATACTTACTGCTGACGAGGGCCTGGGCGACTGACTTTCTTGTATCTGTCGGGTTCTATCTGTAGATCTTGCGGAACATGCGGACGGTGTTGAAGCAGGAGGAGGAGACGACGTTGACTTGCTTGGTCATTGAGAGCGTTGAGTCGAGGATGATTCCCAGGTTGCATGCGTGGTCGGTGGGTGTCAGGGCTGCCACCAGTGCCGTCAGCCACCAGGAGTCATCCCAGGCTGAAGGGTTGGAGTCGAGGATGAGGACCTCCGTCTTGTCCGAGTTCAGCTTCAGAAGAATGATCTTCATCCAGTCAGCGACGGTCTTCATTCCTTCATGGAGGTTGGCTTTGGCAGTGATGGGGTCCTTGGTGAGGGAGAGGATCAGTTGAGTGTCGTCAGCATAGGAGATTATGTTGAGGTCATGCTGTAGGGCAATGTGTGAGGGCGGGGCCATGTAAATGTTGAACATTGTCGGGCTGAGGGAGGATCCCTGGGGTACGCAGCAGATGATCTCCAAGGCTTTGGAACGGAATGGGGAGGGGGACGCTCTGGGTTCTGCCGGAGAGGAAGGAGGTGGTCCATTCCATAGCCTTGTCTCGGATTCCTGCGGTGTTAAGGCGTGCGGTGGCAGATGGTGTCAAAGGCGGCAGAGAGGTATAGGAGGATGAGTGCTGCCATCTCACCTTTGTCCAGCAGGGTCCTGGTGTCGTCGGTGGCGGCGGTGAGGGCAGTCTTGTTGCTGTGGTTCCTGCAAAACCCTGACTGGGAAGGGTCCAGGATTCTGTTTTCTTCAAGGTATCGGGTTATCTGTCTGTTGCTGATTTTCTCGATGACCTTGGTGGGGAAGGGGAGTAGAGAGATGGGCCGGAAGTTCTTGAGGTCTCTTGGGTCTGCCTTAGGTTTTTTGAGTAGGGCGTTGATCTCAGCATGTTTCCAGCTCTCTAGAAAGGTTGTGGTCTCGAGGGAGAAACTGATCACGTGCAGGTGGGGTGTGATGGATCTGCTTGCTTTGTTGAAGAAGTGGTGTGGGAATGGGTCTGACGGAGAGCCGGAGTGGATTGTGCTCATGGTCTTGATGGTGTCATTGACGCTCACGCTGGCCTAGGTGTCTGGGTGTTGAAGCTGTCGTGGATGTCTGCTATCTTGCGGTGGAGAAGGTGGTGAGGGAGTCGCACAGGGCTTGCGACAGCAGAATTTCGTTGGTTTTGGAGCTAGGGTTGGAGAGTTCCTTCACGATGTTGAAGAGCTCCTTGCTATTGTGTGCGTTGTTGTTGAGGCGGTCTTTGAAGGAGGTCCTCTTGGCCACCCTGATGAGGTGGTGGTGGTTGCAGGATGGCGTCTTTGTGTGCTGCGTGGCTGTCCAAAGTTTGCTCACTGTGCCATTCCTTCTCTAGTTTCCGGCAGGCTTGCTTGGAGGCATGGAGTTCTGGGGTAAACTAGCTGGCCCTCTTGCTGGTGTCTCTGTGGGGGTGGGGTTCTTCAGCAGGGCGAGGGTGTTGGCGCAGTCCTCGATCCAGCATCTGAGGCTGTGGGCAGCGTCATCGGTGTTGGAGGGTTCGGTGGGTGGGTGGGCTGAGAGCGAGGTTTGCATCTAGTTGGTCTTCAGTGATTTTGCTCCAGCAGCGGCGGGCGATCTTTTGAGTGCGGTGGTGAGTGGTGGGTTTCTGGAAGGTGAAGTGGATGCAGCGGTAGTCGGTCCAGAGGAGTTCGTGGTGTGGCTGATGGAGACGTGCGGGCTTGAGGAGAAGACAGGGGTGGAGCGTGTGGCCGGCAGAGTGGGTGGGCGTTGTGACAAGGTGCTTCAGTGCAAGGTTGGCGAGGTTATCAATCAGGGTTGCGGAGTTGTTGTCGTTGTTGTTCTCAAGGTGAAAGTTCAGGTGTCCGAGGAGGATATAGTCGGTGGAGGTCAGGGAGTGTGTGCTGATGAAATCGGCAATGAGTCACTGAACTGGGGATGAGGTCCGGGGGATCGGTAGACAAGGGTGCCTCTGAGGGTGAGCTAGTGTCTGTGTGGATCTGGAAGTGCATGTGTTCGGCGGTGCTGAGCGTGTCTTCCGTGCTAGTCGAGACCCTGATGTTGTTCTTGTGGACAATGGTGATTCCTCCTCCGACTCCGCTGGTGCAGTCTCTGCGGGTGATCTTGTAGCCGTCTGGGATGAGTATGGCGATGTCAGGTGCAGAGGAGTAGTTCCACCAGGTCTCTGTCAGGAAGGCGACGTCCAGGGATGTTGTGTTGAGCAGGTCCCAGAGCTTAACGGCATGTTTGAGTGGGGAGCAGGTGTTCAGTAGTATGCATCATAGGTGGTTAGGGTCTTTCTTGGCAGGTGGCTCGTCGGCTCTGAGGCTGGTGTAGCTGCAATTCCGGCAGGTGAAGGGACCATGTGTGCGTTTGGGTCAGCCTTGAAGCAGGTGTGGGTCCGTCCGGAGTTTAGAGTGTGCAAAGTGCTGGTGTCGTAGTGGAGGCAGTCGTCGTGGCAGGTGCGGGGCCAGGGGTTCTGGCGCCGGGTGCGGTCCAGGCGCGGATGGGTGCAGACGGGCTTGCCTTAGTCGCGTCTTCGGCACGTCAGCGGCGTGGCCACGCAGCGGACAGCATATATGGAGAGGTGGGAGGGAGGAGCAGCAGGGACGTGGGGGCAGCAAGTGGGCAGTCAGGGGGGAGGGGCCGCAGGGGACGCAGCGGTGGGGCGGTGAGGGACGATGAAAGGAACAGAAGGCAAAAGGGCACAAAAACGAGGGAAAATGAGTGTCACAGAAGGCAAGAAGGGCACATAAATACAGGAAAAATGAATGTCACTGAAGGCAAGAAGGCACAGAAATACAGAGAAAAAAACGAGTGGCACAGAAGGTACAAAGGGCACAAGAAGACAGGGGCAGCTGAGAAACAGGTGGCAAAAACGGCCAGAGAGGCACGTGGGCAGCGAGGAGAACAAAAGGGAAAACCAGGCTGAGAGATACGGGGGCAGCGAGGGGTACAGAAGGAAAGAAAAAGCAGAGACACGGGGGCAACAAGGGGTACAGAAGGAAAAACTGTGCTTAGAGACACAGGAACAGCGAGGGGAACAGAGGGAGGAAAATGGGCAGGGACCAATAACAGGCAGCGGGGAAGACAGAACAACAGCCGTCACAGACACAACAATGAAATACAGGCAATACAATAAAACATTAAAGTGGAAGATGAACAAACCTACGGTCTACCACTGGCCACCAGGGATGAGGCACAGGTGGTAGCCTGCGGGTGGTGGAGGCCCTCAAAACTTCCTCAGCAGCAGCAGCTGGGGTAGGGACACACAGGCGGTGCTGTGCGGAGGGGGAGCGACCTACCTGGTGGGGGTGTGCCTTACTCTGCTCTATGAAGTCCCTCACCTCATTGGGGTCCCTAAAGTTATGCATCTTGTTGTTTCTCATGACCCTCAGAGATGCCGGTAATCTAATATTTGCAGTGGCGCGCAAATCTCTTAGTTCCTGAATAAATCGGCCAAGCTCCCACTGCCTATCCAAGGTAGTATGGGGATATCAGACCGTATACGAATAGACCAGTCATTTTCCTTATATGATCCAGCCTTTAAAGCTCCAGAAAGGATTCTTTCTTTTAAAGAGTAGGTTTTAAAGTTCACTAGAATCCTTCTTGCTGTTTTCCTGCCTGGGCGGGACACAAAAAGATCACGATGGACTCTTTGTATTCTTCTTCCAATCTGGTTTGGTCAAGATCCATGTTGAACTCCTTTAGAAGAGCAATTACATATGCCTTAATATCTTCTCCTTCAAGGCCCTCAGGAACATTTAAAATTCTAACATTATTCCTCCTTGCATTGTTTTCAAGAGATTCTAGCTTATCTTTAAAGTCCTGTTTACTGTTTGTCAGCTTCTGAATCTCTTCCCGGTTAGAGTCCAGTTTCATAGAAATGTCCTTATATGCAGTTTCCATAGCCCCTACTAAGCCTACCAAGCTGTTAATTTTCTCCTCCATAGCTTCACAGTAACCTTGATTTTTTTGTTGGTTGAGTTCAGAGGTAGCGAATTTCTCCCTGACTTCAGTTGACAAACCAGGAGGGTTAGTTACAACCATATCGCTCAAAGGGTCTCATGGGTTGACCTGAGACTGAAAAACGGAGAGAAGCGGGATAGAGCTAGAGCTTTGGTTAGCGCTAATGCTGATATTAACTGGGATAGAGATTAGACTCTCATCCGCTTCTGCTAGAGGATTACATTTATTTTCTAGTAGGATCTGGTTTGCCTTTGATTTATTGCTATCAGTTGCCATACTTTCTCTCCCTTGATTAGGTAATATATTCTTATGGGGCTGCAAAGGTCCAGACTGAGAGCCTGCTGTGAAGGGGGCTCCTTGAGCTTGTACTTTAAAGTAGGAGTGAAAGGAGGGGGTCATTTTGATTTTTTAGAACTTCTTTGTTTGTTTGCTTTGTGTTTGTTTTATAAACTGTTTTTCCTGTGGGCACTTTTTTCGATTTTGAAACAGGCAAATGAATTGCAAATTAATCACTCTGAATAGTTGGGAAAACCACTTGGACCTTTGGGGTAATACTCTCAGGAATGATTAAAGCCAATTCCCCCTTTCCCCAAACACCTCTACTCCTTAATGTGTATCTGTTCACTGCCCTCACTGTTCCTACTGACGAGCTTAAACTGTCACTTTTCTCCCTGCTTGCCTAAGAATTTGCATTCTGCCTGGTAATTTCTGAAATGTTTTCAGTGTCACAACAGTGGTACAAAAGACCTGCTCCCACCTCCTTACCTGGGTCATCAGCGAGTCTCGGAAGGCATCTCCCCACTCTTGCCGTCCTGCGAAATCAAATTCCAAAACGCGTCCCCGACGCTCGTATCACCGGCGAACTTAAGCCTGACAGTGCCTCTCAGCGGGAAACTGATCCTGGCAGCAGCGTGGCGGCTCCAACTGAGCCGCGCTGCAGCCTCTGCCCACACTCCTCACAGTTTTCCCCTGCGGCGCCTCAGGGGCTGTGCAGCTTAGAAACCTCCAGACACTGACAAACACTACATAATCAAGAAACAATGAAAACAAAGCAACCCTGCATCACTTTCGCTCCATGCAGACCATGTAGTTCATGCTGAAAGATCCATCAAAGTGGCACAAGTAAGTTACTGTGTTTCCTCCGCTGTCACCAGCTTATCATAGCTCGCGGCCAGAACTATTTAGCGCCCGCCATGTTTCCCCGATTTCAGATCTAAGTCTTACTTAGGGAGGTGATGCGATCTAGCCATACCGTCATTCTCAATCAGGCGTAGGCCAGGCTTCATCTATTTTGGTTATGTTGAATTGCCTGAGATCCAGCTGGGCTACAATGCTAAGAAACATGTTTACCCTACTTCCCATACTTAAAGTTGTCATAGGTCATTGGTCTCTAGGACAGCATTTATTTGTTTTTACTTGTCAAGGGAATCACCTTATTAAACCATCTTCAGTACTCCTTAGACATGTTTAACCATCCACAGCACCACCCTACACTCTTGATATCCTCACTTGCACTCATCAATACAACAATCTAATAAGAATAACTCCAAGAAAGAGCTCCCTCAAGGGGCCCGTTGGACATTAGAGCGCTGGTCCAACAATGAATAGCCTAATGATGAAGCATGACATCCTTCTGGGCATGTGAGGGCATTCACTTCTGATCAATTGAATGCCCCAATCCAACTGACCAGCCCAGTCCAACAGCTTCTCCTCCCCCAATTTCCTTTCCCTGGAGGAACAGCGTCCTTAATATCTACATAATTTGATTGGAGTGTGTACTATTTGTATTGACACAAATCAGGTTGCCAGTTTTGGGTATTTTAAAAGGTTGAAGAAATTGTTTATGAGGAATGTTGAGAGTTCTTTTCATGACGTTATTTATTATTTTGCTAGGATAGTCTTTCTCTTTAAGTTTCTTTTGCAACAAATTTGCATGGAACCTAAAGTCGGTCTTATCAGTATAATTCCTCCTGAGCCTGAGAAATTGTCCTAAAGGCACATTATCGCGCAATGATTCTGGATGAAAACTGTCATACTTTAATAAATTGTTACCTTTTTGTTGGTTTGCATAATACTTGACATTCTAGGCTATATCTATGTAGATTTTTAAAGGAGATATCTTTCTAAATGAAAGTCATGGTGAACATCAGAAATTCATCCTTGGTGTGGATCCTATTGCTGAAATCCAATGTCTCTGCCTCACTTCCTTTCCAAATGATGAAAATGCAATTGATGTAATATTTCCAGATCCTAATGTTATCAGAGTACGGATTGGTATGGTTCAGAATATGTGTCATCTCAAAATTGTGCGCATAAAAACAAGCTATGATTGAGGTGAATGTTCTGCCCATGGAAGTACCATGTACTGGCACAAAGCCCACTGGGTAAATCGAGTTCCATTCTATCTCCTTTAAAAGGACCTCTAGGACCTTTAGTGATGCTTCTTATGGAATGCTTGTATAAAGATCCTCAATGTCCATTGTCATATGAATTTCAGAAGTTGGGGCGAATGAAATGCTTCCAGGATGTTCAGTATGTCCTTAGTTTCCTTAACTTGTGAAGGCATCTTTGAAACCCATTTTGATAGATTCAACATGGATATGTACATTGACAACAGAACGCAGAAGCACATCCTTTCAATAGAGGACAGTTTTCTTTTTAACCAGGAACATTCCAATAGTTGATCTGAATGTTCGTAAGCAGTACCACTTCCTCTGAGGTCCTCCAATTTCAGTTCTTGAAATGTTTGCAGTATCCAAAAGGTCCGTATTTCCTCATCCAGCAAGGGAACAGAAGCTTCCCA
This sequence comes from Lissotriton vulgaris, assembly GCF_964263255.1. Taxonomy (NCBI): domain Eukaryota; kingdom Metazoa; phylum Chordata; class Amphibia; order Caudata; family Salamandridae; genus Lissotriton; species Lissotriton vulgaris. Next base: position 1,444,419,252 of record NC_141691.1, read on the forward strand.
TCTCTCCTGAGGAATCGGGCCTAGTCGGCCCAAATTTTGTAGTGTTTCTGTGAACATACCAGTTGCATGAATGAGAACTTCTAGGCTCATTCATTTGTCCAACTTCCATTTAACTACACCTGGAAGAGCTTCGTTCTACCAGGCCTTGGCTATGTCCCTCCTAGCAATAAACAGCCCCAGCTGCATCAGGGCCAGCTAATACCTGTTACTATTTGTATCTTTGGTGACGTGCATGAGAGCACCTTAAAGTTCTCTATGTAGTCTCCACACCAGTATCTGTCCCAGGCATGCAAGCACTCCCTCACAGAATGAAAACCTCTCACAGACCCATACTGTACATTGAAAGTCCCCATTTTGTGCACCGTATCTCAGGCATTACAGTATGCTATCTTCCCTATTTTCCAATAACCTTTCTCATGTGAAATAAACTCAATGCAGATATTTGACTTGGATCAGCCGAACTTGAGAGGCTATCACTGTCTCCCTGGGAGAGAGGAGACCTGCCTCCTATAGTCATCTGTCAGTGGTCTCAGGTCTTCATCCCAGGCCACCTCTAAAGTGCTAAAGGTGTCTTAAGAGTTGATCACCAGGCTGTGGTAGACCTGCAAGATCGTGTGGGTAGTCAGTTCCCCCAACAGGATTGTGACCTCTTTGGGTAGTTTGGTCAGAGGCTCTATGTATGGTGTGAGTGCATGTCTAAGTTATAGGTACTTCAAGGATTGACTATGGCAGTCAGAAAAGGATATTAGCACTACACCTGACATGACATATCCCAATTTGGAAATGCCAAAGAAATCCCAAACGTTGAAGTCCTGTAGAGCTGTCACCTGGCTCTGTAAGGACACATTCCACATGATTGTCTCCCTGGTCAGGTGTCTCGACCAACCCAATGTCCTGTGCGTGTCCAGCCAGACTTGGACCGCGCTGCCGGTGGGTGAAGGTTTATTGTTGACTGCCATAGAACAGAGACGAGAGGGGCACATTGACCACTGTTCAGATGCATGGCACCGAACGACCATTCATTGTTTACAATCAAGTGGGATTCCCTATAGTAGGAGGCCGCGTCAGAGGTAGTTATGCCTACTTCTTGAGGTGAATTAAAGTGTTTGGAGAAGCCAATTCTTAAGGTCTGGTGGTTCAACAGGAAACGTCACAGTAGTGCATTCAATTTTTTGAAGGAGTCCTGGGGTAGGGGGAAAGCATGGTTCTGTAGCTGATAAGGTAGGTGTAGTCAGACTACCATTTTGTAGATGGAGAAACGACCCATGATAGATAACAGCACTATAACCTCATGTCTTGAGAAAGCTGATCAAGCTGGGGCTGGAAGTTCTTCTCTCACGCCCTCTGTGGGTTGAAAATCAACTTGATGCCAAGGTGTTTGACATCCTCACCTTAATCTGCAAGTCTCCGCCTCATTATAACACAGAACAGAAGAACTTTATAGGGAATATTGTGGATTTGGGCTTGTTTATAGTGAGCCTCCAGAAAGCCCCAAAATGTGGAGTATCTGGAGGGTCTGGGGCCCACACTCCTGTGGCTCAGCCAGGAATATCAGGACATCATATACATATAATGCTTTCCGGTGGGAGACACTGGGTGCCCATTACAGTCCCTTAACCAAAGCATCCACTCTCAGCCATCAAACCAAGGGTTTGATCACAATAGAAATAGTAAGGGTGATGGGGCACCCAACGTGTGTTCCCCCTATACTAGAAAGATGTCTGAACAGGAGCCCCCCACCCACACTCTGGACGACAGTTCAGTGTGCAGTAGCCTTACCTTACTAATACACTTGAGGCTGAAATTCAGTCTATTCAGAAGGTAGAACAAATCAAAGTATTTTTGGAACTCAGCTAGCAGCAATGAATGTGCCCCAGGCACGTACTCTGCTGGCGGATATTGTGGTGCATGGTGGGATGGGGCAGAAAGCCTAACTGATCTGGGTGGATGTTAGAGGGAACCTCTCAGGGCACCAAAGTTCTTTTTAAAAAAAGGAAAAATTTGCTGAAAGAAATTTTCAGAGATCTAAAAATGTGATCTTGCAGGCAAGCAATAATCTCATGCCTAGGCGGAGCCTCAATACCCCTCATTTGCTGAGGTGTAAAATTTGTAAACGCAAATACAAAAGCAATGTATCAAATAACATAAGGCACTTGCACTATGATAAAGAAGTACCATTGGGGAACAATATCTGTAGAACATGTAAGTATTATTGACTAAGTTGCAGAATGCACCGGCACTCTAAACCTAGGGGATCAGAAAAGGCAAAAGGGAATAAAGGTCTTAACCACAGAAAAGAAATATAAAGAGGAATTAATTTACACACCAAGTATGGAAATTACATTTTCAAAAGGCCCTTGGACTTGAATCCATCTGACAATATCAGGGATCAATTAAATTGCACAATGCTTAAGCTCTTTAAACTATGAAGGAAAACAGCTATCTCTCTAGATAAGTGATTTAAAGAACATTCAATTTGAATAGTAAGTATTGAAGTAAGACTTATGTGGGGGACTATTAAAGAGGAATCGATTGGTGGTTTAAAAAACAGCTTCTGTAACTATAGAAACGTAGAATAGGATTTGATGTCTATTTTTATACAAGAGTCTGTATGACCTTTTAGAGATTTTAAATATATTCTTTTTAAATAAAAACAACTTGACAAAAAGGTCAAGGACTATGTTTAGAATGGTAGTAAAGAAACTGTTTACGTTTATGATATGCAGTGAACAAATGTTTGTGTAATGGTTTTTATTGACTAAACACTTAATGAACATTATTATTAGACTCAGGGCATCCAATTGGCTAACGCTTTGGCGCAGATATTTACTTCAATGTTTAAGGGGAATTCTAGACATTGTGATGAACAGCATTCCGACAGGTACCCTGGTTTTGGTAGGACCAGGATCTCTGCAAGTCAGAGATCAGGAGGAAGTGTCCCTGTCTCCAGGGCTCTAAAAAAGGTCTAGGACAGTGGATGTAGGAGTTGGGTCCTGTATGCTTTAAAGAATTTTGACGGGACCCTGTTGAGGTCCGGGGTCTTACCCGTTTGGAGTTGAGCCAGAGCCTCTGCCAGTTCCTGCTTTATGATGACTTCTTTAAGTGCAATTCTGTCTTTCATCCCTAGTGGGCTAACCTGGAAATTGGCACAAATTTTCTTAGGGCTGACTGGTCGGACTTGCCTTTACATTGGTGCCGTGCTGCATAGTAGGAAGCGAAGCACCGAGCAATGTCACCAATGCTCGCCATCTGCTCTTTGGACATAGACAATGGATAACATTTGTACATTGCTAATGTAGGGTTGTATTTGTTTTTTCAACTCACTGATAAATGTGGCTTTGTGTTGCAAGCCACTCAGTCCTTGCTTCATTTAATAAAGTTTACCGAATAATTATTTGCCTGTGTAATGAATCTCTAAGAAGGGCTGTGAGGAAGACAAGTTCTCTCTCCAACCTCAAAATGTGGGCTTCGAGTTCGGGCACCTCTTGTTGCTGCCTACTCTTTATACATGATGTGTAACTGATGATGTCTCCACTAGGAGTGGTCTTTAATGCTTCCCACAGAGTCGTTGAAGTCTATTGAAAAAGTAGTGAGCAATGGCCTATGAGATGTGGGATCTAGACCTTGGGGCATATTTCTTGGATTTGTGGTGCAGGGCACTGCAGACGGTTACCTTGCTATGTTGCCCTGCATCTTAGGGAAATTGCAGGAATGCACTGAATGTATCCAATACAGTGAATTCCTGTCCTTTCCCCCTGCCCTGGTGCTGTTTTAACATCCTAACCCTTGCATCATTGTACAATGGTGCCTGTGTTACAGGCAGGATTGTTTTTGTGAAGAAAGGTGCACCTTCCTGCACTAAAAGATTCCATGCAAACCTTTTCCTCTTTCTATGTGTGCTGTGGAATGCAGCACATAGAAAGAAGACAAATCAAGGAGAAATATACAGATTTCTTCTCATTACGCCTCACCTAAGGGAGCATAATATTGTGATGGATTCCCGAGTTTGCAAGTCATTGTAAATTTGGGAATGCTTCCAAAACCATGAGAGTTGCATGGGAGCACCCACCGCAAACCCATGGAACTCTTCCCTTGCGCAGAGTAAGGCAACACAGCAATTTGCGCCTTACTCCATATTTGTGAAACCATTCAACGTGGCTTTGCATGGGTTCATAAATATGGCTGAGAGGTTTGTGTCCTGCATGTAGTTGCGTGGTGCAAGCATGACACAAAGCCCTCATAACTATGTCCTTCAGTGTCTTGTAGCCACTGCGCCTTCAGTCGCCAGCTGACTGTTGACCCCTCTAGGCCCATCCGCAGCTTCACTTCCATTGGAGAAGGGTCTGACAAGCATCTAGCAAGTACAAATATCCAGTACTCTACCTGTCTCAGAGCTGGCAATAAGAAAATAGTCTAATCATAAGAATACTCTGTGTGCCCATCAGTAAAAGATGTAGAATTGCTCCTAGGGGTAAAATGTCTTCCACTTGTCTGAGAGGCCCATGGTCTCCAGGAAGCATGCAAACGATGACTTAAGTATGAGTGCTTGACTTCCCTCAGTGGATCTTACAAGACACAGATTTACAACCCCATTTCAGTCCCCTTCCAAAAATCAAGGCCCCATTGAGAATTGCCCAGTCAGTGCTCCCAATGTGTTGAGAAAGTCACAAGTTATAGGCGGGGGATGTATAAGGTTAGGATTGTTAAGAGTTGACCTTCGTAGGGGCAAACCACTGCCACATTCCCACCGCCTGTTTTTTGCCACACCTGAGTCACATTTAGCTGCAAACAGAGTATCAACACTGCCACCCCCTTCATCCTTTTTCAAAATCTGTGTGGAACACTTGTATGTACCCTATCTGGCTGGTAATTGGCACCTTGTGCCCACTAGGTGTTTCTCCTGGAGGAGGAGAATGTCAGCAACGGACAGTTTGGCTACCCGTTGGAGTGCCCCCATTTCACTGTGTCTAAGAGACCATTGTTGTTCCATGAGGGGAGGAGTACACAGCCCTGAGGTCGAGCAGCTTCAGATATATTTTCTGGTGCTACATTAGAATGGCCACATTTGGATCTATTCCATGGTCAACAGCATCCCGTTTGAAAAAAAAAGGTTGAGATTGTGTTAAAACATTAAGAGTATTCACATGCAAGGATATATTTCCCATGGGATCTGATTTTGTTTTCTTGCATGCTTGGACATAGACAAACCTCCCATAGCATAGCTTCTTAGCCCTCATGACCCAATAGATAGAAGGGGCACAGGACTGATAATGATCAAAAATTCCAATGGTTGAAAATAGTCAGAAGTAGAATACACCCAATGCAGGTTTACCAGCCAGATCAAACTGGAATGAGTCAGATACTCCAGGAAGGCTTATCAGCTGTGATATTCTTAAAAAAGGAAGAGGTTGATGTAATGTGTGACTGTCCGTACTACAAGTACACTATGAGGATGACAGTGAAACAGGTCTACATAGTATAAATCTAGACACTTTGTGGGGCTTAAAGGATGTTGAAGCAGGGGCAAAGGAAATAAGCAGCCAAGCTGTGTCAGAGCACAGAAAGGCACCATAAGTGCCCAAGCACAGTTAGTTTCAGTCAGCTACTAGCAGAGCCACAAGCCACACCTGGTTCGCAAGTCAAACCTCCCAGACTCAGCAGGCACACACCCCTTCACCCCTCCTATGTCAACCCGCACCCTCAGCAATACCCAAACCCACCTCTAACACCCTTCACACCTACTCAGACTGATCATTAGCCTCAGTTGCTGTATTACCAGCCAGAGCATAACAATGAGAGGGAGAGGCCGCTGGGGTGAGGGGACCTGCACTGGACCTCGGAAGGAGTGGCCCCACCAAAACAGGAATGATTACAGCAAGACATCAAAGCTACTTCTGTGCTCCTTGAAAGAGCAGTAAGGCAGTGGTAAGGCAACAGATGCTTACATGCTGTGGACGAGCAGGGTGTACCGAGGACAAAACTGAGGTGGTTATAAATGGGCACCAGCGGATGTCGCAAGTCCTTCCCCATTATTTTCCTTTGTGAAATGACTTCAAGTACAGTGGATTTGTAGATTAAAAGTAGTTTATTCAAAGTAACAACCCCAGGGAGATCAAAGGACCAACTCACTCAGGGACTGTTCATCTGTGTACCGCTCCCTGGATTCCACACTCTGGAATCCAGTGAGCATAGAGACCATAGAACATTACATCATTACAAGGATATAACATATCTCCCTTTCTATAAAAACAAACAAAACAAAACCTAAATGAAAACAAGAAAATATGCTTCAAACCTATGACACGTATTTGAGTACCCAAAATCATGAACAGATGTAATCCTTCATCCACACTGGTTTACACTTAGGCCTAGTAGATAAAGACACTGACATGGGAACACCATCTCTTTTCTCAACAGATGTTTTTTGAGAACTTACAGCCTGATCAGAAATGTGTTTACATTCAAGATCATTACACCTTGAAATGCTTCTTATATTCCATTGCTTACCGTCATCTAGTTTCACTATGTTACCAGTTACTGAAACAATTTGTTTGGGTTTAGACCATTTAGAGGAACCAGGTTTCCGATTTCCCATTAATTGTGAACGTACCCAATCACCAACCTTAAATGTTCTACTACTGCAGTTGATTTTTGAATTATGACTATGAACATATTTGTTTTGATATTGTCGAACTTTACTTGCTAAATTCTTACCATCAATTACTTTTGGACAGTCTCTAGACATCCATGCGGGTTTGACTTTAGATCCAGCCGCACGCCCCTTTAATAAAGAAAATGGAGAAACTCCAGTAGCTGTATGGGGAGTATTCCTATAACACCACAACATTTCTTTAACAGCATCTTTGCAATCATCGTTATTGTTGCTGGCAAGTTGAATGCATTCTTTCAAAACTCGGTTGAATCTTTCTATCAAACCATTTTCTCTTGGATTATATACAGAAGTAGTAATGTGTCTTATACCCACTTTGTTAAGATAAACTGAAAATTCCTCTGCTATAAATTGAGGACCATTATCAGATAAGATAATGCTTGGATAGCCCTCTCTACGAAAAATACCTTCACAAAACTCAATAATATTGGAGGCCTTAATGTCCCTAACAAAAGCCACTTCAGGCCATTTAGAATGAAAGTCCATCAAGACAATTGCAAACTTGTTTTCAATACCCTTAACATGAAATGGACCACAGATATCAATAGCCACTTTGTCCCAAGGCTTGTCAGGAAAAGGAGTAGCAGAGATGGTAGTTTCTTGGGATTTATGAGATTTGTCACTAGACATACATGCCAGACAATTCCTAACGCACCTGTCTATGTCTTTGTCCATTCCAATCCACCAAAAATCATTTCTAGCCCTCCTTTTCATGCTAGTCATTCCACTGTGTCCTTCATGTAACAAATTCAATAACTTGTCACGCAAAACCGCAGGTACAACTAATCTGTCACCTCTCCTAAGAATTCCATCATAAAACGATAGTTCCGGCCAAACCATCTTATAATCCGCCAAAATGGACTTGTCCAGGGAAGACAGATCTACACCGACGTGTAGGTTATTAATAATTTGTTGCAGCAAAGTGTCATCGGTCACTGCTTGAACCCATTCCTGTTCACTAAATGCATTATTGCAAGACTCTTCAATACTGGCAATTAACCACTCATCATTATCCTCAGTTGTATCATTCTTGACACACGGCAAAGGGAGGCGGGATAAACAGTCTGCACTTATATTCTTATGACCAGGAACGTAGTTTATTTGAAAATTATACCCCTGTAATCTATATAACCACTTTGCTATTCTAGGTGTAGCTCTTGCAGCACCTTTAGTGGTAAAAATATCAATAAGAGGTCGATGATCAGTTCTTAATTCAAATGAAGTTCCCCAAATAAAAGTCTTGAAATGGTCTACACCCCACCAACATGCTAATGCCTCCTTTTCAATTACAGAATATGAAGGTTCAGCACCCTTAAGTGTGCGAGACGCAAAGGCTATAATTCGTTCAATTCCATCGTGCTTTTGCATAAGAACAGCACCTAAACCATAAGCGCTGGAGTCCACAACAATTATAGAAGGGTGATCAGGATCATACGGTTTAAGAGCTACAGCTTTAGTGATATCATTTTTGATGTTCTCAAAGGCTTGTTGACACAAAGTTGACCATACGAAAGAAGTACCTTTTTTCATTAGTAATCTTAAACAATACACTTTATCAGCAAAGTTTGGGACAAATTTAGAGTAGTACTCTGCAAGTCCCAAGAATGATCGTAATTGATCCTTATTAATGGGGTGAGGTGCTTTCTCAATGGCATCCAATAATTTCATTTTAGGTTTAACACCTTCATTGGAAATGGTATGACCAAGATAATCAATTTCTTTCACCCCAAACTTGCATTTCTCGCCACATACAGTCAGACCAGCATCTTGTAACTTCTGCAACACATTGTGTACTGCCTGGTCGTGAGAAATTAGATCCTTCCCCCAAATAAGAACATCATCTTGAAATATTCTTACATACAATTCATCTTTCAAAATACTGCACATGACTCTCTGAAAAACTGAGGATGCAGATGCCAACCCGAATGGCATTCTGAGATATTGAAAAGCACCCTCAGGCGTAATGAAAGATGTTAGATGCCTAGAATCAGCATGTAATTTGATTTGGTGGTATGCATTCGACAAATCAATTGATGAAAAATACATGGCATCCTTAATACTAGAAATCATTTCGTTAATATGTGGCAGAGGATATCTATCCACCCAAATATTTTTATTTAGATCTCTCAGGTCCACACACATCCTAATTTTTCCATTGGGTTTGCGAGCCAAAACGATGGGACTAAGCCAATCTGAGGCTTCAATCGGTTCTATTACCTTGGCATCACATAATCTGTTTAATTCTTCCTTCAGAGGATTCCGTAGGGCAAAAGGTACGTTCCTTACTTTATGAACAGATGGAGTGTTGTCAGCTTTTAATATGATTTTATGTTCAAATTTGATTAAACATCCTAAATTTTTGCTAAATAATTTGGGAAAGATGGCTTCCCATCTTGAAGATGAATCCTCATTGGTCAATAAAACTTGGTCAAGATAGTCATTAGCTAAAACTACCTGATCAGGATGATTTGGGTTTAGTACTAACCCCATCTTTTTAAGATCTTTCCAACTTAATAAAGCACGTCCCCGTTCAACAACATATACTTTTGTTGAACAAGATCTCCCTTTGAAAGTTACCTTGGCATTAAAATAACCCATAACAGGTAACTTAATGCCACAATAACCTTTAGGTCGTGCATCAGAAGTTATTAAAGAGTCTTTGTTTCCATTTTCCCACATATTTTTGTCAATAATGGTATACGGTGAACATGAATCTGCCCACAACATCATGTACACTTCATTTATCAACACTTCACATATAGGCGGGCAATAATCATCAGATATATCATTAACAGAATCATCCTGCAACATCATTACTTCAATATCATTGTCATTGCTATCAAATTCTTCATCATCACTCTCAACATTAGATTCCACAAGATTAACTGAACGTTTCCAATTACTATTATCACCTGTTCTACACCACTTAGCAAAGTGACCAATTTTTTTGCATTTAATACACGTAACCTTACTAGCAGGACATTTATTGAAGTCAGCAGTGTGTTTTTGACTACCACACCTGAAGCACACCCTTTTGGTGAAAACAGGCTTATTTTTGAAATTAGGTTTAATCTCTTTGCTGTCACTTTTAAAATCAGACTTTTTATAACTTGAAGTTAGGGCATTCACATTACTGGATTCATCTTTAGAACCTAACTCTTTAACGTAATGAGAAATATTCTCCATTTTTCTAGCGGTGTCAAGAGTTTTCTGTAAAGATGGATTCTTGAGTTCAAGTAAACGTTCTTGAATTTTAATGTTTTTAATCCTATTTATAAATTGATCTCTAATTATCTCTTCATGTAAGTCTTTAAATTTACATGTAATGGCTAAAGTTCTTAAGCATGCTACATATTGTTGCACATTTTCACCGGGCAACTGTGCTCTAGAGAAAAATTTATGCCTTTCGACTACAATACTAGTTTTTTTCCCGTAATTTTCTTCTAAAGCTTTTAATGCATCAGAGTATACATCTATGGACGTATCATTTGCACTTGTTTCACTGGTTTCACTGCTTTCATCATTGTCAACAACAGTTGAAACAACACGAATGATAGTAGGTAAAGTTTTTAAGACTTTCCTGCCCTCAACTCCCAAATTATGTTTTAATAAAGCTAGTTTCCTGGATGGCAAAAATACATCACCGCCAATTGCCTCTAAGTAAGTCTCGAAAGATTCAGACCAATCTTCCCAATTCATAGATGGAGGACCAGGAGATTGTAAAAATTTAGGAGGAGCAATCACAGAAGATGAGACATCCATAATAATTACTAAGGTAATATCAAACACACAATAACAGCAAGAAGAAAAAAGAGAAAAAAAAATAACTAAAATAATTAAAGTAGTCACCGTTGTCACTGGAATATGAAATAATGAATTAAAATAAATAATGTAGTCACCGTTGTCAGCTGAATTAAAATAAATAATGTAGTCACCGTTGTCAGCGAGGTAAAATGTAGCTGTAGAAGTTTATTGTCAAAATTGTTCCCGTTTTGTAGTGAGCGTTGAAATTCCACAAATGCGTTAATAAAACGAAGATGTAAACGCAGCGTGTAAACGCGGTGTGTAAACAAAGAAATTGCAGCCGAGTCGTGAAGCCGTGGAGATCAATGGCATCAGGTTGCCAAGGAAACTGAAGATGGCCGCCACGTATACGTCGTAGCGTAATAATACGCGATGACGCGGGTGCGTTGACGTTTGCTGACGCAGATGAGTTGCGTTGCCACGTAGAGACGCTTGAAGAACCACACAACAATGGAGATGTCGAGTGCACGCGAGGGATTGAAGTTGAATCAACACAGCATTTTTCAAGTGAGAAACGTTGGCAGTTTATGAAGATCTTTAACGTGGTATTGCGCTTTAGTAAAATGTTGAAATTGCGCTACGCTTAAGTAGAAATATCCAAATTGCGCAAAATAATATTATAAAAGTGACGCATTACAAGTTCTGACTACAAGTTTATCAATTAAGTTCCAGATTTAAGCGCAAATTAGTGATTTTTAAGAAGATGTAGGTAAAAAAAAAAGAGTTAAATACATCAGATACCTTGGAAATCCATCGAAATATTCTGTTAATCTGGGGTTGTTGCATTCATCAGTAGTAATTCATCAGTTGTAAGAAAATCTTCAGTTCATCAATTGATTTTCTTCATGAAATCTTCATTAATTCAAATTTTGATGATAGAAGTTCTTCAAAACGATCCCATCCTCGTGGCCACTGAAATGACTTCAAGTACAGTGGATTTGTAGATTAAAAGCAGTTTATTCAAAGTAACAACCCCAGGGAGATCCAAGGACCAACTCACTCAGGGACTGTTCATCTGTGTACTGCTCCCTGGATTCCACACTCTGGAATCCAGTGAGCATAGAGACCATAGAACATTACATCATTACAAGGATATAACACTTTGTTGACCTGGGATTAAATTAGTACACCCATGCCACCTGTAGCTGTCCCTCACTTTGCATTTCCTGCAGCCTCTCCTCACTGCGCGGCTGGCTCTGCTTCATACTACCGGCACCTGCTCACATGAGCAGGCCACGTGCTTTGCCATAATCCTGACCTCTGCAACATCAGCCATCGGTAGCACAGCCTCAGTTGATTCACGCCTGACCTATCCTCACCTGTCACCTAAATTGCTGGGAACAAAAAGAAAATCCTTCTGTGCACTCAATATTCTTATTTCAAACTTTAATCCTTATTCAACACGCGGTGCTACTCCTTCCTGGCTCCTTGTCTCAAGAAGCCCTCAATAATTGCATTAGTATGTGGTGCGGAAGATTTCTGTTCCAATAGGATGAGTGCACTTTACAACGAACATTACAGTTTCATGTTTTTCTTTCAAATATTATCCAATTCAGTTTGATTCATTTTCCAAATAAATTTCATTCCATATCAACTCCTTTGATTTTCATGTTACATATTCCATTCTATATCCATGATTTTTCATTTAATGGAAAATCACATTGACCTTAACCCAATGCATTTCGGGTCTTATGTGCGACCCTTCCTCAGGGGTCTATAGAAAAAGAAAGAGAAAGGAAAAATTTAGCTAGTCTCTTCTGACGCTCTGAAACCAGACAGAGCTACTTTGTTACAGAATAAAACCAAGACGGAAAAGAAACTCACAGTATGTGTCCTCAAATATTCGACACAAGCACATAAAATCACTCAAATTATGAGAAACCTTTGGCCATTGATCACACAAGATCCGGGTTTAGAACATCTGTTTGCTAAAGATATCACATTTGCATAGAATAGATCAAAGAATTTAAAAGAATTTTTAACCTGTAAGAAGAATACTGTCACCAAAGAATCATGGAAAGGCATGCAAAGATGCGAGAATTGTAAACATTGTAATAATGTAATTACAGGTAATAACCTTGCCCATTTCATGACTGGACACAAAATATATTTAATGCATTCAAGCACATGTTACACCAGAAATGTGATATACAGAATAAAATGCCCATGTGGTAAATTTTATGTGGGCCAAACAGAGAGAAAAATCTAAATAAGAATTACAGAGCATAAAAGTAATATTCGGCAGAAGAATATGAAATCTACCGTAGCCACCCATTGGTTAGAATCAGGACACCATATTGCACCACTGAGATTCGTAATATTGGAAGCTATTTATCCACGGAATGATCTAGATCTGGATAAACAAAGACTGAGGAGAGAATATTATTGGATTCAGAAATTTGGGAGTCTATACCCACAAGGAATGAATGATAGGATTGAACTTACATGCTTTTTATAATCACTGATCATGTCAATTTTGTTTGAATGCATTATTGTACCTGCATATCGATTTAGGCAACATTGGGCAGCAGATACTCACCTAAGATGGCCACCGCATTGAGTTAATTTCCGATAGTTACACTCTATGTAGAATACATAGTTTAAATATTACAGTTAATAAATAGGGAGGCAAGATAAAGTATTGGTTTTAAGTTGGAGGCCACCATTTCATACCATTTAATTTTATTTTTTAAATTATGCAGTACGTAATGTATTGTTTATAGAACAGACAAAGCCCTGATCACGTGTACTATACAACCAATTAAGTTCCACTCTGTGAACCAAAGCAGTTTCTCACGCGCCACCCGATTGGCTAAACTCCCGATCACGTGTATGTTTATTTAACATACCGCTATCTTTTTCAGACGGAAAATAGAGCAACAATGCAATTTGTATGTTTTCAAGTTGTTCTGTAATTGTACTTAATACTATTAACGTATGTAAATTAGTTTGATCATAGGTTAACCAATAGAGTATAACTCGATCATGTGATGGACATCACCAATCACCATGCCCAATAAATAAATGAAACAAACATCCTCCATTATTACCCGGAGTCCAGATACATGAACTGACAGTATTATCGAGGGAAACTTCTGGAAATTCAATCAAAGTAAGTGGGCTTAATCTTCAGGCTTCCTACAGGGCTCAGCGAGAATAGCGTATTACATTTGACATGTAGCACGTAGAGCTTGTATTTGGAATAATCGTCTTGCAAAACATATCATACGATAAACTGGGTTTCACTGTGGTTTTTTTCGGGAACTGTTGTTGATAAAGTTTCTGTTAATGGTTTCAGAGCGTCAGAAGAGACTAGCTCAATGTTTCCTTTCTCTTACTTTTTCTATAGACCCCTGAGGAAGAGTCGCACATAAGACCCGAAATGCATTGGGTTAAGGTCAATATGATTTTCCCTTAAATGAATAATCATGGATATGGAATAGAATATCTAACATGAAAATCAAAGGAGTTGATATGGAATAATATTTATTTGGAAAATGAATCAAACTGAATTGTATAACATTTGAAAGAAAAACATGAAACTTTAATGTTCGTTGTAAAGTGCACTCATCCTATTGGAACAGCAATCTTCTGCACCACATACTACTGCCTAAATTGCTGGGCCAACAGAGTTGGGGATCTTTGGTTTCCCCTGCTCCTTCCCTGGTGCAGGGTCAGCAAACAATCAAGGCACAGGGTCTGGGCCTGGCATATTAACAAGAGTGAGGGCCCGATTCACAGAACTAATGTAAGACAAAATCTTAAACTTACTACCATTTTGGTATTCACAGAAGGCACTTACTCATTTTGGTATTCACAGAAGACACTTACTCGTTACGGTATTCAAAGAAGTTAGGAGTCCTAACTTTAGGACTCCTAAATACCTTCTGTGAATACCGAAAGTCTTAAAATTTGGATTTTCTCAGTTTAGTAGCAGTAAAGTTAGGACTCCTAACTTTAGGAATCCTAAAGGCCGTCTGAAAGTCGTAAAGTTAGGATTTTTCTCAGTTTAGGAATAGTAAAGTTAGGAATCCTAACTTTACTGCTCCTAAACTGAGAAAAATCCTAATTTTACGACTTTATGTATTCACGTGGTCTTCGACGTGGCACTTTCCCCAGGCTTTGAGCCTCGGTGTGTCCCGATGTTGATTGGTCCACTCAGCCGACTACGAGTGGGCAACAGATCAGTGAAGCGGCCCTGCAGGCCCACAACGAGAGGGCAGCACGATTCCATTCCAGCTACCACAGGATGCCCTCAGATGTCTAAGATGGCAATACTCAAGAAATCTTCATAAACACTTAGGGTCATATTCATGAAATGTGTGGTGCTCAAAAGAGCAGGAATGCACCATATGTATCCAATACGTCGCATTCCTGTACTTTTTCCCTGTGCTGGTGCCGTTTTCACAGACTAGCATCAATGCAGGCACCCATGCCCCATAGTGCAATTTTGCCTCTGTTGCATGCAGGAATTTTTTTGTGTAGGAATGGCACATTCCAGCAAAAAGACAATCCTGAAAGGCTTGTCCTCTTTCTACGTGTGCTGCAGAATGCAGAACACATAGAAAGAAGAAAAATGAGGAGAAATAAAGATGCTTCTCCTCTTTACACAATTCCTGGGGAGGCCTATATTTTTTTGCACATTCCCAGGTTTATAATTCCTTGCAAATTGGTGAATGTGTCTAAAGCCATGGAAGTTGCATGGGAATACCCACTGCAACGCCCATGGAATGCCTCCCTTAAACAGAGTAAGACAATGCAGTGATTTGTGCTGTGTTGCCTTATTCTAGATTTTTGAAGCCATTCAAAGCCACGCAATGTGGTTTTTGGTTGGCTTCATAAATCTGATTTAGAGGTTTGCATCACGCACGTACCACATTGCGTGGTGCAAGCATAACGCAAATTTCTCATAAATATGCCCCTCACTTCCAAACAAAATGTACTGTCTATTGTTTGAAATTTTATTATGAGAGAGTTGGCCATTTTTTGACTAGTGTCCTGATTTATAGTTTTAGAAAAACAATGGGAGAGCAAGGGAATTGTGGCGTGCGTTTGTATCCCAAGTATAATGAAAAGCTAAACAAATGTGGACGAACCCACTATATAGGCATGGTACTATCACTATTATGGTGATTACATCGACCCATTAGGTTTGTTTAAAAGACCCCTCACACACCAACCTGGTTGGTGTCATGCTTCATCATTGGGGTCCCAACCGTGTGTCCGAATGCCCCCCGGTTGTGCTACAACGCCTGATTACAGCGGAGTACTGTGTGGTGTGAATGTGTGATGTGATGTGAATTATACTTAAAAATATCTCTGAGAATCCCTGCCTGTAAACTTTATTATAGGCCTCTCTGGATATGGTTAAAAAAATGTGTAGTGCAACTATATGGGAGCTTATTATCCTTAGTTGACTATGTGAGTGGTCTATATGTTTTTGCGCGCGAAAGTATATGTTAGGGGCTTTCTTCAGGACTGGATAGCGAGACTGGTGAATGGCAAAGTGGAAAGTGCCACGTGAAAAAAGTGAAGTGCCTACACAGGTGCTAAGGTATGTGGTCTAAGTGTCAGCGTACTTAGGGACACTTGAAAAAACACTATTTGGTCTCGGTGTGAAGCGGCTGGTTTGGAGCCCCGGTAAAGCGGCGGCATATAAGCACCTCTTTCCCGGGGCTCCACACCAGCCGGGACTACAGGAGACCACAGAATGTTTACAGACGGGCTTCACGCCAAAACCAAATTGGGACATTGGTTGAGACCCCTCCTGAGCCTCCATTAGCTGCCCATAACCTTTACATAGACTCTTCACTTTTTTCATGTGGCACTTTCCACTTTGCCACTCACCACTGTAATCGGGCATCGTAGCACAACTGGGGGGCATTCGCCCACCCGGTTGGGACCCCAATGATGAAGCATGACACCAACCAGGTTGTTGTGTGAGGGGTCTTTTGAACAAACATAATGGGTCCATGTACTAACCGTACTAGTGATTGTAAATGTGTTTGTATTTATATAGCGCCTTCTACCCAGAGGTCTCGTAGTGCTGTATTCATAACGCTGTGGAACCCTTCCTGGCTTTCCTGTGAGAGGTCCACTCCTGGGCACCCCCAAGGTGAAGCCAGGCATCCTACCGCTGCTGGGGCCGTTGTGGATGTAAAGCAAGCTATTGCCCAAAATCACAGAGTGGGACACATGATTAGACTAGGAACTGAGGCGAGAACTATCAGGTCCAGGGAGATTGAGAACCCTGGTCCCGGGCCAGACCTCTGCATCAGGGTCTGCCGCTCTAACCATTGAGCCACCATTCCTGCATAGTGTGTTTGCCACTCTTGTTTAGCTGATTTAGATTTTTAGCTGATTTATAGTTTGTCTGACAGGATACTCCAGCACAAAAGTGAAGGATATTCCGCCCACTGTATTACAAGTGTATTTCATCATATGGCACATGTAATGGGTGGATGGGAAATCCGTCATGTTTGTGAAAGATAATCCAGTCCATAGGACTCTAACTCACGCTCTAATCCTCAGAGGCATCTGCGAGTGTATAAAATGCCTGTAGTTCTACTCATAACTGCTTCTGCGAACCAGCCCCCAAAATGAAGATTCACTACTGGTTTTTTTTAAGTATCCGACCACTGCACTTTCACCGCTGAAGTGATGGCCAGTGGAACATGTTTTGTTCTAGTGCCCTTTGCAGGGTTTGCTCACCTGCACATTCGGCATTTGAAAACCTGAAAAAGTGCCATCTAATGTACACAAGTATTCACTGTGTAAGAGAGGTACGTGTAATTTGAAGAGTTAGCAACAATAAACTCAATAACAGTTAAACCTAGTCACTGATTGTAATATACGTTTCAAATGTCTGACCTTCTATAACACTTGCAGATATTTTCACATCAGCTATAGTTTACAATATAATGAAAAAATGCTAATGAAAACAAAAGATGCAAGACGTACTAATATACTTAAATGCATCTCTAATTTTAAATTTTCGTTCTACCGGTCAATTAAAAAGTTTTACCACAAGCTTGAAAGTCATTACTTCCTGTAAATTACAGAAAATTGTTTCGCTAATGAGCTTGTGGTGAAGTTCAATGATGGCTGTACTATACATGCGGTGAAAATCTGGAAAATATATTTCTCCACGTATGTCGGAGCAGCAGGACGCATCATAGGGAGGTGATTTGCATTTCTGATTGAGTACAAGCAAATGGCAGACGAGCTCTTCTCGCAATTGCTGATTCCGTTGGAAGCGCGTGCCTGCTGCCACAAGGTTAATACAAACTTCAATCATGGGGGACATAGTGCCCAGGCAAAAGTCTGTTTTCCAGAGTTAAATGACAAATGTCAGGTTGTTAACGGAAAATTCGAAAGTTTCGAAATATTCTAGATGCGTTAAAATGTGTTCAGTTTACATCAAATACGTTGGGAAAATCGGAACAACAAATAAGGCAATATTGATACTTTATAAAAGGCTGTAGTTTTACAGTAGGAGGTGCAATGAAAATATTTTAGGACCTGATTTATAGTTTGGCGTATAGATTACTCCGTCCCAACGGAAGATCATAAAAACCTGCAACAGGACCTATATTACTTTTGTGTAGTCTGGTAACAGCTCTGTGGGGCTTTCCACAAAACCAACTACAATTTCTATGTCTTTTTGTTATTTTTTATGAAATGATTCCATAATATGTTTTGTTGGTAAAAGAATTTACATAATTTTTCATTTGCAATAATTTCATCAGTTGTGACAAATCAACATATACATTACTGTCTTTTCACAAATAATATTATTTTCATTTCATTATGACCACATAGCCCCTAACTTGTGACCCCACTTCCATACTAACCTAACATACCATCATTCACGCTCATTCTCTCACCATGCATATTCAATAACCAATCAGCTCACATACACCAAAAAAGTCAGAAAGATTAAAAACAGTCTCCATGGCTGTGTGGTCAGTTGGGTATCTGACATCAAGGTCAACGTATGGTGGCACAATATCACTTTGAAGCCACCTTCTTCACGACCTCCAGTTTTAAACATAAAGAATAGTGGAAGGGGATCTGTAAATGACAAAACACAATGTTATCCAGGAATGCCCCACGAATAATCTAATTTATCAATTATTTTATTTTTATAGTGCTCCTTGGTTTGTTAGAAAAAAAGAAGGTTAAAAAAAAAGTTACAAAGATGTACTTCCTTGATTAGTGAACATGTCTACCACCAATGCCACTCCAAAAGTGCTATCAAGGAAAAAAGTGCCAGAAAGGAATGTGTGATATAGTTTAGGATCAAAAACTTGTGCACAGACCTGACATCCATAGACATGCTCAGGGGACTACCCCTGTTCCACAGGTGAAGTCCAAGGTAATGAAAATCAAAGATTCTCTTATAACCCTAAAGACTCACAGAAATAGTGTGGCTTAAGAAATCTAACAAACTTACAAGCTCCACCACAAGTTTTAACTTCTTTCATGTCCCAGGGTACAGTCTCACCATTGCATATGAGCACAGCAATTTCAAGGCCCATAAGAATGTGAGCAACCCACCTCTAAGACCTATCATCTCTACCATTAATGCCAGCACGAACCCCTTCTGCAGTATGTTAACACTTTTTTGTGTCCATTGAACAAAACTCATCAGTCATGCATCTGAGAAACTGGTGATATGACATCTAAAATAGAAAGCATGTCCTTTGATCCTCAGCAGGAATTGTTATTCAGACTTGATAGATACCATTTGTATATGAACATACCTCAGCGTCAGGCTATAGAATCAGTAGCCTCACTCTTCCATAGAACACCAGGTGACAGGCCAAATGATTTCATTTTAGAATATTCAAAAATCGTACTATACAATAACTTTTTTGAGTTAAATGAAAATACATACCAACAACTCAAAGGGACTAGCATGGGCGCGTCTTGTGCTCCCAGCATAGCGAATATTTATAAGGACGAGTATGAACAGTTAAAGCATATTGTTCAATATTTCAATAAAAACATCAAAACACGTATTTCAACAGGTTCATAATTTCATATATTTAGACTTTTGCCTAATTGCATAGAACTATAAAGCATACATAATTTAAACACGAATCGTAGTTTTAGATACATTAGTGGTAAATATACAACCCAGTGTTTTAATTTGACATTTACCAAGAGCGAAAGAGAAATAAGCCCAAACAGGAAAGGGGAAGAGAAAGGCAGAAAAACTACCATAAAGGTAGACAGACACGAGCTGCAAGATTGAGATAAATGATCAGTGAGTGCTGGTAGCGGAAAAAAGAGGTGTGAGGAAGACTCAGTACTACGCAGCCTTGGTTTTCGCCACGCCAACATGTAATAGCACTGGCGGCAGGCTTCTGAGCAGAGATCTGGGCACCTGGCGCTCGATCTTTTACCAATTAAGCACTGATTTAACCTATGATTTCCAATGAAATAATTGTTTTAGAGGCTGTTGCAACAAGTACCCGCTCCTTAACCTTGGCGACAAAAAAACCCCAAAGAGGTAGTTATAGTTGATTAGATATTTTGTATAATTTCCCTGAAACTACTGAAGAAACAGAGGAATAACCGCATCACATTCACAAGAATTCCCTAATTCCCCAATTGGAAATATTTTGACTGCAAAGCTTAGAGTTATCAAAGAATATGAGATGATTAGACAAGTTATTTAACCAGAGAATATTAGTCCTTTTACTTTTCAGCAGTTATATTCTCTTTTCTTATTACCTTTTAGAGTATTCTGAACAACAGGGCACCCGAAGCCAGCTCTTGGTTCTCAATCGCTGTGTAAATATGACAGTGCACCTAAAAAAAATATTTAAAGAAGGAACATTGTCAGTGGATTTTGTAATCTGCACTTTTCAATATTTAGGGTGTGGAAAACAATAATGCACAAACACTTGTGACTCAAACTTTTGCAAAAACAGGAGGCTATGCAAACTGTGTTGCTTTGTGCAGTTTAAAATGAGGTTCAGCATTAGCAGTCCTTTCTGACAGTGAGAAACTGTTACTGCTGAAATCAGGGTATGTTTGTGTCTTATGACAGTCAACAGCCATTTCTGGATCCCCTGCTCTTAATATGAGCCCTTCTTTCTGGAAAAGGTACAACCCTACATCTCACCTTGAACATCACGTGGCTGAAAGGTCCTGGCCAAGCCATGCATGGCTCACTGTCCCACCGGCTAGCACCGTGGATGGCACCAGTCCCATGCAGAGTAATTGTTACCATGTCCAGGACTTAATGGTGATTATGGGATGGTGTAGGTTTCTGTTCCAGCATTGCATGTTTTACGATGCCTTGCCCACCGACTTTCTGGTCCATGAACTTGTAAATGGGAGGTGTAGTTGGATTTTGTCTGCACCTTGCACAGCCTGTACAACTGTAAAATGTCAGCCTTCTACTAATCGGCAGCATTTTTCTGATTTGGAATGAATAAGTATCAATTTTACCAAAATTCCTAGAATTATTATTTAATTTCAGATATCTGTGTGATTTACAAGTATTTTCCGAAGAACAATTATTCTCTAGCCAATATATTGCTTGGCAATATATATTCAACCTTAAATTTAGGACAGAGAAACATATGAGTTATAGTCTCGCATTTTATGTATATAACTCATATAGCCCTGCCTACTTTGGTATCCATCCCAGACCCCCCTTAAAACCTAAACAATAGGAGCAACGTACAGGATTATTATCAAGAGTTTTTTACTCATCCCATTCTTCCAATCCAACTCACTCCACCTTCACAGGATCAGTTCGGCCACCAGTGACTCATGACTTCATTAAGCATTCACATGCTGGTTCAGTTTGCAGTTTATATGAACATTGTACATCCACGTCATCTGATGTGCCTCTTTCTCTGTGAATAAAACCTCAATAAATAAACGTGTTTAAACATAAACTTATTTACAAGGAATTGGCGTATGGCAACGTCGCAAATCATTTTGTTGCACTGCCCTACGCCAATTCGAAAGGACAGGAATGCACCATATTTTCAAGATATGGTGCATTCCTGTCCTTTCCGCCAGTGCAGGCGAGCGCAAACAAAGGCAAAAACAAGGAGAAGTAAAAGTATTTCTCATTTTGCGCCAATCTAATGCCTTTTATTCAGTGGCGTTAGTTTTTGGCGCTGCCTCAGATTTAAAGATCTTTATAAATCTGGGACAGCCTCTAAAAGCAATGGGTGTTGTGGTGGTAAGCCCACAGCAACACTCATTGCACTCTTCTTTCGCACAGATACCTGCGTGAAAGGTGACAATAATTATAAAGAGGTGTGAAGTCACGCAAAATAGCTTAACACTACTTTGCAAAAATGGAACAGGGTATTGCGCCACAGGAGGGTGAGATAAAGTGATGGTCAGGTGGCACAATGCCCTTGTAAATATGTCCCATGCTCTTCTTCGAAAGGGGTGACATTTCAGCTATTTTTGGGACATGAAGATATTGCTAAGCACGAACAAATTCTAAACTCAAACCCCCTCTTCACTGTCAGCCTACATTTTCTACATGCCAGCCAGGGATATCCTAGTCATAGCTGTAAGTCATTTGCAGTGATTTAGGGAAAGTGTGCAGCAAATGAAAATGCCACAGCACAGAGTTGGCTCACAATAAGCCTCACCCAAATTCAGCAAGATATCCAATGTAATATCAAAGAGAGTGGCACTAACCAAAGTACTTGATCAGGCTCATGTTTGTTAGTTGGGAAACCAAGCACAAGAACTATTTCATTCACTATTTCACTATTTCCCTCATCAAAGATCAAGGGGGAACAGCAGTACTTATACTGCTGGACCTCTCTGCGGCTTTCGACACGGTTGATCATTCCATCCTGATCGACCATGTCGGTTGGATGGGCGTACAACAGAGAGCAAAAATTCTTCTAGCCTCCTTTCTGTCTGACAGAACTCAGACAGTTACTTTGGGCCCATTTCAATCAGCAGAGCTTTCTCTACCTTGTGGGGTTCCTCAAGGCTCATCCCTGAGTCCGACACTTTTTAATATCTACGTGTCAGGCCTTGCCAGAGTTATCAAGCAATATGGGATGGGCCTTACCTCCTACGCTGATGACACCCAGTCCTCGCTATTAACAACAACGGAGATGAGGTGGCTAAGCGATTCCAAGAGGGCATGCAAGCAATTGGAGACTGGATGTCCTCAAGCTGCCTCAAGCTAAACTCCGAGAAGACCGAGGTGGTCATCTTTGGAAAAATCTCACCAGTGTGGTCATCTATCTGGTGGCCAACTTCATTTGGAACTCCGCCCAAGCCGGTTACAAAGGTCAGAAATCTAGGAGTAGTGTTTGATGACCAACTCAACTTTGCCGTGCATGCCAATCAGATAGCAGCATCAGTTTTTTCAAACTAAAACTGATCAAAAAAATTCTTCCGTTTCTACCCGACACTGCAGGTAAAACTATGGTTAGCACGCTTATCCTTTCTTCTCTCGACTACTGCAATGGCATTCTGGCCAATGCCCAAGCTCGGGTTATTAATAAAATGCAATTGGTGCAAAACGCTGCGGCCAGATTATTATCAAAAAAAAACAAATTTAAACCTATTGCCCACACCATCCGCAAATACCATTGGCTTGCAATAAAAAAGCGGATAGAATTCAAAACGCTCTGTCTGGTATTGAAAGCACTGCATCATTGTGGCCCTCAATTCCTGAGAAACCAGCTTACACCATATCTCCCAGCTCGGCAACTAAGATCAGTGACTTTGCACCAATTAACAGTACCCTGTACTAAGACTCTCTCATGGGGTGACAGACGCTTTTCAGTTACAGCTGCAAGACTGTGGAATGCACTCGCGCTCCCAATCAGATTAAATAATTCCCTTTATATGTTCTGCAAAAACCTAAAGACATGGCTATTTACAAATTAATTTAGTTTGGTCCCACATTGTACGAGACATCAGGTGAGTCTGCGGCGCCAAGACGCCCTTGGGCAAACGTTCGCGCTTTATAAATCTCAAAAATAAATAAATAAATCAATAAATAAATACATTTGAAAGAGCTGGAAATAAGTTGAACAGCAAAACACACAAGATGATGCACGGAATGTTGCACAATGGCAAAACATTTACCCCCAGTCACAGATCTGCGTTTAATCCATCGTTATTTTGCTCACCAAGCCACCCCAGTTCAAACATGGCCATATGCAAATCAGTCTTGACCCTGTGCGTCATGGGAACAGTCCAGACCAAACTTCCAAGCCATGTATTCCATGGACTGGAAACAAGCATCCTAGGACCGGTTTCTGGCTATCAGCCGTCTTCAGCCAGGATAGCTTGACTCCAGTGGCTTAGTGAGCACGGGACCCACGTCTGGGCATATCCTTCCCACATAGGGTGAACAGCAAAACACACAAGATGATGGCAAAATGTTTCACAATGGCAAAACATTCACCCCCAGTCACAGATCTGGGTTTAATCCATCGCTATTTTGCTCACCAAGCCACCCCAGTTCAGACATGGCTTTTTCAGCAGGTCAGGTGTACGATCTAGGATGCTTGATTCCGGTCCAGGAAAGACATGGCTTAGCAGTTCGGGTTGGACTGTTTCCATGAGGAACAGGGTCAAGACTGATTTGCATATGGCCATGTCTGAACTGGAGTGACTTGGTGAGCAAAATAACAATGGATTAAACCCAGATCTGTGACTGGGGGAGAATGTTTTGCCATTGTGCACATTCCCTCCATTATCTTGTGTGTTTTGCGGAAATAAGTTAGCATTGCAAACATTTTAATTGTAGGAAAGAAAAGAAGCTAAATAATTTAGCTAGCTACTTGAGAGACATCCTACTGCTGGTAACTGAGAGATATTGAACCCAAAATACCAATGCTCTGGCCTGGTATTCCTACATCTTGATTTGTAGTGTGTGAGAACATCGAGGTACATTTACTTGAGGCGTGGGCAGCAAACACAGCGTAGGCCAGTCTTGTGACTCATCCAACCACCTTCTACATCAAAAGCCAGCATTTTGCCCATCCAGCCACCTTCTACATCAAAGGGGGAAAACAACTCCCAGCTGCTATGCCTCCCCACATCTCTGAATCCGGATACCCCTGCCCTCACAGGCCCTACATTCATTTACCATTTGTTTAGAGCAGGTGAGAAATGGGAGCGTTAGTTCACACATATACTATTTTTAACTAGGAAAAACCTGATTTGATTGGTTATTCCTTATTCAGTGGAGATTATCTTATAACTTTCCAGTATTGATAAGATATAACCACACAGGATTTATCTTTAGGCAGCACAAGGTGACGTGTAGAGCAATGCATCAGAACTGCAAAACTAGCTATAAAATCAAATTCTTCCATGCACTTCACCTCCTCTAAGCTCTCTTTTCCACTTGTTTTCCACAGGCATCTGTATTGTTGTATTGTTTCTGCACATTGGGGGGATACAATGTAGCTTATATTTCTTTTTTTCCACCCTGAGGTAGCCTAATCTGTATCAGTTTCAGTTTTGGCTAACTGCATCGCTAGCTAACTGCATCACAAACAGCACAGCACACACCACGAGTGCAAGCATATCCTGGCAGTACGGCCAAATGTCTATCCAGCAGCCTCACTCTCCAGCTCTGGGTTCAGCCATGGAGCAGGGTAGGAGCTCACATGACCTCACTGTCGCCTAGTGCAAACTCGTGTCACTGGGGAGGTCGATCCGAACTCTCCTACCTCGAGCCACAAAACCAGACTTCCATGTCTCAACTCATGCTCCCACCCCAGCAAGAGAGACATTTTTTCTATCCCCTGGTGTAATTACCCCTTATCTGCCCCCTCCGGTGGGGCAGAATGCCCACTAGACACCAAGGAAGGTTATTTTTTTTAATATTGTGGTGGGCGCTGTCCACCGTGGGCACGGCTGTGCCCCCTACTACAACAAGAAGAGAGATAATCTATCTATCCCCACGAGGGGCAGATGGGATAAATACCCCTGATCTGTCCCCCAGGGGGCAGAAAGCCCACTAGACACGGGGTTAATTTTTAAAATATATGGAGGAGTGGGAACTCCCCACTATGGACAGGGCCATACCACCACCAAACCAAAAACTACAGTAACAGTCTTTCTGCCCCCTTGGAGGGAAAATTGGGTGATTACTCCCAATCGGTCCTCCGGGGCAGAAAGCCAACTAGACACAAGGAATGTTTTAAATAAAATTGGGGTAGGGATACCCAGCATGGGCATTGCCATTTCTCCATGCCAACAAGAAGAGAGATACTTCCTGTCCCCCCGGGATGGCGAATGGACGTAACTACCCCCAATATGCCCCTTCAGGAGTACAGAAAGACCACTAGATAAATAATTATAGTAGTTGGGGCTGCCCACTATGGGCATTGGACTGCCTTAACCCAACCCAGAAAACTACAGTGACAGTCTTTCAGCCATCAGAGAGAAAATGGGGTGATTGCCTCCAGTCTTCCCACTAGGGAGTCAGAAATCCCATTAGAAACCAGGCAATTTTTCTTTTTTTTAAAGAAAATGTATAGGGGTGGCTGCTCACCATGGGCATGGCCATGCACCTACTCCAACAAAAGAGGCTGTCTTTCTGCCCTACTGGGGGATTGATGGTGGTAATTTCCCAGATCTGCAGCCTGGGGGGCAGGAGGCCCATTAAATACCAGGGAATATTTTTACAATTGACGTAGGGGTTGGGCCTGGACACCAGGGCCTATTTTTACAATTAATGTAGGTGTGGGGAGTGCCCAATATGGGAATGGCCATGCCCCCACCCCAACTAGATGAGAGATAATCTTTCTATCCTCGGGGGGCAGATGGCTGTAATTATCCTATATCTCCCCACCAGGGTGGCTGGAATTCCACTGGACACCAGGATCTATTTTTAAAATAAATATAAGGGTGTGGGCTGCTCACCATGGGCATGGCTATGCCCCCACTCCAACAAGAAGAAAGATAAACTTTCTGTCTCCTCTGGGGGGCAGATGGAGAAATTACCCCTGACCACCCCCTGTGGGGCAGAAAGCCCACTAGACACCAGGGTGAAAGTTTAAAAACAATATAGGAATGTGTGGTTGTCCAATATGGGCATGACAAGGTCCTCACAGTCTACAAAATCACAGTGACAGTCTTTCAATCCTCCCTTGGAGGTCAAATGGAGGTGATAACTGCGAATCTGCACCCCAGGGTGATTGAAAGCCTCCTAGACAACAAGGAACTATAGAGGTGGGGATGCCCACCATGTGCAAGGTCATGCCCTCACGCCAACAAGAAGCCACATATTATTTATGCCTCACCTTGGGTGGGCAGATGGGATTAGTTACCCCCCAAGTTCCCCCCTAAAGGGGGACAGAAAGACCACTAGTAACCAGGGTATATTTTTAAATAAATATAGGACTGGCTCTGCCCACTATTTGCATTGCCACCGGGAATCCCCATTGTATCAGGTATCGACTCGCTCCTGGAATCCCTCAGTAAATTCTGTGACTTCTTCTTGAGACCTATTGTAATGAAGCCTCCAACATACCAAAAAGACACAACAGATGTCCTCAACCCCATAAAAGCCATCCCAGCACCCGAGAAGATCAACGTCCTGGTGACGCTAGACATCAAAGCCTTGTATACTAGCATTCCACAGGATGCCACCTTAGAAGTCCTGGAGAACATCCTTTACCAGGAAAACCCTTGGCCTTTCAAGACTCCGATCACATTCATTGTGGAGTGTGCATCTCTAGCCCTCAAAGAAAATGTCTTTGAATTTCAGGGCTAACTCAACCACCAAATACATGGGCACATGCAGGGGCAGCACCTTTGCCCCAAGCCTGGTGTGTCTCTACATGGCCGCCTTTGAGGGCAAACTATAGTAAGCAAGAGACCATCCCCTTTCATCATAACAGACTACTATGGCCACGCTATGTAGACAACATTTTACTGTTTTGGAGCGGTGACTCAGAAACATGTGGGGCTTTCTGTGATTGAGTCAATACATTGGACCCCTATTTAAAATTCATTAACACCAGATCAGAAAACTCCATGCTATTCCTCGACCTGTTAATCTCCATGCAAGAGGGTCAAATACTTACAACTAACTAAAAAAAAGAAACTGATAGAAAGAGTCTGTTTCTCTATGAGAGCCACTAACCAAAATTGCTTAGGGATAATAAACAAGTAGGCCAGCTTCAGCGTTAACTCATGAACTGTAGCACTACTAACAAATATGAAAGGCAGTCATCATCCTCAGATCCAATTTAGTGGATCGGCATTACCCACACAAGGTGATACACCAGGCCTACAAGAGGGCAAAAAACAATCACATGGACAGTTTGCTGGAGAGTAGAGAAAGAGACCCAACTAATACACTAACATGCGTAAGCACCTTTACCCCTACCTTCAACAAAATACAGAAGGTTATCAAAAACACTAGCCGATCCTCAATACCGGAAATGTTATCCCTCGACTGTCCTCATTTTTGCATACAAATTCATTCAAGGATCTCCCTGTATACATTCGCCCCCCAAACCAACAGACTGGGCACCCAAATCTATGGGCCCTTCCACCAGTCGAGAGCCATTTCCCTTGTGGATCCTGCTCAGTATGCCCCCTAACCACCACAACCAACAGTATAGATCTGGGCTTACAGAGACCATGGCAACAAAAACGACACACCAATTGCAATACTAAAAACTGTGTCTACTCATCACATGCCCCTGCCAACTTCGTTATGTGGGCATGACAACCAGACCTTTAAAAACATGGACAGTGAGCACCACAGCACGATTCGCTGAAAAAAAACAAATACCAAAATGTGTTCACATTTCCTTGAGGAAAACTACACATTAGACAGTTTACGCTGGACCATTATTGACATCAACCCTAGCTGGCCAACGGGAACTCTGTTCACAATGGAACTACGCTGAGTGTTTAGTTTGAGATCCAACACTCAGGGTCTGAATGACATCATACTATGGGCTGAATTCAGGAATTAATTCCTCTGCCAGCTCCCGTTAATGGCCGAAGGAGCAGAAAGAAGACGGAGAGCCCCGGGAGCATGCCGAAGGAAAGGAGACAGACAGCCCCGTGAGATGTAGTGATGCCGCGATCTTGAGCGTTCACACAAAGATAAGAACAAAGACACTGATTGAGTGCAAGATACCCACGCCTAAGGCCAATAAAAGAAAACAAAATTCCGGACGTACCGCTCAATGAAGCACGACATCTGAGGGGTGAGAATTGATAAACACGCCCCCCAACAACAAGACGGCGGATACAAAGTTGTCCTACAACACAAACAAACACAGCCCTGAGGAAGACCTTACTAAAACTTGATAATGAAGGTCCCACCGCAATAAGGTCGAAACGCGTCGGCGAGACTATAAATGTGCATATAATCACAAGTGAATGTGAACAATTTTCCTAATATCTTGTGAAAAAAGACAAATTCCCGGATACATATATTATGAATTATTAATGTAAATTCTAAGTGGTGATTACATTGCCAAAGGACCATGAAATAGATATGTAGACATGATCAAGAAGGGAGTTAATCTTGACAAAATTAAGAAAGTAGGACTTTTTTGGTTGTATATACTGAAAGTAAGTAACGACTAAGAAAATGTGTAATCTTGCCAATTGCAGTTAAGCAAGATTTTGTTTGAGTAAATACAACTGTTGATTTCATGTTTTAACAAACGGATGTAGATATATGTACAGTATGACAAATACGATGTAAATAATGTTGCTGTATTATACAGAAACTGAACAATAAGTGTGCGATATAAAAGAAAATATACACAAAATAAGAAAAATAGATTTCGATAACACAGAGTCAATTAAAAAGACTTCTGGTAGCAAAGCAATGGTGCAATTTATGGTGTCAGGGGTATCCCTTTTTGAAATACAAGTTTAATTGATTCAAGCCCCTGTTCCCCTTAAAGAATCATCCCCTTTATATAGACAAGCTCCCGTTAATGACAGCACACTCATAGAGCGATCTTGACCTGATAGATACCTTTATCCCCCCTTCACCACAGAGGGAGCTAACAGAGATACTGGATTAAATAGGACATTTTAACCCCCCCTCTTTCTACTTTGAACTTCCTTACTACTCAAACACGCCTTCCCTTGTTTTACCCTCTCTCTGTCTACCATATCTTGGTGTTAGTGATTACATGGACACACATCATCATCAAGGTCACTACTTCGATCATGCTCATTGCCAGATCCAGGCATTCACACTCTCCCGTCAATTATGGCTATGTTTTTATTTAATCCTGACAAGCTGCATCAGACTGGCCATATCAGTGTTAAGATCACGCCAACCGACTACTATGAATTTGCGAGACCATAATCCCCAATACCCTCGACTGACACCTAGTAATACTTTCTATGCAATTACTCCAATCCTGATCCTTGGGATTCCGCGTATCTAAGCACCTGGCCTCACTCTTGTTTGTAAAGTAATTAAACCCTGTGTTTGAATTAGTCAGAGCACCTAGCCCCATGGCCACGCCCTCCCTAAGTTGGTTGCACTCAACACAGCCATCAGAATCCCAGGTGACTGCTTTAGTTTTTTCATGTTACACACACTTCTGCTACTGGCTCGATGACGGACCTTTTGGGCACTCACCACAATGATCTCCCATACTTATATGAGCTTCTGAAAGCTGACAGATCACCGGTGCAGTTGCAGCCAAGGGCAAGTACTAATCCTATCTACTGAGAGGTCAATGTAAGTGCATTTTTGCTTCACTAGACTAAGGGATGTTGGACCAAGCAAAAAGCCCCACAGCTTCATTTTCCAGGAACATTGATGGAATTTTACCCATACCATCTTTGTTAACCCCTCCTCCATCTCCAAACCCTGTTTCCTTTATTCTAGGCTATTTTCTGGGGTAAGGTCATGTATTGTTATGGTTTTTATATCACGTACCGTGTGCATGTGTCCACGCACCACCTCCGTGACGGGGACTGCGAAGTATTTAGTGCCATACATTGAGTCAGTACTACGATTGTGCGTGGAATGTTTATGCTAATATGTTACTTACCGCCTTAACTAGGACTTGACTTATCTTCTGCATCAACATCAGTATAAAATTCTTTGAATTGTGCTGTCTTTTTCTATTCCCTTTTTTTGTTTAGGTTGGATATACACGATAAAGTGGTCACTACTGATTGGTGCAGAGCAGCCGAGACCACATACCTGAATTAGGGTAATATCACAGGGTGTATTGTGTGTTTCTGTCCCAAACCCCTACGCCCACAATTGTTCACCTTTTTAACTTCTCCACTGGTCCTGATGAAATGCCATAGGATCCACTAGGGACTGATTAGGCATGAAACATGTTGACCTGATTACACATTCATCGCCAGCATTCACTCAAATTTGAAAAAACAAGCAAACTCTCTACGGCAGAGTTACGAGTTCCCTTTTACCTGTTTTTAATATAATGTGCATACCCAAGAATAAATAATTTTGAGGGTACCAGCACAGTATTTTTAAACCCACTTGCACAGATCCCCACACACCGCACTCACCTCTGCAGTGTTCCTCGAAAAATATCTCTGCCGAAGAGCCCTCTTGCTGGGCCCGTGGGGGACTGCTGCACCACCCCCATGAGGAGTAAAATGCCCAATGATGAAGCATGACACCCTGATCGGTGTGTGAGGACAGCTCTCCAATTAGGAGGAATTCCACCCTTTCCAACCTTTTTGACATAAAGGAAGATCGTCTCTTCTCTACCTATACTTCAAGCTGCCAAATAAGTGATCTTTTATTGACAATAACGGTTACCCTCCAGTGATTGACATGCCCCTACCCTCCCACAAAATACGGTGACAGTCTTTTTGTCCCCCTAGAAGGCAAATGATGGTGAATATTCCCAATCTGCCTTTTGGGGTGGCAGAAAGTCTAGTAGACGCCAAGGATTTAAAAAATATATATTGGGTTGAGGCTGCCGACTGTTGGCATGGCCATACTCCCACCCTAACCAGAGAGGAAGCCTTTTAGCCCTCACAGGGGGAAAGATGGTAGTAATTAACCCATAATCTTTCACCTGTGGGGGGCAGAAATCTCAATAGACACCAGGGTCTACTTTTAAAATAAAATATGTAGGGGGGGACTGCCCCCTATGGGCATGGCCATGCCCTCACCCCTCAAAAAACTATGATGACAGTCTTTCTGCTCTACCTGGAAGGAAGATGGGATGTTTATTCCAAATATGCCCCACAGGGGGCAGAGACACCTCAAAACCCCAGTGAATGTTGTTTTTTCAAATATAGGAGTGGGCAAGAAGAAGAGAGTTAGTCTTTCTGCTCCGCTGGGGGTTAATGGTAGTAATTACCCCTAATATGCCCCCAGGGGTAGAAAGCCCACTAGAGAATAGGATCTATTTTAAAATAAATAAACGGGTGAGGGCTGCCTAATATGGGTATGGGCATGCCTGACCCCTCAAATAACTAGGGTGTTTACCACCAATCTTGCTTCATAGGGGGCAGAAAGCTACCTCAACACCATGCAATGTTTCTTTTATACCAGACTATAGGGGTGTGGGCTGGCCACCATGGGGATGGCCATGCCCCCACCCCAACAGGGGGCAGAAAGCCCACTAAACACCATGTATTTCAAAAGGGAACCAAGGTGCGGCCTACCCTGGTATTGAGCCATATTTCCTCCCCTACATGGTGCAATACTGTGGTTCCGTCCCAAGGAGGCTTGTTCCGAATGGGGCAATTGCCCCAAATATGCTCCCAAAGGTAGAAAGTCCACCTGACACTGGTGATTTTACCTTTGTGGAGCCCGAGAATGGTGTGGGTCTTAAACTCTGGCACTGGCAACACCCCCACCCCCATAAATGAATGAATCAATATTTTGTCCCCCTGGGGGAGACAGGAGGTTTGTCCCAATTTGCCTCTGGGGACCAGAAACCCCACCGTATGGCAGGAATATAATGTTGTAATAAAATAATGGAGTGGGTCTTGCCCACCCTATAATCCATGCCGCCCTCACCCCTAAAGTCTCAATAGTGTGTCTCCTCCCCTGAAGACTAAGAAATCCCACCCCAATGGCAAATGAGAGGACATTTGATTTCTTTCGTTGTTATTTTTAAATATAGTTCCCCTTAAAATGGCACCATTTGCCAATATCAATCATCAGATCTTACTTAGTAGATTAAAGGAGATAAGGGTGGAAAGCACTTTACAGAGCAGATCCAGATTTGATTTGGCATCAGGCAAATTGAAGGAGCTCCACTGGCTACAAGTCAAAGAAAGAATTATTTTCAGAGCCAAGTGTATAGTTCATAAAGCTATAAATGGAGCAGGACTGAGTCCACTACAAAGGAAATGTTGCCACTATAGACCTTTGAGGCTCTTACGATGTTCATCAGTCAACCTTCTTTGTGTGCAAAGCTTCAGGAACATAAGGGTGGGTGGGATATCTCTCCAAGTCAAGGCAGCTCTATTATAGAACAGTCTGCCAAACTCCCTCTAAGATAATGGAAATCTGTTGAGTTTCAGGAAGAACCTAAAAACGTGGCTCTTCCCTAAGTAGAGAATGTAATCCACTGTGCTCTCTGTCACAACATTAACCCCTTCGATGCTGATGACGAGCTCAGCTCGTCATCAGCCACGGTGGTCGTGTGCGGATGACGAGCTGAGCTCGTCATTTAACGCGACTTTTCGAGAAAAGCTGCGTAGTGCAAAAATAACCGCCACAGCGATGCGGTTAAGAAGGGTTATTTTGTGGTTTGATAGTCCTATGATACCTTTGAGGTGAATGTTTGCACTTTACAAGATGCAAATAATAATAATAATAATAATAATAATAATAATAATAATAATAATAATAATAATAATAATAATAATAATAATAATAAAGAGAGAATTCATAGTCTTATTTCTGTTGGTAAGTTAGTGTTCAAAGCAGCACTCATAAAGAATATTAAAACAAATGCAATCACCCACAGTGGTAGCAGGAACAGTCATGGCTCAAAACAGAAAACCAAAGAGGGACATTGGGACAGATTTATAACATTTCATAAGGTATTGTAGCAACCGAATTTGCTGAGTTGCAGTGCCAGAAAGTGAGAGAAAAGAACTGTGCCTTAACTATTAAAATATGCTCCTATATTCCTCTTTCCTGTGCTGGCATATATTAGGCTGCCATGTACCAACACACACACCTATGCACCATACTGTAGTCCCAGTGGTTCCTTTCGGTGTTCTAAATGTTTGGTGTACAGGTGCTGTTGTATTTGATGACCATCCACCAAACCTTTGCTATTTTCTTGTCTTTCGAAATATGAGAGTTTGTTTTTGAAAATAAACCAAAAACGAATGACCCCACATCCTGGGAGTTTTCCCCAGGGTGTGGGAGTCGTTTTGTTTGTCCCTCACCAAGGTAAAGGGCAGGATCAACCTGCATAGGGTGGATGGCTTAATGTCCTTCTTCTGATGGTTTTTACTTCATCAGGCCATGTGACGGAGTATTCCGTTGATGGAGCCAACTGGGCTCTGTGGATCGGAAACTTAAGGTCTGTTCTTTTCAAAATAAGGTGGGCAAACCGAGATTTTTCAGGCTGGGTACTCTGCCACATTTATGATGGGGATGCTGTCCAATAAACTCTAAATCGGGCCCTAAGTCTGAAGGTAGAGCTTTGATGGGGACAACCTGCTTGGTGTATCTGACCTCCACTTCTTTTGCAGTCGGCCTGAAATTGTGGCTCATGCTAGTTAAACAGGAACTGATGTTTTTCAATAACTTTTTACTTTTCCTAGGTACTTTTTTGCTGACCAAAATGTTAACACTGTTAAGCTTTTCTTTTTTTTTTCTAAATTGGCATGGAAATGTTATTGTGTTCTTTTCCTGACTTTAAAACTATTGATACTGCTTGACATTAACAAACACTTTTTTTGTGGATTGTGTGTTTTAATTTGGTAATGGATCACTCTGTTTTAGTGTAAGGTTCTTGGGCTAGAGCAGTTTGATGTTATAGAAAAGCCGATACAGCCCTTTCCGCTGCTTTTAAAATGACATTGCTCTTAATTTGTCCCACCGCAAATGCCCATCCATTAAAGCAGATCCACCAGTGTATTGAGAGTTTGTAATTAAAGAAGAAATGAAAAGTCCACTAGTCTGCAGAAGCACCTCATTTTATTTAATTAAGATGGCAATATTGAAGACTGTGTTGTTCCTGTCTCAGTGCACACAGACATGCACATTATGTGTGTGGGTACAAGACAGGCGTAGCCCACATGGCCTCTTGCAAATGGCCTCTAGCAGCGACTTCCCCCTCTGTTCAGGTTACACACTATACACCAGTCAGTTGCTGTGCTGTAGGGCAGATGCCGGTGGTTGCCCCATTTGCAAGGCTTCACAGCCTGCCATGTTTTCTTGGAATCTGGGATGCTGGGGACTCCACCGGTTTAGGGTTGACAAAAGTCAGCAGAATGGCAAAGCTATACTTCATCAGCAGTAGAACAGCAATGCATTGGTAGCCACAACATTGCCTCAGTACCTCGCTCTGGATGGTTATTGAACACTGAGAAGCAAAAGGGAGTGTGACTGTGAGGCATGTTAATGGACCTGAGGTAGGTGAGCTTCGGTTGCGAGGAGTTGTGGGGGAGGCTCAGCCTATGGGACTTAAAAGGCTGTTCATGCATCCCAATATTATGCTGTGGCAGCATCAGAAACTGACAGGACAAGGACCGACTACCCCTATAGCAGTTAAGCAGCAAAAGAAAGCATCACAAAGTTGTGGGAAGTTGCAAGAAAGAAGGATGAATGGCAGCATGATAATATCGCCACATCCGATAAACAAGATGCAGGCTACAGAGTCAACGTAATCCCAGAGTTTGATTGAATGGGAATCTGATGTAATTGCCATATCTGAGCAACCTCTATTTACCATATCGCTGCCTTGCCCACTGCTCCCAGTAACCTCAATAGAAAAGTCTTTGGAGCTGGCCAGAAAGCCAAAAGAGTAACCCCTATTTCAATGGTTACCCCTTAAAGGAATTCGGAGACAAAATAATGAGGCGCACCTCTCAAATAGTCAATCAGGGCAGGCAAAAAGTGCAATTGGGGCATCAGTGCTGGAGGAGGAGGGAAGTCGGGAGTCTGAGAGTATCGGTCCATTGGTGATGCCCCGAAGGGCTGATACCAAACATTGGCTGAGATCCAATCATAAGATTCAGGCAGGCAGTGGCTTCCATACAGTTGTCTTCTAATCTACATGCTAAGGAGGATGTTGGTGTGGAGAATTAGTTAACTGAGCAAATTTCGGGGTCGGTAAAGCCATTGCTGAAAATGATATTAGCTGAGATTTGTGGTTTAAAGGTACAGCCAACTTTGAACAATGAAATGCTACATCCAATATTGGCTGACATAGAGGAGAATTTCATTCAGCTACCTAAGCAGCTCCAAGAGACCAAACAGAGAATATCAGACCTAGAGGATGAGATTCAGTTGTACCATAAAGACTTTCTCCCTGAGCAAAAGAAGATTTGTCAGCTGGAAACCAAGGTGGAGGAAATGGAAAAACATTCAAGGCGCTCAAGCCTCAGATTTAGTGGTATTGGTTAGGGCAGCGAGGCTCAGGGAGGTATGCAGAGCATCCCACAATTGATAAGCTTGTTTATCAAAACTTTATTTTATCATGTGCACCATCCAATTTGACTATTATAAGGGCACAAAGAATTCCAGCCCTGCAGCCATGGGAAGTGAGATATCCTCAAGCATGTCTAGTGAACTTCTCAGATTACTAAACCAAAGAGCAGATCTTGACTATAGCAATTCAACTAAGAAATGCTGTATGTAAAAGCATTTTCTGATTTATTTGTGGCTACAACACACCACCCTAAGGCTTTTGTAAGGGTTGATTCAGGAATGTAGACTTCTTGGAGGCCAAGCATCGGTGGGCCAACAGGTTAGATTAATAGTTCTTATAAATGGCCAACTTCATCTGTTTACAACAATAGAAGATGCAAATGCTATCTTGTCATGATTGGCTAAAACATAGATCAATAATGGAAGGGAAAAAAGTTCTTTCTTTTTGTGACAAGTTCTGAAGGACGGTTTAGGGAAGGGAAGTTGAGAAGCTCAATTTCCTTCTTTTTCTTTTCTTATTGCTTATGACAGTGGGGAGTCATGAGTGGGTCAAGTGGTGCTACAACATGGCAACCATCGGTGGATGGTGGATGTGAGGCGGGAAGGTGGGACGTTTCCAGCCTCGAAGGTCGGATTCGAGTTAAGGAGGTGCGGGGATCACTGGTAGGGGTTGGGGTGCAACTAAAAGCAAGCAGGCTGAGAGAAGGGAGTGTAGTGGCAATAAAGAAAGGGAAAGTCTAAATTTGGGCAAATAAAACAATTGATAAATGGTCTGAAATTCAGGTTTTATGGCTGGAAAAAGGACAAATTGTTTGAGCTCAGTACTGGTAATCTGGATGATAACTCGTAAGTCTAGAGGCTAATAATGAAACAGAAAATAAAGATAATGCAATGTGTATGGCCTGCTAAATATTAGGAAAAGTGGAGCTCTTCTGAAATGGTTAGCCTAATTTTTTCCAGTTAATTTTTCTACAGGAAACCTATTTCAAGTCCAACACCCCCAAGCTATCTATTCCGATAAAGTGCTCACAGGCATATTTTGCCTCAGCGGATATTGCCATGCTAGAGGTGGGCATAATACTTTCGAATACAGTAGATTGCAAGGTTGTAAAATCCATGTTAAACCTTTTGAAGTATTATGAACTGAAGCTAATTTATGACCTTGTGATATATTCAGAGGGATTGCTTGTTATGAAGGGAGATTTTAATTATATACAAAACTTGGTGTTAGATACTTCTAATAAAACTAAGAGACAATTAAAACCTAAAACAACCACATTTTTTAAATATAATGACAGTAGTAGGTCTCTGGCTGCTAAACTACCTTGGCTTTTCTCAGCATACTTGTTATTCCTCCAGATTTAGGGCTGCTTTGAGGCTAGATGTTTTTCTTTTGACAAAGTTATCTAAAAGTGAGAGAACTGAGATATTGGCAAATTATTTTTTACAGCATTTCATAGTTTATCTTGTACTTATCTTAGCAGCACCTCAGAAAAAGAGGCCAATATGGCAGTTCAATAAATCCCTGCTTGCATACCAAATCTGGCTTGGGGAAATGAAGCATATTATTGGGGAACTTTTTTTTAAGACAAATGAAAATACTGCCCCAATATTTATGGTCTGGGACGCATGTAAGGCTGCTTTTCAGGGATAGGTAATATCTTACAAAGCCAAAATATCCAAGAGTTGTGAACAAATAATTGAGATTTTACAGACCGTCAGTTGGAAGGGTCAGATGGGAACTCAATATGAGTTTAATGGAGGGTCCAACACTCTTCGATAGCATATCAACAGGTCAAAGAACAGTCAATCAGGACTAAGCAGCAATTAAAGGAATATTTTAGTGCTTGAGGATATCGCAGAGAGCAAAGCTTTCCAATAAAACCTTCATAAAGAGTCAACACGTAGGTAAATACTTGGCCTGGTCCACTAAAATTCAGAAAAGTAGGCAAACAGTTACCCAAGTGAGAAATCCAAATACTGGAATTATAGAGGATGATAATGTGAGGATTGATGAAGTGTTTCTTATAGGCATTAGAGGAAAATCTATGCATAAGCTCATGTGATAGATGAGCAAGAGCTTGCATATTATTGTGGGTCCTTTCAGCTACCACAAGTTTCTAGTACTCACTGGAGTGTATTCATTAAAAAAAGAAACCCTCTAAAACTGACCGACATCCTTAAAAATATGGCTAACTCAAAGGACAGTGGAAGTGATGGCATTCCCACAGAAGTGTATACGGCTTTCTAAGATGAGCCTCCCGCTGTTTTTTACCAACATTTTTAACCAGATTAAGGGTGGGATACACATTTCCAAGAAATTAAAGGAATCAGTTGTAATAAGCTTTCCTAAAAATGACAAAGATCCAAAGGATCCCAATTCTTGCAGCCCAACAAGTTTGATAAACACAGATTATAAATTATTAATAACTTTTTGGGCAACCAGGATTGCACTGTATGCCTAACCGATGATTCTTTCGGACCAAAGTGGGTTTCTGCCAAAAAGATCAATGGCTGTGAATACCTATATTTAAACTCATGATATCCACTACTTGTCAGTCAACAAGGACAATGATTCAGTGCTAATGATAGACACAAAAAAAGCATTTGACCTTGTTGACAGGCAAGCATTGTTGTTATTCTAAAGAAATTTGGATTCCAATCCCAGTGTTTAGATATGCTGAAGGAACTTTGTAATGGGGCAGAAGCTAACATTATTATAAATATTGTGGAGGCTGGTGTAGTTAAGACCAAGCGGGGCACTTGGTAGGGATGCTCTTTGTCCCAGCTTCTGTTTTCCGATTTCATTGAGCCCCTATCAGTCAAAATACAGACAAATTAATTGATTGTACCACCCATAAATGGCATGGCAAAAATTAAATTATTTGCCAATCAAATAAAGTCAGAAGTTTCTAATATACAGAATGCAATAGATGACATTTGGGGTTTCATATGTGTAGGAGGATATAGAGTTAACCCAGCCAAAACTGAAATTCTTATATTTAACTGGACTATTTCTCAGCTTCCTGTCTGTTTACAGTCTGCTCCACAGCACCCTAGTAGCTATCTAGAGATCTTTGTAACAAACAAATTCACACAATTTTTTCAGTTAAACTAAGAGGCTATGCTCATGTGAGGAAAAAGGTTTTAGAGAGGTAGACTCTCCTACCTCTGTCCCTAGAGGGGCTGGTCTTGTTGGTTAAAATGTCTGTTTGTCCTTTATCTTTATTTATTTTTCTTAATCTCCCTTTTAAGGTGCCTACTGTTTATTTTGAGGAGTTAGATACCATCCTTAAAAAAATTATTTGGACTAATAAACAGCACAGGGTGAAAATGTCTACCTTCCAACTTGATACCATACAGGGAGGATTAACACTTTTCGACATAATACCAAGCCCCTTTGGTTAACTTCATGATACAACTACCAGCAGCATCACCAATATATGATAATTTTTTATTAAATCATATGGTAACAGAAAATGCAATACGATTACCTGTCTATTTGGGTTCAGAAAACCTCTCTAAGAAAACAAGATACAATGTTCTATGGGCTGCTTTAGCATCTCATATTCAGATTTATTTTAAATCACAGAATATCCCAGCAGAATATGTGACATTACAACGCATGCCACTACATCGCATGCCATTGCAACGCAAAACTTTACCCCGACTTTCTGTTGGGGGAGCCCTGGAAGTTGGAATAGATTAATTTTCTATTCCTACTCCAGTGTGTGCAACAGTAGGGAAGGTTTTGGAGTTAAATCCAACCCCTTCTACCACTACTGCACAACTTTTGCGTTGCAACGGCATGCAATGTAATAGCATGCATTGTAACGGTTCTGTTGAAAAGGCTGTTTCCCATCCCAGCATGTCATGCATTGACTTCAATACAAGTCTGTGAGATTTGGGGCCTGCCATTATCTAAAGCAGTCTCTCGGTCTTGGAAAGCCTTAGGATTCGAACATCTAGATGACTTTTATAATCTTAAAATTTGATCTCATGGGAATCAATATTGCAACAATTTGGCAGCCAAAATTATTCTCTCTGTTTAAATTAACCCTGGGCGTAGTTTGCGAAGTAGCGATACGCGAAGCTACGGGAAGTGCACTTTGTACTACGCGAGCTACGCGTAGTACTACGCAAACTGTGTAGTAGCATGTCCAGGGATGATTGCACAGTGCCGGATGCTTGTCCGCACTGTGCAATCATTGAAAAAGGCATCTTGCACAGTGCAAGATGTCGTTTTCTGCCGCTCGAGTAGATTTTTCCTCGAGCTGCAGCTTTCTAAATGCAGACTGGTAGTTTCTCATTGCGAGCGGTCGCGAGCATACGCGACCACTCGCAATGAGAAACCTAACCTCCCCGCGTTGAGAATCTCGCCAGAAGGTTCATTTTCCACGCTCTCGATAAGCAACTAGATGTGGCCGATCACGAACGAGGAAAAAGTCTCGCCGGGATGTCATTTCGCTTGCTCGCGGTCGCCAACTTGATGTTGAGGACTGCGAGCAAGCAAAAAATGACCCCTGCACTATGCTACGCATGTTTGCACTGTGCTACGTGCAATTCACATAGTGCGAAGTAGCACAAACTTCTCAAACTACGCAAGCGTAGCGTAGTTGTCCGCCCTTGCCTAGTTTAAATTTTAATCAGGTGACTACTTTTCTTATAAATAATTATGTGTTGATCAGTGAAGCTACTTGGCTGTTAGTCTGGTGGATCAGTGAAAATCAGGTAGTAGGAGTGGGAAAGTGGTATCACTAGTTACGCCAGAGTATTAACGAGAAGCTACTAGTCAGGATGCTTCAAAAGGTTTTCCATGAAACAATGTGTAGATTCGTTATTAAAGAATTGCAGCTGCTTGAGAGATAGGATGTAGAGCATTAAAGGCTATGAATTTTAAGAGGGTTGTCTTTTCAGCAAGATGGACAGTATACTAGGCGCCACATAGATTGCACAGGATGTTTCCATCCCTCCCCAATCAATGATTTAAGGGTATGGTGAATGAGACTGGTGGGTGGGTTCAAACCTCTATTGGGTGTCCCAGTCTACAGCAATTCTGGAATGAAGTTTGTGAGGTAATTAGCCTCTGTATGCTTAGTAAGATTCCCCGTCACCCATGTTAGCATGACATGGTCCACCGCATGAGGAAAAGAAGTTAAGGAAATACCGTCAGAACTTTATTTCAATATCGCTAACATTTGCCCACTCGTTTATTTTACAGTGCTTGAAAATAGCAACGGTACTGAAAATAGAGCAATGGTTAACAAGATGACCAGGACCCACTCCTTTGAGGAGGCTTATGCTAAGCGGGTAGGAGCTCTCCAACAATTTATGGCAACTTCGACATGAGTTTACTCATCTTCTACAAATGTTGATTAATATCTATTTTTATCCTGCTTCACCTGACCGCAGTGGGAGGGAGGAAGTAATGAATGAAAAAAGCAGGCCAGCCAGGTATTAAAGAGAGTCATAAGTTGATAGGCCATGAGCCAAGTACAACACCTTGTGCCTCTAATATTCCTAGCTATTTCTCTCTACATATAATTAAGGTTTGTTATCCTATGACTTCTGTATATTTTCTGTTTGTGGCTGTCTTTGTGTGTTTTTACTGTCACATGTTACATGCCTGACATGTGTGTGAAGGAAGATTCCAGTAATTCAGCTCCTGATAGGGATTTTATTCTTGACTGTGTTGTATCTTTTATCTATGACGGAAGCTTGTTCTTTTGTTGACCAATGTCTATCAGCTAAGTGTGAAGAAAGTTTGGGCTGCTGCATCTTGTTCAGTCCCTGTCATGGTAGAAGGGACTGTATGGCGGTAGCTCTATGTTTCAATGTGTAAGCCAGCTTTGTACTACTGCTCTATGGGGAAGCAGGTGAATGGAGAGAAATCAGTCCAGTCTGGTACTGTGGTGAGCTGAAGTAGTGTTGGCACCGGAAAGTTACTAGACAGTGGGTACTAGGTTATTTGAAGGTGCATTCCAGGAGCCAGATAATGCTATTTTCAAGGAGAAACATGTGGCAGCATGCAGAAGCTCAATCTTTGAGTGCAGGGGTTGGTAGAAGCAAAACACTGGCATGTGAAGGGGTTATCCTGGAAGTGGGGTAGGGACAAAACAACTCATTGATTTTCAGGGTAATCAGGTTGAGAGCAGTCTTAAAAGGGTGGACATGTCAGTGGTGATTTGCTGGAGATACACACCTGGGTGATGAGTCAGGAGCTAAGTACTGACATGATGTTACTGAAGGAGGCCTCAAGTGTTTAAATAGTAACAGATGAAAAACTGATAGAGTTATAATATATTGCTGCCCAAATTAAGAACAATGCCAATTATGTGCTACAAAATGCATTTTAGTAAGGTGCACATGTTTTTAATCATGCCACAATATTCCTGGTGTCTGCTAAATGTAAAGGGGGTTATAGGAGAGGGTACTTCTCAGATTAATCAGAAATGCCAACAGGGACTGTCAATGAAATAAGGTACCGCATAGCTGAATGACAAAAGCTCATTGTGGTCTCCTGGGACAATAACTCTGATGGTCTTTGTAGGACTTGGCCCTTTTTGGATAAATTTCCCTAAACTTATTGCTTTCACCCTAGACTTTTTTTTTTTACATGGAGTTGCCTACTCAGATGCTTTGCTCATTTTGCCACTGCTGATCAGTGTCAAAGTGCAAGTGCTCCCTGTATAAAGTATATTGGTAATTGGTTGTCCATGATTGAAATATTTGCCTTACTAGTAAAGTCCCTAGTAAAGTGCACTATGTATGCCAGGGCTGGCAATGCAAATACTACTAGTGGGCCTGCAGCACTAAGTGTGCCACCCACACAAATAGCCTTGAAGAAGGAACTCAGGCCTGCCATTGCAGTGCCTGCGAGCAGTTTGTTAAACTGCCATGTTGTTCTGACAAGTGCACCCACTTGCCAGACCTTACCCTTCCCTTTCTATGCACATCATACACCCCTATGGTAGGCCCAGGGTACACCCCGGGCAGGGTGCAGAGCATGTGAAAGGTAAGACATGTACTAAGGTGTGTACCATGTCCTGACAGTGAAATACTCTTCATTTAGTTTTTCACTGTTGAAAGGCCATCTTGCCCATAGGACAGAATGAGAAAGCTGTGTAATATGTTTTCCAGCCTATCTTCCCAAAAGTTTAAGATAGAGAGGTGAAGCTTAGTATGCCTGAACTCACAATGAAATAACACATCTTTCTATGAAGGTGATTTTTGCATTCTGTGTTTATAAGCCACTCTTTTAGAAGTGGCTGGGGTTTTGTGCTCTAACATTTCTGTGTGTCTCTGCCTGGTTGTGGATTGACTTCTGGATT
This sequence comes from Lissotriton vulgaris, assembly GCF_964263255.1. Lineage (NCBI taxonomy): Eukaryota > Metazoa > Chordata > Amphibia > Caudata > Salamandridae > Lissotriton > Lissotriton vulgaris. The sequence continues at coordinate 1,444,462,642 of NC_141691.1, forward strand.
TGAAAACAATAGGATGTGGGGAATGTCTTGACCCAGGGGAGAAGGGGAGACAGCAACAGGCTGACCTTCACCTGGAGTGTAGGGGGAGGAATAGCCCTTAGAGGTGAAGAGGCCTGGGTTGCTGACATAAAACTAATGTCCCATCTCCTGCTGAGTGATTGAGAATCCAGACCCCCACTAATCAAAGGAAAAGATGTCACTCGCAGGGAGGCACCCAGAACTGGTGTCAGACTTCAAAGCCATTGAGGGGTATAACTATGAGAGCTGAAGCCCCTGAACTTTGTAGAATGGCTCGATCAAGATTGAACAAGACTGGAGATACTTTGTGGTCAAGAGGAACCTTTGCAAGGAAGAAACAACTGAAGAAACTGAAGGAAAGAACTGACCCTTGCAGTGTGTTCTGGGGCTGGCCTGTAGTTTGCTGTTTTAACTAAGTATGGGCGCAAAATCCGTTCCGCTCGCAAAATTTGCGATTTTTCAGAAATTTCGCAATCCGCGAATCTCGAGAAATTGCCGATAAATTCACAAATTTGCTCGCGGGCGGATTTTTGCATGTACCTGAGTTCAAGTTCAAAAAATCAGTCCAAACATCTAGTGAGCACGGTCTAGGCTAGGCAGGTGTGCTTCCTCCCCATATCTACCACCTACAATTAGATGTAATCCTTGATGGAGGTCTTTGCATCTACGAGTTTCTCGAGCGCAATCCCTGTGTACTTCCTGTGACCAGGAGGCTACTTTCTCCTCATCTGCTGCTCTGATCGGTCTCTGACCCTTTATAAACAAGAGGAATGTGAACTCGCATAGAAGCCCCACCTCTTTGGCCCAGCCACACACATACTAGGGTATGCAACGTCTTCCCGCCCTTTCCTCACTATCATGGACAACTCACTCGAGGGACCTCGGCACCTTTCGGCGCAGTGGCAAAGTTACAGACACACGTGTCACATTATTTTTGCAAATGGCAAAAAAATCCACGAGTTCGCGGGAAAATCCACAAACTAGTGGATTTTTTTGCCATATCGCTCGAATTCGCAGACCGCGAATCCGCCAAAATTTGTGTGCTGTCTCCCCTGCTTGAAATACTTTGCTGTGCTGTGTCCTAAAGTAACTTATCCCCAAGAGCCCGGGGTGAGCTGCCTTCCTATTGCGGAAACACAGCAGCGCAAACTTTTCCAGGAGAGTCTCAGCAACACTGTGTGTGTGTGCTTTTTGCAGCCTGATACCCGCATAAGGAGTGCCTTGTGATCGTGGGCACCTGGAGTCCAAGCGAGGCTGAGCGATGCTGTGTGCATGTGCTTTTTGCAGCCTGAACACTTCGTGAGGATCGTACTGTTATCATGTGCACCTGAATCCAAGTGAGTCGACATTATGTGTGTGTGCTTGGTGCAGCCTAAGACCTTCATCAGGATTGCCTTGTTATCATGCACCCGGAATCAAAGAGAGTCTCAGCAATGCTGTGTGCGTATGCTTGGTGCAGCCTGAGACCTTCGTGAGGATTGCCTTGTTATCGTGCACCCGGAGTTAAAATGAGTCTCCGCGACACTGTGTAAATGTTGTTCGTGCAGCCTGAGACCTTCGTGAGGAGTGCCCGGTGATGGTGCACCCAAAGCTTAAGTGAGTCTCGGAGATGCTGTGTACGTGTGCCCTGTGGCAGCCTGAGATCTTTGTAGCAGTAGCGGCCTGGACCGGCAGCCCCAGAGGAGCTGAGCTGCTGGCCCAAGCCCGCCATTGCCAATTCCCAAAGATTGAATCGGAGGCCCAAGTCGCTGGAAGAAGAGAGGAGAGTGAGGTTGCACCCCCCTTGGTAACGTGTGTCAATGCCTGGAGCGGGGTACAGGCTCGGAGGGAGACGCTCTTGGCCTCTCTCTCTCATTCCAACAGCACGAGCCTCTGCTTCGGCTCGTATCACGGCCGGTACTGGCCGAGGGAGTGGCAGTACAGGGGCAGGAGTGTGGAGCTGCACTTTTTGTCATACTATACCCATGTTGTGGGCAACTGTTGACAAAGGCTAACTGCGAGTCAGCACGAGTGGCGGAGACAAACCTAAGGCACTGTGATCGGAGCGGGAGTGTATCACTCATTACTTTATTTCTGCAGCACGGAGTACCTGATTGTCGTATTACACATTGCATCATTCCTGCATAAAGAACTACCTGATTAATGTATTACGTATGGCATTATTTCTGCGTAATGAACTACCTGATTGTCCTATGAGGCATTGCACTGTTTCTGCATAACGAACTACCTGATTAGCGTGTTATGCATTTCATTATTTCTACATTACAAAGTGCGTGATTTTTGCATTACATTGCACTGTCCTTGATTGTTGTGTTATGTATTGCATTACTTTTCCTTCGCAAAGCGCCTGATTCTAGCCTTACGAACTGCATAACATTGTATTAGGACTACAGTGGAATGTTTAGAAGTGCTCATTAATATCACTAGAACTTATAAGGGCTGGCTGGCCTAACAACCAGCCAAGAGGAATTTTACACATACTCTTATGTTGGATGTATATTGTGTGGTCTTAATAAATATCTTTTCATATAAAATGTATACTTGTTTTTATAAAAACAAGAGCTGTCGTAAATAATTTTCTTTCTCTTGTTTAGTTACAATTGCCTTTTTTGATGTTTGTATATATATGTATATAGTCTGTTTTGTTTCATTGGAATTTCCATGCACAAATAATTATGTGTAAAAATTCAGTGATGTGTAAAAAAGAGTAATAAAATTGTATTTTCGCAAATTTAAAAGCAGGTTATTATGTTATGTTCATAACAACCATTTTCTTCCCCTAAAAATAGTAGGTTAAGTTGATGTTCTCAGCGCTGGCAGTGGTGTTGTTTGTTTAGTTTAGGTTGGCTCAGCCTAGCTGTGTAAAGAGTCAAGACCCTTAGTGTTGTCTTGCTCTAATCAGTGAGCCACACTTCTCCACTAGTCTTGGCAAGAAGCCTTTGGAGGATGACTTCCTAGCACCTTTCCTTGCAGAAGATTCTTCAAAAGCCGGGGAGTTGTATAGTGACAAGCAGGAATGACAGAGAGGACTAGTGCGTATCTAATGGAGTATTTGATCAATAGCTGCATAGGGTGGTGTGCCTTTAGCCATTACCCAAGGTAATCCAGCACTGCTGGCACATTACCTTATATGCTGCACCGCTTTTAACACAATTATTGTGAACACCTTAGGCCAGATCATAAAACATTTTTGACTAGTGCTATTTCATGTCCATGTTGGCAGTGCCTACTCCACACACATTTTACCGCTGTAATATGATGTCAGGATTCTGGCTATAGCATTGTGTGATAAGGAAATATTGCACATTTTGTGTGTGGTATTTTATGGTGGCATGGTGGTGGTCACGATGTGTTCTGCTGTTTTGTGCTGCATTATGGCAATATAAGTTTATTGTTTCGGACTGGGGTTGTGAGGTTGCATTCTGTTGAGTATTTTGCTGTGACATACCATGTTATGATCTAATTGTATATGTATGTGCCTTTTGTATATTAGGCCTAGATGTATCATCGTTCCTATTTGCGATTTCTTAATAGCGATTTTTAGCGAATCGCTATTTAGAAATTGCAAAATGGGATGTATGTTTAAAATCGCAATTTTTTTGCGATGTCTTAATATTCTTTATTTGCGATTTCGCAAGTTGCGAATTTGCAAATAAAGAATAATTTGCCATTCATTTCTATGGGCCAGGAGGTCCATAGGAATTATTGTGAAATACATCTCATTTTGCGATTCGCAATTTGCTAATCACAAAATGAGAATGATTTCAAGGGTGCAAGAGTGTCTCAAGGACACCCTGCTGTACCCCTGAAATCAGCATTTGTGCGCATATGGCGCACATACATGCCCTATGGGCATGTATGTGCGTCATATGCCACCTTTAAAAATGCAACATTTGGGATTATTTAAAGATTTCGCAAATTACCACCAACTTCAAGTTGGTGGTAATTTGCGATTTCTTAACCCAAAATCGCAAAATTTAAAAGTTTCATACATAGCATTTAAGGAATCGCAAAATTGTGGTTCCTTAAATGCTATAGCAAAATAAGGAATCACAAATTTTTGCGATTCTTTATTTTGCGATTTTTTCATGCATCTCGAAATATGCAAAAAGACCGTTTACGATTCGCAAAGGCCGAAATTCGGCGAATTTCGGCCTTTGTGAATCGCAAAAGGCTTGATACATCTAGTCCTTAGTTTGTTATAGTCAGTATCATTTCTTAGATAGGTCGACAAATGCTGCTATATTTCTAGCCAAAAGTGGCCCAAGTCTTGAAAGACCATGGGGCAAGAAACCATTTACCACATTCTAATGTAATCCAATAGAGCTGCCTTAGCTCTTCAACCACTAAGACATCTGTCAGACGAAAACTGTATCATAAACAGAAGTGAGTACTGGGAGTGCTAAGCTAAGACACCATAGCTGACAGAGTTTTGGTCTCATTCTGGTGTTCAATAGTTGAACAGTTGGAGGAGCAAGACTTTGCGATATTAAATTCTATAAATTGTTGCTTGCCACAGTAATTTTTGGCTAGAAATCCAGTAGTATTTGTAACAGACCTAATTTAAACAATTGGACATAACACAATGACAAATTCAAAGACACAAATCAACTAAATTAAAACAGAAAAGGGCACAACACAACAAACATTCTAAAGAGAAGGCAACAACAGAACCACAATAACACACATCACATTGCAAAATGCAGCACACAATGTGGCACTAACAAAAAAACTCATCACCACCTCAACAAAATGCCACACAACAAATAAACACAAACTTTCTTGTCACACTTTAGCATCTCCTGCATCCTGCTATTATAATATGGCATCAAAAGGTGTACGCACCAAGCACACCCATAACCTACCACCAATCAAAGGAAAAACCAGCAAACCCCAAAAATATTTTGTGTGCTAGCCCAGAGGCTTAATTTATGTGTTTTGTGAAAGCACTGCCTTAACCTACCACCAAGGACATGAAATAATGCCGGGCAAAAATGTTTTGCCATTTGGCCCTGTGTCTTAATTTAGCGTTCATTATACACTCCCCATGTCTTTGGTGCCTTATTGCTTTTTCAAAACTAACATCAACTTAGAATACTTTGCTATCAGAAAACAGTAGGATTTTATAGTAAGAAAGTTCTCGCATACACGTAGACAGTTATATTTTACCATTCCTTTTTAGGTTTTGATGTGCTGTAGAAGCTACTTCCATTGTATTTCAGAATCAGTAACCTGCAGAGTACTGCACCCAAGCGCTTGTTTCAAAATGTTACAGGAACATAGGCGCATCTTCCCAGCGGCACACTATGCGCTCTGGCGTTATTCCGGACTGATTTCTTCCAGAACACGAAGGGACTCGCGAGAGATGAGCTGCAAAGAAGAGATCACACTGATATTTTACAATGTGTGCTGCCACTGTTTTCAAAAGAAGCCGGCAGATGAAACAACATTTGTTCTTGTTGCAAGTTTATAACTGCAAGCACTTCCTAGCACAAACTTTCTTACAGAAAATATTTTTAATGAAAAATGTCATCCATTCCACTTTCTACAGCGGAAGAGCGAACACCTTTACTGACTGATATGATTCTGGAGTCCTGTTTATTGGAAGAATGTGCAGAGCGCGCAAAACTGTAGGAACCTGTTTCCATCAAAGTACAAAAAATCCACTTTGCTCCATGTGACAAACAGCAGCTTGTTTGCTAATAATCAAGCATACTGTTTGGGAAAGCTGGCAAAGGTTTCTAAGTTATGTCAACAGTTCTGTTAAATGATTCTGAATCTATTCCTTAAACCTTTGTGTCAGCCACAATATTACAGTTTAGCTTGCAGCGAGGCACAATTAAATTCCAATCACTTCTGCAGTACATTTTGAAGAGACACACTGAATCTCCTCGGCGAGGAGAAACTAATTCAGTTCCCATCAACAGTTTCAAAAGGACACAGGAGGAAATTTAACAATGTAGCCAAATTAAGTTTTCCGTGAAAAAGGAGACACATTTTGAAGAAAAATCCCAAGCTTCTACACAGTCGTTTTGGTTTTATAACAAAAAAATTGAGGCAAGCACCGAAACGCAAAACACTATTGGGAAGGAAACTCAAACAGCCTAAATTTATATAAAATATAATATTATATACAGACAATTTTCAATTCTAAAATATTTGCATATCACCGAACGAGTTTATGCTCGGAAAATTAATTTCAACCATTAAGATGAAATTTGAAAAGTACTAAGGACAAAAAATTAAGGCAATGTCACAATATTGTTACCGCGTATCACAATCTTTAAAGATGTTATAAAGCTTACGTGTTGTTGTGCATGCACTGGTGCAGAGTCAAGTGAATGTGACCCCACGTATCTATACTCTCCTTTAAAGGAGTACTTAGGGACATCGCAAATGAAAAATTAGATTTATGAAGCCATATAATGCCACCTTGCGTGACTCTGCATGGATTCCTAAACTCCAGGGGCCTCATTTATGAAAAGTGACGCATCGCTGCGTGAAAACTGCGATGCGTCACTTTTCACTGCGCACTCCTTACGACATTCCTGATGTGCCATATTTAATGTATGACGCATCATGTCGCAAGGAGTTACAGATACGTCAGTATTTCTGACGTATCTGTAAGCGCAAAAGTGACGCATTGCTGGAGTGTGTCACAAAAGTGACGCAACTCCAGCAATGCGTCCTTTCACATGGGGAAAGCCCCATGTGAAAGGGCTTGCGTCAGTCTTACGCCTGCTGTGAGGCAGGCGCAAGATTTTGACTCAACAGCGTCCTAAAAGTGACGCAGTGAAATCTCATAGATTTCACTGCGTCACTATTACGAGGATTTTTGCGGGGGAACGCCCCCTCTGCATACATTATACCTGACGCAGGTATAATGTGGCGCAGGGGTTTAAAAAGTGATGAATCTACCTAGATGCGTCACTTTTTAAATATGGCGCGTCACAAAAAGTGACGCACCGGCGGTGCAAAACTGTCGCAAGGCCTTCATAAATAAGGCCCCAGTGATGTAACGCAGCGCAAATCACTGTGTTGCATTACTATGCGCCAGGGACGCATTTCCATTGGTAGTTGCATGAGTGTTCTCATGCAACATCCATTGATTTTGACGCACTCCCAGATTTACAAGTACAGGTAAACCTGGCAATGCACATTCTGCAGCACACATACAAAGAGACAAAAGACTCTCAGGATTGGTATTTTTCAGGAAGGTGCCCCTTCCTGTAAAAAAACAATCCTGCATACAACTCAGTCACCCTTGCACCATGGTGTGGGGGCCCTGCCTTGGGGCTAGGCAGCCCCTTGTGTGCCAGTGCACGGGAAAGGACAGGAATGGGCCATATTGCTGTAAATATAGTGCACTCCTGCCCTTGCCAAGTGACAATGAGTAGCAAGGTGACTTACTGAGTAACTCTGCGCCATATTTTCAGGAATATGGCCCCAAGTGATTTAGGAGATTAGGGTGGTCTTCCCCCAAACCTTTACATTCTTCCAGATTTTTGCTAATCTTGATTTTTTGGCCCCTGGACTTTGTGTACTTCACCACTGCTACCAGTGCTAGAGTGTGCATGCTCACTCCCCAAAACACTGTAATAATGGCTTACACCCAATTGGCACACACAATTTCCTTGTAAGTTTCTAGTAATATAGTACTACATGTGCCCAATGCCTGAAAATTATGGGGTACTAGTTGGGTTGCAACACTCATTGTGCCACCCACTTAAGTATTGAGTTTTAACGGGGTAAAACACATTAAACTACCTGACCTGGGTCAGTATTACAGCACTATATAATAGCGGTCGTGGTAGAAACTTATTTAAAAAAATGAACAAAGAAAATGCATTCACCACTCTTGCTATTCTGTGATGCTCAAATCAGATTTAATTCCAAAATTGAAAGGCATCGGATGCAATATAAAGTTAAAGCATTTCTTAGTGGCTGCACCATTGCTCCAATGGATAGCAATGCGATAAATATTTACAGTGCTCTTGGTGTAGGGGGAGGAAAAGAGAAGGTTGGGTAGATGGTGGTGGATATGTGAGTGAAGGACAGGGAAAAGGTATAATGACATATATACATCATTTGTACTTAAAGTAGAACCTTTCCAGCCTAGACCAAACAGGAATACCTAGAAAACAGGAGCTGCTGCGACAATATCTGCATTCAGGTGTCCCGGCAGGTGCTAAATGCACAGACATCGTGGCGTTCACAGTGGAGCACCTGCAGGTGGTCTGGGGCCCGCCTCTCGACCCTTCACTCTCTATGGGGACATTAAACTACTTTCATTAAATATGCGGGCTTAAACTCCCCGATCAAAAGGAAACAAATATGGTGTTACATCCGGCAACACGACCCAGAGGTCATTATGCTCCAGGAGACCCACCTAATGAAGGCAGACTTACACCGCATGACTCACCCGAAGTACCCACACTATCACTGGGCCTATACAACCTCTGAAATATTGGGAGTGGGAGTGCTTTGCAAGGCTAACTTTCATGCCTCTGTAACTCGAGAGACCCGTGATTGGGTGCGGTCGATATTTGCAATTGCAACTTCTTCGGGGAAACACCAGCTGACGATCCTTAATATTTATGCCCTGAACGCCACCCAAGACGTGTATATCAGAAGCTTAATGGGGTGGACAAGACATATTAGTATGTGGAGACTTTATTCTAGTCTGGGATCCCTAACTAGATAGAAGCAGAGCAACATTTCAAAACACTGGAGCCATGTCAGCGCACCTTAAGAGAGACATTGAAGATTATGGACTGGTAGATGGATGGCGATAAAAGCATCCGGAGGTGAGGGACTACTCCTTCTACTCGCATTTGCATACTTCCTATTCGCACATCGACTATGCCTTTGTCACTCCCTCTCTCCTTAAATGCCTGCGCACAGCGAAGCTCTCTGATATTTCTATCTCTGATCATGCCCACCTTGAGCTCACATGGGAATATTGGTCATCCCGCCTGGAATGCCCACCCCGATGGCACATTCCCTGCGGCTGCTAGGAGATCCGGTGGATGTGGAGGAGATATTGAAAGGAATCACAGATTACTGTCAGCTCAGCGCCTCCCCCGAGATCTCCTTGCACATGCTATGGGATGGGTTTAAAGCTACAATTCGGGGGACAATAACGTCCATTGCCATTGCCAGGGGAAGGGAGGTGAAATTGATAGAATCTAAACTCACAGCAGAGACCAAACAGCTAGAGTGCTTGGACAAAGCGGCCTCGTCCCGATGAACTAAAAGACAACTATCCCAGTTGCGTGGGCAGCTGCGTGCTCACCGCACGGGCAACGCAGATCGCGCACTGCTGTCCCTGCAACAGAAATTCTATGAGGGGTTAATAAGGTGGGCAGGCTATTGGGATGTAAGCTGCGCCAATGGCACGCTAAGGCACACATTGCTAAGATTCAGACAGGCACTGTCAAATGGGTAACAGCAGAAAAGGATGAACCTGAAGCCTTTCAAGACTACTATCAGAGACGCTACTCTCGGAAAGACCCCTACCCCATGAGACTCCACTGTTTCCTTGCTGACTGTGACTGGGAACCCCTGCCTGTGCATCATGCAACTCTCCTGGAAAGTCCCATCACAGCTGAAGAGCTGGGCGTGACTGTCTACAGACTTCCCCTGGGTAAAGCACCAGGCCCGACGGGCTTCCTGTTTTGTTCTACCATTTCTTTCTTCCTCAGATGAAGGAATACCTCCTGCGCCTGTTAACCTTCTTTTCGGGAGACTCAGGCCTCTCTGCCACAATGGCGAAGGCCGTAATCTCCCTAATTTCGTAGGCAGGTGAGGACTTGGAGCACAGCTCTTCATATGGCCCAATAGCTCTTCTCAACCCAGATGCTCAGCTTCTTACTAAAATGTTAGCCACTCGTCTTGAGCCGTATCTTCCTGGCTTAATTAGTCCTGATCAGGCGGGGTTTATCTGCAAACAGCAGGGCACAGACAATGTCCGGCAAATAGGCCATCTAGATGAAAAAACACAACGTTTGAACATCCCTTCCTGCCTTCTCTCACTTGACGCTGAGTAGGCATTCAGCAGGGTAGATTGGTCTTATCTCTGCGCCGTTTTTGATTAAATAGGCCTTGGGCAGGAATTTATCTTGAAAATCATTGCATCATATACTGCCCCAACAGCCTGCATTCGAGTAAACGAGACCGACATTGATGCATCGAGGCACATGACAAGGGCCTCCACATTTGCCCCTGCTATTCTTATTGGCGGTGGAACCCTTGGCCATATGGGTAAGAGAACTAGAGGGGATTAAAGTCATACCATTTGGTGGCCAAACCCACTAAATCAATCTGTTTACAGATGATCTCCTGCTCACCCTGGCTCAGCCTGAACACTCACTCCCCTGTGTTGTTGACAGTCTGCAGGCTTTTTAAGTTGTGTTCGGCTTTAAGATCAATTTAGCCAAGTTATTTTCTTTAAACATTAACATCCCGAACCCAGAAGTTAAAGTGTTGCGAGGTCGAACCCCCTTTCGACAGTCATTGGACTCTATCAAGTATCTAGGCCTCCATATCGCCCCCACGCTCGCTTCCTAGTCCCGTGCTAACCGGGTTGCTCTCTGCAGATCAGTCTTGGCTGATCTCCAGAGGTGGAAACCACTCCACATTTCTTAGTTGGGGTGCATCAACATTATAAAAACAAATATCCTGATGCGGGTCTTGTATCTCTTTCAGACGCTGCCAACATCGATCCCACAGGTGGACATACAGCGTCTCCAGGGGGATTTGCGCGCTTTTGTGTGGAATGGGAAATAGCCTTGCGTAGCGCATTCACTACTGATGTGCCCGCAAGATAGAGGAGGTGTGGCATGCCCAAATTTGTTGGAATACTCCTGAGCAGCACATCTGAAGAATATATCTGAGTGGGTGGTGCACAAAAGCTAGAAGCACTGGTTCCACATGGACCGTGCTGTGGCATGCCGACCATTTTGGGTCCTGACCTGGTTGCCTAAAAATGCCCGGCCCCAGAGCTCATATGCTGCGACCCCAGCCAAAACAGTATTAGACATTTGGGACAGAATAGCGGTGAAAAAGGTATTTATCATATTCCCATCCCTGAATACCCCATTTGCGCACAATACAGAGTTTCACCGGGGTCTGCCATCACCTGCGTATAATAGATGAAGCGACGGAGACTGCCGGACAATCTGAGACCTATTTGTAGGGGATGTCATGAAGACATTTGATGCCTGCAGGACCGAATATGCTCTCCCATCCACTGCACTGCTTCGATACATCCACTTAAGGTTCTGGCTCTCCAACCCTGAGCTTCGTATGGCGGCGGCTCACACTTTCACTCCCTTTGAGAAATTTGTGCGGGCCTTCATGGGCACTAGGGGACTGGGCTCTAATACGTATCAGGTGCAGGAGCACACAACCCCGAACTGCGCACATAAATACCAGACTGCCTGGCAAGATGCGACCTTGAGGGGAATTTACCCCAAGTAGTGGGAAGCATTATGGCAAGACATTCCCAAAACATACTGCAGCCTTGCCTCCCATGTGGCTGGATATAAACTGATGCTCCAGTGGTGCAAGACGCCCTCTCGCCTGGTGGTTAAATATCTCACGGGCCCAAACCTCTGCTTGCACTGTGGGAAAGATGAAGGTACTTTATATCACATTTTGGTGGTCATGTCAGGTGATAACTAGGTTTTGGAAGGAAGTCTTGGGACATATTGAGGGCATTGTTGGGTTCCTGCTCCCGCACCTGCAACATGTAGTAATCTTAGGTGTACGACCTCCCAACCTAGCTGCAATGACCAGTGCTGACTGGGCCCTCATCATCCATCTACTCCTTGCATTGTGACAACTTATAGCGTGTGCATGGAAACAAACCTCGCCTCCCTCCGTGGCCCAATGGTTCACCAGGGTCTGGCGCATCCTGGTGATGGATATACTCTCCCACAGCTTATCAAATACTGAAAAGAAATTTCAGTGCATATGGCAGGCATTGATATCTTATCTAATTCGTATTGAGTTTACCTGTTTTAGCTCCCCAAAATTCAGAACTCTCCAGCTTTTTCCATGCGATTGAAGTGCGTGCGCCCTTAGCCTCCATGGAACCCCAGGCGCTCCTGGTGCTTGCCTATCCCTTCCTGCGCGCCATAGCCTGGAGCGTGTTAGACACCCCACACCACATATCACACCACAACCTGCATAGTCTTTGTTTAGTTGATGTTGCCAGTTTTTCTTTCTCTTTCAACGCCACCCTGACCATAGGGTTCACCAAACATTAAACAATGTGATACCTCTGACACAGCCTGGTAGCAGTCGCAATAGGGACTACACAGGGGCAGGCAATCCATCAAGGTCACAGCCATGTTTCATGGTCTTATGCAATCCAGCTGTGCCTGCCTGTGGGCAGCCGTTCATCGAATCTAACATTATTTGATATGATAAGCAGCCCTATGCTCTAAAAGATTGATGGCCTTTTTACAACCTGTTTACAATGTGTGCATTGATTATCTTAATGAGGCATGCCCAAAGAGGTTGTAGGTGACTTGCTGTGTATCCCCCTGCTTGAAATCTTGATGTCCTTGTAAGTATTCACGCTGCGGGCCCGGTCAGGGTTGTAGGCACCGTGCTGTGTTCAACGATGATTGTTTTCAATAAAGGTTTTTAAAACAGAAAAAAAATAATAAGGTAGTGATTTTTAAGAAGAAAGAAGTACATCTGTGAATGGCTGTGGTTAAAGAAAATGTAATGTACTCTTGTATATGCTTACAATTGGAAACAGTCAAGCACACCTGCTGCAGTTGAGTTGGAGAGTAATGTGCAGTTTCTAGAATGTGTTTTAAACTTCTGACCTACTGTTTCTAGTGGGTTGCTATGGAAACTCTGTTAAGAGAGTATTGGTGGAAGGCTATTAAACAGAGTGTAGTCAGTTTATTCCAAATTAGAGTTGTTTAGAGGAATTTTTAAAGAATGAGGGTTTATTTTCTTTCCGAGGACTGTGTTATAAAGAGTAGTGTAGTTTTAGTGTAATAAAACTATTCCGCTAAATATGTTTTTGGACCCCCACACGTATTCAAAAATTCATCACAAATTTATAAGGGGAGAGTGCTGAGAGTTGGGATGAGTTTGTGAATATGCACACATATTTTACCATATTGGGCTTCTTCACAGAACTGCAAGAAAGGGTAAACATATACTAAATATTGAGCAGTATAGTAACACAAGTAATTTTAGAGGGCAGAGTTGAAAAGATTGCCATTAATGGTTGTTTTGTATGAGAATGATGTGCCATTCTTATGCTTAGTTTTCACATTTTTTGAGAGAGTTGAATCCATCCAATGAGACCAAAAAAACCTATTTGACTAACTAATTCAATTTTCAGGTATTTGAATTAGATTGAAATTTAAAAAAATGTAATTGAAAAGGTATATCTGTATATGAGGTTGATAAAGTGAGTATGAAATGTACAAAAGTATTGTAACTCTATGTATGGATCTGTGAGTGGTGGTGTGTTTTTATATAATTATCGATGGGTGAGTAACTTTCTTTCTGGGTGTGTGAGTATGAGGCTGTCTGACTCAGGGTAAAATTAGCTGTTTGACAAATTGCTTAACAATTGTTGCTGTGGAACTGAAGACTATATATGTGTCTTTTACTGCAAGGTCTGGTTGGCATAAAAAAGTGCTTGCTAAGCTTCAAACGTCTATATAACTATATACTAGCTACCCTGTAAAGTTTCACAGGTCCATGTGTGATGTGCTCCTGCAGACAAGGTTTTTTCTTTGAATTGTGGTATTTGTAGTCTATCCCATTATAAAAGAAGACTTGGGGTCCCTGAATTAAAAGGAAAACACCTGGACTGGAGCAGCACATCACACATGAACCTGTGAAAGATGGCAGCTATTTACTAGATGCCCTTTAGATAGGGTGATGGTAACCCACAGAGGAGGAATTTAAGTGTTTAGATGGTAAGACATGCCATTTTAAGTCATATACATGTGTAGAAAAACAGTGTTATACACATAGTCGAAGATAGAGAGACAGAAGCATGTAGAAATTCAATATCATGCCCATAAAGCACTTATGTATACAGCAGTAACTACACATAACTCATCACTATGTAGGCTGTAGGTAGTCTTTAGGACAGGGTGTTTTGTGCCTAAATATGGTTTTAAATTTCACTGAGTTAGATGTGTAGTAACAAACCTATATGCCCAGTTATACATTCAGTCTCCCACCCATACTATTACTCACATACCTATTTACCAATGAGCTACTCACACACCCAGAAACATGGTGACAGAAGTACATATGCATTCACTAACACATCTACACAGCAGTCATGTATGCATCAGAATCAAAGTCAGTTGCGCGCACAGTTACAAACCACCATACCCACCATTAGACCTGGCATCTTTGGGGTGTGTTTCCCCTGTATTTTTTGCCTTTGCCTCCTGTGTTTTTACTATGTATTGGCCTTCGTTTTTGCTGGTCTAGATGTATTGGGCACTTTGCCACTGCTGTTCAGTGCCAAAGTGCAAGTGCTCCTTCTGTAAATTGTTGTCATGGATTAGTGGTTCCATAGTTGGCTTATTTGATTTACTACTAAGACCTTAGACATTGCACAGTTTGCGCCCATGGCCTGTAAATCAAATGCTGCTAGTGGACTTGCAGCACTGAGTGTGCCACCCACGCAAGCAACTTTGCAAAAGGTTCTCAGATCTGCCATGTCTGTGTGCAGTTCAGTACTGCCATGCCGACCTGGTAAGTGCACCCACTTGCCAAGCCCTAACTTTCCCTTTTCTTACATGTGAGTCAACCCTAATGTAGGCCCAAGGTTCCCCTGTGGACAGTGTGCAGTGTATGTGAAAGGTAGGACATGCCTTGATGTGCATGGCATGTTCTGATAGTGAAATACTGCCAATTTTGTTTTTCACTGTCAAAAGGCTATCTCTCCCATAGGAAAGAATTGGAGGTTTAGGTATAACATCTTATAATTATGATTGGCCATGGGAACAAGATACGAAAGTGGAGTTTGGTATGCCTGAATATAAAGATGCATCTTTAAGTAAGGATGATTTTTATATGCTGGGTTTGAAAATAGCACTTTTAGAAAGTGGATGTTTCTTGCTTAGCCATCTAGTGTGCCTCTGATAGGTTTGTGTATTGACTGGTTGTGGAGTGACAGGGGCTAGGGATGTGCATTCTGTCCAGACAGCCACTTGGGTGGGTGAGGTGTGTCCTGCCTTTCCAGGGTGAGTCAGGACTGGGCTGAAAAAAACTGGGCTGCATTTAGAGTAGGGGCCGGAGACTTACTCTCACTTGAAGGGGCCTGGTCTGCTTTACACAATGCTGTCTCCACCTCTTGCCGGGCAGCTGCACCAGAGAGGACAGAACTGCTTTTGGCTGAGCCACCCCTCTCTGACAACATTGAACAAAGAGAAATGGAATGTACAAAGTGGGGCCCCGACCCCAGACTTGATTACTTCTGAAATTCAAGAGGAAACTTTGCAAAGAAAAAGAGCGGGAGAAACAGAAGGAAAAGAACTGCTGTTTGCTGTTTGGCGTTGGTCTACAGTAGCTGTTTCTAACAAGGAGAGTATAAAGACTCTGCTTTGTGCTGTGTCTCCTGCTTGAGGAAGATCTCCAAGGACTTGAAGTAGAGCGTGCCTCCTGTTTTGAAGTCTCAGTGATACAAAGACTACACCACCAGCTCCACTGAAGTGTCTTGCTGGGAGTTTTGACCTGCCAAGAGGTACCCGTGACTGTGTTGGGCCTCAGGAGATGGCTCTTGCTAGTTGGAAAAGTAACACAACTATAAGAAGCGCAACCCATTCGTACCTCTTTCCAACGCATCTCCGAAGAAACCGACTCAGCGCCTGCCCACGACTGGAGAAATCGCTGCATGCTGAATGCCGTGCACCGATCTCTGAAGTCCAAGATCACTCTATCGATTCTCATGCGAACCCTGCTGTGTGGCTACAAGAACAACTCATCGTGGGCCCACGGCTGGAGAAACCAATGCAGCACCATTGCCGCAGCTGCATTGAGAACCGACACATCCCCGATCTTCATGCATCGCCCCGAAGCGCCAAGTTTACAAGGACCCTGGTGCCGTAGTAAGACACCGATGCAGCACCTTCCCTTCAGTAAGGAACCGGCGCATCACCTCCCCTGCGTGGCAGTAAGGAACCAACGCATCACCTTCACTGTGCATAAGTAACTCACCTATCACCTTCCCTGCAGCTAATTTTGTTTGTGACTGGGATGCATCCAAGTTACTGTGTGTTGAAAGTGTTGCAACTATAGTTTGCTATGGACAGAACTGTTTCTACCTTTTAAAAGTCATATTTTGAATATTTTTCATGGATTTTTGTTGTTTTGGTCTAGATAAAGATTACTTATTTTTCTAAAATAGTGTGGTGTCCTTTTGTAGTGTTTTCACTATATTACTGTTTGTGTGCACAAATGCTTTACACAGTGCCTCTGAGATAAGCCTGCCTGCTCCTGCCAAGCTACCAAGAGGGTGAGGAGGGGTTATTGTAGAAGTGCATCCCCTTACCCTTACTAGGAAGAAGGGTCCCTATTTTGACAAAGGTGCAAGCCATTGCCAACTAGAGACCTTAATTTCTCCACTCACTAACACAGGCAGTATGAAATACATACAGCCGCTTACATACACATTTAGAGACTGATAGAGTTACTAAAACAGCCAGTCATATACTGGCACACATACTTAAACATCTGGAGGCACAGCCATACAAGGACTAATACACACACTCAGATATGTAGTTAAGTACTAACACAACCTAGTCACCCATTCAGACAAATGCTCCTTTAAACAGTTTTGCCAAGCCATAAACTCTCCTTTAACTACATATAACTCAATTCTAAGCTAGGCTGTAAGTAGGCCATAGGGCAAGCTGCATTGTGGTTAAAAAGTTAAAAAGAATTATTTTGTGTTTTACTAAATTACATATTGTTCTGCTTTGTACCAAGAGTTGATATGCCATTAACTCCTAGAATATCCATTAGTGTTGCCACAGCTGTCGCTTAGCTGGGGAGTTCCACAATTGGCAGTTGGTGTATCCCCAGGCAGTAGAGCACCGTTGGCTCACATTTCTGCACTTGGACAACAAATATACATTTCTGATAATACGATGTCCTCACACAAAGGAAAACAGAGGGTGTCCTGCCAGAAGTGTGAGTTGTCACAAGCGTGGTAAGATAGACTCTTTCGCTAAAGTGTGTCAGTCAGGTCAATCTAGATCCCCTAAAGTAAATTGTGTGGTGAAAGAGGAGTTGATGGATGACCAATAACTTCTCTCAGAATTTCCGGTCATGATTGTGGTGGTGTATGATGGGGATATTGTGTCGGATGATCCAAACAATTGTGTAGACCTGTATGCTGAGGTGGTGGCTGGTGGCAAGAGCCTTAATCTGTTGGTGGATTTGGGTGCTCGCATCTCCATGATCATGTCTGACTTGTATCGCAAGACAGGGTTGACAGGGCATAGTTTCCACCAGACAGAGTGCCAGTATCCTATGAAGGTAGGGAGCTAGAACCAGAAGGGTTTATTGAAGATGTTTTGGAATTTAAAGATTGCCGGATTCAAGGATAAATGTATGTGGCAGTACGTGGCTATGTACAGGGTCCATATGGAATGGGACTAAGACTGCGCACAAGTGAATATGTACTGGTGGTTAAGGATTTGCCCTCTTCGTTACTTTTTGAGAAGGAGTTTGTCAGTGTATTCTCCAATGACCTTGGGAAAATAGTAGGATTCAACCACAGGATTAATGTTAAAAAGATGCTATTCCTGGTAAGCACAAAGTAAGGTCAGTCCCCTTCAGCCTTGGGGATGATCTCACAAGAGAGCTGGATAGCTTGCAGGCCAAAGGTGTTATTGAACCCATTCAGTCTAGTCTATGATTATCTCCACTAGTTGTCACGTGCAAACACAATGGAGACATGTGCTTGTGTGTTGACGTTAGAAGTCTCAATAAGGAGATTTGGGTAGATTGCCACTGACTACCAAAGATTGGGGATCTCCTAGAAGAGCTAAGAGGTGCTGAGTGGTTTTCCAAAATTTATGTGGCAGCAGTTTACCACTAAGTATTGTTGGAAGAAATGTCCCATCACTATACAGCTTTCAACTTGCCTTTTAGTTCCTTTCAATTTTGCAGAATGACGTTTGGACGGGCATTCGTTGCCTCAGTCTTTCAACAAGTTATGCAGCGGGTTTTGGGGATGTGAAGGGTGTTCTCGTCTTCCAGATGATGTGATGGTGTTTGCTAAACACCTGGAGGATCATGACAACATTCTGAGGTCTGTGCTCCACATCTTTTTAAAAAATGACGTGGTGGTGACGAAAGAGAAATGTGAATTTTGGAAGAAGGAAATTGAGTTCTTGGGCCACTTGGTATCTAGTGAAGGTATAAGTCCAAGGCTTAGGTTGGTCAAGGCTGTTGTTGAGTGTTCTAGTCCCAAGAACTAGGATGAGCTACACCTATTCATTGGGTTGTGTGAATTTTACTCATGGTTTGTCCCAGATTTTGCTACCAAGAGGAAGGCCCTATCTAATATGTTGAAAATTAAGGTTCCATTTGTGTGGGACGATGTATGTTAGGACACATTTGAGAAAGTGCAATTCGAAATGGCCACTGCGAAGATGCTCAGTGCACATGATCCCAGTGTGCCTGGCACCGTAACTATGGATGCAAGCAACTATGGTTTGGGGGCTGTGTTGACGCAGTGCTTGGATGTTAGTTACCATTTGTTAGGCGTCAAGGGTCTTGCATGAACCAGAATTGAACTATTGCGTTATTGAAAAGGAGCTGTTAGTATGCTATTGGACGAATGGAGACACATTTAAGTATACAACTCCATGGATAGATTGGCTTACCACAAAACTACTTCAGTATGATTTTGTGGTATAATATATTCCAGGAAAAGAGAATGTTATAGCTGACCTTCTCTCGAGATAACTGATTAATGAGGTGAATATGGTTCACTCTAAAGAGGACAAGGAAGACTGTTTCAGCTGTGCCATTGCAAATATGGATGCCATTGAGATTAAAATGCGTGGTGAGTGTGAATAGAAAAGGCTGAGAATTATTTCATAGTGGAGGAAAAAGTCAAGGAATACACTATGAAGGGGTGGCCTAAAGAAAAGAACTTGTCTCCTGTAGTTAAGCCTTTCTGAAAGGTTGCGGTAGACTTGTCCATTGAGGATGGTGTGGTAATGAGGTGTGATAAGTGCATTCCTCCATTTACCTTCCATGAATTGCTGGTTAACAACGCTCATGAAGGACATTTGGGTTCAACCATGACAAAAAGGAGGATCAGGGCTTACTATTGGCGGGCGTCTACGGACAAGGATGTTGACTCAGCTGTGAAACAGTGTGTGGTATGCAGTGGGAGGAGAAGGGATACAAGATAGCTATTCCTCCTTTGCAGCCGATTTGCTTGCCTCAGAGGCCTTGAATTAAGGTGGGAATTGATTTGGTGATTCCATTCAATATTCTCCTGTATCATTCACGATATGGGTTCGGGCTAATGGACTACCATAGCAAGTGGCCTGAGGTCAGTGTTTTTGCCCTCGGACTGCAAACAAGGCAGTAATATTTTGAAAAGACATTTTCATGAAAAAGGATTTCCCAAAATCACTGGTGTCAGACAATGGTGCACAATTTGTGAATCATGAAATGGAAGTGTTAGTGAGAGAGTCAGGGGTGAAGCACCAAAGGGGCTCAATCTGTCGCCATCAAACAGATGGATTGGTTGAGAGAATGAATAGAGTTGTGGTTGAATTTATAAAGTGAAACCAGGGGATGATGGATGGAGCATTGACAATACAAACACTCACCCCCAGTCAACTGATCTGGGTTTAATCCATCACCATTCTTTAGCTCACTCCGCCACCCCAGTTCAGACATGGCCATATGCAAATCAGTCTGACCCTGTGCCTCATGGGAACAGTCCAGCCCGAACTGCCAAGCCATGTCTTCCCTGGACCGGAATCAAGCTTCCCAGGACCGGTTTCTGGCATTACAGCCGTCTTCAGCCGGGCTTGCTTGAATCCAGTGGCAAAGTGAGCAAGGGACTCACGTCTGAGCATACCCTGCCAAATTAGGGCCAACAAAGAAAAACCAAAGGGGATGATGGAGGGAGCGTTGACAATACAAACACTCACCCCCAGTCAACTGATCTGGGTTTAATCCATCACCATTCTTTAGCTCACTCCGCCACCCCAGTTCAGACATGGCCATATGCAAATCAGTCTGACCCTGTGCCTCATGGGAACAGTCCAGCCCGAACTGCCAAGCCATGTCTTCCCTGGACCGGAATCAAGCTTCGCAGGACCGGTTTCTGGCATTACAGCCGTCTTCAGCCGGGCTTGCTTGAATCCAGTGGCAATGTGAGCAAGGGACTCACGTCTAAGCATACCCTGCCAACTTAGGGCGAACAAAGGAAAACCAAAGGGGATGATGGACGGAGCGTTGACAATACAAACACTCACCCCCAGTCAACTGATCTGGGTTTAATCCATCACCGTTCTTTAGCTCACTCCGACACCCTAATTGTACGAATGTATAAAGTGGGCAAAAGCCAATGACTATGATGTGGAAGGGCAAGGAAGTCTATGCTGTGGTTTTATCGCACCACTCCACATTCTATCACCAAGGTGGCTCCTTTTATATTGCTCAGAAGGTGTATTCCCACATCAGCTTTGTATTCTGCTTGGCTGCTTAAAAAGCTATACAGAATAAGGTTACATGCGGTTTTGATCAGAAAGCCATGTGTTCTAGGGTGGAGAAAACCGAATAAATATGAAGGACAGATATGACATTAAGATGTCTGCCAAGCAACTATCTTTTTATCCTGATGATGTGGTGCATATCAAAAAAGCTAATTTCGTGAGGAAAGATGAGGTTATGTACAGTGAGCCAGTTTCCATTGAGAAGGTGTGTGGAAGTGCTGGGATGGTCCAGGGTGGGCATTGCTGGAATGTCGGTTAGATTGTAAACCTACCAGATATGTCTGACACTACAAGGAGGCTAAATGAGGTGGACTTTTTGACCTCTAAAAAAGGTACCACATGTGTGGTTCGGTGGAAGTTTTCCCCTGAAAGGTATTTACAGTGGAAATTAAGATGATGGGCATACATTTGCTCCTCTGTTAGTTTTATTCTTATTTATTTTGTGTTCTTGTTTTATGTTTTTTGTTTAGGTATTTTCATGTTTAAGAGATTGTGTAATATTTGCTTTGTTCAAATTGTAAAAAAAGCGGATAATATATTACACTTTGTACCAAGAGTTGATTTGTCATCAACTCCTGGAATGTTCATTACCATTCCCATAGCTATCTCCTCAAAGGTGGGTTCCACATCTATATTTTGGGGAATAAAACTTCTCAGTTCCCTTACCTGCCATTCACACAAGACACATGCATTTGCCGACCTCTACACTCAGTTATACGTCCAGTTTCAAGACATAATAAATCTCACATACCGATTTATAAAAGGATAGAGCCACTCACGCACCCAGTCAGAAAAGGAAAGTGGTACTTAAACATTTACACTCACACCCAGACATCAGTTGTGTATCCAGCAGTATCAAAGCTAGTTGTATACACAGTTACATACCCCGTATGCCATTCATGCCGTCACTTACAAACACATGCACATACCCATAGAGTTACTAAAGGAGACAATTATATATTGGTATACCTACTTAAACATCTCATGACACACCCATAGAGGTACTGATTCACTCACTTAGATATGTAGTAAAGTACTGACAGCCTAGTTACCCATCCAGAAAAAGTAGTCCTTAAAACATGGGTGAGACCTTCTACTACAGAGCCTGTGTGTGCATGTTTTACTGCCAGCTTGTCTTGGTATTAAACACTACTTTGCCAAGCCTTAAACTCTCATTTTACTATAGATGACATAACCCTCAGCTAAGCTGAAGTTAGGTCATAGCGCAGGGTGCTTTCTATTTGGAAGGTTAGACATGTCCTTTGGAGTTTCACTGAGTTGCACTTGCACTTGCCGACCCCGACGTCCAGTTATACACAGTCTCTTGTCCATACTGCAAGTCACATCCCTATTTACAAAGGCATAGAGCCACTCATGAAACCAGTGAAAGAGCGACAGAGGCACTTATACATTCACTCACATACCCTTGCAGCAGTTATTTATCCAGCAGCATCAGAGCCAGTTGCACCCACAATACATACCCCTGTACTCACTAACATTGTCAGTTAGCAATTCATAGAGCTATTAACATACACATGTAGACACCCAAAAAGTTAATAAAACTGTAAGTGATACTTACACTAAATGCTCACAAAACAGAGTTCCTACTAATCTCACCACCAAGGAGCCAGGCGGAAATAAAGGAATGGACGAAACTCGTGACTGCGCTCAACTGCACCCCAACCCTAGTCAATTCAGCTAAATCGCTTGGAATAACTCTAGACGAGAATCTAGACATGAAAGCCCACATTAACTCAATGGCTAAAAATGCCCGCTTCCACCTGAACTACTTAAGAAAACTGAAACCATTCATCTCAGAGCCAGATCTCAAACTGGCAATCCAATCCTTGGTTATCTCTAGGATTGAATATGGCTGCACCACCTTAGCTGGCCTACCAAAAACATCCACAGCCCCACTAAAAGCCTGCCTCAACGCCGCGGCAAGACTTATCACTGGATCTAGGAAATATGATCATATATCCCCTCACTTGAAAGCCTTAAACTGGCTACCTTACGAAGCCAGAATCCAAATGAAGATAGCCTGTATCACTCATAAAGCGCTCCACTACAACACCCCTGGATACCTAGCCAAGAAAATTCAGCTGTCTGGAGGTAACCGACCAGCCAGAAGCGCTGAGGAGTTGCTATTACGACCAGCCATTTTCAGAAAGAAAAAAACCTATGACAGAGCATTCTCAGGAGCTGCCCCCAGAATCTGGAATTCACTCCCTCCAACCATTCGGAAGATCAAAAATGTGGCAGCATTCAAGCGGGAAGTGAAGAGCCTTTTGATGAACAAATACAATAAATAGAGAAGAACATCGATCACTGCCCTGATCTATTGCTGCTTGACTTCAGAACATCTATGACATCAGAAAGGCGAAGTATAATCAATATTATAAAGATTTGCTAATTCTAGGTTATGAAACGGCCCAAAACTTACCTCCAAACGGTATCTTTAAATGACCTTATAACCGCATCCCTCAGGGACTTATAACTATCTACCTCACCTATGTGTATATACTTTGCTTTTGATACAATTGGAGCTGCAACTCACTTTGATCACACTGGCACATGTGTCAAGAATGATTGCATCTCATCTACCTCATATCTGTGATTCTTTTTACTGTCTATATATATGTTATGTTTTCCACCTACCCTATGTGAAGCGCTCTGATACCCACGGGTCTTGTTCGCGCTATACAAAACTCTATAATAAATAAATAAATAATATACCGGCATACTCATTTCAACATCTGGTGGCACACCTATAGAGGGACAGATACACTCATTCAGATATGTAGTAAAGGAGCGAGAGACCAAGACACCCATCCAGCGAAGAAGCCCTGGAAACATGGCTTGGGCCAAGTACTGCAGAGTCTGTGTGTGCAGTTTTATTGCCAGATTGACTTGGCATTTAAAACTCCTTTGCCACACCTTAAATTCGCCTTTTACTACATATAAGTCATCACTAAGGTAGGCTATAGGTAGGTAATAGGGTAGGCTGCTATGTCCTTAGAAGACATACAGGTTTTGAAACACAAACAGTTACTAAGAGAGACAGTGAAGTAGGGATATACAGCCCGATTCATCAAGCAAAATTGCGCTCGCAAAGGGCCAGATTCTGAGAAGTCTGACTTCGTGGTAAATTGTGGAAAAAAAGAAAAAGCACTTTAGTGCATTTTTTCTTTTGCATGTTACACACACACATGTCCTTTGGACATGTGTGTGCGCAACACCTGTTTAAATTTGCATTTAAGGGGTGCCACAGGGTGTCCTTTGGGCACCCCTGGCACCCTTGAAATCGCTATCTTATTTGCGATTAGCAAATTGCTAATCGCAAATAAGGAATACTCCCCATTCATTCCTATGGGCCTTTTGGCCCATAGGAATGAATGGGGAGTTATTCCTTATTTGCGATTAGCAATTTGCTAATCGCAAATAAGGATTGTGTAGGAATCGCATCTTATTTTGCGATTCCTACAGGAATCCCGTTTTGCGAGTCTGTAATAGTGATTCCTTATGAATCACTATTAAAGACTCGCAAAACGGGTCTTTGATTAATCTGGCTGATAGTTACTTAGGTATCCAGTCACACACTCACAGAATGATACACTAACTCACATATGTATTCAAGTTCTAACACACTGTGTACACACACAGGGACGCACTTATGCACACACTAACACACCCAGTTACAGAGTTAAGGATAGACTGTTACTCACTGGCACACAATTATGTATATGTAATGGAGAATTGAGCAGTTAACAACTGCTAAATAGACTTTTGTCATGCACTAATCCAATTATGTGAGTCAGTAATATATTACTGGCTCACAAAATAGGGTTTGTGCTTCCGTATTAGGAAGGGGTGTTGCAAGGCAGGGGATGTAATAATGTTTCCTAACCAGAGTGCGGTAGCAAAACATTTGCAGTTTACCACCTGCATCAAGTAGGTGGTAAGCCATTCACAAATGAGAAGGGGTCTCTAGGGGACACCTTCCACTTTGTGAATGGTTGCAAAAATGTTTTCTAGGAGCAGGCAGTGGTTCCAAACTAAAAGGTTACATTTTTCTTTTTGAAATGCTTGTGTTTTCAAAAACTGAAGAAGAGAACAGAAATAAGTATCAAGAATTTGCTGCTCACTTATTTGTAGAATAACAGTTTGATTTGTCCAGATGGCAAATTATATGTCAGTACTGCTTCGATAAGTTAGAGGAAAAGGAAATGCCAGTTAGTACAGTACATAACACGTTAGAATTAGTTTACGTTTAACAACAACTATGAGATTTAAATGTTTATGAATCAATTATCATACAATGTATGCATTCGCTCCAAGCTATAGTTCATATGGAGCCAAAAACTCGGAAAATATCTCCAACAGAGGTACAGAAAGGTCTTAAAGGTAGAGCTGTGTTCTTGTGTAATTAGATTTTAAAATAATATTGAAACTATAGGGGTACAGATTGATTTTGATGATCCAAATAGTATTCTAATATATGGGTTCCTACTAAGAACAAAACAAATTGAAGGAGTTAGTGGATGGTAAAAAAATCTACATTTAACCAGGTACAAATTAATCTAATATTAATTCTAAAAATGGTGATGTTGTTCAAGACATGACACATATGGGGGATGAAGCATTATTGTCAAGTGGTCAGATTGAAAAGTTGGATCAATGGACAGCAGAAGAAATTTACCAATACTAAAGCATCAATCCTCTGCATTCTAAAAAGTTAATGGTTATGCTACTGATCTGAGAGTGTGGGAGAAATGTTTAGAGTCTCACTGTCTTCCACAATTGTTTCACTCTGGAGAAGGTGGACATTATGATGACTGCCCTCTACAGATACCGTGTTATAGAATGGGGGGTCAACCCAGAAGGTCACAGGGACCTGGGTAATTATGCGTTATGAACAGAGTGGTCCCTGACCAAAGTGAAATTATTCAAAAAACTTTTCAATAAAGGAACAATTAATGTCAAAAGTATTTAAGAAAACACTGTTGTTTATTCACATAGTGTTTCTGAGCATTTCATTGCATTTTTTTATTTTTTATTTTGCTATAAATATAAATAACATCATTCAGTGCCCACTGTACAAAGGAAGGGGAGGGGTGTGCAGTGATCGGGATAAGTGCAGTTAAAGGAGAGTGACAAGTCAAATGTATATTTCTTTTGATAATAGACAATGGCTTCTCAGAGGAGCCACACAGGAGTGCATCCAGAGTTGTGTTAGCTTAATCATCATAACATCACAATACAACTGGTGTTCAAAATCACACTCTAGTCATGTGTTCCAGTTTAGAGGTCAACTTTTCGACCCAGGTCGTAGGGATGATGTCCCTTACACGGCGGGTCTTCTTCAGGACACGGGGGATGGGGTGGGCATATCGTATAAAGAGAAATTATAAAAAATTATTATTAAAAATCCCAATTAATGGGGATAGTGAACACAGAGGTACATCAGAGATAAATCATAGAATAGGCCGGGATCTATGGATGGCATGCTTGTCCGTATATGATTACTGGAAGTATTTATACTACTATAGCTAATATCTTTTGGGAAGCAGCTTATGAAACATCTGGATACTACACTATCTAATTGAAGAGGGAAACTGGATGGACATTATGCATGACAGCTAGGAGTGAGCGCAAAATCCGTTCCGCTTGCGGATTTCGCGGATTTTCGGTAAATCCGCAATCCGCGAATTTACCAAAAATCCGCGAATCCTATAGCGGCGGATTTGGGGGGCAAAAGTTCAAGTTGTAACTATTTTAGGATGGCGCCGGCAAGCTGCCAGCTCCATCCTAAAATAGTTGCTAAGTTAGCTTCAACAGGAAGCACTAAGAGATAAAATAAAGCAGGTGCTCGAGCATCTGCTTTATTTTATCTCTTAGTGCTTCCTGATGAAGCTAATTTAGTAACTATTTTAGGATGGCGCTGGCAGCTTGCCGGCGCCATCCTAAAATAGTTACAGGATGATGTGTGTTTTGTCGAGGCTGGGTAGGTGTGCGTTCTCCCTATATCTATCGTCGAAAATTAGCTATGATGCTTGATGGAGGCCTTTGCATAATTGACTTTCACAAGCTCAATCCCTGTGCAGTTCCTGTGACCACGAGCTTCTCTGATTCATGCCTGTCCTTTTATACACACAAGAGGCATGTGAACTCGCATATAAACCCCGTCCGTTTGGCCTCTCCCCACACACTAGTGGTGTGTGCACCGTCTTCGCGCCCTTTACCCACTTGATGGACAGCTCACTCGAGGGACCCCGGCGCTCTTTGGTGTGATGGCAAAGTTAATCAGCCCCCCAAAAATGTGTGTTTTGTCGAGGCTGGGTAGGTGTGTGCTCTCCCCATATCTATCGTCGAAAATTAGCTATGATGCTTGATGGAGGCCTTTGCATAATTGACTTTCACGAGCTCAATCCCTGTGCAGTTCCTGTGACCACGAGCTTCTCTGGTCCGTGCCTGTCCTTTTATACACACAAGAGGCATGTAAACTCACATATAAGCCCTGTCCGTTTGGCCCCTCCCCACACACTAGTGGTGTGTGCACCGTCTTCGCGCCCTTTAACCACTTTATGGACTGCTCACTCGAGGGACCCCGGAGCTCTTTGGTGTGATGGCAAAGTTAATCATCCCCCCAAAAATGTGTGTTTTGTCGAGGCTGGGTAGGTAAGCGCTCTCCCCATATCTATCGTCGAAAATTAGCCATGATGCTTGATGGAGGCCTTTGCATAATTGACTTTCACGAGCTCAATCCCTGTGCAGTTCCTGTGACCACGAGCTTCTCTGATCCGTGCCTGTCCTTTTATACACACAAGAGGCATGTGAACTCGCATATAAGCCCTGTCCGTTTGGCCCCTCCCCACACACTAGTGGTGTGTGCACCGTCTTCGCGCCCTTTACCCACTTGATGGACAGCTCACTCGAGGGACCCCGGCTGTCTTTGGTGTGATGGCAAAGTTAATCAGCCCCCCAAATATGTGTGTTTTGTCGAGGCTGGGTAGGTGTGCGCTCTCCCCATATCTATCGTAGAAAATTAGCTATGATGCTTGATGGAGGCCTTTGCATAATTGACTTTCACGAGCTCAATCCCCGTGCAGTTCCTGTGACCACGAGCTTCTCTGATCCGTGCCTGTCCTTTTATACACACAAGAGGCATGTGAACTCGCATATAAGCCCCTTCCGTTTGGCCCCTCCCCACACACTAGTGGTGTGTGCACCGTCTTCGCGCCCTTTACCCACTTGATGGACAGCTCACTCGAGGGACCCCGGCGCTCTTTGGTGTGATGGCAAAGTTACACACAGACCCCCCCACATTTAAAAAATCCGCAAATTCCGCGAATCTGCAAATTCGCGGATTTTGCGGATCCGCAAATCCGCAAATTCGCGGATCGTGGATCCGCGAAATCCGCCCATGTATTCAACCCGAAACTACCTTTCAAACTATGACGTTCTTACCTTTCAATTCTTCAACCAAATTTCTAAAGAGGTAGGGCCCGATTCACAGAACTAACTTACGACAAAACCCTAATCTTACTACTCATGGTATTCACAGAATGCACTTACGACTGTCCTAAGTTTACGTCCGCACTCAGGCCGAAATTTCCGCACCCGGAGTGGAAGCTTCGTACCCGGATGGTAAGCTCCACACCTGGAACGGAATCTCCGCTTGCGGGCCGGAATGCCCACAATCTGGTGTTAATTGACTATATCTGATGCATTGTGGGTATGGTGGAAATTCTGCTCCGGCTGTGGAGCTTACACTCCGGGTGCAGAAATACCGACCTGAGTGCGGACGTACACTTTGGACAGTCGTACGTGCATTCTGTGAATACCATGAGTAGTATTTTTAGGATTTTGTTGTAAGTTAGTTCTGTGATTCGGGCTCTTTGTCTGGAAAAAAGTAATGTGCCACCATTCAGCCTTGTGATGTCTTTAAAAAGTTCTTCAAAGTTTAAGAATCCTGTTATCTTCTACAAAGGAATTAATATAAATGTAAATACTACACTGTCTAATTAAAGAGTGAAACTGTACAGGCACAATGCAATATGAGGACCCTTAAGTTGAAACTAAAACTGCCTTTCAATCTACGAAATGGTCACCTATTGTTTCTTCAACCAACGTTCTACATACAGTTTGAAGAAGGAAAGTAATGTATGGGATTTTGTGTACATGAATGTAAAAAAGTTTTTTAAAAATCAGCATTTCAGACATGATTCAGACTACCAGGGGTTATGTTTTCCAAAGGGTTTCGGAAATTCAAGTGTGGTTTATATTTATTGATAGTATTGTACTAGGTATAATAATAAAATAAATATTTTTAAGATAGGTTTCTTTAGATTAGTCTAGTAACCGTAAGTAAAACAATGAATTAATGAATTATATTGAGTGCAATGCATTGTGTCACTTATTTATAGTGAATTAGTGTGCAGGTTTATTTTTTCAACAATCTGATTGTATTTATCCCCCACTGTTCAAGTTTAAATATTCATACAGTAAATTGTTTATTAAATGTTTTACTATACTGTGATATACTATTAGAGCATAAGTAATGTGCACTGATTAGTTTCTAGAATTTTGTAACTGTAATACACATTTTTATTAATGTTCTTTTTCAACAGTGGTTAGAGTTATTTCTCTTTACATGTGTCAACATTCTTGCAGTGCCACATAAGTATTCATTTGAGGTAACCCTTGAGAAGGTATTCATACACAGAATACTTTACATGCTCTGGCACTATTTTCTGTTCCCTGGAGTGGATGGTGAAAACTCCTATGCAATTTATTGCCGATTTGCAACGGTTGGTCCTCCAAAGAACTATTTTCAACAGGCTGTGGCAACTGAACCTCACTGTCATCAGATGCCATTGTTTGGCAAATACTGGAAAATGCACCTAAATCGAATTCAGAGAAGGAAAAGAGCAGGTGCACAAAATAGAAAGGGCTATTGTTCAATCTTTGTGATTGTGTTTTTCCTCACTGTTCAAGGTTAAACATAGAAAACAAAATCTTCGAATATAATGTGAAATACTATTACAGCCAGCATAAGAAATGTCTACTATTTGGTTTATATCATGAACATATGCATTGTAGAAAATAAAATGTTTAACATGGAATTTTGCAAAAAGTACTACTATCTTATATTTCTGATCTTTATGTTTTTTTTTACAGATGAATGACAATATCTATTGGAGTAAAGCAATTTCCTAATTTTTTCTTTCTGTGAATTTCTACAAGCTAACATTGTCAAGGTATACATTAAGGTAGGATCTTATTGAGCCACTGAGACATTCAGACACACACTGATAGATCCACTCATACATCCAGTCACTCACCCATTCAGCCACTCACACAACCACTTACTCACTGGCACTGTCAGTAACACGCCAACTCACTTACAAATACATCTACTACTACAGGCACTCACTTACCAATACATATATTCACAATCACTTACTCACTAGGAACTGTTGAAAACTATGCATCAAACATCTTATGAGGTATATGGAAATATTTTGAAGGACATTAGATTTGGAGTTTTGACCAAGAAAGGCAAAAGTACCTTACAAAGTCGACTGATCAAAAATCTATTATTCTCTAAAAAGACACCAGCATAGTTAATGTTCAATTTGATTGAAGATGGAAAATAAATACTGTGTTTAATGCCTACACTTCAAGGGTGCAGTCATTTCAGTAAAGAATTTACTGAAACTGGAAAAAAGGCAATTTTTGACCTACAGCTATTTTTGTTGTATTAGAAATGTATGTTTACATTTCCAATAGTGCCTAATGAATTACGTGTTTGTTCATGGACAAGGGTATGACAACATGTTCTTCTTTCACAGGAGTTTGCGGCAGGAGGTCACCAAACACAATTACATGCTTTCCTCCAAAGAGAACACTACCCTAGCCCTGATAGGATGTTTTTACACTGTCCCAAGATGTTGGAGTTTCAATGGAGGGGTTCACGTTGCCTGCCTCACCCTGGGGGTGGTGTAGGCTAAGTGGGGACCATCCTCCTCATCTAACTAATTTTACCGCCTTTCCTCCTGCCAAAAAATGGTGGCAGAAATGGGGCTTTGCTTCTCTCACTATTTGGAGGTTCCTGGGTTATTTTTCAAAGG
This sequence comes from Lissotriton vulgaris, assembly GCF_964263255.1. Taxonomy (NCBI): domain Eukaryota; kingdom Metazoa; phylum Chordata; class Amphibia; order Caudata; family Salamandridae; genus Lissotriton; species Lissotriton vulgaris. The sequence goes on from NC_141691.1 coordinate 1,444,493,546, forward strand.
CAGCATCACCTTCGAAACTTCCTGCCGAGAATTGCACTCTATCCTGGAGGAGGTGTGAAGTACCTTTGCCTAGAGAAGTCATTGTGTCTGTCCTCTGAGAGTGCTGGCTCTCACCGTATGAGGTCACAAACAAGCCTGGTAGTGGTAGGCTGATAAAATAAAATCAGGAACCACACCAGTGCTTGGTAAGTTTTCAGTGGACCCTCTGAAAGGGAGTTCTGTGTGAATATATGAATCTACCCACCACTGGCATCCGTGAGGATTTATCAAGACAAGATGTATTGTACCAAACACCTAAGAATCAGTGAAACCATCATGGTGCTATGAATCTCATGTTGACAAGAATGCAGCACATGTACTCTTCATGCTTCCTCGTACACTTACAACATCTCAGAATAGACCAGGCATTGTAGGGTAATACCTGTTCATGCTGATATGTCCACACATAGGACATAGTACCAGGTACTTTGAATTGTATATAGACCAGAAGAGAAATCTACATGTAAATCTGATATAAATGTCAATGTTAAAATCAGCATGACATGAGTGATGTAATATGGAAGGTCATAAGTAGTGAATAGCGGAGGTGCAAGTAATAGTTTTGTATACTTTCACTTGTGAATGTCAGTGATATGCTTTATTTTTAAATGCATGGCCTTTCTCCTATGCACAGGAGAGGGTCCTGTACACAAGCCCCCATGGACAACCACTCTCACGGCTATGCTTGGCTTTTCAGCGTGAGCAGGAGGAGGGTTTTCAGAAGGGCCTGGTCTTGAACTATCTTCGACATAGGAGAAAGGCCATGCGCAGCAAGGCTTGGCCGCCTGTGATGGATTGGCTGCAGGCCCTGTGACCATTCCCTCAGCTCTTGACTGAAGGCTGTGCATAGGGCGGGTTGGCTACCCATAGTGTAGGTGGGAGCAGGGCCTGACCGGAGACCAGGCCTGTTGACAAACCCCACTTTTCACTGCCAAAGGCCATGCACAAAGGGGGTTGGCTGTCTATGGAGAGCTTTGGCCAATCCAGGCCCTGCTGTCAACACCCCCACTGCTGAAGGCCGTGGTTAGGCACACCTGTGTTTATTTGTGCCTCCCCAGAGATTTTTGTCTACCTATACTATTTTTCTAATCCAAATCGGGGAAATTCCAAGAATTGGATGAGGTGCTCTCACTTATGTAATGTGACATGCTACATCGTAGGCCACCTCATCCCACCCTGGTAAGATGATACTATCAGGGCAGACTCAACCTCAAGTGGGACTATCTTAAGAGAGTTTTGCAAAATTACTAACCTGGATAATTATCTAATATCCTAGGGAACCACCTAATAAAGCATTTCTTGAGGTTTAGTGAAAAAGAGAATCCCGTGGGGGCACAATCTAACAATATACAATCGTGTATACTTTACATCAACATAGCCCATATATTAGAAATAGATGTTTGAAAACCAAACTGTAAGTTCTATAGTACTTCTTTATTTTTTCATTATTAAAAAAGGGGTTTTGGGAAATATTTCCACAAGGTTAAAAACAGTACATTACAAATGCATTTAAATAAATATACATAAACATCACATTACATAAAAAAAATTGACATTTAAAAACCGATTCTTTGCATGGGAAATTAATTATTACATAAAAATTCATAAAAGAAGAGGAAAAAGGAGAGAACACAACAGACAATCCAATTTGTCATATATATACATATCAGGGAACCTGAGTATCAAAACATTACTCCAGTACACGCTTGAACTTTTATGTCTATGGAGTAAGTTCTATCCCTTGATTATGTAAATCTGGGCGTGGACACGTTTCGATGGTTTAATTATAGATGACCATCTTTTTCAAGACCATATGGATACGTCTCTCCTATGTCGGACACTGGATGGTTGCCAATTGCGTAGAAATTCTGTAAATAGACATACTTAAATAAGTATTGTGTGTCAGGTGAATTACACCTATCTAATACAGTCACATTTTTGTGATCCCTTATCATTTTCGTCCATTTTACAGTTGCTGTTGCACACTCTGTTCATAGTTCATTATGCGTTTTTTTTCTTTCATAGGCCAACCTGTTAGGCTTGTGTTTAGTACCCTTCATACTCATCCCTTTACTATCTACTAGTTTTTTCATGATCGTACATAGTGCATCGAAAATTCATTCTCCCGTCACCACCATTGTAGAAACAACTGATATGGCTGCTATTTATTACACATTTCTTATGACAATTCAATCTCATCAAGACTTAATCCTAGATTATAATCATTTCTTATATATGGGCTCTTCATGTTGTTAATCTTAAGCCTTTATTTCATTAACCCGAGGGTTGCGTGCTCTAGCCCCTATTTATTCTTCCCACCATGATGCATGTTAAATCACAACAGGGGGTAACTTGTGGAGTATCTTTACCTTATATCATGTTACTCGTGATTCTCCCACTTTTCCTAGTCATCATATTCCTTCAGTTTGTGTTCTCTATAATTTCAGTCACTCACATGGGGTCTAAGGAGAAACATTATTATATCAATATTTGCTGTTGCTTCACTTTTACTTAGCCTAAAGCTTACATTTTTAAACTGTTACCTTTTAATTATAATTATCCATCTTTTTCAAGATGGTCCCTTATGCCTCTAGGATTATGATGGGCAGCGTTCTAAAGTGGTATAATGGCTTGCTGCTTGTTAAAGGATAGTAAAATCACTTGCTGCTTGGTTCCTGACTCTGTATGATAAAATACCAAATCATGAGCTGGTTGTCTGGTTATAAATGTTAGTTTTCTTTTACATACTAGGACAAACCCACAAGTGATATCGTACCTCCTTCATTTAGCGTTACTGTTCCAAAACAATTCCTCCTAGCTGCCAGTTCCAAAACAATTCCTCCTAGCTGCCAGTTCCTGTGGCCTCCTGATATGCGGTTCTATGAGAGGTAAATGTTTCTTCCTCACTAAAAGTTAAAGAACATCACATATGGATATTAATTCGGGCATCGAAAAGATTATTGAAATGTATGTATTGTTGGCACTTACAGTTAAACAAGGGTAGATGAGGTTTTCCCATGTATTTTTGGTCACTAGGTTGGTTTGATCAATGCACTTGCCCGTCCGCCTTAAATCAGTCTGGTTAGAAAAACGGACATGGTTCTAATGTAAAAACACCATACTTATGCCCCTCCTTTACCTTCTCTACTCTATTTATCTTGTGTCCAGGGACATAGTTCTCCTTACCTATAAAAAGATGAGCGCTGACTTCTGTCCTCCCTCGACCCGGAAATCTTCATAAAAACACGCTTGCTAACTTTGCTAGCGGAGTAGATGTCTTTATAGGTGCACAGACATAATATCGACTCCAAAATATCGTTTGGACAGAATATCGAGTTTTAAATATCGTTTGGACAAAATATCGACTAGACAGAATATCGACAGCCAAAATATCGTTTTTAAGGTAAGTGAAGTAATATCGACTGTAAATAATATAGACAGTGAAAATATCCAAGTATATAATCTAGATAGTAAAAAATATAGTTTTTAAAATAATATTTAATTATTTATAGTGTTTTTATGTAATAATATGTGTGAAAAGTGTCATTTTATTTCATAAGTATTTTTAATTAATGATTTTTTTAATTATTGTGTAATTTTATTATGTAGCGGGTTGTGGGTTTATAGGGGAATAGGGTGGGAAGTAATTTAATTATAATTAATTAAATATGTAAATTCATTAATTGGAAGTAATAATTAATTAATTGGTAATTAAATAATATATGTTAATTATTTAAAATTTAATTGGTAATTAATTTAATTTAATTGAATAATTTCTAATTATGTAAATTAAAATAATGTATTTTCTGTAGCGGGTTGTGGGTTTATAGGGGAATAGGGTGGGAAGTAATTTAATTATAATTAATTAAATATGTAAATTTATTAATTGGTAGTAATAATTAATTAATTGGTAATTAAATAATATATGGTATTTAATTAAAATGTAATTGGTAATTAATTTAATTTAATAGATTAATTGCTAATTATGTTAAATTAAAGGGGTATTTTTAGGGTTCAGGGTCAGTTTTTAGTTTTTGGGTAAAGGGGTATTTTTAGGGTTCAGGGTCAGTTTTCAGTTTTTGGGTAAAGGGGTATTTTTAGGGTTCAGGGTCAGTTTTTAGTTTTTGGGTAAAGGGGTATTTTTAGGGTTCAGGGTCAGTTTTTAGTTTTTGGGTAAAGGGGTATTTTTAGGGTTCAGGGTCAGTTTTTAGTTTTTGGGTAAAGGGGTATTTTTAGGGTTCAGGGTCAGTTTTTAGTTTTTGGGTAAAGGGGTATTTTTAGGGTTCAGGGTCAGTTTTTAGTTTTTGGGTAAAGGGGTATTTTTAGGGTTCAGGGTCAGTTTTTAGTTTTTGGGTAAAGGGGTATTTTTAGGGTTCAGGGTCAGTTTTTAGTTTTTGGGTAAAGGGGTATTTTTAGGGTTCAGGGTCAGTTTTCAGTTTTTGGGTAAAGGGGTATTTTTAGGGTTCAGGGTCAGTTTTTAGTTTTTGGGTAAAGGGGTATTTTTAGGGTTCAGGGTCATTTTTGGGTTTTTGGGGTACATATACAATATTGCGTATTATTTAATTAAATTTTGTTACTATATATATATATATGTTTTAAGAAATATGATTACAAAAATATTATTTTTTTACTTTCATTAATTATTTAATTATTAAAAGTTATTTTAAGTATTGTTAATTATATTTTAGTAATTAATTTTTTATATTAATGTAATTAAACATTGTTTTTAGTAAAGTCGATATTTTTTACAACGATATTTTTTACAACGATATTTTGTACTCGATATTTTTGTACTTACCTGTTTGTACATACAAACTCGATATTTTGGTTGTAGATATTTTTTCCTCGATATTTTGGGTAGTCGATATTTTGGTAGTCGATATTATTTCAGTGATCCGTCTTTATATATTTATACTAGCAGCCCGCCCCAGCGTTGCCTGGGGCAGAAAGGGGCTGGGGGCAGCATTTGATGCTTGCGTGCACTAAGGGCTCCCGCCCGTCCCTCTGTGCACACCCGCTCCAGCTCCGACCCCCTCCCGCCCCCCTCCCGCCCCAACTCCTCCCGCCCGTCCCTCTGTGCACACCCGCCCCCTCCCGCCCCGACTCCCTCCCGCCGTGACTCCAATGTGCCTTTAACTCACCTGAGCTGCCGCTCCTTCCCGCGCTCCTCACTTCACCGCCGCTCCTTGTCCACCGCTTCATGACGCACCTGAGCCGCTGCTTCTCCCCGTGCTCCTCACTTCACCGCCGCTCCTCCTCGTCATCACGCACGTCACGGCCAGCGCCACCTCGCGGCCAGCGCAGCGTCGCGGCCGGCGCTACTTTCAGGGCACTACTTTTTTTTAAAAGTTATATTTTTTAATTTACGTTTTTTAAATTTTTTTATAGCCTATGTCCATCTGCACACCCTGACAATTTCTACAATGTATCGGGTGTGTGGATTGGCGCTGTGGTTCCCGAGTTTACCTGGCTCAAAGGTGTGTGTTCTCCCTTTATAATAGTAGTATAGATTCTAAGATCCGATTGGTGCTCTCGGACCGATATCAGCTGTATCTAGTTACTAATCCCGCTCTTCCCTTCGCGATCCGGAAGTAATGTCCTACCCAACCCGGAAAGTGAAATATCCTTACAGTCCATTGGTTGGAAAATCCAAGCCTCCTTTTCATGCCGGGTAAAAGGGGACGAAATAAGCCCAAGCCTCATTGTACTTCAAAACAACCTCTCTACCCGATGTTTATATGCAAAATGCGTTATACCCTGATTTTTTTTATTATTTCCTTTCCGTTTTCATGATTTATTTGGTCTTTTAGCGCATGTTTTTAGATAACGCACAGAAAATCATTTATATAAAAAAAACAAAGAACGCCACCTTCCCATTTTTACTGTGGATTGTTGTTAATTTCGTCTTTGTTATAAATGAATAAACTCGCTGGGGGATATAATTCTAGGCTATTGGATAAATCCCTCTTCAATGTTAACAGTAAAATAACAAGGGGTGACTAGATTTTATGCATTCCTGTCCCCTTTTGATATTGTTGGGAAAGGAGGTTTTGCCTTGTTTTTGCCTTAACTATAGTTGTTTAGTGAGATTCAGTCTCTACCATATGTTTTTAGTGCTCCTTTATTCAACATTTCTATATGGAAGGTTTTAGGCATCGGATTAGGTCTGGACTGATACTATTAATTGACTAGTAGCCTCATCCATTCCTCTATTGTGTTAAGACCCTTGACCATCATGTTCAGATAACTTATGAACCATTGTTCTCGTGTTCTTCGTACTGCTTCCAGGTTACCACCCCTGCGGCGAATGGTAACTTTTTCAAGAATGTACCAGTAGAAATCATTGCAATCATGATTCTTTTTGAGAAAATGCTCCGCCAAGGGTGCATTTTCTTTTTTATTTTTAATGGATGACCTACGTTCAAGTAGTCTTATTCGGAGCTCTCTCCCTGTCTCGCCTACGTACCCATAGCCACACGGGCAAATGAGTAGGTAGCCGAAGGTATTTTTATATAAGATAACATATCAGTAGACTTGGCTTGATGTCTGCTGTCTTGTTATCAAGGGAGTGAAAGGAAACACATATTTCCTCAAGTTGCAGATGTACGTGATGTTTTCATAGCTTTGGCTACCATTGCCATGTAAGACCTACACCAAAATTAAAGATAGATATATGGACAACATACCTTCAGTACAAAGACATCTCACAATACAACACGGCAAACTGACCCAGGTAATGTCCATTTGGGTGTGCAATAAGGACATCTAGTCACAATATGACATAAAGCATATGGGAAACAGCCATTACTACGTGGCTGTCTCCCTGCATACCATTACAATGCAAGCATTACCGCACATGTGTTTTATCAAGCGTAGTCATTGCTACGCATTTTTTACAGTGCAATTTACCACGCATGCCTTTACAATGAATTTTGTTGTAAAGGTATGTATGGTAAAAGCATATACCTTGTAAAATAATATAGGCAATCCACATAATTGTGAAGCAATAGAGGCTCTTCCGTTTCCTCACAACGACGTGCACCCCCTCAGATGACCAAAGGGCACCACAAACCATGAGGAGAGAGAGGTAAGGGGAATTGGGTCGGGGGTGGGGGTTACTTTTTTAGGGTAAAAGAGGGTCGGGTGTGGGTGTGTGAAATGCACAGTACTGTTTTACGGTTTAGGGTAGGGTCAGGAGGGTCATGCAGGGTAGTGCTTTAGAGTAAGGAGAGGACTGGGGGTCAGGGGAGGGTCTTGCAAGGGTAGTGGTTAAGGGTAGAGAGAGGACTGGGGGTCAGTGGTGTCATTCAGGGCAGTGTTTTAATGTGTAGGGTAGGGTCGAGCCATGCAGGGTAGTGTTTTAGGATAGGGAGAGTACTGGGCATCGGGGGAGGGTTATGCATGGGGTAGAGTTTTAGGGTTTAGGGTAGAGTCAGGGTATCATGCATGGTAGTGTTTTAATGTAAAGCGAGGACTGTGGGTCCGGGAGGGTCGTGCAGGGGTAGTGTTTTAGGTTTTAGGGTTTAGGGTTTAGGATTTAGGGTAGGTCAGGGTATGTACAATACATCACTGCCTTATGCCATGTAAGTCTGTGAGGTGTATAAATCACGTTTACGATGTATAATAAAATAAAATGTTGAATCACATACAAAAAGTATTGTACATACAGCACAAAAGAAATGTGTCTTATATCTAAAAATTATTTGTACCTTTTAGGAAAAAAATGAATTTAATAAACAAGAATGTAAATGAATAAAACACGGTTGTATCTATTGTATTCATACAGCAAAGGGCAGCCTAGTGAGCTTTAGTAGCAATTGATAAATAGATATAGGTCGAGTGGGAGTGCTATTGTAGTCCATATTGTTGTTCTTTCCCCTTCCCCCAGACCTACAAATTACTTTTAGGGGGTACCTCTTTAATATTGCATACCAGTGTACCTAAACCTTTATAAAGCTTTTATTTTCAGTTTTCTGTACACTCATTCTCTCTTGCCTGCATTCCTCTGTGCCTAAACGAAAAGGTAACTGCATCTTAGGAGTAAGTGTACACTTGCCGGGCCCCTTGCACCATGATGCTAGCCTGGCAAAATTACCCCACCAGTAGGTAAGCACTGTAATGTGCGGTATCCTGCTAACACTGTGCATTTGTGTTATTTAACTTTTACAGTGTTGCAGCTTAAGTTCCCACCTTGCATTGTATGAATGCTTCCCAGAAATGGCATGTAGAGGAGATACAGGGCATGAGGCTGGCATTTCAATGCCAATCCATGTACATACTAGTGTGTTCGTAGCAGCTGCCCCCACTCATGTCAATGGCACTGTATCAATGCTTTGAGGGCTACTGGAGCAGCATAGGTTTAACAACCACAAAATATGCACACTGTGCTAAAAAAAAGTATGCGGTTCATTGAGATATGCAGTCTGACATCCACTTTACAGCTGCTAAGCCATAGGACAAGAACCTTGTCATGTTGACATCTACATTAACAATGTGCAACAGTCAGGCAGAGATGTAATGATTTGTACAAAACAATAGATCAATACAATAACACCCGTACATCCCTGAAACCGTGTAATTGCTCCTCTGTCACACATTTCACATAGGTTTGACGTTTCAGAGGGAGGCTCAGCCACCCCTGGCTTACAGCAGCCATACCTCAGGTAAATTTTCAAACAGATGAATTTCCATACATCATAAACTCTGCTGACACCTTTACAGAAACACATGTTGAGATCTAATTGTCACCCTTTAATGGGTCTAACTCATGATATGGAGCATGTTTGTTGGATATGTCACTAACACGTTTCTAGCATCTATCCATAGTAAAATGTTTGGAGTGTGATGGCTACCCTGGTGGTGCTGTGTTCCATGTTTATACAATTTTCCTTTAAATTTGCTACACAGGTACAGTAACATGTGTGATCCATCAAGTGTAAGTCAACAGGAATATTTACCCACATCTATAGTCAGTCACACTGGAATTTATTCAGAGGTCAAAGTTATGCAGAAGGCATGTGTATACTATGCTGCAATCTAAATATGCTGTAGAATGATGCACATTTTGTAATAATTTTCTTTTCCATTATTTCTTCATGTTTTACCTTGGTAACACTGTCTCAGTATTGCTTGCACTCAATTATTACCTGTTTCATACTCAAATATTGCAATAGTCAACAGAAACGTGACCAGACCAGCTTTGCTAAGGTCATCCCACTTTGCAGCAATACCTGTTGATACATTTTTTCCACTTTAGTAGCATCTAAGGTAGGACAAATTTTGTTTGTGTTGAACACATGCAGATTAAGCGCCAGATGATGAATCATGTGCCAAATGCATGAAAACTATAAACATACACACATCCCCACAGTTGCATAAATCCATTAAACCAGTGGCCCTGCTTATATTAGCCCTACATGCACAAATCATGCCGCCTCATCCATTCTATATGATTCTGTGGACAGGTTCTGTTGTGTGTGTGCACACTGATTGTCAATTCTTTGCAGATGGTAAATGCTTCCTCATACACATCACACTGTGATAACTATCATGGATCACACAGAGACGTCACAGAGCTATAACCCTTTACTCATTAAACTTACTTGCAGCTAGTCATCCTGCATGGCTGACCTAGCTGGAGGTAAAAGGTCATAGATATCTCACGGCACATACCCAAAGCGTGCTTCAGGCTTGTGATGTTTTAAGCATTCTTGGCCAGCATCATTTCAGGCTCCCTTGCACCATGACACTGGGGTGAAACCATTGGCACTAGGCAGACACATTTTGTCTTGCAATGGGAAAGAACAGGGAAGCACTGTAAAGTTTGAAGACAATGCATTCCTGCCCTTTTACTTTGGGTCAGCACCACAAGGTAACTTGCTGTGCGTACTGATGATACATGTTTCACTTGGTATATACATACTAGCTTTGCGACCTATACAAATCTCATCCCATGTGCAGTATGGATGGTGATATGTGTTGTGAATGTAGCCAGATGGGCAGTTTGACTGACATAGTGTGCACGGTCTGTGTCGGCTGAGTGTTTACAAACAGCAATACCTCCTGCATCCCATCATATTGAAATGCAAATACATTCATCAGGGCATGTCCTTGATAAATAGGGCACATAAATAGTGTAAAGACATGCTTGCTATTACTTGGCCACATGAGTACTTACTCCATATAACACAAGACCAAAGGTATGGCATGTGTGCTGCTTATTGTAACCCTTTGATACTTCTGCCACGTGGTGTCACTCTCTCTTGACTCATGTGCCACAAGGAATACACTTATAGCAGATATATGTTAGGGCACATTTAACAAGAAGCCATACCGCGCTGGCCAATCATCTTCCTGTGCAGAGCTCCATGACAGGGAAAGGTCACAGGATACACTGTAGCTAAAATTGTATGGAACATTTCTTCCTTTTCCCAGGGCTGGTGTACAAGGTGCAACCTAGCGGCAACGCAGGCACCTTTGCAACATGGTGCAAGGGGGACTGGGTTGTAATCTGGTTTGTTTTTAGGAAGGAATGGTCACTATCCTGCACAAAAACAATTGCCTGAAACATTTTCCTTTCTCTTTGTGTGCTGCAGTGTACAGCATACATAGAAACAGAACAAAAAAATGAGAAATTAACATAGATCACCTTATTACCCATCACCTGAGGAAGCATTGCATTTTTGGGGTATTCCATGGTCTATCACATACTTTAAATCTGGGAATGTTTCAAAATCCATGTGTGCTGAATTGGAACACCCTCACACAACTCATGGAACAGCCCCTGGAAAAGGGTAGAGCAACAGAGCAATTTGCCCTGCGATGTCTTGAAGTAGATTTATCAAGCCACTCCGAAGCACACAAAGTGGCCTTGTGTTGCTTGATGAATTGCACTTTAAGGGTTGCATTGTGCTTGACGCACGTGGCATAATGCAAAGTCAATGCAACCTATTAATGAATCAGCCTCTTTGATGTTAAGGCGCGTGCTCATCAAGACTCATCGCGCTCGCCAGTGAGCACAAAAACGCCGGACGTGCCTACTAAAAACTCATTCTGCTACAAGGCAGAGCATGGAGTTTATCTGGAAATCAGCATTCTCCAAGGACTTCGGTGTTCTCGATCTCCACATACTCTACAAGCTGAATGGAATTTTACATTGAGGCCTGATCATTACCACATTCAATGATCGACAGACAGAGTGGCTGAAAAAGAATGAACTCTGCTCCTCCTTGAAAAAAAACGCATTTAAATTTTGTATTTTAATTTTGCATTTTAATTTTCTTATTTTATTTACTTATTTACATTTTTTAAACTTTTCTTTGTTTTAAACGTTTTTCCACCATTCATCCACCACCTACCCACCATAGGAGCACAACCGCACAACAGCATTCATTTTTTAATGATTATTCCTTTTTCCCCTGGACCTTCTGAATGCCATAGGTGTACAACACACAGCAGCATCCATGTTTTAGGATTATTCCATTTTCACCTTGAGGAAAATGGAATTTTAATGGTTTATGTGTCCCCTACGTGTACCCCAACGTGTAGTATATGTGCATGACATCCATGCATTTTCCCTCCATGGCCGAAAATGAAGACGCATTTGCATTTGCGTCCAACATTAACATGTCAGTTATTCAGTCCTCCATGAAAGCAACAATAATTTGGCTTTTAGGCCTATGTTGCCAACGTCTTTACATGGTGCACGTTTAAAGATGCACCCGTTTCGTGGCCCAGCCGAGCCAGGCCCTGAATTCAGGCTCCGAGCCTCTTCTGACTCTGAAAGCTGCAGTTTAGGTATGCATCCCCGAACTCTCACCTACTTCTTTCCAGCCGAGAGGTGCCCGGCCTAGCCCGCCTGCCTGCCAAGACAGTATTTTGCCTACAAGTTATCTGTTCAGCTCCACGGATCCACATTCCTAGCTAACGAACAGGATAAACATATCCTGCCTACAGAAGATAGAGCCCAGTCTTTCTGTCTCCATGCAAGTGATTTACTGAACCAGTTTCTTTAGAAGACCCATCGCCCCACGCAATACATAAAGAAATATATGCATACACCAGCCTTTAGTGGTGAGCAGCCTTTGCCCTGGCGGCCTTTAAGTCAAGCAACATGTACTCCAAACATAAGATACCAGATAATGCCAAGGTACAGGTCGCTCTGACATCCTAGACTCTCCTACTAGTGCTAGAAGTCAGCGCCCCCCAGCTCTCCCCAGTTATACGTCAATGTCACGTCATGACCAGTTTTGCGCGCCCAAGTAGGTTAAAGGTTCCAGCTACCTATGCAGACCCCCTCTATGCACCCATCCACCTATGACACACCTCTGACACATCTAGTGAACACCTCTTTTCACGCCTCTGTTACGCCCATGTGCTCTTATCTCTCTCTTGCTCCGCCTGGAGCGATCCGCCTTTTCTTTGATTGAACTCAATGTATGGTTTGACTATATATATTGTACTCTGTGAATAAATGATTAGATGTCGATCCTTCCTGAACCCTAGTGGTGATGGAACCCGATTCTCCTGTAGCTCGAGCTATAGTATTAAAGCCCTTCTGAATCGGACACCACGGACTCTGCCTCTCACTTTATGAGCTATTCCTTTATTTAATGTATAGAAATTAGGACGGTAATATATATTATTTACCACAATGTCTTGAAGTAGATTTATCAAGCCACTCCGAAGCACACAAAGTGGCCTTGTGTTGCTTGATGAATTGTTATTTGTTATTTGTTATTGCGGGTTTATATAGCGCCAAGTCACCTGCAGGTCTCAGGGCGCTTATACCACATGTCATAACAACCGAGGAACTGAGAAGGGTAGAGGAAAGGACAGGAATTACGCTAGGTTGTATGCTGTTCTGAAAAGGTTGGTTTTCAGGGCTTTCCTGAAACAGAGCAGATTACCCTCCTTACGGAGTGCCTCGGGCAGGGCGTTCCATAGGTTCGGTAGTACGACCGAAAAAGATCTCCCTCCCATTGTAGCCAGTTTGAAACGTAGGCAAACAAGGAGTTGGGCGTCTGAAGACCTGAGGTTTCTTTCCGGTCTATATATCTCAATCCGTTCCTTAATGTAGGCCGGGGCCTGCCCATAGATGGCTTTATGGGCTATACAGAGGCTTTTAAAGGTGGACCTCTGCCCGATTGGCAGCCAGTGTAGACTCTCTAGTAATGGGGAGGCATGCGCTCTCCTCGGGAGATTAAAAATGAGCCTGGCGGCATCATTTAGGACTACTTGAAGTCTGTTAATTAGCGTCTTTGGCAGGCCGAAGTAGCGCTCCCCCAGCGCTCCTCTCGCAAAATCGGAAGCCTCCTCCTCGCTGCCTGCATTGACTGCCCTGATACCTGCTGCCTGCCGCCCTGTCACAGCGCATAGCTGATTTAACTGCGATTGGTATCGTTTTTTGATCGCATTGCTTGTTATTAATTAACGCATTAAGGTTGAGCGCCTGCCATCATCTATGCTCGCATTGCTTAATAGTATTTCACTGTTCATAGCATCTGATGTACCTGTGGTTGAAGCGTCTTTTTGGGAACTTAGTATCTGTATTCATTGAGTGTAGCTCCGGCTGTGCCCCAGTTTTGTTTTATCACCGGGCGGCCATTTCAGATTGTTTGTATTTTTCCCGTGTCTCCTCCCAGACCCCGCCTCCCAGCTGACCCTCCCACACACTGTTCCACTACACTCGCCCCGTCCTCTCTTTCCCTGTGACCGTCTGGATTCCCTCCATTACGGCGCTCCCCCAGCGCTCCTCTCGCAAAATCGGAAGCCTCCTCCTCGCTGCCTGCATTGACTGCCCTGATACCTGCTGCCTGCCGCCCTGTCACAGCGCATAGCTGATTTAACTGCGATTGGTATCGTTTTTTGATCGCATTGCTTGTTATTAATTAACGCATTAAGGTTGAGCGCCTGCCATCATCTATGCTTGCATTGCTTAATAGTATTTCACTGTTCATAGCAGCTGATGTAACTGTGGTTGAAGCGTCTTTTTGGGAACTTAGTATCTGTATTCATTGAATGTAGCTCCGGCTGTGCCCCAGTTTCGTTTTATCACCGGGCGGCCATTTCAGATTGTTTGTATTTTTCCCGTGTCTCCTCCCAGACCCCGCCTCCCAGCTGACCCTCCCACACACTGTTCCACTACACTCGCCCCGTCCTCTCTTTCCCTGTGACCGTCTGGATTCCCTCCATTACGGCGCTCCCCCAGCGCTCCTCTCGCAAAATCGGAAGCCTCCTCCTCGCTGCCTGCATTGACTGCCCTGATACCTGCTGCCTGCCGCCCTGTCACAGCGCATAGCTGATTTAACTGCGATTGGTATCGTTTTTTGATCGCATTGCTTGTTATTAATTAACGCATTAAGGTTGAGCGCCTGCCATCGTCTATGCTCGCATTGCTTAATAGTATTTCACTGTTCATAGCAGCTGATGTAACTGTGGTTGAAGCGTCTTTTTGGGAACTTAGTATCTGTATTCATTGAGTGTAGCTCCGGCTGTGCCCCAGTTTCGTTTTATCCCCGGGCGGCCATTTCAGATTGTTTGTATTTTTCCCGTGTCTCCTCCCAGACCCCACCTCCCAGCTGACCCTCCCACGCTCCGCCCCCTCTGAATTTCATTTATGTCAGATGGTCCCACGCGCAGCGTCCACACGCTACGGCCGCGCCGATGGTGCGCCAAAGGTAAGCCCGTCTACGCCCGTCCGCGCCTGGACCGCGCCCAGCGCCAGACCCCCTGGTCCTCGTAATGCCCACCCCTCCCGCATTCCTTATGATGCCACCACCCTCCTAGCCCTTAACCCCGGCCGTTCCCCCAACTGCGTCCAAGCCGCTCCTGGACACACCCATGGACCCTTCTCTTGCAACTCCTGCAAGTTCGACGGCACCAAGAACAACTCCTCATCTACGAACACACAACAGATATCCGACCCCAACCACCTACAATGCATCCTGCTCAACACCCGCTCGGTCCACAGGCACGCCATCGACCTCTGGAATCTACTAGACACCATCTCTCCGGACGTCGCCTTCCTAACAGAAACATGGATGAACGCCACATCAGCCCCAGACATCACCATTGCCATCCCGGAAGGCTATAAGATCATTCGCAAGGACCGCACCGGCCAAACAGGAGGAGGCATCGCTATCGTCCATAAGAAACCCATCCGCATCTCAACCAGCTCAGACGTCAATCTCGCCAACACTGAACACCTTCACTTCCAGATCCACATCGACCCCAAGACCACACTCAGAGGCACCCTCCTTTACAGGCCACCAGGACCCCGCGCACAATTTAGTGAAGACATCACGGACTTCATCACTCCACACGCGCTCCCCTCCGAGGATTACATCCTTTTGGGAGACCTCAACTTTCACCTTGAGAAGAACAACGACCGCAACACCACCACCCTTTTGGACAACCTCGCCAACCTTGGACTTAAACAACTTGTCACTACCCCCACCCACATCGCAGGTCACACACTCGACCCTATCTTCACCTCCAGCAAACATGTCTCCTTCAGCCACACCACAGCTCTCCTTTGGACTGACCACAGCTGCGTTCACTTTACCTACAACAAGTCCACATCCAACAACCACCCCCAACCCACTCTGCGAAGAAACTGGAACAAAATCACCATCGACCAGATCTCCTCATCGCTTCTTCAAACCCCCCCCCGCCCACTCCTCAAACCCCGACCAAGCAGCCACCAACCTCACCCAATGGTTATCCAACAGCGCCGACATCCTAGCACCACTGAAAAAACAACAAATCAAACTAGGCAGCAAGAAGGCCTCCTGGTTCAACGATGATCTTAAGAAATCCAAGAAACTCTGTCGCTCCCTTGAAGAAGGCCTGGAAAAAAGACCCAACCACCAGCACCAAGGACGCCTTCAAAAACGCCACCCGCATACACCACCAACTGATCCGGAATGCCAAGAAAGCCGCTTTCAAGGACCGACTAGATAGCAACGCCCACAACAGCAAGGAATTATTCAACATCGTCAAGGAATTTACCAACCCCTCAGCCAACTCCAACGACATCACCCCCTCTCAAGCCCTCTGCGACTCCCTAGCCTCATTCTTCCACAACAAAATTGCAGACATCCACAACAGCTTCGACAACCGACCCGATGACCAACCCACCCAACCCTCTGCAGGACCCCCACCCCCCTTGAACATCCTCAATGACTGGAACCCAATCTCCACTGAGGACAC
Organism: Lissotriton vulgaris; assembly: GCF_964263255.1. Taxonomy (NCBI): domain Eukaryota; kingdom Metazoa; phylum Chordata; class Amphibia; order Caudata; family Salamandridae; genus Lissotriton; species Lissotriton vulgaris. The sequence goes on from NC_141691.1 coordinate 1,444,509,797, forward strand.
CATCCGTCTGATGAACTCTATCCACTCAGGATCCCCCACAGACCCATGCCCTCACCACATCTTTAACAAAGCAGACTCCATTATAGCACCGCACCTCCGAGACGTCATCAACTGCTCCCTCAACTCCGCAACCTTCCCGGAAAGCTGGAAACATGCCGAACTCAGCGCCCTCCTGAAGAAACCCACAGCTGACCCCACCGAACTCAAAAACTACCGCCCTATCTCACTCCTTCCATTCCCGGCCAAAGTCATCGAGAAAGCGGTCAACAACCAGCTCGCCGCCTTCCTCGAAACCAACAAATCCCTCGACTCCTCACAGTCCGGCTTCCGAACCAAGCACAGCACTGAAACCGCCCTCATCGCAGCAACAGACGGCATTCGAACTCTACTGGACAATGGAGACACAGTCGCCCTCATCCTCCTCGACCTCTCCGCAGCCTTCGACACGGTCTGTCATAGCACCCTTTTACAGCGCCTCAGAAACGTCGGAATCCAAGGAAAAGCACTGGAATGGATCACCTCGTTCCTCACCGGAAGAACCCAGAGAGTCCGCCTTCCACCATTCAAGTCAGAGGCCACTGAAGTCATCTGCGGCGTACCACAAGGATCTTCACTCAGCCCCACCCTCTTCAACGTATACATGAGCCCCCTCGCGGTCATCGCACGCCAACTGATCCTATCACTCACCAGAGACCCTAACACTGCCAAAACCAACCTGCATGAAGGAATGAAAGAAGTAGCCGAATGGATGAAGCACAGCCGTCTGAAACTGAACTCAGACAAAACAGAAGTCCTCATCCTAGGCACCTCCCCCTCCGCCCGGGATGACTCTTGGTGGCCAGAGGCCCTTGGAAAAGCACCCATCCCGACGGACCACGCACGGAACCTGGGCGTCATCCTGGATTCCTCACTCTCGATGAACAGACAAGTCAACGCCGTTTCTTCATCTTGCTTCAACATTCTTCGCATGCTCAAAAAAACATTTCGCTGGATCCCCACCGAAACTAGAAAAACGGTCACCCACGCACTGGTCACGAGCCGACTGGACTACGGAAACACCCTCTACGCCGGTACCACCGCAAAATTCCAGAAAAAACTCCAACGCATCCAGAACGCTTCAGCCAGGCTCATATTAGACATCCCGCGTAAAGAACACATCTCTGGTCACCTGAAAAACCTCCACTGGCTCCCCGTCAATAAGAGGATTACTTTCCGCCTCCTAACCCACACACACAAAGCACTCTACAAAATCGGACCCGAATGCCTCAACACACGACTGTCCTTCTACACCCCCTCCCGCCAGCTACGATCCTCCAACCAAGCCCTTGCCACTGTACCTCGCATCAACAAAACCACCATGGGAGGTAGATCCTTCTCCTACCTGGCAGCTAAAACCTGGAACTCACTTCCCACTCACCTTCGCCTTACTCAGAACCACCTAGCATTCAGAAAGCAACTTAAAACGTGGATATTTGACAAGTAATTCCCCACCCTTCTTCAAGCGCCTTGAGACCCTCTGGGTATGTAGCGCGCTATATAAATCTATTGACTTGACTTGACTTGACTAGTGGCAGAAACCACTGTGCGAAGCATCGGCTCGGAGAGGAGAGGGACTAGTTTGCGCAGCTGTCTTAAAAGACCAGGTACCAACCACAGTGGAAACCTGGTTGGTCATCGAAAGAGCACTGTCTAACTTAATGCCAAGACTTTTGACTGTGGTAACTGGCTGTGGAGTTGGGCCCAGCTCCTGGGGCCAGAACATGTCACTCCAAGAGGAACACTTGGATGGTACTATCAGCACCTCTGTTTTTTCCGGGTTAATTTTTAGCTGGTTAGTAGCCATCCAGTGAACTGTGTATCTAAGTATGTCCTGGGCGTGTGACTGGGCTTGTACGGTGTCATCTATGCCCAACAGCAGCTGTGTGTCGTCGGCATAGTTGAACACCCGACAGCCCATCTCCGCTAGTGTGTTAATCAGAGGCTGCAGATATAAGTTAAACAGGAGTGGGGATAGCGCTGAGCCCTGGAGGACACCACAGGTCAGACCTCCCACTCCTGATATGCTATCTCCCATCTGGATTCTCTGGGTTCTCCCAGATAAGAATGATTCCAGCCACCGAAGAGCTGAGCCCTGAATCCCAACCCCAGCCAGCCTGTCCAGTAGAAGGGTATGGCTGACAGTATCGAACGCCGCTGATAGGTCTAACAAAATCAGGGCGCTCGGTCTCTTACTGTCAGCCATCCTTCTGAGCTCATCCAGCACCGAAAGCATGACAAGTTCGGTGCTGTGATGTGCGTGGAAACCTGCCTGCCTCTCATGGAGTAGATGGTTAGACTCCAGGAAGCTAGACAGAGATTTAAGCACATGTTGCTCAAGAACTTTGGACAGGAAAGGCAGCTGGGATATGGGTCTATAATTTTTTAAGGCGTTGGGATCTGCCCCCACTTTCTTTAGCAACGGTCTTACACGAGCTTCTTTGAAGCTAGTGGGGAGCCTGCCGGTGCTCAAGGATTTATTCAGTGTGGCTAGGATATGGTCCTCTAACGTAGGTCGTGCCAAGCAGAAAATACTAGGGGGGCAAGGATCTGCTGGGGAACCTGATTTTGTCTTCCTCATCAGCGATTCAAGGGTTAGTGAGTCCATAGGGGGAAATGTTGCTAAGCAGCTGGCAGCTGGGTTTAGGATAGCCTGTTGCTCGATGAGGCCATGCCCCATATTTTTTATTTCGAGCATAATGGCATCTACTTTATCCAGGAAATATTTCTGGAAAGTATCACAGTTTATGCTGCTATTTACATCCTGAGCTTTTTTAGTTAATTCCTTCAGGATTTTGAATGTTTCCTTTTGAACATTGGTCGCCCATTTATTCGGATCTCATAAAATGAGGCTTTAGTTTCCTGGGTGGATTTTTTATAGCTGCGAAGCGCCTTCTTATATTGTTCACAGGAGTCTATATCCTTATTTTCCCTCCAGTTTCTTTCCATGTTACGCAGAGCCTTCCTTTGGTCTCTCAAAGCGGGTGTGAACCATGGGGCTCTCTTTCTTCCACTATTTTTTGTTTGGAGTTTCTCGGGTGCTAACTGATCGATAGCTGTTACTAAATAGTCCATCATGTCCTTACAGTCTTGGTCTACATCTTTATTAAATGATGTCGGTTGGACAATTCCCCTAAGTGCCGTGGTTAGTGTGTGTTGGTCCACATTTTTCCGCTGGCGGGTCAGTCTGGGTTTAGGTGCTGGACGGGAGGGTATAGTATCCAGAGGGATGTCACAGTAGATCAGATGGTGGTCGGACCAGATACAGGGGAGGATTCCAGCTAATACCACCCTGAAATCTGTGGTCCATATCAGATCTAAGGTGAGGCCTTTTATATGAGTAGGGGCGTTTACAAGCTGCCTAAAACCCAGGGAGGACATAGTTGTCTCTAGGGAGCTAGCTGCTGGCTGTTTCTGTTCTTTGTCCCAGTGAAAATTAAAGTCTCCTGTGACTATGATGTTTCTATATCTGGAACACATGTCGGAGACAGAGGACATAAAGGAATCGTTAAAGCCAGGGGTGGCATTGGGGGGGCGATAAGCTGTAAGAACTGTAACACACATGTTATCAAGCATGATTTTTATTGCCAGCAAGTCGGCCAGATCCGCTGTCTCAGCCAGTATTTTGGTCGCTGCTAGATGTCTCTTGAATATTATTGCCACTCCTCCCCCTCGAGTGTTCCCTGTACGATTCTGCCAGTGAATGTCATAATTTACAGGGACGGCGGCTATAATGTCTGGTAGGGAGTTGTCCCCCATTGCACTTTAAGGGTTGCATTGTGCTTGACGCACGTGGCATAATGCAAAGTCAATGCAACCTATTAATGAATCAGCCTCTTTGATGTTAAGGCGCGTGCTCATCAAGACTCATCGCGCTCGCCAGTGAGCACATAAACGCCGGACGTGCCTACTAAAAACTCATTCTGCTACAAGGCAGAGCATGGAGTTTATCTGGAAATCAGCATTCTCCAAGGACTTCGGTGTTCTCGATCTCCACAAACTCTACAAGCAGAATGGAATTTTACATTGAGGCCTGATCATTACCACATTCAATGATCGACAGACAGAGTGGCTGAAAAAGAATGAACTCTGCTCCTCCTTGAAAAAAAACGCATTTAAATTTTGTATTTTAATTTTGCATTTTAATTTTCTTATTTTATTTATTTATTTACATTTTTTAAACTTTTCTTTGTTTTAAACGTTTTTCCACCATTCATCCACCACCTACCCACCATAGGAGCACAACCGCACAACAGCATTCATTTTTTAATGATTATTCCTTTTTCCCCTGGACCTTCTGAATGCCATAGGTGTACAACACACAGCAGCATCCATGTTTTAGGATTATTCCATTTTCACCTGGATAACCTGCCTGCCATAGGTGCACAACACACACCAGCATTTCATTTTTGAGGATTATTCAATGTTCCCCGTTCACCCTGCCTACAATAGGCTGACAACACAAACAAGCATTCATTTTTTAAGGGTTATTCTATTTTCCACCAGGCACCCTGCCTGCCATAGGTCCACATCACACACTGAAATTTATTTTTTAAGGATTATTCCATTGTTCCCTGGACCTCCCTGACTGTCACAGGTTTCTCTCTTAGATGCATGCATTGCACAGAAAGCAAACACTTACTTTGTTATCCTGATCGGAAATTAAATATTATGTTGTGGTGGTGTGTTTTGTCTTTGAAATGCACTGTTGTTAATTATTCAGGATAATAAGGAAATCTTAAGTAACCACACTAAATTATATTATCTGTACTAATTCAAACTGCGGCAATGAAATGTTTTTCTGAATGTTGTTCTTGCTTGTTTGCTGTAGGTGCGCAGGAGACATCACCCTCAGTACTGCCAAACAGTCACATGAGTCTTTCAGTCTCTTCCAATTGTGCAGCTTCCTGCCACTGCCAACTGACAGCTTCAAGATGGCCCCAAAGAAAGGTGTTTCCTAGAAAGTGGCAAGTGGGGAGGAGAAGAATCAGATTCCTGCCTCAGGAGAGTCGGGTTGAACTTTTTTCAGCAAACATGTGCCTGCCACCTCTGGGGAGCAAGCTAAGAGCAGCACTCCTGCATCATCGACACCATTCCTACCTAAATTCGAACCCATGTCTCTCAGTGAGGCAGCCACTGCTATCATGTTCACGCTGACAAGCAGTGACATTAAATAGGATTTGTCACTTTCCAAAAAAAGTACACAATCATTTCCAAAAAGTGGACAATAGCCACAGCCAGAAAAAGATGTTATTGAAGTAGGAACAGAACAACAGGAGTGTGAAACTCCCGCTGAGCAAGAACCTCTTATTTTACAACCACTGGCTTACAGATCTCTGGCAAGAAAAACAAAAGTTACTCCACCATCTTCTCCAAGCCCTCGTCTGCTGATCTGGACAAGGATTTGACCCCGTTTAAGTCCAAGACATGTAAGGAGATGCTCAGGAAAAGGAAAGTTCCTGAAAGCCTTACAATTATGGAAGGGGGTGAGAATAACGACAATCCACTCACTGTGGAAGCTGACACAGAAGAGACTGACATCACCCCTCCTATTCAACTTACTCCAATTGATGCGGTGCCACCACCCCCACCTGCACCAGCTTCCATATTTGCAAGGCCCACTCTGAATCCTGCATCCACCACTAGCTCTGTAAAGGTGTGCACTGCAGAGAGCCAATCGTCAACACACCCTCCCACCTGCAGTTCTTCTGGGAATTGGCAGTGGTACCAGTGGCTTACAGAAAAGGTACTCCTTCCCAGTTTGGGACTTCTTTCTGGTTAGTAAGCACAAGACAACATCACAATATGCTCCATTTTCAATACTAGTGTTTGTTGAAGTAAGCTTGGTTCAAACTGTGGCACTGGAGGTGAAGCAACTTCTTTGAAAAAATACCACACACTCTGTTGGGAGGCTCGCTGTAATAAACTTTCTGCACTTGGTGGCTGTCAGGGTGATGTGAGAGGCTTATTGGCTCTGGAGCCTCCCATCAGAGTGGGAGTTGTAGGTGGTGATGGGGAAGAACAGGGAGACATCTTTATGCAAAGCAGTCCTGTCCCCAACAGTGCACCAGTATCACCCACCTCATCAGCAACCTCGCAAAGGCACAAGATTCAGATGGAGACAAAACAGCATACTGTAGTGACTACCCCAAGACACGCATTGAGGCTGCCACCTCCTGGTCCTACCCAGAAGTCGCCTGCATCAGTGGCACCACCAACTAAAAAAATCATGTTCAGGTAGGAAGGGCCCTACGACAGCAACACCCAATGGCACATTTGTACAACAGCAAGCTGGCTAAAATGTTAGAGCTGGACTTCCTCCCTTTTTCTTTTGTGGAAGGAGTGGGTTTTTAGAGTTTGTGGCAGGCATCTGGCCGAATTGGAAGGTTCACAGCAGGACTTACTTTGCCAGAGTGGCTGTTCCAGCGCTCCCTAACAATGTGCTGGAATTGGTTGGAAAAACTTTGCACCAGAGTGCTGTTCAGACTGACTCATGATGACATATGTGGACTAATTGTCAAGCCAGTGATTACATGTTTATCACTTCACACTGGATATCTCTTGTGGGGGTTAGGCAACAGCTATCAATAGGTCTAAGTGCTGAAGAAACTTTTAAAGGCGTTCGACACAATGTAACAGTAGCCATATTCACCATGGGGAAATCCCATACAGCTGCAAATATCTTGGAAGACTTTAACATAACACCAAGGTGTTTAACTCCTTCCATGCTTGTGACGGAACTTCTCCGTCATGAGCCACGGACCCGCTGTTCTTATGACGGAGTGGTTCCATCATGCCGCGGCCGCTCTGCCCACGCGGCACTAACCTCCCACGGCGAATTAGAGAGTGGGCGGAGCCATGATGGAACTACTCCGTCATAAGCACAACGCGACCGTGGCTCGTGACGGAGTGGTTCCATCACAAGCATGGTGGCTCCGCACGACCCCTCCTCCCCCAGAGCCGGGGAGGAATTACCGCCGCGGTCAAGGGGTTAAATGGCTGTGACTCACAGAATTGAGTTTGTGTCCACCGATAATGGCAGTAATATAGTTAAAGTCATGGCATATGGTGGCTATTTCCGGGTACTGGGTTTGGCACATTGCATCAACATCATTGTGGGGGACTTTCTAGAAAAAAGAAGACTTAGTCAGCAACTTACTGACTATCTGGCGAAGAATCTGTACTCATTTTAGCCATTGTTTTAAAGCCAGAAGCAGTTGAGAAGCATTTAGCGTGCTAATGGAGTGCCAGGTAAAACTTTCATACAGTAGGTGCCAGCACTTTGGAACTCAACCTTACATGTTGCAAAGTCTGTTTGAGCAGTACAAAGTGATCAATGAGTATGTCATGCAAAGAGAAAGAAATGTAACTAAAGCATGATCTTTAGGATGGACAAATGGAAACTAGTCAAATGCCTGACAGAGATGCTACTTCCTTTTGAGTTATTCACATGGGAAGTCAGCATGAAGGATAGTACAATGGGTCAAGCTAGCCCATTGTTGTATTTGCTAAAGGAGCAGTTAAAAATCTTGCCTGGTAGTTTCACAGCTGTGGGCGATTAATGTGAAAATATATATACCTTGATTAAGAGTTTAATACTTTGCTTGACTGAGAATTTAAGACTGCAAAGAGACATCATACCATCCAAAGAGTTCATCTGTGCCACAATACTGGATCCACATTACAAGAAAATACAGGCCACTTTCCCTCCTTTTTCAGAGGGGGATGTTTCAGAATAGAGGTTAGTTAAGTGAGCCAAAGTCCTGGAAGATTGGTTGTAACATGGATTCCCACTCACAGAATTAAGTTCTGGAGTTCTGCCTTCCACTTCCAGACAGGGCAGTACTTTTGTTTCACAGCAGCCAATACCAGCAACAAGAACAATGGCAGTAAAAAAAACAACAGGAACACAAGAATCCTCCATAACCTCTGAATTGACTTGGTATCTAATGGCAAGGCTTAAGTCCAGTGCACAGGTGAAGGCAAAACAGGATGAGGAATTGACAGTACCAATGACCATCGAGAGGCTGTTCGATGAGTATCTGGATGGCCTAAGAGAGGTCTATGTGGACCAAAATCCATTGGTGTATTGGTATGCAAAGACGAATCAATGGCCACAGCTCAGCAGGCTGGCAAAAAAGTATCTGGCCTCTCTGGTAGCCAGGTGTTACTGAGCGTGTGTTTAGTGCAGCTGGTGTGGTCGTCACAGTGAGAAGGACCTGGCTCTTGCCTCAAAACATGGAGAGATTGACCATGGTTAAAATGAACCAACATTTTATACCACTGCATTACACAGCTCCTGAAATACGAAGGAGAAGGAGGAGGGTGACTGGTCAGACACAGATAAGAGTGTGTTAGCAGACCAACTTCTGGGCGAACCACCTGAGTTTGAGGACAAACTCTACCTCCATGACTGAGAAGGCCACTATAGAACTTGTATTGCCGAATTGCTTTGCAAAAAAAAATAGCAAGGCGGGCATATTATTTATTTTGTTTGTTTGTGTGTGACTGACTTAAGCAGCCCCACCATTTTAGGCACATGTATGACCAGATTGGAGTTGGACCAGTGTGCAGTGAAGAAGCCTCCTCCCCATTCCATTCAAGGACATTGGAGAGACAATACCAGCCTCTGTCCTTTTTTATCCCCTAGCAGCACTTCCCCAGAACATGTGATTCACAAAGATAGACCCAATGTATATTGCATACATTCAAAATGATCAACAATTGTGTACCACCATTCTTGGATTGGAACAGGTAAATTATATATGAGTGATTTTGTGTAATGATTCATGTAGTAGCAGACAGTGAGGGAGGGTGTCCAAATATAATTTGCAAACTTGATTGGGATAATTTCAATAATTGTGGCATGACGGGTGAACATTTTCCCTGAAGGTGATTGTCCCTTTCCCTTCCACACTTAGCAAGATTTGCTTGTCGTGTCCACTTTGTTTTATTTTTGATCCGGTAACTGGTTCATTAATTGATCTTCAAAGACCTTTCCAGGCTGTTTAATAACAAACACAAATCTACACAAAAAAATGACTCAGTGTTTCTCTTCTTGTTCACCAACAGCAGTGTACTGCAGGTCGATCTCTCTCATTTGGGGTGGGAGTCGGAACGGAGTTGGAAAGAGTTGTTACTCAGAGGCAGGAGGACAATGGAATTAATCAGGGCAGGACTACCTTAACAACAGCCAGAAGAATGAGGTTATCAACTGAAGGAAAAACCAACATGATGATAACTCTAAGAGGCATTCCCAGTTCTGTTGACTGGTAAGAGATGCATTGATTTGTGAAACGTTTTTGAGTGTGTGTGCTGGCTTAAATTTGAAACTCCTCTATTAAGCTGTCGAGTTGGACAGGAGGACTGTTGTAAGTTACTGGAGACAGACATGTGATGTCATCCCAATATGCATGCAATTGACTAAACATTATGATGACAGTTGTGATATTTATCTTGCAGCTATGTTTTTTCTCTTAAGGAAAAACATAGCTGCAAGATACTTAAATATAAAATCTCGCAATATGAATGCGGGGATCGTGTAGGAAAACTTCTGGCCTATAAGGTGGCCGAAGACCGGGCATCAACACTGATCAAGTCCATAAAAGGCCCCAATGATATTCTGTATACAAAACCTGCACATATTATGGAGCAATTTGCTTCTTATTATGAGGAACTATATACTCCAGAGACTAAGGCTAGCTTAACTCAGATCCAGTCATACTCAAATGATAATCTCCCCGTAAAACAATTTGTAGAACAGGTCACCCTAGACAATTTAGAAGATGAATATACAATTGAAGAACTACGTGTAGCAGTATTCTCTCTTCCATCCAACAAAGCGGCAGGGGAGGATACGCTTCCTATTGAACTGTACAAAATATGTGCTGAAGAATTACTTCCCCTTTTGTGCTCAGTCGTGAACTCAATAGCTACAATAGGTAAGGCTCCGGATTCCTGGAGAACGGCGAAAATTATGTTTTTTTTAAAAAAAAAAGAAACCTCCGACACAATGCGGGTCATACAGGCCCATTTCCTTAATAAATACTGACGCTAAGGCTTACTCTAAACTGATTTCATTACGACTGGCACTCCTTATGCCTCACTTAGTTAACGCACAACAACATGGCTTTGTAGCTGGCAGGGACACCACAGCGCATGTTAATATGGCAATTACGGCATTTGACATAGCTGCTACAAATCGCACCCCACTCGGTATGATACTCTTGGACGCAGAAAAAGCGTTCGACCGGGTGGGGTGGGATTATTTGTGGGAGGTGTTAACTCAGTTTGGGTTTAAAGATCATTTTCTTAGAGGCATACAGGCTATTTATAGGGAACCCAATGCTAAAATAAGCTATGCAGGGCTACTATCACCAACATTTGCAATTTTAAGGGGGACTAGGCAGGGGTGTCCTCTTTCACCCCTGCTGTTTGCTCTCTCAATGGAACCTTTTATTAATGCACTGCAGAATCAGGACAAGATAAAACCATTAGATCACGAACATAAAATACTCAAAATTACTGCATATGCAGACGATTTAGCCATATATTCTACAAATGTAATAGAAGCACTAACTGGAATTGCAGACGAAGCGAAAAAATGTGGGGTTATCTCAGGCTACAAACTAAATTTCAACAAAATTCAAACCTTAATGAATTATCAAATTAATCAACCAGTCACTGGCTTATGTAATTCAGCTGTATACTTAGGGGTGAAAATCTCTCCTAAAACTAGTGAAATAAATAAATTAAACTATGACCCTTTACTTAAACACACTTCAACGGTTTTTAAAAAATGGCACAAAATTCCACTTAATATCTTAGGCCGAATTATTTTGAGTAAAATGAATATTTTACCAAAATTTTTATATCTCTTCCGTTCTATTCCCCTTCGAGTTAATAATATATTCTTTAAGAAACTGGAGGGCATCTGCAGCAGCTTTGTTTGGAGCTGCAAAACCCCTAGGAGATCAATGACGATACTTAAATTACCTCTAGAAAAAGGCGGATTGGAATTTCCGGACTTTAAGTCTTATTTTTATGCATCCTTTTTAGGACGGCTTAGGAGTTTACTAAATAAAAGCGAAACCCATTTCTTTTTTTATCAATTCATGTTAGGCACTAATTCATCTCAATTCCTAGCAAGAGTACAAGATCCTAATTTTTTTAAAAGGGTCAAACTTAAGATAGCAAGAGACTCGGTAGCGATCTATAATCAGATCATGAAACTTGTAGATACTTCTTTCTTTCATACAGATTTGCCACTATGGGACAATCCAGGATTACCAGGCATTTTTAATGATACAGTTGGTAGAGATTGGGCCATTTATGGGATCAAGCTACTGGGAGACCTTTATGGCTCTGACGGTTTTCTGCAGTTTTCAACCTTACAACTGCTTTATAAGCTGCCAGGGGAAATGCTATATAAATATATACAAGTTAGGGACTACCTAATACGAAAAATGTAGCTAAATAAAATTACTAGCTGGGATTTGTGGGACTTCTTGTATAGTACAAAAAAGAAATCTTTAATTAGCTCTGGATACAAACTCCTAAGCCAACATAATGTGTATGACTGTCCTAGATTAGCACAAAAATGGACTATGGAATTGGGAACAAATGTGACACCACAGAAAATATCTAGCGCTTTGGTTAATATTAACAAAATAGTCCACTCTTCGAGCTTAAAGCTTCAATTATATAGGACGGTCAGCCAACTTTATTATACCCCGCAGAAAATTTCCAAATGGTCACAAAATAGTGATCGTATTAAATGCCCTAAATGCGATTTGGTGGCAGCAGATTTCATTCATATGATCTATATGTGCCCTATGCTGGCTCCATTCTGGCAAGAAATAGAAAATTTTCTAATTCAAAAACAACTAATTCACTTCCCACTTACTGCACCTATGGTCTTACTTGCTTTAAATACGAGAAGTAACAACCATACAGGTTGGCTAAACATAGCACTATCTTGTGCTAGACTGGTGGTTGCTAGAGCATGGATTTCACCGAACCCACCATGTAGGACAGAATGGTTAACTTTAATCCATGAAATATACTCCATGGAAAAGGCTCTTACTAAGAATAGTAGCCAAAAGGCAGTAGAAAGAATGTAAAGGATATGGACTAATTTTGTATAACTTTTATAGGAAATAAGATGAATGGCTAGGGTCTCTGTACTTTGAAGATTGAATGCTTTATGTCTACTATTGATTTCTTATATATTGTATATATTTTTCTATATTTTAGTATTTGTGTCAGGCTGATGCGCTATCATGTGTAAGAATACGATGTTTTACTTTGCATATTTTGTATACTGGATGTCTCCCTGAAATCACTCAAAAATTTGTTTTGATATAATGCTGTTTTTCTTGGTATGACATGCTTGCCAAAATAAAAAGCAATAAAAAAAAAAAAAGCAAAGACGAATCAATGGCCACAGCTCAGCAGGCTGGAAAAAAGTATCTGGCCTCTCTGGTAGCCAGGTGTTACTGAGCGTGTGTTTAGTGCAGCTGGTGTGGTCGTCACAGTGAGAAGGACCTGGCTCTTGCCTCAAAACATGGAGAGATTGACCATGATTAAAATGAAGCAACATTTTATGCCACTGCATTACAGAGCTCCTGAAATACGAAGGAGAAGGAGGAGGGTGACTGGTCAGACACAGATAAGAGTGTGTTAGCAGACCAACTTCTGGGCGAACCAACTGAGTTTGAGGACAAACTCTACCTCCATGACTGAGAAGGCCACTATAGAACTTGTATTGCCGAATTGCTTTGCAAAAAAAAATAGCAAGGCGGGCATATTATTTATTTTGTTTGTTTGTGTGTGACTGACTTATGCAGCCCCACCATTTTAGGCACATGTATGACCAGATTGGAGTTGGACCAGTGTGCAGTGAAGAAGCCTCCTCCCCATTCCATTGAAGGACATTGGAGAGACAATACCAGCCTCTGTCCTTTTTTATCCCCTAGCAGCACTTCCCCTGAACATTTGATTCACAAAGATAGACCCAATGTGTATTGCATGCATTCAAAATGATCAACAATTGTGTACCACCATTCTTGGATTGGAACAGGTAAATTATATATGAGTGATTTTGAGTGATGATTCATGTGGTAGCAGACAGTGAGGGAGGGTGTCCAAATATAATTTGCAAACTTGATTGGGATAATTTCAATGTTTGTGACATGACGGGTGAACATTTTCCCTGAAGGTGATTGTCCCTTTCCCTTTCACACTTAGCAAGATTTGCTTGTCGTGTCCACTTTGTTTTATTTTTGATCTGGTAACTGGTTCATTAATTGATCTTCAAAGACCTTTCCAGGCTGTTTAATAACAAACACAAATCTACACAAAAAATGACTCAGTGTTTCTCTTCTTGTTCACCAACAGCAGTGTACTGCAGGTCGATCTCTCTCATTTGGGTTGGGAGTCGGAACGGAGTTGGAAAGAGTTGTTACTCAGAGGCAGGAGGACAATGGAAATAATCAGGGCAGGACTACCTCAACAACAGCCAGAAGAATGAGATTATCAACTGAAGGAAAAACCAACATGATGATGACTCTAAGAGGCATTCCCAGTTCTGTGGACTGGTAAGAGATGCATTGATTTGTGAAACGTTTTTGAGTGTGTGTGCTGGCTTAAATTTGAAACTCCTCTATTAGGCTGTCGAGTTGGACTGGAGGACTGTTGTAAGTTACTGGAGACAGACATGTGATGTCATCCCAATATGCATGCAATTGACTAAAAATTATGATTACAGTTGTGAGATTAATCAGCCAGGTACATGCAGCCAATTGTTTGTGATTGGTTGTAATTTGCTCTTCTCAGTTAATCGATTGCACATCATTCATAAAATAATTGATTGCAGCAGGGTATGCTCTTGATCTGCCCCTCTGGGTCTTCTTGTACACTTACCTTTTGTTCTGTCCCTCTCCGTGACTTTGCAATATTGTTTCTGTTTTACAATCCACGGGTCTTCTCTTCTGCTGCCCAAAAGGCAAAGCTCCATAACACTCCCGCTTACCTAATGGGACAGATTCAGCCAAGCACCCTACATTGACGGACAATCCAAGAAGAATGCAGATGCATCACCCAACTTAGCAATACAGTATCATTTTTCTTTTAAGAATAATTTTTCAGAACTGTTTCAGTTCTCCTCACTCCTCCATAATTTGTGTACTATTTTTAAAACCTAGATGACAGAACATTTAGATCTATAAATAAGTTCATTGTGTGAGGCTGAAGGATTGTTCCTATTTGCAATGCATTTAACTGAGCTGTGTCATACTCATCCCTTCATTTTCTTCCACCATAGATTGATGATATGCTGCTTATCACCCAATGAATATTGTGTTGTTCTGTAGTGTTTGTCTTTGTCAAAACTTTCCCTATATCCCCTTTCCCATCCATTCCTCAAACCCCCTAACCCTCTTCCCCTGGGCTGTGTTATTTATTGAAGCATAACTTAATTTACACCATAAATAAATCACACACTTGTTGGGGCCGATATGGTGAAAGCTACACCAACTCACTACAGGCACTTCTATTACCTGAGCAATAGTCCATGCTGGCCCCATTTTATTTTACCCAACCACATATAAAGGTGATCCTTATTTTAGATATAGCAGAACATCAGTCCTCAACATCATCGTTCAGGCCTTGTGTTGTGTAAACGCTTAGGCTTGTCCACTTCTGACTTGACTCAAATCCTCCTGACTGGAAGATTTTGTACATTTTAAAAACTAGCTCCTCATTGCTCAGAAGATGTTACTATTACAAATTTTTGTTATATCAGGTCATATTTGTTGTGTCATTGTGGTATTATGGTCTCAATCTTTCTAAAGTTATGATGATGATATAATTATACAAAAACCCTCTAACTCTGAGTTTTCTTTCAATCTAGTTGCCTATGATGGAAAATACTTTGAGTAATCCTTCAGTTGGAGTTTGCATAGATTGGAATAGAACCTTGCTTGTGATTCCTCCCATGTTAGCACGCTAGCCTGTTACTACTACCACCCCCATAAGATGGCACCTTGGGAAACACTGCAGTAAAAACACTGAGAAAGGTAACAGCCTTCCCTTCATCTTTTGAGTTAGGAGAACTATGGAGCGTTGTTGAAATATAGGCAATGGCAACCCCCCCTAGTGGTCAATATAAGTACAAAGGGTCATAGGACCAGGGTGCTGTATGATGTATGCTTTTTTAAGCATGTTTAAAACACAGGTTGTGCTAAAAGGCAGCAGTGAAAAATAAAACACCCAAAAAAGATTTGAGCCATGAATAAAGTAAAATGAATATTTATTTCCCTTTTTTAACAATAACAACCACCCCTTCCACCCACAACAGGCCCACCCCTCTCCCCAAACAAATCTCCAATCCCAACCAATGTCCAAAATGTCCAATGAAAATGTCCAAGAAACAGTTTCAGTCCCAACTCCTATCATTCCCACCATCTCCACCCACAACAAGTTCTTACAAACAAAACAAATATTAAAAATGGGGCTAAAGAAGATGGCACTACACTACAGGCAGGCCAGTGGCTGTTTGAGGCATTCCTTCATGAGTGACAGCAAGCTTTCAATGCCCACCAGCATCAGCATGTTGAAGCACTGGAAAGTGCAGTCTCAGTGCTAGGGGGCCGGCAGTGGTTGTGTGACATGCAGCTGACAGTGGCGATGGCATTGTTTTTGTGGAGAGGCTGGAGGCACTGATGCTGGCTGAGGCCCAAGTCAGTAGCAGCTGCCTCCTCCTTCTCCTCAAGGGCCACCAGGCACTGAAATTCTGGCTGCATGGCCTCCAGCTCCTGCTGCCACTGCCGGGTGGCTGGCTCTTACCTAGTAGGTTGTCGATCAGCAGTATTAGCTCTAAAAAGAAGGTAAAAGGACAAATTGCAATTAATGCTCTGCGCAAGCACTTCTTTGAAAGTATATAGTAGCACAATAGCAGTACATTGCTTGTCCCCTAGGGCCATTCGAATCTGATGTGATTAGAGTCACAGCCATTTTTATCCAGACATGCCCAGGATGAAACGGGCTTTAAGGAATTAAGGCAGAATAACAGCACACCTGATTATAAAAACTGCTATTTTTTTCTTTTAACAAATTTCCTAGTAAACAAATAAATGGGCACTTTGTATGGAAAAATAAAAATAAATTGCCTCAAATTAATGAGTAAGACATTATGCACAAGTATTCTTGTTGTGCTATATTAATGGAGGCTTGCCAGCTAGTGTGTTGGTATTCCCTACTTTGCAACTCTGCAGTCTGCTGCTGGGGCAGCTGTAATGGACAATCATCTTATCCAATGGCCCCATTCTTCTCCAAAATACCTTTCAGTCTTACTATGACTCAAAACAGATGAATAATAATGACACAATGTCACACATGTCAATGATAAAATGAAGATATCCTTTGCCATAAGTAGACGGGAAAAAAATGATCCACTGCAGTTCAGGGAAAGGATTAAGGAACCTGGGCCCTTATTTATGAAGAGCTTGCGCCGTCAATGCGTCAAAAATAATGACGCATCGTCGGCGCAACGCATGCGCCATATTAATGAAGTGACGCATCTCCGACGATGCGTCACTTTCAGTCCTCTGCGCGGGAAAAACCACTGCGTCAAAATGCCCTGCGACACGTAAGGATTAATGTATGCAAGGTGGGCGTTACCCCGGAAAAACATGCACAATTGTGACGCATCCACATTTATGACTTTTCCCACTTTTGACGCATCCGTAGCTGAAATGGCGCAGCGTCGCGGTTGCGTCAGAATTGGTGCGCCTACAAAACGGACGCACAGGAAATGACGCATTGGCACATATCAAGAGGAGAGGCCAAAGTGGACATTGCTGCAACTATCCCCACACCATGGAGGTGGTAATGCTACGAGTAGCTGCCAGACAGACACGACTAGCACCAGGAATCCCACCACTCCCCCCGCCCCACAAAATCCACCCCCCCCAGGCAACGCCAGAGAAAGGAGCGATTATTCCGTCAAAGGAGCGTCCTGAGAGGCCTCAGGGATAAGGAAGTCATACGTCTATTTCGCCTCAAGAAGCAGACCATAGAACATCTACTACGACTCATTGGACCAAGGCTAGAGGTAACAACCGACAGGCCTACCAACGTACCGCCACAGGCAAAGCTCCTGGCTGTGTTGCATATGCTAGCGTCGGGCACCTTCCCAACAACAGTTGCCAACGTGGCAGGAATATCCCAGCCAGCTTTCTCATCATTCCTACCAACTGTCCTGGATGCCATCATCCATCTGGCTACCTCCGTTTCCCCAACAATCCACAACAGCAGATGGAGATCAAGCAAGGATTCTATGACATAGCAGGCTTACCCCATGTACTGGGTGCCATTGACTGTACACATGTGCAATTAGTACCTCCAGCAGCAACAGCACATTTGTACATAAATCGCAAACATACATATTCAATCAATGTACAGGCCATTGTGGATCACCGTGGACTATTTACAAATGTGCTGGCAAAATACCCTGGCAGTGTACATGATGCCTTCATATTCCGGAACGGCATCATAAATGACCGCTTCAAGAATGGCCAGTATGGCAATGGCCTACTTGTAGGTAAGCAAAAAAGTATGATACAATGCACCATCCATGCTACCATACTGGTAATATTGCTTCAATGACGCTTTAATGAGGTCATGCATGGAATAATGTTGTACTAGTATATACATATACATAAATAGAAGGGGCCTTATTAATGAAGGTCATGCGCCGCCGGTGCGTAACTTCAAAAATGGGAAAAAGTCACGCACCAGTGGCGCAAGTCCTTCATAAATGAGGCCCAAGGTCATGTAGAGGCATATAGGGAGTCAATGCATGTCCTTCCAAATATGTGTCCAATTCCCAGCATAACTAAGTGCCAAAGGTGTCTTGCATGTGAGTCACTGGGTGTGTTCTCTGCAACATCCATGCCCAATGGACACTGCCATATGAAATATTGGCCACAACATATGGCCTGTAGTTTACCAGAACCATTTCAAACATTTCATTGTACCTTCTCATTTATTCCATTACAGCTGACCAGGGATATGGCATCCTGCCGTGGGTAATGAAACCTTATGGAATCCCACAGTCACCACAGGAAGTAGCCTACAACTAAGCACATTGCAGGACAAGGAACATTGTGGAACGAACATTTGGTCTGCTGAAGGCCAGGTTTAGGCGCCTGGACAAGTCTGGTGGACGTATGCTGTATTCACCGCAGACAGTGTGCAAAATAATTTTGGCATGTGCAATACTGCACAACATATGTGTGCTCACAAAAGTACCCTGGGATGATGAACCTGATTTAAATCCACAAATGCCGGAGGATGACCAGGAGGATGGCCATGCTCCAGTAAACCAAAGCACAGCAGCAGGCATCCGCAGACGTGCCAACATAGTGCGTAATTTTTTTTAAGAATGTGAAATATAACATCATCATTATGCATCTTGATTTTTGTTTGCACTAATAAAAATACATCATACAACCTTTTCTAGCTTGTGCATGATTATTTTTCCAAAATTTACACTGCAAGTTGCATGACAATCTCATATGTGGAGTATATACATGACATTTACTCTCATGTCTGGAGGCTGACATCAGACATACATCAGGCCACACATCCATTTACATTGTACTGCCTTGCAATTTCACCTGCAATGGCCACACTCACCAGTGTCTGGCCAACACAGGTACCCTGGCACCATAGTGCATGTGCGTCTGTGTGCAGGGTAGAATGCACATGTGAACGAAGGTGACCCTTCCTGTACAAAAATATTCCTCCATGCAACACAGCATACATAGTGCAGGTAGGCAGGCCGGCCATTGTGCGTCAGCGCACATGAAAAGCACAGGAATCTCCCGTATGTCATAGACACAGCACCTTCCCGCCCTATTTGCTTGCTGTAGGGAAGTGCCGCAGGAATGCATGCTGTAATATTCAACGCAAAAACATCATAAATTAGGTTCTAAATTCACAATTGTCAAAAAGCAACATTTACCATCCAGATTTTGTGGTGCAGAAAATGAAAAAAATACAGGTGAAGATGAGCCCACATAATGAAATCACACAGCAGGAAAAATTATAAAAAAGTACTTGTATGTTGCAAAGTCATGTTGAAAGTAAATAAATAATAGTACAAACATTACATTCATTAATATGTTACACAGTGGATGTGAGCCTAAATATGACCATCCATGAAAAAGTAGCCCTCAGTGCTCACACAAGTTTGCATAATAGAACAAACGTGGCAGGCACGTAAATGAAGTTGGTGTATCATACTTCATAATCTTATCCATGCATTCATGACTCTACACACAAAAGTGACGTTGGGTCTGCCTACGTCAGTATCTGACCCATGCATTCCTGACTCGACGCACAAAAGTGACGTTAGGTCTGCCTACGTCAGAATCTGACCCATGCATTCCTGACTCGACGCACAAAAGTGACGATAGGTCTGCCAACGTCAGAATCTGACCCATGTATTCCTGACTCCATGCACAAAAGTGACGTTATCTGATCTTATCTTATCTTAGGTGAAATTTATAGAGCGCACTGACACCATAGGCTTCCTGGCGCTATAAAACAGAGTGAGTGAGGAAGGAAGCGTGAGTGGCGAAAACTTAGCCCAAGGAAGGGAAAAGGTGGGTTTTAAGCGATTTCCAGAAGTTCAGAAGGGAATGGGAGGATTTGATGGAGAGAGGAAGGAGATCCCAAAGCCCAGGAGCCAGATGAGAAAAACGGCAACCGCCAAATTTCTTGGTTTTAGTTTTGGAAGTGACTACCAGATGACGGTGGGCTTATCGGAGGGTTTGTGTTGGGCGGTGAGGGCAGATAAGAGATTTCAGAAACGCGGGGCCGGAGCAGTGGAGGGCTTTGAATGTGAGACAGGCCACCTTAAAAGATGCCCTCTGGTCTATTGGGAGCCAGTGCAGACTGTGGAGTACAGGTTTGGCCGATTGCCATCTGGGGGTTTTGTGAATTAGACGGGCTGCTTGATTCTGGACAACTTGGAGGCGGTGTGCCAGGGATTGTGGGAGACTGTAGTAGATGGACTTAGAGAAGTCCAGGCGGGAGAGCACGAGTGAGATGACCACTTGGGTAAGTGCGGTGGAAGGGAGTAAGTGACAGACTTTACGGATCTTCCAGAGCTGGTACATACAGGAAGAAACTACCGCACCCACTTGTGCTCTGAGGGAGAGTTCAGCGTCAATGATCACTCCCAGACTCTTAACTGATTTTACCGGGGCTGGGGGGGAACCTAGCTCCGAGGGCCAGAACTGAGGGCCCCAGTGGGCATGACTGAGTCCAGGGAGGAGGAGCTCGGTTTTCCCGGGGTTAAGCTTCAATTGGTTCTGGTTCATCCATAATTGGATGTGGATCATGACTGCGTGGAACGTGTTGATGGCATGAGGTGAATTGAGCGGGAGGATGATCTGTAAGTCATCAGAGTAGTTATAGACAATAATGTCCCATTTCTGAAGAGAATGGATCAACGGCCGGAGGTATAGATTGAACAGGAGCAGTGAAAGGGAGGAGCCCTGAGGGACTCCACAGGACGTGGGGGTTTTTGTTGCAGTATAGGGTCCTAGGAGGACCGCTTGAGTTCTTCCAGCTAGGAAGGACTTGACGCACTCAAGAGCGGTGCCCTGGATGCCTGCCTGTTTGACAAAGTGGAGAAGGATGTTATGGTCCACTGTGTCGAACGCGGACGACAGGTCCAGGAGTACGAGGGCTTGAGGGGACCCCGCGTCCATGTTGCTCCTGAGTGTGTCCAAGACTGCCAAGATAACTGCCTCTGTTGAGTGGGCAGGTCTGAAGCCGGCTTGAGTGGGCTCGAGGTAACAGGAGGATTTGATGTAGTTTGACAGACATCTGGTGACATGGGCCTCCATTAATTTTGAGAAATACGGGAGGATGGAGATGGGAGACGTTAGGTCTGCATAAGTCAGAATCTGACCCATGCTTTGCTGACTCTAGGCACAAAAGTGATGTTACACAAGGCCCAAAAGTGACTTTGGTCAACATATGTCATAGTCTGACTAAGCTGAATATACAAACACCAAAAATGTACACGCAAACATTTTGTGTTCCTGTTGAGACACTTTCATGCTAAGCGTAAACACGCATCTTTTGCCCAGCGTCAAAAATACAGCAGTAAATATATGCAACAACATTGTCAGATAAAAACAGCAATGCGCCATTAATGAAGATTGTGACGCATGCCAATAATGTCGCATCTACTAAAACTGGTCGCACCTTGAGGGGAAAATATGTCATCAGTCAGCCATGCATCAAATTTAGGATGCAACATAATAATGATTCGGTCGCATGACAATAATGACGCATCGACGATAACTGGTCGCACCATAAGGAGAAATATTTAAGCTGTGTACCATGCCACAAATCAACGATGTGACATAATTAGGTTTTATTCGCATGCCAATAATGACGCATCTACTACAACTGGTCGCACCTTGAGGGGAAAATATGTCATCAGTCAGCCATGCTTCAAATTAACGATGTGACATAATAATGATTTGGTCGCATGACAATAATGACGCTTCGACGATAACTGGTCGCACCGTAAGGGGAAATATTTAAGCAGTGTACCATGCTTCAAATAAACGATGCGACATAATTAGGTTTTATTTGCATGCCAATAATGACGCATCTACTACAACAGGTCGCACCTTGAGGGGAAAATATGTCATCAGTCAGCCATGCTTCCAATTAACGATGCGACATAATAATGTTTTGGTCGCCTGACAAGAATGACGCTTCGACGAAAACTGGTCGCACCGTAAGGGGAAATATTTAATCAGTGTACCATGCTTCAAATCAACGATGCAACATAATTAGGTTTTATTCGCATGCCAATAATGACGCTTCTACTACAACTGGTCGCACCTTGAGGGGAAAATATGTCATCAGTCAACCATGCTTCAAATTAACGATGCGGCATAATAATGATTTGGTCGCATGACAATAATGACGCTTCGACGAAAACTGGTCGCACCGTAAGGGGAAATATTTAAGCAGTGTACCATGCTTCAAATCAACGATGCGACATAATTAGGATTTATACGCATGCCAATAATGACGCATCATCGGAAACGAGTCGCATCGCAACAGGAAATGATGTAACCAGCCTGCCCTGCTCACAAACAGAAAGTTAAATCATACTTTCACTTTCTATTTCACTCCTTTGTAGTCTCTGAGAGGTGTAGGAGTGTGTTTGCCAAGTGCTTGAGAGTTGTGTCCTGTCCTGCAGTTGTTTTACAGTGTGTGTCTTGCTTACTGTGTCCAAATAGTCTCTGTACTGTTGTGTATTGTCTAGCTGTGTGTTGTGTGTAAAGGGGTGTCTGTCTGTTTAGGGGTTTTAATAGTTATTACTAGGGGGATTAGTGTTCTGTTTAGGGGTTTTCATAGTTAGTAATAGGGGGATTAGTGTTCTGTTTAGTGGATTTAGTACTTAGTAATAGGGTTATTTGTGTTCTGTTTTGGGGTTCATATAGTAATAGGGGGATTCCTGTGAAAGCAACATTTTTTTTGTAGTATTCACACAGCGTGGCTTGTGCTTTGTCACAATGCCACCCAGGTCTAGGAACCTTACTGAGCAGGAGTATGGGGGGCTACTGTGGCTGATAGTCCACTACCTCCCAAATATGATTGGGAGTGGAGGCAGGGTACTGCTGGGTTATCCAACCCAAGAAAGGAAGCTGAGTTGGGAGAGGGTGCGGTACCAGATGTTGCGAATCTTTGGAGTGGACAGGACCCTGAGACAGTACAAGCATCAGTGGGCTGATCTCATCAACCGTGAGCAGGATCTCCTGGACCACCTTGGAATTGAGGTTGATGGAATAATTGGTAAGTCAAATTACATTTATTTCATGTATTAACAGCTGTATTCTAAGGTTAAGCTATTCCAGTGTGAAACTACAGGGGCCTCACTGATGATCCCCTTGCGCCGCTGTAACATCAGATTTAGGGCCATATCTATCAACAAACCCTTTCGCAATTCATATATTGCGATTTTTAAGGAATCGCTATTTATGAATTGCAAAATGGTATGTATGAAGAAAATCCGCTATTTTTTAGCAATTCCTTAATCTTCCTTATTTGCGACTTTGCATTTTGCAAATTTGCAATTAAGGAATAATTCCCAATGCATTCCTATGGGCCAGGAGGCCCATAGGAATGATTGGAAAAAAATTCTCTAATTGCAAATTAGCAATTTGCTAATCGCTATTTGTGAATTATTACAAGGGTGCAGGGGTGTCTCAAAGACACCCTGCTGCACCCCTCAAAAGTATATGTGTGTGCATATGGTGCACATACATGCCCTATGGGCATGTGTGTGCATCACATGCCACCTTCAAAAATGCTAAAGTGTGCATTTTTTGAAAAAAACGCAAGTTACCATCAACTACACATTGGTGTTAATTTGCTAAATCTCAAACATAATTTGCTACACAAAAATGCTACATACATAGCATTTAAGGAATTGCAAAATTGCAATTCCCTAAATGCTATGGCAAAATAAGGATTTGCAAAACTTTGCTATTCCTTAATTGGCAAATGTTTCATACATCCTAAGACATGGAAAAAGGCCGTTTGCAATTCGCAAACGCAAAAATTCTGCGATTTTCGGACTTTGCAATTCACAAAAGGCTTGATACATATGGCCCCTAGTGACGTTCTGGTAACGCACCAGCCAGAGTGATCTTCATCATGCTGGACTATGCCGCTCATTGAGGCATAATCCTGCATGATAAATGTCCGCCCTTTCAATGCATTGTTCTGTGTCAAAGGGGCGTGCAATGGATGTTGTTTGGCATGTCTACACCAACATCCATGGCCTTTTGTCACTGCTCCAGGGGCCTTTGTAATGAAGGCCTTGTGCCGCCGCAGCATCACTCATTAACATGTGGTAAAGTGACGCTCTGGCGGCGCAAGGCCTATGAAAATAAGGCCAGAGATGTATGAGTCTGAGGCAGCGCAAAAAGCACATTCCTGCCCTGGGGAGGTGTAAGTGAGGCGCAACGGGGAGTGAAGTTTTCATGTATCCATGTATTTCATATTTCCCTGTGTGCAGCTGCATTGTGCAGCACACAATGAAAAAAGTCTATGCAGTTTCTGACCATTGATGTACAGGAAGGTATCCCATACGGTACAAAAAACTTCTTCCAAGCAACACAGGCACCCTTGCATCATGGTGCAAAAGGTATTGTCCTACTGCATGACAGCACTTTGTGGGCAAGGCCAGGGAAAGGCACAAATATGCTACCTTAAGGGAACAACATGTTCCATCCTGGTATATCATATGTATGCATGATGGATTCTTGATACAAAATTTCACGCAGCGACAATATCCTATTAACAATGGGCCTAAACATCCTAAGTAGTGCATAACATCAACAGCAACTTGGATGCAAACTTCATGCTCCCCCCTCCATCACACATTGTAGGCCCTGTACATACAGTAATAATCTACAGGGACATCACCTCAGAGGAGCATATGTATGCCAGCATCACAAGTAACCTTGTAGTGGTTCTAAATCTCTCCACAAACGTGTTTGTATGTGTATTTCACTATACACAATGTGCTACATTACCATCTGTATGCAGCGAAGATGCACAAGTGTCAACTGATTGCAAACCATGCAATGCCTTCACTCCTTCATCATGACTGTGTGCAGGAAGTATCATATTTAATTACTTGGATTCTACACAATGACTGGATGTACAGTAACTACTTGTGATGTTAAATGCAGTGCAGAATGGAAAACAACATGATAATAACAATACACTTATGCAACAATGTGCATACATGATAGCATACCATGGGCTGAGTAAGGTTTGTTAGCATACCCAAACATAGGATTCATCATACAGCTGGGATTACGTCCGGTCACATGTTTGTTGTGCTGAAACAACAACATCAATCAAAATTGTAGGCCACTATTGTGCTTAGTCACGTGGGAAATAGGCACACATCTACAAGGCCTGGAAAAGTGTATGTAATGTTAATACCATGTACACGTGTACATGGTGTACTTGCACACAGATCAATGTGTATGTGTGTAATTGCATGTTGCTTGCAGTTGTTGTCACAATGCACATATCAAAGAAGCTGACACACTGACACATCTAAGGGTGCCAGTACATCTGTGAATGATGAATAAACAAATTATAAGCCATGTGTGTATTAGGGAGGACAAACTTCTCTAAAAGGCCACTTAAATTCCACAATTGTTTGAATACATATGGCGGATATTTGCTTTTTTTTGTGTGTGACTCATTATTCTGCTGGCACATCTGTGAATACTCAGATGTTCACATTCACCATTATACCAAAGTCCCCCATAAAAGCACAATCAAATACATCTACAAAATGCAAACATATTTGCAATATGGGACAAGTGTGCATGTATTTGGCAAATGCCATCTCAATGTGACACCACAAACAAGGGATCACATGTGTGTTATACATGCAGTGGAAGAGTGTGCTTCACATGTGAAGCACTTAGCCAGAGACTGTTGTATGAATCAGGTAGCCTCATGTGACCCAACGTAAGCCAATGTTGAAGATACCACTGACTCTCATGTAATCTCTGTACTGTGTTGAAATATGCAACATACGCTGAGAATCTGGTCTATTGTCTTTCCCTTGTAGGTGGTCCACCACCATACACAAGGGATGAGGTGGAGTCCTTCAAGAATCCTAAGGCCACTGGTGAGTGTGAAATCATTACTATCTTTGTCTGTATGCTTAAAATGTCTCCTCATGCATGCCTTGCATGCAGAAAGTCCAAAAGCATCATTCTTGCATGCAGCATGTTTACACATCACATGTGCATGGAAGTGTCAAGGACTCAATGGCACTATGTGGAAATGCATAAACTCAAAGATAAGGGTCACATGTATGAGGTGTTACAGTGTGCAAGGGACACAGTAACACTTCTTGTGCTGCTGTAAGTATCTACCACATAAAATGAAACCACAATCAAACAATACATCTATACCTCCATAGAGCACCATACTCAGGTGTGAGGGTCTCAAGGCACTGAAGGGAGGGGGTGTGCTGCTACTGATGAAATAGGCAGGTCTTCAGTTCTTTAATGAAGGTAAGATGGTCCTGGTCAGTCGTAGGTGTGCGCCAAGAGAGTTTCATGTCTTGGTGGCCAGGTAGGAGGATGATCTACCTCCAGTGGTGGATCAGTGAATCCTTGGGATGGTGGCTAGTGGGAGGCTGGTGGAGCAGAGGTGGCCGGTAGGATCTGAGAACGAGAGGCGGTTGAGGAGTCATTCTGGGCCCAAGACATGTAGCTGTGTGTGTGTGTGGGTGAGGAGCCTGAACGTGATCCTTTTGTTGACGGTGACCCAGTGTTGGTCAATATGGCCTGTAGAAATGCTGCTGTGGTGAGGGCTGTCGAGGATGAGTTGTGCCGATGCATTTATTATGGGTAGTAGTTCTAAGTGAAGTCTGGCAGTGGTTCCTGTGTATAGGGCATTCCTGCAGTACAGTTGGCTGTTGATGAGGGCCTGGGTGACCGTCTCACACGTTCCGGTGGTGATCCACCAGAATATCTATCGGAGCATGCGCAGGGTGTAGAATCATAAGGATGAGATGACATCCACTTGTTTGTTCGTTGTGAGTGAGTAGACCTGGATGAATCCAAAGTGGGGTGTATGCTCCGTGGGTGTTGTTGCAGTGACCATTGTTGTGGACCAATAGGCGTCGTCCCTGGCGGATGTTGATTTGCCAAGGATGATAACCTCTGTATTGTGTGTCTACAGTTTCTGCTGACTGAGCTTCTTCCATTCTGCAGCGTCTTTCTTTCCTTCATGGAGGTTGTTTTTGGTTGGGGCTGGGTCTTGGGTGAGGGAGAGTACCAGATGGGTGTCATTGGCATAGGAGATTATGTTGTGGTGGTGTGTGCATGCAATGGCGGCAAGGGTGCTCAAGGAGATGTCGAAGAGTGTTGTGCTGAGCAAGGAGCCTTGGGCTACGTGACAGTCAGTGTATTTATACCATGGCTACATGACACATGCTAATTGTAGTACAACATAGATATACCTCCTAGATGTAGGATTTCCTTGTGCCCCACGTGTGTCAGTACTTGCCATTGTTAGAGGGATGCAACAGTGCTTCAAGTCCATCATTAATTAGCACAACATTCATGCAGTTACCTATGCAACTAAAAGGGTCACCGGCAGAATTCCCTATTGACATCAGTACTTCATATGCAATGATGTACATGTGTTTAAATGGTCATTGCATCATTTATCATGCATAGTCAATCCACATACCAGGCCTTAATGCTGGGCTTGATATGACGTCCCCTGTCAAGATGCGTCTACCATGAAAGTGTTGTGCAGTGTGTGTTGCGTTGTGTGAAAACGCAGCACGTATTTACTCCCAAGCAGCACCCCATGTACAAGTGTAAAATGATAGGAGGCGGTGCCCAAATCAATAGCAGTGCACACCTGTGTTTTTCCTTGCTACACAATCCTAATTTGCCCATGTTTCGTTTCCATGGTGCAATTTACATGTGTGTTGCCTTGTGCAGCATACAGGGATGAAAAGGGGCCTGCATATGTGAATGGAGAGCATTGGGTTCATGGCCAGGACAAATGCATTGGAATGCACCATCTCATATGTATTGAGGCCTTACATGTCATCTACATTATTTATCATGTTAGGTATTACGCAACATCACTTAGCATCCCTGTGTATAACCATTGATGATGATGCCACCATGCTTTGAAATTGATGCCCTGTTAACGATAGGCCCTTGACAAAATGTGCCGAAGATTGCATTAATGTGCATGTGTACAGGTGTCAATGTGTAAGTGCAGACTGATGTGGATGTCATTGCTCCATTGCAGAAAACATGTCACAAGATGAGGAGAGGCAGTATTGCATCCGTCTCGAAAGATACCGCCACATCCGGAATGTTGGTCGTTCATTCAGGCAGATGGGACGCCGACATGAGCACTCGCGTGCTGCTGAAGCCTGGACATCACCAACTCCCACTCCCCCATGCAACATGCGGAGCAGGAAGCAAAAGCCAAAAACCTCACACATGGACTCCGGACCAGCAACTGGATCATGTCAAGATCAAGATCCCCAAATGGAAACTGCATCTCCAACACAGAGTGGACCCTCAGGCCTACAGACCTCAGCACCATCAACATCTGGTTTGGTCGCACCCCCAGCTAGTCTTGGTTCCGGATCTTCAAGTGATTCCACTTCTGGACATCCCTCTGATCTGACCCCTGTGACAACCACTGCTCCAACATCTGGACCCACCACTGCACAGCCCCCTGCAACTAAGACAGATAAAGCTGCAGTAGCGCCACCTGAACTGGCTTGTGCGGAAGTCAGACATACAGCAACAGGGCATGCAGCAGCTCCCCCAGAGATCGACGGTGTGCTCCTGATGGCCACAATTGGCAATATTGAGGGAAAAAATGACAATATTGAAAAGGCCCAAAAGGAACTGACTTTGAAGGTTGCGGGCATGCAACTGCAGCTGGCCACCCTGTTGTCCATGGTTGCTGACATGAATTCCACCGTTGACCAAATGGACGAGCAGCAATAAACACTGAGTGAACAACGCCATCACTACTGTGGTCGTTGTCCATGACATGGAATTTCACATGTCAAGTTACGGACCTTGTTATTGTTTACCTTTTTAATTGTTAGATAGCTTTTAGGATAGTTGTAGTACTTAGGAATAGTGTTAGGTTAAGTGTTAAGTTATTAGGAGTGGGTGGGGGGTTGATGTATAGTGTATGTTAAATGTATTTTAAGATGTTTAAAAAAAAATACTAAAAAATAAATCATTGTTTAGTTAGGTAGGTTAATTAGTATGTGTTTAGATTAAGTGTATGTATGCCTGATGTGTGATTATTGAATAGGGGGTGGGGGGTCATCTGTGTGTTGTGTAGTATGTGTGAGGTAGGTAGAGGAACAGTTAGACAAGATAAGTGTAGATGTTAGTGCCTTAGATTAGCTTAGTGTAGGATTTTAATTCAAATTTTAATAAGTGTAGTGTAGTTTACCATAGCTTTTTATTTGTGTGAACAATTTTTGTAAATAACATATGTTTTTCTTTTACAATAAGTCGGACTTGTAGGCATATGAAGTTGTGAAATCAGCTTAGGGTGAGCCTTACACTTGCTGGCCAAGGAATGTCAACAATGATCTCATATCTGAGATTACCGTTACATGTTAGGTATTTTAAGCCAAATGTTCATTACACTATCACTAATTCATACAGGCCAATACTCACCCCTGAGGGACTTTAGGTATTGCGTCTCAGGTGAGCCCATGTGATCAACAATCATGTGTAAAGATTGTGGGACCTCTTTCATGACGTTTTGCCGTAGTGAAGCACAGCAGGCCTTCCTGTTGCGCTACCCTTTTGCAGGATGAAGGGCAGGACCGTGCCGTATCTGCAAGATACTGCGCAGTCCTGTTGTTCTCACCAGCACTGTTGCACAATGTCCTGTTCAGCGCTAACGCAGTCACCTTTGCACAATGGGGCAAGTGTGTCTGCCTTGTGGGGAACATCATACTTGTACAGGAACGGACACCTCTCAGTTAATCAATCATCACAACGGCCTCTTCCTCTTACTGTATGTACTGCATTGTGAGAAAAAGGGAAGACAAGGAGAATTTATCATATTTGTCAACATTGTGCCTTCCTCACGCCTGCCCTGGGTCTGTGTAATTTCTGCACAGTGTCTCACATTTCATGTTCCTATTACATCTGGGGCAGTGTCAAAAGCCAATGGATGTTGCTGGGAAGGCACCCAGCAACACCCATTGCACGTGCCTGTAACGCAGTTCAATGCGTTCAAGGGTCGGATTTGTTGTATGCAGCATTATCCCATGACTATGTGCCTTGGTGATGGATGATGACTATTAGGCAGGGTTAGGCGTCACACAACGTCACAACAAGTGAGGGTCAGATGGCACAAGGGCCGTCATTAATTGGGCCACCTGGTATTGAGACTGTAGCTCAATGTTTGCAGTGTTGTCCCAATGCTGAGGGCCAGTATGACCCACGTCTTTCCTGCAAGTGGAAAATAAAGCTGGTTCACAGGCTGGCTATGTAGATGCAGGGAAATATGAGCATGGCTAGGTCTGTATTGCAGAGGTATGTCTTGTGGGCCTAGAAGCAGATTCATTGGTAGAGGTTTGCTGGGCCAGGGTTGTGGCTGACTGTGTAGGCGTGTGTGAGCTTCTTGAGTGTCAGTATATCTGTATGGGTGTGGATGCAGTAGAGCTCCTGTATGTGCTGGTGGAAGTGGTATTATCATGGGAGCCACAGGGAACGTCTACCTACGGTTGTCTGGACATTCATCATTTTTGTCCTTAGGGAATTTTTGATACTGATATTGAGGGCTTTCACATTGAACAGGCTGATGATGATGGATGTGTGGCTGATCTAATCAATGCATTTGTTGGCAATAATGTTGATGCTCTTGCAGAGTTTGCAGAGGGTGAAGAAGTATGGTAAGGATACTGCTACTATCCGTAATGACATGGTGAGGGATGTGTTCTGTACAATGTATAGTTTGTGTGGCACATATGAGTGGTGAACTGTTTATCCAGCCCAGGGGACCCCCAGGTATTGTCCCATGTGGTAGGGGTTGTTGTGAGGATGATGACCTGTTTTGACAACAAATGGAGATTTGTCCATCTGAGGCACATACTTGTTGGCACATCTTGCATTCATTGTGGTTAGTTGTGTCCTGTGATGTTGGGTACCTTGGAGAGGGAGAGGCAGAGCTGGGTGTATTAGGCGTAGGGTACTATGCAGAGTCCATGTTCACTGATGTTCTCAGCAAGTGGGGCCATGTAGACATAGTAGACAAAGGTACTGAGGGACAGTCCCTGAGGAACTCAGCATCAGTACTCTGTGTGTTGTGCTGTGAAATGTATTAGGCTGAATCATTTGCTCCGGTCTGCAAGGGAGGAGACAATCCAGTGTGGTGTATTACCTTGCCTCATGCCATAGTGGAGTCTGGCTGCTAGTGTGTTGTTGAACATTGTTTCTTGAAATGATGCGATGTATTGTGTATATGGAGTGGCAGTGTGACCTACTTTGAGGATTGTGTGGATGTTGTTGTGTCGTGTAGGAGGGACCTCTTGATGCTGTTGTTTGTCATGGAGCAGGATTGGGGATGTTGTATGTTCCTATGAACATCACTGGTTTATGACTTTGTCTGCAAATGTGTGTGGAAAGATGTGCCTGTGGGTCTTGACGTCTGTTTGGTCAGCAGGGGTGTAACTGCTCTCACCATTTGCAATTACTGTGGAGGTGCATGTTCCAATGGTGGAGGCCATGTACTGTCACTGTTCGTGTGCAATGGGGGATGCAGCCCTGTGGAAGATGTGCTGTGGGCAGGGGTGTGTGGGTGCTCCTTAAAGTATGCCCATCACAGTGTTTGTGGTGTGAAACATGTAGACATGTGGCCACCAGAGGATGGTGTGTAGTGTGGCTTACTTGGGATAAGGTGTTGTGTGGTATGCCTTGATTATGTTCATCTAAGTTGACATTCACTTTGCCGATCTAGTGGTAGGAGACTGTACCAAGTGTCTAGAAAATTCCCGTGAAGTGAGTGAGGGCTGAGCTGGGTCATATTGTTAAATTTGGTATGGAGTTGATGCTTGCTATGGATTGGCATGATGTGTAGAGGATTGTGCCCTTGATGATTTTGCATTTGTGTGGATCAGATGAGTTTGACATTTTGCTGTGATGTTGTCCCTATAGGCGGAGTCTAATTCCTAGGGTTTGGTTGACCCTCAAAGCTAAATCCAGCAGCCTGCACATGAGCATTGTTTGTTGTATGTCCGTGGATACACATGTGACATTGGTGGTGTGTTGTATGTTGTGCTTCAAGGAAGTGTGCAGGCATGTATGTGCATATGTAGTACAACATCTGTAATTCGTAATGATCTGAGTTTGTGTGGCACATGGTGGATAGAGGGATGTGTATCAGTGCTGAGGCAAGCGGCTCTGTGTTGATCTTGCACCAGTGTCTGCACAGGGACTGTGCCCTTGACATGTATATGGTGTGTTTTCTGAATGATGAGAGGATGCATTGGGGCTTGGATCAGGCAGGATGTGAGGGATAGCCAAGGAAAATGTAGTTACCTTGGATGACAATGTGTGCCCGGGTGTGTCCCACCTTGTGAGTTGTGTTGATGACAACCTGGGTATATCTGATGTCGTGGATGTTGTCTAGGAGTGCGGTGAGGTTGAATTGGCAGAGTTTGTTAATGAGTCATACTGGTGTCTGAGCTGTACATAGTCCACGTATTGTAGGTTGTTGTGCAGTCTGTGATCTGCATTGTACTTGGCAAATGTTGTGGCACATCAAGGATGTCTGTATGCAAGGGCACAACATGGAGTTGTCCTGTAGATGACTTTCATACAGGAGTGGACATGTTCGGGACTGTGCAATCACTTGATCATAATGGCATTAGTCTGTTGGAGGCAGTTCCTGGAGATGATGGCAAGGCATCCCTCCATGGTGTTTGTGGCCGTATTTCTGCATGATCTTGTACAAGTTGTGGATTGTGTATGCAATGCCAGTTGCAGATGTGACCCAGGCAACGTAACTAGTGCCAGAGGCTGTAGTTGGCCTCACACATTTATATGCATATCTGTGCACAGGACATGTGTGTAGGAGGATGCAGCTCAGGCACCACTGTGCATTGGCATACAGCTGTCTGTTCATAGCTGTAATTGTCTGCAGACGGGGTAAGGTGCTTGAGCAGTGTCAACATGAGACTGTTGCTTGTTATTTGCATGGTGTCCTGAGCTGACAGTTGTATTATCTTACAAGGTTGCATACATGGAGTGCTGCATTTGTAGTGGGGGTGGTTTTAACGACCAGGCTAACTTGAGCTGGTCTTGCGCATGTTGTGTATATTCACTGATGTGCTTGAACTCTGCACAACAATGGTACCTATATACATAATCCACCATTCAGCTGGGGTCGTGTGTAGGGTGAGCAGCTTGTAGCTGGAGCATGGACGTGTGTGGGTGCTGGATGGACAGGTACCTGCAGTGGCAGTGGCAAGTAAAAGTCAGTGTGAATACAGAGAAAATACAGGGGATACACAACAGACAGGCCAAATTAGCCCTATCAGGAACAGCAGACACACACACCAAGGGCACAATACAGTGAACAAGGCACAGACAGACCATGGTGCCACTGGGAAATGGCCTCATTGGCAATCTACATTGTACTGGTGGTACGGATTGTACCACGAGTGTATTGGGGCATTTCAATTGGGGAATGACATTTCTTGTCTGTAGTTGCACAATAATCTGTGTGACAGGCCTGTACATAAGTACTTATTGTGGAAGTATGGTAGCTGACTCATTTTCACATAGCGATTTAGTGGATTTTCTAACAGACTCCAAGCTTGAAATCGGTCACGTTCTCACTTCTCCAAATGAAAGGTGTAACCGTGCTCAAGGATCAGTGGTTTGGCGAGGCTTTGCCATTCGCTCAGATTCACATATGTTTTAGGACATCTCAATTCTGACATGTAAGTCATCTTGCCATGGCTAATTCCGCAGCCAATTTTGTCCGTCAGTGTGTCAACATACATCTGGCACACTGAGCCTCATCAATGACAGCCTTGAATCACTTTTGAAAAGTGAAAATCGTGACGCTTCAGTGCCACAAGGCATTAAGGCATGAGGGCCACAGTCTTTGCAGCAGCACTGAAGTGTTTGTAGGACTTCATACATGAGACACCATTTGAGTGTTGAGTGATGTTGTTGCAATCACTGGTGTGATGCATGTCCCTATTCCTATGCTTAAGTTAATTGAATTGTCTGCTACTTATCTTACCTTAGGATGTGCCTTTGATGCCAGCCACGTGCTGATGTTTTCCATTTATACTTACATGTGGTATGTCAGATATTTCATCATCACATACATACACCTTGGACTGACCCACATTTATGATTGCGTGCAAGCAGATCTGATTTTACCAGTCACCCCCTCCTTGTACAAACTTGTAGTGTTAGTCATTCCATCTTATGACATCATTCGTTATGTTGAACATTAGCAATGCTGTAGTACACACGTTACTAGTCACTTTATGAACGTTGCCAGTTGGACATTGCATGTTGTGGTTGCAAATTAATGTAAGTGACACAACTTAGCAAGTAGCAAGGTATGACAGGACTCTAATAATCAAGGGACACATACAGTAGGGTTGAGGATGTGCATGCACAGTCCATACATCAACATGACATTTGTGACATGTATGAGTGAGTAGGTTTTTATCGTGTGATAAGGGAGTGTTAACATCATACATTCCCCTCATGGAGGGAGGCCACAGAAAATGTATTGTACATCCATTGACTAGCAGTAATTTGTTTTTCATCATTACTGGGGTACAATGTCAGTAGTATGAGCACCAGACAGTGTATATTTAGTGTCCTGGTACATTAGGTGATGCTAACGCATATTTTTGCGGAGGACTGGACAATCTTCTGAATCTTCTTCATCAGATGTAGGTGTTGTCACAGCTGATGTTGTAATCAGTGGTGCAGTCGACATAGGAGGCATAGACACATCAGGGACTGCAGATGTTGACGGGATTGTACCTGCATCATGTTCCATGCCCATCAGGTAACGCATAAATGCACTGAGCATGACTTGGTGGTTTTCCAGCACTGCTGTAACATCCCGTTGGTAGGCAGCCAAGTTGGTTAGGTATGCATCCTGTTTTTCATTCATTTCTTTAAGTATGTCCTGAATTTCCCTCAGCCTGTTGGCAACTTCAAGGCTGGCACTTGTGTTGGGCATTTGTCTGTGCCTCTGCTGCATGACTTCTGATATGTCTTCTTAATGGCCTGAAACAAAGTACGTGGTGGTGCATCGTTGCTGCTACCAGTTTCCGCACTGCCACTATTGGATGTTAGGCAATGGAGCACTCCCTCTAGGGTGCCTGCCATGCTCTCTATCCCTTTACGCACCTCCTGTGCCAACTGACCCTGTACATCAAAGAATTTAGCGTGTTCGTCGAGTGGTGAGGCTGAGATGATGTGGGAGGTGGCGTAGGAGTGCTTCCATGTTGGGCAAGCGGAGATCACACTGTGCTGCTTTGCGTTCTTGTGCGGGGAGAGGGAGTTTGTATTGATTCTAACAGGTCCTGGAGGAGGCCTGTGTCCACACTTGGTACACTGTCACCGCCCTCATCATCGGATTCAAACATAGGTTCCTGCTCATGAGTAGGTGTACCATGCCCTGAAATGAAAAAAGATGTAGGTTTATGATCATGTCTGACATATGGTCTACAGATGCACAATTTTGAGTCATCTACACTTTTTGACTTTGATGTGTGTCAACATGTCAAAGTTAAAGCTACACATCATCACTCATGTTACCTTAAATGACATGGCATGATTCATTTGATGGAATCAAATTGTTTTTCCAATCACATGGCACATGGCCAGACAGTGCTTGCACAATTGGAACATTCAACTTGAGTGCATGTCCTGATGTCTGTTTTGTTGGTGTATATTGAGGACACATTCCAGCACAGTAGCAAGTCCAAGTGGCATTATGCACTCTATATGTGTGCAACAGGTATCAGGCCACAATTACTGATGATTTGGGACATGGATTTCTTACCATCTCACATCATCCCACCTGTCATAGCCATCACGGCTGTGTTATTTGTGTGTGACCCATTCCTGTGTCATCATGCTAATGACGTTATATTTGGATAATACAGATTGCTCCTGGTATGTTGCTCAACCTACACCCAGCTCCCCCTGTGTGCCCCTGCTGCCGCTGCTGAGTACACACTGGCAGGTGTGCAGAACCACCATATTAGTGTCCCGTTAGTGGCCTCTGTGCAACTATTTCTCACCCTGTTTGCACACCATTTTGGTTTCAGTGCCACTGTTCCACCACCCCATGCACACTTGCTGCTCCCGCCTACCAGCTGCTCCTCCCTCCCACATCCCCATATGTTCCTAACTTTGCTCGACTGTGCAACTTGCGCACCAGAGGCACACCTTAAGCAAGCCAGTCTGCAGCCATCTGCGCCTGTACCATGCCCAGCGCCAGGACCCCTTGTGGCCACTAACGCCACTACACCAGACTCCAGTACTATGCCTGTACCCTCCATGCACTCAATGCCGGCCAATACCACACTTGCTTCCAGGCCACCACAATAACATACACATGGGACCCTTCTCCTGCCGCACATGCAGCTTCACATGCAACTGAGCCACCAAACACCCATGGAGTGGACCCAGCCACCTCCAATGCATTATCCACAACACCCACTCCACACAAAAACAGCCCATGTGGCTCTGGGATCTGCTTGACACCTCCGCCCCAGATGTGTGATTATTAAACGTGACCTGGTGGAACTACTCCTCTGCGACCAACATCACCATAGACATCCCAGACAGCTGCATGTTCAACCGCAGGGATTGCGCTGACTGATTTGGTGGATGAATCCCCATCGACCACAAGTCCACCCTCAAGGTCGGCACCCATGCAGACAACACAATCAACACCGCCAACCACCTGCACTTAAACATCCACACCGACACCCAACACCACCCTCAGAGGACCCTCGTCTACAGCACCCCGACCCTGTGCTCAGTTCTGCAGCTCCATCAATGACCTCGCCAGCACCCACGCACTCACCTCCACGCACTACATCATCCTGTGGGACCTGACCTTACACCTCAAGGACAACAACGACGACAACTCCACCATACTGATCAACAACCTCACCAGACCCGGCTGCAGACAACTCGGGACCGAACCCACACCGCCAGCCACAAGCTGGACCCCGTCTTCTCAACAGGCACCCACGTCACCTCCAACCACACCACTGAACTGCACTCGACCGACCACCGCAGCATCAATTTGACCTTCAATTAATCAACCACACACCACTGCAGACAACTGCTGCCTCACCAATGCTGGGTAAAAGTAAACGTAGAGCAGCTGGTCACACCCCTCAGCCAGAGCCCAAACTACAACCCCACCAACCCAGTCACCAGTGCCCAAAAACTCTGACAGTGTATGTAGGACTGCACCAACACCTTTGCCCCACTCACGTTACCCTCCAACCGCCACGCCTGCAACAGAGCCACCCAGTTCACCGACTACCTCCAGACCTACCAACGCGCATGCCGGAAGATTGAGTGAACATGGCCCACGGACACACACCGCACAACCACACAGTCCACAAGGACGCCACGTGTATACATCACCACCTCAACAGATTGGCAAAGAGCTCCTCCTTCCGAGCCTGGCTGGATACCAATGCACATGACAGCAATGAGGTCTTCAGCATTGTTATTGAACAGAGAAACCCATGCGCAAACGTTAACAACATCCCACCCTCACAAGAAGTGTGCGACTCACTGTCCATCTTCTCACAGCGCACGTTTGGTGACATCGACGACAGCTTCAACACCACTCCACCTCCCCGGCGAGGACCACCAGCGCCAACCGCAGCACCTCCTGGTACTACGTCAACAAGGACGCAACACACAAGGTCATTAACTCCATACACTCTGGATCACCAGCAGTACCATCACCACACCACTTATTGTACGAAGCAGAGGAAGCGATCATACCACAACTACACAAGTTCATCTACATCGTCTTCAATGCAGCAACATTCCATGAAATATGGAAGCACGCCACAAGCAATGCCCTCCTCAAGAGGCACAAGGCACACCCCAAGGCCCTCGAGGACTCACGGCCCATCTCCCTGCTCACGTTCCCAACAAAGGTCATCTAGGTAATCATCAACATGCAATTGGGCCGCAAGCTGGTAGACCCCAACATGTTTGACCCGTCCCAGTCCGGATTCATACGTACATACAGCAGCAAGACAGTCCACATGTCCGGCACAGACAACATCATGCGCCAACTAGTCAGCACCAAGACAGCAGCCCTCTTCCTCCTGGACCGGTCTACCGCCTTTGACATGGTATGCCATCACACTCTGAAGACACACCTCCGAGAATCATGATTCCAATTGAAGGCCCTGGACTGGACCACGTCCTTACTCTCCGGCAGAACCCAGAGCGTCCAGAGCGTCCAGAGTGTCAGAAACCCATCCATCAAATCGGACGCCATCAACATCATCTGCGGCGTACCCCAGGGGTCATCTCTCAGCCCAACACTGTTCAACATGTACATGTCCCCCTCGCACAAGTGGGCCGCCATCACAACCTCTACATCATCTCCTACACCAACAACACCCAGCTCATCCTCTCCATCACCAGGGACCCACACACACCCTGAACAAACCTCCACTAGGGAATGAAGTCCCTCACCAACTGGATGAGGAGCAGCAGTCTGAAACTGTACTTGGACATGACACAGGTCCTCATCCTCGGACCCACACCCTGAGCCTGGGACGACTCCTGGTGGGCAACCACACTGGGAACAGCAACAACACCCACTGACCATGCACCCAACTTACAATACATCCAGTACTCCTCCCTCTCCATGTCTGAGCAGGTCAACACCATCTCCTCCTCCTGCACAACAGCCTCCGCATGCTATGCAGGATCTACAAGTGGATCCCCACCCAGACAAAAATAACTGTGACACAGGCCCTGAGCAGCAGCAGACTGGACTACCGCAACACACTGTACGCAGGATTCCCAGACAAACACCTACAACGACTGCAACGCATCCAATACACTTACGGTTCATTGATTGTCAACGTCCCCCACCGCAGCAACATCATCCCCCAAATGTGAGACCTACAATGGTTCCCCATCAGCAAGTAGATCAGCTTCAAGCTCCAGACCCAGACACACAATGCACTCCAGTAGGCCGGACCAACCTACCTGTACAGCAGACTCAGCTTCTACACCCCCACACGCCAGGTCCGCTCCACCAGCCTCCCCCTCACCACTGTCCACCGCATCCTATGACCCACCTCCAGCAGCAGATCCTTGTCCTACCTCGCCGCCAAGACCTTGCACACCCTCCCGGCCCACCTACGGCAGACCCAGGACCTACTCGCATTCAGAAGACTCATCAAGACCTGTCTCTTTGAGCAGTAGCGGCAGCCCCTTCCCATCAGAGTGGGAGATCCAACAGGTGTTTTTACATGCTGAAGTAGTTGTTCCAAGGACACGGACTTCTGTATTCTCTGATTTTGTTTTCATGCAGCTGTGGTTCATGCAGACTGCGACGTAACGCATTCCTCAATGTATTTCAAGTCTTTGGTTGGTGTAGTCTTAGGTGTGAGAGAGTATGAGCTGTCTGTCATCAGCAATGGATACAATGTTGAGGCTGTGTTTGGTTTCATATGGCGCTGAGGCAGCCCTGTTGATGTTGACAAGGGTCAGACACATAGATGGTCCCTCTTGCATTCAGCATTGGAATTACGTGATTTTAAAGACGAAGGTTGTCAGTCTGATCCTTGGACCTCTTGCTGGGATGAGTGACCCAGTTAAGCGGTGTTCCTTGGAATCCTGTTTCATGTAGTGTAGCAAATCTGTGTGGTGTTAGTCTGTGTTGGAGCACACTCACGGCTCTTGGTCCCGGACGGTGCGGATGTCACCTGTGGCTGTGAATAGGGTGATCTTGGTGCTGTTGTTGATGTGATGAGGACAGGGCTGTAGTGATCCCACAGGTGGCTGTATCTCATGTTGGAGGGGGTGCATTGAGCTGTGACTGGTGTCCCGGTGGGGATGGTAGTATGGCTGTTGTGTTGGGAGAGGTTTGCGTGGTGCTGCCTGTGGCATCGCATGTGTACGGCAAAGTTGTTGTAGTGAAATATTTTACTTTATGGTGAACTTTGTTGGACACTTATCACAGGGCTGTAGTGCCAGGGTGATGTCTGTAGCTTTGCTGCATAGGTTGTTTTATTCATGCAGGACCTTGACGAGTTTGCAGGACTTTCCATTATCTTAGACTATTTTTTTGTGGTAGTCCCTCATTGCGTCCATGTATGTGTTTTACATTTCAGGTGTCTTGGTGTTTATACAGTTCTTACCAAGGTATCTGCTGGTGCCTCTTGCTTCTTAGAGATCAGTGCTCTACCATGCCGTGTCCCTGTAGTGCTGTTTGTTAGGCTTGCAGAGGGTGGCGGTCTGGTATGCGCAGTCCTGTATCCAGGTGTGACTTTCACTTGCAGAAATGCTGGCGTTGGCTGTGTTTGAGACCAGGGTGGTGGTTGAGCTTTGTCAGCAGTGTAGGCATGTGAAATGTCTGCGGGTCATGTTTGCAAAGGCCTGTTGTCATTCTCCAATGTTTTCCATGTATGAGTGCATGGAGGCTGGCTGAGCTGCATCAGTGAGTGACTGTATATCAGTTTTTGCTGGAAATGATTGTGTTTGGGACACAGATGTGCGCATTCAGACTTGCCTTTGGCATGCCTTCAGCACACCATGTACATGCGTCTGCTGTGCGCTTGCACAGCGGCTGACATTGAGTAGGGTATTTGTGAGGTACAATATTCAGTGATGACGGAACACATGAAGACAGGGGTGGGGGCCTTAGTGGTAGTTAATAGACCATATGTGGAGTGTGGGCTCAGATGAGAGCACTGAACTGACTTATAATGGAGACACAAGGGATGAGTGACTGATGTGATCATGCTATGTGTCATTATGGCATGGGAGGGTGGTTAGGGGACATCTAAGATGAGGTGGGTCATGTGCATATTGGCAAGATGACTCAGGTGCCACCCATGATGACCAGAGCAGTAATACCCACTTCCATGTTTGTTATGCAGGCTGCATTTCAGCCTCCATGGCAAACATGGCCGACACTCCAGCATGTGGCCGAATGACTTATCCCATTTCCTATTACCAGTCACACCAGCACTTCACAGCGTTGTGATTGACTCAGAGTAGTGAGCCTGGCTGCCTAATTCCTTTTACGTGACACAAAGGCAGGGTTGCATAGGCTCCAGAGAAATGGGACACAGCTTTGAGGTCAGACTTCCCTCAATATGTGCCCGATTTACAGAACAAACTTAAGACTCATTCCCAAACTTACTACTATTTTGGTGTTCACAGAATGCACTTACTACTTTTGGCATTCACAGAATGAACTTAGTACTTTTGGTATTCACAGAAGTTAGGATTTTGTCTTAAGTCTGTCTTAAGAGAAACTTAAGACAAAATCCTAACTTCTGTGAATACCAAAAGTAGTAAGTTCATTCTGTGAATGGCAAAATTAGTAAGTGCAGTCTGTGAATACCAAAATAGTAGTAAGTTTAGGATTGAGTCTTAAGTTCATTCTGTGAATCGGCCACTATATGTTTTGCAGCACCCACTCACACACACATCCCTGCATCCATAAGACATTCATTATTATTTTCTGCATTTGTTAACTCACAGCTGTCCCCCCCCATTGCCAATGTTTGCCACTGTGCCCCCATGCAGAGCAGGTGCACCAATCTTGTGCCAAAAGGCACATACATATTACCAAAACATGCCATGTCATCACATTCCATTGAATTCATTTTTAATACTAGGCATGTTGCAACTGTAGAGTAGGTGTTGCACAGCGGAGACTTTAATTACACTGTTCAAAGTTCAGTGAGTACATGGCCAAACTATCCTTGTCACCACACACCCAGACCTGAAGCATGAAATTCCTTTATGAACAACAACGACACACACAATGGAGTCAGATTAGTGAGTAATGCACACACCATTTTTCATTGGCAAAACAAATATACACAGCATTTGTTAATATTCTCAACATTTCACCCCCTATTTCTCATGATGTACATCTATACAATTAATAGTTCAGCCATATGTCACCCCATGACACAACCAAATGTTATTATTTGACACATAAATGCACAACATTTTAGATATTTTTCAGATTTGTCACAATTTATTTGTTTTTCATACTGACACACATTACCACATGAAGTACTTACATCACAACATAATTGTGGTCACAATGAGGTATTTTGAGATTATATTTTGGTACACATGCATTGCATTGTTGACATTGTGCAGCATACATTGTAATGGTCATCGCAAAAGACTACGGCAACCATAGTCTACGCTGTTTGCATTTGACTGGCTCAGGTCCACACTGTGAACCAAGGTTTATTCCTCTTGGACACTGCAACAATACAATGTCAGCAACCTCCTCACCTTCAACCCTGTACGCCACCTCACCTGCCAGGACGTAACTCTGCTACAGACATCACCATCACTGTCACTGACAACTTCTGTGTCACCTGCATGTGGCAGCACGACAATCATGGAAGAGGCATTGTAAACCCATACACTGGTACACTCAGAATTAGCAGGCACTCTAATGTGCCATGGTTGACCATGTACTACAACAACTACATTATTGTGACCAGGCCCATGCCCATACTCAGCAGCACACTCATGTGCAGGACACACAGGCCATGTGCCCCATTCTCCAACACCATTGTTGACCTCATTGCACCCCAGTGTGTGACATCCACAGACAGCATCCCTCTCGATGACCTCCAGTTCCACCTCAGCAGGTTAAGTTACCTGACCAACAACATCTCCAGGGTAACTTCACTGACATCAGACACAAGCATCAAGGGACCTCAACATACCACTGAACAGGACACGGTTAAGTACCTGTACTACGGCTGCAGGTACTTCTGATTCAGGTCTGACTTCATACTCTCCTGGCACTACCATCATTGAATGCATGACATATGTGACTTGACCAGCAATCACCACCGCCATCCTTGCACCCTCTTGCAGCTGGAGCAAGGGCAGTGCATGACATCTCATCCACTCCTTGTGCAAAGACAGTCCACCAATGCTTAAATACTTGTGACACTACA
Source organism: Lissotriton vulgaris (assembly GCF_964263255.1). Lineage (NCBI taxonomy): Eukaryota > Metazoa > Chordata > Amphibia > Caudata > Salamandridae > Lissotriton > Lissotriton vulgaris. Next base: position 1,444,552,713 of record NC_141691.1, read on the forward strand.
GCACACAAATAGCACTGTTAGGATCTCTAATGACACCATCATTTCTGCACCCCTCATGAATGTACTTGCATCCCTACTTACCCCCTGCCTCATGGCAGACATGTATGTGGGCAGTGCCATTGGCATCGTCTGCCACTATGCATTGCTGGAGTTGCGGCATGGTTGTGCATACACTGACATTATGATTTGTAATGGATCAGTCATTACTTGAATCATGGAGCAATGTCCAGTGGGTACTGTACATCCATGCTAGTGCAAGGGGGGACATGGTGAGAAGTGTTGCCTCACTGTCTTCTTGCAGCAACAATTTTCATGGTTGTGCCATAGGAATGCACACAATATTGTTGTTGTTGCACATTTGTAGAGTGTATCTTAGTCACAGGGCAACCCTGTAACCTTGTTTGCAGCGCTGTCCAGTACCAGTCCCATGCATATATGTTGTGCCACGAATTGTCACCTTCCTTAGGGACATGTATGTTGTGGCTTTACATTCCGGGAGCTATTGTGCATTTGCATGAGTTTGCTTGTTTCTCTCATGTCTGTGACAGCCTTGCTAATCTTGCAAGGTGCAGTTAGTTAACTTGTTAGCATTATTTGGATACGTAACGCCTACTTTGCATGTCATTGCCATAGTTTTGTTGGGACATGCAATGCCATTGACATAGAAGTTGCTATCACTCCTGAGCATTTGCTCTCATCTGTATGCTACAGCTTGCTAATGCGATTAAACATTCTTGGCACTTAAGCTACACAAACAGTGCTGCATACTCGCTGCTGATCCATTTGTATAAATAACTATGGTGCATATTTGCTGGATGTTTAGCAGCTGGACTGCGCCCCTTGCAATATAGGTGTGCTGCAGTGCATGCATAGGTACAGACCATGAATGGAGGCCTTCGGTGAGATGGTGCGCATTCCTGCAAACTATTGATGTTGGATGTTCTTTCACTGCAAGAACACCATTGGTACACTTATGTTTTTCCCATGGTCGTGACAACATAGATGTGCTGTATTCACTGTATGTCACTACATGTTGTTATTCATGTTATATTCGTCATTCATCCAGACGTAGCTGGTCAGTGCTTAAGTCATGCATTCATGTGAGGAGCATGATTCAAGTACAGCAAACCTTGGTGCAGGCCTCTCCCGGGGGCACTGCCTCACCCCTATACCTACCATGATGCAGGTGTGAGGTACTGACACAATTGCCAGATGCTAATGTATTTCCAAAATTTGGATGGATTGCACAGCACCACTACTGATATTTTTGTTTGGATGTGCAGACCCACCATGCATACGTTATGCATGATGCTTGTGTAATGTGGCACAGGGCTTCACATGCTGAGTAACATTCCTGAGTACTTTCCCTTACATTTGCAGATGATGAGGCTGAAACCCTCATGCACAACGTAGTACAATGACAGAATGTGGGCCTGCATGGGGTGGCTATCAGTAGGGTCTCTTTATTGGTGTCACCTGTCCTTCACAACGACCGAGGTGCAAAATGCTTGGCATGCGCTTACCCAGGCAAACTTGCACCATGTTGCAGGGGGTCCAGCGGTGCAGGGGATCAGTGTTTGTGTGCATGGAAGGGACACATTCCTGCATGATGCAGTCATCAAAAGATTTTTCCTCTTTCTATGTGTCCACTTGGATGCAACAGCTATATGTTGGGTATATCAGAGAGGGAACAGTTCATATTTATTCAGGTTGTGCATGCCTTACACAGACCCTGAGGATGCATATCTTTGTGGCGCAGCGTAATAGTTACAGTTTGACTTTGCTATTGGACATTGTCAATTGGACATGGATGTTTCTGGGTACACCCCCAGCAACAGCCCTGGAATTGCGCTTTCTCACACTTTAATGTGGGAATGATGCAATGACATGATATGTTGTACTATGTAACATGGCTGTCTGTGGCCTATTATTGTGGGTGTGGCACATTGTGCCACCACTACATGATCAAAATAACATCCTGCCAGCACAGTGGTGGCAGTCCAAGTTATACAAGTGTTAAACTCGGTCTGTTGCAGGATGTTGTGTGATTGGTATTTCATGAGGGTAGTTGTATATTTGCACCTGTGTGTGGCACTTGTCAGGTGTAGCAGTGGGCTGGGACTTCACTTTAGAAATATGTTTATACTTTGACAGGGGTAGCTGTTTACCAAATGTGACATCTGCATGTCCCTGGTACAATACTTTTTGAAGACACTTCACAGTTCATGACATTGCATGGCTTCTCTTTCCACAACACGTCAGTAATTGAGCCAGCCACCTTAGTTTATGCACTGTAAAACATTACCTTCTTTGCACATTTCCCCTTGTAGGGACTTACCCTGTGTGTCTTGCGGTTCCTCAGGCTCTGCACTGTCCTGTCCTGGAATTCCTACCACCAACTCGTCTGGGATGACCGCCGCAACCCGCTCCTCAAGGTCATCCAGCTCTTCCTGCTGTGATGGTCTGCCTCCTCCTGTCACTGTTGCTTCTTTGCGGTTTTTTGCCTTTTTTTCTTTTGTCCTGCGCTTTATGTCATTCCAGCGTTTCTTAATGTCAATGACTGTCCTCTTAGATTGGGCCACACAGTTGACCTTTGTCAATATGGACTGCCAAATGGCCTCTTTTTTTGATAATGGCAACTTGGAACTTGCAAATGCTGGTGCTGGTGGTCTGTCACCTCATTGATGAGTATGTCGTTCTCCTCAGCACTGAAATGTATTTTCCTTTTCTTCTTTCCATGTGTTTCTCCCTGTGTTTCAGGCTGGGCATCCTGGCTGCCATGTGGAAGGTTCCCTTGACTGCTGCTGTGTCCTTCACGCTCCATGGTAGCAATTCTTTTGCTTTGCGGGAGAATTAGGAGATGGAAGCGTGTATTTTTGGCGTTTTCCGGAATCTGATGCAACGTGAAAGTGGCGCAGCGACGCGTACACTTGCGTCAGTACCGCGATTGTGGCTTACGGCACTTTTCCAGCACTTGCGTGACTTTCTGGTGCATCAGGACGGTAGCGTCTGCGTCACTTTTTTCCGACTTTCGGCATCACTTGCGACATGATGCACCATTGCATTAATCTGACGCATCCGCGTCGCAAAATTCTGATGCAGCGCGTCGTACGGAATTGTGACGCATCCCTGCGCCTAAATGAGGGCCAGGATACATAGATTGCACTTGGCATCTTTGTCACAGACTGTTCCGTCCGCAAAACTCAAGGCAGTTAGTCCCTCCCTCTTTACTCCCTGACCACGCTCTCCAGCACAATGTAGAACTATTTCCAACAAATACATTGTTTTGGCAGTAAGGAAAGAAAACATAACTTTCCTAACTGCAGGGTAAGTTAGAGGACATAAGCTGGCTGAGTGAGTAGACGTATTACTACAGAATTCAATTGGGATGTCACTGATCATCATCATGTACCTAAGCTTTGGCTTAGTCACTGTAGTTGACAAATGTTGAGAGGGGAACATTTGAACAGGCAGAAATCTCTTATGGAATACATGAAATATCTATCACCAAATGCCATTTGAAAACTGACAAACTCCATTGAACGGGTGCCTCCATCTGTGAAAATAGCCACACATTAATGTTTGATCCACCAATGCTTCAGAACGAAACCAGAGCACTCTGCCGGTTGCTACATACTCCTTTAATCCCCAGTTGGATGTGTTTTGGCAATAACTGCCTTTTTCAACACTGGTACTACCCCTTGGATCATATGACAGATTTAAATACGACCTCATTTACTCCAATTGGATAATTTGTCCTTCACAAAAAAGCAGATTATATATTTTACATTGTTCTACACCTTAACTTCAGTAGTGTTTTTTAAGTGGGTTCACGCCGCATAATACACCCACCTGAATATTTGATCCACCAATGCTTCAGAAAGAAACCCAAGCGCAAGGTTTGCAGCTAATCTCCACCCTTACACCACCACTCCCTCTCCTGCCCTGCCCTGCTCTGCCATGGCACTAACAGCCTGATTCATCAAGCCTAAATCGGCTCGCAAAGGGTCAGATTCTGAGAATCTGGCCCTTTGCGAGCGCTATTTTTGCATTTGGGATTCATCATCCCAAATGCAAAAATCGGTAATTGCTAATTCGCTAAATTGCGAGGAATTACATTTAAGGAATCTCTATTTGAGATTCCTTAAATGCAATTCATCAACCATTTTTAAATTGCTAATTAGCAATTTCGGGCCGCTATTTACCGAGAGGTCAGACCTCTCGGTAAAAAGCAAAAACTTAGAAAAATGCTTTTAAAAGCATTTTTCTGAGTTGCATGTTGCACACACACATGTCCTTTGGACATGTGTGTGCGCAACACCTGTTTCAATTTGAATTTAAGGGGTGCTACAGGGTGTCCTTTGGACACCCCTGGCACCCTTTAAATCGCTATCTTATTTGCGAGTAGCAAATTGCTAATCGCAAATAAGAAATACTCCCCATTCATTCCTATGGGCCTTTTGGCCCATAGGAATGAATGGGGAGTTATTCCTTATTTGCGATTAGCAATTTGCTACTCGCAAATAAGGATTGTGTAGGAATCGCTATTTATTTAGCAATTCCTACATGAATCCCGTTTTGCAAGTCCTTAATAGCGATTCCTTATGAATCGCTATTAGGGGCTCGCAAAACTGGAGATTGATGAATCAGGCTGTAAGTGGTCCAAAGAAAACTAAAAGATGAAATAGTAGAAAGAAGAAAGGTAAAAGTAAAGACTTAAAGAGAAACCCAAAAAATTAGAAAAAGTCATGAAAAACACAAACAAAATGACAAAAACATAAAATATATCAAATTAAAAAATACACACTGATGCAATAAAGGAAAATGAGGGGTGGATGAGTCAGATAGGGGGAGGATTGAAAAGATTAAGGGTAGATTTAGAAACATGCCCCAGTAACATGCACAGAAAGCAGAGAATAAAATGGCCACACCCATGCGAACCGAGTGGTGTGGTCTGCATATAATTTCAAGAGCAAGAACTTGCATTGTGTTGCCAAATTTCAAGAACGTAGCACAAATGTGCACATTGAGCAGCTCAGACTGCTCACAGAATTCCGCAAAGTCTTGCTGAGTTGTAGGGGCACTTAACAGAAGTCCGCTTAGCAGGACTCCAGCAGCTCTGCCCAAGCCTAGTCAAGAGCCATGGCTGCAACTCATATCCTTGGTCACCTGAAAAGGGAAACAAAGCAGCAGTCAATGATTTTGTACATTGTTACGTAGACTGAACTGACCATGTGTGATATGTACGCAAGTAAGCTCATACACATTTCTTTCACTGTTAAGACATATTTGTTTCGTACTGTTGACCATTGCTTTACACATGTATGTTCAACTTCTAGGAGTTGTCCATGATGTGAAACATTTAACACATCTACATGCTGACTTTCATGTTTAGGCAGTAGATTGCTATGATATGTACTTTTAAATCTTCTTAGCAGCTCTATGTTATTCACACTCAATATGTGTTCAAAGTAACAAACTTGTTATCATCACCTCTTGATCTATATAGGTTGTGACAATGCAAACATGTTTGAAACTCACACATACATTTGTCTTTTATCACATATGATGTCCTTGCTTGCCTACATGACATTTGCACAGCCTTTGAATTGTTTACTAATTTCAGCATGCCTGTTTGCTTAGTAAATGTGAGCAATTTCGGACATGTGACATGGATATTTAGTTTGCTTTTTTACAAACATCAACCAATGCTTTTTGCGTGGCAAGTTGTCATGATGAACTTAGATTGATACATATGTATTGCGATTTTTTTTTCTTCATATAAGACAACATGATGTAAATTTAGGTAACTTTATACTACAGAACTGTATACAGCAATTCCAGTTTTCACTTGTATGTATCTGATTTTGCCTTGTAGTTAGTTATGTACTTATATGCCTTGATGATAACATCTTTTCAGTTTGGAGTCCAGGTTGAGCAAAGATGGCGTGTGACTAGCTGGTGCATCTCTTACTGTCTCCCCCATTGTCTGATTACAAGGCCTACAATTGCTGAGGCTGAGTCTAGCTGACTGCTTGCTGTGGTCATAGTGTTTGGGGCTGCTCCGTCTGATCGCTGCTGAAGTTTCCTGTCTATACTGCTCCTCTTTCAGCTTCAGTCTTTGGTCACAGCAGAACTGGAGAGAACACCTCATTTTTTTGACGACGAGCAGGGGAGGAAGGACAGCGAAGACATGGGCCTCAGGACATGCTGCTGGTGGTGTTGTGGTTATGGAAAGCAGTCAGCCCGCAACTGTCAGGACTCCTCCACAGTTTAAACACACAATGTCAGCCATTCTAAACAGGAAGACGTTGTTCAGCAAGAGAAAATGCCCAAAGAGTAATGAATGGTCTTATTTGGTAAAGGAACAGAATTCTAACATGGCCGCCATTGTGACTGAAGAGGTTGCATTCTAGACTTTGGGCAAGTGACAGGTGTTTGAATCTAACTGAAGCACACGAGCGCAATAAACCGCGCGCTTCACTGAGGAAGAATTCAGAGACAGTTGTGTTGTTACGCATCTGTACAATTCATGGAGATTTCAAGTAAGATTCAGTAAAGAAATGTCGCCACATTTAAGAATGGAGACGCGTGTGAAGTTCCGACATTCGGACATTTGGAGATTTGAGAGGCGTTTGCTTGAGAACCTCTCACCTTTCGTCAGCAGAGGCATTTCTGGAATTCTAGTATCAACGAAATTCCTGCAAGGGCAGAAAAGAAGAGATAAGTGAACAAGAGACTTTGAAAGATTATGACAAAATGTTTCCTGTGTAAATAATTAAAAAGCCAGCTTAAAAAGTATAATACTACATACTTACCAGTTTGAACGTTTTTCCCAGAAGATGTAGGAGTAGGCTTGGGTAGACTCACTAGAATAGAGAAGGAGAAATAGTAGTTAAGCACTGAGTTAAAACAACATTGTATATTACTAGTTAAGAGCTCTTTAGGTAGAGTAGTTAGGAACACTAATTAGAAGAGTTTAATAAGGCAAAAGACAATACCAAGAGGATAAATAAAGTCGCCTGAAGAAGTCAAGTAGATAAGAAATAAATTAGCTTAATTAATAAGATATAGAAGCAGTTATTTCAAATAATAAGCATAGTTCTGTTTTTAGGGCGCTCTTCATCAGAAGAAATAAGAGACACAACACACAAGAGAAAAGAGGTGCAAGATAACTGGATTAATAGGTAAAGATAATAGAAGAAGAGTTATAGAGAGAGAGAGTAGAGTATTCAGGTGATGTGATAATTCTTTTCTTTCCTTTGAAAATATCTCAGGTTTCTCTGAAGTTGGGTCTGCAGGCAGATTTAACAAGAGGAGCAGTAAGAACAGTTCCAGTGCAGTCTCTTCTGTGCATCTTTATTATTTTATCCACTCCCCTTTCCCCCTGTGGGGTTTCCTAGAGTCAGGTTTCATAAACGGGCTCTGGAGAATCCTGTGGAGGTAGATGGGAACAAGCATCTTCTGTTCCTGTGCAAGTCTGATAGTAAAAGGTACGTTCTGACAGCAACCTCTGGTGAGCCGAGCATGGAAACGAAACAACACATGGGTTTTGTCAAGCCGAAACGGGAAACTGGAAGGAAGAAAGCACAGTTCAAGGCAATAAATGGTTTGGTACAGACAGAAGGTAGGTCCACACAACCCTCCGTGGCTGCTTTGTTTTCTCTACCCTTGGAGGTTGACCCCCAAAAAAGTAACTCAAAGGTTGAAGAGTACTGTGGCTGTAGGATGTCAATAGCAGAAACCATTGATATTTGTGTAACTAATGAGGGTGTTGTTAGTGTAACTAAAGAAAGTGCGGGAACAATCAAGGCAGTATTATTATGAGCAAAGATTCTCTTCCCCCGACAGTATTAGCAAAGTGTGGGCTGCCTGGGCCATCTTTAAATAACACCCCAAGTCGCACCAACATGATACCTGGTGATCTCTCAATGCAAGGAGCAGATGGAAACAAATTGGAAAGAGAAAATATGGACACTGGCGATATGATGCCCAGCACACCTATGAACCCTGAGCCAGTCATTACCAACCATCACCAATGGGGAGCCCTCTCCCCAAACTTGCCTGGAGAATTGTCTTTACTTTAACTGATGAATACCCTTCTTCTAAGGACAGAACCTCTATAAGCAATGATGCTTTGTCAGATTCTAATAGTTTCACCTCAACAGGTGATTTACAACTGACCCAAAGGAAGAAATCTTCAAAGCAAAAAAGAAAAGAGAGCAAATCGGGGGCTAGTTGGCAACAGTTAAAATGGGACTATTCAGATACCCAGATAATTCTTCAGGAGCATGGCTTAGACAAAGGATGGTATTTGGTACACTGGAATACAGACCAAAGAAGCTTTACTGACTAACATCTTGTTATCTATTAAACAAATGCAAGAGGAAACCCAGAATGATAGTTGTAGGACGAGAATCACCTCTAAGAAGCTACAAGCAGGGATCCGGAAGCTTAATAAAACGTGGGGAGAGATTGCTGACCGACTGAAAACCATTGTTGTTCGAACAGATTCTATTGAAGTGGAGGTGGAGTCCTTGAAATTGCAAAACACCACTCAGGGAAGTTTACATGGTGAATTTATTGAAAGGCGCATTCCCTGATCAATTCGAATGGGATTATGATTTGGAAATTCAGTGAGCCTATCAATTTCCTTTAATGTTGAAAAAACATCCCAAAATGAGATGGAAAGGTCTAGAGCTGTATTGGTGTACTTTGGCAACTTCTTGTTGAGGCAATTTGTTTAAGATCAGGCTCGTCCTAATACTCAGAAATTAGTCGATGGAGTATCATTATTTGGCAAACCCAATTTTGCACATATTGTTCACCCCTTTCCAAAAAATTGGGGCATAGGTATTTCATCAAAATCTAGCCAGGCTTAAGATAAATATCAAGGGATCCACTCACAGCTTCACCTCCGAGATCCAAGCTTAAGAATACCTAATGGAGATCAGTCGGGAAAATGGGGGCCGCAACTTCCCAAAATGAACTGGAGTATGGTAACTGTTTTGTTATTTATCCCCTATTGCATGGAGCCCGATGGAAGCCAGCCAGGATGACGGGCCAGTTTCAAGTCCGTTCGGCTGTATCATAATCAGGTGGTCGGAATTGAAACTGATGATGTCGGTCATAAGGCCTCTGACCACAGGTCAGAGGCCTTACAACCGTCATCTCAATAAGCCCCAGTGTGAGATGACACAATACTTCTCACTGTGGATTATTTGCTTCTTCCATTGCAGGATTAGTGAGGGAATGAAAGAATGGGACATAATTGTGTACATGTTGGAGTATGTTATTCCTAGTATGTTTACCTGGCACACTTCTTCCATGACAAGATCGCAACCATATACCAAAACTTTGAGCCCAAACTACACCCACAGACTTCTTCTACCGATTCAACTTCACTAAAACTGACTTGAAATACAGACTGACCACCTGGACACTGATCTCAACCCAGGACACTCCCTCCATCATGTAATCCATCCACTCTGGAGCTTACAGAGATTCATGCACAAATCACTTCTTAAGTCTCGACAACCAAAGGATCCGCGAGGAACTCACCACCCAGCACAACACCTCATTTATCACCACAACATTTACAGAGACTTGGAAGAACACTAAAGTCAGACCACTACTCAAAAAATCATCCACCAACCACAGCAAACTTAATAACTACTGCCCAGTCTGCAAGTTACTATTCCCAGCCAAGGTACTGGAAAAGACAATTAACAGGCAACTCAAGACACACCCAGATCAAAACCAGGTACTCGTCGTCTCCAAATCCGGCTTCTGCAGAAATAAAAGCACCAAGGCTACTTTGATCACAGTCACTGATGACATTCGAAACCTCCTTGATCAAGGAAAAAACAACAACTCTGATCCATTCACATGCTGATTGAAAGACTACACCACAACGGCATTCAAGGGGACGCACTCTGATGGTTTGCCTTCTTCCTCACCAGTTGATGTAGAGGGTCCACTTACCACCTTTTACCTCAGAATTAAGCATGGGCGTAAAATCCGCTTCGTTCGTGAAATTTGCGAATTTTTGGCAAATTCGCGATCCGCGAATCTCGCGAATTTGCCCAAAAATCCGCAAATTCGCAAGCTGTGGATTTTTTTGCTTGGGTGCGCTTGAAAAATACAATATCGCGAGCGCTGCGTTGACTTACCGTGATTCTGAGTTCGCCGAGTTGTTTTTCCTCCCGGTTTGCGTGTGCTGCCCATTTTGGATCTTGTTGCGTGATGGCACGAGAGTTTTTCGACCGCAATTACGTCATTGTGGCCTGCCATCTTGCAAAGCGAGAGTTTGACAACGCGAGTACGTCATAAGGGCCCGCGATCACGCATCTCGGGAGTAAACAATACCAAACACGTAGATGCGGCGCGCAGCTGACTTCCTGCGGGAGATTTGAACAGCTCGCTTTCCCGAAATTGCAAAAATTGCAATTCTGCACAATAAATCCACCGCAGGCAGCATAAACCTTCTGAAAATGATGATTTTGATCAGAATAACTCCTCAGATTGACATTTGGCTGCACTTTTTGGTGCAAGGAGTCCATTTTTGGTGGGGAGGGGGGAAAAGGAAGTGCTCCAGAGTCTCCAACTTCCTGTTCCTGTCCAGCAGGCTCCTCCCAGTGCTTTGTCCATGTCCTGGTCACTTTTCATTTGGATCTGGAGCTGGAAGGTTTACTTTTTGTGGCTGCTGCTGAATATTTGTATTTGAGGACTTTTGGTTTGGATCACTTTTGGATTACTTTTGGATTTGAGATTTTACAAGTAAGTTGGTGTTGTTTGCTTGGGGCATTGCAGTTGTTGCAACTACAATTGTTAAACTTTTTCGCAACTTAAAAAGATGTATAGTGTGGGTAGCCACAGTATGCAGTAGGCCCAGGGTTAGTCATGGGTGCATGATACAACTGTTTCTGTGAGTTTTGTTGAACTTAAATATCATTTATGTCATGGAATTGAATAGCTCACTGTTATATGTGGATTTTTTTTTTATTTTGTGTTGTGTGTAAAGCCACACTAGCCAGTGGACCAAGTCTTTCTGTGGGGTGTCTTGAATTTAAACATCATTGAGGGCATGGATTGCATTGGATTGTGGTGATTTTTGTGTGTTTTTCGACTTTTTGGGGTGTTGTTGGGGCCTGGCCATGTGGGTGGGGCCAATTTTGAGGCCTGGTCCAGGCTGGGTCTGGCAATGTAGCTGGAAGTCAAGGGCCCATTTTGAAGGCAGGCAGTGTGCTCAGGCCTGCACCCAGTTTGCCTTGCTTTCTTCCAGTAGGCCCAGGGGTAGTGAGTGGTGCATGGGCCAAGTCTTTCTGTGGGGTGTCTTGAATTTAAACATCATTGAGGGCCTGGATGGTATTGGATTGTGGTGATTTTTGTGTGTTTTTCGACTTGTTGGGGTGTTGTTGGGGCCTGGCCATGTGGGTGGGGGCCATTTTGAGGCACGGTCCAGGCAGGGCCTGGCCAGGTGGCTGGGGGTCAAGGGCCCATTTTTAAGCCAGGCAGTGTGCTCAGGCCTGCACCCAGTTTGCCATGCTTTCTTCCATTAGGACCAGGGAGAGTGAGTGGTGCATGGACCAATCTTTCTGGGGGTGTCTTGAATTTAAACATCATTGAGGGCATGGATGGCATTGGATTGTGGTGATTCTTGTGTGTTTTTTTGACTTTTTGGGGTGGTGTTGGGGCCTGGCCATGTGGGTGGGGGCCACTTTGAGGCCTGGTCCAGGCAGGGCCTGGCCATGTGGCTGGGGGTCAAGGGGCCATTTTGAAGCCAGGGAGTGTGCTCAGGCCTGCACCCAGTTTGCCTTGCTTTCTTCCATTAGGCCCAGGGGCAGTGAGTGGTGCATGGACCAAGTATTTCTGTGGGGTGTCTTGAATTTAGACATCATTGAGGGCATGGATGGCATTGGATTGTGTTGATTTTTGTGTGTTTTTCGACTTTTTCGGGTGTTTAACTGATGTTCCTCTGGCTTACATTGCTTTTAGGTGCACAAGAGAACCACCAGTGCCAGGAAGAAGTCCTGCAGCGGTGTGTGCAGCACAACGTCATGTGACGTCACGTGTGGCCACAGACAAGACAACTCTGCAACTTGTGCAACTGCGGCCTGTTCTGACATCTGAAGACGATGGGCCCAAAGAAAGGTTGCCGGAGCGCCTCAGCGAAAGAATTTGCCAGTGCCACTGCCAGTAAGAAGTAGCAGAAGAAGCAAGTGGCACCACCTACCAAGGAGACTGGTGGGCCCACCGACACCTTTTTTGGTAAAAAAAACCTACGCCTGCAGCAGCAGCGGTGTCCGCCGGGGACCAAGCTGGAAGCAGCACCTCAGCTTCATTGGGCTCAGTGCAACCACGCCAAGTTAGGTTCAAGACCATGAGTGTTGCTGAGGCAGCCACTTTACTTTCTCAATCACCATCGACCAGTGATGCCGGCTCATCACAAGAAAGTACAATCCAATCTACGCCGGGTGCAACTCAGCTGATGAGTGTTCAACAACCACAGCCGCAACGACAACCACAGGGGCAACTAGTACAAGCGCAAGTACATGGGCAAGGAGAGGCGCAAGGATAGGCGCAAGGAGAGGCGCAAGTAGAGGCGCAAGTAGAGGCGCAAGTAGAGGCGCATGGAGAGGTGCATGGAGAGGTGCAACTAGAGGTTCATGGAGAGGCACAACTGCCTACAACAATTGTTCCTCCAGAAGTAGGGGCATATCAGGAAATTGATATTCAAGCGGAGGTATCATCCGAGGAAGCCACTCCTCCTGGTGATGGCCCATTGTCTTCCAGATCCCCAGCAAGAAAAAGGTCAAGGAGGGCTACTACTACTACTAAGTTCTTCTTCAAGACCCCTTCATTCTGATGACCTTGATCTTGATTGGAACCCTCCAATGCAGATTGAGGCACGCCATGAGCCGATAAAGATAGCTAAGCCTAAAGGAACGTTACCGCAAGGCTTCCATTTATGAGTGATGACGACGAATAAGAAGTGGTGTCTTCTGCTGCTGATGAACAGTCTGACGACAACCCAGTCATCACAGTCCTCACTCCAGCCCCAGCAGGCATGCAGCACACAGACATTTTCACCCTATCCCGAATGGCTGCTGAGTGGGATGTGTGCGGCGTGGCACTGGTACCACCACCAACGCAGTTAGCTACAACACCAACACGACCTACAGCTTCCATATTTTTTTGGCAGAATGGTCGGCAGGGACCTCCATCCAGCTCGACCTCCATTAGCTCAAGTAGTGGTGCTGTAAGTGAACAACAGAAACAAATTCAGCCACGCCCATCCTCCACTTCATCTGGCATTGAAACTCAAAGTAGCACCTCCACCACCAGCAGACATCTCCAGTCCCCAGTTTGGGGCTTCTTTACCATTAGCTAAAATGCAGAAAACATGGTTGTTTGTTCGATTTGTAAAACATTAGTTAGTCGGGGTAAGCTTGGTACCAACTATGGTACCGGAGGCCAGAGAGGTCATCTCAAAAAACACCACTCTATTGAGTGGGAGGCGCACCTAAGGAAGATCCAGGAAGCCAAAGGAAAAACAAATCCAAATGTGTCCATTGATATTGCATCTGATGATGACGAGGGGCTGATTGTGCAGGGGCAAGAAGCGACAGACATTTTTTCTGGTACACCCAGTACCCCTGGCAGCAGCACTGCAGTGGTATCGCCCACACCCTCTACCCCTGCAACATGTATGAGGCACACTAAGAGTCTGGGAGAGACACCAATGCGAAAAAGTACATCATTGAGCCTAACTGGTTTGAAGAAGTCATCATCATTATCATCATCATCACGTAAACTTATCCAGCCCACCATTCGCGAAATGTTGTGGTCGGAGGCGCCATTTGAACGCAACCACCCAACGGTACGTCTGTATAACGCAAAGCTGGCTAAAATGTTAGCGCTGGACCTTCTCCCTTATTCTTTCGTGGAAGGGGTGGGTTTTCTAGAATTTGTGGCAACATTCTGCCCTAAATGTAAGGTTCCTAGCCGGGCCTATTTTGCCACAGTTGCGGTTCCAGCACTACATCAAGATGTGCTGGAGGTGATTGGGGCAGCTTTGCAGAAGAGTGCTGTTCACACTATTCACCTGACATCAGACATGTGGACCAGTTGCCAAGCCCTTGATTACACGCGCATCACTGCACACTGGGTCCCTTTTGCAGGGGTTAGAGACAAGTTATCTAAAGGTGTTGACAGTGCCACAATTTTTCAAGCTAGTCGGAAACAAGCAACAGTAGCCATGTTTGCCATGGAGAAAACTCATACTGCACCTAACCTTTTGGAGGAGTTTAATAGGAAGGTCTATGAATGGTTGAATACAAGAAATCGCATAGTTGGTTATGTTTCCACGGATAATGGCAGTAATATAGTTAAGGCCATGCAGCAAGGTGACTATTTCAGAGTGCCGTGTTTGGCGCACAGTATTAACATCGTGGTGCAAGATTTCTTGAAAAAAGAAAACACAGTCAGCAAGTTACTGACCACCTGCCGAAGAATCTGCACACATTTCAGCCATTCTTTTAAGGCCCGGAAGGAGCTGAGGAGCATTCAACATGAACGTAGACTGCCAGTCAAAGGACTCATCCAGGAGGTGGCAACACGTTGGAACTCAACCTTTTACATGCTTGAGCATCTGTCTGAGCAGTGGGGGGTAATAAATCATTATGTCTATAAACTGGGTTCTACTATGAAAGACATGAGGCTAGTGTTGGAGGAATGGAAGCTAGTTGCAAGCCTGACAGACATGCTTCGTCCTTGTGAGGTCTTCACGCATGAAGTCAGCAGGGAGGACTGTTCTTTGGGCAAAGCTATCCCATTGTTGGTCATGCTAGAGCACCAACTGAAGGCGGTGTCTTCAACGTTCCAAGATGATACTGAAAAGCAAGACGCATATCAGTTGGTGGATAGCGTATTAAGCCGCCTAGTTGCCAATGAAAGGCTTAAAAACATACATACAGAACAACATTACATTTGTGCCACTATTCTGGATCCACGGTACAAAAAGGCAGTGGCCAGCAAAGCATTCATTCCTTTTGATGAAGCAGATGATTCAAAGTACAAACATTGACAAGCTGTGTCAGCCACTCGGTTCGAAAAAGAGCGGCAGAAAATTCAAGGAGCCGGCAGAAGTACAACTGAATCAGCAAGCCATCCGGTGTAGAGTTCCACTTCTGAATCTGTGGCCGAAGGGAGTCACTTTCCTTCACAGCCGTTAACGACATTAGCAACCGTATCATCATCCTCACCTACACCAGGCCCAGCCATAATATTGTCGGAAGCGGATTGGCTAACTCATCAAGGGTTTGCTCGTTCCAGTGCTGCAAATGCCACAGATGGTACGCAAAGTGGAGCAACCGTGGAGAACCTTGAGTCGATGGTGCAGGCCTATCTGGATGACCAAACAGAGGTCTTTGATAATCATAACCCATTGCTGTATTGGTATAGGAAAAGGCCTCTATGGCCACTGATCACCAACCTGGCTCTAAATTATTTGTCTTGCCCACTAGCAAGCGTGTCTTTTGAACGTGTTTTCAGTGCTGCTGGTGCCATTGTAACTTCAAAAAGGACCTGCCTCTCGCCCAAAAATGTGGAGAGGTTAACACTGATCAAGATGAATCAGCACTTCATATCACCAGATTACAAAAAACGTGAATGCACGCAGGAAGGAGAGGACACTGACTTATGTGACGGAAGTTCTTCTCTGTTAGCTGACCTACTCCCGTCTCAATTCATAGAGTTTGAGGACGAGCTCTACTTCCCTGACACAGAGGCATGAAAATGACTTCCTTTCTTTTCGTCCTTATTCACTTTTATTCCTGTGTGTCTTTCTTTGTTTGCAACTTTTACCACAACAAAACTCTAATCACCTAATCACAAGTCCATCAGCAGCACTGTCTTCATCTTATTTTCCTTATTGATTTGAAGGTGCCGCAATCTGCATTCCTGAGGTTCTCAAGTTTACAACTCAATCATGCTCCTCTATCCTCCTCCTCCAGACTCCCCCTATCAATTTCCCTCAAGGCAGATGGATGGATTACGAAGAATAAAGAAACTTTGTCTTCGTAGACGAGTCCCCTCAAATGGGACTGAAATTACTGACTGACTACATGCTTGCTGATTGCTGACAGAGTTACTTCTGAAATTGACAGGAGAGGCTGCCCTGTGGGCCCTCACTTTCCAAAGAAGATGCGGACAAAAAGTAGAACAGGTAATGAATAATGAGAAGATGGCATGCAGTGGACAGCAATGGCTGTCTGGCTCTGATGAAACCAATTGCTGTTTGTTTTTTGTTCATAAAATGAATCATATGTCTTGTCTTAGTTAATATTTAAGCTTTTACACAGTAATTGTAGCTCATGTCTACTACTTTGTTTTTTACCTTGTTTAATTCAAATTGTACTTCAGGGGCCACTATGTTGCATTTCCCAATATGCAAAATGCCCTTGGAGTGGACTCACTTGCCAATATACCATGATGATTGATTGAATAATATATCTTTTTTCTTTACAGTCACTCACTGGGATGGATGGCTCATCAGCGTCGGTTTACGGAAGAACTATGGCCAATTTGTGTGTGGCAAACAGGTAACTACTACAGCAGAACTACATGTCTGTCTATTCGTGGTGTGTAGTGGTCGAGGGCGAGGCAGTGTACTGTTGTTGTTATGCCAGGCAGAGTCCACTCCACTCCAGACAACAGTTCATGTAAAATTGGGGCTATGTGGCTTGCTGCATACAAATAGATATGCTTTGTCTGCATGGCCCTGCCTCAAGCTTGGGCCAAACATTTATTTATTTATTTGAACTTATAATGCGCAACAGCTACCCGCAGTGGGTTTCCTGGCGCCAGGGATAGACAAAAGAAGAAAAGAAGACACAGCACAGTGCAATGAGCCAGCTAGAGCAAAGCACAGATCTACTACAAGAGCAGGGTCTTAAGTTTTTTCCGAAAGCAAAATAAATCAGTCTCTGATTTCAGGGCGATGGGTAGTGCGTTCCAGGATTTGGGGCCTAGATAAGAAAAGGACTGGCCCCTCATCTTTACAAGTTTAAATCTTGGAACAACAAAATCGCCATTTGCAGAAGATCTCAATGTGCGACTGTGTTTGTAGGTTTGGACAAGACTCTGTAGGTATTTTGGGGCCGAGCCCTGCTTAATTTTAAAGAGATGACACAGGGCTTTAAATTTGATACGGCTCGGGACCCTAAGTCAATGTAGTTTGCGAAGAGCCTGTGAGGCCGAAGATCTCCTCGGTATATTACAAAGAAGTCGGGCCGACAAATTTTGCACCACCTGAAGTTTGTTGATGGTTGAAGTGTCAGCACCGAGATATAGGACATTTCCGTAGTCCAGGCGGGAGATTACTAGCGCCTGGACAACGGTTCTCTGGGTGGCACGGGGCAGCATCCATAAGATTTTCTGGAGCCATCGCAAGGTGGCAAATCAAACGGAGGCCACTATCTCTGCAGCCCTCCGTTCGCTACACTGGCTGCCTCTCCATAAGAGAATTATTTTTAAAATACTGATCATTGCCTTCCGTGCCTTCAACAAAACCGGCCCTAAGTACCTCTCCAGACGCTTTCCCCACTACACCCCCAGCCGTTCTCTCCGCTCGTCTCTGGACAATCTCATCCTCCCTGCCAAATATAACCTAAAGACTAAGGGCGGCAAAACCCTAAGCTCTCTGGCCACTAAAGCATGGAACAGCTTGCCCAAAACTCTCCGACAACAGACGCTTGAAAAACCCTTCAGAAAGCTCTTAAAGACCTGGATTTTCAACCTCTCCGATGATTACGCCAAAGCGGCCATCTAAACCCCCCTTCAACCTCAGGATTGGCCACTCAGGATCTTTAGCGCCAAGATGGTCCCTACGGAGCGAACGTCGCCCCAGAGATCTTTATTCTTCCCCAAGATGACGATCTCGGTCTTGTCACCGTTTAACTTGAGGAGGTGCTGCTGCATCCACTCAGCGACACGCGACAGTCCGACCTTCAGGACCGATATATTGCTGCACTCACTGCTGGAAAGGGAGAAGACAATCTGAGTGTCATCGGCGTATGAAAATATGGTCAGCCCGGCGTCCTCCAGGATGGTAGCCAGGGGTCTAACATAGATGTTAAATAGTAGAGGGCTGAGTATAGACCCCTGGGGAACGCCATACGCCGATGAACAAGTACCAGATTCAGCTTTCGTTGAAAAAACCTGGAAAGTGCGCTCACTTAAAAAGGAGGCCATCCAGGCTATCTACTCCCAGGGACCAGAGAGAGTTCAGAAGGATGGAATGGGACACAGTATCGAACACTGCACTCAAATCCAAGAGGATGAGTGCAAATGTCTCCCCGCGGTCGATACCGTGCCGTAAACTCTCCGTCACCCCAAGGAGCGCGGTCTCGGTGGAGTGGTGCGTTCGAAAGCCGGACTGGGAAGGATGTAAGAATCCACAAGATGATTTAACTAAGTGTTAACATGCCTTTCCAACATTTTTGAAAAAACAGGCAACAAAGATATGGGTCTAAAGTTAGCGAGATTGGACATGTCTGCTCCTGCCTTCTTTAGGAGGAGGACAACCATCGCATGCTTCCATTCCTGTAACACATGAGACTCAATTAGAGATGCATTAAGCAGTCTCATAAGAACCCGCGGGGGTTCCAGGTCCAATAGCTTTAGGACTTTCTCAGGTATTGGATCACGAGATGATCCAGATCTAACACTGTTCAAGCAGGAAAGGAACGAGGTATCATCAAACAGTTGCCAGTTTGTGATTCTCGCCCTTGGAAGGGGTCGTTCAATCACCGCAGTCTGTCCTAGTCGGGGTTCAATTACTGCCAGGGGAGTACTCATAGAGTCATATATGCGCTCAACCTTGGCAATAAAGAACTCAGCAATAGATTTGCATTGAGCTTCTTTCAACGCTGAAGGAATCGGGACAGTATCCGCTCCTGTTAGCTTCTTGACAACAGAGAAAAGAGTGCGCGGACAGTTCTGTGCTTGCGTCACTGTACTCACAGTGTATGCAGCTCTCGCAATTTTGCATTGTGAGTGATACCCCTTCAAAGCTTCTTTATAAGCAGCTTTCCGAGAAACAGAGTAAGAATGCCTCCATTTCCTTTCAAGGGCCTTGCAATTGGCTCGCAAGATCTTCAGATCAACAGAGAACCAAGGTGCAGGGGGATGGTGAGACCTAGAATGTTTCGGCGTTAAAGGGAGAAGAGTAGGTACAGCATTTGTGAGCCAATGTGATACTGCGGTGTTCAATTCCAAAACAGGAACATCAATGTCAGGGCGAGTATTTGAAAGGTGCTGGTTTAACTTCGTAATATCAAGTTTTCCCCACCGACGGATTAATTTGCCCTTACCGCAGCCACCCTTTACCAGGCTCTTAGCATGGGGTAAGGAAAAGTGGACTGCGAAGTGGTCAGACCACTCCAGCGGGCAGGCACTCTGTGAACAATCAAAATGAAGGTTGGAGAGAATAGGATCCAATTGATGTCCAGCAAAATGAGTAGATCCAAAGTTACGCAGCGAGAGATTCAGAGCTTCAAGATCAGATAGGAAGTGCTTGCTGGTAGTGCATGAAGGATCTTCACGGTGCAAATTAAGATCACCTAAGATGGTGAAATTTGCAGCCCTGAGAAGTAAGGGAGCTATAGTCTCGGCAAATGAGGACGACCATGTGTTGGCATTGCCGGGAGGGCGATAAACTAGAAGGCCCGACAAAGTAAGTTGGGGATTAATTGCTAGTTTAAAAAAGGCAGCTTCACATCCGGATAAGGGAAAGGCTTCAAACTTACAGCTGTAAGTAGATTTAAAAATTATAGCAATGCCCCCCCCCTTTTCCGGAGTCTCTGTCCTGCCTCACTATAACGTAGTTATTAGGAACTGCGATGGCAATGTCAGGACCAGAGATTATATGGAGCCAGGTTTCAGTAAGAAATATGGCGTCAGGCTGCTCGTCAACGATGAAGTCATAAATGTTTTGTTTATGCTTCGGGAGGGACCTGCAGTTAATACTCCAAAACTGGAGGGGAGGGCAGGTAAAAGGAGTTTTTGCGACCCTCCGTCTACCTCTTGTTCGAGTATGACTCATTGCTTTACATATGGACATTTTACCAGTAGAAAAATTACAGCCTGAGCATTTAAAAGTATGAGTCGGTAAAATGCAGGAAGTGCAGGCAGCATATATGGGAGGGCGTAAACATTTTAAAACCTCACCGGTATAAGAATAGATCCCGAAAGACACGCAGCAGGCTGCCGAGCTTGATACAGGAGTGATGGCCCCTGGGCCCGTTCCGGCGCGGACGGGCGCAGACTGGCTGAACTCAGGCGTAACTCCGGCGGAAATCCGGCGAGCCCGCTGCGCGTCAGCATGACAGCCTTAAATAGATGTCTAGCGTCCTTATGACGACTAGACCGTCATCAAAGATGGCGCCGCCAGGCGTCCTTCTCTCCCCCAAGATGTCCTCCAACAATGGGAGTAGATGAAGGGACCCACCAAAGAAGCGGTGCTGATAACGAATATCGTGCAAGCAGGTGGGGCGAGGAGTTAAAAACAGGGGAAAGGTAAATTAAAAAAAATGCACCAAACAGGAAATTTTAAAATATCGCGGCAAAGCTCGCAGATTTGCGCAAGTACGTGTGACACGCTTTAGTTAAGGTTCATGCAGCTGGTCTGTTCTAAAAAGACTGGGCAAGTGATTTACCTGCCTTAAATAGATGTCTAGCGTCCTTATGACGACTAGACCGTCATCAAAGATGGCGCCGCCAGGCTTCCTTCTCTCCCCCAAGATGTCCTCCAACAATGGGAATAGATTGTGAAGGGACCCGCCAAAGAAGCGGTGCTGATAACGATTATCGTGCAAGCAGGTGGGGCGAGGAGTTAAAAACAAGGGAAAGGTAAATCAAATTTAAAAAAATGCACCAAACAGGAAATTTAAAAATATCGCGGCAAAGCTCGCAGATTTGCGCAAGTACGTGTGACACGCTTTAGTTAAGGTTCATGCAGCTGGTCTGTTCTAAACATCCGTTATGTTTGCGAAATTTGCTGTTTTCGGTTTTTCGTGAATCTCGCAAAATTAACGAAAATTCGCAACTTCTTGAGCGGAACGGATTTTTGGCTCATACTTGCGGCAGGGCCATGCAGACGGTCAAGGCAGGCACCACTAAATGAAGCATCCTGATGTAGCATACCTAGGCTCTTTGACACAGACAGACAAAGCATATCTAGGGTTTAGGGTTCAGTGCGATTTACTAGGGTTTTTGGGTTTAAGTTGGTAGGGTTCCCGCTGAGTCTAGGGCTCAGGGCCCAATGCATGCTCGTTCATAATGATGTTGGCAAGGTTTTAGGGGGGTTTGGCGTTCTTTGGTCCAGAATTGGCAGAATTTTTGCCTTTTTTGGTGTTTTGCGGGCACGTGTGTTTGGGTGAAAAGTGAAAACTAGTCGTAGACCTTCTTCTTCTTCTTCTTTTTCAAAGAGCGCAGTGGTTCGATTTTGTTCAGCCTTGCTGAGATTCTTGGGAATCGCTGGAACAAGTGTCTAGGCAAGTTTCAAGAGGATCGAAGTAGTGGAAGTGCAGAAAACAGCAATGTTTTGTGAACAACACAATTTGCCATATTTTGGATATACCAGTATTGCATGTTTTTGGGGGGCTGTTTGGGGGTGTTCTAGATTTGTGGGGGTGGGTCGGGGGGCTTGGAGCACTGCTGGGTAAGTCTAATTTTGATTGCAAGTAGTTTGAAGAAAATCCACTGTGGAAAAGGGGGGTGTGGGCCTAGCTGCAGACAGCGTTTTGGCACAATTTAAACTGAGGCCTAGCAGTATTGCGTGTTTTTGGAATGCTGTTTGGGGGGTTCAAGGTTTTTGGGGTGGTCCGGGGGGGTCTGGGAGCACTGCTGGGATAGTCTAATATGGATTGCAAGTGGTTTGAAGAAAATCCATGGTGGAAAAGGGAAGTTAGGGTCTAGCTCCAGAACGCGTTTGGAGTGATTTTGAGGTAGGCCTCAAATTTTCTAAGTGTGACATTTTCCATGTTTGCTTTTGGCCTGTTTGGGGGGTTCTACTTTTTTTTGGGTGGGTTGAGAGGTCTGGGGGCAATGCTGGGAAGGTCTAAGATCGGATGCAAGTGGTTTGGAGAAAATCCATGGTGGAAAAGTTTTTCCTTTTTAGCTCACTTGCGTCTTTTTGGGGGGCTGTTTGGGGGGGTTCTAGGTCTTTGGGGGTGGTCCAGGGGGTCTGGGAGCCCTGCTGGGATAGTCTAATTTTGATTGCAAGTGTTTTCAAGAAAATCCATGTTGGAAAAGGGGAGTTAGGGCTTAGCTGCAGAGCGCGTTTGGAGTAATTTTGAGGTAGGCCTCAAATTTTCTGTGTGACATTTTCCATTTTTGCTTTTGGCCTGTTTGGGGGTGTTCTACTTTTTTGCGGGTGGGTTGAGGGGTCTTGGGGCAATGCTGGGAAGGTCTAATATCGGATTCAAGTGGTTTGGAGAAAATCCATGGTGGAAAGTTTTTCATTTTTAGCTCACTTGCGTGTTTTTGGGGGGCTGTTTGGGGAGTTCTAGGTCTTTGGGGGTGGTCCGGGGGGTCTGAGAGCACTGCTGGGATAGTCTAATTTTGATTGCAAGTGTTTTGAAGAAAATCCATGGTGGAAAAGGGGAGTTAGGGCCTAGCTGCAGAGCGCGTTTGGAGTGATTTTGAGGTAGGCCTCAAATTTTCTGTGTGACATTTTCCATTTTTGCTTTTGACCTGTTTGGGGGTGTTCTACTTTTTTGCGGGTGGGTTGAGGGGTCTGGGGGCAATGCTGGGAAGGTCTAATATTGGATTCAAGTGGTTTGGAGAAAATCCATGTGGAAACATTTTTCCTTTTTAGCTCACTTGCGTGTTTTTGGGGGCCTGTTTGGGGGGGTTCTAGGTCTTTGAGGGTGGTCCGGGGGGTCTGAGAGCACTGCTGGGATAGTCTAATTTGGATTGCAAGTGGTTTGAAGAAAATCCATGGTGGAAAAGGGAAGTTAGGGTCTAGCTCCAGAACGTGTTTGGAGTGATGTTGAGGTATGCCTCAAATTTTATAAGTGTGACATTTTCCATTTTTGCTTTTGGCCTGTTTGTGGGGGTTTTACTATTTTGCGGGTGGGTTGAGAGGTATGGGGGCAATGCAGGGAAGGTCTAATATCGGATGCAAGTGGTTTGGAGAAAATCCATGGTGGAAAAGTTTTTCCTTTTTAGCTCACTTGCGTGTTTTTGGGGGGCTGTTTGGGGGGGTTCTAGGTCTTTGGGGGTGGTCCAGGGGGTCTGGGAGCCCTGCTGGGATAGTCTAGTATTGATTGCAAGTGTTTTGAAGAAAATCCATGGTGGAAAAGGGGAGTTAGGGCCTAGCTGCAGACCGCGTTTGGAGTGATTTTGAGGTAGGGCTCAAATTTTCTGTGTGACATTTTCCATTTTTGCTTTTGGCCTGTTTGGGGGTGTATTACTTTTTTGCGGGTGGGTTGAGGGGTCAGGGGGCAATGCTGGGAAGGTCTAATATCGGATTGAAGTGGTTTTGAGAAAATCCATGGTGGAAACGTTTTTCCTTTTTAGCTCACTTGCGTGTTTTTGGGGGGTTGTTTGGGGGGGTTCTAGGTCTTTGAGGGTGGTCCGGGGGGTCTGAGAGCACTGCTGGGATAGTCTAATTTTGATTGCAAGTGGTTTGAAGAAAATGCATGGTGGAAAAGGGGAGTTAGGGCCTAGCTGCAGAGCACATTTATAGTGAGTTTGATGTAGGCCTCAAATTTTCTAAGTGTGACATTTTCCATTTTTGCTTTTGGCCTGTTTGGGGGGGGGCTACTTTTTTGCGGTTGGGTTCAAGGGTCTGGGGGCAATGCTGGGAAGGTCTAATATCTGATGCAAGTGGTTTGGAGAAAATCCATGGTGAAAAAGTTTTTCCTTTTTAGCTCACATGTGTGTTTTTGGGGGGCTGTTTGGGGGGGGTTCTATGTTTTTGGGGGTGGTCCAGGGGGGTCTGGGAGCACCGCTGCAATAGTCTAATTTTGATTGTAAGTGGTTTGAAGAAAATCCATGGTGGAAAAGGGGAGTTAGGGCCTAGCTACAGAGCGCGTTTGGAGTGATTTTGAGGTAGGCCTCAAATTTTCTTAGTATGACATTTTCCATTTTTGCTTTTGGCCTGTTTGGGGGATTCTACTTTTTTGCGGGTGGGTTGAGGGGTCTGGGGGCAATGCTGGGAAGGTCTACTACTGGATGCAAGTGGTTTGGAGAAAATCCATGGTGAAATAGTTTTTCCTTTTTAGCTCACTTGCCTGATTTTGGAGGATTGTTTGGGGGTTTTTTAGGTTTTTGGGGGTGGTCCAGGGGGTCTGGGAGCACTGCTGGGATAGTCTATTTTTGATTGCAAGTGGTTTGAAGAAAATCCATGGTGGAAAAGGGGAGTTAGGGCCTAGTTGCAGAGCGCGTTTGGAGTGATTTTGAGGTAGGCCTCAAATTTTCCGTGTGTGACATTTTCCATTTTTGCTTTTGGCCTTTTGGGGGTGTTCTATTTTTTTGCAGGTGGGTTGAGGGGTCTGGGGGCAATGCTGGGAAGGTCTAATATCCGATGCAAGTGGTTTGGAGAAAATCCATGGTGGAAAAGTTTTTCCTTTTTAGCTCTCTTGGTGTTTTTGTGGGGCTGTTTGGGGGGGATCTAGGCTTTTGGGGGTGGTCCGGGGGGTCTGGGAGCACTGCTGGGAAAGTCTAATTTTTATTGCAAGTGGTTTGAAGAAAATCCATGGTGGAAAAGGGGGGTTTAGGCCTAGCTGCAGACAGCATTTTGCACAATTTGAACTGAGGCCTAGCAGTATTGCATGTTTTTGGGGGGCTGTTTGGGGGGGTTCTAGGTTTTTGGGGTTGGTCTGGGGTTCTGGGAGCACTGCTGGGATAGTCTAGTTTTGATTGCAAGTGTTTTGAAGAAAATCCATGGTGGAAAAGGGGACTTAGGGCCTAGCTGCAGAGCGCGTTCAGAGTGATTTTAAGGTAGGCCTCGAATTTTCTGTGACATTTTCCATTTTTGCTTTTGGCCTGTTTGGGGGGTTCTACTTTTTTGCGGGTGGGTTGAGGGGTCTGGGGGCGATGCTGGGAAGGTCTAATATCGGATGCAAGTGGTTTGGAGAAAATCCATGGTGGAAAAATGTTTCCTTTTTAGCTCACTTGCGTGTTTTTGGGGGGCTGTTTGGGGGGGTTCTAGGTTATTGGGGGTGGTCCAGGGGATCTGGGATCACTGCTCGGAAAGTCTAATTTTGATTGCAAGTGGTTTGAAGAAAATCCATGGTGGAAAAGGGGGGTTTGGGCCTAGCTGCAGACAGCGTTTTGGCACAATTTAAACTGAGGCCTTGCAGTATTGCGTGTATTTGGGGGGTTGTTTGGGGTGGTTCTAGGTTTTTGGGGGTGGTTTGGGGGGTCTGGGAGCACTGCTGGGATAGTCTAATTTTGATTGCAAGTGGTTTAAAGAAAATTCATGGTGGAAACAAGAAGTTAGGGCCTAGCTGCAGAGCACGTTTGTAGTGATTTTGAGGTAGGCCTCAAATTTTCTAAGTGTGACATTTTCCATTTTCGCTTTTGGCCTGTTTGGGGGGGTTTTACTTTTTTGCGGGTGGGTTGAGGGGTCTGGGGGCAATGCTGAGAATGTTTAATATCGGATGCAAGTGGTTTGGAGAACATCCATGGTGGAAAAGGGGGGTTTGGGCCAAGCCCTATTTGCAGAGAGTGCTTTGGCATGGTTGAAAGTTAGGCCTAATAGTAGTATCGTATGTTTTTGGGGGGCTGCTTGGGGGGGGTTCTAGATGTTTGGAGGTGGGTTGAGGGGTCTGGGAGCATCGCTGGGAAGGTCTACTTTTGTTCTAAAATCGCAGTTTACATTTTACAGGGGAAAGATCCGCAAATTTCGCCCACACTTATTTATCCTTGAAAAGGAGACTCAGAGTAGGCACTTTCAAAATGATGCTTTGTATGTATTGTAATACTGTTGACTCTGAAAGTGAAAGCGTTATTTTTGCACTACACAGCGTACCTTATTTTTTTTTTGTCTGTGGTGTTTTAATATCACTTCCTGGATTTCCATCAACAATTACAGGCCGGCTTTTACCCTGTGCAATGGCAAAAAGGATGAACTCAGGCTTACAATTAGCGACCCGCAATTCAGCATCCGCCAGGCAGGCAGTGGACAAGGTGTCTTCTGGTCCCCAACATTGATCGACGGAGCGTCAGATGGAATGGAGGAGTAACGCGAAAAAGAGGATTGGTTGGATGCACATTCCCAAATTCAACAGGACAACTACAGTTACTGTATCCATCTTCCTTTCTACTTATCTTTTAAGTAATGTTATAGCTCTGAACTTCTATGAGTGTGACTCTGTGCATTTGTTTGCTCTCTGCTTAAATTCATCCCTCCAGCCATTGTATACTTTTGTCTTTGCTATTTTTTAAACTAATTTAATGTACTAAGTGGTTCTTCTCTTTGAGGGCAGATAGGCAAGTGAAATTGCGTAAATCCTCTTCCAGTTATTTGGTCTTATCCCTTTTTCTATCCTCCTAACCCGTCTTGATAGACCTATCTCCACTCCCCGAGCATTAGGAAGAAACTGGAGTATACTCTCCCAGACTTCTCTCGAGGAGCGTCTTAAAGATAGCAGTCCGCTCCCTGCGATGAATCTAGATTCTCGCATCAGCAACCTTAACAAATGGATCTGCGAGGCAATCGATGCACTGGCTCCTCTAAGGCCGATAAAAACCTTCAGGGCCTCACCTGCAGCCCACTGGTACTCAGACGAATTACGTCAACAGAAATTCCTTTGCAAAATATTGGAAAGACGCTGGAGATCTGGGTATTTGGCGGAGAGCAAACTGAAGTATCGCAGCGCTCTTAAAGAATATCAGGAACAGATCATTAAACATAAAAGAGGCTTCCTAGCCGAGAAGATCAATAAAGCTAGCAACATCCCGCAAGAGATCTTCTTAATTGTCAGATCATTTAGCGACCCTCAGGCTTTGATCCGACAACAGCCCGCCTCTCAAGAACTCTGTTCCTAGCTGTCTAAATACTTCGAGGATAAGATTGCCCAGATCTATGCCTCGTTTCCTATCAACGAGAATATAGGGTCTACAGTTGATCCAACTGACACAAACTACTCTGGCCCAGTCCTCGCTGACTTTACAGTGATATCTGAGGAGTCTTCCTTACAGGAATTACTCAGATGCAGGTCAGGATCCCCAGGGGATCCCTGGCCAGTAAAACAATATAAAGCCTTGGCATACTTCCTCAACCCCTACCTCAACCCCTTATGGAATTCCTCTTTGAGTACGGGCATTTATCCGGAAGTTTGGAAACAGGCTTTCCTTGTTCCTGTTTTAAAAAAGGCTAACTTAGATCCAGGTAATTCTGCTAACTATAGACCGTTATCACTCCTTCCTGCCCCTGCCAAGATACTCGAGCGACTTGCCTACCAGCAAATTGCTGGTTTTATCAAGACCCCTTGCCTTTTCCATGACTCCCAACATGGCTTTCGTAAAAGCCATAGTACTTAGTCAGCCCTTATCGAGATGGCGGACTCTGTCCGCTGGACGCTAAACCGAGGATCAAGGGCAGTGTTGGTGCTGCTGGACCTATCAGCAGCATTCAACACCGTCTCCCATCCCATCCTATTAAAAAGACTGAAGGCCTTGGGAATCCATGACAATGTCCTAAAATGGATTGGCTCTTTTTTGTCAAATCGTTCACAACTGGTTCATACCCCCCCTTCATTTCCACTCCCAGGCCATTGAAATGGGGCGTCCCTCAGGGCTCGTCTCTGAGCCCTCTTCTTTTTAATGTTTATTTTTCCCCGCTAGCTGATATGATTTCCAAATCCGGCATTAAAACTACATCCTACGCCAATGACATTCAGCTGCTTTTCACTTTTGAGGACCCATCTTCTTCTTCTTTTGATCCACGCAAATCCTGCATCAGAAACATTGCTCACTGGATGGATCTTAACTCCCTAAGATTGAACGCAACCAAGACTGAAGTGCTTTTCTTTAACCAGCCCTCCCCTTTAGATCCTAACATTTGGTGGCCGGAAGATCTGAGTCTAGCCCCCATCCCTAAGGACTCAGTCAGGAATCTTGGAGTTCGCTGGGACCAACAGCTGTCTTTAGGCTGTCAGGTTCAATCAGTCTCCACCGCTTGCTTTTCCAAGATCAAAACCTTAAAAAAAACGTATCAATTATCTGCCTTGCGCCAATAGGAAAACAATTGTTCACGCATTGATTATCTCCCACTTGGATTACGCGAATGGACTTTATTTAGGATTCCCCTCTGGCCTTTGTCACAAACTCCAAATGGTCCAAAATGCTGCAGCTCGTTTGATTGGGGGCCTCTCGCGCCGACAGCATATATCTCCACACCTCCAGGAACTGCATTGGCTACCCATGAGCAAACGCATTGAGTTTAAAGCTATGACATTAGCTTACCGCTCCACTCAGGGCAAGGGGTCTGCCCATCTTAGATCCTTTCTTCACCCTTACTGCACCTTTCGATCGCTTTGTTCCAACTCCAAATGCCTATTGGTTACTCCCAGATTTAAAAAAATCTCATTCTGGTGGCAGAACATTTGAGTTGGTCGCTGCCCAATGATGGAACAAGTTGCCTCTATACTTGCGCATGAGTGGAACTGAATCGGAATTCCGCCGCGCTTTGAAAACCTTCCTTTTCTGCCGGTAACTGCCTGTCTTCAGGTTTCTTTCTTTAGGGATCTCATCAAAATCAATTAGCACCGGGACACCCCGTTGGGGTAGCTGCGCGCTTTACAAAAGACACAATAATAATAATAATACTGCAGCCCTGTCCTGTCACATTGTTTCCTCTTAGTTAGTACATTGTAAAAAGTACTACTTACTTTTCAGTAACCTATCCATTTAGCAAACAACTTCATGCATGCAGTAGTGCATGCACTTCCTTTATGTCCCTTAAAAGATTTATGGATAGCTTTGTATCCAGAGATTTGTTTATCTTCATTTATTGTTTGTCCATGCTGTGGTTTTTTTTCCCTCTCTCCACAAAACTTTCCCCACAAACCCCATTCCCATCCATGTTTCAAACCCTAACCCTCTTCCCCCGGGCGGTGTGGTTTTCATTGAGGTATGAGTAAATTACAACAATAATTCCACACACTTGCTGGGGAGTATAAGGTGCAAGCAACCTCCTCAAATCAATTTTAAGGCAGATAGATAAATCCTAGGATATTGTAATTCTTGTGAAAAAAACAACAATGAGTATTTTAAAATAAATTCTGAATTCATGCCCACCATTGATTGGATCCATCGTCAACATCATCCTCCTACATGTCAAGAAGACTTGTTGTTATGCTGATGTGTCACTGTTCTTGTTGCAGCCATAATCATCCATGCAATTCTTTTTTCCCCATACTTATCTTCAGCATTGCTTAGGCTACTGTTCACTCTAATACTGCTCTCAGGCCACTCAATGTCTCATTTTTTACTTTGTTTTTCATATGCTGCTACTGCTAGTGTGGTACCACTCCTACTAACACCACAACAACGGAATTCTGGTCCGGGATGGCGTAATCACTATTTGCCATGCATCCAGCGCTCTGCCTAGCTCTATTCTCAAACACGAATCACAGGTAAGATAAGCATTTTGGGGAGGTAGAATAATGGGTTAGGACTCGGAGGAGAGACTGACAGTAGTACTAGTAAAGTACAAGTAGGCCAATTGAATTCACTAACTCTGTTAGGCGCACTTTAGAACATTTTTGGATGTTTTAAATAATTCATGCTGGTAAGTTTGAGGTAACCAAACGTGCCGTAACCCCCACCCACCACCACACAAAATAAGATCAACACGTACACTATGTTGAAGTATGTAAAATGGATAATGATATATTTCCCCTAACAAAAATGAACTAGTCCCTCCCCTCCCTACCCCAAACAATTATCCATTTCAAATAGTCCAGTAGTCCCAAATAATCCCCAACTCTCGATTCCCACCCCCGATTCCCACCCCCCCCAACAGTCTTCAAAAAAGGGGCAAGGGACACAGTCACTTCCGGCGGTGTCTAGACAGGCAGTCCCGACGCTCCTTGCGGAGATCCCAGAGCTTTTTTTAAGGTCGTCCACCTTGCGCTCCAGGTAGTCCTCTCTTAGGCTTAGGCAGCGCAGGCATGCCTTCCAGGCTCTGTGGGGGCCAGCTACTGGTGTTCTTGCAGCTGAGCGGCGGCGGGAGCTGTCCGAGCACGGTGCCGTGCTGGAGGCTGGTGGACACAGGGGCAGTGCTGGAGGAGGTTGTTGACGCCCCCTCCTCCTGTTCCCGAGCCCACAGCCGGGAATATTCCACCTGAATGGCCTCCTGCTTCCGGGCCCTGGCCCGGACAGCCATCTTCCTTCCGGTGAGCTTTTTGGGAGCATCTATATGAAGAAAGAAAGAAAAATAATGTAACCAATACTCTTTAACAATAAGACAAAATAATTCAACATATAGTTGTCTCACAGTAACACTAGCAATTTGCAAGCACAGTTTAACATTTTGGCATGTATCTTTCCGCCGTCTTTGTAGGCCTGTAACAGTGGGAGTTTCAGGAATTCTACTACAAGGCAGCACTATGGACACAATACATAGTCAGAGAGTACACCAATATTCTTCTTTTTTTTTCTCTACTTTTGCGAAAGAAATTACTTGTACGTGAACTTGTGGTAGCCGGCATAATGCCAGCTCAGTCAGCTTACACCCAAGAAAAAGTGACACAAGCCATGATGACGCAGACCTGCATGCATTACTTTAAGCAGTACATGCAGGTGGGGATAGGGAAGCTCTTACTTTTGTATAGGGGTGGCACTGGCCATACTCGGTTACATCAAGGTCTACTGCTCAATGTAATTTGTATTTTGCACTGCCCCCCCTGGGCCTTCAGTACTACAAAAGGAAAATGAAGATTATTTATTTCTGATCATGTATCCAGCCGATCACATGATCTATTTGCTTATATGATGGATGACTTTAGGTGCTTTGTTGTGATAGATTGAGTGAACAACAGCGATAGTCCACCCATGATTAACACAGCAGAAAGAAAATTATGAACATAGGGAGTGAGTGTGGTAACCATAATTGCCACAGGAAGGGACGTGATTTGATATAATTGTCAACTATACAATACATACACAATATATGCTGTGCTTGCAAAGTAAACTACTGTACTGTTACTTTGGGCAGGGGAGAGTTTCTGAACAATCACAACTTGTAGTATTTGGATTGCTCTGCTTTGCTACTCTGGCACGGACATGCTGTTCGAACAAAGTAACACTCTTCATGCACTGAGCGTCTGCTCTACATACACCTCTGCTATGTATGAGGAAGAAGATACCATCCAGGCTTCCAAAGTAAACGTCTATCATTCTTCTTAATGTCTCAACTGTAACAACTTTACTTTTTCTCAACAACCAAATAACACCCCTTTCATTTTATTTGGTAAACAACCCTCTTGACTTGGATTTGAGTTTCATCAAAATGATATATTGCAATGCACACCACACATGAATTTTTCTGATTGACCCACACAGGCAGTCATTTTTTCTTTCTCCTCCAACCAGTCATTTTTTCTTTCTCCTCCAACCATCCTTGCTTCAAGCAGCCATGCATCTGATTCCTTCCTATCAGCCACCTCTGCCTGCATTCAAAAACACGTATCATTCTTTAGTCATAAATGTTACGACTTGCTCGTCCTTCCATTGACCCTCAGTTCTTTCCCTTTTCGTTCATCACATCCCTCAAGTTCATCTGATATGACTTGGCTTCACGATAAAAGTTTCCCAGCTGATTTGAAGTCAAATAGAGGGGGCCATTGCTTACTTGAGAACTACCATCGCTAATGCTATTACTAAGTCAAGGGTGACTGTCTTCT
Organism: Lissotriton vulgaris; assembly: GCF_964263255.1. NCBI lineage: Eukaryota > Metazoa > Chordata > Amphibia > Caudata > Salamandridae > Lissotriton > Lissotriton vulgaris. Next base: position 1,444,584,638 of record NC_141691.1, read on the forward strand.
CCATGATTGGCTAAAAAAATGTAGTTCTAACCTCATCCGTGCTGCCCAGATTTACCGCCGGTGCTGGGGCCCAATGTTAATGGGTGTGGTCATGACGGAACGGTTCCGTCATAAGCACAGCTCGACTGATGCTCATGACGGAACCGTTCCGTCATAAGCATCGAAAGGGCTAAATCATTAACTGTTCTTAACCATATAGTGTACTTGTAGTAGTGTACTGTCTACTGTACAGTACATCATACGCACCTTTGCGAGCCTACTCTAAAATGTCAATAAGTAAGAAGTATAATAATAACTTACCACCGTCCGCCGCTGCTGAGCCATCCCCCTCAGCTCCTCCTGGTGGCGCCACCGCATTCGCCGCTTGAGTGGAGCCCTCCGTGCTGCTGGCACCGGCACTGGTGGTGGCAAGTGCTGCATCCGATGTTGTGATGCCTACAAAAAACATGTCATATTTTTAGATGCCATACACCACCCCCCACTTCGTCTCATAATAGAAGAGAAAATGTTAAACAATTTTGAATTATTGGGACTGAAAAGAAGTCACGGTTTTGGGGAGGGTGTTAACTTATATGCTTAGCCATAACATGCAACTCTTTTTGGCACAACTGATGAATGCTTGTTCTTTAACGTGCAACATTTTTATAATTACAGACAGAACCAACTACTCCTCATCACCACCAGGAGGACTTGAAGTTCCAACAAGGTGAGGGCTCCCGAGTCCCGCACAGTTACTTCTGACTGAGGTATGTGGAAAGTCGAACTGCACCTATCATAAACAATGTCCTATTTCTCTTGTCCATACTTCTGTATGTGCAGAATAGTCCCTGAAACACTAGCGGTATGGAATGTGCTACTATCAAATCAAAAAGCCAACTACTAGCTTATTCTTGGTGGACATAGACATTTTGTTGTTGGAAATTGTCAAAGCACTAACATTAAGAAGACTTGAATAGACAGCAAGGGCAACCCAGAGGATTGCACTGAGTGCCTCTAGAGCTATTGCTGGATCAGAGTTTTGTTTAACACCGTTTGCCGAATGGGCAAACTTAGCCACCTACACAGATCGACTTATAAATAATAGTAAATAGTAGTAGCATAGAGAGTGATGGTAGAGAGGCAGGATAAAAAAGTAGAAACAGTCTACAAGAAGATCAAAGACTATTTTGTAAAAAATAGAATTAGGAAACAGTTTGGAATGAATAGGAGCTGTAAAAGTTAGGGAAGTATAATTATATTACCAACAGAACAACTTACTGGGGCCAGCAGAAGAGACTGCAGAGGACCGTTCCTGCCCACTCTGTTCCGCAGGAGTCTGGGATGTTGCTGCCTTGCCCCTGGGAGGTGCTGATGATCATGAAATAAACACAAACATGGATGATTGTTTTTGGGAAATATTTGATTTCTTTGACCACAATCTAAAATTATCTCGGGGAAACAAATTATCAACAATTGCACTACATGTATTGACCTAGGAGGATACTAGTACAGTATTGCTGGATTCTCAGACCGTCTACTTGGAAAGTTATGTAAATCACTAACTAAACCAACAACAAAAAGGTTCTACTACGACTGCCAGCACTCAGCAGCACGCGACGTGACAGACGCAGTCCATCATCATGATTGCAGAGCTCTAAAAAATGTCCTACTACTAGGCTTATATGATCTACTACTAATAAGTCATAATATACTCAACCTATCAATCCTTCACTATCTCTTCTTCTTAGTGGCAGCAGGAGTACAAAGGAAGGACTAGACTTGAGTCTCTAGTCTCTCTAGCATTACGCAGTTCTGTAAAGTACTACACTCATACATATTCAGGCCAAATGAGCACAAAGTTGCAAACAAGTAAGCATAGTAGCAACGCCACTGAGGAGGCGAGCACCTGCAATCACAAAAGCTATTTAAACACTATTTTACCTGCAATGTAATCGAATAGGCAGCATTCTTGCTCTTAGGGAAAAAAATATATTAGCAATATAACACAGAGCAGAAGAATACAAAGTAGTTATTAAATAGCTACTCACAAAGGACAAGGATCTCCACACCTAGCAGGTGGATCAGGTCCTGCTCCCAGTCGAGGACGTCGGCCCACCGGTGCGTTGCTTGGTTGTAGGTGCGCCGGACCCCCGACTCCCTCCGCATGGCCCGGTACATTTATCCAACCCCTGGCGATGGTCCCGGAGGCCATACCCTTGACCGGGCCTGCCCCCTGTGCCACGGTCCTAGGGAGATGGCGCAGAACAAAAAATATAAGGGCGGCCACCTCCACTGCGGTGAAAATTTCCCTGGCTACCACTTGCACCCCCATCAAACGCCGGCATGGGAGCCGGGTACGGGGTGCGGGACCCTTCCCCGTACTCTTTCCAGCTCCCTTTCGCATGGTCCTGGACAGCTGAAGAAAAAAAAATAGGAAAAAATAGGGAAAAAGAAAAGAAAAGAGTTTTAAATAGTAGCTTTAAAAGTAAAGAAAAGTTAAAAAAACACAAAATATAGATTTAGAAAAATAGAGGGATAGATAATGAGTAAAAAAGATAAAAAAAGAGTTCAAAGAAACAAAGGATTGCAGATATTAGGGGAGGATAGGAAAAGCATGCCCAGAACCATACCAATGAATGAAAAACAAGATGGCCGTGCCCATTAAGTACCGCGTGGGTAAGTTTGCGCGATATTTCCCCCGCGAGCACACAAAAACACACGCGAACTCGTAATAGCGCGCTGCACACAACGCGAGCTAGCCAATAGCGCCCTGAAACGGAAATACGCAATGCGTACAAGATGGCCGCGCCCATGTACGACCGCATGGGTAACTTCGCGGTCGGTGTGCTGCAAGCGGCCCGCTAATAGGCAAAAAACCCCGCGAACACACAAAAAAAATCTGCAAATTCGGGCGATTTCGATTTCGCACAAATTCGCGGACCGCAAACTCGCAAATTTCGCCTATACTTACTCAGAATCCAAGGATATTGTGTGCGGTGCTCCCATTACTCATCCTTTATCCCTATGCTCTTCAACACAGACAAGACCCCACTTGTCAACATCACTAGATCCCACAGTCTCAACATCATATTCTACACAGATGATACCCAACTCAACCTCCCATTCACTGACAATCCTACCACCACCAGGACCAACTTCCATAGAAGTATGACAAACAACACCAAATGGATGAAGAACAACTGCCTGAACATGAACACCAAAAAGGCGGAACTACTGAACTTCGGCAACAACAGCTACCCCGTAAAATCTCCTGGCAGCCCTCAAACCTGGGGCCCATACCCATACTTGCCTACCATACCAGACACCCTGGAGTCAATATTAATAACTAGCTCACCACAAAATCACTGGCCAACGCCGTCTCCTCCACCTGCTTCCTCATTTTACGTATGCTACTGTAACTCTTCAAGTGGCTACTTCTGGATACAAGACACACCTTGACACAGCCGACTGGGTTATGGCAACGCTCGTGACGTAGGAATCACAGCACGCCTACTACAGTGACTTAAGTCCATACAGAACACCACAGCCAGCAAATACTATGCTCTGCCTCCCTTTCACATGATCACCCTCCCCACATCCACTGCAGCACAAGTGGAGGGCACAGTCCTTTTGCTACTTCAGAGCAAAGACACTGAACAGGCTACCCATGCAGTTCAGGCCCATCACCTCACTCCCAGAATTCCAAAGTGGCATCCAGAACTCGCTGTTCAAATGAGCCTTCAGGGACTCTAAGGTGTGATTAGCACTGATATATAAAAATATTGATTGAATGATTGATTGATTGATGACACAAGATCCATACACAAACACAGAGATTGCTATTATGTCATGGATTACAACTTCTTAACTAGCATAATGTATATTTTTGGTTTCATTACCAATAAGTCGGTCATTCCCATATGTGCTATTCTGAAACCGCTCATTGATGGTACTGTGGTGAAGATGTATGCATCATATGCACTTCCAGGGTATTTTGCATGCACAATAGTGGACATTCCCTGATGGTTCATGAATAGTGGACATTCTCTGATTGTCCACTATTGATCAATGGAGTCGGTGTGCTTGCGGTTTCTGTACAGATGGGATGTTCCAGCAGGAAGCACCAATGTCTGCAATCAATTGCACCAAGAACAAGAGGAGATCCAGCAATGGCATATAATTCTTGCTTGGTACTGAGTTGTTATTGTTTAGTTCTGGGGAAGACAAGGTACCGGAGTGTCAGTTAAATGATGGCATCCAAAACAAATGGGAGAAAGTCACAACATGCTCCCTGTGCAATTCCAGCCAATATTGCTGTTTTGACTTGAAAGGAAACTGATGCCAGCATGTAGAGCACAGCCATCAATTTTACTTGTGGTGGTATGTCATTGGTCCTTGATTTGGTGGCTGGGGACTTGGCCCAATCGTTTCCAGGAATTCCATGATAGACCCCCTCTTGTGTCAATAGAACAGTATGTCCTCCTCCTCCCTGAGGGTAATGAGAGATATGCACTGCTGGAAAACACACTCCCTCCTCCTTTGCTGCCTATGTGGTGGTGAAGGTCTCCCCACTACTTCAGGTTGCAGTATGACGACCTCCGTGGCGTAGCTGAGACTGCCATAGCATTCTGAGATTTTGATGTTTTTATATCACAGTCACTGAGTCATTTCCTATGCCTGGTTTGCCGAAGGGCAGCAATTCTGGCACATTTCTAGCCTTACGTTGTGCTACCTTAAGATTCATGATGCAGCGCTACATCCATAAATACCACTGCATTACAGTTGCTTTGGATTTTGTGGGAGAATTCCTTCAATGTCTATATCAAATAATGCGCTATGCAACTGCATTTAGCACAACGTTTGCACCCCACATACTTTAAAATACTACACATTTTTAAAGATGCCTCACTTTATGACTTACTGCTTGTGCCGCCCTTGCGTCACAATACATGATGAAAGCTTGGCGCAAGCCACTCTTAATTATGCCCCTCAGTTTAGAAGTCTGTAACTGCTATGGGTTATATGATGAAACAACGCACGCATTCATCATGCATGTCTTTACAACGCGTACACTACAACACATGATCTACTACCATGCACCCCATTACCACACATATTATTATATCACACATGCATCACGACACATTGAAAGTGCCATTTTAATGCATACACTAACCACGCATACCACTTCCACCACCTCCAATGCCATCCGGTTGAGTTTCAAGCAAGTTCAGCCTTGTTTCCAAGGCAGCGGTACTCACATGGGCCGTAAGTGCTCTACGCCACCACCCTCTCCTCACTGCAGCTACTAAATTGTAAGTATTTTTCATGCTGCACTGTTCACCCGGGCCAAGTGGTATATGGGCAGCAACAAAGGCAATTTCTGTTGTCTGCCCTCTTTTTTCAGCATATTTATGTTGCACTGCCTGGTGCACCGAACCAGCAGTGTAGATGAGGACCGCAACCATTTTAGTAGTTTCAGTCTTGCGGGCAAATTTACCCTCCGATCCATGAAGACCAGAGTTGGGTTTAAAGAGGCCTCCTTTTGTGGCTGGGCCACGCCCCCACAACACTAACCCCGAACATTGACACTTGAAATTTAATGTAAAGCACTGAAGCAGTTACCATGCATATGCTTTGTCATGCGTGGGAAATGCATACATGAGTAAATGCATATTCGTGGAAAAAGCATGTGTGCTTAAAGGCATATGTGTGGTAATGACTTCGTGCTGACGGTGACCTCGTTATAATGGCTGTTTCCCCTGCTATGAAGGTCTTATCCAGAACATTGTGAATGATTTACAATAGCCAACATTTTAGTACCTTTAACTGATTTCTCCTTAGAATTTATTGAAAATGCTCCCTATTTATAGAAGAAAGGCAAGTTATTCTTTAAAATGGAGCAGATCGATTTTTATGTTTTGAAATGTGTAAAGGTCAGCATCCTTAAGCAACATTTGAAATGCACTTGTATACAGTATATTGCACATACAATATTGCGCTTTTACAAAGTTGCATATTTAAAGGCCATTATCTGAATCAGTTTAAAGATTATTTAAGCAATACACCCCAGTCCTAGATTATCCCTAGAACAGATTTCTCGAAAATATTTTCCGCTAAGAGAACACATGCAAGATGTGGTTAGAAGCACAATATGAATTTGTTTTTAATTAAATTGGTGACGGACTTCTAAGCAATATTAGTGATTGTACTTCTAAATATTGTATTGAATTTTATAAAGGAATTAGTCTTTGATAAATCAACCATGTTTGTAAAATCTAATACCAGCTCAGTCGGAGCTCGAGGCAACGACGGAGGGAGCGGGGCCCTATTGACCTGAGCTGGTGCCAGGCGAGATGAGGTCCAGTGCTCCAACCAGACGGATGTCCTATACATCTTGCTGATACGAAGGATCAGTATATGACATCAGAGGTTGTATCAATTCCAACCTTTATGTACATTTTTCTTATTCTTTTCTCAAACACTTTTTGTACACCATTTGATTTCATGCAGTAGCAATAATATTTGCAGATAGGTCCTGAACAAAGCCGTGGAGCAGTTGTCCAACAGGCGGAAACATGTCGAACGTTTTTGAAAGCAGTAATTTTTGAAACTGCTACATTTGCACTGTTTTTAACTAGGATTGCAATTGATGTCCTAATAAATATAGTTTTTCTCTTTTGAAATTCCTATTTTAATCACGGATATACTTTTTGCACTGTACTCTTTCATTCCCACACATATTTGGTATTTTTCTGGGAGTTGGATGAGAATCAAACTTCTTTTCTGTCCTTCTGTTTCCTCTGTATGACCCTTTAGAGGATACAATCCACCCAGTACCCCTCTATGATCAAGAGGGCAAGTGGTAGGTTGTCTGGAAACCCAAATGATGATAATGATCACTTTGGTGAGTGATGGGAATCCAATCATCAACAAGGGTCTTCTCACTCTGTTTTTTTTTTTTTTTAAACCTTTTTTTATTGGTATTGGAAGACAATCAAAAGACAGTAGTGACGCATATACAGGGCATAGAAAGATTCAGGTATAATGCAATGCAGCAGCGTACATGAACAGTCCAGGTGTCAGGTCCAAAGGGGGAACAAGGCAGGCAGTAATAGGGTCACGATACCAGCAAATACATGAGGTGTTACACAGCTGTACAGAGCATATAAGTACAACAGTAATGTGGATAACAAGCATACACCCCTACAGGGAGGAGATTAACAACAGCACAGTGGGGGTGCACTCACAGCACAGCAGCCCCTGAGTCAAGGCATCCTAAGCAGCATCACAAGGGGAAGGGCAGTGAATCCCCGTCTCCCCCCCGATGATCATACAGCGTACCTCACGCAAGTAATCAAGCTGTAGTGTAAAGAGAATTCCCCGATCACTGTGTCACATGGCATGTGGTAAACAGACGTTTAGTCCCGACAAATGGAACTACATCAACCCACCCCAACTCGATCTGCACTATCCGAATCAGAATCCTGCGCAGCCTTGGTAAGTAGGTACACCTGCAGTGGGCTCCAAAAGTCCTTAGGTCTACAGCGCATAGGCATCATTTCTGCGTAAATATTATATTGGTCTTGACAATAAAGGACATCCTTCAGCCAGTCCCCTAATTGCGGTACCCTGCCCCGCCCCCAGCAGCAGGCCACACGCCTCTTCGCCAGCAGTAAAGCCACATCCACAAATCTACGATAGAGTGCCGGCACCTCCTTGGTATATCCCAGTAAGAGGACCATAAGGTCGAATAACACCCCATCTTCAGTCATGATCTGAAGGGCGTCATGAACCTGTACCCAGTACTCTGAAATAGCCCCACACTCCCATGCCAAGTGAAGAAAATCGGCACCCGGCGCATGACAACGAGCACATCTATCGTCTTCCGCTAACCGGAACCTGAGTTTCCTAGCCGGTGTGTAATAAAATCGTTGTAGGAATTTATAGTGTATGATCTTTAAGCAGCAGCTAGAGGAGATATTGGCAGTCACACCACAACAATATGCCCACTGGTCATCAGAGATAGAAATTCCGAGCTCAACATTCCACTGTTCACGTACCCGACCAGGCGACGCAACTCGCTGTTTCCTGATGGCACCATACAACCTAGACACCAAATGACGCCCATCAGAGAGTAACATCACGTGAAGCGGTAAAGCCACGCCCGGCTCACCGGGGAATTCAGGCAGCAGCGCCCTCAGGCCTTGTCGTAGCCGGACATAATAGAACATTTCCAGTGGGGAGTATGCTCCACTCCCAAAGAAGTGCTCAACGGTGCGGAAGGTGCCCTCACGAAAAAGGTCCCCCCAGGTAAGTATCGCAAGACGTTTGCACAGGTGTTGGAACCCCGTCTCCTGCAGCAAAGACAGAGCAGGGTGATACACCAGAGGTAATGCAGGTGAGTAGAGGAACGCAAGATCCAGCGCCTTTGCGACTCGCTTCCAGGCATCAACCGTACAAGTGACCGTCGTCTGGTGAGTATCTATGTCCCCAACATTTCCCAGGACCATGCCCTCCAATGGGAGAGGATGAGCAACCCACTGTTCAGCAGCCACCTGAGGCATAAACGGTGTGGGGCGCATCCAGTGGTAGGCGTAGTGCGCCTGGGCGCTGACATAATATAGTTCAAAATCAGGGACGTCGAAGCCCCCATCGACATAAGGCAGCGTCAATGTAGACCACGCCACTCGCGGCTGTTTGCCCCCCCAAAACAGTCGAATCAGCTCCGAGCGGAGACGTGTGAAAAAATACGCCCCAGGGTGATATGGAATATTCTGAAACAAGTACAGGAAGCGGGGTAACACCACCATCTTTATCAGAGATGCTCTACCCGCCATGGACAGTGGCAAGGACATCCATCTCGTTATGTTATCTGCTAGCTTGGTTATAGCGACGCCGTAATTAAGCCTGAGCGTCTCCTCCTTGTGCAAAGTCACAACAATACCAAGATACCGTAGCTCCGAGTCACACCACTCCAGGGGGTAGTCAAGTGGGAAACGATGAACCGCTGCAGTGAGCGGAAAGAATTGGGATTTCTGCCAATTGATATGTACTCCAGAGACACCGCCAAAGGCAACAAACTCACGCAGAATCGCATTAAGGTTCAGCTGCGGATCTTTTACATAAAGTGTAACATCATCCGCGTACAGAGATATCCCAATTTGTCGCTGAAAACAATTAAACGCACTCTGCTGATGCAATTGCCGAACCCTACATGCAAGAGGCTCTATGGCAATGGCAAACAGGAGGGGAGAGAGAGGACACCCCTGCCTGGTCCCCCTCGTGATCGGAAAAGGGGAGGACAGCACACCATTCACAACCACCCTTGCCACCGGGTCAGTGTAAAGCAATTTGACCCATGAGATAAATATCCGGGGAAAGCCCATTCTGCACAAAACGTCTATCAAATAACCCCACTCCACTGAGTCAAACGCTTTCGTTGCGTCTAGAAAAACAGCAGCCACCGGGAGCTCTGAAGCTATGGTCGGAATCAAGGAGAATAACGTTCGGAGATTATGAGATGTTGCACGGCCAGGCACAAATCCCGACTGGTCAGGTAGGACTATAACGGACATTAGCTCAGAGAGACGCGTCACCAAGACTTTAGCCAAGATTTTAACATCGCAGTTAAGCAATGAAAGAGGCCTATAGGACCCCACGTCTAGGGGATCCTTTCCAGGTTTGAGCAAAGAGGTGATAGCAACTTCCCTCATAGACCCCAGCAGTCTCCCCACCTCAAGAGATTCCTCGAACACCTCCCGAAGCCATAATATCCACGTAACATTTATAGAATTCGGCGGGGAGACCATCCAGACCCGTAGCCTTGCCATTATTAAGAGACATAATGGCGCTTCTGATTTCATCCACCTCCAGAGGCCTACCCAGAAAAGCCCTATGATCGTCAGATAGCCAGCAGAGCGTCAGCTCGTCCAGAAACCCCCCATACCTCACGTCTCCTGATTGCTGGGAAGTGTATAAGTGTGCGTAATGATTTATAAACGTGTCCTGAATCTCCTTCGTGTCTGTACAGCGCGTGCCATCAGGCAAGACCAATTCCAACACATCCGAACTATGCCTTTGGTGTCTAGTAAGTGCGGCAAGCACCTTCCCCGGTCTCTCACCTTCACAATACCTCCTAGCCATCCAGTATTTCCCCCTATGCTTCGCTTCCCTGGCCGCTTCCTCCTCATACTCCGAGAGTTTATCCCTAAACTGGTGCATGAGATCAGGGTCAGGGCCAGCCAGCAACTCACGCTCTAGTTGTCGTAGGTCAGCCTCTAAGCCCGTAAGCGTGCGAACAATAGTCCTGAGTACCCCACAGCTCTTGGAGATTGTGACCCCCCGGATTGTAACCTTAAATGCCTCCCATATCACTTCCACACTTTCTACAGAACCCCTATTCCTCGGGAAAAAAGCCTCCACTTCCTCGCCTAGCTCCGCCTTAAAGATGGGATCCAACAGGGACGAAGGGAAAAGCCTCCAAGGTGGTCGCGATCTGTGCAGTCCAGGCACCGATAATACAACCCTAACTGGACAGTGGTCTGAGTATGTCCTGGGGAGGTGTGTCACACCATGTAACCCTGCCAAAAGTCCCCTAGAAAGGAAGATATAGTCTAATCTCGCCCAGGTACGGGCCTGTGCTGCGAAATGCGTGCCCTCCTTAGCAGTGGGGTGTACATATCGCCAACTGTCTATCAAGCCCGCCTCCTCCACAATGCCCCGCAAGACATCTCTGGCCTGGACGTTGTACTGAGAGCTTCCCTCCGACCTGTCTTCAAGAGCCCTCAGTGCCAGATTAAAATCCCCCCCATACAATATGTGAGGCGTCCACTGCAATAATATGGCCCCATAGTGCAAGAAAAAAGGCAGGTGTATCAACATTCGGTGCATAACAATTCACGAACAGCACAGTGATCTGCCCAATCCTCCCCCACAACAGCACATACCTCCCGTCTGAGTCCATGCGTGATCCCAACTCCTGGAAGGTAAGTGACTTCTTGATCAGTATAGCAACCCCCCTCGCGTAAGAGGAGTACGATGAAAATTTCCTCACAGTGGCCCACCTCCCTCCGAACGCATGTGCAGGCGCCTGGCGCAAATGCGTTTCCTGTAGAAAAGCCACCTGTATAGCATGTCGATCCAGATAGTGCAGTACATTACGACATTTCCTGGCATCATTAAGCCCCCGGACATTCCAAGACAATATCGTTATCTTATCTAACATCTCGACTGCCATTACTCATAAGGAATGTATGATAGGGAACTCCGAAACCCTGCACCAGGCACACTACCCGAGCAGATGCAGTGGACAGTAACCGCTGCATACACCTTCCACCTCGCGTAACGTACACCACAGTCATCCATGCCGTCTTCCATCCACAGAACCAAACCCCCCCTCCCAGAACCAAACAAAACACAACCGTGCAACAGGCACGCGGTACAGCCAGATATCATCGCGCATCCGTCACAACCAGCAAGTGAAAGAAAAACTACCATTGCATTCCCTCCACCCCCCGCCCACCTGACCATCCCCAAACTGTCAGGACTCCCTACCCCCCCCCTCCCCACACTCCATTCATCCATCCAACCATCCAGAAAGTCAGTCGCACAAAAACAACTCTTAACATTGGTGGGGTATTCCCGTTGGGAGTGGCCACCAGAGGTGCACTTCACCACCCCCTCACACTATGCCATTCCTCCAGCCGCAGGGCGAAGATCCGACTCAGGCACAGTGCGGGAGTGGGTGCCCGGAGCAAAATATTATCACCAACCATCGCCACCATAACAGTCTCAACCAGTGGACGCTCGGAGTAGTCCGGCGATTCACCCAACCGCCCTCAACAGTACATGCCTATGGAAACCCTGCCTCTAAGGGCAGACATATAAGTATCAGTGCGAAGTGTGCAGCATAGCCATCCCACTTCTAGAAACCTGGTCAGGCGTCCTCCTCTTCTCCCGCCGATTGGTGGTCATTCTGTCCCATCTCGTCCTGGCATCCAGCAGCAGCTCGCTCCCTCCTGAGACGCTTCACAAAGTCCTCTGCCTGCTGCGGATTCGTGAAGAAAGTCTGCTTAGCCTGATGAGTCACCCTTAGCTTCGCAGGGTATAGCAAGGCGTAGTCCACCTGCAGGTCCCTAAGCTTTTTCTTGACCGCCAGGAATTTACGTTGCTGCTCCTGCACCATGGGGGTGAAGTCCGGATATATGGTGAAATTGACCCCCTCAAAGGAAAGTGAGCGGGTAGTGCGAGCTGCACGAAGAGCCGCCTCACGATCCCGATAGTTCAGGAGGCGCGCAATGATAGGACGCGGAGCCGCGCCAGGAGCCGGCCGCGGTCCAAGTTACCGGTGTGCCCGCTCCACAATAAACTGAGTAGAAAAAGCCTCCGCTCCAACCGCACCAACCAGTAGCCTTTCCACATACGTCTCCATTTTCCCAACATTCATCGTCTCCGGCACACCTACCACGCGGATGTTGTTACGCCGACTTCTCGCCTCCAACTCCTCGTTCTTGGCCGCTATCACTCTCAGGATATTGTCCATCCTCGCCAATTGAGTGGTATGAGGGGCCGCAGTGTCGTCGTGATCCGAGATACGCTGCTCCGCTGTGGTCAGGCGCTCCTCATGGACATCAAGTTTTTGTACCACTGCGTCCATGCGCGAGGATAGTTTGTCCACTTTGTCCACAATGGTGGCGAAACCCTGTCGCATCTCCTGCATCATCTGCTGGAAATCCGGGGTGGCGGGCTGTGGAATAGCATCAGCGACAGGCGGAGGGGGGGATCGTGAGCTCCCAGCATCCTGTACCAGGCGGGCGCCCCTCCTAGAAGCCGTAGAGTCAAAGGAGAGCTTAGGCTGCTTATTGTCCGGTTTACCCATAATTACACACACACTGCTCGCAGCAGTTCTCACAGTAACGTGCAAAGATGGGCGAGGGGGTCCCCGGGCACAAGTGCACGGCCACCAAGGTTATGCACCCAACTGAACACGCAGCTCAACAAAATGCAAGAGTGGGGTGTATGATACTCACTGCCACGCAGCGCCGCCAGCACCCATAAATCAGTCACAGCACGTTGTCGCCACCAGCATGGCAAAGGGCAGCCACCATGATAGCGAAAGGAGGCGGCCCGATGGGACGCTGCAGCGGTCCGCCACAGCACACCACAGGGTAGGAAAGGCAGCGCCACTCACAAAGTGCGACAGGGACAGTGCGCAGGAAGCAGCACCAATGTCGTCGCACAAGGACCAGGGTGGAACAATCCAAGACCGTGTGGCAAATGAGGCACAGCAGGGGGTAACACAGTCAGACGGGACAGGCGCCACCATAACCAGCGGAGAAGTCCGCCGCGATATCCAGCTCGGCAGGCTCCGCCACTCAGCAACCGCTGCGGTGAAAAAGGCGCCAAATGCAGAAAGAACGACCTCCCAGCAGGGCGATTAGCAATGTCACATATAAGCCTTTTCCCCGATCGTAGTACACCTCCACTCGTACCTTGCAGATTCCAGTCGGTCAGGACATCACCACAGACGGGGGCACGAGCAGGCGTATATGCCCCGCCACTCCCCTCCGTGCAATGGCCGCTTCCAAGTCAGGGGGTAGATTGGAGCCCCCGCCACAGCTCTGCCGTCACAGTCCTCGGCAACACCTGCGGTGGCGCTTCACCCCCGCGCTGCCGGTCCTGAGCCCCAGGGACAATCGCCAGCCGCGTCCAGGCGGGCAGGCACGGAGAGACACTGAGGGGGAGGGGATCGGGCCTCCACCCACGTGTGCAGCAGCGGACTGAAGTGGGCCAAGACGCCGGGCCGCGGAGCGCTCGCTCTCCAGAGTGCTCAGCGGTGAATCTTCCGGACCTTCTAACTCCGGCCAGGAACCTCAGATCGGAGCAGGATTTGGACCGAGTGCAGTCCGTAGCCTACCAAGGGTAAATCCAGGATCAGGGTAGGGTAGGGTGATGATTAACAGGATATTTAGATGGATGAAAGCTCCGGGCTGCAGGAGCCTCACGGCAGTGCGGCCATGCTGCAGTGCGCCCTCTAGCGCCCCAGGGTCTTCTCACTCTTTAACCTTCTGTAATCCTCATGGTTTTACTGGGGTTTAAGCATGGGCGGAAAATCTGTTCCGCTCGCGGATTTCGCGGATTTTTGGTAAATTCGCAATCCGTGAACTCTCGCAAATTTACCGAAAATCTGCAAATTCGCATGCAGCGGAATTTTTTCTTGGTGATACAATATTGCGGTGTGCGGCGTTCACTTACCGTCATTCAGCGTTTGCCGAGTTGTTTTTCTCGATATTTTGCGAGTGCTGCGCCATTTCGGATCTTGCTGCGGGATCCCGCTGGAGTTTGGCGACGCATCGCAAGAGTTCGCAATTGCGAACATGTAGGTGCGGCAAGCAGCAACAATCTCGCACTCGCGAAATTACAAAATTTGCAATTCTGCACAAGAAATCCACTAGCAAGCAGCATAGACCTTCTGAAAATGATGATTTTTATCAGAATAACTCCTCAGGTTGACATTTGCCTGCATTTTTTTGGATTTGAGGCCTTTTGACTTTCTTTGGATCACTTTTGGATTAGAAATCAACTTTCACAAGTAAGTTTGTTTGGGGCATTACAGTTGCTGTTCTGCAGAAAAACGAGTTTTGCAAAACTGAAAGCACTCAGCAGGTGCAAAAGTTCACTCATCATTAGTAACCATTCCCTGTAGTACTTCCTGAGGGGCCCCTCCAGAGTTCAGTTGCCTATGTTTGTTTGGGGCATTACAGTTGCTGTTCTGCAGAAAACCGAGTTTTGCAAAACTGAAAGCACTCAGCAGGTGCAAAAGTTCAAACTCATCATTAGTAACCATTCCCTGTAGTGCTTCCTAACTGGGGCCCCTCCAGAGTTCAGTTGCTAGTTGCAACAATTCTATGACCCTGCTCTGACTCTCACTGCGGGCTCATAGAATAGCTACAAGTAGGCCACAAAGGTCCTGGAAAAAAAATTGCACTGCAACAGAAAGCAAAGTACAGTCAGATAAGGAAGCAGGTGCCAGACTGGAATTTTAAAACAGTGACACATGAATAAATCAACCCCAAATTAATTCATGTCAGTGGAAGCAGGGCAGGTGTGCTTACTTTCCCCCCCCATAATCTACAGTGATGAACCAGAGGGTGGCATTGATGTACCAGAGGGTGGCATGGGTGAAACAGGGTGGCAGTGGTGAAACAGAGGGTGCTGTGAACCTGTGATGATGAACCAGACGTAGAAACAACATAGTTGCGACCGTTGCGAGCCAACAAGTAAGTTCGCAATTGCGAACTGGTACAAAACCCTCGCGAACTGGCAGAAACCCTTGCGAACACAAAAAAAATCCGCAAATTCGCGATAATTCGCGGATTACGCGGATTGCGAGTTTGCAAATACCCAAATTCGCGAATGCCAGATTCGCAAAATTTCCCCCATGCTTACTGGGGTTGACATGGGTGCACAATTTCTTCACTTCCTTGGATAGGCAGCTGGCATAATAGATCCCGGATTATATGTTTATTTTGTGATCTATTGGATATGGGGATTTAATCTGTGTAGGGTCTATAAAATCCTTTGGACCCTCTTCTACCTTTCTGTGTATTATTGTAAATATTCATGAACCAGTGAGCACATTTCTAGACTGATACTTGCAACCATGCGTACTCAAGATAAAATCATTCCTCAAAGACACCACAGATTTTTTTAAATAAAATTGGGGATATCACTATAACAGGGGAGGAACCAATTGTACTGTGCACCATTGATGTTAAGTCCCTTTATACATCTATACCACACCAACAAGGCATTGAAGCTGTAGAAAAAGCTTTACTGAATACAGATTATGAAGAAAGTATGAAGGTATTCCTAATAGAACTACTTGAATTCACCATGATGCACAGTTATTTTAAGTGGCAGGATAACTGGTATCTAAAGAAGAGTGGTACATCTATGGGCATTTGCGCAGCACCCACATATGCCAACATTTTCATGAATAAATACGAGGAGCAATATATTTTGAACACACCACAGTGGAAGAACAATTCACGATTATATATGCGTTTTATTGATGACATTGTCATCGTATAGAGGGGAACAAGTGACACACTGGAGGCTCAGATAAGACAATTAAACTTAATAAATAAGAGAATACAACTCACATTCGAGATACAGGACCACACCATTACCTTTTTGGACGTCGCAATAACTAAAACCCTGACAAGCTTTGAAACAAACATGTACAGAAAACCAATGGACAGAAACAACACTTTAATATATGATTGCTTTCACCCTCAACCATTAAATCAACACCTTCCATATTCTCAACTGCTAGGAGTCAAGAGGATAGTCTCAGACCCCGCCAAAGCAACAGAGCAATCCAAAGATATGATACAACGTTTCAGGCAGAGAGGATACCCAAGAGAACTACTTATACAAGCTTCGAATTGAGTTATCAACAAAGATAGATCAGAACTATTACCAACACAAACCAACACCAAGAAAGAAGAAATAACATGCGTATGCAAATATTCCACAATGAGCCACCACTACAAGAAAATAATAAAAAAACACTGGATCCTATTAAAAACGGAACAAGATTTTAGGAACATCTTTGAGCAGGTACACAGTCTAAATATCGAGTTTTATATATCGACCTACAAAAATATCAAGTTGGAAATATCGAAGGTATAGAATATCAAGGTCAAGAATATCGTTGGACAGAATATCGACCCTCAGGTAAGTAATATCGTTTTTTTTTATATCGATGTAAGTAATATCACAGTTAGTAATATCAATAGCATATATATAGATGTAACTAATTTCGATGTTACTAATATCGATATTTGTATTATTGTTATGTATTTTAATATGTATGTGTAATATGTTTTTGTTAAGTATTTTAATTGTTTTAAATTATATGTGTACTATTTTTATATATTAATAATGTTATTTGTAAGTAAATTTTATGTTTTAGTACCGGAGCGGGTTGTGGGTTTATAGGGGAATAGGGTGGAAGGTCGTTTAAATATACTAAATTAATTATAAATTTTTTGGAATTATAAATTAATTTTAATTTATTTTTGTTTTTATTTCTGTAGCGGGTTGTGGATTTATAGGGGAATTGGGTGGGAAGTAATATAATTGTAATTAATTAATGATTTAAATGTATTTATTGGTATGGATAATTATTTTATTTATAATTAGTTATTAATTGGCAATTAATTATTTTAATTTATAATTTATGTTTTTTAATTGTTAATAATGTTATTATTTGTTAATTAATTTTTTAATTGAT
The DNA here is from genome assembly GCF_964263255.1 of Lissotriton vulgaris. NCBI lineage: Eukaryota > Metazoa > Chordata > Amphibia > Caudata > Salamandridae > Lissotriton > Lissotriton vulgaris. The sequence goes on from NC_141691.1 coordinate 1,444,601,919, forward strand.
AATTAATTTTTTAAATAATAAATTATTTTGTTAATTGCCAATTTATATTTTTAATTGGTAATTAATTTTTATTAATTGGAAACTATTTTTAATTAATTGGTAATCAATGTTTCATAAAAAGTATTATTTGGTATGAAAAATATTATTACTTAATAATTTTTCATTTTGAATTAATTTTAAATAATTCATATTTTTTGTAATGAAAAATATTGTATTGTTTATTATTTATCATTTGGTGACTAATATTTATTAATTAATATTTATTGGTATTTATTGTTAATTTACTGTTAAGTAAGTATTCAATTGTAATTGCTTTTAATAATTATTAATTGTTTGTAAATGATGTAGATTTATGTAAAATGTAATTATTCATTATTTTATATATACATTTTTTTAATAAGTATGTTATATTTAAATTCTATGCTATCCAACGGTTTCCTTTCTGTTTCACTCCCTTCAGTTTGAATAGTCATTTTTACCTGCATGCTATCCAACGATTTCCCTACTGTTACACCCTCTGGAGTTGGAATAGTAATTTTTACCCCTACGCTATCCAACGCTTTCCCTACTGTTACACCATCTGGAGTTGGAATAGTAATTTTTACCCCTAGGCTATGCAACGCTTTCCCTACTGTTACACCCTCTGGAGTTGGGAGTAATTTTTACCCCTACACTATCCAAAGCGTTCCCTACTGTTACACCCTCTGAAGTTGGAATAGTAATTTTTACCCCTACGCTATCCAATGCTTTCCCTACTGTTACACCCTCTGGAGTTGGAGTAGTAATTTTTACCCCTACGCTATCCAACGCTTTCCCTACTGTTGCACCCTCTGGAGTTGGAATACTAATTTTTACCCCTACGCTTTCCAACGCTTTCCCTACTGTTACACCCTCTGGAGTTGGAATAGTAATTTTTACCCCGATGCTATCCAACGCTTTCCCTACTGTTGCACTCACTGGAGTGGGAATAGTAAGTTTTACCCACCCGCTATCCAACACTTTCCCTACTGTTGCACTCTTTGGAATGGGAATAGTAATTTTTACCCCTACGCTATCCAACAATTTCCCTACTGTTGCACTCACTGGAGTGGGAATAGTAAGTTTTACCCACCCGCTATCCAACACTTTCCCTACTGTTGCACTCTCTGGAGTGGGAATAGTAATTTTTACCCTTGTGCTATCCAACGCTTTCCCCACTGTTGCCCTCTTTGGAGTGGGAATAGTAATTTTTACCCCTATGCTATCCAACTCTTTCTCTTCTGTTGCACTCTCTGGAGTGGGAATAGTAATTTTTACCCCTACGCTAACCAACGCTTTCCCTACTGAATAGTAATTTTTACCCACCCGCTATCCAACGCATTCCCTACTGTTGCACTCACTGGAGTGGGAATAGTAAGTTTTACCCACCCGCTATCCAACACTTTCCTTACTGTTGCACCCTCTGGAGTGGGAATACTAATTATTACCCTTACGCTATCCAACACTTTCCCCACTGTTGTACTCTTTGGATTGGGAATAGTAATTTTTACCCCTACGCTATCCAACTCTTTCTCTACTGTTGCACTCTCTGGAGTGGGAATAGTAATTTTTACCCCTACGCTATCCAACTCTTTCTCTACTGTTGCACTCTCTGGAGTGGGAATAGTAATTTTTACCCACCCGCTATGCAATGCTTTCCCTACTGTTGCTCTCTCTGGAGTGGGAATAGTAATTTTCACCCCTATGCTGCCCAACGCTTTCCCTACTCTTGCACTCTCTGGAGTGTGGATAGTAATTTTTACCCCCATTCTTTTTAATACTTTCCCTACTGTTGCATTTTCTGGAGTCGGAATAGTATTTCTACGTCCTACGCTATCCAATGTTTTCATTATTGTATTTTTTTTGGACTTTAAATAGTAGTTTTATTTATTTTTCTATTTAATATTTTTTGTATTATTTTAGATAATGTAGCATTTAATTAATTTTAAAAATATTGAAAGTGTATATATTTTTCAAACTTATTAAATATAAATATTTACTTTTTTATGTTATTATTTTATGTGTGTAGATGTATTTGTAATTTATAGTATTTTTAAATAATTTATAAGTAATTCAAATAATTATTAAAACGTATTATTAAGTAAGTATATATTATATATTTTATGTATATGTTTAATTAATGTATTTTATTATATATGTATTGTTTATTAATTGTAAACATTAATAAATATTTTTAACTATGTTTATTTTATTTTTAAGTATTATTTACTTTATTTTACACATTATTATTAACAGATAAAAAAACAATATTTTTAATAACGATATTTTTAACATCTATTTTTTTGTTTCAATATTTTTGTACTTACCATGTTGTAGATAGGATGTCGATATACTTCCCTTCGATTTTCCAGCATTGATGTTTCTGTAGGTCGATATTCTGTCTTTCGATATTCTGTCATAGATTCCTCTGAGCAAGAACCCATATTTGCGTGCACATGAGCTAAAAACATAGGTGAAATTATAAAGCACACCACCAAACCCACTGACACGCAACCCTACTTTGGCTTAATCTAGTGTTGGAACTGCAAAAATTGCAATAACATTTTCAGAGGAGGGTACATCACACACCCAATGAAAGGGCATAAAATCAAGCTACAAGTGAATGCAACATGTGACACTTCAAACATTATCTATATGCTCAAGTGCCCATGCTGAAAAGCTTACATTGGACAAATGGAACGCAAATTGAGAACACGCTTGAATGAGCAGAAAAGCAATATCAGAACCAAATCCATTAAATCTGTAGTAGCAGCCCACTTCATTGAAGCGCACCTCCACATTAGCCAAATGAAAGCATGCGTATTGGAAACAGTGGAGAAGGAAGAAGGAAAAGACAACAGAACTATGCTATTGTGTAGGGAAAACCACTGGATTTATCATCTGAACACTCTTAAACCAAACGGAATGAACAACAGAGTTGAATTTCTGTGCTATTTATAAGCACATGACAGTCAACAGATTAGCAACATGGCATCATAGTGCATAAAATGCCTTATTTGAATAATAACTATGATTACACATTATAGGTAAAGCACATCATCCGCTATTCCTGGCAAATATTGTAGCTACATTAGTCTTCATATACATCAAGAATATTGTTTATTGTTAAATAATGCTTTGTATTTATTTTTTCTTCACGCATTGCACGTAACACACCACACAGCATAACGGCTACACACAACATTATAAGAGTAGGCAGCGCATTCTTTAATATAACCTGTCATGACAGACACGTAGTAGTGTTTTTGAAAAAAACTTTTTTGATAAGCAGCAGAGCACAACATCTACACACACTTCCCTAATCCACGGTCCGATACTTTTACGTCATACGTATCTTAGACGCATATGACAGACACGAAGCAACACTCGGTAGACAGCGTCCATAAGGAAGCATCAAATTGCATGAAACCGGTAAGCTAACACACCCGGGGGCACATAATATATGAATGCATGGTAAAGAGGTTTTTTAATTAACTAATACGGGACAACTTTAATCCCAATTAACACCGATCACCTTTTTCGTAAAAAATCCACGCTTACTCTCTTTCCTTTTTTGTAAAAAATCCACGCTTGCTTCACGTCAATAGATATAACCATAGCCACTATAAGCACCTTTTTAAGTTTTTTGGTTTAACAGGGATTCACATTCACATGAACGGAATAGCAGCCACGAGTAACGTTTACTTAATACAGATCCTGGAGTTTAACGGTGGTGGACTCATATTAGGAAGATAACCCTCACAACTAAAAAGGCCTTATTCTTGCTTGTTTCAGACATTCCCCTGATTAAGGTATAAATGCTGATATGCATAGGGAGAAGCTTTAATTGACACAACTTGATATGCAGAAATGATGCATGGTGGAACATGAGGTTTCACCTGAAACACTGTTGAAGAATATATGTGAAACAAACTTATTTGAATATAAAACAACATGGTAAAACAATGTTGAGAAGAGTATTTCCTTTGAATCTGGCTGTTGACACAGCAATCCACAACCTGTGCCCAGAGAGACACCCTACGTGAGTGGGGTTGCAACCTAGACATTGAGTATTTAGGCTCCCGGGCGGTAAGAGATTCTCAGGAGCACGGTAAACTAACAAACAACGATAAAATCAAGCGTTGCACGACCTATATCCACTTGGCATCATCAGTGATGTCATCAGTGATGTCATTTGAGATGTCATCAGTGATGTCATGAGTGATAGCACTGACCATGTCATGAGTGATGTAATATGTGATGTCATCAGCAGTGCATTGCGGGCGTGCGAGTTATAGTTAGTTGAACTAACTATAACTGGGGAACTTCCATGGTTTTGTACGGGTGAAATGCCCAGCTAACTATAACGCCCCTGAAACCTATGGTTTTTTTAATGAATTTCTAAGGTTTTTTCAACTGTATTTTTTAAGCGTAATAGTAGTTTTATATATATTTGTGTACTGAATTTCTGGACTTTTTAAACTGTTTTAAAAAAATATATTTATTAAATAACATTTTATTTCTTTTGAAATTTGCATTTTTTTTTAAAATGTATAAGTAAAATATAGTGTAATTATTTTGCTTTATTTTTTTATTTTAATATATATTTGTTTTTTTTTATTAAAACATTTTGGAGTTGCACACCGAAAGCGCACCAAGCATGGCAGATACGCAAATCCAAGCCGCCTTTTAGAAAAGTCGTGAAGGATCTGTATACGCAGTGCGAAGGGTTCACGTTGTGCAGTTATGTCATACAAATATTTTACGTGGTGTGCGCGTCTGGTATGCGACTGGTCCGTGACTCCTGCTCCTCCTCATTCGCCAGTACGCGACGCTTGTGCGGTGCCGCGCCGTTCGTAACATCATACACGTACCCGACGCTGGGGGCGCGACTCCCGCTAAATTTTTTTATGTTCTAAAATGATATGTACGTGTCTTTTATATACATATTAGGGCTAGACATTATCTAAGGTATTCATAAAAATAATATATTTCTACTTTTAATAAAGTTATATCACTTTTAAATCTATTTTCGTGAAGTTACGTAGGGTTGGTGCTCCGTAAGCGCACGGTGCTCGGATCCCAAGTGACCTCAAAAATAAAGATTTGATTGGTTCATAACATTTCCCACTGCAAGTATTGAAGGACCACACTCATTTCCATCATTCTGTTTGGAGTAGTTCAAGAGAGCCATCTCTTCTCCTTTCAGAGCTGTTTTTGCATTTTTGTTGGTGTTTTCAAAGAATTGCATTTGAGAAATGGCATCTGCTTCTCAAGCTTCTTAACATTCTTCAGATGAAGATGTCTTGGAGGAAGATCCACACAGGAGAGGCCTACATCAGTGGTGAGGAAAATGTTCACCTTTCTGGCCGGAGAAAAAAAGGTGAACGCTACCAAAGTTACATGCATGCTGTGTGACAAGGTGCTGTCTCGAGGCACTCAACAGAGAGTATGCTAAAACATCTAAGGACCATTCATCCAAAGAATCTGGCAAGAGAAAGGAGGGGGTGTGCAACAAAGAATCCACCACCATCAATTGCTAGCACGTCTGGAGTGTCTACATCTACACCTTCAGTCCACATTTGCCCAGAATTTGCTTTTTCTGCAACAGCACTGCACAAAGTGCAAATCCATCATTTGCTATGGAGAACAATAGGTGGATGCTTTGTGTGCAGCACAGCGTAACCACAAATGTTAATTTTGGGGGGAGGTTTGTGTTTGGAATGACGTTTAATTCCAAATTGTAGCTGTTTACTTCGTTCCTTTTTTGTTCATTTTCTAGAAAACATCAAAAAAATACAAAATTGTTTAAAAAGTACAAAAAAAACAAACGAAAAAAGTTCTTCTCTGAACGACCTAATCTGGAACTATTATTGCATTGTAATGTCTGAAAGTTTGATTGAATAAATGTATAGAGCATGATTGACTGAAATAATGCATTATTAGTGTAGGGGAGTGACAGGGTGTTTGCTGTAGATGGATACTGACTGGAGAGTTGAAGGTGTGAAAGACAAGTGTGTAGGTGGTTAGAGGACTGCATGAGTAATGGATGGGAGAATGAAGCAGTCTATGTGCTAGGGCCTGGGACTCTGCATGAGCACTTGCGTACTGACTGAATGATTAGAGTACTGCAAGGAGAGTGCCTGTGTGAATGTATAAGTGATTGGGTTTTGGTGCAGGGAATTAATTAGTACATGGTGCTGAATTGGTCACTAGAGGTGTGCAAGGGGAGTGACAGGGTGTTTGCTGGAGTGTATAGATACTGACTGGGGAAATGAAGGTGTGAAAGACCAGTGTGTAGGTGGTTACAGGACTGTATGCGTATTGGAGAGGGGTTTGTAGCAGTCCGTGTGTTAAAGCCTGGATCACTGCATGAGTACCTGGGTACTGACTGAATGATTAGAATACTGCAAGGAGAGTGCCTGTGTGAATTTATAAGTGATTGGGTTTTGGTGCAGGGAATGAATTAGTACAGAGTGCTGAATGGGTCACTAGAGGTGTGCAAGGGGAGTGACAGGGTGTTTGCAGGAGTGTATAGATACCGACTGGGGAAATGAAGGTGTGAAAGACAAGTGTGTAGGTGGTTACAGGACTGTGTGCGTATTGGAGAGGGGTTTGTAGCAGTCCGTGTGTTAAGGCCTGGATCACTACATAAGTACCTCTGTACTGACTGAATGATTAGAGTACTGCGAGGAGAGTGCCTGGGTGAATTTATAAGTGGTTGGGTTTTGGCGCAGCAAATGGATTAGTACATGGTGCTGAATGAGTCACTAGATGAGTGCAAGGGGAGTAGATTTTTAAGCATTTATGTGTCAGGAAAAAGATGAAGTAACCACATGCTTCTGTGACAATGGTTGCACAAAGGCACACAGTCTCACAGTGTGATTCTAGACAAGCAAGAATATTCCCTGGACTTTAGCAGAAGAGACTCAGTAGTCTGGAAGGGGTTAGGTGACTGCATTTATTCTACACATTTCACAACAGCACTGCTAGTGTCAATGCCTGAATCATTCTGCAAATACATAAGCAGTGACTGTGTTCTCATAATACTGAAACTTGACAATAGGATATATTTTTAAGCAGTTATGTGTCAGCAAATACATTAATTAACCACATGCTTCCATCACAATGGTTGCACAAGTACACACAGACTCACAGTGTGATTCTAGACAAGCAAGACTATTCCCTGGACTTTAGCAGAAGAGACGCACTAGTCTGGAAGGGGTTAGGTGACTGCATACATTCTACACATTTTACAGATGAGGGTAACATAGTCTTTCTCAACAACTTTAGACTCTTCATAGGTACTTACATGTAGGTACCAAAATCTCCCAATAAACATAAAGGTTCTTTTTAGAGCCACCCAAGTTCTAAACACATAAGCTTGATGTATACTTGAAAAATATTACTTTTTTTGTTTTGGAGTCGCGCACCCTGTGCTTTTGGAGTCACTCACCCAACGTGTTCACACCAGGGGGCCGTGCTGGGAGTCACGCACCCAACGTGTTCACACCAGGGGGTTGCGCTGAGTGCGCACCTCCAAATTTTATCGTAATTTATTTTTAGCTCCAATCACTAATATAAATTCTCCCTGGGGACCCCATCCCTCGGGTCCTATACACAACATTGAGGACCGTGGGGGGGAGCCCCAATGCCCCCATAGTCCTGCCTGCTTCCCGCGTCCTTTGTAAGCAGGCATTGCTTTCCCACATGGGGAGCTTCTAACATGCAGCCCCCGTGTGGAAAAGAAATCTGGTTTGCTTTTTGAAAGAGAGAGCAGGTTTCCTTCTCCGCCGTGAGGCTCCCTCCCTGCCATAGCAAACAGCAGTGTCCCAGGGTTGGGCACCCCGAGACACTGCAGGAGCGGGCCCTGGGGGTAGTCCCCAGGGCCATGATTAGCTCCCACTTAATGCAAAGCTCCGGGCTTGGGCGTCCATAACAGACCCCCTATTTTAAATATTTAGTGCCCCGGGGCGTTGGTGGTCCCTGGTGCGTGTGGGTGGGGGGCCCGAGCCACACAGCTTACATTTGTTTTTTTAAAGCCCCGTGGGGTGGTGGTCTACAGGGCTTGGGGGCATTAGGGCCCCCCATTTAAACTATCAAGCCCGGGGAGGTGGTTGTCCTGGGGCTGTGGTGGGGACTGTGTGTCCCCCCGCAAATATTTATGTTTTGCCCCAGGGATGGCAGTCCCCGGGGCAGTGTGGGGGGAATGGGTCCCCCCACACTTTTTTTCACATGCCCCAAGGACCTGGCCCAACCAGATGCTTTAATTAAACAAATTGCAGAAGCCTGCGCTTCATTTTTTTCATTTTTGTTGCTGGATCCGGGCACCCTGCGCGCATCACGGCGTTTAAAAAAAATTGTTTTCTTAGCCCTAGAAGTCACTCTAGGACTGCCTAAACAAACCTACGGGGTCAGGGTGTTTTAATCCTGTCCCCACTTCTTCTTTTCGACCTTCATTTTACTGCCATCTTGTGCCTCGCTTCTACAGAGGCACAAGATGGATGCCGACAGTTCCTGGCTTAGAGTGTTCACAACCAATTACAATGCAGCTCGTGATTGGCAGGGTGAGCGGATTGTACTGCGCGGATCCTAATCTGTAGGGTGCGCGGATCCTCTACGGCCATAGATGAATATGTGTTTTTACTTTTGATTTTCTCAGCAAGTACTGAGCGGATTTACACCATTTAACAAAAAGTGTTGTTTCTGAACAAAGAACTACCTATTTGCCAAATTTGGTGTAATTCCGTTCAGCTCTTCGGGCTGTAGCTGTGTTTAAAGTTTCCTATGGAAAATTGCATGGGGAAAACACGTTTTGGGACCCCCCTTTTTTCTTGGCCCCCGTTTGACGAATCACCCCGCAGCTTTCAAGATAGGAGCGGACCTGGAGCGGGCCAATAGTTTTGCAAATTTCACGAAGATTTGTCAATCGGCGCTAATAAAATGTTGCAATTTTCCTATGGTAACTAGGTCCTAACTATAACTACCTACTGGCGACCAGTAGGTAAGATATATATGTGTGTGTGTGTGTGTGTGTATATATATATATATATATATATAAATATAGTGCTGAAAATGTGCCTGCAAAGGACTTCATTACCCAGAAACCATCAGCAGTTGGTAAAAATGCAAGAATAAAGGAAAAATGCAAGCAGTTGGAAAAACTTATGAGATCGGAGCAGAAACGTTGATGGGAAGCCAAATCGCTGCAACGTTACATAGACCTGGGGAGGGTTCCCCGCGGCTTAAGAATACTCATTGCTACGAGTTATGAAGCACCCGATCGCAAAATGAGGCGCGAATGGGCAGAAACTAACTTGGAATCTTCGAGAAAACTGCTCTTTATTCTTGAAAAGTATGCGGAAAAAGACAACATGAAACTAGTGGAGGACATTAAACAGTGACCAAAGATCTTGAAAAAATTAAGCAGCAAGAGGAATTTAAAAAATTATAAGTTGACATGAAAAAACGTTTTAAAAAAAGAGGAAGATGTGATAAGGGAACGAAAAGCTTATAAGTTTCACAGAGACTGATGTGATTATGAGTATGGAAGAATTTTTCCATTTGCTCGTAAATATGATGTGCTGAAGGCTGACAATAAGGAAGCAAAACAAGGTGCTGAAAGTGCAAATAAACACCCAGATCTGACATCAACTTCTGAGGAAAGTTCAAATGTGGAGAGCGGGTCAGAGGCGGAGGCCCGCAATAAAACAAAGTCAGCAACTGCCCGAAGACACTCACTAACAGAAGAAGTCGATTTTTTATGTATGGAGTGCCTCCAATCGCTAAGGCCAAGGAAACAATCGAGGGGGAGTAAAAAACGGAGGGAGAGACGACAAGCAAATAGAAGAAGGAACCAGCAAAAAACAACAAAAGAAACAACAGAAGAAACACTGGAAAAAATAAACTGCAGCAGCACACAAGAATCGAGTGAAATGACAGTGATTAATATGACAGACATGACACTCAACACTGCAGAAAAACAGCTATTAGCTTTAGGGCACTCCTTCTGCCTGGAAAGTTCATTTAACTATTCAAAATCTAGGGTTGGCATCTACAAGAGCGTCAGAAAATTGAAGCTCAGGAAATTTCATGCGCAGTCTAACAAAGCAGCAAATAATGAACAATCTTCCATATCTACCGACATTTCAATGCCAGAAAGAAATACAGACTCCAATATCAATCAAGAGTCACAATGACTGGTAGATACTCTTTATGACCTGATGCAAGAGGGAAATCAGGCCAGTGGAACTTTGATTGAGAACACAGCAAGCAACACAACTGTATCGTGCAAGACCCCCTTTAAACCACTATCTTCATTCTATCCACTGATGTTGAAGGATACAAATGATATGTTTCAAGACCAAGTCATCATTGATTTGAAAAATATTAACAAATCGGTACATAAAGGGACTACTAAGATCAGAAAGAACACTAAGGAATTACAATACCACCAACTAATGACCAAAATCAAAAACAACAAAAAAATAGTAGTAAGAAATGCTGACAAAGGCGGGAACGTGGTTTTGTGGAAAAGAGATAATTACCTCAGGGAGGCAATGAACCACTTAGATGACAAAACCTGCTATGGAAACAGCAAAAAAATTACCTGGAATGCAGATCAATCATCATTTCGGGTAAATCTGATGGCCTGGCGAGAAATGGGCCTGTTGACATCTGAAGAATACAAATATCTATGGATAACAAATCTTTCAATCCCCATGCTGTACTTTATACCAAAAGTACATAAGGACAGAACAAATCCACCGGGGAGGCCAATAATATCAGCCAGGAACAGTGTATTTGAGAATACTTCCAAATAAGTGGATTTCATTTCTTTTTACAAGATCATGTTCCTAAATTGGCCTCCTATATTAAGGACACTGGGGACTTTTTGATTAAAATGAAAGACTTTCAATGGCAGGATGATTACCTTTTAATCACCTTAGACGTAACTTCACTTTAAACGTCCATCAGACATATAGATGGGCTTCGGGCGTTGAAATACTGTCTGGCAAGAAGAGGACAATCTTACAAAGAACACAACAAAGTAATTGTCAACATGGTTGAATTGTGTCTAACAAATAAAAAAATGTTGTTTCAAAATGTGTTGTATCAACAACTGCGTGGGGTTGCCATGGGAGCCAGCTTCTCCCCCAGCTACGCAGGTTTACAAATGGGCTGGTGGGAGGAGCTGGTTCTCATGGCAAACTACGCTGAGACACTAACTAATCATGTGAAATGTTGGTGGAGGTTCATCGATGACCTATTTTTAGTATGGTAGAGCATGGCAATTGAGGCAAGAGAGTTCATTGATTCACTTAACAACAATGAATTGAACCTGAATTTTACCACCAACATAAGTAAGACCAGTATAGTGTTTCTAGACGTGGAGGTATTCATCAGTGAAGGTAATGTCGAGACTAAATTGCACAGGAAACCCATGGCGGGAAACGCAGTCCTACACGCTAGCAGTTCACGTCCTAACCATCTAATACAAAGTATTCCTTATGGTGAGCTGCTGCCCATAAAGCGAATCTGCAGCAGTAGCGAAGGATTAAAGCTAGCACAACAGGAATGTATAGGCTGGTTCAAAGCCAGAGGTTATAGCGACCAATGTTTAGAAAAGGCTTTAACCAAGTGCAATCTAGTCGACAGGGAGCATTTAATGGACAAACAACTAAAACAACCCATTACCCCTGTCAAAACAACCAGTGATTTTAGGGTCATTCTGGACTTTAACCAACAGGAGGTAGCAGTAAGAACAATTATTAACAAAAACTGGTATCTCATAAAACAGGACCCTATAATAGGGAAAACAGTCTCCAAAAGACCATCCATAACATACAGGAGGGGTGTTTCTGTGAAAGATACTTTGGTGGAAAACGACCCATGTGGCAAGCCTGCAAAGGGATCTTGGTTGGCGCAAAGACAAGGATATTATAAATGTAAGGTTTGTAAAGCCTGACAACATGGGGTAACCACCACAAACTACTCTACACCTTTTGGAGGGCCAAACAAAGAAATAACAAAGACCTTAAACTGCAAAACCGATCATGTGGTGTATGTGTTGGAGTGCCCATGCAAACTAAGATATATTGGAAGTACCATCTTACCAGGGCACAAAGGGGTACTCCAACACGTACGTGCTCTCAAAAACCACGATCAGGCATATCCAGTGGCATGCCACTTTCAAGAAAAACATGAGGGCAATCCTAAAGATCTTAGATACTTTCTCATAGACTCAGTCCCAATATACAAAAGAGGAGGGGATAGGGAAAAATCCCTCAGAAGAGATGCACTACATTCTAAATTTAGATAGTAAGCATCCTAATGGACTGAACAGCTTGGAGGAGCTACATGCGAGCCTATGAGTTGTAGTTGACTGCCCCTACTGAAACTGGTCTGCTAAGTCTTCCTACTAGAGACAAAAAACAAAAAACAAACAACAAAACAGGAAGTCTGGTTATGCAGGATATGAGTTAGGTTTGCACACTAACAATAATAAGAAGGGAGGCCACCACCTGTATTTATATTGTATATACAAAATTAATTCCCCCTATACATGTTTTTAAGCTACCATTGTTTTTTAACTTGGCACAAATTGCACTTTTTTCACTTTTTTAACCAGCAGCTTCCTTTTTTTTAACAGATTACATCCACTTATAGTAAGATCGATTAAATTTGATCACACTATAAACTAGATATACATAAGGGCAAACAATTAATTGACCGATAAGGACCTAACAAGATAGACTAGATATAAGAGTATACAATAAACAGAGTCAAAGTGGATTTATCCCAATAATGTGAACACATTAGTGTGATTTTAAATTCTGTGTGATGACAGATGTGTGTGTATATAGTCTACAAATGTATTTTACATGACCTTATTTAATTGTGAGTATTTTTTTTTATTTTTTTTTATTGTGTTTATCATGCAAAAATAAGGGCACATTACATAGTACGAAGAGCCATTCGCCTACAACCCATCTCGGGCCGGCAGTGGGCTGCCTCGCCATAACCATGGCACATACGTATAGCAAGCAGTAGGACATACAGATCAAGCCCAGGTCTCAGCATCAGTGCGGGCCAAGCAGGACCACCCCCGCCCGCCAATCCTATCTGTGTTGCGGTGTGCACTGTATGTATATGAACAAAACTGTACATTTTTTTATCATTTTCTCCCAACCAATACCCCACCCCATGAACCCCCCCATCCCACAACTGGTCCCTTGTTTGTGCTCCTCGTGTTTGTTAGTGTGCGTCCCGATGACGTGTATTGGCTCGTGCCGCCTGCTACCTTCCAACAATCTAGAGGGTGTCTCCTATTGTCTCACACAGCTAGGGGTGGGGTGGCTTCTCCCGCCCAGTGACATACTACAGTGTAGGGGAGAGCCCTGACAGAGTTATCCAGGCTCCATGTGCGGGTCACTCTCTTGATCTTCCCCCTCCCCCTCCACAGATACATCCTCGTCCATTCTGGAGGTTAGGTAAGTCTGGTATAGCCCCCAGAAGTTCTTGGGGCGATTTCGGGGCGGGAGGAGCTCGCTGTAGGCGTCCGCCTGAGTGTTGCAGTACTTCATATCTCCAGTCCACCTCTTCAGTGTAGGTAAGGGGCCCCTCATCCCGCATAGCGCCACTACCCGTTTTGCAAGGAGCATGCCCATGCTCACCAGTTTTCTCACTGAGACAGGTATCTCCCTTGTGTATCCCATCAGAGCGAGGGCCGGGTCAAGTACCAAGTCCAGCTCCACTATATTGCTAATTTCTGCAAATACGCAGGCCCAGAACTTCTGAACTCCCGGGCACCACCAGGCTAAATGCAGGAAGTCCGCCACTGGGGCACGACACCTCTCACAGCGTGGCGTGTCCCGTAGGCCGTACCTGTGCAATCGTTCCGGCGTGTGGTACACCCGTTGCAAGAATTTAAAGTGGATCAAGCGGTGCCGCCCGTTCAGGGAAATGCGCCTGGAGGCCGCACAGCAGTACTCCCACATGCCGTCGTCAATTTGGGTCCCTAGGTCAGTCTGCCAGGCTAAACGCGCCCTAGTGTATTGCAGTGCCGTGTGCTCATGGCCTATCTTATAAAGCCTAGAAATCAGCTTCTTCGGGTTCTCAGTGTCTATGACGTATACTAGTTCCGGGACTGCAGGAGGTTCTTCCAAGTCGGGGCCCAACTGATCCAGCAGCGCACTTCTCACCCTATGATACTGGAAGCGTTGAAGCAAGGAGGTACGCTCCCCCCCGTGCGCGAGCTTTTCCCACGTCTTCACCTTCCCTTGCACAAAGAGGTCCCCCATGGTGCGTGCGCCTAGTTCGTTGAGGACCTTGTATACACCAGGTTCCGACAACGTTGGGAGCCAAAGCGCCCACTGTATCGGCATGTTGGGTGCATACATCAGCACCTTGTCCTGCCGCTGCAATATAGAATGCCAGGCGTGGTTAGTGGACAGGAGGGAGTCCAGCACGCCCACTCTGCGGTCCTTGGGACCGCAGATGGTCGCTGGAAGTGGGGTAGGGTCCGCGAACAGCCGCTCCAGGATCACATGCGGGATGTCCTGGTCGCCATGAATCCAGGTGTGGAGATGGGAGGCCTGCGCAATCCTGTAATAGCGCTCCAGGTCTGGAGCAGCCAGACCCCCTTGCTCGTATGGCAATTGTAGTACCTTCCATTGCACTCTAGGTTGCTTTCCAGCCCACGCCAGTCTCACCAGTAATTTGTTCATGGTCGCAAAGAAAGCTTTCGAGAGGACCATCGGGAGATTATTGAAGAGAAACAGAAACCTCGGGAGAATAACCATTTTCATCATAGCTATTCTACCCATCAGCGACAGCGGAAGCTTAATCCAAAGCTCGACGTCGTCTACGAGTTTACTGTAGGCAACCCCGTAGTTCTCCCTCATCATAATGTCAGGATCTGTGTGGAGCATGATGCCCAAATACCTTACCGGTTCTGTGGACCATTGGAGTGGGAAGTCCATCTCGAAAGGTTCGGTAATCGGGGTCAGCGGGAAGGCTACTGATTTTAACCAGTTGACCTTTAGTCCCAAGAGTGCGCCAAACCTAACCACCTCCCTCAAGACCGAAGACAGATTATTGGCCGGGTCTCTGACGTATAGCAGGGTGTCATCCGCATACGTGGATATGCCAATCTTGTAGGTAGGGTAGCTGATGGCTTCATAAGAGTGGTATTCCCGAATCGCGCACGCCAGTGGCTCCGCCACCAATGCGTATAGTAGCGGGGAGAGGGGGCACCCCTGCCTCGTGCCTCTGCTAATGGTGATCGGCTTCGAGACCGCGTCCCCCAGTCTGATCCTTGCCGTGGGCATATGGTAAAGCGCGCCCAGGAGCTGGAGGAAGAGCTCCCCCAGTCCCAGTCTCTTCAGCACTTTACGCATGAAGGGCCACTCCACGGAGTCAAAGGCCTTCTCCATGTCAAGGAAGACCGCCATGGCTTTAGTATCATGCCTAGTGTGCTGCATGGCCCCCATGACAGTGCGGATGTTGTAAGTGAGGTTCCTAGCTGGGATAAACCCTGCCTGCTCCGGGGCTACTAGCTCCGGGGCCACCAGTGCCAGTCTGGTCGCCAGGACCTTCGCATAAAGCTTAGCGTCTACATTTAGAAGGGACAGAGGGCGGTATGAACCTGGAAGATCAGGAGGCTTGCCTGGCTTCAATATCGTGACGATGAGCGCTTCTCTCATCGAGGGCGGCATAGCGCCGAACTCGCATATCTCGTCAAAGAGGGTGGAGAGGTAAGGCAACAGCCTGTCCTTGTATGCCTTATAGAATGCCACTGTCAGTCCATCAATCCCGGGCGCACTTTCCGACCTCATGGTGTCTAGCGCGTCTGATATTTCCTCACGGAGTATAGGGGACATCAGGAATTCCCTCTGCCAGTTCTCGAGGAACGGCATTTTGATGTAGTCTAAATAGTTGTCTATTTGGTCTTCCACCCCTGTGATCTTGGTAGTGTATAGGTCCTCATAAAATCTCTGAAACTCCGCTAGAATGTCGTCCTCCGTTGTTACCCTCGCCCCCCCTGGAGTTCGTAGTTCCGGGACTGTCTGTCTGCGCCTGCTGCCCTTCATTATCCTAGCTAGCAGTGCTCCAGGTCGTTCTCCCTCTCCATACGTGCGCGCTGTCGCATATTTCCCTAGTTGTCTGACCTCTCTATCTGTCTCCTCATGGAACTCTTGCAGTAGGCCTTGCAAGGACCCATCCCCGAGCGGCGTCGAGTCCAGTAGCTGGCGGCGTTCGCAGTCTGCAATCTGCCCCTCAAGATTCTTAAGCCTGTTTCTAATCGCTTTGAGGACACTGGAGTGTTTCGCCATGACTACCCCCCTGACGTAAACTTTGAATGCCTCCCAAACTGTCCCAAAACTGTCCACTGAGCCTACGTTAGTGGCGAAGAAGGTATCTATGTCCTCCCCCAGGTCAGCCCTAAACGCCTCATCTAGTAGTGAATAAGGCGGGAAGCGCCACGTGAACGGAGGGATCCTCTGCTTGGGAGTAGTCAGTACCAGCAATACTGGGGAGTGGTCCGACAGGGTGCAGGGAAGCACCCTGCAGCCCCTGATCATGGGGAGCAGTGTGTGTGTGGACAGCCAGTAATCTATCCTGGTATGGATGTTATGATACGCGGAGTAGTGTGTGTATCCTCCCTTGTCTCTGTGCCTATCTCTCCAAACGTCCACCAGACCCATTCGCATCATTTCAGACTGCATTTGTAGCGCGGCCGCCGCTGGGCGCCGGGGGGGGGCCCGCCGACCTATCTAGCTCTGCGCTAAACGTGAAGTTGAAGTCTCCCCCCCAAAGCATTCTATCTGCGGGGCACTCAGCACAGTGGTCCGCCACTGCCGCATAGAAGTCAGGGGAGTCATAGTTCGGGCCATAGACGTTCATGACTAGTATGTCGTGGCCCTTGCCTACGCACCTGTTCAACACAAACCTTCCTCCCGGGTCCGCTTTCAGTAGTGTGAGGGATAACTTGGATTTCGGGTTGACCCACGTGAGAACCCCCCTCGCGTGTGTGGTGAAGCCCGCATAAGTGGCGTTCCCCTGAAGTCCCCTATGTGTGAGCATCTTACTGGTGTCGGGCAAGTGAGTTTCCTGCAGTAGCGCCAGGTCTATGTGATGTCGGATTAGGTACTGCAACACCTTGCGGAGTTTTCGGTAGTCATTTAACCCCCTCACGTTCCAAGTGACAGCCTTGAGAGTCTCTGTATCACTCAGTAAGTCATCATGTGATGCATCAGCCATTGTCCATAAAAGAGCACATCAGTGTCAAAGCCCCTACAATCTTCACCCCCCTCTGTACGTAGCAGCTGCCTACGCCCTCCACGGCATACAACATTTCAGAGCACAGTTTGGACCCCCCCCGAACATTTCTGAACCCATAACTCCCATCTCCCCCCACCTCCCACAGTCAACCAACCCCAACCTGGTGTGACCGAGTACCCTGCATCCCTCCCCCCCACCCGCCTTCAATCCCATTCAAAACTTCCCCAATCAGGCTCAATAAGAGCCGCAAGCACTGTAAGCACTAGGGCAGAGGTAGCCTACTAAGATTCTTTATCGTCCACCGTCCGTCCGGACCTCACGTGCAATGTCAATAAGCTGCTCCTTCGCCAGCGCCCCCATATACCAGTGCAGCAATGAGTAGTGAGTGTAGTATCCTACCAGCATTCACGGGCCTTCCCCCCCTCCACACCCCGATCTCCGTATTCCTTCCATGTGTCAGGCCCCCTCGAGACCGCCCCAGCCCAGTTTTACAGTAGCATGGTGAGTGCAGCCCCCCATTAGAACCAATGCAGCCTGTGCAGATCTCACCCATAATCTCGGATACAGTAGTCCGCCTGCCTCAGTGGCGCGCTCCGAGTGGGCACTTCCCGGTCCGTCAGGTGGGGATTGTCACATTGGCCAGAGTATCTGAGTCTCCGGAAAGTGCCTCCGAGTCCCCTCATCTCCTCAGTCCTGCTCATCCAGGTCTCCTTCGCCAGTGTGTTCCTCTCCGGGCGCCGTCGGGTCTCCTCGGTTCTCCTTCATCCATTGCTTCAGAGATTTTTGCAGTTCTCTGGGATCGGTGAAAAAGTGCGAGTGGCCCTGCCTGTTGATGCGCAGCCGCGCCGGGTACAACATGGCGTAGTCCAACCCCAGGTCTCTGAGTTGCTGCTTGTAGGGGACGAATCGCCGCCTCTCCTCCTGTACCTTGGAGGTGAAATCAGGGTATAACGAAATGTTCATTCCCTCGTACTGCAGCTTCCCCTTCTCTCGAGCGGCGCGGAGGGCAGCATCTCTGTCCCTGTAGTTGAGGATTTTCGCTATTATTGGCCTAGGATTCGCGCCTGGAGGAGGCCTTGGTCCCAGGGTGCGGTAGGCACGCTCCACTATGAACATGGGGGAAAAGGTGTCGTCCCCCAATAACGCCTTAAGAAGTTTCTCGATAAAAAGTTCCATTTTACCCGTTTGGGTCGACTCCGCCACACCCGTGACGCGGATGTTAGATCGCCTGGAGCGCGCCTCCAAGTCTTCCGATTTCTCCTGTATCACCTGAAGCAGCCTCCCAAATTGCTTGCGGTCAGCGTCCCATACTGTCTGCGCCTCCTCCGCCTCCGTCAACCTGCGCTCTGCCATGTCCAGCCGCTCCGCATGCTTGTCCACTCTCTCCGTCATCCGGTCCATCCGATACGCCAGGGCGTCGATCTTGGTGCCAATGGCTGACATGCTCTCCTGCAGACCTTTCTCCATTGTATTGAGCATACCTTTTATTTCTGCGCACAGTGCGGCACTCGGGTCAGCAGCAGCCCCCGGGGACTGGGCAGCTGGAGGTTCCGGCGCCTTCTGCCTCCTCTGGTCAAACGCGAGTTTCGACTGCGTCTTGTCCCCCTTGCCCATCGTTCCAGTGGCTGGGGAGGCCAGTGTCCACAAGCCTAAGAGTTCAATAGCCCCCCAAATGAGCGATGAGGGATCCCTCCCCGTGCACAGGCCGGTACCGGGGGTCCGTTGTCCTGGCCTCCTTCCACGTATAGCCTGGCATGCTCAGTGGGGCCTATAGTCTAAGATGGCCGGTCTGCGATAATCCCTACACATGGTTCGTCAACCCCAGGACGCCCCCGGACCTCCTCAGCGTGTAGTCCTCGTGTCGTGGGCCCTCCGTCCCAAAGCAGCCACTGTCTCCCCAAGCAGTACGCCGCGACTTCAGGTGACCAGGGGGTCCTTACCGGCAGTGCGCAAAGGCGCTTGTGCTAGCGCGGGTCTCCGCCAGCGCCACGTGGGCTCGACCGGTGACTGCCCTGCAAAGTCGCCTCACGCTGGATTCCACTGTGTGCCTCGGTGTGTCCAGCGAGCTCTCCAGAGGCCCTTCGCTGTGTTTGCAGCGTGCAGGAGGGGCTGCAGGAGCTGCCGATCTCGGGGCTCAATCAGCGTCGGGGCGCTCATAGCAGGCGGCCGCACGTCGGGTGACGCAGCACGGCTACGTGCCCCAGGAAAGGCCGGGGATCTTGGCCTGGTCCGTCGTTCTCCGATCCGCGATGCTGCAGGTGGTTCCCGTGCCTGAGCCTCACCCAAATTCACGTCGGAGGTGCGCAGGGGGTAGGGGAGTCAGCCCCCACTGGAATCACACGATGTTCGCCGCTATAAAAGGATTATTTACGGATCTTTGGCAGCGCTAGCACGGAGCTCCGCTCCTATGCGCCCGCCATAGACGCCGGCTAGCTCCGCCCCCCATTTAATTGTGAGTATTTATCTATATATTTATGGTGATTTTATAAATATATGTTCTATTGATATTTACTAATATGTGTTTATGGGTGTATATTACCTACTGGCGGTCGCCAGTAGGTATATATAGTTAGGATTTTTTCTCTATGGGATTTTTGAAAATTCTATGTCTAATAACTTTGGCGTTTGTGGACGGAATTGGCTGAAATTTTCAGGGAAATGGAACATTTTGTTTCTGAGCAGCCCCTGACAATTTGGGGGGGTTTCATCAAGGGGGGACCGAGAAAAAAGGGGGGTCCCAAAACGCGTTTTTCCCATGTTAATTTCCATAGGGCGGTTGGCCTCACTTTTAGCTCGAACGGCTGAATGGATTTGCACGAAACTTGGCAAAATTGTAGGGACTGTTAGCCCGATGTGCCTTTGCTAGGTCTCAATATATGTGCTCCAGTGGATTTTGAGTAATTTGGGTTCAAAAAAATATATATATCTGGGCGGAGCCTAACCACACATCTGATCTGATTGGCTGTCAGCACTTCATCCAAGAAGTGTTGGCAGCCATCTTGGGACCAATATACATGATAGCACCTCATTAAAAAGCATTGTAGTTAATAGAGGGTTTTAGGACTTTAGTTACATTATAAATCATTTGTTGATGGTACCATACTCGTTTTAGGAATTGTGGTGGGTTCTAAGGTGATTTTACCATGTGAAAAAGCCTTCTGCTGTGATATCATGAATATTGTTTGAAAGAAAACTAATATCTCATGATTTTCCCACAGTGGTTTGGAAGGGGATCTATAAGCTAAACTGAAAGCATATTTTCTGTAAATTCACATTATCTTTCTCAGTCATGTGAAAATGAAGTCTGACATTATCAGTAAAACATGTACATCCAACAAGGACAGAGACTGTCAGTTGATTCCTTTGTGCTCTACTGCAGCCTCCTAAAGTGTTCTAAAGAACAACTAGAGCGCTAACAGTCCTACGTATTACAAAGGTATAGCACACCTGGAGCCATCGTGATGGGAATAAAGTGGTAACTCTTAAAACATTTAATTTAAAAAGGAACAAAATGAGGGGGTATATTATGCAATAGAAGGTATTATTAGTGCTGCAGAAAGAAAAATTAGGGCACATTTTGAGTGACTTTTTAAATCCTCTTCTATTTCATTAAAAAATTCTGACATGCAGTCTCCCAAAATGGCCACCAGAGACAAAAGAGCCCAAATGTAGCCCAAATATCACCCAGATGTAGCCCAAGTATAGCCCAATGACAGAATGTCCCAGAGTGTTCTAAAGAACAACTAGAGCGCTAACAGTCCTACTTATTACAAAGGTATGGCACACCTGAAGCCATCTTGATTGGAATAAAGTGGTAACTCTTAAAACATTTAATTTAAAAAGGAACAAAATGAGGGGGTATATTTTGCCATATGAATTATGATTAGTGCTGCAGAAAGAAAAATTAGGGCACATTTTGAGTGACTTCTCAAACCCTCTTCAATTTCTTAAAAAAATTCTGACATACAGTCTCCCAAGATGGCCACCAGAGACAAAAGAGCCTAAATGTAGCCCAAATATCACCCAGATGTACCCCAAGTATAGCCCAATGACAGAATGTCCCAGAGTGTTCTAAAGAACAACTAGAGCGCTAACAGTCTTACTTATGACAAAAGTATGGCACACCAGAAGCCATCTTGATTGGAATGAAGTGGTAAGTCTGAAAACACTCAATTTAAAAAGGAACAACATGAGGGGGTTAATTTTGCCATAGAAAGTATGATTAGTGCTTCAGAAAGAAAAATTAGGGATCATTTTGAGTGACTTCTCAAATCCTCTTCTATTTCATTAAAAAAATTCTGACATGCAGACTGAAACATGCACTTTGAATACCAGCAGCAGACGTCCCTGGTGAGCAGTAGCTTTACTACAGTGATCTAATGTGCAACTAGAGTGCTAACATTCAGAATTTATGGCAAATGTGTGACACATCTGAATGCCTTCTTGATGGAACCAAAGTAAACAAGCATTGAAAATGCAATAGATCTCGCCCTCGTTTAAGTTAAAGCCATTCTGTTTGTAATGAGGTGGCTTTTTAGCTTTGCTTTTATTAGTGTTTTTTCAATTTTCATGTAAATAACATGCATCTGTATGCATATAAGTATATGTATGCATGCATTTATGTTTGTATTTATATAGATATACAGATGATATATGTTTATATATGTATATATATATATATATTCACTGAAAAAACCATAGGTTATAGACCATATACAGTTAGGAATTAGCATTTACAAAACCTTGAAAATTCACTGAAAAAACCATAGGTTATAGACCATATATAGTTTGGAATTAGCATTTACAAAACCTTGAAAATTCACTGAAAAAACCATAGGTTATAGACCATATATAGTTAGGAATTCGCATTTACAAAACCTTATTTTACTCACACAAAACCATTGAAATTCCATATATAGTTAGTTGCACTAACTATATATCGCGCACCCGCAATCCACTGCTGATGATGTCACATATTACATCATTCATGACATGGTCAGTGACATCACTGATGACATCACTGATGACATCTCAAATGACATCACTGATGACATCACTGATGACAACATCCAGTGACTGTATGTTTCTGTAAAGTTAAAATATGTCTTACATATTGAAGAATGAGTGGATGTATAAGTGTCTGGATGAAGGATTTAGTAGGTGCATGACTGACTGTATGAGTGAGTGATTAAATGTGTCTCACTGAGTGCATGGGTTAGTGACTAAACTGTCTTAATTTGTGCATCATTATGTCTGTTGTTCTGTAAACTGTTGCATGTGTTGATAAGTAGCTATATGAGTAACTATATGGGTTATTGATTGGTTGCCCAAGTATTTGTATGGGAGACTGAGTGTGTGTGTGGGTGGCTGGGAGGTGTATGACTCTGTGCATAGATGTGTGAGCAGTTGATTCACTAGATGTATGGTTTCAAAAGTGCATGTGGAAACAGCTGTATGGGCAGTTGACTGTGTGCATGAGTGTATTGGTGAGTGAATGGATATCTCAGTGCTACATGTCAAAGTAAGTACATATGTAAAACACAGTACATGTGAGAGTTGACATATATAAATAACTGTGCATAAGAGCCAGTGAATGTGTGAGTAGCTGTATGGATCATTGTGAACTTGTATCAGGGATTGTATAAGAGAGTACATATGTGTTAGTATATGTTTGAATAAGTAAAGTTTGTATAACTGTATAGTTGAGGAAATGGAGGTGTGATTGATTCTTTGCATGACTGACTAGGTGTGTGAGTAACTCCATGGATGAGTGACAGTCTGTGAGTGTCTGTTTACACTGATTGTATCTAAGGTTATATTAGAGTCTGAAGAGGTTCATCGTATTATCACATGAATGATATCATCAGTGATGTGATCAGTAATGTCAAATGAGATGTCATCAGTGATGTCATCAGTGATGTCATTTGAGATGTCATCAGTGATGTCATTTGAGATGTCATCAGTGATGTCATCAGTGATGTCACTGACCATGTCATGAATGATGTAATATGTGACATCATCAGCAGTGGATTGCTGGTGCGCGATATATAGTTAGTGCAACTAACTATATATGGAATTTCAATGGTTTTGTGTGAGTAAAATAAGGTTTTGTAAATGCGAATTCCTAACTATATATGGTCTATAACCTATGGTTTTTTCAGTGAATATATATATATATATATATATATATATATATATATATATATATATATATATATATATATATATATATATATATGATTAATTCCTACTTACCAAAGTTATCTGTCTTTAAATATATTACATGATTAATTACTACTTACCAAAGTTATCTGTCTTTAAATATATTACATTTTATATGGTGTATTAAAATGTCTGACGAGCTAAAATTGCAATATATTATTCACTCTATTTTCTTCTGGTGAACAAAAGTTAAAGTACTATTTCTATGTTCATGGTCGAAGTCATGTGACTCACTAAAGGAGGTGTAAATCACAGGAGAAAAAAGTATATAAAAAAACAGAGCTGACACAGTGTCTGGTGTGTAAGCAAGAGCACCCTAATGCTTGAAACGCGCCGCCCGTGAAAGGTACAAAATAAATTATTGCCTTGCCTGAAGCCGTGGGGTCCGTCTCTTCTTTTCGCAACAGCTGTGGAGATTTTGAAGATTTGTGCTATCTATATATATATATATATATATATATATATATATATATATATATATATATATATATGATATATATATATATATATATATATATATATATTCACTGAAAAAACCATAGGTTATAGACCATATATAGTTAGGGATTAGCATTTACAAAACCTTATTTTACTCGCACAAAACCATTGAAATTCCATATATAGTTAGTTGCACTAACTATATATCGCGCACCCGCAATCCACTGCTAATGATGTCACATATTACATCATTCATGACATGGTCAGTGACATCACTGATGACATCACTGATGACATCTCAAATGACATCACTGATGACATCACTGATGACAACACCCAGTGACTGTATGTTTCTGTAAAGTTAAAATATGTCTTACATATTGAAGAATGAGTGGTTGTATAAGTGTCTGGATGAAGGATTTAGTAGGTGCATGACTGACTGCATGAGAGAATGATTAAATGTGTCTCACTGAGTGCATGGGTTAGTGACTAAACTGTCTTAATTTGTGCATCATTATATATGTTGTTCTGTAAACTGCTGCATGTTTAAATCAGTAGCTATATGAGTAACTATATGGGTTATTGAATGGTTGCCCAAGTATTTGTATGGGAGACTGAGTATGTGTGTGGGTGGCTGGGAGGTGTATGACTCTGTGCATAGATGT
The DNA here is from genome assembly GCF_964263255.1 of Lissotriton vulgaris. Lineage (NCBI taxonomy): Eukaryota > Metazoa > Chordata > Amphibia > Caudata > Salamandridae > Lissotriton > Lissotriton vulgaris. Next base: position 1,444,626,548 of record NC_141691.1, read on the forward strand.
GTGAGCAGTTGATTCACTAAATGTATGGGTTCAAAAGTGCATGTGGAAACAGCTGTATGGACAGTTGACTGTGTGCATGAGTGTATTGGTGAGTGAATGGATATCTCAGTGCTACATGTCAAAGTAAGTACATATGTAAAACACAGTCCATGTGAGAGTTGACATATATAAATAACTGTGCATAAGAGCCAGTGAATGTGTGAGTGGCTGTATGGATCATTGTGAACTTGTATCAGGGATTTTATAAGAGAGTAAATATGTGTTAGTATATGTTTGAATAAGTAAGGTGTGTATAACTGTATAGTTGAGGAAATGGAGGTGTGATTGATTTTTTGCATAACTGACTAGGTGTGTGAGTAACTCCATGGATAAGTGACAGTCTGTGAGTGTCTGTTTATACTGATTGTATCTAAGGTTATATTAGAGTCTGAAGATGTTAATTGTATTATCACATAAATGATATCATCAGTGATGTGATCAGTAATGTCAAATAAGATGTCATCAGTGATGTCATCAGTGATGTCATTTGAGATGTCATCAGTGATGTCATCAGTGATGTCATTTGAGATGTCATCAGTGATGTCATCAGTGATGTCACTGACCATGTCATGAATGATGTAATATGTGACATCATCAGCAGTGGATTGCTGGTGCGCGATATATAGTTAGTGCAACTAACTATATATGGAATTTCAATGGTTTTGTGTGAGTAAAATAAGGTTTTGTAAATGCGAATTCCTAACTATATATGGTCTATAACCTATGGTTTTTTCAGTGAATATATATATATATATATATATATATATATATATATATATATATATATATATATATATATATATATATATATATATATATATATATATATATATATATATATATATGATTAATTCCTACTTACCAAAGTTATCTGTCTTTAAATATATTACATGATTAATTACTACTTACCAAAGTTATCTGTCTTTAAATATATTACATTTTATATGGTGTATTAAAATGTCTGACGAGCTAAAATTGCAATATATTATTCACTCTATTTTCTTCTGGTGAACAAAAGTTAAAGTACTATTTCTATGTTCATGGTCGAAGTCATGTGACTCACTAAAGGAGGTGTAAATCACAGGAGAAAAAAGTATATAAAAAAACAGAGCTGACACAGTGTCTGGTGTGTAAGCAAGAGCACCCTAATGCTTGAAACGCGCCGCCCGTGAAAGGTACAAAATAAATTATTGCCTTGCCTGAAGCCGTGGGGTCCGTCTCTTCTTTTCGCAACAGCTGTGGAGATTTTGAAGATTTGTGCTATATATATATATATATATATATATATATATATATATATATATATATATATGTATATACATATATATATATATTCACTGAAAAAACCATAGGTTATAGACCATATATAGTTAGGGATTAGCATTTACAAAACCTTATTTTACTCGCACAAAACCATTGAAATTCCATATATAGTTAGTTGCACTAACTATATATCGCGCACCCGCAATCCACTGCTAATGATGTCACATATTACATCATTCATGACATGGTCAGTGACATCACTGATGACATCTCAAATGACATCACTGATGACATCACTGATGACAACACCCAGTGACTGTATGTTTCTGTAAAGTTAAAATATGTCTTACATATTGAAGAATGAGTGGATGTATAAGTGTCTGGATGAAGGATTTAGTAGGTGCATGACTGACTGCATGAGAGAATGATTAAATGTGTCTCACTGAGTGCATGGGTTAGTGACTAAACTGTCTTAATTTGTGCATCATTATATATGTTGTTCTGTAAACTGCTGCATGTTTAAATCAGTAGCTATATGAGTAACTATATGGGTTATTGAATGGTTGCCCAAGTATTTGTATGGGAGACTGAGTATGTGTGTGGGTGGCTGGGAGGTGTATGACTCTGTGCATAGATGTGTGAGCAGTTGATTCACTAAATGTATGGGTTCAAAAGTGCATGTGGAAACAGCTGTATGGACAGTTGACTGTGTGCATGAGTGTATTGGTGAGTGAATGGATATCTCAGTGCTACATGTCAAAGTAAGTACATATGTAAAACACAGTCCATGTGAGAGTTGACATATATAAATAACTGTGCATAAGAGCCAGTGAATGTGTGAGTGGCTGTATGGATCATTGTGAACTTGTATCAGGGATTGTATAAGAGAGTAAATATGTGTTAGTATATGTTTGAATAAGTAAGGTGTGTATAACTGTATAGTTGAGGAAATGGAGGTGTGATTGATTTTTTGCATAACTGACTAGGTGTGTGAGTAACTCCATGGATAAGTGACAGTCTGTGAGTGTCTGTTTATACTGATTGTATCTAAGGTTATATTAGAGTCTGAAGATGTTAATTGTATTATCACATAAATGATATCATCAGTGATGTGATCAGTAATGTCAAATAAGATGTCATCAGTGATGTCATCAGTGATGTCATTTGAGATGTCATCAGTGATGTCATCACTGATGTCATTTGAGATGTCATCAGTGATGTCACTGACCATGTCATGAATGATGTAATATGTGACATCATTAGCAGTGGATTGCGGGTGCGCGATATATAGTTAGTGCAACTAACTATATATGGAATTTCAATGGTTTTGTGCGAGTAAAATAAGGTTTTGTAAATGCTAATCCCTAACTATATATGGTCTATAACCTATGGTTTTTTCTGTGAATTTTCAAGGTTTTGTAAATGCAAATTCCTAACTATATATGGTCTATAACCTATGGTTTGTTCAGTGAATTTCATTGGTTTTTTAAAAGCTAATATCTATAGCTGTAAAATATATTCTTTATTACGTGACGTATCACGTAGCCCGTGAGACGCCTCATGACACATCGCATAACCGTGACGTATCGTCTCTGCAGCGCAAACAAAACCCGTAACGTAAGCGCGCCGGAGCACGCTTACAGATATATATATATTTTTTAACCTTAATTAGACAAAATCCACACGTGCACATATCTTGAGGCCTTGCAAAGGCACATCAAACAAACAGTCCCTACAATTTTGCCAAGTTTGGTGGAAATCTACTCCTTTAAATTTTATTTTACTGTTTCTCTTGATTTTCCCCTTGTTACGCTTACCGGAACGCTACCCGGTATGCAAACAAACGCTCCAAAAACACAATATGTCGGACTCCCGTTACGCTGCCGGTTAGCTGCCCGGTTAACGTACCGGGAAGCGCCTCTACCGCGAAAAATCACAATTTTTTTTTCTTTTGCCCCGCGGGGAACTTTAATAGCCCCCTCATCAATCCTAGGGGTTCAGGAGGGGTCTACCTTACCCCTTTCCTTCATTTACACCTTTTTTTTTCCACCTCTTGTCTCTCGATCCCACCGAGAGACAAGATGGCGGCCGCTCCGGACTGTTTACAATGTTAACAGCCAATCAGCTTCTCCTCAGACTCCCGTTACGCTGCCGGTTAGCTGCCCAATTAGCTGCCCGGTTCGCGTACCGGGACGGGCCTCTACGGCGAAAAATCGCAATTTATTTATTTATTTTTTTGCCCCGCGGGGCACTTTAATATCCCCCTCATCAATCCTAGGGGGTAAGGAGGGGTCTACCTTGCCCCCTTTCCTTCATTTCCCCCTTCGTTTTTCTCCACCTCTTGTCTCTCGATCCTACAGAGAGACAAGATGGCAGCCGCTCCGGACTGTTTACAATGTTGACAGCCAATCAGCTTCTCCTCAGACTCCTGTTACGCTGCCGGTTAGCTGCCCAGTTAGCTGCCCGGTTCGCGTACCAAGACGCGTCTCTACGGCGAAAAAATCGTAATTTTTTTTTTTTTTTTTTGCCCCGCGTGGCTCTATAATATCCCCCTCATCAATCCTAGGGGGTCAGAAGGGTTCTACCTTGCCCCCTTTCCTTCATTTCCCCCTTTGTTTTGGCCTCCTCTTGTCTCTCGACCCTACCGAGAGACAAGATGGCGGCCGCTCCGGACTGTTTAGAATGTTGACAGACACCGGAGAGCCAATCAGCTTCGCTTCGCAAAGTTCCGTTACGCGTCAAGTACGCGAACCGGAGCGCTGCCCGGAGCGCTGTTACAGATATATATCTTTTTTTGAAAGTTAATTTCTCAAAATCCACTGGAGCACATATATTGAGACCTAGCAAAGGCACATCGGGCTAACAGTCCCTACAATTTTGCCAAGTTCCGTGCAAATCCATTCAGCCGTTTGAGCTAAAAGTGAGGCCAACCGCCCCATGGAAATTAACATGGGAAAAACGCGTTTTGGGACCCCCCTTTTGTCTCGGCCCCCCCTTGACGAACCCCCCCCCAAATTTTCAGGGGCTGCTCAGAAACAAAATGTTCCATTTTCCTGAAAATTTCAGCCAATTCCGTCCACAAACGCCAAAGTTATTAGATATAGAATTTTCAAAAATCCCATAGAGAAAAAATCCTAACTATATATACCTACTGGCGACCGCCAGTAGGTAATATATATATATATATATATATATATATATATATATATATATATATATATATATATATATATATATATATATATATATATATATATATATGATTGCCACACACTCTTGCTCAACAAAGTGAAAAATAGACTGCCCTCCAAGTCGATGTTCACCATAAAAGATTTATTGGCAGACCCCCCTGCCCCCTCGACAGAAGCGTTTCACCGTTTAGGCTTCGTAAAAAAAAATATATATATATATATGGCTTCTACTTTCTTTGTGGAGGAAGTTGGATGGTTATATATATATATATATATATATATACACACTGGCGAAGGCTAACGCCGAAACGCGTCTGTGCTTTTTTTTGTTCCCATAAGAATAAATCACCTGGATAAACTCTTGGTCTGCGAGTGCTGCCTCTTTCTTGTCAAACCGAGGAGGACTTCGAGCGATATATATATATATATATATATATATATATATATATATATATATATATATATATATATATATATATTACCTACTGGCGGTCGCCAGTAGGTATATATAGTTAGGATTTTTTCTCTATGGGATTTTTGAAAATTCTATGTCTAATAACTTTGGCGTTTGTGGACGGAATTGGCTGAAGTTTTCAGGAAAATGGAACATTTTGTTTCTGAGCAGCCCCTGACAATTTGGGGGGTTTCATCAAGGGGGGGCCGCGAAAAAAGGGGGGTCCCAAAACGCGTTTTTCCCATGTTAATTTCCATAGGGCGGTTGGCCTCACTTTTAGTTCGAACGGCTGAACGGATTTGCACGAAACTTGGCAAAATTGTAGGGACTGTTAGCCCGATGTGCCTTTGCTAGGTCTCAATATATGTGCTCCAGTGGATTTTGAGTAATTTAGGTTCAAAAAAAGATATATATCTGGGCGGAGCCTAACCACACATCTGATCTGATTGGCTGCCAGCACTTCATCCAAGAAGTGTTGGCAGCCATCTTGGGACCAATATACATGATAGCACCTCATTAAAAAGCATTGTAGTTAATAGAGGGTTTTAGGACTTTAGTTACATTATAAATCATTTGTTGATGGTACCATACTCGTTTTAGGAATTGTGGTGGGTTCTAAGGTGATTTTACCATGTGAAAAAACCTTCTGCTGTGATATCATGAATATTGTTTGAAAGAAAACTAATATCTCATGATTTTCCCACAGTGGTTTGGAAGGGGATCTATAAGCTAAACTGAAAGCATATTTTCTGTAAATTCACATTATCTTTCTCAGTCATGTGAAAATGAAGTCTGACATTCTCAGTAAAACATGTACATCCAACAAGGACAGAGACTGTCAGTTGATTCCTTTGTGTTCTACTGCAGCCTCCTAGAGTGTTCTAAAGAACAACTAGAGCGCTAACAGTCCTACTTATTACAAAGGTATGGCACACTTGAAGCCATCTTGATTGGAATAAAGTGGTAACTCTTAAAACATTTAATTTAAAAAGAAACAACATGAGGGGGTATGTTTTGCCATAGAAAGTATGTTTAGTGCTGCAGAATGAAAAATTAGGGCACATTTTGAGTGACTTCTCAAATCCTTTTCTATTTCATTAAAACATTCTGACATGCAGTCTCCCAAAATGGCCACCAGAGACAAAAGAGCCCAAATGTAGCCCAAATATCACCCAGATGTAGCCCAAGTATAACCCAATGACAGAATGTCCCAGAGTGTTCTAAAGAACAACTAGAGCGCTAACAGTCCTACTTATTACAAAGGTATGGCACACCTGAAGCCATCTTGATTGGAATAAAGTGGTAACTCTTAAAACATTTAATTTAAAAAGAAACAACATGAGGGGGTATATTTTGCCATAGAAAGTATGATTAGTGCTGCAGAATGAGAAATTAGGGCACATTTTGAGTGACTTCTCAAATCCTTTTCTATTTCATTAAAACATTCTGACATGCAGTCTCCCAAAATGGCCACCAGAGACAAAAGAGCCCAAATGTAGCCCAAATATCACCCAGATGTAGCCCAAGTATAGCCCAATGACAGAATGTCCCAGAGTGTTCTAAAGAACAACTAGAGCGCTAACAGTCCTACTTATTACAAAGGTATAGCACACCTGGAGCCATCGTGATGGGAATAAAGTGGTAACTCTTAAAACATTTAATTTAAAAAGGAACAAAATGAGGGGGTATATTATGCAATAGAAGGTATTATTAGTGCTGCAGAAAGAAAAATTAGGGCACATTTTGAGTGACTTTTCAAATCCTCTTCTATTTCATTAAAAAATTCTGACATGCAGTCTCCCAAAATGGCCACCAGAGACAAAAGAGCCCAAATGTAGCCCAAATATCACCCAGATGTAGCCCAAGTATAGCCCAATGACAGAATGTCCCAGAGTGTTCTAAAGAACAACTAGAGCGCTAACAGTCCTACTTATTACAAAGGTATGGCACACCTGAAGCCATCTTGATTGGAATAAAGTGGTAACTCTTAAAACATTTAATTTAAAAAGGAACAAAATGAGGGGGTATATTTTGCCATATGAATTATGATTAGTGCTGCAGAAAGAAAAATTAGGGCACATTTTGAGTGACTTCTCAAACCCTCTTCAATTTCATTAAAAAATTCTGACATACAGTCTACCAAGATGGCCACCAGAGACAAAAGAGCCTAAATGTAGCCCAAATATCACCCAGATGTACCCCAAGTATAGCCCAATGACAGAATGTCCCAGAGTGTTCTAAAGAACAACTAGAGCGCTAACAGTCTTACTTATGACAAAAGTATGGCACACCAGAAGCCATCTTGATTGGAATGAAGTGGTAAGTCTGAAAACACTCAATTTAAAAAGGAACAACATGAGGGGGTTAATTTTGCCATAGAAAGTATGATTAGTGCTTCAGAAAGAAAAATTAGGGATCATTTTGAGTGACTTCTCAAATCCTCTTCTATTTCATTAAAACAATTCTGACATGCAGACTGAAACATGCACTTTGAATACCAGCAGCAGACGTCCCTGGTGAGCAGTAGCTTTACTACAGTGATCTAATGTGCAACTAGAGTGCTAACATTCAGAATTTATGGCAAATGTGTGACACATCTGAATGCCTTCTTGATAGAACCAAAGTAAACAAGCATTGAAAATGCAATAGATCTCGCCCTCGTTTAAGTTAAAGCCATTCTGTTTGTAATGAGGTGGCTTTTTAGCTTTGCTTTTATTAGTGTTTTTTCAACTTTCATGTAAATAACATGCATCTGTATGCATATAAGTATATGTATGCATGCATTTATGTTTGTATTTATATAGATATACAGATGATATATGTTTATATATGTATGTATATATATATATTCACTGAAAAAACCATAGGTTATAGACCATATATAGTTAGGAATTAGCATTTACAAAACCTTGAAAATTCACTGAAAAAACCATAGGTTATAGACCATATATAGTTAGGAATTAGCATTTACAAAACCTTGAAAATTCACTGAAAAAACGATAGGTTATAGACCATATATAGTTAGCAATTCGCATTTACAAAACCTTATTTTACTCACACAAAACCATTGAAATTCCATATATAGTTAGTTGCACTAACTATATATCGCGCACCCGCAATCCACTGCTGATGATGTCACATATTACATCATTCATGACATGGTCAGTGACATCACTGATGACATCACTGATGACATCTCAAATGACATCACTGATGACATCACTGATGACAACATCCAGTGACTGTATGTTTCTGTAAAGTTAAAATATGTCTTACATATTGAAGAATGAGTGGATGTATAAGTGTCTGGATGAAGGATTTAGTAGGTGCATGACTGACTGTATGAGTGAGTGATTAAATGTGTCTCACTGAGTGCATGGGTTAGTGACTAAACTGTCTTAATTTATGCATCATTATGTCTGTTGTTCTGTAAACTGTTGCATGTGTTGATAAGTAGCTATATGAGTAACTATATGGGTTATTGATTGGTTGCCCAAGTATTTGTATGGGAGACTGAGTGTGTGTGTGGGTGGCTGGGAGGTGTATGACTCTGTGCATAGATGTGTGAGCAGTTGATTCACTAGATGTATGGTTTCAAAAGTGCATGTGGAAACAGCTGTATGGGCGGTTGACTGTGTGCATGAGTGTATTGGTGAGTGAATGGATATCTCAGTGCTACATGTCAAAGTAAGTACATATGTAAAACACAGTACATGTGAGAGTTGACATATATAAATAACTGTGCATAAGAGCCAGTGAATGTGTGAGTGGCTGTATGGATCATTGTGAACTTGTATCAGGGATTGTATAAGAGAGTAAATATGTGTTAGTATATGTTTGAATAAGTAAAGTTTGTATAACTGTATAGTTGAGGAAATGGAGGTGTGATTGATTCTTTGCATGACTGACTAGGTGTGTGAGTAACTCCATGGATGAGTGACAGTCTGTGAGTGTCTGTTTACACTGATTGTATCTAAGGTTATATTAGAGTCTGAAGAGGTTCATCATATTATCACATGAATGATGTCATCAGTGATGTGATCAGTAATGTCAAATGAGATGTCATCAGTGATGTCATCAGTGATGTCATTTGAGATGTCATCAGTGATGTCATTTGAGATGTCATCAGTGATGTCATCAGTGATGTCACTGACCATGTCATGAATGATGTAATATGTGACATCATCAGCAGTGGATTGCGGGTGCACGATATATAGTTAGTGCAACTAACTATATATGGAATTTCAATGGTTTTGTGTGAGTAAAATAAGGTTTTGTAAATGCGAATTCCTAACTATATATGGTCTATAACCTATGGTTTTTTCAGTGAATTTTCAAGGTTTTGTAAATGCTAATTCCTAACTATATATGGTCTATAACCTATGGTTTTTTCAGTGAATATATATATATATATATATTACCTACTGGCGGTCGCCAGTAGGTAGTTATAGTTAGGATTATTTTCAATAGGGAAATCGCAACATTTATTGGGAATAACTTTGGCGCCGGTTGAGGAATCTGCCTGAAAATGTCCTCAAATTTGCCGCGCGGTGCTCCGGTCCTTGCCTGAAAGTTTGGGTGGGATTCGTCAAGCGAGGGCCGAGAAAAAAGGGGGGTCCCAAAACGTGTTTTCCACATGTTAATTTCCATAGGGCGGTCGACCTCACTTTTAGCCCGAACGGCTGAATGGATTTCCACGAAACTTGGCAAAATTGTAGGGACTGGTAGCCCAATGTGCCTTTGCTATGTCTCAAGATATGTGCTCCAGTGGATTTTGAGTAATTTAGGTTAAAAAAAATATATATATCTGTAAGCGCGCCCCAGTTCGCGCACCGGGGCGCTAACTAGTGCGCTACGCGAGTTCGCGCGCGGAAAGCTGATTGGTTCTCGGGTGTCTGTAAACATTCGAAACAGTCCGGAGCGGCCGCCATCTTGTGTCTCGGTATGATTGAGACACAAGAGGTGGCAAAAAAAATAGGGAAATGACCAAAAGGGGGCAGGATAGACCCCCTCTGACCCCCTAGGTTTGATGTGGGGGCCATAAAAGGGCCCAGCGGGGCAACACATTTTTTTTTTTTTGATTTGCACGGGGGGAGCGCCCGGTATGCGCACCGGTGAGCGGACCGGGGAGCGTACCATGGGGAAAAAAGAATGACAGAGTTTTAAAAAAATGCAGTCTTTTTTTATAAATTGGAGGTAGTTCTAAAAAGAACTGTTTTTTTTCTTCTTTTTGTTGTTTTATATGTTTTTTGGAACATTTTATACTTTTTTTTGGCTTTTATGAACAGTTTTATATTTTTTTTGTATTTTTTATGGGGACAAACAAAAAACAGGGAATTGGAAACAGCTCAACTGGAGCAAAAAAAACAGGAAAAAATTAAGGCTTCTTTCGGCACCGGTGGTTGTCTCCAGCATGGTTTATAAGTTTGATGCTCTGCTCACCATAAGAAATGGTAGTCCCACAAAATATACAAGTAATCTTGTATTCTCCAAACTGGCGTTGGATGCATGGGACCATCTCTCTAGTTTCAGGATCCGATGGAGTGGGTTGTTTAGAGGTGTTCCGAGAAGATTGGGGAGGGTTTTTGGTCAGTTCTCTGACTTCTGCTGCAGAATAGTTATTGGGGTGCTTTCGTTGCATGTGGCGTAGCATTGTGTGATTCCCAAATGAATATTTTTTTGCAGGGTTCCCCCTGGAAAGTTCAGCGCCACAGATGAGACAGGTCACCTTTGCAGCATTAACTTTTTTGAAACCCCTTGGGATTTTAAAAAACTCCCATAAAAAGTGCTCCTTAGGTTTATATGGGGGATTGTCTTCATGCAGGAACTGCCTTCTCTCCTCCTCCTCCTCCTCCTCTTCTTCTTCACCACCAATGTGATTTTGTGGTGGTCCTTGTGGTGGTGGTGGTGGTGGTGGTGGTGGTGGTGCAGATGCTCCAGCTGCTGCTGCTACTGTAGCCATTTTTCTATCAATAGAAGCAGGTCTTCCTCACTCAAAGAATAAAGTGAGAATGAGGAAAATAGGTGGGGGCTTTCATCATTTGGAAAACAAAACTGTTCTGAACCAATGAAAAGTGTTATTTCCAGGTCACATGAGCCGGGCTTTCATCATTTGGAAACCAAAACTGTTCTGAACCAATGAAAAGTGTTATTTTCAGGTCACATGACCCGACGCGCTTACGCTACGCGCCCCGGTGCGCGCCTGGGGGCGTGCCCCGGGGCACGCCCAGCGGCGCTTATGTAGCGCGTTCGTATGCACGTGGATGCTTCCGGGTGCGCTTACGCCGTGCGTATCACGCGGACGCGGCTACGCGATACGTCACGATGATGTTTTCGTTCGCGGCAACAGCGCTAACGGGACACTCACCGGTACACGCCCTGGGGCGCGCCGCAAGACTGCGCTTACTGGTGCGCTCACCGGGACGCGCACCGAGAGCGCTCCAGGGCAAAAAAATTAAAAAATTTAAAATGAAGAATAGACATATAAAAAATAGTATTACATAAATATACAATATAGGATTCATTTAAAAAAATATTATATTTCATAGCTATAGAAATTTGCTGTTAAAAAACCTATGAAATTCACTGAAAAAACCATAGGTTTCACATCAGTGATAGTTAGGAATTAGCATTTAAAAAACCTATGAAATTCACTGAAGAAACCATAGTTGTCACACCAGTTATAGTTAGGAATTAGCATTTAAAAAACCTTTGAAATTCACTGAAAAAACCACAGGTTTCACACCAGTTATAGTTAGGAATTAGCTTTTAAAAAACCTATAAAATTCACTGAAAAAACCATAGGTTTCACACCAGTTATAGTTAGCTGGAAATTTTACTGACATAAAACCATTGAAATTCCCACGTTATAGTTAGTTGGACTCACTATAACTTGCGCGCCTGCAATGCACTGCTGATGACGTCATATATTACATCACCCATGACATGGCCAGTGAAATTCATGATAAACACTACTTCATATTTCTTATTTAAACAAATAAATTCATTTCGCATCAGATCCACATTCTTCGCAATTACAGCTGTAACTTATTTTTCGCTGTTTTAACTTTAAGCCGAAGTGGGCAAACAGAACTCATTTTCAATGATGTTCCACAATTGTGCCAAAATTAACTTCTTAGTAAGGCGACCTTAAATTATCGCTTGTTGATTTTGTCTCTTGTCTCTTGTTCATAATTGGTATTTTGGTAAATGTATATGTAGTGTAATATAGTATGTATAGCACAGTAAGTGTATTGTAAATATATGTGTATTGTAGTATGTTTTGCAACACTTGTTAAGTATGCACTTGTTTCTTTTTCATTAGAAAAATTGTATGACAAAGGTATAAAAGAATTTTTCAAAACAAGTACAAATAAAGTACAAGCTGTATACATAAAGATATATGTTCGGCTTATGAGCTTAAAATTAAAAAAAGCTTGGAACAAATAGAGACTTAGGCAAACTTTTTGCTTGGTAACTTTCTAAAAATGACATATTCAGAAATGTGAGTTAAAATCCAACTTTACCATTAAAGAGTGTTTTAAATCACAATTCCTCAAACACCAAACATGACTTTCCAAACTTTTCCTTATCAAAAGTTGTCACTTATTAAATGTAATAAGATAACCCATTGTTATCCTAATATTTTCAAATCTTTAAACACAATGCACCCTACCCTATGGCTGTTTAAGGTCTACCCTAGGGGTCACTCATATGTATTAAAAAAAAGGTTTAGGCCTGGCAAAAGTTGTATCTCACTAGGTTGAAATGGAAGTTTAAAACTGCACATAAAGGCTTCAATGTCAGACCTGGGACACATTTTAAAAGCTACTTAATTAAAAGGCCCTTGTTCCCTGTAGTACCCCTTTACTAGGGACTTACAAGTAATTTAAATGTGCCAAGTAGGTAAAATACACTTTTACCATGTTTAAAGTAGCAAGCCAAAACACTTTAGCACTGGTGAGCAGTGGTAAAGTGTGCAGAGTCCTGCAGGCCAACAAAAACTGGTTCAAAGAACAGGAGAGATGAAGCCAAAATGTTTGGGAGTGACCCTGCGGAGAGGGCCTAGTCCAACACTGTGTCTATGTTGGCATATGATACTGAACAATCCGCCTGGTCAATGAAGTCATTTACAGATCTCCCGCAGGCCATGACAGATAGTGTCTAAGCCTGAACTCTCCCAGGGTATTCTTTGGCACCATCCCTAGCGAAGATATCAACAAATTTCTCAACTGCTAGAACGGAAATGGACCTACCATCCGCCCATGACTCAGTTCCTTTCCCAACTTCTCTCTCACCAGGTCCTTCATGTCTTTGCAGGACTTCAAGTTGTATGCTTGCAGGCCCACCCAAAGTCCTGTATAACTTATGTAAAACAAAAACACAAACAACGCCATCACACCATCAGGCTATCTCCTCACCCACAGAATCATTGCTTCCTGTCTAACTGGAGTATCCTCCCTTAGCTGCTACTCCTTTGCCGTCCCTCTTTCACTGTCCCACAGGAGGGAGCTGCCACTGCTGTGCTGTGTGTCGGTACCTACCCCGACATTGGAACAGTCATGGTACGACTTGCAGAGGTACTTATAACATGCTCCTCATGGAGGGCTGCTTGAATGGACCCATCATCCCCCTGTCCCTGTTTTGGGTGGGGTGACTTGATAAGAAATTGTCAACGCACTCACTGAATGTGCAATTTGCGCATGTCACATCGGTGTCTATGGCAAAAGCTCCTTGTCATTAATCCCCCCCCAAGATTTTGCTAGTATGGTGCTTTTCCATGCCCTGAACTACTCGTAATATCATAATTTCACAAAGCCAATGCTTGCCGTCATAATGACAAATGATGCTGGGGTATATAGTGATTTCCATTGTTTATATATCAATGTTAGGGGACACCGTAGGTGTATTAGCATGCTCCCTTTTTCAGCTATAGTGTCTTCCTTCATACCACCTCTTTAATTCACATTATAAACAAATGAATATACACTGGGGTGTCTTCCATTGTGCGAGATACAGTTTGCACTGGTTTTACCGTGCAGAACAAACACCCAGCACTAAAACTCACGTCGAAAGGCATGAGGTACCCCATTACACTGCTCGCAGAACTCGGCGTAGCTTGGCAGAGTTTTTTTGTCACTTCACTACGATAAACTCCGTGACCTCCATCCAGCCATAGTCAACTGTCCTTCTTCAGAACCTGGGGGAGTTGCATCACAATCCAAAGGTCCTGCCAAAATCCACATGGAGGCAGTGTGACAGGGATGGCCATGGACGCCTTGACCCCGAGCAATTGATGCCAGGGTGAATCCGCCTCACCTCAACCTGGCCAAATACTTAGTATTGCACCCAAAAGGGTAAAATTATTACATTGCAAATTAGCAGGAGGGAAGAAAAAACAATGCTAGACCACTTCCCAGAGAGATTTCCCAACGCAAGAGTTCATGAATGGTCACTACCTTCTACTTGAGTGTCAGAAAGAAGCAGCACCCTCTTACACTATGTGAGATGCAGTTTGTACTTTTTTTACAGTGCAAGTCAAACACCCGGCATACAAAAATCAAGTTGAAAGGCATGAGGTAACCCACTCTGCAGCTCGAGGAATTCCTCCTAGCTTGGCAGAGTTTGTTTTGTCATTTCACTACGCTAAATTCCATGACCCCCACCCATGCATAGTCAACTGTCCTTCTTCAGAGCATGGAGGAGTTGCACCACAAGCCAAAGTTGCTGCCAAAACCCACACAGAGGAAGTGTGACAGAGATGGCCACGGACCACTTGAGCCCCCTTGCAATTGAAGCCAGGGTGGACCCATCTCACTTCGACTTGGCCAAATACTTAGTTTTGCCTCCAAAAGAGTAAAGTTCTGACACTTGCATTCCAAATTAGTCCTCCGCTAACTGCATCATAAAATTGGGAGCTCAAATTGTTTGTTCCACTCAACTATGAGCACAACTGAAAGTGTGCTCACTACCTAATGCACTGACACTATGTGGGTTGTCCTATGGCCGCCACATCCCTGTGTCATTTTGCCCCTTCATCCCAAAGCCCCTGAGCAAGGGCCATTTGTGGTGGTCATGCTCAGGGCCCAGATTGTGCAAAAGACTTCTCAAAAATGATAAAATACCCATTTCTTAATGTATGTGGCTGAAGTGTCACCTCAAAGAAAAATATTTATAGAAAGCTTACAACACAGGAAAAGCAGACAGGAGAGCTACTCTGGCTCCTAAATACTTGTTATATTTTTGGTATACCATTAGTGCTTGCTAAAAATGTGGGCCTCTAGTTGGCACTGGCTTGCAGCCTGTCCAAGTAGGGACCCTTCCTTCCAGTCACCACTGTTAAGTTATGCTTTTTTAATTACCTGATGTTTTCTCCACTCGAGTTAGTAATGCAACAATTCACCTTGTACTAACACTTTTAACAATGGCCAAAGTGTAATGCTCTGAAGATAGTCCTACTTCTATGCCCACGACTTTGCTTCAGCAACCTGTTTTGAACGCGAGAAGATGTCCGGGCGTCCTTGCTGGAGCCGGCGTCTTCGTGACTGATTTTCATGGAATCGCGTCTGAAATTTCGGTGATTAAATAACAATAGCTGATGAGTCATCAGCTATTGTTATGTAATCAGAGAGACGCCTTTACACATGCACTTCTATGCTTAATACCAGCTCCTTTTTGTAGGTTGCTCAGCCGAGTTTAGATACTTCTCGAGCGGAATGAAACTAATTGAAATGCATTTAGGTAAGCACTGTGTTGCTTTTTTCACGATGCAATAATTGGCGAGATTTGGATATCAGAATTATCCAGTCATGTTGATTCACTTTTCATTCTGTAGATGTCTGACATATTGCCAGCTGGTCTTTATATTCAGAGGCGACCCTCTAAAACCCTAGAGGTACGATGATGCTTAATGAATGGGTATTTATGGGTGAAAGTCACTTGGCTGTGCACGAGGTCAATAACAACACTTTTAAGCAGCTCTCGGTTTTCATATTTCGGTTAACATCACGCTATGGCACCGCAACAATTTTTTTTTTAATTGCTCCATTTAGCACCACATATAGGCATGATGACACTGAATGTCGTTTTGACCTTGTTCTGGCATAAGACATCAATTTTGAGTTAACTTTATTGTACTTTTGTCGCTTACTGAATGTATTATTACCTTGCAGATTCCCCCGATGAAGGGTTTTTCTTAATAGCCCGAAATGCATTGGGACTTTTAAAACTATTGTTTATGCTAATGAAAAGCAATATCAGTTGTCACTTTGTGAATTGCATCTGCAACTATCAAAAATAAAAGCTGATTCATAGCAACTTTATGATTTGAAGATTGGACCATCACTTTTCCGATTCTTGGAAAATTGGATTGAGAACTGTTGTTAAACAATTAGCAGCTATCATATGCTTTTAAATATTGCTTGAAAACATTGTGTACACTATTTTGTGACGCCCTTGTAGTGCACTGGGCATCCCCAGTTAGAGATCTGGGTAATTTATTTTTCATTTTTTAACCAGGTGGCACACAGAGCCCCTTACCTGGTGCACACAGAATTATATAAATATTTTTGATTGTAAAATTTGTTGAATTGAATTCATGGTTTAAACTAGATCCTGAGTGCAACCCAGCTGCGCATAATCCACTTTCTAAAAGTGGCATTTTCAAACATACAATTTTAAAACCATAATTCAGAGAACCCAAACACCAAATCTCTAGCTGTTCTAAATTGAAAGTTACACTTGTAAAATGTTACAAGGCAGCTCCAATGAAAGCCGATGGAAGAGCTGGTCCTTGCAATAGTAAAAAATTAAGTTCACAGTATTTCACTACCAGGACATGTAAAATGCACCAGTACATGTCCAACCTTTCACATACATTACACCCTGCCCATGGGGGTTCTTTGGGCCTACCTTAGAGTTGACTTACATTTAAGGAAAGGGGAAAGTTAGGGCCTGGCAAGTGGGTGCACTTGCCGGATCGACATGGCAGTTAAAACCTGCACGTACAGACACTGCAGAGAATGTCCTAGACACATTTGAAAACATACTTGTGTGGGTGGCACAATCAGTGCTGCAGGTCCACTCTGAGCATTTGATTTATAGGCCCTGTGCACACACAGTGCACTTTGCTAGAGACTTGTCAGTAAATCAAATATGCCAATAATGTATAACCAATTATAATCACAATTTACACAGAAGCTACTTGCACTTTGGCACTTGTCAGCAGTGGCAAAGTGCCAAGAGTACCCAAACCAGCAGAAACAAATTCCACCTCACAGTGAAAAGTACAGGAGGTAGAGGCAAAAAGACTGGGGAAACCACGCCAAGGATGCCATGGATGCCATGTCTGACAGTAATTTCCTTTTCTGAAATTATATCATTATAAAGGAAAAGCTTGGATTTAAGGAATAGCAAAGAAAAGGGATAATGTGCATGTCTTAGAAGCAACAGTGTCCAACTAAATTTAATTATTTGAATCAAAAGATGGAGAACATATTCCAGCTCAGTTTCTTATAAAAATGGTATTAATTTTGCAAAACTAAGAATATTTCCAGGAATGGAACTAAGTCAGAAACTGTCTGAGTGCCTGCTTCATTGGTTACCATTAGACAGATTAAAAAGAAAAACAATAGGCACACTCTCCATTCAGGATGTATGATTACCTATTTATAGTGGTTTTCTATTGTTGGGGCCACGGGAATTATGCAATTTTGCAGGCGTGTCTTTTTTTCACATAATTACAGATTTGCACATTTGCCAGATAATACATCCACTCCTTTGTAATCTGCTGATTTTAACAAAAGCATTTTGTTTCTAGCTGAAACTATTCAAAAGTTGCAAAAAATGGTGCAAAACTTGTTGCTGCACAATGGAAAGTCCTTTCCAAAACTTGACTGGTCACTTTTTGTTGCTTATTGCTTTGTTTGGGTGTTAACCCAGTAATAATGTTGTGACCAATGCTGGGGCAGTGGTAACAAGTGTAAAAATTACAAAATAGTGATGTAATGTTATCATACAGTATAGCGCACTATACCACATAATTTCCCTTTTCTTGCAACATAATTTACTGAACTCTGACGCATAATTTGGCCTTACCCTGAAGCATATTTCCAGTGGCCCTATATATAGTTCACATTCAACCCATGTAGTTTTTAGAGTGATGTACTTGTAATGGGTGCCAGAATCCATATGTGTGCATTATGTTTACATTTGCAGTCATGCTTACGATGATTGCATATGAAAGTGCCAGGATAGTGTCTTGTCTATAATGTACATTTATTTTTTCACATGACATACTATGTAATTTATTATATTTCAAAACACATATTTTGGGTATCCTTTAAATAGCATCGTATTAGTTTGAGTATCAATATCAACAAAGTAAAGGTGCTGGATAACTTTGTTATAATATATTGTATTCTTGGTTTAGTGATGTATAGCTCAATGTGCCCTGTGCCATACATTAAAAGGATATTGAAGTTACAAGCATTGCTTTAACCATAGAGAGGAATTTGCCAAAAGCTGAATTTCTTTGTAACGCAATGGAACTCCAAGGGCACTTGAAATAGCCTTAAAATGTACGGTAGAGGGTATTTTATTCCTTGTAATACACCTTCACCATTCCCACAAATCATTTAAATTCTTGGTGTCTTGCTCTTTGTTATGAAAAGGATAGTATGGTTGCTCTAATGTGAACTTAAACACATCAAAAAGCAGTTATTGATTGTTACATAAAGATATCAGAATCAGCTTAATGTAAATCAGAGTGAAAAATGAGAGAAGGCTCAGAAAGAAAAAGGCAGATAGATTATTTGATCTGTAATGACCCTGAGTCTGCCAAAACACATATTGCCAGAATTGTGTCCTTTCTGGCCATCACAGCTTTTTTTAGGCAAACAAAGAAGAAGGATGAAAATACAGTTTTTTGCCCTGTTTAAACTGCAGTTGCAATTATGGTCTGTGACCTGCCTTTCATCTCGGCTGCTGGCTCTGGCAGCAAGCACTGTAGATTTACACTTCAACTGTGATAACATATTACATTTGAGCAGCTAGAAATGTAGTTATTACAGGCAACTAAAGATATCCCAGGTTACCTATAAAAGAATATTAAAGACTGAACTTGATACAGGATTGCAGGCTCCATAGTAATATTTATTTATAAAAATATCTAGGTTCTTTGCACCTCATATAACATATATTTTGAGCATCAATAAACTGGATGAAGAGATTAGAATGGATTTGTTATTTAGGGCTTGATGTATCAAAGGGTTTTATTCAGTCTATGGGCCAGATGTACGACCCGACTTGTAAACAGGAGATCGGCCCGTTTGCGACCGCAAAAAAGGGTAATTGCATGTACAAACGCTATTTTGTGAGTCACTGACTCGCAAATTAGCATTTCAGACTTTTACTATTAGGAAGGGGTGTCCCTTCCTAATAGCGAGACTCACTGCCATGTACTATTGTTTTGCAACCACATTTGTGGCCGCAAAACACTGGCAGTGTACCACCTACTTCAAGTAGGTGGTAAACCACTCGCAAATGGGAAGGGGTTAACATATCAACATAGTACTGTTCCATCTCATTGCGTAAAATGTGACATTATATTGCAAATACCTCTTAAGATGCCTAATAAATATCGATTTTCAACAACATTGTGATCAATTGAAAACATGTCCCACCTTCTCCAACCCCATTAAAATCTACCATGAATTGCTTGGGTGTTTTCAGCTCACCACTGTTTGTGACTTTGTGTTTCATTTTACTTCAGTAATGCTGGGTCTTTGCATTCTCTGTGGAGTTGGGGTATGGGTCAGGGGTGTAACTCAAACCCCTGCAGCTTCTGCAGGGTGGAGGCAGCTCAGTCCAGGATGCTCTATAGACTTCAAGAGAGCCACATTCAGCCTACTGCCGATTATCATCTCTAAGATATGGTAGACTCTGGGATCCTCATCACATTGTGCACGGAGGGGACATCATTCTGTGTTACTCACTGCTATGTGTGTGTTCTAGTCTATACTTTATTGGTCTGTGAAGGTCATATGTCTGATAACAACAGCTTTCAAAACTCTTCAATAAAATGTGTCAATCAACATATGTGTCTGGCATGGCCTCCATCTAGCGAAATCAGGCTGCTGTGGAACCTTAAATGCATGACTTCTGAAGATTTTCCCTCCCCATTACAAGCTTGCATGTCCAGTGCTTCCATGATGGTGAAATGAGATTTAGAGCAACTCTTCAAGTAACCTACTACTGCCCTTTTCTTCAGATTACTAATGAGGCTCTCTAGACAGAAAAGATAAAATTGTTGATTCAAGGTCTACGTTACATTCAGTGTTAAAAAATTGAGAAATGTGAGGACAGGATGACTCTGAGCTGATTTAACATAGCAGAAATGCTATTGCATTCCCTTTCAACAAACTTTATTTCGGTCATAAAAGGCCATAAAAGTAAAAATTCATAAACAAGTATAGCATTGTTAAGACAAATCTTGAGAAATCTTTGATAGCAAATTACAGAGTATAGCCAAAAGAGCATTTGAATTTGACCGATATCTTTGCACCATTTAAAAACAAGAATGATTAAAATCAGATAAAAAATCTTGACATTTTAATGGTAAAAGCGACAAAAGTTCAAGTGACATTTTTTACAGTTTCTGAGATCTGTTAAAAAAGGCCATACATCTGTGCCACATACAATTTAGGAATCAGGACACAGCAAAAACGATGGTTGGCTGTGTATCAGATTTTAAAATACTATACACCTCCAAACACTGCAAACAGCCTATGTTTCTACATAATGGAATGAGCCAACGTCGTCTGGCAGATTTATAGCCAGGGCAGAGGAAAAGAACATGAATGTCGGTCTCATCAGGGCTGTTGCATGCGGGACACCCAACAGAGGGATCTTTCGACCATTTATTCGGAAAAACATTAACCTGGAGGGTCCCTATTCTGAACTGGATATACAGCTTCCTTGCCAGGGAATGCTGTATATCATCCAGAAAGGACTCGAAGAGATACTCAGATTTTATGTTAAAAAATACAGGTGTTAAGTGCCCGAGTTTGGTGTTCGCCTGCAGATCGACTAGTTTGAGTGCTCTATAAGCGCTAACTAGTTGTAGTCGAGATATTGCTGTGAGCACTTCCTCTGGATTACTCCACAGGTTGGGCATACCTATTCTGGCGCATGTTTCTTTGATGGTAATTTCCCCCCCCCCCCGGTAGTCCCCGGACCACCTTGAGTTCAGTTCGGTAGGATGCTAGTTGGGGGGTCACCCACAGTCTACGCCAGAAGGTCAGTGGCCTTAGGCCAATCTTTTCTGCAATGGGTTCAATTCCTAAATCCAGTCGATGGGGGATGAGGGGAATACCAATACCAGGCGGTAAACCCATAAACTTTCTCATAAATAGTTTTTTTATTTTGGCCAATCCGCCAGATGGGCGATAGCCCCATAGTTCGGCCCGTACATTGCAGCACTCCTTACTTGCACTTTATAAATTTCAGCAAGCCCTAGCCTGCCTTGTCTAGTTGTGGGCCCCATTCAAACATTTCGGACCACATAACACCAAGGTAATCGAAGACAGTCACCCCCTCTAAGAGGGTACCATTTAGGGAGGGGTTAAGGCGAGCTGTTTTGGCTGGGTTGAAGACCATGAATTTGGTCTTTGTTGTGTTGATCTCCAGCCCACGATTTTTGCAAAATAAAGAGAAACGGTTGGGATCCTTTGAATGCTCATGGAAGACTTCATTGCTGAGACCCTGCCTTGCACCACGCTTGGGGCATCATTGTCTGCTACTTCGTTTAGTTGGGCCAACTGAGAATTAATAAAAAGACAAAACAGGGTGGGGGCCAGCACACACCACTGTCTCACTCCTCTGTTGAAATGCTATTCAACTCTAGCTGATTTTACAATATTATGAAATCATGTAGTAAAACACAGTAGCAACTTTTTTGACTATAATTTGTACGCAATTAGCTAAATTAGACGAACACTAAAATTTTCTTGATCACTTTTTTAAGCATAGTTAAGACACATGGGGACTGATGTACGACCTGCTTTTGCGTGCGCAAACGGGTTTGCTAACCCGTTTGAGGAAACAAAAACCTCTTTGGCCATGTACATAGCCTATTTAGATCGTCACAATTTTTTTGCGACTTGCTAAATAGGTTTTGCGACTCACTATTTGTAAGGGGCATTCCCTTCCAAATAGCGAGTCTCAAAACCATGTACAAATGTTGTCGCAAAACACTCGCAATTACCACCTACTTCAAGTAGGTTCTAATGCATTTGCAAATGGGAAGGGTTCCCCATGCGGACCCCATTAATATTAATGAGCCTTGCAATTTACGACCCCTTTGAAAATCACAAACAGTTTTAAACACACTATTGTACATTTCATTTATTGCCTCGCAATTTGCGACTCGCAATATATCGCAAATTACGAGGCTCTAATTGAAATGGTTGTATATCTGGCCCATGGTTCTAAATCTGTAGCAAAAGCTTACACTTTGTCATGAGAGCAAACACATGTTTTCAACTTCTATATATTTTGTGATACTATAGTCTATGTTTACAGCCGTTCACTATTTTCTAGTATTCTTATGCAGTGATGAAGATGTAGCTATGCTAAGTACGTTGTTAAAGTAGAAGATGCCCCCCAGGCAAATAGAACACCCCTTTTTTCTCAGTGCTGTGTTTCAATTATGAGTTACACACCAGGTGTATGGAAACCATAACAGCTCCATACATAATTGAAAAATAGACAGCCTGATAAGTCTACAATGTGGCGACACTCATTATCCCACAAATAAAGATGAGGGTAAACTGCAATATTAAAAAGAGAGAAACTGTAAAATGTGAAATTCCTTACATATTTTCAGAATAATTTTTGTCAAATATGCCACTTGAGCTCCATTATATTTGCCAGGAAACAGGATACTTGCTAAATGACGGCATGGTGCTCTGACATAGTTATATGTGTTGTTGCCAAAATCTTGGTTTGGAGGGGCAAACAGAATTCCTGTTGGTCTACAGTTAGGTCATCTACTTATCTACTGTTAATGTAAAACCTTTACTCCTGAAATTGACTCCATAAAATGAGTGACTTGGAAGGGAATTAATTACATGTTTGAAAAGTCTCCAATGAGGATGTGTTTTTTTTCTGTTAATATTGCTACATTCTGAGGGCGAAATTTGTAGTGGTGTGGTAAATCAGATCCCTTAAGCTAGTATTCAGCTCCAGTGAGAAAATGTGCTTTGTTCAGCCCTTTCTCCCTTGCCTTACTAAGCTCTACTTGTCCCTTTCTTTAAAAAGATCACTACTTTTGAACCCCAGTCAGCTTCCGGAAAGACCAGATCTTCCACAGGTCTGCTTTGCACTTAAGGCCTGTAGTTAGTGGGAAATTGTGAGGGCCATGTCTGCAGTTGGGGTTGGACAGAGGAGGGTTTCTTAAAATACAATACTGCACTTCTGGGGAGAAAAAGAATGCCACATTTCCCAGAATGTCCAGATCTAGATTTGAAGAAAGATGAGCATGTGTATGAATTAGATACCACTGACACAATGTAATGAGAAAGGGAGAATTTTGGAATATGGTTCCCAGAACAGAAATATGAAAAACAGATTTCACGCACCCCCCAAAATGCACCATTTCACAGACTCACCAATTCCAAACAAAAGTCGGTGTTACTATTTACTGATTGATATATTGCTAAAGTGTATTCACGCAACAGTTTTAAATTATACTCATCCCTCGTTTGTGGAAAAAAAGTCAGAAGGTAAGCCACATCTTATCATTTACTAGATTGTATTGTTCACTGAAAATTCTATTTGAAGCACATAGATGATATAGTCAAGATTGTTTTGCTTGTTATAGCCATGTTTTTGAGGTATTGCCATAGTATGGGTTGCTTGTTTTTAAAGAACTAGGGGGCATATTATCAAGCCTGGGCGATAACATTCTCACCGCTTTATCGGCAGGAAACTGCTGATAAAGTGGCGATAATGGGCTTGATAATATGCTCTATGGAATTCCAATCGAAGCTCGTGTTAGATGTCCTTCACATTTAACATGAGCTTTGATTGGAATTCCATAGAGCATATTCTGAAGCCCATTATCGCCACTTTATCGGCAGTTTCCTGCCGATAAAGCGGCGATAATTTTATCGCCCTGGCTTGATAATATGCCCCCCATATATTATGGATAGATTTGCTGCTTGAAGTAAATGTCAGCTATTACGGAAAGTATACAGAAGGTGAGATTGTTACAGAAAGTGTGACTACTGGTGATTATAATGCGAATGCCAGGCAGATGAGTCACAGATTGTTCCAGAGCTGAGGCCAATACACCATCAAAGAGCGCCAATAAATGGCTACTACCCTAAAGACTGGAATCATGATATTGAAAACAAACTTTGCATTACTTTAGATAAGATTGTTGTTTCTGGTGCTAGATGATTGCTGAGCTGATTCATAATCCAGGAATTCTCCAGCCTGATCGGAAGTGCTTGCTTATCAGAATATTATATTTCCAAAAAATCATCTGACATAGATTTCAGGGCCTAAATATTTACAAAAATATAGGGGCATATTACCAACAACTAGCGATAATTTTTGTCTCTAACTTGTTTAGAGACAAAAATTATCGCCGCACATCGGCGATTTTTATCGCAGATAAACCTTGCTATTAACAAGGTTTATCGCAAATGCGATAAAAAACGGCCGAAATGCATGAATATCGCTGAAAAGTCAGCGATATTCATGCATTATCGAGCAAATGCTCTTAGCCATGTTATCCACCTCCCATTGGATAACATGGTTAAGAACTGCTCAGGGCAGGTGTTAGCTTTTGGAGATATTCCCGCTTAGCGCGAATATCTCCAAAAGTTGGTAATAGGAGATAGCGATGTTAGCGACTGTTTTCAGTCTCTAACATCTTGGCACGCCCACTTTGCATCTCATTAGTGATAAATATCACTGACATGCAAAGTGGGGCCCAAGATGGTCGCTATCTCCTACTAGCTGTCGCTAACTGGTGTTAGCGACAGCTTGGTAATAGGGAGATAATTTTATCTCCGCTTTCTTGGCTTTTAAAGCCAAAAAAGCGGAGATAAACCCCCTTGATAATATGCCCCATAGTGACACTATTTGTGAACAATAATTAGGATATGTTATTTATGTTATTTATATAAGATGATATTTGAATAACGTTATTCTGATACTAGACTGCTTATAATACACCTGTTCCAAGTGTGGCTGACCACAATGAGAGAAGACATATTCAGAGTGAGAGTCAGCCTCCAAATGTTGATGACTTTAATGTGCTCATTATTGGCTATCAATCATTTACTAGTATATAAATCCATTAGATAAGGAAGTTAAGTGAGTTAATACATATCAGAAAAAAATAATAATATTATAAATGGGAAGCATAGATTCCTATGAAACAGACAGACTCTACAGATTAAGAGACTTACTATGACTTTGGCCGCACGCTCCCACACTACCAAAGCCAAAACAGACTGGCTGCCTGATTGTGACCTTTTAAGTCACTGGCGGGCAGTTATTTGGTGTTCCAACGGCAGTGCCTTTAAAATAGGCAGTGCATTGGGAACGTCAAAGCATGTTCCTGAACAGACCAAAATGCACATTGTGTATTTTGTTCCGTGCAGGAACATGGAGGTACATCCAGACAGGGGGGCACACTATGTGCCCCCCTTCAGGTACCCCTTGGTGCAGAGGCACCAAGGGGCCCTGTCGGGCCCCTTTCCTTCGTCACTGCCACACTTTTCATAGCGCTCGCGGAGGCCACTCGTAATACACTGTGCCCCCCCAAGCATGTTGCGGCTTCAAGACCGCTGCATCACTGCCAGGGATCTCTGATCCTTGCCGGTTGCGATGGTCCCAGGGCAACTCGACCACCCTGGTCATGATAGGGCAGTCAGAAGTCCGTCACTGTGGTGCCCCCACGAGTCGGGACTCATATTAAGTGCCTAAGACTTGATGGGAGTGGCAGAAAAAAAAATGGATAATTTCCCACAATGAGGAATTTTCAAATCACTTATGTATCCGGCTGGGCCTGGGTGCAACCCACAATACAGACTGGCTCCTGTAAAGACCACAAAGAGGTTTATGTAATGACTGCAGACAAAGCAAGCAAGGCATATTCAGATACATACATAAGCAACTGAAGAGATGATGATAAATGTAATGACAAATTCAAAATGAAACTATGTTGGCCCAGTATCCAAGAGACTATTATTATAAGGGAGGGCTAATGCTGGAGGAGACTTGCTAGTTCCCATAATTTATATGGGTTGGCAGTTTGGAGTTTAACTCATAGATGTTGGACTATGTTGAATCAAATTATGATTTCCTTGGCAGCTGAATACATTTTATGTGTATTGGTGCTGCACATTAGCTGGAATCTTTTTTACATTGTAGTAAGACATTTATGCACCAGGGAATCAGAGGTGTACAATGATTCAATGAAAGTAGTTAAATCTGCTTGGAGTGAAAGCAGTCAGAAATGGCATAGAGATAGGGATTTTGATTTCTGGTAAATTAATGTCCATGCACTGTAATGATGTCACGCACACAAATTGTCTATTTGAATTTTATTTTTCGATCAGCTCAATCACTGCAAAAACATTATTATCTTTTGCTAAGTGATTAGAGTGTTGAGTGACATGGTGTGAAGTAGGAGTCATAACCGTATGTTTGTAGAGGGACGCCAAATTTGTTTAGAATTTCATATACCAAACACTAGACCCTGCTCTAATTTTCTGCACCAATGTGGATGTGTTTTATCTCTTTGGCTAAAATACACATTCATTTCTTGATTCCACTAAATAAAAAAAAGCTGAATCCTATATGAAACAATTTTAAGAACCGGGGGGCATATTACCAAGCAATAGCGATAATTATCGCTATTGCTTGGTTAGAGACAAAAATTTACTGCTGAGCTGTGGCGTTTTTTATCGCAGATAAACCTTGGTATTACCAAGGTTTATCGCAAATGCGATAAAAAACGGCTGCAATGCATTAATATCGCTGAAAAGTCCGCGATATTCATGCATTACAGAGCTAATGCTCTTAGCCATGTTATCCACCTCCCATTGGATAACATGGCTAAGAACTGCTCAGGGCAGGTGTTAGCTTTTGGAGACATTCGCGCTTAGCGCGAATATCTCCAAAAATTGGTAATAGGAGATAGCGATGTTAGAGACTGTTTCCAGTCGCTAACATCTTGGCACGCCCACTTTGCATGTCATTAGTGATAAATATCACTGACATGCAAAGTGGGGCCCAAGATGGTCGCTATCTCCTACTAGCTGTCGCTAACTGGTGTTAGCGACAGCTAGGTAATAGGGAGATAATTTTATCTCCGCTTTCTTGGCTTTTAAAGCCAAAAAAGCGGAGATAAACCCCCTTGATAATATGCCCCCAAATACTTTGACGAGAGATGCTAAAAACATGTTTCCAACTCATTAATTTGGAACTTTAGCAGGAAAAACGACAAGGTGAATTAGGCATGTGTGTTATAACAGTTGCATTGTGCTATATTGAATAAACTGGATCAATAGCTGAATTGGATCATACATTTATTGAAACCACTTCATAGTCAAAGATTTAAATTTTACTTTGCTTAATATTACTCTCATTCGTGCTTTAGTCAAATTGCTAGTTTATTAGTTCAGGATACCAACATGAATTGACATTATCTTCATGCTAGCCAAATTAAACTGATGTTATTATTGCCATCAGTACACACACACACACACACACACACACAATTATTTCTCGCCCAAAAAAGATTTCATGAAAAATCTTTCGTGACAGATGTGGAGCTGCAAAACACTTGAACATCCACAGAAAGGAAACACTTATTAATATCAAAGAGCAGGATAAGTGCAGTTCTCTGTCAAACTTTGGCAAACCAGAAAAACGAAGCAGTTCGTAGAATACAGATGAGGCCATAAGACTGGAGGTACATGGAGGTCCTGTTGCAGAATTTCTAAATCAAACATTGATATGTTTGCATTACTTAATGTTTATCAGTATTAAATAGCATAATTTGTAGCTAAGTCACTTTCGTCGTCATGTTTTGTATGCAGCATATCTTACAAATATTTCCGAAAAGCAGAAATGGTTTTATGTACCGAAAGTAAACATACATGTTACAGCAGTCTTTCATCAACAAATACAACACTTCTTGGCTAGTAATCTAGTGTCTGGGAGTATGCAATTGTTTCCTTTATGAGGTCTACATAACACCAATCAGAACAATTACAATATCAGAAACATTAAAGTGACATTAATGGTCGCAGTATATTTCTGAGCCAAAAAGTCAGCTGGATCTCAGCGAGCCTACAGATTGATCAGTTGAAGTGTTGTTTCAGTGAAACAATGAAAACTGGAGGGGTGGTTTAATTAATGACTGCCTCTCATAGCAAGAAAGAAAACTTCTATATCAAATGGCCTGTTTGATTTTCTTGTCTGCCTAAAAACTGTCAATGTCTGCTGTATGCTGTATAAATATACATTTAGCACATAAGCATCTGAGTATAGCTGTACCAATTGCATCAAAGTGTTTCATAATATTTACTTTAAAGTAAAAATTCCCATCGCTATCTCATCTATTACCTTATCACAGTGTGCTTCTTTTAACACCCGAAGATAATATTTTATCTGGTTCATTGATGTGTTTCAGTATATGAGCTGTTACATCATAAACATAGACTTAACACATTTTAACCATTCGAATTTGAATGCGTCATTACAAACAATGTATTAAGTTGCTTTAAAACTAGAGGAGTTTGCATATTTTCAAATCTAACCCTTTTTACAAATACTTTTGAGTGTTATCATGTGGTCAGGTCATTACTGTAGACCATTCATATCGTTTATTTTACACCGCAGACTACAAATAAAAATGTAAAATACTCATTTCGCTTTGGGTTGGAGCAGGACAGTAACATTGCTCTGTAATTGAGATTATGTTGTACAAACTCAACTGCCACTAATTAAACAATCCAATTTTGAGATGCTCTAAAGCAGGAGTTCTTAACCTTTTCACTTCTGTGGAGCCCCACAGAATCATATTGGAAACCAGGGACACCAACTGAGTCATTATTGAAATTCGAGACCCAAGACTAAGCACTCTAAATGATTTGAATCACTGCTCTAAAACGAACCATGATGGCAGCTTTTTTTTTACATGAAAGCTTTTCATTCATTTTACGAACTTGGCCCATTCAAAATATTGCAGGGAAAGCCCCAGTCCTGTTGAAAAACAAATATAAGATAACATAAGTTGCGGGCTGCCTCTGAGTATGTCGGAGCACCGTTCATTACCCCCAGGTCCCTCTTGTCCTCGTCCCCTTCATAACACATGAGATAGTCCCATCTCCTGCACAGAAAAAAGAAAGAATGAATGCTGGACCTACCCACCCCCCTCCCTTTGGGAGTACAAAAGCGTACAGGTCCCAGCATTCCTCCTGTTCTTTCTTCTGTCTCTGCCTATAGAGAGACAGATCACTGCTGGAGCTTCCTGCTTTTCACTCACGTGGATGCTGCTGGGCGAGTGTCCTCGTGTTTTTCCAGTTCCTCACCCTTCCTGCCAGGCTTGGGGGGTGTGGTCCGGGCACCGATTTGCTACCTGGAATAGCTGGGGTCTTCTGCATGCCCCTCCTGGTTTTGCCAGGCTTTGCCAGGGGGGGTGCGGCGTTTTCGGCCATCGTAAGGCGGGTTGCTTGGTTCCGCCTTCTGGGTCGTGTTGCCTGTCTTCCGGTAATGGCGAGGCGGACGTCAGGCGTTCCAAGGCAGGCTCCTTCACTTTGTGCGGATTTAAGGGCCCGCTCGGGTGAGAAACGCATAGCAGATTTTGGCTGTGTTTTGCTGCATTGTATCTTTCTTTTACAAAGGAGTGGTGCACTTTATTTTGGATCCTTGTGGGCTCTTTTTGGCTGGCTGGGTTGCTTGAGTCTGTTCCTCATGGGAAAGCATGCGAGGAAGAGCCGCCATAGGGAGCGCTCCTCTTCCTCTTATTCCTCCTGCTCCCCTTCTCCTGCCAGGTCTTGGCATCGCTGGGAGTCCGATGATGCCAGGCTTAAACGTCTGATAAGAGAGACTCTTTGCGAGATGGTAAGTGACGGTGCTCAGTCTAAGGGCACTGGTCTGGTGTCTTCTG
Organism: Lissotriton vulgaris; assembly: GCF_964263255.1. NCBI lineage: Eukaryota > Metazoa > Chordata > Amphibia > Caudata > Salamandridae > Lissotriton > Lissotriton vulgaris. The sequence goes on from NC_141691.1 coordinate 1,444,656,690, forward strand.
GTTCATCTGAAGGCAAGCCTGAGTGGTTGGGTGACTCTGAACACAAGGGCAAGTACATCGACAAGGACATGTTGGCTGGGCTGCTGAAGCGTGTTAAATCCAACATGGGGTTTCCGGATGATGAGGCTCCAAGTATGTCTGGTGGTCCCTTGTTGCGCCAGTTTCAGAGCTCTGCCACTGTTGATGTGCCTATCATCCTTTCATTAAAGATGTGCTGCAAAGGGAGTGGGTGGATCCTGATCGGATCTTGCTGCCCTGTTTTATGGCTAAACTATACCCTTTGCAGGATATGGCTGCTGAATTGCCGGATTCCATTCCTATTGATCCCTTTGTGGCCAGTCTTGTGGGTCACACTTCTTTGGCGGAGGATGCAGTGCTGAAGGACCCTGTGGATAAAAAGGTTGCTTCCTCCCTCAAAAAAGTTTATTCTGGTTCCCATTTGGCATTGAGGGCGGGCATTTACGGGACTTATGCTCCGCAGTCCTTGCTTTCGGATCTCAAGTCCCTGTACCAGTCTATGGACGATGCTACTGACTGTTCCAGTCTTCTAGAGCATATTGAGCGGCAAGTGGAGTTCCTCTCGAATGTGTCCTTTGATGTGGTGCAGGCCTCTGCCCTTTCCAGTGGGGCGTGTGTGGCTGCTCGTCGCAATCTTGTGTTGCGGGACTGGAAGACAGACTCTGCTCAGAAGGCTTGCGCTTTGCGTCTACCTTTCAGGGGGACAATGATGTTTGGGGAGGGATTGGAGGATAAATTGCATACGTTGTTTAAAGAGAAGAAGCATTCTTCTTCTTTTAAGCAGGCCTCTTCTGTTTCTGTTTCCTCTACACACAAGTCTTTTTTCCGTCCTTCCTCCCGTAGGCATTTTTCTGGGGGTCGGGGATGGTTTTCTTCCGGACGTGGCTGGGATCAGAAGGCTAAGTCCCCCCCTACGAAACCTCGTTCCTGACTATATGGATGGGGTTCCGGGAAAATTCGTAGGAGGTCGGCTGCGGTTCTTCCTGCCGGCCTAGGTGAGATCCTGTTCAGATGCTTGGGTGTTGTACATCATTCGCATGGGTCAATTGATAGAGTTTTCCTGTCCTCCTCTGGAATCAGGGGTCCGTCCGACTCCTTGGCCGTCCTGTCTCTCCAAGAGGTCCGAGCTGTCTTGGGGGATAGATGCTTTTCTTCGGAAGGGTGCGATTCAGGTAGTCCCTCCTCTGGAAGTCAGACTGGGGTATTACTTCCTGATTTTCCTGGTTCCCAAGGTGACAAGGAGGTTCCGCCTGGTCCTGGATTTGAAGGCCCTGAACAAGTGGGTGGTTTGTCTGCCTTTTAGCATGGAGACTCTTCAGAGGGTGATTCCCTTGGTTCTTCCAGGCCATTTCATGTGCACCCTCGATCTTCAGGATGCTTACGACCATGTCCCAATTCTTCCCCGCTCATGTCGCTTCCTGAGAATTTGTGTTCAGGGGCGTCATTTTCAGTTTCTAGTACTGCCATTCAGCTTGAGGTCTGCTCCGTGAGTATTTACCAAAGTTGTGGCTCCGGTGGAGGCTGTGTTGCATCTTCGGGGGCTCATGGTGTACCCTTACCTAGATGACTGGTTGATCCATACTATGTCTTGTTCCCTGTTGTTGGAGGCTCAGGGGGTGGTGTGTTCTTTGTTGAGGAATCACGGTTTCCTTCTGAATCTCCCCAAGTGTCAGCTGTCTCCCTCCCAGGACTTGGTGTTCATTGGGGCCAGGTTTTGGACCGATCTCGGCAGGGTGTTCCTGCCTGTGCCTCGGGTCTTGATGTTGGTATCTCTGGCTTGGGGGTTCTTGCGGGGGGGTTCCTCTCCAGTTCGCCTCTGGTTGCGCCTTCTGGGTCTCATGGCGGTGACAGTGTTTACAGTGACTTGAGCTCATTTTCACCTCCATCCTCTCTTCTTGTACCATCTGTCTCATTGGGATCCTGTGTCTCGCAAGCTGGATTGTCTTCTTCCTGTGTCCCCTTCGGTCCTCCCTGCCCTTCTCTGGTGGACTGTTTCGGCTCATCTGTGGCAGGGTGTGCCTCTGCAGCCGTCTTCCCCAGTTGTCCTGACCATGGATGCCAGTTCTTTCGGGTGGCGTGCGACCCTGGGTTCCCTGTCCCTTTAGGGTCGTTGGTCCATTCCGGAGAGTTGTCGTTCATCCAATTGGAGGGAACTGTTGGCTGAGTTCAGGGCTATGATGGGTTTTTGGTTTCAGTTGCTTGGTCACCATGTTGTGGTGCGGTCAGAAAACACGGTGATGGTTGCTTACCTGCATCGTCAAGGGGGGGTTTGCTCCTCCTCCCTGAATGAGGGTGTAGTTCCTCTTTTCTGTTGGGCGGAGGGGCGTCTGTTGTCTCTGTCTGCTGTTCATATTCAGGGTGTGGACAACAGAGTGACGGATGCCCTCAGCCGTTGTTTCCCTGCCTCTCTGGAGTTGTCTCTGACTCCTGTGGCATTTTGTCTTGTGTCCAGGAGGTTTGGTCTTCCCTTTCTTGACCTCTTTGCGTCCCGGCTCAATGCCCAGCTGCCACGGTTCTGCTCTCTGGGCCATCAGGAGGGTTGCTGGGGGGTGGATGCCCTGACGATTCCCTGGCCGTCCAGGCTTCTCTATGCCTTCCCTCCTCTGGCGCTGATTCCCTGGTTTTTGGCCCGCCTGTGTTGGGAGGATCGGGTGGTGGTAGTTGTTGTTCCGTTTTGGCCTCGGAGGTCTTGGTTTCCGACTCTGTGGTTGTTGGCTGTGCAGGGTCCCTGGTTTCTTCCTCTGTCTCCTTCCCCCTGCAGTATGCTCCATCGCTGTCTCTTCTGAGGTTGCTTCTGTCGGTGTGGAAGTTGAAAGGCTGGGGTGGCGTCTGAGGGGTTTTCCTTAGCATTTGGCTGTGGCTCTTTAGGGTTCCCGCCGCCTGTCTACCCTCAAATCTTATGACCGCCATTGGGGTATTTTTCGTTGTTGGTGTGTGGCTCTAGATTTGTCCCCTTTGGCGTGCTCTTTCCAAGTGGTGCTACAGTTCCTTTGGGAGGGTTTTGAGAAGGTTTTGGCAGTTTCCACTTTGAGGGCTCAGTGGGCTGTTGTTCGGGATTTTCGTTCCCCTTGGGGGAATTTTTCTGATGTTGAGGATTTGGTTTCGCGTCTCCTTCGGAGTTTTTCTCTGTCTCGTCCGGTGGTGTGTCCTTCTTTTCCTTTGTGGGATCTGCCCTTAGTTCTTAGGGCTTTGGTGTCCCCTCCGTTTAAGTCTCTGTCAGAGGTGGACGTTAAGTTTGTGACTCTCAAGGTGGTCTTTCTTGGAGCTATTACTTCTGCCCGTCGCCTGGGGGAGTTGGGGGCCTTGATGGCACAGGAGCCTTTTCTGTCCTTTTCCGAAGATGTGGTTCTCTGTTTGGATTCTGCATTTGTTCCGAAGGTTTCCTCCCAGTTTCATCAGTCTTAGGAGTTGGTATTGCCTGTGTTGGGGTCTGCTCTGGACTCTCCGGGGGATCCTCCTTGGTCTTTGTTGGATGTGTGCAGGGCGTTGTGTATCTACTTGGACCGCACTGCGGGTTTTTGTAAATCTGAGTCCCTTTTTGTTTCTTTTGGTGTGTCGTCTCATGGGGGTAAAGCTTTTTCTGCCTCCATTGGTCGCTGGCTGAAGCAGGTCATTGCTTTGGCTTACTCTCTTTCTGGGTCTCCTCCTCCTTTGGGGGTTCAGGGGAGGTCTACCCGGGGGGATGGCGCCTTCCTGGGCTGAGGTTGGTGGTGTCCCTCTTTCTGAGATCTGTCGGGTGGCCACTTGGGCTTCCTCTAACACCTTTATTCGGTATTATCGCCTTCAGAATTTGTTGGGGGATGATGTTAATTTTGGTTTGGGTGTACTGAATGCTGTGTGCTCCTGAATTTCTTGTATTTGCTGTTCATCAAATCCCTGACCTTTTTGCATTTTGGTTGGTTTTGATGGTTTATTGTTGATGATGGCTGGCTTCTGCTTGGGTATTCTCATATGTTATGAAGGGGGCGAGGACTAGAGGGACCTGGGGGTAATGTCCTATTCCTTACCGGTAATCTTCATTACTCCTGAGCCCGTTGTCCTCGTCCCCTTTATAGCTTCCCTACTTCCCTCCCTGACTTGCCGATCTTCATCTGGGCTTGGTATTGTCAGGAGGAATGCTGGGACCTGTATGCTTATGTACTCCCAGAGGGAGGGGGAGGGGTAGGTCCAGCATTCCTTCGTTCTTTTTTCTGTGCAGGAGATGGGACTATCTCATATGTTATGAAGGGGACGAGGACAACAGGACCAGGAGTAATGAAGATTACCGGTAAGTAATAGGACATGTCCAGTAACCAGGCTCTGTAACCCAGGGTTTGTTTCAGTCAGTGGCCAGCATTATATGTTTGAGTTTTTCGGCTTATCCTGCCTCTATTTATGGAACACAATAACAGGACCAAAGAACTATGGGGCTTATTTTTCTGATGTGTGCACCACCAGAGTGTCACTTTTTTTGATGCTCCAGTGGCGCAAGCCTTTCAGTCATATCTAAGCGGTGACGCAAAGCTACCTCTGTGGTATTCCATGTCCTCAGAGATATGGAGTAAGTCAAAGCAGCACAAGTCACTGTATTGCCTTACTCTACGTCAAGGAGACATTCCATGAGTGTTGCAGGGGTGTTGCCACACAGCATTCATGGATTATGATTCTGCCCCAGATTTCACGTAAACCCGTGGCAACGCCAAAACCTTATGCCTCCCCAGAGCAGGAGCAACAAGGTGAAATTATTTTATTTATTCTTGTTTTTCCTCTATCAATGTGGGCTGCTTTCTGAGCTCACATAGAATGAGGAAAATGCCTCTCGACTCTATGTAACGCAAAGCCTTGTGCCGCTTTGCGCTATTTTGAGGGTGCATTTAAGTGCAAAACAAGTTTTGCACACCAGAGCAGAATTAATTGAGGTTTTGACTCATGCATGTACTCAATAAAGGCGTTACCATCACAATAATATTTGTAGGACCATCTGGCTGCAAATTAACTTACATATGTAAAAGTTGGTTTTATTCTCATAAAAGGATTTACTTACATATAGATTTCATGTGAGTAAATCCTTCCCCACCAACTGAGAAGGGGTTTCTATGGCTGGAAGGCCCTGAGAATTTGGAGACATCCACAAGCTAGCACGTTGGTGACAATTCACAATTTAGCTTCTGACCATTCACAACAGGAACAATAGATATTTCTTATTTTGCCATAATTATATACAGGGGCATGTGGTAACGTGAGCTTTAGAAAAGAAAAGTGTTTTCTAGTATACATTTAAAATACAGTTTATTTTATTTTTCGTTCTATCGAATTGTTTGTCAAATGTGCAGATCGTTATTGACATATGTTAAACATTCAATTCTTTTAATTTTCAATAATTTATGAAATACAGCTTTGAGTGAAATAACATTTTCAAAATTTTATTAATGCTGATTGCATGCTTCCGCATCTTTTTTATTAATATTTGCAATAATAATTTGTTTGAACCCAAAATGTAAATAAACACCTCATTTTAATAGTTGTTTATGCCGTTGCTGTACATTTTTTTTTAAAAATTGCGCTGTATAAGTTTATCTCTGCAGGTTTCAACTAAATATTGTAGAATATCACGAAATAGTTTAATATAGTTTGAAAAGAAACGGATGATCGTTAAGACATGGCACCAAAGGTGAAGAGAGATGGACAGTAATGACACGTTTGTTTGCACAGAATGAACAGTTGCTGGGAATAGATTTGAGACATATTTGTACTTTGTATGACATAAACTTGTTAGCACTCTGTAATGTCACGGAATGGACAGTAAAGTCACGGACTGTATGGATAGAACTAGCAATTAGCTAACAAAATAGGATGCCTTCATTATCCATGGATGTTGTCTCCATGAAATAGCACGGGAAAGGCCAGTGCTACACGAACATAGTTATTCATTTAGTAGTTGTGCAGCATCTGCTGATAAAACCCTGTTATTGTCTGACAAACGGGGTGGGCGACTGAAACAAGATTCCCATCTAAACTTTGAACAAGCTAAGGCTATTTAATTTTTTTTAAACTACAATTGGTTATGTGAGAAGTATTTGTAAGCATTGCAGAGATATGCGAAACAGAATTTAAATAAAACCGTTCTAGTTAAAAAGATATGTACGCGCGTACTTCTGAAAAGAACTTATTTTTTAAGAGGATTATGTTAGAGCCTAGAGTTACTAAATGATTGCTCTGGCCCCCGTGTACCACAAAGAGACACAAAGAAATGCAAAGTGGCATCAAATAGTGCGGACAAAAGCAAAGAATCAACCTTCACATGCAGAAGCTTTTTTCTAAGAAAAGTTGACTCCCGCACAGCGCCCAAACCCATTTGCCCTAGTCCCAATTAATGTATGCAGGGGGAGTGGCTCCATACATTTGGAGTATGACAACAGCAGATATCACTGCGCTGCCTTACTCTGCCTAGCAAAGGCATTCCATGGGCATTGTGTAGGTGTTCCCACGCAACTCCTATGGTTATTGGCGCATTCCCAGATTTACCAGAACTGGTAGACCTGGGAATGTTAATCAACAAAAGGAGAGAAAGGGATTCGGGCACTCTTGGTCCCCAGTCAAATAGCAAATAAACAAAGGAAGAGTGTCCGTCGGAAAAGCGTTCAGAATGATTATAGCACGTGAGATTGAGGCCAGTTGTAAGTGGTCGTATGGAAAGACCAATTTCAAGACAGAATGCAAGATTTTTTCAGGAAACCCTCACTCACCCTAGTGGTGACATGCTTCATCATCGGGTCCACCGGGAGAGATCGAATACCTCCCCGGTGTGCTGCGACGCCAGGAGACTGCGGAGCAGGTTTTCGTGAGGGTAGGGAGTGAAAAAAGTGGTGAATTTAAAAATGTCCAAGGTTGTACCAAAAAATCATTTATTGGCTGGTCAACCTGACATATTAAAAACTATGTGTGGGGAAAACTAACCAAATAAAGTATACTGGTGTTTCCCTTTTAAAGAAAGGTCAACATGTTTCTGCCCGTGTTATGTGTGACTTTACAGGGCTTTCTTCAGGACCAGTTTGCGAGTGTCACCTTGACAGGTCTGGGCACGCTAAGGCCCACCCTGCCAAAGGCAGTGAAAGTTAAAATAGCACTATGTGTGAAAAAGGTGCATAAAAAATACAAACTTGTAAGTCTGGGGTTTTACCTCTGTTACGAGGAACCTAGAAGTCTGTGGACAAATGGTGAGACAAACAGACAAATAAACAAACAAAGAACATAAAATCAATCGATATTGTTCATTTTTTAATGGCAATTGATGCAACTCGGTGGCGTGACACGTGCTGGCATACCTATCAAAGGCCGTGGCCGAAATGAATGGAATGCGAAGGAAAAGTTGTGCCACAAGCCGGGGTGGTGGGCCTCAACTAGCGCTGAGAAGTGTAGTCCAGTGCGCTCTGTTGCACGTTTATCTAAGGCAACAGACTGACAAATTGAGACTTACAGTATTAAGTCCATCCGTGCGGGAGGCCAGAAGTGGCTACCCGTTGTTACATGGCTACCTACAATCGGGAGACGAGGAGTTGGTCCCCGAAGTGGTGAGCGTGGAGGCAAAGCTGTCGAGTAAATACCGGTAACTCTGCTGGCCGTGACTTGTAACTTTGATCAAGCACACATATACATGAGCGTGAAAAGGAAGATTATCCTCACTTGTAAACAAATGAACCACGCCCCATAGTACTCAGGAGGGGGGTGGGAGCGAAAATGGCACACCCTGTTTGGGAAGGAAAAAACACATACAGAGAGGATTTTAGAGACCTGGCAGAATCTCGTGCAATAGACTTATCTTAGTGGAAGATGTCCGGACAATGTTCCTTACGCCCGCAACGCTCTGCACCCTCTCGGTACCTAGCTGTTCCCTCACTGGATCTCGTGGATCCTGAGTGAAGGGCGAGCCCGGTATTATGAGGGAGGTGACAAAGCTCGGGCCAATGGGAGCCGCTATTCAAGATGAGGCTTGGAAGGCAAGTCCCTTATTCCCGCGAGAGGTTTGATCAAGACGGGGATTGAATTCGAGATGGAAACGAGGCTTGGGAAGCAAACATTGGGCGGCCTTGCGATAGAACAGAGCAAGGCTAGCATTGTATGGAGCAAAGTTACAGGTACAAAAAGTAGTTCTTATATTCAGAATTTGCAAAACGATATTGACGCAACAGATGTTTGAGTCTCAGCTTAGTATCTCAGCATTAGAAGGGGCAAGATTTTTCAGGTATGATTGAAAATAAATAGATATATATTCTTTCGAGTGGTAGTGAATGATACCTAGCATACCAAGAGCCCTCTAGTTCCATGATTGGGTTTGGCCCAGACTCAAAGTACTCCAATGATCAAATAAAGTGCTAACAAGTACCACAGCTCTGGCTAGTGTTAAATGTGTGTTAGATCTAACGTTTCAGGACACTAGTCCATGGAATTTGGTCGTTGAGCCCATGGATGTGGGTACTGAGTCTATACACCCAGCGCTGTTCTTTCTCAAACAGGATGCTGTCTCTATTTCTCGGATTATTGACCTATTCGATGACTGTCCAGGTCATGTCATTTGGGGTGTGATGTGCCTGCAGAAAATGCTCGCTGAGTTTGGTGGTGACTTTTTTGCAGCGAATGTTGCTGCGGTGTTCGCCAATGCGTGTTTTTACCTTTCGTGTTGTCATTCCCACATAGCGTTTCGCACATGGGCAAGTAATCAGATAGACTACATTAGCAGAGTTACAGTTAGTATGGGATTTTTGAATCCACACTTTTCCGGATTCCAGATTGAGTTGTTTAGTGTGAGTGGTAAGATGACAAACACTACAGTCAGTGCAAGGAAAATGACCAGTAATGGGAGGAAGGTGCCAGGGTTCTGTAACAGACCTAGTTAGTGTAGCCGGTGTTGAGCATGGTAAGGGTCTTGTATGTACTAAGGCATCTTTGAGGCTCCTGCCCTTTTTGAAGGAGAAGAGGGGTTTCTCCCAATCTTTCATGTTACTTGTGATTATTCTCTAATTTTTATTGATCGATTTCTTGACGTTATCTGAGAGGGTGCTGTAGGTGGTCACACATGTGAGCGGCACCTCTGTGTTTGTCTTCACATTCTCCTCAAGGAGGGCATCGCGGGGTTGATTGCGTGCCCGGGTCTGGCCTTTGTTGAGGATTCCTTGCGGGTATCCTCTTTGCTTCAATTTTTCGGTCAGTTCTTTAGCCTGGACCTTGTAGTCAGTGATGGTACTGCAATTCCTTCTCAGGCGAAGGAATTGTCCATAGGGCAGATTTTCTCGTAGAGGTCTTGGGTGGAAACTGCTGAACTCCAAAAGATTATTTTTTGCTGTAGGTTTATGATGAGTCACAGTGGTGAGAGATGTTCCCTCTATCCTTATCACTACGTCAAGGAAGACAATCGATTCTTTGCTATGATTGTGGGTGAATCTTAAGTATGGGTCAAGAGTATTGACCCAGCTCAGGAACTGTGTGAGACTGTCTTCATTCCCTGTCCATAGGAGGAGAATGTCATCGATGTACCTCCTCCATAATCCTATGGAGGAGGCATAGGGGTTTGTTGTGGGTAAAATATGTTTGGTTTCAAAGTCATACACATACAACCCCGCTATGCTGGGAGCAAAAGTACTCCCCATTGAGGTACCCGTGCACTGGAGGTACAGTTGTCCTTTATATTCGAAATAATTCTCTCTGAGTGCCATCCTCGCACATTGTAAGATGAATTCCTTTGGGGTGGTGTATTCCCAGTTGACTGTGTCTAGTGCTTTAGCCAGTACCCGCAGTGTTTCTTCCTGGGGAATACTGGTGTAAAGACTCTCTATGTCCATAGTGACCAGTATAACAGAGTCCTTTGCAAAAGAGATGTCTTTGAGTAGTCTAAGTAGACTTTTTGTGTCCTTCAGGTAGGTGCTAGAGTTCTGCACTAACGGTTTTAGGTAGTGATCACAGAAACTAGATAATGGTTCCAACACTGAACCGATTCCAGACACGATCGGCCGACCTGGAGGTGGTAGGACATTTTTATGGGTTTTCGGCAGAGTGTAAAAATAGGGAATCGTTGGACCTCCTGCCATTAGGGATGCAGCTTCATGTGGGGAGATATGCTCATTGATCTCCGCCTCTCGTACAAAAGATTCTATGCGTGTTTTCATTTCTGCGGTAGGGTCTGTAGAAAGGGGCGAGTAATTTGTCCTATCATTCAAGAGTGTCATGCACACTTTGTCATAAACAGAAGTATCCTGAATGACAATCCCGCCGCCCTTGTCGGCTGGTTTGATGGTAATTTCCCTATCATTCTTTGGATTCTCCAGGGCTTTATGTTCCGCAGCCGTGAAGTTGTTAAACCGTTTAGGGTTTTCAGTGGTTTCCAGGTCTTTCACAACAGCCTGTTCAAAAGCAGTAATTGCTGCAGGTATTGTGTGGGGTGGTGGCATGAAGGTAGATTTCAATCTGAAGTTGGTATCAAACTCCTGTTCATTCATTGTGGACTGGTCTTTGGACTCAAAAAATGCCTTTAATTTGAGTTTCCTGAAGAATTGTGAGAGTTCGCAGTGGAGTTGGAATTTGTCGGGGCGAGAGGTAGGGACAAAGCCTAGGCCTTTTTCCAGTACTTTAGTCTCCTCTAGGGTTAGAACTTTCTTTGAAAGATTCGTCACAAGGCTTATATTGCGCTCGTGCTGGCTGTTGCTGTTCGGCTGCGGGTGTGTTTCCCCACTGCATCTTCGTCTTCCCAGGTTACTTGCGTGTTGCCTCTGCTCCGTCCCCGTCCCCGCCCGCCTCTCCCTAAAAAAGGCATTGGTGGATGGTTTTGGGGAAATTGAGGTTGCATATATGGGTTCCAGTTCATCATGGGGAACTGTGGTTGATGAAAGAACATCGGTGTAGGGCCATTGTTTGGATGACCATAATTTTGCCATCTTGGTTGTTGATTCGGGTAGTTGAATCTGCCCCTCCCTCCTCTTCGCCCTTTTTGTCTAGGACTTTGGTTACTAGCAGTACTCCCACTAGAGGAGTGACTGTCTGAGTCATCAGATTTTCTAGTGCCCTTTTTAGGAACACTGTAATTAGGGTCGGAGTAAGGGTACACACTTTCGAATTTGAATTTCTTTAAGTCTTTCTGGAATTTGGTCAATTTTGCCTGCATGAGATTGTCCTTGTATTCTGTGAGGTCTTTGTTGATTTCATCCAATTTTTTCTTATAGCCCGTTATCGTAGTTTTAAACTGGGCTTCTGTTTGTTGGATCTCTATCTGTAGAGCCTCAGATAGGCGAAGTGCTGTTTTTATTATCAACACTAGCCAATCTCTCGTACAATGCCATGCAATCATAGCCCAGTCCCTTCTAAATGTGGCATCATTTAGAAAAATCCTGGGTGCGTTCGTGACCAAAAGCCCTTTTGGGGCTGAGTTGGAAGTAAGGTATTGTTTGAGTATGGTACCATGAAGTATGGTCCTTATTCTATCACGTTTAAGTTCAGTCATTTGTTCCCATTCCGCTGTATGTGAAATTACTTGAGATATTGCTGGGTCTGCAAATATATTAGGATCTGCCAGTAGTTCATCTATTTCCTCTGTAGAGTATGTGAGTCCCAAGTTAGCCATTGCTCTATGTTGTTTTAATAGATACTAGGTGTTGTATCTTTAAAATAAATATATATAGAGGGGGCTCTCACTGCTGTGTGCAGCTAAGTATTAATCAACAAAAGGAGAGAAAGGGATTCGGGCACTCTTGGTCCCCAGTCAAATAGCAAATAAACAAAGGAAGAGTGTCCGTCGGAAAAGCGTTCAGAATGATTACAGCACGTGAGATTGAGGCCAGTTGTAAGTGGTCGTATGGAAAGACCAATTTCAAGAAAAAATGCAAGATTTTTTCAGGAAACCCTCACTCACCCTAGTGGTGACATGCTATATCATCGGGTCCACCGGGAGAGATCGAATACCTCCCCGGTGTGCTGCGACGCCAGGAGACTGCGTAGCAGGTTTTCGTGAGGGTAGGGAGTGAAAAAAGTGGTGAATTTAAAAATGTCCACGGTTGTACCAAAAAATCATTTATTGGCTGGTCAACCTGACATATTAAAAACTATGTGTGGGGAAAACTAACCAAAAAAAGTATACTGGTGTTTCCCTTTTAAAGAAAGGTCAACATGTTTCTGCCCGTGTTATGTGTGACTTTACAGGGCTTTCTTCAGGACCAGTTTGCGAGTGTCACCTTGACAGGTCTGGGCACGCTAAGGCCCACCCTGCCAAAGGCAGTGAAAGTTAAAATAGCACTATGTGTGAAAAAGGTGCATAAAAAATACAAACTTGTAAGTCTGGGGTTTTACCTCTGTTACGAGGAACCTAGAAGTCTGTGAACAAATGGTGAGACAAACAGACAAATAAACAAACAAAGAACATAAAATCAATCGATATTGTTCATTTTTTAATGGCAATTGATGCAACTCGGTGGCGTGACACGTGCTGGCATACCTATCAAAGGCCATGGCCGAAATGAATGGAATGCGAAGGAAAAGTTGTGCCACAAGCTGGGGTGGTGGGCCTCAACTAGCGCTGAGAAGTGTAGTCCAGCGCGCTCTGTTGCACGTTTATCTAAGGCAACAGACTGACAAATGGAGACTTACAGTATTAAGTCCATCCGTGCGGGAGGCCAGAAGTGGCTACCCGTTGTTACATGGCTACCTACAATCGGGAGACGAGGAGTTGGTCCCCGAAGTGGTGAGCGTGGAGGCAAAGCTGCCGAGTAAATATCGGTAACTCTGCTGGCCGTGACTTGTAACTTTGATCAAGCACACATATACATGAGCGTGAAAAGGAAGATTATCCTCACTTGTAAACAAGTGAACCACGCCCCATAGAACTCAGGAGGGGGGTGGGAGCGAAAATGGCACACCCTGTTTGGGAAGGAAAAAAACACATACAGAGAGGATTTTAGAGACCTGGCAGAATCTCGTGCAATAGACTTATCTTAGTGGAAGATGTCCGGAGAATGTTCCTTACGCCCGCAACGCTCTGCACCCTCTCGGTACCTAGCTGTTCCCTCACTGGATCTCGTGGATCCTGAGTGAAGGGCGAGCCCGGTATTATGAGGGAGGTGACAAAGCTCGGGCCAATGGGAGCCGCTATTCAAGATGAGGCTTGGAAGGCAAGTCCCGTATTCCCGCGAGAGGTTTGATCAAGACGGGGATTGAATTTGAGATGGAAACGAGGCTTGGGAAGCAAACATTGGGCGGCCTTGCGATAGGACAGAGCAAGGCTAGCATTGTATGGAGCAAAGTTACAGGTACAAAAAGTAGTTCATATATTCTGAATTTGCAAAACGATATTGACGCAACAGATGTTTGAGTCTCAGCTTAGTATCTCAGCATTAGAAGGGCAAGATTTTTCAGGTATGATTGAAAATAAATAGATATATATTCTTTCGAGTGGTAGTGAATGATACCTAGCATACCAACAGCCCTCTAGTTCCATGATTGGGTTTGGCCCAGACTCAAAGTACTCCAATGATCAAATAAAGTGCTAACAAGTACCACAGCTCTGGCTAGTGTTAAATGTGTGTTAGATCTAACGTTTCAGGACACTAGTCCATGGAATTTGGTCGTTGAGCCCATGGATGTGGGTACTGAGTCTATACACCCAGCGCTGTTCATTCTCAAACAGGATGCTGTCTCTATTTCTCGGATTATTGACCTGTTCGATGACAGTCCAGGTCATGTCATTTGGGGTGTGATGTGCCTGCCGAAAATGCTCGCTGAGTTTGGTTGTGACTTTTTTGCAGCGAATGTTGCTGCGGTGTTCGCCAATGCGTGTTTTTACCTTTCGTGTTGTCATTCCCACATAGCGTTTCGCACATGGGCAAGTAATCAGATAGACTACATTAGCAGAGTTACAGTTAGTATGGGATTTTTGAATCCACACTTTCCCGGATTCCAGATTGAGTTGTTTAGTGTGAGTGGTAAGATGACAAACACTACAGTCAGTGCAAGGAAAATGAACAGTAATGGGAGGAAGGTGCCAGGGTTCTGTAACAGACCTAGTTAGTGTAGCCGGTGTTGAGCATGGTAAGGGTCTTGTATGTACTAAGGCATCTTTGAGGCTCCTGCCCTTTTTGAAGGAGAAGAGGGGTTTCTCCCAATCTTTCATGTTACTTGTGATTATTCTCCAATTTTTATTGATCGATTTCTTGACGTTATCTGAGAGGGTGCTGTAGGTGGTCACACATGTGAGCGGCACCTCTGTGTTTGTCTTCACATTCTCCTCAAGGAGGGCATCGCGGGGTTGATTGCGTGCGCGGGTCTGGCCTTTGTTGAGGATTCCTTGCGGGTATCCTCTTTGCTTCAATTTTTCGGTCAGTTCTTTAGCCTGGACCTTGTAGTCAGTGATGGTACTGCAATTCCTTCTCAGGCGAAGGAATTGTCCATAGGGCAGATTTTCTCGTAGAGGTCTCGGGTGGAAACTGCTGAACTCCAAAAGATTATTTTTTGCTGTAGGTTTATGATGAGTCACAGTGGTGAGAGATGTTCCCTCTATCCTTATCACTACGTCAAGGAAGACAATCAATTCTTTGCTATGATTGTGGGTGAATCTCAAGTATGGGTCAAGGGTATTGACCCAGCTCAGGAACTGTGTGAGACTGTCTTCATTCCCTGTCCACAGGAGGAGAATGTCATCGATGTACCTCCTCCATAATCCTATGGAGGAGGCATAGGGGTTTGTTGTGGGTAAAATATGTTTGGTTTCAAAGTTATACACATACAACCCCACTATGCTGGGAGCAAAAGTACTCCCCATTGAGGTACCCGTGCACTGGAGGTACAGTTGTCCTTTATATTCAAAATAATTCTCTCTGAGTGCCATTCTCGCACATTGTAAGATGAATTCCTTTGGGGTGGTGTATTCCCAGTTGACTGTGTCTAGTGCTTTAGCCAGTACCCGCAGTGTTTCTTCCTGGGGAATACTGGTGTAAAGACTCTCTATGTCCATAGTGACCAGTATAACAGAGTCCTTTGCAAAAGAGATGTCTTTGAGTAGTCTAAGTAGACTTTTTGTGTCCTTCAGGTAGGTGCTAGAGTTCTGCACTAACGGTTTTAGGTAGTGATCACAGAAACCAGATAATGGTTCCAACACTGAACCGATTCCAGACACGATCGGCCGACCTGGAGGTGGTAGGACATTTTTATGGGTTTTCGGCAGAGTGTAAAAATAGGGAATCGTTGGACCTCCTGCCATTAGGTATGCAGCTTCATGTGGGGAGATATGCTCATTGATCTCCGCCTCTCGTACAAAAGATTCTATGCGTGTTTTCATTTCTGCGGTAGGGTCTGTAGAAAGGGGCGAGTAATTTGTCCTATCATTCAAGAGTGTCATGCACACTTTGTCATAATCAGAAGTATCCTGAATGACAATCCCGCCGCCCTTGTTGTCTGGTTTGATGGTAATTTCCCTGTCATTCTTTAGATTCTCCAGGGCTTTATATCCCGCAGCCGTGAAGTTGTTAAACCGTTTAGGGTTTTCAGTGGTTTCCAGGTCTTTCACAACAGCCTGTTCAAAAGCAGTAATTGCTGCAGGTATTGTGTGTGGTGGTGGCATGAAGGTAGATTTCAATCTGAAGTTGGTATCAAACTCCTGTTTATTCATTGTGGACTGGTCTTTGGACTCAAAAAATGCCTTTAATTTGAGTTTCCTGAAGAATTGTGAGAGTTCGCAGTGGAGTTGGAATTTGTCGGGGCGAGAGGTAGGGACAAAGCCTAGGCCTTTTTCCAGTACTTTAGTCTCCTCTGGGGTTAGAACTTTCTTTGAAAGATTCGTCACAAGGCTTATATTGCGCTCGTGCTGGCTGTTGCTGTTCGGCTGCGGGTGTGTTTCCCCACTGCATCTTCGTCTTCCCAGGTTACTTGCGTGTTGCCTCTGCTCCGTCCCCGTCCCCGCCCGCCTCTCCCTAAAAAAGACATTGGTGGATGGTTTTGGGGAAATTGAGGTTGCATATATAGGTTCCAGTTCATCATGGGGAACTGTGGTTGATGAAAGAACATCGGTGTAGGGCCATTGTTTGGATGACCATAATTTTGCCATCTTGGTTGTTGATTCGGGTAGTTGAATCTGCCCCTCCCTCCTCTTCGCCCTTTTTGTCTAGGACTTTGGTTACTAGCAGTACTCCCACTAGAGGAGTGACTGTCTGAGTCATCAGATTTTCTAGTGCCCTTTTTAGGAACACTGTAATTAGGGTCGGAGTAAGGGTACACACTTTCGAATTTGAATTTCTTTAAGTCTTTCTGGAATTTGGTCAATTTTGCCTGCATGAGATTGTCCTTGTATTCTGTGAGGTCTTTGTTGATTTCATCCAATTTTTTCTTATAGCCCGTTATCGTAGTTTCAAACTGGGCTTCTGTTTGTTGGATCTCTATCTGTAGAGCCTCAGATAGGCGAAGTGCTGTTTTTATTATCAACACTAGCCAATCTCTCGTACAATGCCATGCAATCATAGCCCAGTCCCTTCTAAATGTGGCATCATTTAGAAAAATCCTGGGTGCGTTCGTGACCAAAAGCCCTTTTGGGGCTGAGTTGGAAGTAAGGTATTGTTTGAGTATGGTACCATGAAGTATGGTCCTTATTCTATCACGTTTAAGTTCAGTCATTTGTTCCCATTCCGCTGTATGTGAAATTACTTGAGATATTGCTGGGTCTGCAAATATATTAGGATCTGCCAGTAGTTCATCTATTTCCTCTGTAGAGTATGTGAGTCCCAAGTTAGCCATTGCTCTATGTTGTTTTAATAGATACTAGGTGTTGTATCTTTAAAATAAATATATATAGAGGGGGCTCTCATTGCTGTGTGCAGCTAAGTATTAATCAACAAAAGGAGAGAAAGGGATTCGGGCACTCTTGGTCCCCAGTCAAATAGCAAATAAACAAAGGAAGAGTGTCCGTCGGAAAAGCGTTCAGAATGATTACAGCACGTGAGATTGAGGCCAGTTGTAAGTGGTCGTCTGGAAAGACCAATTTCAAGAAAAAATGCAAGATTTTTTCAGGAAACCCTCACTCACCCTAGTGGTGACATGCTATATCATCGGGTCCACCGGGAGAGATCGAATACCTCCCCGGTGTGCTGCGACGCCAGGAGACTGCGTAGCAGGTTTTCGTGAGGGTAGGGAGTGAAAAAAGTGGTGAATTTAAAAATGTCCACGGTTGTACCAAAAAATCATTTATTGGCTGGTCAACCTGACATATTAAAAACTATGTGTGGGGAAAACTAACCAAATAAAGTATACTGGTGTTTCCCTTTTAAAGAAAGGTCAACATGTTTCTGCCCGTGTTATGTGTGACTTTACAGGGCTTTCTTCAGGACCAGTTTGCGAGTGTCACCTTGACAGGTCTGGGCACGCTAAGGCCCACCCTGCCAAAGGCAGTGAAAGTTAAAATAGCACTATGTGTGAAAAAGGTGCATAAAAAATACAAACTTGTAAGTCTGGGGTTTTACCTCTGTTACGAGGAACCTAGAAGTCTGTGAACAAATGGTGAGACAAACAGACAAATAAACAAACAAAGAACATAAAATCAATCGATATTGTTCATTTTTTAATGGCAATTGATGCAACTCGGTGGCGTGACACGTGCTGGCATACCTATCAAAGGCCGTGGCCGAAATGAATGGAATGCGAAGGAAAAGTTGTGCCACAAGCTGGGGTGGTGGGCCTCAACTAGCGCTAAGAAGTGTAGTCCAGCGCGCTCTGTTGCACGTTTATCTAAGGCAACAGACTGACAAATGGAGACTTACAGTATTAAGTCCATCCGTGCGGGAGGCCAGAAGTGGCTACCCGTTGTTACATGGCTACCTACAATCGGGAGACGAGGAGTTGGTCCCCGAAGTGGTGAGCGTGGAGGCAAAGCTGCCGAGTAAATATCGGTAACTCTGCTGGCCGTGACTTGTAACTTTGATCAAGCACACATATACATGAGCGTGAAAAGGAAGATTATCCTCACTTGTAAACAAGTGAACCACGCCCCATAGAACTCAGGAGGGGGGTGGGAGCGAAAATGGCACACCCTGTTTGGGAAGGAAAAAAACACATACAGAGAGGATTTTAGAGACCTGGCAGAATCTCGTGCAATAGACTTATCTTAGTGGAAGATGTCCGGAGAATGTTCCTTACGCCCGCAACGCTCTGCACCCTCTCGGTACCTAGCTGTTCCCTCACTGGATCTCGTGGATCCTGAGTGAAGGGCGAGCCCGGTATTATGAGGGAGGTGACAAAGCTCGGGCCAATGGGAGCCGCTATTCAAGATGAGGCTTGGAAGGCAAGTCCCGTATTCCCGCAAGAGGTTTGATCAAGACGGGGCTTGAATTTGAGATGGAAACGAGGCTTGGGAAGCAAACATTGGGCGGCCTTGCGATAGGACAGAGCAAGGCTAGCATTGTATGGAGCAAAGTTACAGGTACAAAAAGTAGTTCATATATTCTGAATTTGCAAAACGATATTGACGCAACAGATGTTTGAGTCTCAGCTTAGTATCTCAGCATTAGAAGGGCAAGATTTTTCAGGTATGATTGAAAATAAATAGATATATATTCTTTCGAGTGGTAGTGAATGATACCTAGCATACCAAGAGCCCTCTAGTTCCATGATTGGGTTTGGCCCAGACTCAAAGTACTCCAATGATCAAATAAAGTGCTAACAAGTACCACAGCTCTGGCTAGTGTTAAATGTGTGTTAGATCTAACGTTTCAGGACACTAGTCCATGAAATTTGGTCGTTGAGCCCATGGATGTGGGTACTGAGTCTATACACCCAGCGCTGTTCTTTCTCAAACAGGATGCTGTCTCTATTTCTCGGATTATTGACCTGTTCGATGACAGTCCAGGTCATGTCATTTGGGGTGTGATGTGCCTGCCGAAAATGCTCGCTGAGTTTGGTGGTGACTTTTTTGCAGCGAATGTTGCTGCGGTGTTCGCCAATGCGTGTTTTTACCTTTCGTGTTGTCATTCCCACATAGCGTTTCGCACATGGGCAAGTAATCAGATAGACTACATTAGCAGAGTTACAGTTAGTATGGGATTTTTGAATCCACACTTTTCCGGATTCCAGATTGAGTTGTTTAGTGTGAGTGGTAAGATGACAAACACTACAGTCAGTGCAAGGAAAATGACCAGTAATGGGAGGAAGGTGCCAGGGTTCTGTAACAGACCTAGTTAGTGTAGCCGGTGTTGAGCATGGTAAGGGTCTTGTATGTACTAAGGCATCTTTGAGGCTCCTGCCCTTTTTGAAGGAGAAGAGGGGTTTCTCCCAATCTTTCATGTTACTTGTGATTATTCTCCAATTTTTATTGATCGATTTCTTGACGTTATCTGAGAGGGTGCTGTAGGTGGTCACACATGTGAGCGGCACCTCTGTGTTTGTCTTCACATTCTCCTCAAGGACGGCATCGCGGGGTTGATTGCGTGCGCGGGTCTGGCCTTTGTTGAGGATTCCTTGCGGGTATCCTCTTTGCTTCAATTTTTCGGTCAGTTCTTTAGCCTGGACCTTGTAGTCAGTGATGGTACTGCAATTCCTTCTCAGGCGAAGGAATTGTCCATAGGGCAGATTTTCTCGTAGAGGTCTCGGGTGGAAACTGCTGAACTCCTAAAAGATTATTTTTTGCTGTAGGTTTATGATGAGTCACAGTGGTGAGAGATGTTCCCTCTATCCTTATCACTACGTCAAGGAAGACAATCAATTCTTTGCTATGATTGTGGGTGAATCTCAAGTATGGGTCAAGGGTATTGACCCAGCTCAGGAACTGTGTGAGACTGTCTTCATTCCCTGTCCACAGGAGGAGAATGTCATCGATGTACCTCCTCCATAATCCTATGGAGGAGGCATAGGGGTTTGTTGTGGGTAAAATATGTTTGGTTTCAAAGTTATACACATACAACCCCACTATGCTGGGAGCAAAAAGTACTCCCCATTGAGGTACCCGTGCACTGGAGGTACAGTTGTCCTTTATATTCAAAATAATTCTCTCTGAGTGCCATCCTCGCACATTGTAAGATGAATTCCTTTGGGGTGGTGTATTCCCAGTTGACTGTGTCTAGTGCTTTAGCCAGTACCCGCAGTGTTTCTTCCTGGGGAATACTGGTGTAAAGACTCTCTATGTCCATAGGGACCAGTATAACAGAGTCCTTTGCAAAAGAGATGTCTTTGAGTAGTCTAAGTAGACTTTTTGTGTCCTTCAGGTAGGTGCTAGAGTTCTGCACTAACGGTTTTAGGTAGTGATCACAGAAACCAGATAATGGTTCCAACACTGAACCGATTCCAGACACGATCGGCCGACCTGGAGGTGGTAGGACATTTTTATGGGTTTTCGGCAGAGTGTAAAAATAGGGAATCGTTGGACCTCCTGCCATTAGGTATGCAGCTTCATGTGGGGAGATATGCTCATTGATCTCCGCCTCTCGTACAAAAGATTCTATGCGTGTTTTCATTTCTGCGGTAGGGTCTATAGAAAGGGGCGAGTAATTTGTCCTATCATTCAAGAGTGTCATGCACACTTTGTCATAATCAGAAGTATCCTGAATGACAATCCCGCCGCCCTTGTTGTCTGGTTTGATGGTAATTTCCCTGTCATTCTTTAGATTCTCCAGGGCTTTATATCCCGCAGCCGTGAAGTTGTTAAACCGTTTAGGGTTTTCAGTGGTTTCCAGGTCTTTCACAACAGCCTGTTCAAAAGCAGTAATTGCTGCAGGTATTGTGTGTGGTGGTGGCATGAAGGTAGATTTCAATCTGAAGTTGGTATCAAACTCCTGTTTATTCATTGTGGACTGGTCTTTGGACTCAAAAAATGCCTTTAATTTGAGTTTCCTGAAGAATTGTGAGAGTTCGCAGTGGAGTTGAAATTTGTCGGGGCGAGAGGTAGGGACAAAGCCTAGGCCTTTTTCCAGTACTTTAGTCTCCTCTGGGGTTAGAACTTTCTTTGAAAGATTCGTCACAAGGCTTATATTGCGCTCGTGCTGGCTGTTGCTGTTCGGCTGCGGGTGTGTTTCCCCACTGCATCTTCGTCTTCCCAGGTTACTTGCGTGTTGCCTCTTCTCCGTCCCCGTCCCCGCCCGCCTCTCCCTAAAAAAGACATTGGTGGATGGTTTTGGGGAAATTGAGGTTGCATATATAGGTTCCAGTTCATCATGGGGAACTGTGGTTGATGAAAGAACATCGGTGTAGGGCCATTGTTTGGATGACCATAATTTTGCCATCTTGGTTGTTGATTCGGGTAGTTGAATCTGCCCCTCCCTCCTCTTCGCCCTTTTTGTCTAGGACTTTGGTTACTAGCAGTACTCCCACTAGAGGAGTGACTGTCTGAGTCATCAGATTTTCTAGTGTCCTTTTTAGGAACACTGTAATTAGGGTCGGAGTAAGGGTACACACTTTCGAATTTGAATTTCTTTAAGTCTTTCTGGAATTTGGTCAATTTTGCCTGCATGAGATTGTCCTTGTATTCTGTGAGGTCTTTGTTGATTTCATCCAATTTTTTCTTATAGCCCGTTATCGTAGTTTTAAACTGGGGTTTAGTTTGTTGGATCTCTATCTGTAGAGCCTCAGATAGGCCAAGTGCTGTTTTTATTATCAACACTAGCCAATCTCTAGGCTTTGTCCCTACCTCTCGCCCCGACAAATTCCAACTCCACTGCGAACTCTCACAATTCTTCAGGAAACTCAAATTAAAGGCATTTTTTGAGTCCAAAGACAAGTCCACAATGAATGAACAGGAGTTTGATACCAACTTCAGATTGAAATCTACCTTCATGCCACCACCACACACAATACCTGCAGCAATTACTGCTTTTGAACAGGCTGTTGTGATAGACCTGGAAACCACTGAAAACCCTAAACGGTTTAACAACTTCACGGCTGCGGAACATAAAGCCCTGGAGAATCTAAAGAATGATAGGGAAATTACCATCAAACCAGCCGACAAGGGCGGCGGGATTGTCATTCAGGATACTTCTGATTAAGACAAAGTGTGCATGACACTCTTGAATGATAGGACAAATTACTCGCCCCTTTCTACAGACCCTACCGCAGAAATGAAAACACGCATAGAATCTTTTGTACGAGAGACGGAGATCAATGAGCATATCTCCCCACATGAAGGTGCATACCTAATGGCAGGACGTCCAACGATTCCCTATTTTTACACTCTGCCGAAAACCCATAAAAATGTCCTACCACCTCCAGGTCGGCCGATCGTGTCTGGAATCGGTTCAGTGTTGGAACCATTATCTAGTTTCTGTGATCACTACCTAAAACCGTTAGTGCAGAACACTAGCACCTACCTGAAGGACACAAAAAGTCTACTTAGACTACTCAAAGACATCTCTTTTGCAAAGGACTCTGTTATACTGGTCACTAAGGACACAGAGAGTCTTTACACCAGTATTCCCCAGGAAGAAACACTGCGGGTACTGGCTAAAGCACTAGACACAGTCAACTGGGAATACACCACCCCAAAGGAATTCATCTTACAATGTGCGAGGATGGCACTCAGAGAGAATTATTTCGAATATAAACGACAACTGTACCTCCAGTGCACAGGTACCTCAATGGGGAGTACTTTTGCTCCCAGCATAGCGGGGTTGTATGTGTATAACTTTGAAACTAAACATATTTTACCCACAACAAACCCCTATGCCTCCTCCATAGGATTATGGAGGAGGTACATCGATGACATTCTCCTCCTGTGGACTGGGAATGAAGACAGTCTCACACAGTTCCTGAGCTGGGTCAATACCCTTGACCCATACTTGAGATTCACCCACAATCATAGCAAAGAATCGATTGTCTTCCTTGACGTAGTGATAAGGATAGAGGGAACATCTCTCACCACTGTGGCTCATCATAAACTTACAGCAAAAAATAATCTTTTGGAGTTCAGCAGTTTCCACCTAAGACCTCTACGAGAAAATCTGCCCTATGGACAATTCCTTTGCCTGAGAAGGAATTGCAGTACCATCACTGACTATAAGGTCCAGGCTAAAGAACTGACCGAAAAATTGAAGCAAAGAGGATACCCGCAAGGAATCTTCAACAAAGGCCAGACCCGGGCACGCAATCAACCCCGCGATGCCCTCCTTGAGGAGAATGTGAAGACAAACACAGAGGTGCCGCTCACATGTGTGACCACCTACAGCACCCTCTCAGATAACGTCAAGAAATCGATCAATAAAAATTGGAGAATAATCACAAGTAACATGAAAGATTGGGAGAAACCCCTCTTCTCCTTCAAAAAGGGCAGGAGCCTTAAAGATGCCTTAGTACATACAAGACCCTTACCATGCTCAACACCAGCTACACTAACTAGGTCTGTTACAGAACCCTGGCACCTTCCTCCCATTACTGGTCATTTTCCTTGCACTGACTGTAGTGTTTGTCATCTTACCACTCACACTAAACAACTCAATCTGGAATCCGGAAAAGTGTGGATTCAAAAATCCCATACTAACTGTAACTCTGCTAATGTAGTCTATCTGATTACTTGCCCATGTGCGAAATGCTATGTGGGAATGACAACACGAAAGGTAAAAACACGCATTGGCGAACACCGCAGCAACATTTGCTGCAAAAAAGTCACCACCAAACTCAGCGAGCATTTTCTGCAGGCACATCACACCCCAAATGACATGACCTGGACAGTCATCGAACAGGTCAATAATCCGAGAAATAGAGACAGCATCCTGTTTGAGAAAGAACAGCGCTGGGTGTATAGACTCAGTACCCACATCCATGGGCTCAACGACCAAATTCCATGGACTAGTGTCCTGAAACGTTAGATCTAACACACATTTAACACTAGCCAGAGCTGTGGTACTTGTTAGCACTTTATTTGATCATTGGAGTACTTTGAGTCTGGGCCAAACCCAATCATGGAACTAGAGGGCTCTTGGTATGCTAGGTATCATTCACTACCACTCGAAAGAATATATATCTATTTATTTTCAATCATACCTGAACAATCTTGCCCCTTCTAATGCTGAGATACTAAGCTGAGACTCAAACATCTGTTGCGTCAATATCGTTTTGCAAATTCAGAATATAAGAACTACTTTTTGTACCTGTAACTTTGCTCCATACAATGCTAGCCTTGCTCTGTCCTATCGAAAGGCCGCCCAATGTTTGCTTCCCAAGCCTCGTTTCCATCTCAAATTCAATCCCCGTCTTGATCAAACCTCTCGCGGGAATACGGGACTTGCCTTCCAAGCCTCATCTTGAATAGCGGCTCCCATTGGCCCGAGCTTTGTCACCTCCCTCATAATACCGGGCACGCCCTTCACTCAGGATCCACGAGATCCAGTGAGGGAACAGCTAGGTACCGAGAGGGTGCAGAGCGTTGCGGGCATAAGGAACATTCTCCGGACATCTTGCACTAAGATAAGTCTATTGCACGAGATTCTGCCAGGTCTCTAAAATCCTCTCTGTATGTGTTTTTTCCTTCCCAAACAGGGTGTGCCATTTTTGCTCCCACCCCCCTCCTGAGTTCTATGGGGCGTGGTTCATTTGTTTACAAGTGAGGATAATCTTCCTTTTCACGCTCATGTATATGTTTGCTTGATCAAAGTTACAAGTCACGGCCAGCAGAGTTACCGGTATTTACTCGGCAGCTTTGCCTCCACGCTCACCACTTCGGGGACCAACTCCTCGTCTCCCGATTGTAGGTAGCCATGTAACAACGGGTAGCCACTTCTGGCCTCCCGCACGGATGGACTTAATACTGTAAGTCTCCATTTGTCAGTCTGTTGCCTTAGATAAACGTGCAACAGAGCGCGCTGGACTACACTTCTCAGCGCTAGTTGAGGCCCACCACCCCGGCTTGTGGCACAACTTTTCCTTCGCATTCCATTCATTTCGGCCACGGCCTTTGATAGGTATGCCAGCACGTGTCACGCCACCGAGTTGCATCAATTGCCATTAAAAAATGAACAATATCGATTGATTTTATGTTCTTTGTTTGTTTATTTGTCTGTTTGTCTCACCATTTGTCCACAGACTTCTAGGTTCCTCGTAACAGAGGTAAAACCCCAGACTTACAAGTTTGTGTTTTTTATGCACCTTTTTCACACATAGTGCTATTTTAACTTTCACTGCCTTTGGCAGGGAGGGCCTTAGACCTGTCAAGGTGACACTCGCAAACTGGTCCTGAAGAAAGCCCTGTAAAGTCACACATAACACGGGCAGAAACATGTTGACCTTTCTTTAAAAGGGAAACACCAGTATACTTTATTTGGTTAGTTTTCCCCACACATAGTTTTTAATATGTCAGGTTGACCAGCCAATAAATGATTTTTTGGTACAACCTTGGACATTTTTAAATTCACCACTTTTTTCACTCCCTACCCTCACGAAAACCTGCTCCGCAGTCTCCTGGCGTCGCAGCACACCAGGGAGGTATTCGATCTCTCCCGGTGGACCCGATGATGAAGCATGTCACCACTAGGGTGAGTGAGGGTTTCCTGAAAAAATCTTGCATTTTTTCTTGAAATTGGTCTTTCCATACGACCACTTACAACTGGCCTCAATCTCACGTGCTGTAATCATTCTGAACGCTTTTCCGACGGACACTCTTCCTTTGTTTATTTGCTATTTGACTGGGGACCAAGAGTGCCCGAATCCCTTTCTCTCCTTTTGTTGATTAATACTTAGCTGCACACAGCAGTGAGAGCCCCCTCTATATATATTTATTTTAAAGATACAACACCTAGTTTCTATTAAAACAACATAGAGCAATGGCTAACTTGGGACTCACATACTCTACAGAGGAAATAGATGAACTACTGGCAGATCCTAATATATTTGCAGACCCAGCAATATCTCAAGTAATTTCACATACAGCGGAATGGGAACAACTGACTGAACTTAAACGTGATAGAATAAGGACCATACTTCATGGTACCATACTCAAACAATACCTTACTTCCAACTCAGCCCCAAAAGGGCTTTTGGTCACGAACGCACCCAGGATTTTTCTAAATGATGCCACATTTGGAAGGGACTGGGCTATGATTGCATGGCATTGTACGAGAGATTGGCTAGTGTTGATAATAAAAACAGCACTTCGCCTATCTGAGGCTCTACAGATAGAGATCCAACAAACAGGAGCCCAGTTTAAAACTACGATAATGGGCTATAAGAAAAAGTTGGATGAAATCAACAAAGACCTCACAGAATACAAGGACAATCTCATGCAGGCAAAATTGACTAAATTCCAGAAAGACTTAAAGAAATTCAAATTCGAAAGTGTGTACCCTTACTCCGACCCTAATTACAGTGTTCCTAAAAAGGACACTAGAAAATCTGATGACTAAGACAGTCACTCCTCTAGTGGGAGTACTGCTAGTAACCAAAGTCCTAGACAAAAAGGGCGAAGAGGAGGGAGGGGCAGATTCAACTACCCGAATCAACAACCAAGATGGCAAAATTATGGTCATCCAAACAATGGCCCTACACCGATGTTCTTTCATCAACCACAGTTCCCCATGATGAACTGGAACCCATATATGCAACCTCAATTTCCCCAAAACCATCCACCAATGCCTTTTTTAGGGAGAGGCGGGCGGGGACGGGGACGGAGCAGAGGCAACACGCAAGTAACCTGGGAAGACGAAGATGCAGTGGGGAAACACACCTGCAGCCGAACAGCAACAGCCAGCACGAGCGCAATATAAGCCTTGTGACAAATCTTTCAAAGAAAGTTCTAACCCCATAGGAGACTAAAGTACTGGAAAAAGGCCTAGGCTTTGTCCCTACCTCTCGCTCGACAAATTCCAACTCCACTGCGAACTCTCACAATTCTTCAGGAAACTCAAATTAAAGGCATTTTTTGAGTCCAAAGACCAGTCCACAATGAATGAACAGGAGTTTGATACCAACTTCAGATTGAAATCTACCTTCATGCCACCACCACACACAATACCTGCAGCAATTACTGCTTTTGAACAGGCTGTTGTGAAAGACCTGGAAACCACTGAAAACCCTAAACGGTTTAACAACTTCACGGCTGCGGAACATAAAGCCCTGGAGAATCTAAAGAATGATAGGGAAATTACCATCAAACTAGCCAACAAGGGCGGCGGGATTGTCATTCAGGATACTTCTGATTATGACAAAGTGTGCATGACACTCTTGAATGATAGGACAAATTGCTCGCCCCTTTCTACAGACCCTACCGCAGAAATGAAAACACGCATAGAATCTTTTGTACGAGAGGCGGAGATCAATGAGCATATCTCCCCACATGAAGCTGCATACATAATGGCAGGAGGTCCAATGATTCCCTATTTTTACACTCTGCCGAAACCCATAAAAATGTCCTACCACCTCCAGGTCGGCCGATCGTGTCTGGAATCGGTTCAGTGTTGGAACCATTATCTAGTTTCTGTGATCACTACCTAAAACCGTTAGTGCAGAACTCTAGCACCTACCTGAAGGACACAAAAAGTCTACTTAGACTACTCAAAGACATCTCTTTTGCAAAGGACTCTGTTATACTGGTCACTATGGACATAGAGAGTCTTTACACCAGTATTCCCCAGGAAGAAACACTGCGGGTACTGGCTAAAGCACTAGACACAGTCAACTGGGAATACACCACCCAAAGGAATTCATCTTACAATGTGCGAGGATGGCACTCAGAGAGAATTATTTCGAATATAAAGGACAACTGTACCTCCAGTGCACGGGTACCTCAATGGGGAGTACTTTTGCTCCCAGCATAGCGGGGTTGTATGTGTATGACTTTGAAACCAAACATATTTTACCCACAACAAACCCCTATGCCTCCTCCATAGGATTATGGAGGAGGTACATCGATGACATTCTCCTCATGTGGACAGGGAATGAAGACAGTCTCACACAGTTCCTGAGCTGGGTCAATACCCTTGACCCATACTTGAGATTCACCCACAATCATAGCAAAGAATCGATTGTCTTCCTTGACGTAGTGATAAGGATAGAGGGAACATCTCTCACCACTGTGACTCATCATAAACCTACAGCAAAAAATAATCTTTTGGAGTTCAGCAGTTTCCACCCAAGACCTCTACGAGAAAATCTGCCCGATGGACAATTCCTTCGCCTGGGAAGGAATTGCAGTACCATCACTGACTACAAGGTCCAGGCTAAAGAACTGACCGAAAAATTGAAGCAAAGAGGATACCCGCAAGGAATCCTCAACAAAGGCCAGACCCGGGCACGCAATCAACCCCGCGATGCCCTCCTTGAGGAGAATATGAAGACAAACACAGAGGTGTCGCTCACATGTGTGACCACCTACAGCACCCTCTCAGATAACGTCAAGAAATCGATCAATAAAAATTGGAGAATAATCACAAGTAACATGAAAGATTGGGAGAAACCCCTCTTCTCCTTCAAAAAGGGCAGGAGCCTCAAAGATGCCTTAGTACATCCAAGACCCTTACCATGCTCAACACCGGCTACACTAACTAGGTCTGTTACAGAACCCTGGCACCTCCCTCCCATTACTGGTCATTTTCCTTGCACTGACTGTAGTGTTTGCCATCTTACCACTCAGACTAAACAACTCAATCTGGAATCCGGAAAAGTGTGGATTCAAAAATCCCATACTAACTGTAACTCTGCTAATGTAGTCTATCTGATTACTTGCCCATGTGCGAAACGCTATGTGGGAATGACAACACGAAAGGTAAAAACACGCATTGGCGAACACCGCAGCAACATTCGCTGCAAAAAAGTCACCGCTAAACTCAGCGAGCATTTTCTGCAGGCACATCACACCCCAAATGACATGACCTGGACAGTCATCGAACAGGTCAATAATCCGAGAAATAGAGACAGCATCCTGTTTGAGAAAGAACAGCGCTGGGTGTATAGACTCAGTACCCACATCCATGGGCTCAACGACCAAATTCCATGGACTAGTGTCCTGAAACGTTAGATCTAACACACATTTAACACTAGTCAGAGCTGTGGTACTTGTTAGCACTTTATTTGATCATTGGAATACTTTGAGTCTGGGCCAAACCCAATCATGGAACTAGAGGGCTCTTGGTATGCTAGGTATCATTCACTACCACTCGAAAGAATATATATCTATTTATTTTCAATCATACCTGAAAAATCTTGCCCCTTCTAATGCTGAGATACTAAGTTGAGACTCAAACATCTGTTGCGTCATATCGTTTTGCAAATTCAGAATATAAGAACTGCTTTTTGTACCTGTAACTTTGCTCCATACAATGCTAGCCTTGCTCTGTCCTATCGCAAGGCCGCCGAATGTTTGCTTCCCAAGCCTCGTTTCCATCTCGAATTCAGTCCCCGTCTTGATCAAACCTCTCGCGGGAATACGGGACTTGCCTTCCAAGCCTCATCTTGAATAGCGGCTCCCATTGGCCCGAGCTTTGTCACCTTCCTCATAATACCGGGCTTGTCCTTCACTCAGGATCCACGAGATCCAGTGAGGGAACAGCTAGGTACCGAGAGGGTGCAGAGCGTTGCGGGCGTAAGGAACATTCTCCGGACATCTTCCACTAAGATAAGTCTATTGCACGAGATTCTGCCAGGTCTCTAAAATCCTCTCTGTATGTGTTTTTTCCTTCCCAAACAGGGTGTGCCATTTTCGCTCCCACCCCCCTCCTGAGTTCTATGGGGTGTGGTTCATTTGTTTACAAGTGAGGATAATCTTCCTTTTCACGCTCATGTATATGTGTGCTTGATCAAAGTTACAAGTCACGGCCAGCAGAGTTACCGGTATTTACTCGGCAGCTTTGCCTCCACGCTCACCACTTCGGGGACCAACTCCTCGTCTCCCGATTGTAGGTAGCCATGTAACAACGGGTAGCCATTTCTGGCCTCCCGCACGGATGGACTTAATACTGTAAGTCTCCATTTGTCAGTATGTTGCCTTAGATAAACGTGCAACAGAGCGCGCTAGACTACTCTTCTCAGCGCTAGTTGAGGCCCACCACCCCGGCTTGTGGCACAACTTTTCCTTCGCATTCCATTCATTTCGGCCACGGCCTTTGATAGGTATGCCAGCACGTGTCACGCCACCGAGTTGCATCAATTGCCATTAAAAAATGAACAATATTGATTGATTTTATGTTCTTTGTTTGTTTATTTGTCTGTTTGTCTCACCATTTGTCCACAGACTTCTAGGTTCCTCGTAACAGAGGTAAAACCCCAGACTTACAAGTTTGTATTTTTTATGCACCTTTTTCACATATAGTGCTATTTTAACTTTCACTGACTTTGGCAGGGTGGGCCTTAGCGTGCCCAGACCTGTCAAGGTGACACTCGCAAACTGGTCCTGAAGAAAGCCCTGTAAAGTCACACATAACACGGGCAGAAACATGTTGACCTTTCTTTAAAAGGGAAACACCAGTATACTTTATTTGGTTAGTTTTCCCCACACATAGTTTTTAATATGTCAGGTTGACCAGCCAATAAATGATTTTTTGGTACAACCTTGGACATTTTTAAATTCACTACTTTTTTCACTCCCTACCCTCACGAAAACCTGCTCTGCAGTCTCCTGGCGTCGCAGCACACCGGGGAGGTATTCGATCTCTCCCGGTGGACCCGATGATGAAGCATGTCACCACTAGGGTGAGTGAGGGTTTCCTGAAAAAATCTTGCATTTTTTCTTGAAATTGGTCTTTCCATACGACCACTTACAACTGGCCTCAATCTCACGTGCTATAATCATTCTGAACGCTTTTCAGACCTTGGAATGTGCCATAAAGATACACCATCTCAGGTGAAGAGTGACAAGGAAAAATATATTTATTTTTTCTTGTCACTTCGTCTTTCTAGGTTTGCTGCAATCTGCAACACACACAAAAAAGGAATTGGACTCTCAGGATTGTTTTTGTGCAGGAAAATGTCCCTTTCTGCATGAAAATAATCCTGCATGCAGCCCAGGCACCCTTGCACCATAGTGCAAGGATGCCTGCCTTGGCTCTGTACTTCGAAAAGGGCACCAGTGCCAGGGAAAAGGCAGAAATAAGCCATATTGTCTTAAATTGGCACATTCCTGCCCTTTACCCTGTAATGCGGTGCAGCGCAGCAAAGTGACTTGCTGCGCTACACTGCGTGACATTCTCACGTAGAACCCTGGGTTTTGCTGCAAAGCCATTTTTACTAAATAAATGTAAACAGGCTTTGCCCAAATCTTAATGCCAAGAAAAGGCAGACCAGTGCATGAGTTTAGCCAGTGGTTTCTGGTGCTCAGCACCAGCTATTAATCATCAACACTGGCACTTTTAAGGAGCACCAGTTAAGGAAACATTCATTTATGGTAGGCACGGGGAGAATTTGTGATTTGAACAGAATCATAGCTTGTTGAGCCAATGCAGAGACTCGAACCTGGTTTCTCCAACTCTTTGGGTTGCAGCTCTGGTCATTATGCCACATCTTCTCTCCACTTTCATGAATAGTAGTTGGTTCTGTTTTAGGCAGCGTAAACAGGAGAAATGAGCAGGTGCAAGCTTCCTCCTGAAGAGTGCCCTTGCACTTTTTTTTTTACAAATTAACCACTGAAGTAGACACAAGCAAGGGAACAAGCATTGCATTCCAAGATATTCCAAAAGGCAACATGTTACATGTCTGCTCCCTGTGTTGTTGTCTACAACTAACAATTTGTTCTGGAGGGTGTACCTCCAGTACAAATCCTGGGCTAGGCACTGCTTACTCTCCTTTGCGCAATGGCACAAGGCTTAGCATCACACAGAACATTCAAACTAAGGGGCCGATTACGATCTCGATAGGATAGTCTCTGAATAGGATTCGGTATTGCAGAATCTAATTCGGAACCCTTGTTTCCAAATGAATCATACACATTTCCCAATGACTGATTAGGATGCCCGGAAACTGTTTGGGCTGTCCGAATCGATTCCGAAAGGCATTCGGACAGTCTGAGGGCCAGATGTAGAAGCCCTAATACCGGTCGGTAACGGATGAATTTGTCCGTTACCAACCGGTATTAGGGTTTTCTAATGTAGGGGGCCTATATTTTACCGATTCGGTAAATTTACCGAACCGGTAAAATACCGAATCGGTATATTTACCGATACGGTAAATCCAGATGTAGCTGGCACTTTAAAGAGTGCCACAGGCCCTTTAGGAGTCGGTATTTACCACCCAATCCTATTGGGTGGTAAAATACCGAGTTCAGGTGTACATGCACATCTGTGCATGTACACCTGTGCCATGTGACACACAGACATGCCCTTAGGGCATGTATGTGTCCCACATGGCACACACGCCTGGAATTGGGGTGCTACAGGGTGTCAAAGTGACACCCCGTTCCCCCTTGCAGGATTCGGTATTTACCGATTCGGTAAACACCGAATCGGTATTTCCCATTGATTCCTATGAGCTTCAAGGCCCATAGGAATCAATGGGAAATACCGATTCCGGTAAATACCGAATCTTACAGATTCGGTAATTGTCAAATTTAAATTACCTACATCTGCCTCATTCCTATTTACCTACTCCTAAATACCGAATCGGTAAAATTCGGTATTTAAGAGTAGGTAAATCGGAATTACCTACATCTAGCCTGAGTCTTTCGGAGCTGATTCGTACAGCTCTATGGACACGGTTTCTGGATAAGCGATTACAATGATGATTCAGACAGCCATTTGGAATCAGTGTGCCCGAAATGAAACGGCTGTCGGAATCATTGTTTGGGGGTCTGTTGCGGGCCCCCATTCACCCGGAGGCGTCGAATGGGGCCCATGGGGGTACCCAAGGAATGCCTCTTCCCAACCATGCACAATGTGGCAGGCACCACCCACCCCTTTTTTCAATAGTAGCCTGTGTTCTTGTTCGGAACACAGGCACCCATTGAAGTCAAGGAGAATCCAACCGAACGATGTTGGGAAGCATTGTAATCGGTTGAAGTCGCAGAGCCCGATTCATTCGAAAGCGATTTCGAAAGCGATTCGGTCAGGAGAGTTTCCTAACAAGATCGTAAACGGTCCCTTAGTGTGAGTGTTAGCAGCAGGTGACTGCTATTAAGGGCCTGATTTAGATATCGGCAGATGGGTCACTCCGTCACAATCGGGGTAGATATTCGGTCTACCAAGATCTAAATTCCCTAGGATATTATTGGATTTATATTTCGGTGGAAAGGATATCCATCCCAGCTGTGACTGAGTAACCCTTCTGCTGATATCTAAATCAGGCCCTATGTCTTATGCTGTGAAATTTTTGGCCATTTGTACAGTGCAGCACTACTATTTTTCCACTCAGTGCTCTGTTACGTGAAGAAATCTGTGCCTAAATATTTTCCTAGGGAGGGAGTGGGCGTTCTAAGGTGGAAATACCCTGGAGGTTTATGAACACCCACAGGCATACAAATCTCTGTGTGTATTAACAAATGCCTTTCCAGCCCATTTGATTCTTAGAAATGGTTGGAGATTTACTTCTGTCTGGCACAAGTTAGGAAAGGATGGGGAAGGATGTAATGGCCCCGATTGTTGAAGGACAAAGTAATGGGGTCTCTCCACTGGAAAAAAAATCTCTAAAATAAAGAAATACAAAAGGTAGTCTATTTTCGAATGGAAAAATGTGCATGATTATATTTTTGATTGCAAAAAAAGGAATTTATAAACCCAATTCAGGATTGCACCTGGACAATTAAAAGAGGTGAAAATATCCAGTCATAGCCTGGAAAGAGTTTGGGAATTCCAAACAGTCATGAGCCTGCATTCATCATGATTAACAATTTGATTTTTTTCAATGTTTGCGGAGTGATGCAAGATGGTTGCATGATGAAATATCTATGTTGCCACCTCCTTTCCATGGTAAAACACATCCTCCAGTATGACTAGCAAAG
This sequence comes from Lissotriton vulgaris, assembly GCF_964263255.1. NCBI lineage: Eukaryota > Metazoa > Chordata > Amphibia > Caudata > Salamandridae > Lissotriton > Lissotriton vulgaris. The sequence continues at coordinate 1,444,690,531 of NC_141691.1, forward strand.
TCAAATTAGGATTTGATTGATAATTCCACAAGAAAGGTGCTTGAATCGTGTGCTCAGCTCACCCTAGTTGCAGCCCAGCTGCTATCACAGCTCTGTGGTTTGCGGTTTTATGTTACCTTGCTAGGTCTGGTTGAAAACTGAATCGGAGAGTATGGGCCAAACTGGCTAGGGTGGAAATCAAATAAAGGTGTGGGGTTGTCTGGGGTTGGAGGAAAATTGAGCCTACTAGAGTCCGAGTACAGTGGCTAAGGAATGAGAAATTGGCAAACTGTGTTCTAGGGCTGTCTGGGTTCACTAATTGTCATTCAACTGAATTGGAAGAGTGCAAAACTCCATATAGAAGGGTTCAATATCTGAGTAGTCTGGAGTCAGACCTGGCCCAGTTATGTTAGACATACATGAGGTGGCTGTACAGCAGGGTCCCTGAAACCATAAAGTTGATTAGAGTAACTTCTGGGGAGTGAGGTGCTGGATACCGCCAAGGTCAAAGTATCCACCAGCATACTTGATCCTGAAGGTGTCCTGGAATATGCATCGATTTTGTGGGGTCATATATTGCAAACTTACCTGTACACTATGGCAGAGGGTAGATGGAACACCACATTATTTGGACTGGTGGGGGGATGACAGGGATTGGACCTTGCTCCTTCATCTTGCCTCCTCAAGTTTTGCTAGTGAAAGCAATGACCCCTGGATGGCATGACAAGTAACACTGGATAACACTACCACAAAGAACTTACAAGAGAACTTTGGTGAGAAGGCACATGACTTGCCTCACTTTATCAAAACACCTTATTCTGAAGATCCAGACTGGTAAGAGAGATTCACAGGTTAATTTAGTATGCTCACCAACAATGCCACAATTGTGGTAAGTACCAGCACAGCAAATAATTAGGCTTGCCAGCCATAGTTTCCTCCTGAGACCCCAAAACAAGAAAACACATTGTTGTACCGTGTTTTGTGGTGCGAGGCCAGTGGTCATGTGAAGTGTAAGGAGTGATTCTAGAACTAGAATCTGCTTTCCAGATCACTGTTTGGATCAATTGGGGATCAGATTTAGGTTCTGGTGTATGTGTGTCGGTGGGCTCCGCTCAGAGTCCTAATAAAGAAGAGTTTACACAGTTTCCAAGCTTCAGTGTATTTACTTTGAACTGCAACAAACTGGCGACAAGGAGAACATTTCAGTAGTAGCCCACCATTTAGGTATGGGCACTCTGCAAGCATATTGATTAAATTGTTAATTGTTTGCATCATTTTATTTTAATTGGTTCAAATATGCATATACATATATTCTTTTTTTTTTTTTAAGGAAGGAAGATGTAGTGCGAGGCCGTTTGTCACACGAAGTGTAAGGGGGGATTCTAGAACAGGAATCTGATCTCCCGTTGACCATTTGGATCGGTTGACGATCAGATTTCAGTTTTGGTGAATGTTTGTCAGTGAGCTCTGCTCAGTATCTGAATAAACAAGAGGTTTTGAAGTTTCAAAGATTCAGTGTATTTACTTTCAACTCCAACACACATGTACCTCCTGCTGTAGCTTCTTCGGAAAAATATGAACTCTCTGGAAGTGGGCCCTCTCTGCGTGGTTTGATGCCTGTATCAAGTTATCCTTGGAACTAAAAATCGATACAGTCACTATAAGGTTAGCTGCCCACAAACAGATTTAAGAAAGGTGCCAGACATAGCGAGCTGAGCAGATCACAGTCTTTCACTGGTGAATTAGTGCCATTTAAACAAAGAGCGATCAGTCTGAGACTGATCACAAAATATTTTTGAATTTAGATATTTGATTTTCTTGGTGATAAGTAGGCAATGCTTTGAGAAATACTCCTTTTACCACTGTATTATGAAAGCTCAGTTCTGACTCTGTAATGAGTAGCTAGCAGTCATATTTGCTATGTGGCATTGTTATATGTTGGATTTTTAAAAGTTTAAAGTATTATTGTATTGTGAGATATATTGTTGCATAGTTGGGATGTGGTGCGATTGTTGTGCTTTGCTCTTTTTTATGCATCTGTGCTGTTGGTAATGGCTTTCTATATGATGTTGCTCATTCTGAAGATGGTGAAGACTGTCAATGGGAGCCAATGGAGTTCCAGGAGGATGGCAGTTTTGTGATCTTATTACTTCAGGCCCTGAATGACATGTGCTGTAGCCGGAAGGATGCCCCTCAGGGTGCCAGTGAGGAGTATGGGAGGCCATGAAATAGAGCATTACCACCATTCAGATGCAAGAGTAAAATGGCTTGAACAGCAGTTCTGAAGTAGCTTTCTGGAAGAAACAGTTTGTCTTTCTTTAGAAGAGATAGCTGGTAGCAGGTAGATTTTTATTTTTGGCAATGCATTCCTTGAGGGCGAGTTTGGCATCCAGACTGAACCCATGTGACATCATCTTGTGAATGTTGTGGTTCAAAGACATCAAGGTTCATGTCACTCAGCCAGGTTTGCACCATATTTTTTTTGTTCTTGGCAAATAACAGGATTTTTGTCTTGGTTGAGGGCGCTTCAGGTAGGCACTTGACCTCCTTGTCTGGATGATGTGCATGCTGTGTTTGAGGCATTGGAAGTATGAAGCAGAGTTGTGTGTCATCAGCATATTGGTCTTCCTGGTGCTGCTATCTGTGAGTAAAAAGAAAGCAGCTCCTTGTAAAAGTTGAACATGGCAGCGGAGGAACCCTCTCAGATCCCACAGGTAATATGGAGCATTTGTGACCTGGAGGTGTTCATGTAAACAAACTGATGTCCTTTAGAATTAAGAGGAAAACAAATGAAGGGCATTGACAGTGAATCTCGTTCAAGACGCAGGGATGTATGTGAGAGTGGGATGGTCAGCTGTTTAAAAGGCAGCTAAGAGATCTAGTAATACCAGGATGCAGTGGTAATCTTCATTTGTGTGCAAGGTGGTGGTCTCTATTCTTCAGCTCGATCTGAAGCCAAACTAGTAGTCGTGCAGATGGTTGGCATTGATTTGATTTTGAGGAGATGGTTAGCATTTATATGTTGATCTTGAAGTGGAACATAGACAGCTTTTCAATACTCTTACTGATGAATGGTCGGTAAGTGATGGGCTGGTCTCTGGCAGTCCAATCAGGGCCTAGTGTAGGTTGCTTTCACAGTGGGAGGATGTGGTCAAACTTGAGAGCTTCTAGGAGATAGCTTAAGTGAGGGAGATATTGGCAATGGTAAGTAGGGGTATGAGAGCATCCCCAGAAAGAGCTTTGATAATGGACAATGATAAACCAGCATATTATAAGAAGTAGCTTTGAAGGAGTTGCCAGCGTAAGACCTGGGTGACACACAGCTTTGAAAGCTGTATCTTCTCATTGATGAAGAGGTTGATGGCAATTCACATTTCTGTGGAATGGGGGTTAGGTGGGTTTAGCAGGGTGGTGATGAAATGCTTGATTGCCATGATTAGCACTCTGCTTCTGTTTGTGGCATCATTCATGGTGTTGATATAGTAATTTGCTTTTGATGGTATGATAAGATAAGTTGTCTGCATGTTACATGGGAGAACTTCATAATCAAGGGGTCCTCAGAAGTTATTTTTCTTTCCATTTTTTTTGTCTGTAATTCAATTGTTTATTGTCAGCGATATATTTAAATTATCAGTGTGCTGAAGGTTTTGACTTGGTCTTGCATGTTGGAATTTGGGTGTGGATGTTCACATACATTTCCAGAAAGCTATTAGCAGCATTAGAATATAGATGAATAATACTCAATGGATTCATTTGAGTACATTTGTGTAAGGTCACAATCTTGATGTCAGTTGTGACTGAGCTCCCATAATGACCATGAGATAAGTCTATTATGGCAAATATTACTTGGGCAGTCCTAGTAATGACCTAATGGGCCGCACACCCAATGCACTACGCACTTTAGTCCAGGGCTTTGTTGATTTTATGGCTGGCTTAGGCCTTTGCACTAATTTTAAGAAATCATTTAAAATGGCCTGTGGTCCAAAAAGACATCTTATTAATACAATTTCCATAGGCCCTGACCGTTTGCCCGCACTTGCACTTTTCCCTATCTGGGGCTGTTTTTTTCAGCCAACGACTCTTGGGCGGATCATGTGGCACATAGCGGGAGAAAGTTCTTAAAAGCCACCAACGCAGGGGCATATTATCAAGGGGGTTTATCTCCACTTTTTTGGCTTTAAAAGCCAAGAAAGCGGAGATAAAATTATCTCCCTATTACCTAGCTGTCGCTAACACCAGTGAGCGACAGCTAGTAGGAGATAGCGACCATCTTGGGCCCCACTTTCCATGTCAGTGATATTTATCACTAATGACATGCAAAGTGGGCGTGCCAAGATGTTAGTGACTGAAAACAGTCGCTAACATCGCTATCTCCTATTACCAACTTTTGGAGATATTTGCGCTAACCGCGAATATCTCCAAAAGCTAACACCTGCCCTGAGCAGTTCTTAGCCATGTTATCCAATGGGAGGTGGATAACATGGCTAAGAGCATTAGCTCGATAATGCATGAATATCGCTGACTTTTCAGCGATATTCATGCATTGCGGCCGATTTTAATCGGATTTGCGATAAACCTTGGTAATACCAAGGTTTATCTGCGATAAAAATCGCCGCAGCTCAGCGTTAATTTTTTCACGCTAACCAAGAAATAGCGATAATTATCGCTATTGCTTGGTAATATGCCCCTAAATCTTTGTCATCTAACCTAAGAATTTTTGTGTAGGCAGCTTTGTAATGAACGGTGGCAGTTTTCTTAAAAAAAGGAATCAAAAACCATTTTGCATATTTTTGATAGACATTACAAAAGAATAAAAAGTGTAGCATTGATTGGTTGCTAAGGTTATCACATGGGCATGATATTTGATCGAGGTTGGCATTGAACCCAGAGGGAAACAGAGCAGAAATGTCAAACCACCTGCTCTTGGGCGAAAGAGCAAACACCCCCCAGCTGGAAATTACAGCCTTGATGAAAAAAGTCATTCTTAAAGACTCCTTCTTTGTGTTTAAATATTTTTTATTGAAATTGTTATATAAAACTGTGCCATTGATAGAGAAGTAGAAATAGCAATTAGACAGTGCAAAGCATTGATGGCATCACAAATTAAATTTTACAGTAAGAGTTCCAACTCCCTCCCTCCCATCCTTGCCCCCTGACAGAAGAAATAATAAATCAAAGGGAAAGGAAGAAGAAAGGAAAAGAAAGAAAAACTCTCCTGGGTCCTGTACAAGTTTGTATTGTTGCTTACTCCTCTCAAATCTTTCACTCCGCCCCCTCAACATGGAGGATCAGCTATCCATTTGCGACTTCTCGGCCTGTGTCCAGAGTGGCAGTCGGGGTGGGATCGTGTGTGGGATCTAGGAGCCGCAGCAATCGCAAATACTTAGGGCAAGTTAGCTCTTTCATCACTGTACTCAGTATAGATAAGAATGGTCGCCAGTATTCTGCAAATGAGGCTCCCTCACCTTGTAATGTCAACATAATGCGCTCCATGCCCAGCACCGACCATAACCTCCCCAGCCAGTCATGGTGTGTTGGAGTCCTATCTGTACCCCAGTGGGACAGTATTTTCTGAAGCCCTGCTCCCAGGGCCAGCCCCATCAGCCTGCCTCTACAAGATTTCAGAGGGAAGGTAAGTTTTTTGGGCAGTTCTAAGAAAATGTATACTGGAAAGCGTGGGATTTGTGTATTAAAATGAGTATCAATGAAACTTAAAATGTGGTACGAATAAGTGGGGAGGCGTGGGCATTCCCACAGTAAGTGAGTCAGAGTGCCCTCTGCTCCGCACTGTCTCCAGCAGTGTGAGGTGTGGTTGGGGTTATATCTGCGCATTCTAGTAAGGTACTGACTGGTACCTCACTCCTCACAAGGAGTGAGATACCAGTAGGTAGCTATTTTAGTTGCAGTTTCGATACTTCAAACATTCCGTGCTGTGTGGCGCGTATGATAATACATATCCCCCCACTCTTTCTGCGATAGTGTATGGCCGAGTTCAATCTCCCACCTCGCTGTCCTGGCATGGGGGCCTGGAGTTTTTGTGTGGAGCCATTTCTCGTATAGTGTTAGCCATCGCTGAGCCCCTGGGCGCACCAGCGGGTGCATCACCCAGTGTCTTACTTAGTGTAAACAATACCTTTTGGACTAAGGCAGTGTAAATGCGAATCGGAGATCCTCAAATGTCAGGGGGCCCTATACATCAAACATATGTCCAATGGATCGACAGCCCTGAGCCTCCCAGTGGTGGAACCCTTTCTGATCTAAACTGGGGGAGAAGTCCTCATTGCCAGCTATTGGAGTTAGGGGTGGCGGGAATGGGTGAGGTCGTGTTTGACTGGTGTAGCATTCTATGCCCTCAGGGTCGTGTGAATGATTGATGAGTTGTATATGCCTTCTGGGCAAAAAGGGGACACCCCACAAAGTCCTCCCCGTGAGCGCCCGTTCCATAAAGTGCCAATGTTTCTTTGACTCGCTACGTAACCACTCCAGCAAAACACGCACTTGAGTTGCCTGGAAGTAGCGGGTCAGGTCAGGGACCCCCAGCCTCCCTCTCTTGGTGGCCTGTAGCTCAGCTCCCTACTCATTCAGGGCTTATTATTGGCCCATACGAAGGAACAGATCTCCTTCTGCAATTGTTTAAGAGTACCGAAGGAGGCTCTTTGGGAAGAGTTTGAAAAATGTATAGAATGTTAGGTAATATGTTCAGTTTGATTGCTGCCACTCTTCCCAGCCAGGAGAAGCCAAAGGGTCCCCATCTACCCATTTCTCTCCGCACCTGTGACAAGAGCCGCTTGTAGTTCAGGGCTGCTGTGTTATGAGTTGATTTTGTGATGTGAATCTCCAAGTATGGGATAGATTATGCGTCCCATTGGAGTGGGACCAGGCGTGCCAGACTCTCTATGGTAGCCGACCGGAGCAAGAACCCCATGGCCTGTGACTTTGCCACATTGATTTTGAAGCCAGGAGCCACTGAATAACTCTCTAACTCGGCAAAGAAAGAAGGACTAGACATCTGTGTATTTTCCAATGTGGCAACCACATTGTCAGCATATAGGCTAATGGCATGAGCGTCCCCCCTAAATCGTACTCCAGAGATCTGTGGATTCTCCCGAACTCTCTGGGCCATCGGCTCCATGCAGAACATGAAGAGCAGTGGGTAAAGCAGACACCCCTGTCGAGTGCTCTGGGAGATTTGGAAAGGGTCCGAAGAGTGCCAATTACCCCGCATTGTAGCCGTTGGTCGGCTATAGCCACTGAACACCTATCTGGAGAAGCGATCTCCCACACCAAACCACACTAGGGTAACCTTCAAATATCCCCAGTCCACCTGATCGAACGCCTTTTTGGCGTTTTGGTGCTGTGCTTTGTTGAGAAGATGGAGTAGCCTTCTTGTGATGTCACTACACTGCCTGGTAGCTATGAGCCTGGACTGGTCAGGGTCTATCAACCCTGGCATCATCGGGTCTAGGCGTGCTGCTAGTATGCTTATAAAAAGCTTCAGATCGGCATTCAAGAGAGATATTGGTCTGTACGAGGCACAATACCTAGCATATTTGCCCGGCGTGGGGATAACTACAATTGAAGCTTCAAGCTTAGTAGAAGGAATAACCCAGAGTCGCCTATCCCATTATAAATCTAGTAAGGATGGGGGCTAGTGAGGCACACAAGGATTTGTAAACGGTATTAGAAAAGCCATCTGGGCCAGGCAATTTGTGCAATTTGTGGCGCCACACTCGAGGAGCCCCAGTTCGCTTGTGAATGCCTTCAAATTCTTATACTTGCTCAGAGAGATCCCTTTGCTTTTCTATCCTGATTCTATTGTCTGCTGCGGAGACTGCTATGAGTTACCCTCTGATGCATGCTTTAAGTGCATCCCATAATGTATTGATCGAGGTGTCAGGAGTGTCATTGAATGTGAGAAATTCTTTAATGGCGCTATCTAGGTGTTTTATCACATCTGCGTGGTGAAGCAGGGTATCGCACAGCCATCAAGTGAAAGACTGTCTCTCTAGTGGGGGGAGTGTATGCGTGAGAGTCAGTGATGCGTGGTCGCAGTGTGAGAGTGGCTCAACATCTGAAGCTTGTGTCTATGGGAGCAGGGGGCGGGAACTAATAAAGTAGTCGATCCTAGCATACGATTTATGAGCTTGTGAGTAAAAGGTGTAATCTTGGTCAGTGGGATGTATGGAGCGCCATATATCCACTAGACCTAGGTCTTGTAGCCATTCCTGCCCTGCTTGTGTAAGGGCCCCAGTCAAGTCAAGTCAAGTCAAGTCAGAATTTATATAGCGCACTACATACCCAGAGGGTCTCAAGGCGCTTTAGGAAGGGGGGAGGTTTACTTATCGAATTCCAGGTTTTAAGCTGTTTTCTGAAGGCTAGGTGGTTTTGAGTGAGGCGGAGGTGGATGGGAAGGGAATTCCAGGTTTTGGCCGCTAAGTAAGTAAACGATCTTACCCCCATGGTGGTTTTGTGGATGCGCGGAACAGCGGCGAGGGCTTGGTTGGACGAATGCAGCTGGCGGGTGGGGGTGGAAAAGGAAAGGCGCGTGTTGAGACAATCGGGTCCAAGTTCATATAGGGCTTTGTGTGCGTGGGTAAGTAGGCGGAACGTTATCCTCTTGTTGACGGGGAGCCAGTGAAGGTCTTTCAGGTGGATGGAAATGTGGTCTGTGCGGGGGATGTCTAGTATGAGTCTGGCTAAAGCATTTTGGATGCGTTGGAGTTTTTCTGCAGTTTTGCAGTGGTACCGGCGTAGAGGGTGTTCCTGTAGTCCAGACGGCTTGTAACCAGTGCGTGAGTGACCGTTTTTCTTGTTTCGGTGGGGATCCAGCGAAATGTTTTTTTGAGCATGTGTAGGATGTTGAAGCACGATGATGAGACGGCGTTGACCTGTCTGGTCATCGAGAGTGAGGAGTCCAGGATGATGCCCAGGTTCCTTGCGTGGTCCGTCGGTATGGGGGCTTTTCCTAGGGCCGTTGGCCACCAAGAGTCGTCCCAGGCGGAAGGGGATGCACCTAAGATGAGGACTTCCGTTTTGTCCGAGTTCAGTTTCAGACGGCTGTGCTTCATCCACTCGGCTACTTCTTTCATACCTTCATGTAGGTTGGTTTTGGCGGTGATTGGGTCTTTGGTGAGTGAGAGGATCAGCTGAGTGTCATCAGAGTAGGAGATGATGTTGAGGTTGTGTTGCCGTGCGATGGTTCCGAGGGGGCTCATGTAGACGTTGAAGAGGGTGGGGCTGAGTGAAGATCCTTGCGGGACGCCGCAGATGACTTCGGTGGCCTCTGACTTAAAAGGGGGGAGGCGGACTCTCTGAGTTCTTCCAGCGAGGAACGAGATGATCCAGTCCAATGCTTTTCCTTGAATTCCGATGTTTCTGAGGCGTTGTATCAGGGTGCTATGGCAGACTGTGTCGAAGGCTGCGGAGAGGTCAAGGAGGATGAGGGCGACTGTGTCTCCGTTGTCCAGTAGTGTTCGAATGTCGTCTGTTGCTGCGATGAGGGTGGTCTCGGTGCTGTGTTTGGCTCGGAAGCCAGACTGTGAGGAGTCAAGTGATTTGTTGGTTTCGAGGAAGGCGGAGAGCTGATTGTTGATGGCTTTCTCAATGACTTTGGCATGGAATGGGAGGAGCGAGATGGGGCGGTAGTTTTTGAGTTCAGTGGGGTCAGCTGTGGGTTTCTTCAGAAGAGCGCTGAGTTCGGCGTGTTTCCAGCTTTCTGGGAATGTGGCGGAGTTGAGGGAGCAGTTGATGACGTCTCGGAGATGGGGTGCGATAATGGAGTCTGCTTTGTTGGAGATGTGATGGGGCATGGGTCTGTAGGGGATCCTGAGTGGATGGAGTTCATCAGGCGAATGGTGTCTTCTGTGGTGATTGGGTTCCAGTCGAAAAGGTTGTTCGGAGGCGGTACAGGTTCGGAGGTGAGTGGGGTGGACTGGTTTACGGGTTGGTTGTCAAAGCTGTTATGAATGTCGGCGATTTTGTCATGGGAGAATGGGGTGAGGGAGTCGCAGATGCCTTGAGAGGGGGTGATGTCGTTTGAGCTGGCGGTGGGGTTGGTGAATTCTTTGATGATGTTGAAAAGTTCCTTACTGTTGTGGGCGTTGTTGTCTAGTCGGTCTTTGAGTGCTGATTTCTTGGCTGTCCGGATTAGTTGGTGGTGTTTGCGGGTGGCGTTTTTGAAGGCGGCTTGGGTGATAGTGTTTGGGTCTTTTTTCCAAGTTTTCTCAAGGGAACGACAGAGCTTCTTGGATTTCTTAAGGTCATCGTTGAACCAGGGGGCGTTCTTGCTTCCTTGCTTGATTTGACGTTTTTTCAAGGGTGCTAGTTTGTCGGCGGTTTGGGTTAACCATTGTGTGAGGTTGATGGCGGCTTGGTTAGGGTTCGTTGAATAGGCAGGGGGGTTTTGAAGAAGCGATGTGGAGATCTGGTCGGTGGTGATTTTGTTCCAATTTCTTCGCAGAGTTGGTTGAGGGTGGTTGTGGATCGTGGTCTTATTGTAAATGAAGTGGATGCAACTGTGGTCCGTCCAGTGGAGGGGTGTGGTGTGAGTGAAGGAGATATGCTTGCTGGAAGTGAAGATAGGGTCGAGTGTGTGTCCTGTATAGTGTGTGGGGGTGTTAACAAGTTGTTTGAGTCCGAGATTGGCGAGATTGTCCAGAAGGGTGGTAGTGTTACTGTTGTTGCTCTTTTCCAGATGGAAATTGAGGTCTCCCAGTAGAATGTAGTCCTCGGAGGGGAGGGCGTGTGGGCTGATGAAGTCAGTGATGTCTTCCCTGAATTTGGTACGGGGTCCTGGTGGCCTGTAGAGGAGGGTGCCTCTGAGTGTGGTCTTGGGGTCGATGTGGATCTGGAAGTGAAGGTGTTCGGCGATAGCGAGGTTGTCTTCTGAGCTGGTTGAGACGCGAATGGTGTTCTTGTGGACGATGGCGATGCCTCCTCCTGTTTGGATGGTGCGGTCCTTACGGATGATCTTGTAGCCGTCTGGGATGGCTATGGTGATGTCTAGCTGGTTGTCAAATACTAGGTTGATGTCCCCCCCAGCAATAGCAATCAGTCAGGAGAGGCAGCGAGGTCCGTCACCACCTTTTTAAGGAATTCTTCTTGGCCTTCGTTAGGCGTGTATATGGTGCCCAGGGTGTAGTCCTGTACGTCAATGGTGATCATGTGAGCTAAAAGCCTTCCTTTAATCTCTGCCTGTTTCACCCCCACTTTAGTCCTGAAGGAGTGCAAGAAAATAATAGCCACACCTGTCAATTTAGTAGAGTGTGAGGAAAAGTACTGCTGAGGGAAAGCCTGTTACCTAAGTCGATGTGTGTTTTAGCTAAGAGGTGCGATTCTTGCAATAGACACATTTGTGCTGCTGAGTGCTCTAAGTAGGATGGGATGGTCTTCCTCTTGATCGGGCCATTCAAATCCTTCACACTACGGGTAAGTATCTTAAGCTCGTCTAGTGTGCCTTTAAGGGCCTATAAGATCTATGTGGGGGGGCAAGTGGTCCCCGAATGCTCCCAACTAGCACCCTCCAGGGCGAGCTGGTGCAGCCACCTCACAGGTGACCATTACTTCCTCTAGGACGAGAGAGGCCCACGGCCCAGGAGAGAAAACAAAATGAGCATAAAAAGAATAACAAACCACAACATGAGAACTCCTGCGACACAGTCTCAGGGAACTAAAGTCCAACAACTTGGCTCCTAATAAGGAATGGGGAACTTTAAATATAAAAAATTGAGACTGTTTAAAGCACACCTTATAAGTTTCTTTTTAGTCTTGGATTTAGTTGTAGCTTACTCAAGGATCAGTAGACCCTGTTGGACAATAAGGAACAATCAAAAACATAAATTCAAAGAGTGAAGATCCAGGCAAGTCAAAGTCAATCTTCTTGTTGTACCATCAATTCTTTATTTGTATTTGGAAATCATATAAAAGCTCCAAGTACACAGTTTGTCAACACGTGTTTCGTCTTGCACTTTTTCAAGGCATGGGCACTGGTGGTAGATATCCAAATGTCAGCTTGAAGGATACGATCAAAGATTTATCCGTACGCGAAGAACCAGATTCAAAAGTCGCTGCGGATTCCCAATACAAATTCTCAATATAATATAATAGTATCTCCACACGATCCTAGTGTAGAACAATCAAGATATCAATGTGTCTACACACAACACCAACTAGATGGAGACTTGTCAGCTGGCCAAAGGGACAACTGTATAATCCACTATAAGGTGAGAAATAGTTGCGTAATCAATGATCCACCATGGGCTGATGGAATTATCGACAATCAAAGGATAAGTAAATAGCATTCTGTACCTGCTCCTATAAGAGTAGAGACCTTTAACCCAAATAATTTATGTTTTTACCACCAGGTATCAACAGCTTAATGTGCAGTAGAAAGCGCAGTTCGCTAGGTAGTCAGAATTTTATCAAAAGTGTCTGAGGTTAATCAACCATAATACGTTGTAACCCAAACAGTAGAGAATTGTAGCAGCAAAGCAGACTGTCACCTCAAGATACGAGGAAAAGAATGCGGAACTGGAAGGGGTACCTATGGCCACTGTCCCCCCACCTCCCTCGAGCCGACCCAGGCATCTATGTAAAAGGTTAAACATGGCTGGGTACACAATGTCCGCTTGGTACCTCCATTTACTCCGACTGTCCATCCTACTGGCTCCCTGGTCAGAGACGACAGGACTGCCTGGCATTCTTTGGTTATGGTCGCTGGGTCTGGTTTCAGAGATCCAGTCGAAGCTTAGATCCGAAGCCAACCATGGACGCTACTTCTGTTCCTGTTCAGTCTGGTGGCCGATGCCTCCTCTTCCATATGGTCCCTATTCCCAGGATCTTGCTAGTCTCCGTGACCGATCGAGGTTGGTGCAATTCACTATTGGGAGAGAAGATCAGTCTGAATGGGTGGCCCCATGAGTATGTCATGTCTATGGATCATAGGTGTGCTGTAATTGGTCGAAATGCTTTCCTTTTCAGTAGGGTCGAGGCAGCTATGTCTAATTACAGGGTGGACTTATGATCTTTACATTTGAAGGTGGCGGCAACCCTAGCCGCTCCTAGGATTCTCTCCTTCAGTTGATATTCATAGACATAGGTTAAAATATCGGCTGGGAGGCCGAGTTGCTTCTTCGAGGACCTACTCTATGCGTACGATCAAGCTTGATGGGAAAATCTTGTGGCTCCCTAAGCAGCGCTCGAAACATGTCAACATGTCTACCACCATGGCCTCGATGTTTGAGCCCTCTAGCCCAGCTGCAAGGCCTCAGATTTAGATATTGTTGCAACAGGACCTGTTTTCAAGGTCCTCTATGTGTGCCTGGATGTCTAGGTTCTGGTCCAGGTTCTGCTCCCGTAAATGGATGACCTCCTGCTGTAGACTCTCTTCTGCTTTGTCCATCATACGGTCCTCTAGGTAGCTGACCCTTTTGCCCAGTGAGTCTATATCGCGGCGCACCTCTCTCATATCTTCAGACAGTTCTCGCTTCATGGTGGTGAGGTCTTCCCTCAAGGAGGAGAAGCAGAGGGATTCCAAGAAGAGGCAGCTGACTGGCCCCTCAGTGTCTTCTCCTCTCTCCGTTTCCGCTGAAGATCTCTGGGTATGTGGGTTCTCTGACTGGGGCACCTTACAGAGCATGTCCTTAACTGACCTGTCCTTTTTCGGTCTGCTGGACGCCATAGCTGGACGCGCCTTTGAAGTTATATTCCAACTTCTCTTGTCTGCGACAGTTGTAAGTTTCTGAGTTCCCTCAGCAAGCTATGAAGTTCAATTTGCACTCCAGGCTCTAGTACAGCTGGTCTACACGGAGGGACTAAATAACAATAAAGGAGTTATTCTGAAACAAAAAATCAAGCCAATTATATGGACGAAAGTGAGAACAAAAACCTTCTTATAAAGGAACCCTCACTCACCAACCTAGTTGGTGACATGCTTCATCATAGTGTTCCCACCCAAGCACCTGAATGCCACTCGGGTGTGCTTCAATGCCTGATTACAGCAGAGCAGGTATTTTTCTTGGTGAAAAAGTGAGTTTGAGTGAGAACAGGAAGTGAATAAAATAGTTTTTACTGTTCTCTAAATTTTCATAATGGAAAAATAAGGCAAGATTGAAAACAGTAGGGTAGTCATATGAGGTTAAATTGGCCCGTGACATCCAAACAGTGTATAAAGTGAAGTCTACATGTTTCAGCCTCAGTGTGCCGATTTAGCAAGGTTTTCTTCAGGACCAGGGGTGGCATGAGAGGTATGCACACGCTAGAGACAGAGGCCATAAAGGCACAAAAACGAGTGGGACAGAGACAGAGGGCATAAAGGCACAAAAAACGAATGGGACAGAGACAGAGGGCAGAAAGGCACAATAAACGAGTGGGACAGAGACAGAGGGCACAAAGGCAAAAAAATGAGTGGGACAGAGACATAGGGCAGAAAGGCACAAAAAACGAGTGGGACAGAGACAGGGGGCATAAAGGCACAAAAATGAGTGGGAAAGAGACAGAGGGCAGAAAGGCACAAAAAACAAGTGGGACAGAGACAGGGGGCATAAAGGCACAAAAACGAGTGGGACAGAGACAGAGGGCATAAGGCACAAAAACGAGTGGGACAGAGACAGAGGGCAGAAAGGCAAAAAAACGATTGGGACAGAGACAGAGGGCATAAAGGCACAAAAACAAGTGGGACAGAGAGTGAGGGCAGAAAGGCACAAAAACGAGTGGGACAGAGACAGAGGGCAGAAAGATACAAAAAACGAGTGGGACAGGGACAGAGGGCATAAAGGCAACAAAAACGAGTGGGACAGAGACAGAGAGCATAAAGGCACAAAAACGAGTGGGACAGAGACAGAGGGCGTAAAGGCACAAAAAACGAGTGGGACAGAGACAGAGGGCAGCAAGGCAAAAAAGTGGGTTGGACAGAGACAGAGGGCAGAAAGGCACGACAAACGAGTGGGACAGAGACAGAGGGCATAAAGGCACAAAAACGAGTGGGACAGAGACAGAGGGCATAAAGGCAAAAAAACGAGTGGGACAGAGACAGAGGCCATAAAGGCACAAAAACGAGTGGGACGGAGACAGAGGGCAGAAAGGCACAAAAAACGAGTGGGACAGAGACATAGGGCATAAAGGCAAAAAAACGAGTGGGACAGAGACAGAGGGCAGAAAGGCACAAAAAACGAGTGGGACAGAGACAGGGGGCATAAAGGCACAAAAACGAATGGGACAGAGACAGAGGGCAGAAAGGCACAAAAAATGAGTAGGACAGAGACAGAGGGCATAAAGGCACAAAAACGAGTGGGACAGAGACAGAGGGCAGAAAGGCAAAAAAACGGGTGGGACAGAGACAGAGGGCATAAAGGCACAAAAACAAGTGGGACAGAGAGTGAGGGCAGAAAGGCACAAAAAACGAGTGGGACAGAGACAGAGGGCAGAAAGATACAAAAAACGAGTGGGACAGAGACAGAGGGCATAAAGGCAACAAAAACGAGTGGGACAGAGACAGAGAGCATAAAGGCACAAAAACGAGTGGGACAGAGACAGAGGGCGTAAAGGCACAAAAAACGAGTGGGACAGAGACAGAGGGCATAAAGGCACAAAAACGAGTGGGACAGAGACAGAGGGCAGAAAGGCAAAAATACGAGTGGGACAGAGACAGAGGGCATAAAGGCACATAAACGAGTGGGGCAGAGACAGATGGCAGAAAGGCACAAAAAACGAGTGGGGCAGAGGGCAGACGGGCACAAAAAATGAGTGGAACAGAAGGCAAAAAGGGCACAAAAACGAGTGGCACAGAGGGCAGACGGGCACAAAAAACTAATGGCACAGGGGCAAAATACAGAAATATAGCGGCAGCTAAGAACAGAAGGCAGAACGGGCAGAGAGGCATGGGGGCAGCGAGAGGAACAGATGGGAAAACTGGGCAGAGACATGGGCAGCGAGGGGTACAGAAGGAAAGACTGGGCAGAGAGAGCACGGGGACAGCGAGGGGAACAGAGGGAAGAAAAGGGGCACGGACCATGTACAGGCAGCGGGGAAGACAGACAACAGCAGTCACAGGCACAACAATGAAAATACAGGCAATACAATTAATTTGCAAACTGCCCTTAAGACCCTTATTGTTGCGCTGTATGTGTGAAAATGCACCATCTTTTCACTTTTTAAAGTATACATTTTGAGTGCCATTTGGCGCCGCAGACATGGGCAGTTTAGTTCCTGGCGCACATAGCCATGGTTGCAGCGCACAGAGACCCTCCACTGTCGCACACAGAGGAAAAAAATTTGAAGAAACATTAGTCATGACAAGAGGTTAGCATATTCACAACTTGCTTCACGATTCCCAAATATGAGAACATTTTAAAAGCAACATTAGAAAACAAGCTCAAAACCAAACCCAGTACCTTTCACACAATCTCCTCTTTCTTCGCTGCTCATAGCCTAACTAGCTATGTGTCTCTTTTTTTGTGGTTGCCTGTGGGTTAACCGCTAAAAATTGTGCTTGATCATTGTTTCCGATTAAGAATTGTTCTTTATTTTTGTGTTTGGTCTCTGCAAACAGTGTTGCTTCGCCCAGACACAAAGATCAGCAACGCACACTGAAGTCTTCGGGCTGCATGAGTCAGCTTGGGTGTAGGTGAGTCCATGGTCAATGTTAATTGGCTATTGACTATTTCAAAAGGCAGCCTGTGGCATGGTGGTATTTCACCAACTGGTGCTGTTGTTTTTATGGGCACTACAGTGACTCTTAGAGCCAAAAGCAGTAATAAAGTAAGTCGTTTAATGGCTGCTTTGTACAAAATGAAAGTGAAATAAGAATACCTGGATAAATCGCAGCTTCCCCTCTGACATTGTGCAATCCTAGGTAGGAGGCAAATATTTTATTTAACTAAAACCTGCTTTTCTTCACTATCCCATATGAAAGCACTTTCAAATATGTGAGTTCAGAATATCAAGTGTACAAAAACGGATTGTGTTTGATTGATCAGACTATGATGTTGCTCTATAATCTGGGAAACGTATATAGTTTACATGATAACTGTCTTGCCTCTTGGTTCACTGATGGCTCTTGTTTTACAACTATCCCTTGGTAAGCACTTCTCAGTACAGTGCTGTAATGTGATGTATTACACTAACTGAATTTTAAAGAGGCTTCATCATATTTTACGTGAGGTTTTTGTATAATCTTCCAAGCAAACAATTTCAAGAATTGGCTCTTTCATGGGCTCTAAGAGCCAAGCCAGACCCTTGAGTCAACTTTGGCTCAGCTAGCCCTGTTAATATTTTGACTGCCCAACTTCTAGGAACTGCTCTGCTAGATACATGTGATGGTAGAATGAACCAGTGGATGCATGTTTACTGTAGAAGAAATTATTGATAGTAAATCTGGAAATGTTTAGTGGCTCCACAGGTTTATGTACACCATATTTGGAAAGAAAGTTTGCAGGGAGAACTTGACCTGCATTAAATAGCAATGTAATCTACATTCCAAACCTGAGATTTAATAACACGATACTCTTATTTTATAAAACAAAGGATAAAGTGAACTTGTTTTGAACGTTACAGGCCAACTAACCTTCCCATTTTATAAGTTATTTGAAAATGATAATGGCTGAGTTCAGCTTGACTAGCGTCTTTTCCATTGTGTGTACTATTTGATAGGTTTTTAACCAATGCTGCTTTATCTTAAATGCCTTCTGAAGATAGTACCTGAAACAATGTATTTAGCTGCATTTTCAATAGGATTTTAAGTGTTTCTGTTTACAGGGTACCTCTTTTGTATCTGTACAGATTTATCAGCCTCTGTGTGTAATGTAGGTAACCAAAAGTTTGATGCATCACTCCTGGTATAGCACCAAGCCAAAGGTCATGAGCAGATGTGTGGCTCAATGGTTAGAGAGGCAGACCCTGATGCAGAGGTCTGGCCCGGGACCAGGGTTCAATTCCCTCCTCGGCGGGTCTTGGGCTCAATTTCCTCAAACCTGATAATTCTCGACTTGGTGCCTATTCTAATCATGGGCCCCTCTCTGCAACTCTGGGCAATAGCTTGCTTAATCTCCACAACGGCCCCAACAGCGCTAGGATGCCTGGCTGCACCTTGGGGGTGCCCAGGAGTGGGTGCCCCACAGGGAAAAAGCCAGGAAGGGTTCCACAGCGGTAATCGGACAAGCGCCGGAGAGACCCCATGTCGGGTGATTCGGGCGCTATACAAGTAATACAACATTTACATTTAACATGACATGTCGCTACCTTTGATTTCATGCTATCCAGAGGTCATGTGATGTCACTTCCTATGATGTCATCAGCTTAAATACCTTGTGATGTCACTTCCCGTGACATAATAGGCGGGTGATTCAATGGATAGGTAATGTCACTTCCTGTGATGTCATCAGGTCAAAGTGTGTGTGATGTCACTTCCTGTGACATCAGGCAGGTGTCACTTCCACTACACCTGGCATTTTGATTAATCGACGTCCATGCAAGCATCATCAATTATTTGTAGCATGCCCACCTTAATGCTGCACACTGGTCTGGATCCTGTTTGGAGGGCACGGAAATGCTAGTTTTCAAATATGTGTTGATTTAGTTGAGCTGCTTAACCCCTCCCACGCTGGTGACGGAACCGCTCCGTGACGCCCCTCGGGGGGGCTCTGCTGGTGACGGAACAGTTCCGTCACGGCCCGCTCGCCGCGCCTGCGCGGCGCGTTCCTTTGAGCGGGCGGGGCCATGACGGAACAGCTCACCCGAGGAGCGTGACGGAGCAGTTCCGTCACCAGTGTCAGAGCGCCGCGCGCCCCCCCCATCCCTTAGCGCTGCGGCGGCATTGCCACCGCAGAGAAAGGGTTAAAGACTTTACACAACATTTGCTCGGAATTCAAGATTTAGTACTGGAACAGAGTTATTCAGGCCTTCTGGGTTCTTGCCTTTTTTGTGGCTGAGAACACGTTTCCTAATCCTTCATCAGTAATCATTTCATCCCCATCCAATTCACAGGCATTCCAGAATCTTTCATTGGCACGATCCAATGATTTCCCACAAAGCAGCAGAGATAAAGTCTGTGAAGTAGACCTCAGTGATGACAGTCATACATATTTGTCAGAACAAGCAGATGCAGCTTATTATCTATCAGAATCTCTGCAATTGAAGCCCGTATAGCATAGGCGCTGCTGAGGTGGGAAAAGGTGTGAAGTCCTTCAGTAAGAAGTGGGAGTATTTCAATAATTCAGATAATCTAGCTCAGACACACTTTATCACATATCTCATAAGTGCCACATTTATAATATAATCGTTGTTATAATATTTTAGTGTCCAATTATCCATTCAAATATTTTTTTAGGAAATGATTGTACAAGCACCATTTTTCCAGTTATCTTCATCCTTAT
Organism: Lissotriton vulgaris; assembly: GCF_964263255.1. Classification (NCBI taxonomy): domain Eukaryota; kingdom Metazoa; phylum Chordata; class Amphibia; order Caudata; family Salamandridae; genus Lissotriton; species Lissotriton vulgaris. The sequence goes on from NC_141691.1 coordinate 1,444,709,877, forward strand.
GAGGGTCCTGAAGAGGGCCTGTCCGTGTTCGGTGCCTCTTCCTAAGCTGCATAACAGTAACTGTGTTGTGTGTGGAACAATATCCTCTTCCACATTTCCATAATTAACACATATGCAATATAGAGTGTTCCTTATACTTTTACTTTTGCCTAAAAAAGAAGCTAGTATAACACTTTTTGCAACAATATCTAACAGGTTTTTGATGTTCTTAATTTTTCATTAGAGGTTTTATTTTTATTCTTCATGTTTGTAAATCTGCCCACTCTTTCGCATGAAAGATCTGTGCAGCAAGCTTTTAAGTGGTTTGAGGGAAAGGTGATGATGTGGCCATGTATTCTATGGGATAAAGTTACCCTACAATACATTATATAGATATTGCAAGTCACCTCGGAGTTCCATAACCTTATAAAAGAATTCAGCCTTCAGCCTTGTTTCTTCTATATGTTTATGGAACTCCTCAATGTCTTGCAATATCCTTAAAATATATACAGCAGGAGGTACTTTATCTCCTATATACTCCAATGTGAGACTGGCAGTTAGAAAAGTCCATTAATATTAGTAGATGAGCCAGGAGAGAAAAAGCATGTGAATTTAGAAAGGAAAATGTGACTGAAGCCTGTGTAAAAGACACATGTCAGAGATAATAATTCCAGAGGTGTCCAATAAAAGCGGGGAAAACTCAACAGTGGATAGACTTGCCAGAAATATTTGTTCTAATGTTTATCATGCTGAAGAAAAACACCTCTTACTTGTCAACCTATTACTAGCCCTGGTAACAACACTGCTGTGTCAGTGACCTTTTATGTCTACAGAGAGGTGAGCCTTTTACTTGTCTTATGTGGTGTGCAACAAGGCAGAAAATAGAACAACCGAGCACAAACACCCTAATTCCAAATCTTCAAAATGCAGATTGTAAAAAAGGTCTTCTGAGGTGAGTGACAATGACTAACATGGACGAACTGTTCCACATACTGCACTATACAATAAGTAGTGAGTCGGAATTGTTACTTACCACTGGTCACTAGAAAGACCGCTTTGGCGGTATTGGTCATTAATTTGAAAAAAGCGGCATCAGATCTTGGGACGTTTTGATTAGACATTGCTTTCCGTTGAAGACATCAGAATTATAGAATTCTGTGACATTCACACCCGGCAGGACTGGGTGGAATAGTAAGATGACACATCATTATAATGCTAGTGTCATTGAAAAACTAGACATTCTCATGAGCATTTTACCTATCACATGGCAAAAAAATGAAAAGATGTGAGGGTGTGTGTGCAAGACCAGTTTCTTGAAAATAACGCCTTTCGTATGAATACTAAATCACGGTGCCTCTTTCCCTCTAATGAGCCAGCTACCAGTGACAGGCTTTTGAAAGGGTTGGGAGCTCAGCTTCTTCTGCCTCTCATCACCTGAATCACCTGTCATTTTCTGATTCCGGGGATGAAGGCTAGGCCCAGCGCTTTGGTTAAGATTCTAATGGGATGAAGTAAAAAGCAAAAACAAATGGAGTTATTTCTCTCGCCAGCCCTCGTCTATGCTGTAACTACAGGCTGGAGCGATTTCTCTACTTTGACAAATGCAATATTTTCTATTGTTCCAAAGGACTGTTATTTAATTTACCTATACAATAACAGGTGCAGAAACGCGTGCCTCAAATTTACGATTAAGAATATGTTCTTGAGGGTTGCCAGGGGAGGTACACCTTTACTTTTTGTCATGTATTTCCTAGGGAATATTTCTGAAGTGCAAATCTGGCTGCTCAGTCTGAGCAAAAGAAAGTTCACATGTTAGTCTATGGGAATTCGATTTACATTGTCTGTCAGTGTAAACGCCAATTCAAAAAATGCACAGCACTCATTTTGCACAATGCGTCTATTACACCACAAAGTAAATATATGGAAAGTTAATGGCACAAAAACGCAATATTTTTGATTTGGCCATTTTTATTATAGGTGCTGTTATCAACGTTTGGATGCTCTTCAGGTAAGCATTTTGAAGCAATTCATTTAATTATCACATTTTGAAGCAATGTATTAAATTATATAGAATAGCATGCAATACTACCATTGCATTGTTTTTATTTTTAGAAAGAAATTATAAAGATTCATCACCTCTAAAAACATGTTAATACATATTGAATAAAGCATCCTCTATTGTGCTTCAAAGGTTATTGTGAGTCACTTAAGAGGTCTGTGGCCATACAGAGGAAAAGGACTGACGGGTGAGCCCTCTTATTTGGCACAACAGAGAGAATGTTCATTTTTAGAATATGTGGTCCTTCTATTACCCTTCCATTAACAAAATTAAATATTTGGTCTCTTTTATGTTCAAAAGAACGAGTACACAACCTGTAGGTCCATATTAAAAATACCAAAACACATCTAGTAAATTGTTGCAAAAAGCATTGTATGTAGTTTAATGTAGCCCACTTTACAAAATAGCTATAGTTTGTAATGTGCTATAACAAGTTTAAATATTTCTGCTTTCACGTAATCAACTATAGCCCATACCATCCTAAAAATGCTGCCAAAATGCATTGTGTTTGTCAATGATACAGATCAGAAGAGATGGAACACGTGAACATTGCTTCATTGCTTGAACAGAAGATGCAATTGTGTTCTGCGCAGACTTTCAAACTGTCTGCTGGCAACTCACTGGTAATAAATATAAAAGCTATATCACTTTCTTATTACAGGTGGCTAGTGATGTCTCAAGTAGTCTGCAGTACGGCTATTAGAGATAGCTTTTCATTCCTGGATTTCAAGCTATCATTTAGCATATTGACATATTGTACGGTAATTGGATAGCACTGTGTGCATCACCCTAATACCCAACTGATAATTCCCAACAGCTAGTAGTTAATACATTGTTTATTTAAAAAAATAATATCCCACAGCTTCATAAATGAACTGAAAGCCACCATAGACCAATGGCACAGCCTTAGCAATGAGGTTGGCTCCTGGAATGGGATTTGTTCAAGCGTATCTATTAACAATATATGACTGTATGAAGGAAACTATGCTGTTTCCACTTCCATCTCCTATTCGCATATGGGGGCCATCGGGAGTATACTGGAGAGGCTGGGACCAACAGCATAATTGTCTTAATCATTGGACCCATTTGTCTTCCCCTCCAGTTCACTATTGTAGTCCAGATCTTATCCCTACTTCTTGGGTCACACGCCATATCTGATTCACATGTGTACATAATACTCTTTAAACACTCAGTGAAAGTTGGGAGAGTTTAGGATTTCCAAAGCCTGCATATCTCTTGTCTCGCCAATACAATGACATAGAATATAAGCTTTGAGCTGGGTGCATTCAGCTGATAGTCTTGGGTGAGTCCAAAGAATATTAAGGAATGTCTTACCTCAATTGGTTTGCGGAGTATTTCCTCTAAAAAGTTACATACCCCAGTCCAATAAAATTTCGTTTTAGGGCATCCCATAAATATGTGTATGGCATCTGCTGTGGTGTCCTTACACCTAGGGCAATTGTATGCGTTACCTGTGACCTTTAATATCTACTGAGGAGACCATTAAACTTGGTAGGTGGTTTACAAGTGATTCATATTAACCGATGCAGGTTTGTTTGCTGCATACCAAAAGAGTCTAACCACAATTTCTTTGTCTTCTTCCCAAAGCTCTCTGCCCCATGGATTGATGATTTCGGTTTACATGTTGTCCTGTACTTCCCAGAGAGCCCGGTACCAAAAAGATATTTCTTTGTTCCATTTATCTGTTCTCATCATTTGGTCCAGGTCTGGATTTTCCTCCTCCTGGGCCCAATCTTGTGCAACCCACCCAGAACTTAGCTGGTAATATTTGAACCTAGTCAATCTTCCTCTAGTAAGATTATTAAGCACTTTCCAGCTCACTTAACTAGAGCCCTTCTTAAGGTATGCCCAGTAATACATACCCCCTGCTTTTAACGGCTGAATAAGTTGATCTTTCAGGCATTCAGGGGTGCCAGGAGATTCCCAAATCGGCGCCCACGAAGAGTAGTATGGAATTCTCAATCTTTTTCTTATATAAAACCAGGTTTTTAAAGCAGACCTTAAAATCTTCAATCTCACTTTAAAAAAACAAACTTTGGGTCGCCATATTATATAGAAAATGTGCTGGGCTTGGCAGACATCCCCTAACATGGCTTTAAATATTAGTCCAAATGGTGACTTATTGGTCTTATTTGCCACCATGCGAACATTTAAAAAATGAAAGGCATAACAATAGGTGAGTAGGTACAGTAAAGCCAATCCTCCCATCTCCAGCCCTCTTCTCAGATTTTTCCATGCAATTCTAGGGCCCTTCGAGGATCAGATAAAATTTCCAATTTTCCCCTGTAGCTTAGCTATGTCCTCTTTCCTAAATGATAGGGGAATGGAGTTGTATAAGAAAGTAATTTTAGTGAGTATAATCATTTTTATGAGATTTACCCTCCCATATATGTTTAATGGTAGATTTGACCATCGTAACTATAAACTCAGTTTCTCCTTACTGGCTTTCTTCCAATTCACTGTTGGTATATCCTCTAAATTACGAGAAATCTGTACTCCCAACTACCGCATTTGATTTTTGGCCCAGACTCCTCACCCTCCGATTCCACTCCATTATTAATTTTTTTTCCATATTAACCTTATACTCGGTAATTTAACCAAAACTCTCCGCCTTCTTCATTAAATTAGGGATTGCTTCTAGGGGGGTTTGTCATATAGAGGATCAGGTCATCTGAGTATACAGCTAATTTTACTTCAAACCCGTTAGATCTAAAAGGGGAAATTGTATGATCAGCCCTAATCTAATTAGCAATATGCAGATTAAATAAAAATGAGGATAGGGGACATCCCTGCCTTGTTCCTCTCATGACACTAAACTAGTCTGATAGTTCCCCATTAACCAACACCTTAGCCCTGGGACTCAAATATAGAGTTTGCAACGCTATAATCGTGTTTCTCGGGAAACCAAAGTTGTTTAAGATCTCCCAAAAGTAAACCCAGTTCACTTGATCGAAAGCTTTGGCAGCATCTATTGCCACTATGGTTAATGGGATATTTCAAACCTCCGTCATATCTAGAACCCCCATAATCTGAAACGTTAGTTCATGAGGTTGCCTCCCTGGTATAAAACCTCTTTGGTCCGGGTGGATAACCCCTTTGATAATCTTAGCAACTTGTGATGCCACAATTCCTGAAAGAAATCTTATTGTCTATATTTAAAATAGATATAGGTCTATAAGAATCTATCTTCTGAGGGTGTTTGTTTGGTTTTGAAATTATTGTAACCGTAGCCTCTGCCCATGAGCTAGGTGGGTTTTCCCCATTCATGTACATTTTATTAAATAGTATTTTTAAAACTGGCACTACGCTATCTATAATACATATGTACACCTTCACTGGCAGACCATCGGGTCCAGCTGCCTTACCATATTTTTACACTGTGCTCTAATTTCTTCATCTGTGATGTCCGCTTCTAGGGCTTTCTTCTGTTCCGTTGTTAATTGGGGAAGTGTCATCATTTTTAGCAAGTTGTCTATATTCTCTCGACCTGGTGTTATATATTCTCTATACAAATCACTCATAAAGCTTCTGGCTTCTACTCGAATATCTGTATTCACTTGGAGGACTTCTCCTGACCCTCTTTTAATTAGGCTTTTTATTGTGTTTCTGGTCCTGTCCGCTTTTGCTTTCCAGGCCAGCAATGAGCTACACTTCTCCCCATATGCGAAGTGCTGAAGCTTACTCACTCTCCATCTATCTAATAGCTTTTAATCTAGCTGCGCCTGGAACTCTGCCTGCCAGCTCTCTAGTTCCTTTGCTAATACTGGTTTATTACTTAAGCCTTCCATCGGTGTTTTCTGCAATTCTCCTTCTTTTTCCTTAATCTCTCTGATTTTCCTATCTTCATCTAATTTCGCAGCCCATCCTTTTCCCCCATTATAGACCTTAATACTCCCCTTAAACATGCTTTAAAAGCATCCCAGACTACCTGATCTTTTGCTGAACCCATATTAAATCGGAAATAATCTGCTGTTTTTTTACCCCAAATCTAATATCACAATATTCAAGATATGAAGATAGTCCTATCCAACGTCCACCTCTTTTCTCCCTCTTTTTGGTGAAACCTCAGGTTCATAACCACTGCCGAATGATTAGATAAGATTGCTGGAATGTGATTTACTGTTTCCACATCCATATATAAATCCTGATCTATAAGGAAATAATCTATACGAGAATGGTGTCTGTACATTTTACTATAAAAAGTAAAATCCCTGGCTTTCCCCATCTTACTCCACCAGTTGTCAACCAAGTTAAATTTCCTTATCATATTCTTTAGGCTTGCAAATGATTTTAGGGGACATATATATAATACTCGTAACGTACGGTCTAGTTCTCTGTTTAGAATTACATTAAAATCACCCCCCCATGATAATTGGAGCTGTTGTCTCTAACAGGCAAGATTCTAGCTTTGATAAGGCCTCTGGGTTGTCCTCATTTGGCCTATAATAAACTGCACACACTAGAGGTCTGTCCTGAATCTGTATGGCGGCCCCCAACCATCTCCCTGATTGATCTGTCTCATATTTAACTACTCCTTCTCCTACGTTGGTTCTTATAATGAGGGCCATTTCCCTTGTACTTCCTCTCTGCTCAGAACAGAGTACCTCCTGAACCCATCTTATTTTACTATAGCTCTGTCTACATTCTTGTTTTTCCAGATGGGTCTCTTGTAAAGATATGATCTGTGCCTCGCTGTTCCTTAAAAATTCTATTACCCAGGTCAAGACACTGAGAGACTGCTGGGGATTCTGGAGGCGTGCAGTGGACCTATGGAGGAGAACGCGAGCGGCTTTGGCGTTGGCAGATTCCGGGCTGGGGGAGGCAGTATCAGAACAAGACGCTGGCTACTGGAGAACACGGAAAAGCCTGAGAAGGGATGCGGTGTGTGGCTCGGTGAGGAGGAGCGGGACCCCCGGTTGAATTTACGACCCGAGGAGGGGGTAAGGTGCAGGAGCGTGCAAAACCAACAAACAGAGGTAACAGAACCTTGTCTCTGTCTCTGTCGATGGAAAGTGACCCACTCTCCAAGGCACAGCAGCTCGATAAAGAGAGGAGGAAAGAGGGAGGGGGGACGATACCACAGTTAAAGAAGAAACTAATAGCCCACAGAGAGTGCCAGAGATATTGGAGGGGGGCAGATGTACTTCCAATACATCCATGAGCAAGAAAGTGCAGCTCACCCATATTAAGAACAGATATCAGCTAAGGTCCCACACCGAGGCTAAAAGTAGAGGTGGCATAATCAGTTTAGTTAGTGGTTAGGGAGGTGGTACCAGTCTCCCCAAAAAGAAAAGTGACAATATCTGGGAGAAAACTAAAACGGTGTGGTGATGAGCGACTTGTGCTCTGATAGAACCCACCCCGTAGCTTAGCTCCTATTTTAAAATATTGGAGCATGTTGCAGCACCCAAGGGAGGAGGCAATAAGACCACCCAGCTAAACTCAGGAAGATAACTTGGATGACATAGCACAGTGAACTGGGGCGTTGGAGAGTGGGGTGAAGGTTCTTTCAGAGTAGTGGCAGAGAACACTAAAGATTTAGAGAAATGAAAAGTACAGAATAAGGCCTTGCAAGAGGACATGGAGAGGCTAGAGATGCAGGCCAGATGAAATACCTTGAGAGTCCTTAAGGTAGGAAGGAGGAGGTATTAAAGCCTTTTTATGCTAAAAGCTGGAAGAAGGAATTCTGAAGGACAGACCTGACATTGAGCTCGAGAAGGAGATCCAGAGAGTTCACAGTGACCCCTTCAAGTTAAACCCAGCCAGGAAGGCACCGAGGAAAATATTGGTAAACTTACTTACCTATGCAGTGAAAGAGTTAGTGCTGGGGAGAGCTTTGAAAGAGGCTTCTCTAATGCATAAAACATTCATCTATCACATAAGATCTGATCTTGGAAAAAGAACAGCTCAGAGGCTGTGGGAGATGGGGACCAGAATGAGTGATCTGAGAAGAATGGGCACCCTGTTCCAAATGAAGTTTCCAGCCATGTTAAAAATAATGTGTCAAAACAAAATGTACAATATCATTAGTCCGGAGGAAGCTGATACCTTTCTAGCAATGATGAAGGGATGAGGCCCAAACAACCTGACAAGATTAGAAAGGGGTACCGTCAGTAGAGACAGAGATATTGTGTATATTTAAAAGGAAGAAATAGGCTGTTTCTTCTTTTTTTTGTTTAATGCTTCTTTTTGGGATGGGACTCACAAAGGGTGGATTGAACCGCCTAAGGAGTAGAAAGGGGGGTTCCTGGGGGGTGAGGGAGCACAGGGTGAGGGGAGCAGAGGGAAAAAAAAGAAAAAATGTAGTCCTCATGTTTGAGTTGGGCTCTAGATTGAAGGAGTTAAGATGCTATAAAGAAAACACGTTTAAATATGGATAGGTCAAACATAACTAAATCAATAACATGGAATGTAAATGGGCTGAGGAAGAGGAATCCATAAATATTTGTGCCAAAGAACTAATGGAAGGATTTGGCATGATACCTGCTTCTGCCATTATACATGTAGGTGGGTGCATTGTGCAGCATCTGCTGTAGCAGTTTAAGCAGGGGTAAACACTAAGGGGGAGATTTACCCAATCTCCATGCAACGCAGCCCCCCACAAGGCTGTGCTACTTTGCACTACAGGGAGGGAGCAGAAGACCACATCATTTTCAAAGATATGGCTCTCGCCTCCCATTTCCCATGCGCCGGCGCGGATTACAGCTGCCTTGAGCCACCCACACACCTTAGTGCCATAACTCTAAGGTATGTGTGTGAGTCCAACATAGCTTTTGTACAGGAATGCTACTGGTGGGTCTGCAGCACTGATTGTGCCACCCACATGAGTAGCCCTAAAATGGTGTCTCAGGCCTGCCACTGCAGTGCCTGTGTGCAGACTGTGAACTGCCATGTCCTCCTGGTCAGGGCCCCCACTGATCAGGCCTAACCCGTCCCTTCCTGTACACATTGGTCACCCCTATGGAAGGCTTAAGGTACCCCCTGGGCAGGGTGCAGTGTGTGTGAAAGATAGAGCATGTACTAGTGCAGGTGACATGCTCTGGTAGTGAATTACAGCCATTTTTGTTTTTCACTATTGTAAGGCTATCTTGCCCATAGGCTATCATGGGGAATGCTGGCTACAGTGGCTACCTGCATATCTTCCTATCAGAGCAAGATAGGACATAAAAGTCTAGTATCCCTGAACTCAGAATTTAATAACACATCTTTTAGGAAAGGTGGTTCTTAAATCCTGTGTTTGAGAACAGCACTTTTAGAAAGTTGTTGTTCTCTTGTCTGACCTCTCTGTGTGCCTTGAGCTGTTTGTGAATTGACTGTCTGGTTTGTGAGTGGCAGGGGCTGGGTGGCTCCCAGAGGCTGAGTGGGCCATGCCTGGCCTGAATGGCTCGATCCGCATCTAGAATGGTGGGAGGGGGTAGCACTGGGGCTGAATAGGGCTGTGCCTGCCTTCCACAATGCTTGCTCTACCTCCTGCTGGGTGGCTGACGACCCTGCCCCTCTCTCTGAAAGAAAAGGAGAGGTTAGGAAAACATAGTTCTCAAGGAACACCCAGAACTGGTTCAGACCGGGCTCAGAGCCCTACTGCACAACAAAGACAAAGACTTTTAGGGGTATAAGTACAGGACCCCAGACTACAGAAAATTAGATCATCCTGGAATCAAGAAGGAACCTCTGGCAAGGAGAAAGCTGTAAGACTGAAGATGGAAGAATGTCATGCTTTTGCTTTGCTGGACTCACCTGCAGTTGCTTTGCTGCCAAGGAGAGGGGAAGAACTTTGTTTTGTGCTGTGTCCCCTTGCTTGAAGGAATCTCCAAGGGCCTGAAGAAGAGCTGGCTCCCTGTTAAGAAGTCCCAGGAACAAAAGGACTTCTCCCCCAGCTTCCCTGAATTCTGCTGAGAGAGTTCTGTCCTTCCTAGAGTGCTTGGGACAGTTGTGGTGCCTCTGGAAGTTGTACCTGTGCTGGGAAGCTGGAAACCAAGATTTTAAAGAACTTTCTGCAAAGTTTAACACATCGCTCACTTGCAGAGTGCATCCCCATCAGTGCGAGGAAATTCCTGCCGCTACGAAGGCCGAGATCGTGGCAGCCCCTGTTGTCCCTGCCAAAGTCGTCGCATCCTTCGGTTGCAGGATGCACCAGTCCAGTGCGGGAAGTTTACCATTGCTGCGAGTATCGTCGCAGAGCCTGTCGTCACTGGGTGAGATTGTCGCACCGCTTGCTTGCGGACCGCATCATGTCGCTGCGAGAGTAGTCGCAGAGCCATCGCATTTAGGGGCCGCGAGAGGAGAAGATCACCGCGCATAATCGCCGCACAGGAGATCGTCGCCGCCCCGAAGATCGTCGCATCGTACCTTTTGCAAGCTGCTTCCACCGAAACCTGTGCACCAGAATCCACGCAAGGTATCACATTTCTCCCCATTCAGACCGGAGTCACCGCAACACGCCCGCTGTGCCCCGGTTCGCAGGAGTGACGCATAGCTTGCTTTTCACCGCTACAGCTTTCACTTGGAATTGTTGTCGTATCTAAAGGTACTGTTGGCTAAAAAATGACGCAAGAGGCTTATTTTAACGCAACCGTAAGAACTCATTTGAAACCATATTCTTGAACTGTGTACGTTGGATTTTTTTCGTTTTGGTCTTGTGTAGTTTAGATTAAATACCTTTATTTTTCTAAACTGTTGTGGAGTCAGTTTGTCGTCCTTTTCACTGTGTTACTTTGAGTGTTGGTACAAATACTTAGCACAATGCCAAGCTACCAAGGGGGTGAGCAGGGGTTATCTAAAGAGTGCATCCTCCTTACCCTGACTAGAAGCAAGGGTCCCTATTTGGACAGTGGTACCAACCTCTGCCAACTGGAGATCCCCAGTTCTAACATTGATGGTCAGCGGTGGGATCTTGAACTGGTATTTGTACTAGACCCACAGTGACTGGTGTACATCACTAGTGAGTGCAGACCACTACGCCACCACATAGAACGGTTGAGTTTTTTTTGGTTCTATTTTTGAATAACTCTTAAAAGCATCATGTCTTTGAAAGGAAAGGCACCCAGTGTGGAAGCAGAATTGGATTTCGTCATTGAGGATTTGTATTCATACAAAGTTGCTGAGCTTCAGCAATTATACCGCAAGTTTGAGTGCCCCATAAAGAGCAACTACAGGAAGGATGGTTGTAGAGATTCTTGAAGGCCTGGTGGGAGGCCCAAGAACAAAATGATGCAAGTGGAAGGGAGGGGTTTCAACCCCACAAATTGCCAGTGGGCAATTCAGGCTCAAGGCCTGGCAGCAATCATTCTAGCAGGGGTCTGACCCCAGAAGAGTTAGAAGAGAATCAAAGAGTAAGAGACTATGACTTGGAAGTCATGAGGCTAAAGATGAAGCAATTGGAAATGGAGAAAGAAAGAGAAAGGGTGGCAGAGGAAAACGAGAATGCCCGTGCCCTGTAGGAAAATAAATTGCTTTTGGCTCATGAGTTGAGCATGAGGGAACTGGATATCAAGGCCAAGCCGGTGGATTCCAGTTCAAATGGTGGCAGAGCACAGCCAGTGCCAGGGGGTAAAGTATATATTCCCAAGGATTTGGTACAGAATTATAATAGGAGTGAGGATATTTATGCCTGGTTTACTTCTTATGAAATTGCATTGAAAATAAATGGTGTGCCTGAACAGCATTGCGGGCGGGCCTGTGGAAACATTTTGAGGCTTCTGGGAGGAGTGCTCTAGAGCCCTTGGAGTTAGCAGGTACCATGACCTACCCCAATATGAAGGAGGCCCTATGTCTCAGGTATGGACCTACTCCAGAGCAGTATAGACTGCAGTTTAGGAACTGTAAGAAGAGAGAGTCTGAGACTTGGATGGAGTGTGTGAATTTGTACTCATTTGCACTTGAAGGCTGGATGAAGGGTCAGCAAAGTAACTGATTGTAAGGGGTTGTTGCATTTAATTAATTGGGAGCACTTGAGTAGTCTTTGTGTTCCAGAGCTGCGCCATCATCTTTTAGACAGCAAGCTGACAGACCTCATTGAGCTTGCTAAGGAGGCGGACCGATGGACCAGTACCAGGGTCCACAGAGGAGTTGTGGGTACCACAGTCAAAGGTGGGCAGGGTCCCCAGCAGAAGAGTGGGGGGGACAAGGGTAACCAAATGAAGTTCTCGCAAGGGCCTCAAAATAGTTCCCAGGGAAAGGAATCTCAACTACTTAAACCCAAGCAACTATGGCCCCGTAGGGTCAGAAGGGATAACAGAGGTCCCCCTACCTGCTATCACTGCAATGCGATGAGACATGTTATCAATAGGTGCCCTAAGAAATCTCCAGCACCCACTGGTGCTCCAGCCCCAGAGTTAGCAAGTGTAGCTTTAGGAGGAGATTTGATTTCCAGAGGGGAGACCAAGAGATGGTCCAGGATATCTCTCTGTCACTTAAGACTAAGAAATACGGGCAGAAGGTGACCATCAATGGGAGGGAGGTAGAGGCTCCGAGAGACACAGGAGCCAGTGGTACATTTGTGAGGTATCAGTGGGTGTCTGAAGAGCAGGTCATTCCCAATGTACTCCGCCCAGGAGTTGCAGCTGACAGCTCAGTGCGCCTCTGCGAAGTGGCATGTGTTCCCTTTGAGTGGGGGGGGGGTCTCTGGTCCCTTGGAAGTTGTAAGTGAAGCCTTGCCTGTAGACTGTCTGCTAGGCAATGACCTGGAGAGTTCCCCATGGAAGGATGTGGAACACCAGACTCATCTGGAGATGTTGGGTTTGCCTGCCTGGATCTGCGTGACCATGCGGGCTATATCAGCCAGTAGGGGTGATTCAGCAGAACTGGAGTCTGAAACAGTTGCCCAGGAACCGGCCAGGAGTGGAAGAGGCAGGGGGTGCTGAAAACCCGCCCCAGCTGTTCCCACCTCCCAGGAAGGAGCAGAACCTGAGGGGGATGCCCTGGAGCCTACCGGGGAACAGGTGACCGAACTGGGGGACCTACCTGAGCTCACCCATTGGCAGCAAGAAGGTGGCCCCTTCAGGGAGGAATTCTGCAAGGCGCAGAAGAAGTGCTCTTCCCTCATTGGTGTGCATCAACAGGCTGCAGACCAGGCAGCAGGTGAATAGTCCAAGGATCATCTCATTTACTGGGAAGATGAGCTGTTATATAGCGGGCCTAAGTTCGCTGAGCCCGGTGCAGCCCGTGTGCTGGTGGTACCCGAGCACTTCAGGAACTTCCTAATGGGTCTGGCTCATGACGTGCCTCTCGCAGGACATCTGGGACAAGACAAGACCATACAAAGGCTTGTCAGTTGTCACCCGCTTCTTCTGGCCCCAGATGAGGAAGCACGTCGGAACATTTTGTAGATCTTGCCAAACATGTCAGGCCAGTGGCAAGAGCGGAGGGAAGTGTAGGGGCATCCCTCCAACCCTTTCCTGTTGTGAGCACCCCTTTCGAGCGGGTGGGCATCGACATCGTGGTGCCCTTGGACCCAAGACAGCCTTAGGCAACAGGTTCATCCTGGTGTTGGTGGAACATGCCACGCAGTACCCATAAGCTGTCCCTCTCAGGACAATCACACCCCCGTGGTGAGCCGTGCACTGATGGGGATCTTTTCCCATGTGGGGTTCCCCAAAGAGGTGGTCTCCGACCGGGGTACCAACTTCATCTCTAAGTACATGAAGTCTCTGTGGGAGGAGTGTGGGGTAACTTATAAGTTCACCACTCCTTACCTCGCACAAGGAAATGGGTTGGTTGAAAGGTTCAACCTCACCCTCAAAGGTATGATTATTATGGGCCTAGCGGAGCCCATGAGACGGAAGTGGGACGACTTTCTACCATGCCTGTTGTTTGCCTACAGGAAGGTGCCTCAGAAGTCCCTAGGGATCAGTCCCTTTGAACTTCTGTATGGCCACCCTGTTAGAGGACCTCTCACACTGGTGAAGGAGGGGTGGGTGAAATCCAGTGGGAAAACCCCCAGAATGTGATCAGCTATGTGCTGCCCTTCTGCAGCCAGACACAACGCTTCAGGAAGCTCGCTCAGGAGAACCTAGAAGCTAGCCGGGAAGAAATGAAAAGATGGTACGACCATAATACCACTCTGGTTGAATTTTAACCTGGGCAGGAAGTGTAGGTGATGGCGTCAGTGGAGCCTTGTGCACTCCAAGACAAGTGGACTGGGCCATATGAGGTGGTGGAGCGCAAGAGCGAAGTAACCTACCTGGTAAACATGAAGACTCCCAGGCAGCCCCTGGAGAGGCCAGGAAAGCAATGTGCTCAAGGAACATCCAGAACTGGTTCAGACCAGGCTCAGGGCCCTCCTGCACAAAGGGAACAAAGACTTTTAGGGGTATAAGTACAGGACCCCAGACTACAGAAAATTAGATCATCCTGGAATCAAGAAGGAACCTCAGCCAAGGAGAACGCTGTAAGACTGAAGAAGCTTTGCAGGACTGACCTGCAGTTGCTTTGCTGCCAAGGAGAGGGGAAGGACTTCGTTTTGTGCTGTGTCCCCTTGCTTGAAGGAATCTCCAAGTGCCTGAAGAAGAACTAGCTCCCTGTTAAGAAGTCCCAGGAACAAAAGGACTTCACCCCCAGCTTCCCTGAACTCTGCTGAGAGAGTTCTGTCCTTCCTAGAGTGCTTGGGCCGGCTGTGGTGCCTCTGGAAGTTGTACCTGTGTTGGGTAGCTGGAAACCAAGATTTTAAAGAACTTTCTGCAAAGTTTAACGCACCGCTCGCTTGCGGAGCGCATCCCCGTCAGTGTGAGGAAATTCCCACCACTACGAAGGCCGAGATTCTCGCAGCTTCTGTTGCATCCTTCGGTGGCGGGACGCACCAGTCGGGTGCTAGAAGATTACCATCGCTGCAAGAATCATCGCAGAGCCTGTCGTCACTGGGTGATATTGGCGCGCCGCTTGCTTGCGGACCACATCACCTTGCTGCAAGAGTCGTCACAGAGCTATTGTATCGAGGGGCCACAAGAGGAGAAGATCGCCGCTGAGCCGCGCATCGTCGCCGCACAGGAGATCGTCGCTGCCCGAAGATCGTCGCATCGTACCTTTTGCGAGCCACTTCCACCGAAACCTGTGCACTGGAATCCATGCAAAGTATTGCATCTCTCCCCATACAGATCGGAGTCACCGCAACACACCCGCTGCGTCCATTTGGGTTGACGCATCGCCTCCCCAGGGTCTCAGGAGTGACGCATTGCTTGCTTTTCACCGCTACAGCTTCACAGTGAAAAATGACCCTTTTTTGGCAAAGTACCTAGCTGTAGTTTTTGAACCCTAGCTCTGTGGGCACCTAGGGAAACCTAGCAAACCTATACATTTTTTAAAACTAGACATCCAGGGGAATTAAGGATGGGGTGAAGTGACTGCCTCTCACCAGGTTTTGTTACTCAGAATCCTATGCAAACGTAAATAAAAACTTTAAATCATATTTTCCTTACATTTCTGTGGTGGAAAAATCTGGAATCTTCGTGGATCCACAAATTTCTACCCATCCCACATTTCCCAAAGTCTTCCAAGAACAACGGTATCTCACTTGTGTGGCTAGGCCTGGTGCCCACAACAGGAAATGGCTCAATACACAATGTGGACACACCACAATTTCACAGTGAAAAATGACCCTTTTTTGACAAAGTGCCTAGCTGTCGTTTTTTAACCCTAGTTTTGCTGGCACCTAGAGAAACTTAGCAAACCTATACATTTTTTAAAAGTAAACATCCAGGGAAATTCAAGATGTGGTGACTTGACTGCCTCTCACTAGGTTCTGTTACCCAAAATTCCTTGCAAACTTAAAAAAATGTCAAAAAAACACATTTTCCTCACATTTCTGTGGTGGAAAGTTCTGCAATCTGCTTGGATCCACAAATTTCCACCTAGTCAGCATTCCCCAAAGTCTTACAAGAAAAATAGTAACTTACTTGTGTGGTTAGGCCTAGTGCCCGCGACAGGAAATGGTGCAAAACTCACTGTGGACACACCACAATTTTACAGTGAAAAATGACCCTTTTTTGGTAAAGTGCCTAGCTGTAGTTTTTGAACTCTAGCTCTGCCGGCACCTAAGAAAACCTAGCAAACCTATACATTTTTTAAAACTGGACACCCAGGGGAATCCAGGATGGGGTGACTTGACTGCCTTTCACCAGGTTCTGTTACCCAGAATCCTTTGCAAACCTAAAAAAATTGTCCAAAAAAACCATTTTCTCACATTTCTGTGGTGGAAAGTTCTGGAATCTGTGTGGATCCACACATTTTCACACACCCTGCATTCCCCAAAGTCTTATGAGAAAAACAGTACCTCACTTTTTCTAGGTAGGACTAGTGCCCACAACAAGAAAAGGCGCTAAACCCAATGTGGACACACCACAATTTCACGGCACAAAAATTACCCTTTTTTTGGCAAAGTGTCTAGCTGTTGTTTTTGAACACTAGCTCTGCCGGCACCTAAGGAAACCTAGCAAACCTATACATTTTTTTAAAACTAGACACCCAGGGAAATCCAGGATGGGGTGACTTGACTGCCTCTCACAAGGTTCTGTTACCCAGAATCCCTTGCAAACCTAAACAATTGTTAAAAAAAACCATTTTCCTCACATTTCTGTGATGGAAAGTTCTGGAATCTGCGTGGATCCACAAATTTCCACCTACTTCCCGTTCCCCAAAGTCTTCTGAGAAAAACTGTATCTCACTTGTGTGGGTAGGCATAGCTCCCGCAACAGGAAACAGCACAAAAAGCAACATGGACGCACCACAATTTTACAGTGAAAAGTGACCCTATTTTGGCAGTAGTTTTGTAACCCTAGCTCTGCCGGCACCCAGAGGAATTCAGGAGGGGGTGACTTGACTGCCTCTCACC
Organism: Lissotriton vulgaris; assembly: GCF_964263255.1. Lineage (NCBI taxonomy): Eukaryota > Metazoa > Chordata > Amphibia > Caudata > Salamandridae > Lissotriton > Lissotriton vulgaris. The sequence continues at coordinate 1,444,726,760 of NC_141691.1, forward strand.
AGGTGGGTCAAGGACCAGTGACAGGCAAGGGCCCAAAACCCATTGAGGAGACATCAAAATTACCTATCACAAACCAACCTGGTTTTGCAAGGGGCATCCATGAGTTTTTGGTCCGGGGGTTGGCGACCATCTAAGGAAACCTACCAAACCCACACATTTATGGAAACTAGACACCCAGGGAAGTCCAGCGAAGTATGGCTTGCTTAGGTCCCCTAACATTTTCCTACCCACAATCTCCTGCAAACTTCAAATTTAGCTGAAAAATTACTTTTTTACTCAAATTTGTGTGTGTTAAAGTGCTTGAATCTACGTGGATCCACAAATTTCCCCCCCCAGCGTTCCCCCATGTCCCCGATAAAAATGATACCTCACTCGCGTGAGTGGGCCAAGTACACGCGACAGGCAAGGGCCCATAACCTGTTGAGGCGACATCAAAATGACCTAGCACAAAACAACCTGGTTTTGCAAGGGGAGTCACCTGGGTTTTTGTCCCCAGGCTCGGCGGCCATCTTGGGAAACTACCAAACCCAAACATTTCTAAAAACTAGACACCCGAGGGAGTCCAGCGATGTATGCTTGTGTGGGTCCTCAAACATTACCCTACCCAGAATCCAATGCAAACCTCAAATTTAGCTGGAAAAATCACTTTTTCCATACATTTTTGCATGAGATCACTGTGCCAGCACGAATGTCCTACCACCCAGCGTTCCCCTTGTTCTCCCGAGTAAAATTAAACCTCACTTGTGTGGGTGGGCCCAAGGCCTGTGACTGGGAAGAGTATAGCACCGAGAATTCTAAGTGCTACATTTAAAAAATAATGTTTTTAGCCAGTTCTGCTTTGGACACCCACACAAGTGAGGTATCATTTTACTCGGGAGAACAAGGGGAATGCTGGGTCGTAGGACATTTGTGCCAGCACAGTAATTCCACACAAAAAAAAGTGAAAAATATGTTTTTTTCAGCTAAATTTGAGGTTTGCAGGGGATTCTGTGTAGGGAAACGTTGGGGGATCCATGCAAGCCATACCTCATTGGACTTCCCAGGGTGTCTAGTTTTCAGAAACATGTGGGTTTGGTAGGTTTCCCTCGATGGCGGCAAGCCTGCGGCTCAAAAAACAGGCCCCCCAAAACCAGGTAGTTTTGTTATAGGTAATTTTGAATTCTCCACAATATGATTTGGGCCATTTCCTGTTTCAGCCACTTTCCCTACCCAAACAAGTGAGGTACCATTTTTATAAGGAGGCCTCAGGAAATGCTGAGTGGGAGAACATTTGTGGATCCACCCAGATTGCAGAACTTTCCCACAAAGAAATTTGAGAAGAAAGTGATTTTTTCAGCTAAATTCGAAGTTTGCAAGGGATTCTGGGTAGGAAAATTTTGTGGGACCCAAGCAAGCCATACCTCGCTTTACCCCCCCATGTGCCTACCTTTAAGAAATATGTGGATTTGGAAGATCCCCAAGATGGCCGCCAAAGCCCGGGGCCAAAAACCTAGGTGACCCCTTTGCAAATCCGGGTTGTTTTGTGATAGGTGATTTTGATGTCTCCTCAATATGTTTTGGACCCTTGCTTGTCGCGGGCACTTGACCCACCCACACGAGTGAGGTACCATTTGTATTGGGAGACCTGAGCAAACACTGGGTAGTAGGAAATTTGTGGATCCACATAGAGTCCAGAACTTTCCCACACACAAATTCGAGAAAAAAATTATTTTTTTCAGCTAAATTTGAGGTTTGCAGAGGATTCTGGGTAGAAAAACATTGGGGACCCATGCCAGCTATGCCTTTCTGGACTACTCCAAGTGTCTTGTTTTCAGAAATGTGTGAGTTTGGTAGGTTTCTGAAGATGACTGCCAAGACCAGGGCCAAAAACTCACAGGACCCCCCTTACAAAACCAGGCTGTTTTGTGATAGGAAATTTTGATGTTGCCTCAGTAGGTTTTGAGCCCTTGCCTGTCACGGGTATTTGACCAACCCACGTGAGTGAGGTATCATTTTTATCAGGAGACCTGGGGGAAGGCTGGGTCGGAGGAAATTTGTGGGTCCACTTTTATTCCAGATCTTTCCCACATAGAAATTTGAGAAGAAAGTGTTTTTTTCAGCTAAATTTGAGGTTTGCAGGGGATTCTGGGTAGGAAAACATTGGGGAACCCACGCAAGCCATAACTCGCTGGACTCCCCTGGGTGTCTAGTTTTCAGAAATGTGTAGGTTTGGTAGGTTTACCTAGATGGTCACCGAGCCCGGGCCTAAAACTCGTGGGACCCCCTTGCAAAACCAGGTTGTTTTGTGATAGGTAATTTTGATGTTGCCTCAATAGGTTTTGGGCCCTTTCCTGTCGCAGGCGCTAGGCCTACCCACACAAGTGAGGTACCATTTGTCTCAGAAGGCTTTGGGAAATATGGGGTGGGTGAATTCACGCAGATTCCACAACTTTCCACCACAGAAATGTGAGGAAAATGTAATATTTTAGACAAATATTTAAGTTTGCAAGGGATTCTGGGTAACAGAACCTGGTGAGAGCCAGTCAAGCCACCCCATCCTGGATTCCTCTGGTTGTCAAGTTTTAGAATATGTACATGTTTGCTAGGTTTCACTATGTGCCGGCTGCGTTAGGGCCCAAAATCCATGGGTAGGCATATTGCTGAAAACAAATCCGTGCCTAGTCATCTTTCTGTAGCCCTGGGGGGGATTTCGGGGGTGGGGTTGCCCCGGTATGCCCCTAAGGGGGACAAAAACACTGTGGCTATTTTTTGGGGGGTGGGGGATTTTTATGCCCATTCTGGGCAGCCCCAAACCCCCATTCATAAAAAAGCCAGCTTAATCGTTGGCGTTTAGTGGGCTTTTTGGGGGAAGAAAGGCTGTAATTTTTGTGGGCGGGAGTGGAGGCATTCGCATGTCCGTTTTGGGCAGGCCCCACCCTAATTAAAATTTTCCCCAAAAAATCCCCGGAGTCTAGTGGGCTTTATGCCCCCTGGGGGCAGATTGGGGGCTACTACCCCATCTGCCCCCAGGGGGGGCAGGAAGGCTGTAATTTTTGCGGGTGGGTGGGGGCATGGGCATGCCCATTTTGTGCAGCCCCCACCCTAATTCACATTTGCCCCAAAAAAATCCTTGGCGTCTAGTGCACTAGTAGAGCAGACTCACACTAGCAGCACCGTAGAAAGATATTATTTGTCTGCAAGTGCTCGCACCTTTGTGCGTGTGCCATGAATGAGGCCCCGAAACCCTACAAAAGGCCCATTTCCAAGGGGGATGCAGCAGGGTCCAGCATGCTGATGTTGATGCTTGCACCCCCCTAAATGTCCCTGGCATCGCGAAAACTGCCTTCGATTTTGAGTGCCTCCTTAAATTGTGAAATGCTTTCCAAACACCTGGTCGTGCTGGGTTAGCTTTGTTTTGCTTTTATGATGAAGAAAGCATCAGATTTCAGTTTTTTAACTAACCACACTTCAGAGTTCAACCAATGGATATTTATGTACCAGGATGTGGCAGGTAACTTTACATAATGGATAATACAAACACCTAAGATGGGAACACATTATAAAATTGTGATGTGAACATTTCCGATAGATTTACGAGCGCAATACACAATTATGTGAACTGCGACCTGGCCTGCAATGAAAAGTGGCCAAGTCAACAGAAGGTGAAATTGTAGGACCTGTAGATTTGTGTTTGAGTTTGTAATTAAAATACAGGAGTGCATAAACTGTAGGCAGGACTTGAAATTCAGAAATCATGACATGCAGATTGATTTATAACAAAATTAATTCAGGGCTGCATTAAATACTATTGGGCCTAGGAAGGGAATAAGGAATAAGCATAAAATGTACCTGGGATTTGGGTCACAACGTCCGAATTCATGACACATATATTGACTTTGGAAAACAATGGTATTGCATTGGTAATTAAATGGCACTTTCCATACTCCTTGCAAGGCCTAAAGTGCTATTCTCGGTGGCATAGCAAGGTTCAGTTAAGCGAAAACTGCCTCCTTAAATTGTGACGTCCTTTCCAAACACCTATACAAATGTGTTCTTGTGCAGTAATATGCAAAAATGGCAGTTCTGTAACACCGCACGATTAAAAAAAGCGTTGTAATGGTACACAATGTTTTTGTATGCTTCGTCATGCCTTGTTGCATAGGGGAACGGACATTGACGTTGCATCGGCACACGATGTGAAAACTTGCGAAGTAATAGTCTTTGCAATGTAAAAACAGAGTGGTTACAGTATGCAATGTAACGGTTGGCGATGTAGCATCATACATCCCAGCCTCTAGTCATTCTCCGTCATATAAATTGTTTAAATGATTGATATTGCTATTAATGACTAATGATATTCAACTGTCCTCAGTGATGTCATCAGTTATGTCATGAGTGATGTCACTGACCATGTCATGAGTGATGTAATATGTGACGTCATCAGCAGTGCATTGCGGGCGCGCTAGTTATAGTTAGCTGAAATAACTATAACAGAGGAATTTCAATGGTTTTGTATGAGAGAAATGTCCAGCTAACAATAACATGGATGAAACCTATGTTTTTTTCAGTGAATTTCAAAGGTTTTGTAAATAAGAATTTATAAATGTATTATTTATTATGTCTTTCTTTTTATACTAATTTCTTATATTTTTAATATAAATATTTATATTTATTTTATTTTTTAGATTATATTTCATATTCTTATTATAAAATACTAACAAAACTAAATTGCAAAATATTTTTTAGATTAATTATTGCTTGACTTCGGTTGCACGAAACAAAGAAGGGTTTGGCTGAAGCGCAGTAAGGCTGCGCCAATTACAATTCTCAACAAAACAGTTGCCAGTACTGCTCATTAGTTTGACCACTTTTTGAATGCACAAAAATATTAAGCATTTGTTGCATAACCACAATACAAATTGTGACAGACTTAGGGGGTCATTATGATTGCGGTTTTTCCGCATCCTCGGGGCCGGCGGAAGCCACCGCCGGCCCCGAGGATGCGGAAAAACCGCAGAGGACTGACCAAAGACCCACCGCCAGATTAGGATGGCTGGTGGGTCCTGGTTTCAGTCTGCAGCTTTTCCGCCGCGGTCGGATTACAACCGCGGCGGAAAAGCTCTAATATGGTGACGGCTCATTTTTATCACACTGTATTTAAAATATTTTGTTTTTACAAAAGTGAGCAAGAGAGGACAAAATGTGTGTTAATATACACTATGTAAAACAAACAAGTGACACAAAAGACTCAATTTCAAGGAGGGATCATGTGAAAAAACAGATTAATTTACTCATTCCCATACACACAGTGAAACTTTCACACATCTCTATCTAGCATTCAAAGTGAGGGATGCCTATATTCAACACGTAACATACAAATACACAACATGAGGGAAAACTAGGTGCAAAGAAGAAGGAAAAAAGATAAGCATGAAGTACCCTCACACAGGTTCAGCAGAACCTAAGCTAATCAATGGTGGGGTACTAATTTATTTTAATATATTTTACTAGAGATGACAGAGACACTGTCATCTACCAAGCCATCCGAACCATTTTACAATTTTTATATTTTTTGACAAAACAATATTCTCTCAGGAATGGCCGTGAACAAATGGAAGGGTCGACGCGCTTCGAAGCCCCTTGTTTTGGGGGTTCTCCTCAGGACCTCAGGGGTTCAGTCCTGTAAAAAAAAAGGACAGTTCTTACTCTCCTATTTCCTGAGAACCTTCTACTCCAAAACGGACGAGCATGTTAGCGTCTTTACCTTGTCTTCTTATTACGGTGTCACACTTCAGAATGTCAAAAGGTTTCATCGAGTAAGTTTTCCATCAATAAACTGTTTTAAAAAAATGGTGAAAGCCTGTAGTCTTCAGTCACAATTCAATCGAATCTAATCAGTATAAGGTGAATGTCACAAAAACAAAATACCTTTTTCTTGAGCTGGTTCTCACATGGGAAACGCACTGGGTCGTAGAATAATGTAAACAACCGAATCCTGCGCGAACAAAAAGAAAACGTGTCACTCTGTGTCCCAAATTATACAGTGAGCGCTTGTCATATCCCTGTCTCCTCTATATTACAGTGTGTCTCCTCGTGGGACAGCTTTAATTCACTGTTATCCGGGGCGCTACATACCGTAGTTGTGGACTCGGTCTTCTCTCCCTTGCACAGCGTCTCTCGGTCCGCCGGCGCACCTCCGTGTTCTCGTTAACTCGCGTCTAAAACTTTGTGTCCTCACTCTAGGTAGTCTGGGAGTTGTAGTTCAGGTTGTTGTATTTCTAAACGGAACTTTTGAATTTGAAAGCTGTCCAATGTAGTAATCATCCCTATAATGCTAGTTACTTATGATGGGAGAACGGAGTTAAATCGAAAGAGTAAATTGTGTGTTTCCGAGCGATTTAGAATCTTCGCTTTTATTCTTGGCGTGACATTTTTGTATGTCTCTCCCTGTGTTGTGTGGGAGTCGTGGTCCAAATATATGGGGTTTAAAATGAACCCGGAATATGTCCAAAACTTCTTTCATCAATAAAGCGTTAGGTAGGTGGATACTTATATGCAGGACCAAGTAGACGGATTCCATATGATCGAGAAAAAATGCTTGTCTGCAAAGAATCTATTAAAGTGGTAGTTTACTGGGTAGGAAAGATCGTGTTGGACTTTTTGAATGATTAATTTACTCATTGTTGCAGGTTGCTACAAATGATCAAAGGGGCGTTCTCACCATTATAGATGATATAATTTGGACATTTCGTTCAATCCAGTGACTGCAGAATTGTATTTCAGAATCAGAGTTGCTTCTCGTAGAGATAATTTCTCCTCCAGGTCACCTACTCTGGGGTCGGGGTCAACATTGGAGATCACTGTCCATTTAAGATTACTATCAGTGTGTGAGTGATTAATCCAGTGTTGCACTAGCGGTGCAGTCAAGACATTTTTCTTTATGCGCGATTTATGTTGGTTGATTCGCTGCTTCACCTCCTGGCTGGTTTTTCCTATATAGAGCCTATTACAGGGGCATATAATTCCGTATATGACCCACTTCATTTTGCAGTTTGTAACTTTTTGGTGTTTCCATTAAATGCCATTGTGTTGGAATGTATCTCCTTCCATGGTTAAGGGTCAACAAACGCATGTACCACATTGATGGTGACCAGTAATGGATGGTAGATTCATGTAATCTCTCAGCGATGGAAGTTTTTGTTTTGGCATTGCTCCTCTAACTATGTGGTTTGCCACACTTTTGTCTTTGTTGGTCCAGTTCCCTGACCAAGTGCCAATTTTTACATATCAACCAGTTAGATGTGGGACAAAATGTAGATACACAGACTATCCTGTTCGGATGGCTTGGTAGATGACAGTATCTCTGTCATCTCTAGTAAAATATATTAAAATAAATTAGTACCCCACCATTGATTAGCTTAGGTTCTGCTGAACCTGTGTGAGGGTACTTCATGCTTATCTTTTTTCCTTACATCTAGTTTTCCCTCATGTTGTGTATTTGTATGTTACCTGTTGAACATAGGCATCCCTCACTTTGAATGCTAGATAGAGATGTGTGAAAGTTTCACTGTGTGTATGGGAATGAGTAAATGAATCTGTTTTTGCACATGATCCCTCCTTGAAATTGAGCCTTTTGTGTCCCTTGTTTGTTTTACATAGTGTATATTAACACAAATTCTGTCCTCTCTTGCTCACTTTTGTAAAAACATAATATTTTAAATACAGTGTGATAAAAATGAGCCATGAATTAACAAAAAAATAAAAAGATTAAGTCTGTCACAATTGTGGTTATGCAACAAATGTTTAATATCTTTGTGCATTCAAAAAGTGGTCAAACTAATGGGCAGTACTGGCAACTGACTTCGGTTGCAAGCATAACACAACTCCAGCAATGCTCTTAGGGCAATATGCTCACAATGCTGTATCAATCCTTACACCTGCATTAAGCATATGCAAGGTTTTGACGCAGCATAAGCTCAAAAGTGACTGAATGAAATGTTATACATTTCACTCGGTCACTTTTAGTAGGCGTTGCTGCACCCTCCTGCACAGGAAAGCCTGCTTCTGGCCCAGGGCTTTACAATGTAATGCACCCTCCAGATGCATCACATTCTTAATACAACACACCATGGCACATCTTTTGCACCACCGCTCTGTCACAAAAGTGATGCAAAGGCTCAGTAAAAGAGGCACAAGGGGATTGTAAATCCGCACCTCACACATACAAATTCACCCAGACAGTCTCACCAGCAGCGCAAATTGAAGCACAGACAAGTAACATATTTATGTACATATGTACAGTGCTTCAGACATACTGCAGTATACTATAGGTAAACACCTTACAGATTTATGCTGTAGCACTTCCTTATAGTTCTGCACTTTCACATTCTTCATACACTAGTAATATATTCATTCATTCAGTTATAAACTGCACATTCATTCTGATAAACGTATACACACTAACATAGAAATATAGTTCTTTCTTTGACCAGTGAAGGTAGTTCTAAAAAGAACTGGGTTTTTTTCTGTTTTTACTTTTCAACTTTTTTGTGTTTTGTCAACATGTTTTATTTTTTAACCCAAAAAATTGAATTGGAACCCAAAAAGTATCAAACAGGAACAAAAGAATGAAAAAAAAAAACTAATGTCGAGAACAAGGATGCTTCTGCATCCTGCGTTTCATCAGATCAATAGACTGTTCCCTATAACACCAAAGTCTATTGCAATGAATGCATACAATTTTAACATCAGCAAAATCAGGAACAATTTGTGGATGTGGACTGCTTGCTGAAAATTCTGCTGCAGTAGTTGATGTGCTTGGTGCAAAAGCAGGTGGGTTCTCCTGCAACTTCCATCCTGCAGCTCGAGCAAAGTTATTGGGGTGCAAGTTCTTCACATGTCGCACTATATTTGCTGTGCCAAAGGAGTATTTTTTAGATTGATCACCCCTTGAAAGAGTTGTTTGGCAAATTTTACAGATTACTTTTGAAGACTTAACCTTTTTTTGCCCTTCTGGACAAGTAAGAAATTGCCAAATTAGAGCTTCTTTCCTCTTCTTTGGAGGCTCTTCATGAATGAAACCTCCCTCTGAAGAACTGCTGGAAGATGAGTCCATTGCTCTTATGATGATCTTCCTTCTATTGAAAAAATTCTCAGTAGAAATGCTTCTTCTTAGAAAGTCAAAGTCGAATGATTATAATGGGACGGAACTTTCAACAGTTGCAATAGGAAAAGTTATGAAGCAATCAAATCTCTCCTTTTAAAGTCACATGACTCTACGTACGCTTATGATGCGCTTACGCAGCTGTTTCGATACCAGTATGCATGATGTTATACCGCAAATTGTGTAATTGTTTTTAAAAGTAATCTATGATTGTTAAAACTGTAAAAAAATGTTCATAGTTATCCAAAATATTATCTTCCCTTAGTATGTACATTAAATACATAAATATATGTTTTAACCATGTAGAAAAATTTGGCGCCTTTCGCGTACAGGGCGCCTTTCATGACGTCACACGTAAGCTTTGATGTGACGCATAAAGTCAAACCATATTCGTACTGCATGCACGCGTACACGCTGATTATGATTAGCAGTACAAATATTGCAATCACCGTCTCACTGTAAAATCAGAGCTCAGGGCGCGCTAAGGAGAATGATTAGAAGTGGTCACTCATTGGAGATTCGATTCTGGGCCTGCCTCTGCGCACATGATAACACCATGCCCATCTCTCTCTTGTTATTTATTGGTGCGCACACTCACTTGCACATGCGCGGTGCACGCCTGCCCACACTCACCACATGCTACCACCTAGCATGCTTGCTATCACTATGCCTGGAAACTTATACATTAGCCAATGTGATGTCCCCCAAGGCCATCATTCTTATAGACTGCGAAAACGCTACCAAAGATGCTCCTGGGCTTGGTTTGCTCAGCCCCGCGTTTCCCATATAATCCGAGCACTGACATGAGCACTTTCTCTTTTGCCTGCTTGTGCTGCTGTGTCCGACACAGTGTTGTCATCGATTTTACTACAAACTCACAGCTCGAGCGGAGGAGGACTCCTGACACTCTACGTAGTATCACTACTGCTGCCGCCCAGCCAAAATACCATAGGCGCGGAGGCGACGGCGCCCGCACCCAAAACACCCCAGACTCAGCGGCACCGCAGCCTTTGAAGAAAAGACAAAAGACGACAGAAGCAGAGGTACGAGTAGCCGTCACAACATCAGACTCCTCTGTAAATTGCATATGCATGATGACATTTTTTTCTCCATCATATGACTCTCCTACCCCTCAATGGTTTTAAATTGTATGCACTTAGTATAAAAGTTTCTATCTGCATCACAAGGTCCTATACACCTCTAATTTTATAAATTATGCGTCCATACATTTCTGTGTCGTATTTCTGTACTACGCCACATGCTTAGGCCTCTATCGTTATTAATTGTGATATTTTTTTTCTGCGTCACAAGGCCATCCCAGGCAGGCCCGGGCTGGCTGTTGCGGGCACAGGCAATCCCCCGGTGCACCGCAAGGGTGGGGGCCGGTTTTGGGCCCCTGGGGGCCGATTTTGTTACTGGGCCATTTTTGAAGCATAGCTGCAAATCGGCCCTGTAACAAAATAGGCCAAAAATGGGCCCTGGCAAAGAGCTCGGTCTCACCCCCAACACCCCCCTCCCGGGAGAGGGGGTGGGGGGGCGGCCGAGCACTTTGCCAGGGCCGGTTTTGGTTACCAGTCCGGCCCTGGTCCCAGGCCTCCATTCTTATTGATCTTCCTTTGTTGATCCAAATATTTCCTTCTTTCTTACGGAGCACTCCCACACCTTTTTTCATAAATTGAGCTTCCATGAATTTCCGTATCCTATTTTTGAAGTGTGTGACGTGCTTTACAATGTGTTCTTTTTATTGTATGTTCATGATGGTATTCTTTTCTGCATCACATGCCCCTCCTACCCTTCAATGATTTTGTATCTACATAGGATAAATGTTTCTTTCTGTGTCACGAAGTCCTCCAGACCTGTATTTTTATAAATTCTGCATACATAAATTTTGGTTTCGTATTTTTTAACTGTCAAGTGCTTTAGCCTGTATTCTTATACATTGTGCGTTCATAATACTATTATTTTTTGTAATCCATCACGTGGCCCTCCCAGCTCTGCTTTGCTTTATTTTTCTGGAATATATGCTTTCTGGTTCATCGTATTTGCTCCCTCCTAATTCTCCCATTAGTTTTAATATTTATTACTGCGTCACGTGGCACTCCCAAGCCTGTATTCGCTTTTGAATACTTGTAAGTCTAAACTAATATAATTGGCAGCCACGGCTCGTGCAGGATGTTACGCCGGGCGGTGACGTCAGCAGCCATGGCTCGTGCAGGGCGTTACGCCGGGCGGTGACGTCAGGCAGAGGAGGAGCCGGGTGGGGGGTTGTAAAATTCGGGATATGGACGATGTCAGGTAAGTACCGAAAAAAATAATATTGCGAATTTCGTTGCCCGCGCTACATCACATTTGGCGATGTCGCGCGGGCAACGAAATTTGTTTTATTTATGTTTTTTCGGTACTTACCTGACATCGTCCATATCCCCCATTTTACAACCCCCACCTGCCCCTCCTCTGCCTGACGTCACCACCCGGCATAATGCTCTGCACGAGCTGTGGCTGCTTAAATGCAATCGCAATTTAAGGAATCTCAATTTAGAGATTCCTTAATTGCGATTTTTGCTTTTGGGATGATGCATCCCAAATACAAAAATACCAGTCACAAATGGAGAGATTCTGAGAATCTGCCCATTTGCGACGGTTTTTTTGCTTGATGCAACTTCTTTAAAATACTTGTAAATACCAAAGAGGGTTTTCAAGGATAACATTTATTTTACAAACTACCTTTTCAATGGTTAGCATTGCTATTATGATTCCCTAATATACATCTTTTTTACATTTACAGTCTATTGAAAAGTATTGTGGTGTCTGCAACCAAAAATCTTCAGCAACTTATACAGAAAACGTCATGGTAAGAATCTTTTCTGAGTTGCGTGCACTATGGCTGTGGCAGGGCTTATCACTGTTGGCACGCTGCTGCTGATTACGTAGGTGCTGCACCAGGAGCGTGCATTTTTAAAAAGCTTTACTTGTAGAGTCCGTTATTTTAAAGGGGGTGTGATAGTGTGTTATTTTTAAACATTACTGTTGCTGGCACTTACCCGCCTTAGGAGGCACTGATACGCTGCTATATTGGGGTATCTGTCTCGATTTCTGCCTTCCCCGCCCCGGTCCGGCGAGGTGACTAGCACCGTTGTGCGTAGGGCGTGGAGGGGAAGAGACAGGCACTTCCGGTCGGCTGGGGGGACGGGACGGTTAGCGTTCTAGTTGACCGCCTAAGCTGGGAGGAATTTAAGAACTATGCCTCCACGTTCGCGCAGCAGACGCGCGCAGCGCACGCGCCGGCAGCGCGCCGAAGGCGCGCAAAAGGCAAGCCCGTCTGCACCCGTCCGCGGCCGGATAGGGACAGGTGCCGGAACCCCTGGCCAAAATGAAAGATATGTACAATATTCTAGAGCGGAACTGCTGGCCCTATGCCCTCCGATGGACAGGGGCTGCAGACACAGTATGGTAGCTATGCAAAACAGTGGGTGTTCACACTGTGCATTTAGGCTATCAGCTGCCCCTGCCAAATCAGGAGGGGAGGTGACCATGATAGGGGGCTTACTTAATTGTAGATCCCTTAGTAAACACAAAATTCAAATATTGGATCTACTCCTAGATCAAGAATTGGATTTGTTGTTCTTAACAGAAACGTGGTTAGGCCTGAACTCTGACCCGGATATTGTGGAAACACTCCCCCCAGGGTATAATCTAGTGAGAGTGGATAGAGTGGCTCGAAGAGGAGGGGGGATTGCTCTGATTCATAAGACCACCATTGATTGTGTGTTTGAACCTGCGGCCATTCCCAACTGTGAGGCTGGAGTTTTCACTTTAAAATTAAGCTCTAAACTGGCATTGAAAGGGCTGTTAATTTACAGGCCCCCAGGTCCCTCCAGCCATTTTGTGGTAAATTTACCAAAAAGTATGGCCCACTTAGCTCTAAGGCATGATAAGTCGCTGGTTCTGGGTGATCTGAACCTGCATTTTGATGATCCCCTGAATAAGGAAGCTCTACACGTGCGCCAGGACCTTCAGGCATTTCAGCTACAGTTAAAGTCACTGGCCCCCACCCATCAAGGCGGACACCTGCTTGACCCGGTGTGCGCAAATTGGGAGGACGTGGTAGTTGTTAAGCCGGTTCCAGTCCTGTGGTCAGAACATTTTATGGTTCCTATGAAGATTAGTCTATCGAATGGCGACAATCAGAGAGTAGGGATGGGCACTTGCACTTACAGGAAGTGGAAAACTATAGATCAGGGGAGGTTTAATAAGGAGCTGTTGGAAGGGGGCCCTCCAGGGGGATCGATAGGGACACTGCCTGTTTTAATCTAGAGACCCGTATTAGTAAAGCGGTTGATATGGTGGCGCCGCTTCTCCCGTGTAAGGAGGGGCACAGGAAATGTAAAACTGCTCCCTGGTTTTCAAAGCCGTTGCAGCTCATTAAAACCGAATGCAAACGCCTGGAGAGGAAGTGGAGTAAAGGTTTGCTGAGCCACCTTGGAGTATAAGACCCATCATCGTAAATACCAGAAACTACTGAGACAGTCTAAAGCCACCTACTTCAAAAATAGAGTTGACCTGGCCGAGAATGCCTCAAAGGAATTATTTAAAATATATTAAGAAATTTCGTCAGTGGCCCAGACGATCAATCCCAATATATGGGATGTGGAGGAGTGTGATCGTATCGCCACCTACTTTGCTGAGAAGGTGAAAGCAATCTACTCGTCTTTCTCAGGCACCATACAAGCAGGGGTAGTCTTTGAAGTTCAGATGACAGAGTCGGTAGTAGACCATAAACTGAACCATTTTACGGTCCCCTCCCCGGAGGTGTTAAAGAGGATCTGTCTGGGTATTAAGTCTGGTTCGCCTAATGACCCGGCCCTGGCTAAAGTAATGACAGATAGCTTGTATGTACTGGAACCGTTTATCAGACATCTGATGGAGGTTTCATTTAGTTCCCACACACTGCCAGAAAGTTTGAAATGTGCCATTGTCCTTTTAGTGAGGAAGAAGCCTAGCTTAATCATGAGTAGACTTGACAACCTCAGGCCTATTTCTCTTTTACCCTTTTTTGCGAAAGTGGCGGAGACATTGGTGAATGAACAACTAATGACATATCTGGAAAAATCCAGCCTCCTGCCCAATCGGGATTCTGTGCAGGATATTCTACGGAAACCGCTCTTTTAAGGGCCACTGAAACTATCAGGCAGGGAGCAGATGCGGGGCATACCATGGCTTTAATCATGTTAGACCTGAGCGCAACCTTTGACACTGTAGCACATTACACCTTGCTACAGTGTCTCAGTAAAGGTGGTGTATCGGGGTCTGCCATAAAATGGATAAAGTCCTTTCTAACAGGGCGTAGCTTCCAGGTCAGGATGGGCATGCATCATTCCAGAGATATTGATTTGCAGTAAGGGGTGCCTCAGTGCTCTGCCCTGAGCCCCACGCTGTTTAATTTGTACATGGCCCCTCTAGCAGAGATAGTGCAGGGGCATGGAGTTGGGGTTGTCTCTTATGCAGATGACACCCAGCTGCTGATTTCCCTATCTCAAGCTCCGGAGTGTGCTGCATCCAACTTCAAAATTTGTATGCAGGATCTTGCCACCTGGATGAACGAGCACTGCCTCAAATTGAATGGTAGTAAAACTGAGGTTTTGGTGGTAGGGGGAAGTAGCAAGAGCTGGTAGGCGGAGTGGTGGCCGTCGAGCCTTGGCCCCACCCCCATTACATGTAAGGAGGCCAAAAATCTGGGGGTGTGGGTGGATACAGCACTTTCCTATGAAGTGCACGTAGGTAAGGTGGCCGGCAAATGTTTCGGAGTGTTAAAGTCCCTGCGTAAGACCCTGGACTTGCTCCCGGTAGAGGCACGCAAGACCATGGTTCATGAGCTTATAACGTCGCGCCTCGATTACGCCAACATTCTGTACCTGGGGGCAGCGGAACATAGTCTTAGTCGATTACAGGTTCTGCAAAACTCAGCGGCGCAGCTGGTGCTCCATCAACCCAGGAGGGCGGCTTCTAAGATAGCCCTCACCTCCCTGCACTGGCTACCCGTCAGACAATGGATTATTTTTAAGACTCTTTGTACCTGCCATCACATTCTCAACAACGCTTGCCTTTCTATTTAAGTGACTTGGTCACCAGATATGTGCCCCAAAGGTCGTTACGGTCCATCAGCACTGGACTGGTGGTCATTCCAAAGGTCAATAAGGCCAGGATGGGTGGTCGCTCATTTAGGTTCCGGGCTGCGCAGTATTGGAATAAGCTCCCTTTGAATCTCAGGCAGGAGGGCTCTGAACGGAATTTTAGAAGGTTGCTGAAAACTCACCTGTTCTCGTGCAGCAGGTAGTGGCGGAAGGAGTAGCTCTGTTTACAGTCAACTTACCCAGCGCGGGGACACGCCGAGATGGCGTAGCCATTGTGCTTTACAAATGCTTTGTATTATTATTATTATATTTAAAAGCTGACTATGCACCGTCAAGGATGTGTAATTCCTATAGCCCGACGCACAGCACATATTGTTTGAGGTCAAGGGCAACAAGTTTTCATGTGTATTGTGTCCTTGGCACAAGTAGGCCCAACTCCCACCAGCACAAACCCTATGGCTGACAGTTAGCAGTATCACATATTGGGTCAGAGAAGGGCACTGTGTGTAGTTAACGTAATATGTTTGCCCATATGTTAATGCTGTCCAAACCTGTATTTATGGTTCATTAATTGAATGCATTTATTACTCGGGCGCGCACTCTAAGTAAATGTTGTAACCTCTGAGTGCACAACTGTCAGTGGCTCCTGTATACAAAAGCCTGCAGCTCTGAAACACACCTGACCCACGTATCCTTATCAGAAATGTCTGCTGCCGAGTTAATATTTGTGTCCATATGTTAAAGACCTTTCCTGGCTGCGGTTATCAATTATCCTTCCTCTAATACAAATTCAAAGTGCAGGCCTTTTATTCAGCCTTCTTGGTAACTATTACTCGAGAATGGCAGTGGGTATTTTGCACACTTGCGTCCTTTCTACCGCACAGTGTGTGTACTTTGTGCACTTGATTAACTCCTTACATGAGATACCCGTTTCTCAGGCTCCCACTGCGGAATCCGACTCACAGTCTGTAATGGACTGGAAACCCAAACACCCATTTCCTTTACAAGGCAGTGAGTTGTTTCCACATCTGCTACCTTTCTTCCTTTTCACCTTATTCTGCATCCACTACCTAAAACACACATACCTCCTAACTTTCTCGCAGCCTTTGCCAAGTATTATTCTAATTCAAAGTAGAGTCCCTGAAATGGGCCCGGTGTTGTAATTTTTCAGCCCTACCCCCCACAATGGTAACTTAATGCACTTACATTGCTTCCTTCGATGTCGTAGCCATTTCTTATGCTCTGACTGCAAAATTCGATGCCCTATCCATATAATGACTTGGAAATCCAAAGATCCACTTCCGTGACAACGCAGTGGATAGTTTGCGCGTCTGCATCCTTTCTAATTTTTCACCTTTTTTTATCTTCCACTCAATCAACACATCATCTACACATAACACACACCAACATGGTACCTTTTTTGGCTGCAGTTTTCAATTCTTTTTCAATTTCATATTCTGATGCAACTCGTGGCCCTTTATTGATCCTTTTTGTGGTAGCTACTACCCCAGTCGAAGGCAGTGGCAAATTTGGACACTTACTGCCTTTCTTGACTGGGATTATCAATTATTGTTCAATTTCATATTCTGATTCAAAGTCAAGGCCCTTTTTCAAACCTTTTTCATATAGATACTGCACTGGCAGAAGGCAGTGGGAAATTTGTACACTTGCTGCATTTCTTCGCAGGGGTTATGAACTATTGTTCAATTTCATATTCCTATTCAAACTGCAGTCCCTTTATCAAGCCCTTTTTATTCTATCAACTACCCTGGCCCAAGGCAATAGGACATTTGAACTCTTGCTGCCTTTCTTGGCTAGGGTTATCAATTATCCTTCTTGTAATACAAATTCAAAGTGCAGGCCCTTTATTGAGCCTTCTTGGTAACTATTACTTGTGAATGGCAGTGGGCAATTTGCCCACTTCCTGCCGTTCATGTATAAACAAAAGCTTAAAAGTCTAACAATATAAAAAAAGAGCCAGTATAGTCTATGGTTATCAAATCTTCTGTTTCTTATTGAAATTAAAACTAAAGGCCCTTTATTGAGCCTTCTTGGTAATTACTACCTGTGAACGGCAGTTGGTAATTTGCGCACTTCCTACCTTCTGTTTGTTATTGTAATTCAAAGTACAGGCCCTTTATTGAGCCTTCTTGCTAACTACTACCCGTGAATGGCAGTGGGTAATTTGGACACTTTAATATTTTTTACATTATTCATCTACCACTCAATCAACACATCATCAACACATCATCATCATCTACACGTACACACACCTACTTGCTGCCTTTCTTGGCTATGGTTAAGAACTATTGTTCTATTTCATATTCGTATTGAAAGTGCAGGCCCTTTATTGAGCTTTTTTGTTGTAGCTACTACCTTGTCCAAAGCCTTTTTCATATAGATACTGGAGTTTTAAATTATGTTGAAATGTTAGTATAAATTAAATCAGAAACTGCTGACGAGGACATTGATCTGAATGACATATCTGATGAAGTTGCATTGGAATGTCTGTTAAATTATGAGATGTTAATAGAATAAATGTATTGTTGAAAAATAATAAAGCTTTGAACACTATCTACTAATGTATTTATTGTACTAAAAGTGAACACTTACTGCCTTTCTTGACTGGGATTATCAATTATTGTTCAATTTCATATTCTGATTCAAAGTCAAGGCCCTTTATTAAGCCTTTTTGTTGTAGAAGTTTCCACATTTGCAGCCTTTCTTCGCTAGGGTTATCAATTATTCTTCTTGAAATTGAAATTCAAACTACAGGCCCTTCATTCACCCTTCTTGTTAACTACTACCCATGAATAGTAGTGGGTAATTTGCACTCTTGCGTCCTTTCTTGGTGTCCTTTCTTGCGTCCTTTCTACCGCACAGTGTGTGTACTTTCTGCACTAGCTTGCCTCCTTATATGTGGTACCCATTTCTCAGGCTCCCACTGCAGAATCCGACACCCTGTTGGTGTAATGGACTGGAAAACCAAACACCCACTTCCCTTACAAGGAAATGGGTAGCTTGCACATCTTCAGCATTTCTTATTTTTCACCTTATTCATCTTCCACTCAATCAACATATCATCCACACATACACAAACCTACTTGCTGCCTTTCTTCGCTGTGGTTATAAACTATTCTTCAATTTCATATTCTGATTCAAAGTCTGCATTTGGGCGGGCTACTAGCCCGCCCAAACGCAGTTAAAAATGTGCACACTTGCTACCCCCCTTGGCTAGGGTTATCAATTATTCTTGAATTTCATGAACTTGTTTTATATCAGTTCTAGGTTTAGTACAATACCAACATTTGTATTACAAGTCCAAAAGAACACTGAATGACAGTCTACACTACAGACAACACAGGTCACAATTTGAACTATTATGTCCCTGAAACATACATATTTTGACAATGCATTCCATACATGCTCTATCTTTCAATTTAATCGTGATTACAGATGATACTCTCCACCATTAAATGTACACTGCGGACAGCCGGATTCACAACTTCAATTCACCTTTCCTTCCACATTAAAAACACCATTGGATCTACCCTTGCTTTTCTTAACGTAGAGACAATTGTACTCTGTCCTCAGATTATGTTAACTGTACAAAATAGCATTCATCAATATTTGTATCAATTAGTACCTTCGATCTACATTACAGACAGCGGGGTTCACAACTTCAATTCAGCTTTCAATGTAAATTTCTCTTCACTATGTGTGCTTAGAAGTGCCTTCAATCAATTTTCCGCTCAGTACAGTTCACAACTAAATACCAAGAGGGCTAGCACTACAGAAAACATTCAATACAATCTTGATTTAGTTAAACACAGACAATTGGGGTAGAGAATGTACAGAATGAACATTTAGTTATTCTTATCAATGGCTTTCCTACTAAGAGTAAGAAAATATGGCAAGAATTAGTGGATATTAGGAAAGTGAAAAAGGCAACTTTCTGTTCTATCTGCTATAAAAAAAAATATTACAAAAATGTGTATGTGGGAAAAGAATAAATAACTGTAGAAGATACTGACTTCCCATCTGGACAAATTGAAAAACTGGATTTTTCCATAACTGAAGAAATCTACAAACATTACAGTATTCACCCACTTCATTCTAAAGAAGCGATGGGGAATACTACAGAGTTATTCCAAATGAAAGAAGCAAAGAGAAGTCCGATTACTGTATGCAAAAAAAGCTTGGAAGATCGTTCTATCCCTCAGTTCCTTCCCACACAAAAAAGAGGACTATATGATTACCGACCTGTGCAGATTCCTGCATCTGAATACCGGACATCAATATTATATGCAGAAAATCCAAGATTTCAACAATGTATTCCATATTTTTTCCATCTTTTGTTTGAGAGTGATTTGTCTGGACTTCTTATGTAGAAAGCAATATATTGGAAACAGGTGTACATCTGCAAAATGTTTCAGCAAACAAATTTATGCATAAAGTACAGCAGAAAGATAATATTTTGGAATCTCACCTCAATATTCTCATGGCATGTAATAGTAATGAGTACTGGTACCATCGCCATGGAGAACTAAAATGTATGCTAAGGAACTTAGAAACTCTGGGGAAGTGTGGCTCAAGTGGGGAAGTGTGGCTCAAGTGGGGAAGTGTGGCTCAAGTGGGGAAGTGTGGCTCAATGGTTGGAGCGGCAGACCCTGATGCAGAGGTATAGCCCGGGGCCAGGGTTCAATTACCGCCTCGGCGGGTCTTGGGCTCAATTTCTGCGGACCTGACAATTCTCGCCTCGGTGCCAATTTAAATTATGGTTCCCACTCTGCAACTCTGGGCAATAGCTTGCTTAATCTCCACAACGGCCCCAACAATGCTAGGATGCCTGGCTTCTCCTTGGGGGTGCCCAGGAGTGTGCACTTCACAGGGAAAATCCAGGAAGGGTTCCACAGCGGAATGCGTACAAGCACCTGAGATACCCCTTTGGGGGTCGATTCGGTGTGCTATACAAATACTACTACTTTTACATTGACATAGTTCCTTACGCTAAGCTCTGCTGACTATGCTTGGGATGATTTAATTCAATTTCTTGATTACACAAATTCATATGATCATACTAGATGTCATCTAATGCTTCCACAAAATCAGCATCGAAAGTTTAGTTTAGAAATTCACAGCTGATATCCACAGCATTTATATCTCCCTCTTCCTTCTCCCTACTTATAAAAATTATGTTTAGCTCTTCTATGACACTGTTACAAATGTCGAAACCGTCTTTCAAGTTTTGTTGATTTTCCATACTGAATTTCTTATGTTGTAGGTCCTTGTACAAAAACATAATCACTTAATTTTATCTCCACTGTAATATCTGCATATGTGGTGATTCATATGAAACATCTTACAATTAAACCAACAATATTTTGTACATGAGTGTATATTATTTTCAAAATATTCTAAAATTAAATACAGTGTCACTCTGCATTGTGTCAAGTGCTTTATTTATTTATTTATACAAACTACTGTTTTGCAAACTTAAAACAATGATGACAGCACTGCCTTAGTTTGACTCACCCCATTACATTCTCAATTTGGGTTGAGGGAGGCAAAGGAAAGGAATAAACTACATGTCTACAGATGTACTCCTGTATTTAGAACACTGGATGAAGCACTCAATAAATAAAGTTAGATACAAAAGAACATACACAAAAAAAGGCTGCTTGAAAGATACACAAAGGAAAGCAACACAAATAGGTCACCAAATCTTGAACACAAACTGGTAAGTGACCAAAAGAACAAAAAGGCTAAGAACACTGCAACGGACGCTACGCTGTGGAACTCATTGTGAATAAAGGTAGAAATATACTGTAAATAAAGCGGAATTCAAATAAAGAAAAAGTAAAAAAGATACATGGATGACAAAGTCACTGGAGTAATACTCAGTTCCCCAACACAAAAAAAAGATTTTGCAAAAGTTATATGAACAAATGTTTAGGGAGCTGCAAAGGGACCCCCTCCCCCGGGACTCAAAAAATAGCATTGGGGACCGTGGATAGAGAACGCCAATGCCCCCACTGTTCCAGCCGGCTCCCCGCATCCTTCAAGAGCAGGCCTTGCTTTCTCAGAGAGAACAGCTTACTTGCTGCTCTCTCTAACTAAAAGCAATCGACTTTCCTACTTGAAAGAGATAGCAGATTAACTTGCT
Organism: Lissotriton vulgaris; assembly: GCF_964263255.1. Taxonomy (NCBI): domain Eukaryota; kingdom Metazoa; phylum Chordata; class Amphibia; order Caudata; family Salamandridae; genus Lissotriton; species Lissotriton vulgaris. The sequence continues at coordinate 1,444,748,199 of NC_141691.1, forward strand.
CTCTCTTTCAAATAGTAAACCGGTTTGCTGTGCTAAAGTGGGAGCCGCAGCGCTCCCGCACTACCATAGCAATCAGCAGTGTCCAGGGGATAGGCACCCCGAGACACTGCAAGAGCCGGCCCTGGGAAATGATGGTCCCCAGGGCCATCAAGGGTTCCAGTACGGAGGCCGCACGACCCCCTCCCAACATTAAAAAGTCTAGAGAAGTGGAAGTCCCCGGAGCTGGAAAATCCGTGCCATTACAGACCCCCCTATTTTAAATATTACTTCCCCAGGAAGGTGGTGGTCCGCGAAGAATGTAGTAGACCCGTGAGCCCCCCGCATACTTCAAAATAAACGATGACTACCAACACTTCCTGGTTTGGAGTGCTGACAGACAGTTGACAACCAATCAGCATGCAGCTCGTGCTCATAATTGTACAGATTTCCTTATGCGTACGCCGCGATTTTTCTTTAAAACATTTTTTATATATATATATATATATATATATATATATATATATATATATATATATATATTACCTACTGGCAGTCGCCAGTAGGTATATATAGTTAGGATTTTTTCTCTATGGAACTTTTGAAAATTCTATGTCTAATAACTTTGGCGTTTGTAGACGGAATTGGCTGAAATTTTCAGGAAAATGGCACATTTTGTTTCTGAGCAGCCCCTGAAAATTTGGGGGGGGTTCGTCAAGGGGGGGGCCGAGAAAAAAGGGGGGTCCCAAAACACGTTTTTCCCATTCATTTTTCCATAGGGCGTTTGGCCTCACTGTTAGCTCGAACGGCTGAATGGATTTACACGAAACTTGGCAAAATTGTAGGGACTGTTAGCACGATGTGCCTTTGCTGGGTCTCAATATATGTGCTCCAGTGGATTTCGAGAAATTAACGTTTAAAAAAACAGATATATCTGTGACAGCGTCCCGGATAGCGCTCCAGATCGCGTACTTTTCGCGTAACGGGAGCTTTGCGAAGCGAAGCTGATTGGCTCTCCGGTGTCTGTCAACATTCTAAACAGTCCGGTGCGGCCACCATCTTGTCTCTCGGTAGGATCGAGAGACAAGAGGAGGAGAAAAACGAAGGGGGAATTTAATGAAAGGGGGCAAGGTAGACCCCTCTTGAACCCCTAGGAATGATGTTGGGGTTATTAAAGGGTCCCGTGGGGCAAATAAAAAAATTTAATTTTTCGCGGTAGAAGCGCTTCCCGCCGATCGTGACGTCTGTTAACGTTCGATTCTAAGAAAATCAGGAAGTGTTGACCTCCATTTTGACAGTGCGAGTAAATATATTGTTAAAAATAATTGTTATAAATTAATCCGTATTGATAAAAATTGTCTGCGCCATCTTGCTTTTTTAACAATGCCACACTTTTGTCGTGTACGGCAGCCATTTTAGATGCCTTGACCAGACCCACTCTCTGCACGCCGCTGATCCTCAGCATGGCTCCCCACCTTCGCAAGCATCTCCCCCATGCACTGGTCACCCACGCTCTCTCTCTCATGCATGGGCCATAAACCTCCTCCCATATGCGCTGCTGTTCCCTGAGAATCACACCCCGTGCTGAGGAAAATTCAGCCCAGATTACAACCGATGCCCAGGCTGCTGGCACAAGACGCCACTTAGTTCCCATCTTGAACGGTCACCAAATAAAGAGACGGGCGCTGGAAGCAGGAACACAAGAACAGAGTTTTATTTCTCATGAGGAGAGCCTGTCATTTCAAAACATACATACATACGCACAAACTCGGGCGGGGGGAGACAGTACATGTATTATATACAAAAATCCAAGACAAAACATAGAACAGTTGCTGGCCAAAAAGATCTCTTCCTGTATGCTGCGCATCCTTAGCATCCTACTTAATTCATCTGGGGGCTGAGCTCTTTTTACCTTTTTCTTCTCTCTTATCGTCGGCTGCCTTCGCTGGTGGCTTTGGTTGCAACTACTTACACCTTTGCCAATTGGTCGGGAACTAACCTGGTCGGGCTAATACTGAGGGGGGATCTTCGAATCATTTTTAGCGAATGGGTTTCCAGGCTGAGGCAACGGTAGGTGTCAGTCGGGAGAACAATGGGGCAGCTTTGAGTTTCATGTCTATGAGGGTGCGAGAAGGAGGTGGTAAATCTTAAACATTGGCAACATTCCTAGTCCTCCAGATGGAGGGTACTTGGGTAAACCTCACCTCGGAATATTCCTTAAACTTTCCCTATTTAGTTAAACGAAGGAATTTATTCATTGGTGCACGTCATTCTTGGTTGTATTATTCGGGGTGCCAAGCGAAGTCATATTTTGTCATCCTGTAATAACCCGTCATGTTTCTGCTTCAGGCTGCCCTCCCAAGCGCTGGGTTCAGAGAGAGACATAGTCATTGTTTGCTCATCGTGTATAGGCACCATATTCAAACCTTTTTTCTCATCCCATCGGCCGTTAAGTCACCATTTTTCCATACTTTAATCGACGTTCCGAAGTGACCTGCAGAAAAGAGGGAAAAAGAAGGGGCGGGGCAGCGTTTAAAACACATCAGCGCGCATAAACCTGAAAAGGCTTTTACTTACTACATACTCGGCCTATCTCCACGGGATGTAGTCCCTACCATCTCGGCGTTTAAGCCCAGGGGGGACCGGTATTGTGGGAGAGATAATTTTCGGAGGCCTGTGGATAGCATAGGTCGCCCAAGTGTGGCATTACGGATCGTGTGCAGGGGAGGGTCAAAACAAAGTGCAGTCGGTGTAAAGTGGGGGCGAGCTCGTGCTCTCCTTTGAGGAAGAGAGATAACCTACAGTGGTACGGGGTCGTTTTCATTCGTACTAGGGGGGGCCAGGTGACATTCCTTCGGGGTGGCTTAGGGGCATTTAAAACAACTTCCCTGATACAGGTAGCATATAAAGTAGAGGCTAAATACCAGGATCTTTATCGATTGCTTTATGCTGTACAAAAATGAAAAACACATACAACAAACCTGGACCATTTATATTTGCAATGTTTCTGCGTACTATACTTTTTAACCCTTAACTAATCGAGTTGCTTCATTTCACCTGCTTTTTTTTTTTTAAAAATTAAAAAATCGGAAACAGTGGCCATTTATACGAAACTTACCAATCTACGCGTTACAACTACGTTTGCTTTTTCAAAAACCTTTAATAAAAATGTTGGTGCACAAATACGGGCCTACAACCCTGTGGGCCGGCCACGGAGCAGGCTAGAACTGTAAATGGGTGGGGGGGGGTATTTATTTGTGGAAAATATAACAGAGTCAGTGGTCGTTGATTTCATAGTAAAAAGTGCGACAAGTGTAACAAAATCATATCGATAATTCATTGTGAGCAAGTACCAAAAGTGTCGACAATTCGAACCTTCAATAAATACAGTAATCAATGATGCATTAGAACTTAATATCAATTCATTGTCCGAACGTGTAATCAGTACCTGTCCCATGTCAATTCATTGTTCGAACGTATAATCAATACCCATCCTGGATTAATTCATTGTCTGAACATATAATCAGTCTTATCCCATATCAATTCATGTGCTAAAAACTGCATACATATCTCATGATATCAAGGCTGAGCAATCGGGGCACAACAAGGAGTTGAGAGTTTCATTTGTACCGGCGCCATTTTGGGTGAGGTCAGGAAGGTCCAAGTATAGTCAAAATGTCTCCACCAACTCGTGGTTGGACCGGGACCTCTTTCGGCAGTCCAAAAGTTTTCGTTGAAGGGTAGCAGAGGGGACTGCCGACATGAACCATCAGTCAAAGTGGGGTGGGAGGCAACAATCTCTCCTACCGGGTCATACTGGTGTCCCACCGGAACTGATCAAGTTGGTAGTCTTGCAGGATTTTGGTCATTTCAAGACTGAGGCCGGCACCGGCATGAGCGCGCCGACGTCCCGCGGCTACGTCGTGGTCGTTCCGTGGGTGATCATGGCAGTCATTCCCCATCGGGGGTGTCTGCGGGGGTCGGGGGCCCCCGTGGCTCTTATAGAATCTTCAAAGTTGAGGAGAACGTTTCTGGACGTAGGACTCATTTTCTAGCTGAACTCAGAAGCGCAGTTGCACTGCAACAGTGGACGAGATCCCCGCTGGGTGAGCGGAGCATCATTGCCTCGCAATAGTGGACGAGACCTTTTGTCGGGTGAGTGGAGCGCCGCTGCATCGCAAGAGTGGAGGAACCCTTGTCGGGTGAGTGGAGCGTTGGGGGTGCAGCTGAGGGGCCCCCACCTGGGGGGGTGGGAGAGGCTCGTTCGCGCCGCCTCTCCCTCCCAGCGCACCCCACGCAGACACCTGGCGTTGATATCCGTGATGTCCGGACCAGGTGATAAGAGGGGGGGGGTCGGAGGCAGAGGCAAGACATCCCCCCCGTGGCCTGCAGGGCACCGCTTTAGGACCGAACGGGGAGCTCATACCAAGCCGGGCCAGACCAGGAGATACGAGGGGAGGGGGGGGGTCAGTGGCATATGCAAGGCATCCCCCCCAGTGTTGTCACAGCCATTATTGAAGAAAGAAGAAGATCCCGTCGGCCTCGGCTCCTCTCCTGGTGCACCTTACGCAACGACCCTTTTGTTGGGTGAGTGGAGCGTTGGGGGTGCAGCTGAGGGGCCCCCACCTGGGGGGATGGGAGAGGCACATTTGCGCTGCCTCTCCCTCCCAGCGCACCCCACGCCGACACCTGGCGTTGATATCCGTGATGTCCGGACCAGGCGATAAGAGGGGGGGGGTCGGAGGCAGAGGCAAGACATCCCCCCCTGTGGCCTGCAAGGCGGCAGAAGAAGGGAATCGGGAGACCAGTACATTTCGGGCCATCCACCCCACGGCTGATGGCGGTTAGCCGGGCCCCGCCCTGCACGTGTCAAGGCCTCATCTTCCGGATGGGCGTAACCGTGGCCCTGTTGCACTTCAGGAGTTTCCGGAATGGGGGTAGGTATCTGCTGATTTGTGATGTCACTGACCATGTCATGAATGATGTAATATGTGACATCATCAGCAGTGGATTGCGGGTGCGCGATATATAGTTATTGCAAGTAACTATATATGCGAATTTCAATGGTTTTGTGCGAGTAAATTAAGGTTTTGTAAATGCTAATTCCCAACTATATATGTTCTATAACCAATGGTTTTTTCAGTGAATTTTCAAGGTTTTGTAAATGCTAATTCCTAACTATATATGGTCTATAACCTATGGTTTTTTCAGTGAATATATATATATATATATATACCCTAAACATCCATAGATGACCCCCTGAGCAAGCCGATAAGGTCAGAATGTTTCTACCCTGCCCCTTTTCCATATTTCTCAACTTTGTTTTACTGTTTTCCTGTGACTCGGTTCTAGCAACGAACAAGATGGCTGCCAACACTTCCTGGTTTGGAGTGCTGACAGACATGTGACAGCCAATCAGCATTCAGCTCATGCTTGTAATTGTACAGATTTCCGTACGCGTACGCCGCGATTTTTCTTTAAAAAAAATATAAATAGAGCCTAAACTTCCATGTACGACCCCCTGAGCAAGCCTAGAGGGTCAGAATGTTTCTAGCCTGCCGCCTTCCCTTACTTCTCAACTTTGTTTTACTGTTTTCTTGTGCCTCGGTTCTACCGAGGCACAAGATGGCCGCCAACATTTCCTGGTTTCGAGTGTTGACAGACAGTTCGCGCTCGTAATTTAACGGATTTCAGTACTCGTGCTGAACTCCGTCTCTAGATATCGCTATGATTTTACTTGCAATTTTCGCAGAAACTACTGAACGGATTTACACCATTTAACAAAAAGCTCAATCTGCAAACCAAACTCTACCTCTCTGCCAAATTTCGTGTGATTCCGTTCACTTCACTTTCCACTTTTCCCTAGTGCCTCCTTGCACAAACAGGATCACGGACACAAAGTATGCTGGTGCCAGAATTAATTTTTATTTATTTTTCTGTGCTAGAACGGTGCATGCCTCAAGACACGTTTCGGACACGGGGCTGTGTCCTTGTTTACTCAACAGACAGGAAGCATAGACATTCAATTTAAACACCCATTTGGCGCCAACAAGGTACGTCCATTTACGTAATGGACATTAAAAACATACAATAAAAAACAGACTATTTTTCAGTCATGTTTTTTAACAGAAAAAAGCGATATCGCAATGTATTGAGGTTCCATATAAATTCACACAGCTATGCACAATATAAATTGCCTAAAGAGTCTCGATATTAAAAGAGAAATCAATGCACAATTGATTAAAACTCTCAGATGCAAGTGCGTCACAATATATTATATAGTACGATGTCCAATGACTGGCATATATAAAGTGCAAAGTGCCTAAATTTAAAACCTATAAATATACAACAAATGCAACTAAAACATTAATTAATATATGTATACAAATATGCTCATTTTAAAATGCATAAATAACATATAAATAGTTGCAATTTAATGTATATAAGATGCAACATGTATGGAAATGCCCAGAGCCAAGTTCTATGTGCAGTTGATTATCCAAGGAAAATCCTGTTTTTAAGTGCAAAATATAGCATAGTTGTGTAAAATATACTAACATGGAACAAAGTGCAAATGCAACAATTGCTGTACAAATATGCTCAAGAACACTAAGTGCCATGTTCTAAGTGCAACCCATTATTCAGGAAAAATCCTGATGCCTAGTGCAAAATACAGTTGTGCTAATACGCTAAGATGGATCATAACACTAGTGCAACAATCACTGTGTAAATACGCTTGAATGAAAAAAACCTGAAAATTTTGCATTTAAAAATAGGCTTCATTTTCTATTAGATGGCGATGGCATAAATGGCTGAAAGATCTTCACTCGTATGAATCAACATATACCCATATGGCGCCTCTCTTGCGAAAATACTCTTTATATTACCTCAAATAATGAAATATACAATACCAGTGCTAAAGTGCTAAAAGAGTGCAAAAGAGTTGAAAAATGGGGGATAAATGATAATATAGATAAAATGATGGAGAAATGCAACGGAACCCCTTATATGCAAAATATACATACATGCACCCAAAAAGGGGGATGACAGGGTATCTACGCTCTCTGAGCTTACGTGATTCATCATTTGCTGATGTCTTAAATAGAACCATATGCTGTATACACGTAATCAGAGACTGAGGCCTAGATGTAGGTAATTTTATTTTACCACTTCTTAAATACCAAATTTTACCGATTCGGTATTTAAGAAGTGGTAAAATAGAGGGGGGGGGTGTAGGTATTACAGAATCGGTAAATACTGAATTGTTAAGATTCAGTATTTTCCGATTCTGTAAATACCGATTCGGTAATGCCCATTGAATCCTATGGGCATTGAAGCCCATAGGAATCAATGGACATTACCAAATCGGTATTTACTGATTCGGTAAATACCGATTCCAGCAAGGGTGCAGGGGGTGTCACTTTGACACCCTGTGGCACCCCAAATACAGGCATGTGTGCCATGTGGCACACAGACATGCCCTAAGGGCATGTCTGTCTGTCACATGGCATAGGTGTGCATGCACACATGTGCATGCACACCTGGATTCGGTATTTCACCAACCAATTGGATTGGGTGGTAAAATACCGAATCTGAAAGGCCTTTGGGACTCAGAAGAGTCCCACCTACATCTAGAAGTTACTGAATCAGTAAAAATACCGATTCTGTAGTTTACCGATTCGGTAAATTTACTGAATCGGTAAAATTGGCCCCTACATCCCAAAAACCCATTTACCGGTCGGTAATGGCCGAAATTGGCCGTTACCGGCCGGTAAATGGCCACCTACATCGGGCCCTAGATGCTCAAACCTCCGTATTAGTCTACTCAAAAAGCTGAATGCTGAAACATATCACCAGAATGTGACAATGCACAGCCATCAACACAAGTGAAAAACATGAAGTAATCGCAAGGAGATAAAATCGACACTAATTCCTCAGAGATAATTAGGATGGAGAAAAAAGAAGAGCAAAAACACCGATGATGATACATCATAAAAAACTAGAGCTAGGGCAAGAAAAAGGTCTTATATCAAAAAGTATATTTACAGAAAATTGTTAAGGTCTTCACCTAAATTAAGCCCCAATAGTGACTTGCAATCTAAGTCCAGTATATAGCGTGACCCCAACTGACGTAAAGTTTTCTCCCTGTTACCATCTCTTTTATTCGGTGCCACAGCATCAGTGACAAAGTACTGCAAACAGTTTAAGTTGTTGTCATGTGTGGTCTTAAAATGCCGGGCAACTGGGTATGCAGTATCGGAGTTCACGATCGCTCTCAGATGTTGAAGGATCCGTACATGTGCTTGTAATTTAGTGCTGCCAATGTAGTACAAATTACAACTACATTTTAAAACGTACACAGCAAACTCTGTACGGCAGGTGTAATAGCCTTTGAGAGTGATAGGGTCATTTGAAAATGGGGTCAAATAGGAGGTAGTTTTTATGCCAAATTTACAAGCTCAGTGAAACTAAGGAGTCAGGTCCATACGGGGCAAGGGGTAGGCTGGACTCTATTATGTAAAAAAAAACACAAGATATGCCTGCACCCAACTTATTTTCAAAAAATTCTTCACATGAGGATCAAACACACCATTATTTAATCTGATCCGGTATTTTTATTTATACCCATTTATCTTATAGTATTTTTAAATCTTATATTTTATCTCCCAAGCAGAAGAGGAGAAACTGTACATTTAAATACAATTACATTAATATACAATAATATTTACACACATGTAATTACATTTAAAAAAACACAAGTAACATGCATCCAAAAAACAAACATCAAACATTTCAGTTTTTCATTATGTTGAATCAATCTATATCCAAAGTAAAGGACAAATTCAAAGAAAGGAGCAAAAAAGATAAGACAAATTTTGACTAGCAGCTGCTAGTAAACACTATCAATGTTATTGCTTGCTCCCGCAGATGTGCCAACGCGTTTCGAGTTCAGGGACACCTATAGCATTTGTAATGCAACATGTTTTGTATTTACGTGACTTAGATGTATTGATATTGCAAATTACAATGGCTTTTAATATTTTTTAATAATTATTACTTAAATGAAAGTGATTTTAATTTATAATGGCAATAGCTTAAACTTTTGTAAATAACTTTTGTGAAGATTATGTTCAGTGTATTATATTGTGACGAAAATCCAAGAACAGAAGTGAAATATTAACATCTTTTTGTGACATATGTAATAAAGCTTGAAACATTGAGAGAACATATTTGAACCAGTTGTTGTTGAATGGTTGTGCAGATTGATGCTGGGGTGGCGCTGAGTGGTGCTGTGGTGGTGCTGAGTGGTGCTGTTGTGATGCTGAGTGGTGCTGTGGTGGTGCTGAGTGATAATGGGATATTGCTGAGTGATGCTGGGGTGGTGCTGAGTGGTGCTGTGGTGGTGCTTGAGTGATGCTGTAGTGGTGCTGAGTGATGCTGTGGTGGTGCTGAGTGATGCTGTGGTGGCGCTGAGTGATGCTGTGGTGGAGCTGAGTGGTGCTGTGGTGGTGCTGAGTGGTGCTGTGGTGATGCTGAGTGATGGTGTAGTGGTGCTGAGTGGTGCTGTTTTGGTGCTTAGTGATGCTGTGGTGGTGCTTAGTAATGCTGTGGTGGTGCTGAGTGATGCAGTGGTGGCACTGAGTGATGCTGTGGTGGCACTGAGTGGTGCTGTGGTGGCCCTGAGTGGTGCTGTGGTGAAGCTGAGTGATGCTGTGGTGGTGCTGAGTGATGCTGTGGTGGTGCTGTGGTGGTGCTGAGTGATAATGTGGTGGTGCTGAGTGATGCTTGGGTAGTGCTGAGTGATGATGTGGTGCTGCAGAGGGCAGAAAAGCACAAAAAGCAGTCTAACAAAGGGCAGAAGGGCAGAAAAACAAGGGAGAAACGAGTCTAACAGAGGGCAAAAGGGCGCAAAAAACGAGTCTAACAGGGGGCAGAAAGGCACAAAAACGAGTCTAACAGAGGGCAGAAGGGCACAAAAAACGAGTCTAACAGAGGGCAGAAGGGCAGAAAAACAAGGGAAAACGAGTCTAACAGAGGGCAGAAGGGCACAAAAAACGAGTCTAACAGGGTGCAGAATGAATCCGGCCCTGCGTGCTTGTCCACGAAGATGCCACCTTTTTGTGTAATACCTCTACTCAACTGGAGTACTTTCTACTGTCTAATCATTAAGTGCTCCCTCATTGGCTAAATGTATAGGGGCAGATTAACAATAACTGGCGCATCCCCAGGGATGTGCCAGTTATTGTGCGCTGCAGCTCCGCCACCCATGGTGCGTCGCATTTACAATGCGGCGCACCATGTGGCAAAAACAGCACAGATGCGTCCCGCATCTGTGCCGTAAAAGCAGTGCATTGCTGTAGCTGCGTCGCAAGCGCGACACAGCTCCAGCAATGCTCTGCGGGGCCCTATCTCTCCAATGCTGCGTCAAGCCTTGCGCCTGCTTCAAGCAGGCGTAGGGTTTTGACACAGCATTGGCCTAAAAGTGACTGAGTGAAATCTTGTAGATTTCACTCAGCCACTTTTAGGAGGCGTTCCTGCGCAGGAACGCCCTCCCCTGTGCCGGAACGCCTCCTGATGGCGCAGGGCTTTACAACGTGACGCATCTCTCAGATGCGTCACGTTGTTAATACCCAGCACCATGGCGCATCTTTTGTGCTGGTGCTGCATCACAAAAGTGACGGAACTGCGGCACAAAAGAGGCGCAAGCGGCTTGTAAATCTGCCCCATAGTGCTTTTACTACACTGTTCAGAAAAGGGGGTGGTGATGGACAGAGCATCCGAACTAAGCAGAATACTACTACCCAGTCAACAGATCCCATGATGCACTGGGCCAGGGACAGACTAATTTGCATGTAGCCAGGTTCTGAGCTGGGATGGTGCAGTGAGCTAAAAAACGGTGATGGATCAAGCCCTGATCTGTTGACTGGGTACGAGTGTTCTGCTTAATTCAGATACTCTGTCCATCACCACCCCCCTTTTCTGAATCATTTTGTCCACCATAAGCGTGGAAGGGTATGCTCAGACATGAGTCCCTTGCTCATTGCACCATCAGGATTCAAGCAAGCCAGGCCGAAGATGGCTGTAATGCCAGAAACCGGTCCCCGGAAGCTTGTTTCCTTCCCAGTAAAAGAATTGGCTTGGTAGTTTGGTCTGCCCTGTTCCCATGATGCACTGGGCCAGGGACAGACTAATTTGCATGTAGCCAGGTTTTGAGCTGGGATGGTGCAGTGAACTAAAAAACGGTGATGGATCAAGCCCTGATCTGTTGACTGGGTACGAGTGTTCTGCTTAATTCAGATACTCTGTCCATCACCACCCCCCTTTTCTGAATCGTTTTGTTCACCATAAGCGTGGAAGAGTATGCTCAGACATGAGTCCCTTGCTCATTGCATCATCAGGATTCAAGCAAGCCGGGCCGAAGACAGCTGTAATGCCAGAAACCGGTCCCCGGAAGCTTGTTTCCTTCCCAGTAAAAGAATTGGCTTGGTAGTTTGGTCTGCCCTGTTCCCATGATGCACTAGGCCAGGGACAGACTAATTTGCATGTAGCCAGGTTCTGAGCTGGGATGGTGCAGTGAGCTAAAAAACTGTGATGGATCAAGCCCTGATCTGTTGACTGGGAACGAGTGTTCTGCTTAATTTAGATACTCTGTCCATCACCACCCCCCTTTTCTGAATCATTTTACTACACTGTAGCTGCGTAAAGGGCCAGAAGACGTGTCTCCAGTGACCATGTGTGCCTGTGTTACAGGCACACATGGTCACTGGAGACACATCTTCTGGCCCTTTACGCAGCTGCAGTGTAGTAAAAGCACTATACATTTACCCAATGAGGGAGCACTTTCTGGATTAGCCAGTAGAAAGTACTCCAGGGCAAATCGCAAAAAAATCAGCGATTTCGCGGGAAAATTCACAAATTTGCAGATTTTTTTGAGAATTCGCGGAACGCGAATTCGCAAATTTCGCCCATGCTTATTCAGCACCTTCCCACCTGCATTGGTATTGTACTCTCGCTCACCGCATACGGATGTCACTGGTACAAGTCTTCCGACATCCACCAAAACCTCTGACGTCGTGTTGCAGTCTTCTGTTTGCTCTCTACAGGCCGGCCGCTATTGCTCTTCACTGAACAAAAATTCCCAACTGGTTTGAGACGCGGTCAGCCTGCTTTCGAGGGAGGGGTCCATGAATTCAGGAACAAACTAACTTCCTGTGACGAATCCACTCCACTTTTCCCTAGTGCCTCCTCTCACAAACAGGATCACGGACACAAAGTATGCTGGTGCCAGAATTCAATTTTATTTATTTTTCTGTGCTGGAACGGTGCATGCCTCAAGACGAGTTTCGGACACAGGGCTGTGTCCTTGTTCATTCAACAAAAGAGAAGCATAGACATTCAATTTAAATACCCATTTGGCGCCAACAAGGTATGTCCATTAACATAAACATACAATAAAAAACAGACTATTTTTGTGTCATGTGTTTTAACAGAAAAAAGCCATATCACAATGTATTGTGGTTCCATATAAATTCACACAGCTATGCACAATATAAATTGCCTAAAGAGTCTCGATATTAAAAGAGAAATTAATGCACAATTGATTAAAACGATCGAATGCAAGTACGTCACAATATATTATATAGTACGATGTCCGATGACATACATATCTAAAATGCAAAGAGCCTAAATATAAAACCTATAAATATAAAACAAATGCAACTAAAAACATTAATTAGCCCCTTCAATGCTGGTGACGGAACCATTTAATCATCAGTCATGGTTGAGCTGTGCTGATGACGGAATGGTTCCGTCGTGACCACACCCAGTTAAGGGAAGTCCAGCACCGGGGGGGAATTGGGGCAGCAGCCATGTGGTTATTATATGTATACAAATATACTTATTTTAAAATGCATAAATAACTTATATAAATGGTTGCAATTTAATGTATATATGATGCTACATGTATGGAAATGCCCAGAGCCAAGTTCTATGTGCAATTGATTATCCAAGAAAAATCCTGTTTTTAAGTGCAAAATATAGCATAGTTGTGCAAAATATTCTAACATGGAACAAAGTGCAATTGCAACAATCGCTGTACAAATATGCTCAAGAACAATAAGTGCCATGGTCTATGTGTGACCCATTATTCAGGAAAAATCCTGATGCCTAGTGCAAAATATATCTATCTATCTATCTATCTATCTATCTAACTATCTATCTAACTATCTATCTATCTATCTATCTATCTATCTATCTATCTATCTATCTATCTATCTATCTATCTATCTATCTATCTATCTATCTATCTATCTATCTATCTATCTATCTATCTATCTGGGTGATTCAGCAAGCGGGGTACGAGTAAAAAGGGGGTTCCAAAACATGTTTTCTTCATGCAATTTTCCATAGGAAACTTTAGACATGGCTACAGCCCAAACTGCTTAACAGAATTACACCAAATTTTGCAAAAAGGTAGCCCATGGTTCAGAAAGAGCCCCTTTTGTTAAATGGTGTAAATCCGTTCGGTAGTTTTTTAAATATTACTGAAAAAAGAAATATATATCTGGGCGGAGCCTAACCACACATCTCATCGTGAGATCTGATTGGCTGCCAGCACTTCATCCAAGAAGTGTTGGCAGCCATCTTGGGACAAATATGCATGATGTGATCAAAGCCGGGGCAACCTGGTTGAAACGCGTCATGTTGGAGGAGAATAAAATTTCACTTTAAGAACTTACCTTTTGTTGCGGTCCATTCCTGTTTGAGAAGCGCTTGGTGGAGTCTTGCCCTACTTCGTGCTCTCCAAGGACTTGGTTGTCATTGATTAAAAACGCTGTTGCTGTCGGCGTTTCAATGGACCCTCTTCGTGTTCAGAGCCAGGATTGTGGCAGCTGACATCGCGGTTTGAGATTTATGATTCGACCCGGAAGTGGTACGAATTCCTGGCTCCCCGCATATTGGCAATCAAGAGCCTCGTGAGCCGATTTGTGAGAGCAGTGAGCCATGCAAGGACCGAGGCGGGTTCTCGGTGTTGGAGGACTCCGGGACTCGTTAGGTTCTGCTTTCAGGTGAGCCGCTCACTGCCCATACTCTAAAGGAGCACTAATTTGCAATTTAAAAATAGCGGGTGCGGAGATTGGAAGGTAGCTGTGAATCTCTGACGAAGTGGCTCGTCTGGGCTCAGGCGTTGTCTATAAGAGGGATTATTTCAGCCTTATAAAAACTGTGCAAAATTTAAATTCCTGAAATTACGCTATGGCGTCAACAACAGATGTGCTGAGAAGCCGCGACGAAGATGTGATCAAGGCCGGGGCAACCTGGTTGAAACGCGTCATGTTGGAGGAGAATAAAATTGCACTTTAAGAACTTACCTTTGGTTGCGATCCGTTCCGAGAAGTGCTGGGTGGAGTCTTGCCCTACTTCGTGCTCTCCAAGGACTTGGTTGATATATATATATATATATATATATATATATATATATATATATATATATATATATATATATATATATATTCACTGAAAAAACCATAGGTTTCACACCAGTTATAGTTAGCTGGAAATTTTACTGATATAAAACCATTGAAATTCCCACGTTATAGTTAGTCGGACTCACTATAACTTGCGCGTGCAATGCACTGCTGATGACATCACATATTACATCACTCATGACATGGTCAGTGACATCACTCATGACATCACTGATGACACCATCCTTGTGACACAGTCACAGACCTCCTCTCAGTGTAAAGTAACCCTTGAGACACATATTCAAAAATAGAAACTGAAATTTTTAAAAAATGGACATACCTATATCAGTTACAACAAGCAATTCTGTACTTCCACTATCTATATACACATCCACTCATTCACCAACAGTTCTACATAGTCACTCATACATATACTCTCTCATCATATGAAGAGATACACCTATACATCCTGTTACACACCGACATTCATCCAAAAGTTACTCACACACATATTCACACGTGCAAATAAACTATTGAACAACCATTTATTTGAATATAGAGTTATACACACACTTCCACCTTACTTCTACTGAAAATTACACATATTTATTCTCTTAAACAATCACTTATAGAAACACATACTTATTTAAACAGGAAATCTTACAATCTCTTACTCTCACATATACTCACTTATATATCAATATTCATATATACTAGATTAAAACATATGTAGTTACTGATAAAGACACTAGTGAGACAGTCATTCACTCACTAACAAACACATATAGACACTCATCCACCCATACAGTCCTGTACATATGCTGTCTTCAAAACACATACAAACAAAGAGTCAGTCACTCATGCATCTATGTGCTAAGTAATACCTCCACCAAACCACATAGACACTCATACTGATACTACTAAAAATATCAAATAACCCATATACATACGCATGTAGCTACTTATCAACACATGTAGCCACTTATACACAAAGTGAAACACTAATATATGTATTTAAATATTTAAACATAACTCACTAATATTTATTTTTCAGAAAGACACATATTCACTGGATGGTGTCATCAGTGATGTCATGAGTGATGTCACTGACCATGTCATGAGTGATGTAATATGTGATGTCATCAGCAGTGCATTGCACGCGCAAGTTATAGTGAGTCCGACTAACTATAACGTGGGAATTTCAATGGTTTTATATCAGTAAAATTTCCAGCTAACTATAACTGGTGTGAAACCTATGGTTTTTTCAGTGAATTTAATAGGTTTTTTAAATGCTAATTCCTAACTATAACTGGTGTGAAACCTATGGTTTTTTTCAGTGAATTTCAAAGGTTTTTTTAATGCTAATTCCTTACTATAAGTTTCACTTTATAAATAAGACTGTTAGCACTCTAGTTGTTCTTTTTAACACTCTGGTACATTCTGTCATTGGGCTACAGTTGGGCTACATCTAGTTGAATTTTGGGCTACATTTACAATTTTTGATCTCTGGTGGCCATCTTTGGGCTACATTGGGCTACTTTGGGCTACATTTGGGCTACATTTTGGCTCTAACATATATTAAGCCCAATGTAGCACAATACATATTTTTATAAAGTTAATTTTTTTACAAACCACTTCAGAATAGGGCTACCTGTCTCTACAATTATCCCATTTTTTTATTTTTTATTTTTGGGGGGAGCGCTCCCAGAGCGCGCCCCGGAGTGCGCCCCGAAAAGCGTATTTCTGAAAAGCGCCCCCGGGCGCGCTCCGGGGAGCGTCTCGTGAGCGCCAATATCGCAAACGAAAACATGATCGTGACGTATCGCGTAGCCGCGACCGCGTGATACGCACGGCGTAAGCGCACCCGGAAGTACTCGAGCGAATACGATCGCAAAACGTAAACTTCCGACGCGCTTACGCTGCGCGCCCCCGTGCGCGTAGCGTAAGCGCGTCGGGTCATGTGAGCAGAAAATAACACTTTTCATTGGTTCATAACAGTTTTAGTTTCATAATGATGAAGCCCCTGGTCTTGTGACCTGAAAATAACACTTCTCATTGGTTCAGGACAGTTTTTTTTTCTAAATGATGAAAGACCCCACCTTTTTTCCTTATTCTGACTTTGTCCTTTGACTGAGGAAGACCTGTTTGTTGCTCTCTCTACTTTTTTGCTCCAAATAATGGCTTCAGTAGTAGCATCAGCTGGTGCATCTGCCCCACCACCACCACCACCACCACCAAGAGGACCAGCTCCAAATTATATTGGTGGTCAAGAACAGGAGGAGGAGGAAGAGGAAGAGGAGGAGGGGAGAAGAAGATGGCTGCCAGAAGAAAATACACCTTACAAACCCAAACCACACATTGTTTGGCAGTTTTTTTCAATTCCAGAGGGGAAAAAAAGGTGAATGCTCCCAAGGTGACTTGCCTCATCTGCAATGATGAACTTTCACGGGGCAACCCAAACAAGAAATATTCTTTTGGTAACTATACCATGATTCGGCACATGACAAGAAAACATCTAAACAACTACTCTCGTGCAGAGTTCCGGGAACTGGCCAGTAACCTCCCCCAGTCATCAAGGACCCCCTCCCAAAGAAACCAACCCACTTCCTCGCAACCAGAAACATCTGAGGTGATGCCTTGCATTCAGCCGAGATTTGCTGATTTTAAAATTACTTGTACTGCTTGTGGCAAGCTTATCTCCTATGGGGAACAAAGTATTAAGCTCATCGTCCTTGCAGGTGATAATCACAAGTGCCCCAAAAAGAAATAATTTTTTGGGTTTTTTGTTTTTTTGCTCCAGTTGAGCCAGTTTCAATTCCCTTTTTTTGTTTCTCCCCCTAAAAAATACAAAAAAAAATATAAAACTGTTTTGAAAAGCCAAAAAAAGTTCAAAAAGTTCCAAAAACACAAAAAAATATAAAACAACAAAAAGAAGAAAAAAAAAAGTTCTTTTAAGAACTACCTCCAATTTCTAAATAAAAACTTCATTTTTTTAAAACTCTGTCATCTTTTTCCCTCATTTTACGCTCCCCGGTGCGCTACCTGGTGCGCGCACCGAGCGCTTCCCCCGCGCAAAACGAAAAAAATATATATATTTTAAATGCCCCGCGGGGCCCTTTTATAGCCCCCACATCAAACCTAGGGGGTCAAAGGGGTCTATCCCTGACGCCTTATGGTCAGTTCCCACTTTGTTTTAGCCACCTCTTATGTCTCGATTTTACCGAGACACAAGATGGCAACCGCTCTGGACTGTTTGGAATGTTTACAGACACCCGAGAGCCAATCAGCTTTCCATGCGCACCTCGCGTGTCGCGCCTGGAGCGCACTCCGGTGCGCGCACCGGTGCGCTGCTATAGATATATATATTTTTTTGAACCTAAATTACTCAAAATCCACTGGAGCACATATCTTGAGACATAGCAAAGGCACATCGGGCTACCAGTCCCTACAATTTTGCCAAGTTTGGTGTAAATCCATTCAGCCGTTCAGGCTAAAAGTGAAATCGACCGCCCTATGGAAATTAACATGGGGAAAACGCGTTTTGGGACCCCCCTTTTATCTCGGCCCCCGCTTATTGTATCCCCCCCAAACTTTCAGGGAAGGACCGGAGCTCGACGAGGCCATTTTCATGAAATTTTCAGGCAGATTCGTCAACCGGTGCCAAAGTTATTCCAAATAGAATTTTGAGATTTAACATTGAAAAAAATCCTAACTATAACTACCTACTGGCGACCGCCAGTAGGTAATATATATATATATATATATATATATATATATATATATATATATCCATACTCCTCTTCTTTCAAAAAGGCAGAGACCCACAAGAGGATTCGTTTGGAAGGCTTTACTGCTGGCATTACAGGAGAGTACAACACAAATGTCTTTCCGGCGTATGCATTTCGGCTCCCGCCTCGTCAGCGCCTTTTGTGTTCATAGGGGAGGGCTGTCTATGACGGATTTAAATATCCCGCCTCCTCCTCTGCATCTCGAGCTGCTCCGCCCCAGGTGGTGATGATGGCCACCTGTATTCCTCCTGGCGCGCCTTTTACCAATGGCGCCTCCAAGTCCCAGGATGCATTGTTCTTACTGCATCCCGGGTGCGAGGTCGGAGTTGCGTGCTCAAAGTGCAACTTCCTGCTTTAAGCCATCATTCAGCCTCCCAAATCCTCAGCACACCAACCTTCAGAACAAATGGGGATTCTGTCCGCGGGGGCCCAAGCGCAGTGCTTTACCCATCAGGCAGATTAATCTGCCTGATATATAGATATATTTTTTTTTTCACTGAAAAAACCATAGGTTTCACACCAGTTATAGTTAGCTGGAGATTTCACTGACATAAAACCATAGAAATTCCAACGTTATAGTTAGTTGGACTCACTATAACAAGCGCGCCTGCTATGCACTGCTGATGACGTCACATATTACATCATTCATGACATCGTCAGTGACATCACTCATGACATCACTGATGACACCAGCCAGTGAATGTGTGTCTTTCTTTAAAATTAATATGTTTAATATTTGTAGTTGTAAAGGTTGATGGAAGAATAAATGGTTAAATAAGTGTGTAAATGGATGTTTTTTTTTAAATAAATGATTGGTTAACTGCTTGATTAAGTGTATTTTATTGAATACATATATTAGCGAGTAACTTTTAAATATTGAAATATATGTATCAGTGTTTCACTTTGTGTATAAGTAGCTGCATGGGTTGGTGACTGACTCACTGTTTGTATGTGTTTTGAAGACAGCATATGTGCAGGACTGTATGGGTGGATGAGTGTGTATATGTGTGTGTTAGTGAGTGAATGACTGTCTCACTATTGTGTTTTTTAGTAACAACATATATTTTATTCTAGTGTATGTGAGTTTTGATGTATATAAGTGAGTATATGTGAGAGTAAGAGATTGTAAGAGTTCCTGTTTAAATAAGTATATGTTTTTATAAATGATTGTTTAAGAGAGTAAGTATGTGTAAGTTTCCTTAGAAGTAAAGAGGTAGTGTGTGTATAGTTTTATATGCAAATAAATGGATGTTCAATAATTTATTTGCATGTGTGAGTATGAGTGTGAGTAACTTTTGGATGACTGTCGGTGTATAACAGGATGTATAGATGTATCACTACAGATGAGGAGTGAGTATATGTATGAGTGACTATATAGAACTGTTGGTAAATGAGTGGATGTGTATATAGATGGGGGAATTACTGAAATTGGTTGTTGTAACTGGTATGGGTATCTCCATTTTTTTGAAAATGTTAGTTTCTATTTTTGAATATCTATTTCAAGGGTTACATTACACTAAAAGGAGGTCTGTCACTCTGTCACAAGGATGGTGTCATAAGTGATATCATGAGTGATGTCACTGACGATGTCATGAGTGATGTAATATGTGACGTCATCAGCAGTGCTTTGCAGGCGCGCTTGTTATAGTGAGTCCAACTAACTATAACGTTGGAATTTCTATGGTTTTATGTCAGTAAAATTTCCAGCTAACTATAACTGGTGTGAAATCTATGTTTTTTTCAGTGAATTTAATAGGTTTTGTAAATGCTAATTCCTAACTATAACTGGTGTGAAACCTATGGTTTTTTCAGTGAATTTCATAGGTTTTTTAAATGCTAATTCCTAACTATATATTAGACCTCAAACCTATGAAATGTAATATTTTTTATAATTAATCCTATATTGTATATTTATATAATATATATATATTTTTATTTTTTGCGCTGGTGCGCTCCCGGTGGGCGCCCCGGTGTGCGCACTGGAAAGCACAGTTTTCTGGAGCGCCCCGGGTCGCTCACCGGTGAGCGTCCCGTTAGCGCTATTGCCGCGAACGAAAACATTGTGATGTATCGCGCAGCCGAATCTGCGTGATATGCATGGCGTAAGGGAACCCGGAAGTACTCGAGCGAATACGATTGCGCAACGTAAGCATCTGACGCGCTTACGCGACACACCCTGGTGGGGGCACGTCATGTAAGCTCGTCGGGTCATGTGACCTGAAAATAACACTTTTTGTTGGTGCAGAACAGTTTTGGTTTCCAAATGATGAAACCCAGGTCATGTGACCTGAAAATAACACTTTTCATTGGTTCAGGACAGTTTTTTTTTCCAAATGATGAAAGCCCTTACCTTTTTTCCTTATTCTGACTTTGTCCTTTGACTGAGGATGACCTGTTTGGAGATATAAGAGAAATATTTTGTACTTTAAAATGGCTACAGTAGCAGCAGCAGCTGGAGCATCTGCACCACCACCACCACCACCACCACCACCAAGAGGACCACCACAACATCACATTGGTGGTCAATTAGAAGAGGAGGAGGAGGAGGAGGAGGGGAGAAGGTGGCTTCCAGAAGACAATACCCCATACAGGCCAAGGCAGCACATTGTATGGGAATTTTTTTCTATCCCAGAGGGCAAGAAGAAAGTCAATGCACCAAAGGTGACTTGCCAAATCTGTGGCATTGAACTTTCAAGGGGGAACCCTAACAAAAAATATTTATTTGGTAATAATACCATGATTAGGCACATGCAGCGCAAGCATCCAAACAAGTATGCTGCCGCAGAGGTGAGAGAACTGGCCAGTAACCCTCCCCAATCTTCAACCAGCACCTCCAAAAGAAAGCAACCCACTCCATCGAGACCAGAGACAAGGGAGATGATCCCTTGCATACAACCACGGTTTGGTGAATTCAGGATCACATGTATTTTTTGTGGTAAGACCGTCTACTATGGTGAGCAGAGCATAAAGCTCATCCTCCTTGCTGGTGACAACCACAATGCCCCCAAAAAACCCTAATTTTTTCCTGATTTGTTTTTGCTCCAGTTGAGCCATTTTCAATTCCCTGTTTTTTGTTTCTCCCCATAAAAATAACAAAAAAAATATAAAATAGTTCATAAAAGCCAAAAAAAGTACAAAATGTTCAAAAAACATTAAAAATATATAAAACAACAAAAAGAAGAAAAAAAAGTTCTGTTTAGAACTACCTCCAAATTATAAAAAAAGGCTAAATTTTTAAAAAACTCTATCATTCTTTTTTCCCCATGGAACGCTCCCGGGTACCCTCCGCGGTGCGCGTACCGGGCGCTCCCCCCGCGCAAATAAAAAAAAAATGTTTTTTTGCTTTGCGGGCCCTTTTATAGCCCCCACATCAAACCTAGGGGGTCAGGGGAGGTCTACTCTGCCCCCTTATGGTCATTTCCCCCTTTGTTTTTGCCACCTCTTGTGTCTCGATCCTACCGAGACACAAGATGGCGGCCGCTCAGGACTGTTTGGAATGTTGACAGACACCCGAGAGCCAATCAGCTTTCCTCACGTAGCGCGCTGGTTAGCGCCCCGGCGCGCCTACCGGGGAGCGCTTATGAATATATACATTTTTTTAACCTATATTACTCAAAATCCACTGGAGCACATATCTTGAGACATAGCAAAGGCACATCGAGCTACCAGTCCCTACAATTTTGCCAAGTTTGGTGGAAATCCATTCAGCTGTTCGGGCTAAAAGTGAGGTCGACCGCTCTATGGAAATTAACATGGGGAAAACATGTTTTGGGACCCCCTTTATCTCGGCCCCGCTTGACAAATCCCCCCCAAACTTTCAGGGAAGCACTGGGGCGCCGCGAGGCAAATTTGAGGAAATTTTCAGGCAGATTCCTCATCCGGTGCTAACGTTATTCACAATAGAATGTTGAGATTTTGTATTGAAAATAATCCTAACTATAACTACCTACTGGCGACCGCCAGTAGGTAATATATATATATATATATATATATATATATATATATATATATATATATTACCTACTGGCTATCGCCAGTAGGTATATATAGTTAGGATTTATTCCCTATGGGATTTTTGAAAATTCTATGTCTAATAACTTTGGCGTTTGTGGACGGAATCGGCTGAAATTTTCAGGAAAATGGCACATTTTGTTTCTGAGCAGCCCTTGAAAATTTGGGGGGGTTTCATCAAGGGGGGGCCGAGAAAAAAGGGGGGTCCCAAAACGCGTTTTTCCCATGTTAATTTCCATAGGGCGGTTGGACTCACTTTTAGCTCGAACGGCTGAATGGATTTGCACGAAACTTGGCAAAATTGTAGGGACTGTTAGCCCGATGTGCCTTTGCTAGGTCTCAATATATGTGCTCCAGTAGTTTTTGAGAAATTAACGTTCAAAACAAGATATATATCTGTAACAGCGCTCCAGGCTGCGCTCCGGTTCGCTTACTTTTCGCGAAACGGAACTTTGCGTGCAGAAAGCTGATTGGCTCTCCGGTGTCTGTCAACATTCTAAACAGTCCGGAGCGGCCGCCATCTTATCTCTCGGTAGGATCGAGAGAGAAGAAGAGGTGAAAAACGAAGGGGGAATTTAATGAAAGGGGGCAAGGTATACCCCTCTTGACCCCCTAGGAATGTTGTTGGGGTTATTAAAGGGTCCCGTGGGGAAAATAAAAAAAAAATGATTTTTCACGGTAGAAGCGCTTCACGGGCCGCGAACTGGGCCGCAAACTGGTAGCGAAACGGGAATTCGCCATTTTGTGCTTCGTTAATTAAATTACTAGGTATAAGGGGGTGCGGGAGACGTATCCTAATCCCCTATGTTTCCTGAGGGTGGCTGAGGAGTCTCATATATGTTGATACATCTCTTCCAGCGGCTGCGCCATCTTGCCTTTTTTCCAATGCCACAATTTTGTCGTGCACGGCAGCGATTTTAGATGCCAGGCTGGTCCCAGGCTATCACCTACCCCTGCGGATGTAGTTTATGGCCCCAGCTGTAGAGAATCCAGACATGCCAACCCTCCCGATTCAGGAGTGAGACTACTGATTTTAGTGCTAGTCTCCCGCCTCCCGATTTCTGCAAGCAAAAACCCGGGGGCATATTACGAACAACTAGCGATAATTTTTGTCTCTAACTTGTTTAGAGACAAAAATTATCGCCGCACATCGGCGATTTTTATCGCAGATAAACCTTGCTATTATCGCAGAAAAGTCAGCGAATGCTCTTAGCCATGTTATCCACCTCCCATTGGATAACATGGTTAAGAACTGCTCAGGGCAGGTGTTAGCTTTTGGAGATATTCGCGCTTAGCGCGAATATCTCCAAAAGTTGGTAATAGGAGATAGCGATGTTAGGGACTGTTTCCAGTCGCTAACATCTTGGCACGCCCACTTTGCATGTCATTAGTGATAAGTATCACTGACATGCAAAGCGGGGCCCAAGATGGTCGCTATCTCCTTTTAGCTGTCACTAACTGGTGTTAGCAACAGCTTGGTAATAGGGAGATAATTTTATCTCCGCTTTCATGGCTTTTAAAGCCAAAAAAGCGGCGATAAACCCCCTTGATAATATGCCCCACGATTCCTCGGGGGTTTCAGCTGACAGGGCTTGGTATTGTGTTACGTGGTAATTTTTCCAGGAAACGTCAGAGGTTCGATGCAGGGGTTCTAGAAGAGGTGATAAACCATTTAAGCCTCATGAACAAGCGCATGGTCTTTTAAAGATTTGTGAAGTACTCGGGGCGGCGGTGTGTGTGTGCTCTCTTTCAGGAGCGGGCGGGGGGGCACTGCCAGCAACTTGCCAGGTCAGGTAGTGTTCAACACGTGCATCACCCTTTCTCTGCCTGCTATTGCGCTCCATGCTTCGGAAAGGTAAGAAAAAGAACGTGCATTTGAGTTTGAAATGTCCGATCCTGCAGCAGCACACTTCCAAAGCCCACACATGACAATAACCCGATTCAAGGCCCCATTCACCCGTTTTTAAAAAATATATATAACACTCCAACAAAGTAAGATTATAAAACGTTATTAACTTTTAAATATAATGAACGGAACAAAAACTGTAAAAATGGTCAGAAGCTGTTTTTTGTGCGAATAGTCCCAAGGCAGCACAACGTGCTGAGTTCTGGACGGCACCCAGGTGATGTCGCCTGGGTGCCGCACTGGTTTTGGGATCCTACAATGCTGCTCCGAAAATTGGCGTGGGGCGTCCCGGGTGGTGCGGGGGGAGGCCTCGTCAGTAGTGGTCTGTTGTGCGAATAGTCCCAAGGCAGCAGAACGTGCTGAGATGTTGATGGCACCCAGGTGATGTCCAGTAAACTGCCGCACTGGTTTTGGTATCCTACAATGCTGCTCCGAAAATTGGCGTGGGGCGGCACGGGGGGGGGGGGCGTGGGGGAGGCGGCGTGAACGGGCCTCCCCAAGTGGCGGCCATCCAGCTGAGTTGTGCCCGCTCTCGCGGCTACAGCGTCTCGCTCACCATGTTGTTGAGTTGCTCCCACTCTTGCAGTGCAGCGATAGGCGGCTGCCACATGACTCTTAAAATGGCGGACGGCTCTTCGGTTTTGGGCCTGGTCCACTGAAATGGCCCTGGGACACCTTGGAACTCGGACGCTTGCCTGCTAGGGCTTGGGCTCCATTCTCGAAAAGCGTCCCCTCAGCCGTGAAGATTCTACAAAAGTCTTGGGGGCCCCCGACTCCCGCAGGCTTCCGGTGGGGAGCGGCTGCCATGATTGCTCGCGGAATGACCATGACGGAGCCACGAGATGGTGGTGCTCTCATGCTGACGCCAGCTTCAGTCTGAATGATCCAGAAACAAGGTGGAGCTTTCATCGTTTGGGAAAAAAAAAATTCTAAACCAATGAAAAGTGTTATTTTTAGGTCATATGACCAAGCCTTCCATCTTTAGGAAACCAAAAGTAAAATGAACCAATGAAAAGTTTTAGAAACAAGTCACATGACCTGTTATGCGGCATAGGGCTACAAAAAGCGTAGAAAATCCGTTGGCACGTGAGGCGGCGTCAGTAGCGGACCGATGTGCGAATAGGCCGAAGGCAGCACAACGCGTCGAGATCCGGATGGCACCGAGGTGGTGTCCAGCAAATTGCCGCACTGGTGTGGCCATCCTACAATGTTGCGCCGAAAGACGGCGTGTCCAGCTGAGTTGCGGTCACTCTTGCGGTACAGTGACTCGAACGCGCCGAGATCCGGATGGCACCGAGGTGGTGTCCAGCAAGTTGCCGCACTGGTGTGGCCATCCTACAATGCTGCGCCGAAAGACGGCGTGTCCAGCTGAGTTCCGGTCACTCTTGCGGTACAGTGAGTCGAACGCGCCGAGATCCGGATGGCACCGAGGATGTGTCCAGCAAGTTGCCGCACTGGTGTGGCCATCCTACAATGCTGCGCCGAAAGTCGGCGTGGGGTGCCCCGTTGGCTTATGAGGTGATGTCAGTAGTGGACCGATGTGTGAATAGGTCGGAACCAGCACAAGGCGCCAAGATCCGAATGGCAAGTCCTGGATGTTGAGTGCCATAGTTGAGAGTTCTGAGCAGTGCTTGTAAGACTGTCTGAAGCTTATTTGCACCTGCTGCAGCTTCACTATTGCCCTGGTGTGGCCAAAGGTCGCACATGACATAGGCGGCCGGCTCCCGAGGTCCGGCGGAACTTTTTTCCTTTTCCTTTCTGCTTCTTTTCCTACAATCCATTTCATCTGAAGACACGACCAGGTCCCTGAATGTGTGCAGGGGGACGCTATTGATTGAATGAAAATGGCGGCTTGACACAAAGCTGACTCAAGCGTTGCTGTTGATGCTATACAGACAAAAATTGGTTTTCAGTTTGTACATTCTTCAGGATTTTTTTTCCATCCAAGTCTGATTGAGAGTTTGTAGAAAAGTGGCTTCAGATTTTCCACATACTACTCTTCAACATTCTTCCTAAATGTAACAATGTGAAACTCACTAGGAGAACGGCTGTTTCTGTTTCCTTTCAAAATGCTGCCAACAATATTTTCTGAATGGAAGACACCATCTTGTAGCATAAAGGGCCGAAAGGGGTTCTGGTCTGGCCGATGGTTGGTGGAGACATTTTGACTATATCTTGGACCTGCCCGGACTCGCACAAAATGGCGCCGGTATAAATGGGACTCGTAACTCATTGTTGTGTACTAGTTGAACAACCTTGATATCATGAGATATGAATGCAGTTTTGATGCTCATGGCGGGCAGGGACGAGAATTGATTGAATATTTCGACATCCCTATTGATATTAAGTTCTGATGTGTTATTGATTACTGTACTATTGAAAGTTCGAATTAACGTCCCCCATGGTACTTGCACGCAAATGTATATCTAGATAACTTTTTTGTAAGTGGCCCTGTCGTATTTTAATTACAAAATGTACGTCCACCGATTCCGCAACTGTTAGACACCTTAGTTCTTGCAACCTAATGGCCCGCTCGTTACGTTCCTCTACAATGTAAATGTCTCCTCATCATATACGATTCCAGTTTGCTCCGTGGCCGGCCCACGTGGTTATAGGCCCGTATTTGTATACTGACATTTTCACAATAAAGGTTTTTAAAACAAAACATGGTAGTAGTATTTACATTGGTAAAGTTTTTACTTTTAGTCACTGTTTTCGAATCAGTAAAAGGCAAGTGAAATAAAGTAGTCCAATTACATGACGGATAAAAGGTATAATATGTAGGAACGCAGTAAAGATAAATGGTCAAGGGCAGTTGTGTTTTTCACTCCTGCAACATAAAGTGATCGATAAGAATCTGATATTCAGGCGTATCAGCGACTAAGACAGCAGGCCGAGCCTCTTTTGCTCAACGGCTCCGTCATGGGACGAAGAAACGCCCTTTTTCTCGAAAAAGGAATATATTTTACTTGCAGGAGAGTTGTAAATTTTCCGGGAAAGTACATTAGCCTGGAATATTATAACCTATATGTTTAAAAAAAAATTAATGTTCGAAAACAATAAAAAGCGTAATTTTTAGGTCATATGACCAAGCTTTTCATCATTAAAATAACAAAAGTAAAATGAACCAATGAAAAGTTTTATTAACAAGTCACATGACCTGTTATGCTTACGTTGCGCGCTGCGCGCCGCGCCCCGGATCACTTCCGGGTGCGCTAACGCGGCGTGTCATATAACGCATTACGCGACAACGTACGTCAAGAATATAGTCAAAATGTCTCCACCAACCAGCGTTCGGAACACAACCCCTTTCAGCAGTCCAAAAAGTTCTGTTAAATGACAACAGAGGGGACAGGCAACAAGAACCATCAGTCAAAGAGGGGAGGGCAAGTTCTTCTCTTCCGGGTCATGTTGGGGCGCTACCGGAACTGATCGAATTGGTAGTCTACAGTGTTTCTGGATGTTTCAGACTAAAGCTGGCGTCAGCATGAGAGCACTACCATCTCGTAGCTCCGTCGTGGCCATTCCACGAGCAGACATGGCAGCCGCTCCCCACCAGAAGCCTGCGGGAGTCGGGGGCCCCCAAGACTTTTGTAGAATCTTCACGGCTGAGGGGACGCTTTCGAGAATGGGACCCAAGCCCTATCAGGGAAGCGTCCGAGTTCCAAGGTGTCCCAGGGCCATTTTAGTGGACCAGGCCCAAAACCGAAGAGCCGGCCGCCATTTTGAGAGTACTGTGGCAGCCGCCTATCGCTGCACCGCAAGAGCGGGAGCAACTTAACTACATGGTGAGCGAGACGCTGTAGTAGCAAGAGCGGGCGGTAAACAGCTGAATGGCGGAAGATGCACAGTGTAGCAAAAGCGGGCGGAATGGCAACTAAAACGGTAAAGGGGCGCCCCACTACAGCGTGTCTTCAGGTGAAACGGATTGTGGGACAAAGTCCAGAATAGAAGAGTCATCAAAAGGCAAAAAGTTCCGCCGGACCCCGGGAGCCGGCCGCCTATGTCGGGGGCGATCTCAGGCTACACCAGTGCTATAAGACTTGGGGAGGGGGTCGGAGCCAAGCGTCTTCTCCGAGTCCGTGCCATCACACCGTCCCTCGGGGGCCTCCATCAAGCGGTTTAGGGAGGTACCATATAACATTGTTTTCAAATGCAGTCAGGTCCACAAACGACCCTCACTTACTTTGAGAATAGTGAAGCTGCAGTAGGTGGAAATAAGCTTCAGACAGTCTTACAAGCACTGCTTTTGTAAACATTTTTTGTTTTTTTGGTATTTTTGCACAGTTTTATATATTTTTTTTGTTTTTGATGGAGGGGAAACAACAAAGCACAGGCATTGAAAAAGGCTCAAACTCAGAACTCTGAACTATGGCACCCAACATCCAGGACTTGCCATCCGGATCTTGGCGCCTTGTGCTGCTTCCGACCTATTCACACATCGGTCCACTACTGACATCATCTTATAAACCAACGTTATGTAAATAGTTATTTAATAAAATGTTTTACCCTGTTTCTTTGCTGGTGTGTTGTCTATATTTTTAATATTTGCATAGGGTTTGTCGTTATTTTGGGCGGGATGGGTGATGGAGCCGAGCTGTCTTGCAGCCCTCATGGTGTGGAGCTCAGTTCATCTCACTATTTTCGTATTTCTCATGAAGGGTTGTTTATAATATTTCTATTTTAGCGAGGTCAAAAAAAGATCCAATTAGTGGCGTACTGATTTTGCTCGATTACTTTTATTTTTTTACACGATTTTTCCCGATCTGCAAAGACTAAACAGAGTATTGCGACTTTGTGCTTGTTTGTAAATAGAGAATGAACCAAAGAGAATCAATTGTAAAACAGTAAATGCTTGGATAATAATCAATCAAATGGAGAGACAAGCAGGCAGGACGGATTACAACGGGGGTAAAAGCCTGTGTTAACTACTCTTCAGTATCTGCAAAGAGAGAGTACTACTAAGAGAAAAGAGGGGAGGGGGGCAGCGTTCAAAGCACATCAGCGTGCATAAACACAAAAAAGTTTTTATCTATCACGTACTTGACATTTTATAGCTTTTCATATTTGCTATTAAAAAACCATTGAAATTCACTGAAAAAACCATAGGTTATAGTCGATATATAGTTAGGAATTTGCATTTACAAAACCTTGAAAATTCAATGAAAAAACCATTGGTTTTAGGCCATATATAGTTAGGGATTTGCATTTACAAAACCTTATTTTACACGCATAAAACCATTGAAATTCCATATATAGTTAGATGCGCTAACTATATATCGCGCACCCGCAATCCACTGCTGATGATGTCACATATTACATCATTCATGACATGGTCAGTGACATCTCATTTGACATCACTGATCACATCACTGATGACATCAGTCATGTGATAATACAATGAACCTCTTCAGACTCTAATATAATCTTACATACACTCAGTATAAACAGACACTCACAGACTGTCACTCATCCATGGAGTTACTCACACACCTAGTCAGTCATGGAAAGAATCAATCACACCTCCATTTCCTCAACTATACAGTTATACACACCTTACTTATTCAAACATATTCTAACACATATTTACTCTCTTATACAATCCCTGATACAAGCTCACAGTGATCCATACAGCCACTCACACATTCACTGGCTCTTATCCACAGTTATTTATATATGTCAACTCTCAGATGTATTGTGTTTTACATACGTATTTACTTGCACATGTAGCACTGAGATATCCATTCACTCACCAAGACACCCATGCACAGTCAACCGCCCATATAGCTGTTTCCACATGCACTCTTGAACTCATACACCTAGTGAATCAACTGCTTACACATCTATGCACAGACTGACACACCTCCCAGCCACCCACACACATACTCATTCTCCCATACAAATACTTGAGCAACCAATCAATAACCCATATAGTTATTCATATAGCTACTGATCAACACATGCTGTAGCTTGCACAACAACAGACATACTGATGCACAAATTAAGACAGTTTAGTCACTAACCCATGCACTCAGTGAGACACATTTAATCACTCTTTCATACAGTCAGTCATGCACCTACTAAATTCTTCATCCAGACACTTATACATCCACTCATTCTTCAATATGTAAAACATATTTAAACTTTACAGAAACATAGTCACTGGATGTTGTCATCAGTGATGTCATCAGTGATGTCACTGACCATGTCATGAATGATGTAATATGTGACATCATCAGCAGTGGATTGCGGGTGCGCGATATATAGTTAGCGCATCTAACTATATATGGAATTTCAATGGTTTTATGCGAGTAAAATAAGGTTTTGTAAATGCAAATCCCTAACTATATATGGCCTAAAACCAATGGTTTTTTCATTGAATATATATATATATATATATATATATATATATATATATATATATATATATATATATATATATATATATATATATATATATATATATATATATATATATATATATATATATATATATATATATATATATATATATATATATATATATATATATATACATCATATTACATCATTCATGACATGGTCAGTGACATCACTGATGAATTACTTTCCCACCTTCTTCTAAAAATTTGTAAATATTGTTATATAATAATTTTGATACACGGGTTTTATCAAAAAAATGAAAAAATATTTTTGTACACCTTTTATCACTGTATTTTACACCGGGTATTTTTTAACAACTATGAATTCTACACATGATGGTTTTATTAAGTATTCATTGTTTTAAACTTTTGTATGAGATTTATATAGGTTCATATTCCCATCTCTGACTTTATGCATTTATGCAATGATAACAAAAGGTACTTAATAACCTGTGGATTCAGCACTTTATTCTCACCTACCTCTCCTCCTTATGCACTTTATCACTCTCCAATACTCGCAGACTTGGAACCAGGTTAAAATGTAAATATTGGCACCTTCAGCAATCCCACAATTCCCCAGTCACTACAATACTGTATATAGACATTTTTACGGTTACACATCTGCTTACTAACTTGGTTTTACATCCCATTGTCTTTATATTAATGTGTATGCAAATAATATGTATAATATTGAAAAATGGTTTGTTTAAAGACAAGGGAAAATTGTAGATTGGACAGTACCTTTGTACCCCAAGATATGGGAGTAAAATGTGTTTTTTATGTCTATGCAGTTGTATACCATGTGACAGGGCGGGCCAATTGGGTGTGCACAGCAGTATAAAATTAGAAAGTTGAAACTGGCTCATTTGCATGTGAACAAGGGCTTTT
This sequence comes from Lissotriton vulgaris, assembly GCF_964263255.1. Taxonomy (NCBI): domain Eukaryota; kingdom Metazoa; phylum Chordata; class Amphibia; order Caudata; family Salamandridae; genus Lissotriton; species Lissotriton vulgaris. The sequence goes on from NC_141691.1 coordinate 1,444,779,637, forward strand.
CCAGCCCGAAACGCGTAGTGCCCTCTGGCTTACCGGCTTCTCTGCAAATTAAAAGAACCTGTGCAGCGCATTCTGTGGTCCGTCTCCTTTGTTGCCTCGCCGGTTCGACGTTGGTTGACCAGGAAGTGGTATTTGGAGCTTTGTCGGATATATATATATATATATATATATATATATATATATATTACCTACTGGCGGTCGCCAGTAGGTATATATAGTTAGGATTTTTTCCCTATGGGATTTCTGAAAATTCTATGTCTAATAACTTTGGCGTTTGTGGACGGAATCGGCTGAAATTTTCAGGAAAATGGCACATTTTGTTTCTGAGCAGCCCCTAAAAATTTGGAGGGTGTTCGGCAAGGGGGGGCCGAGAAAAAAGGGGGGGTCCCAAATTGCGTTTTTCCCATGTTAATTTCCATAGGGCGGTTGGCCTCACTTTTAGCCCGAACGGCTGAATGGATTTGCACGAAACTTGGCAAAATTGTAGGGACTGTTAGCCCGATGTGCCTTTGCTAGGTCTCAATATATGTGCTCCAGTGGATTTTGAGAAATTAACATTTAAAATAAGATATATATCTGTAACAGCGCTCCGGGTAGCGTTCCGGTTCGCGTACTTTTCGCGTAACGGAACTTTGCGCACGGAAAGCTGATTGGCTCTTCGGTGTCTGTCAACATTCTAAACAGTCCGGTGCGGCCGCCATCTTGTCTCTCGGTAGGATCGAGAGACAAGAGGAGGCCAAAACAAAGGGGGAAATTTCCATAAGGGGGCATAGTAGATCCTCCCTGACCCCCTAGGTTTTATGTGGAGGTTGTAAAAGGTCCCAGCAGGGCAAAAATACTGAATGTTAATTGTTTGTTGTTTTTTTTTTTTTTTTTTCTTTATTTGTAAATTTTTTTTATTTTGATTGTGTTTCATACTTCATTAAACTTTCTAACATTTCAGTGTCAGAAATGTCAAAATTGAATATAGGGTGTAACATTTTCTCATTTTGAAGCAGGTTATCCACTGCTTCAACACATTGTAGAAGTTCGTGTTCTCTACTTTGATCCATAAAATCATCAATTTTGTCTTGGCTGCTCTCCTTCAGTTCAATTGAAAATGTAACTTGTTGCTCGCCTTCCATTTTGCCTGAAATTTTGAATAAAAAAATATATATTAGTAGAGATAGGGCACTGTTGGGATTAATGTTAGATAGGCAGTTTTTATCTGTGAATTCTTCTTTTGGTAGTGTATAGTATCAGAGTGGAAATAGGACTATAAAAAAGTGTATGTGATTTAACCAAGAGAAGCCTAACTCCATTCATAACTATAACAGAGAAGTCTATCTAAATCCATAACTACTACAGAGGGATAGTGTATATCTATCAGAAAAAGTCTACTATATTAAGTTATAGTGCACAATATATTTCATTTTTAAAAATTATAACTTACCTTCACAAAGAAGTTGAAGTTTTTGGAAGCTATTGAAATGTGATGTACAACAAGAAGTAGTAGTCAAAATGGCTGTGTTTTCTTCTCTTCCTTTATGTATATTCAGGTATTTAACCAATCAAATGTCAGGTAATAAAAGTAGAAAATGAAAGTAACATTTTCATTGGTTGTCAATTCCAACACTTCAGATGTGTTTTGTGAAGTAATTTACCTCACGGTATTTAGAGAGGTCTATAGACTTAATGGCTAAATGGAATTTCAATCAAATTTGTGAAAAAGAAAGGGATTGTTATGTAGTATAAGCTAATCTATATTTGGTGAGAGTGTCTCCAGTCGTTTTTCTGTGAATTACTTTCCCACCTTTTTTTTGGACCGCTTCCCGGAAAGCGGTCCGGTACGCGAACTAGGAGCGTAACGGGAGTCCACCATTTTGTGTTTCGGTCGAATTAAGATATAAAATGGAGGGTAAAGAATGTTCAGAATGGGTAGAAGGGGGCACGGTACAAGTATTTTGACCCCCTAGGTTTTCTGAGGGTGGCTGAGGAGGACCATATGTGCGAAGAAAAAACTTTTTTTTTTACATTTTGCGCGGTTAGCTTCCAGTTCGCGTACCGGGTAGCGCTCTTTGAGCGTAGTTTGTTGAAAATTACAGAAAAAAGTTAGAAAAAAATAATAATTGTGAGTGATCAGATGAAGGGTAGCTCTGAGAAGAGCCTTTGGGTTTATGGTACATTTAGGTACTTATAAGTAGGTACCAATGCACAGTCTTAAATTCAGAATGGAAATTCTGTTGCCCTCATCTGAGAAGTGAACTCCATCTCCTCTGTAGATATCTTGCATGTAGTAACGCAAGTTATTGTTGTACAAGGAGCCCATTCCATGGTCTCTCATGTAAGCTGAAACAGATTTGTTTACATGCTTCCTCGCTTTCTCAATTTGTGGACAAAATTGGTTGGACCACCTCCATTTCTGTCTTTGGCATATATTGGAATATACCAAGGCAGTTTGAGGAAAAAGTGCCATTAATTGCTCGAAGGTGTCCTTTAAAAGCATTTCCAGACCTACCCCAGTCAAAGTGCCCAAATCATTACCTCCACAGTGCACAATTAACAGGTCAGGTTTTGGCAAATGCATAAAGGTTTTCACCAATGGTATCAATTGGTGACATTTTAATCCTCTTTGGCCCAACCACTTAATTTCCACATCTTGTAAATTGAGGTTAGGTAAATTTCTGTTCTCAGCATACCTTTGAGCCCAGTGGATGTAACTATGTCCAACAATCCAGACATTAAACATGGTGGGAGAAGGTTGTGCTGCAGTCAGATGAAGTGTGGTAATGAAAGGGCAGTTGAAACAGTAGGAGTTTGTAAAGAAAAAAAACTGTGGATTTCCAATGCTAATGATTCATTAGCAGTGATTGGTGCATTTCCATTTCTGAAAACAGAAAGTTAGGGTGCATGGATGTGTTCTTTGAAAGATGTAATTTGAATGGTCAAGGAAGAAACATTTAATGAAAGATTGCACTGAAACGCAGGTGCACTGAGAGTTCAGAGTTCAATTGAAACATTGTTGTGTGAATTTGCAAACATGAGAGGTCTTCCAGGAGGTGGTTGCTATGGAAAAAAGGCAGAGAGGGCAGAGGGGGGAAGGGTTTTGATTTGAAAAAAGTGAGGGAAGAGTTATGATTGGCTAATATGAGAGATATGTGAAATGAATATCTGTATTTCTGTGCTTTCAATAGCTGCAGCCTCTGGAGTGCATCCTTTTTCTTCTGCTGAAGACAATTTGGTGTATTTCTGAGACTGTTTTCAAAACTCAAAAAGTATTTGCTAAGGTGAGAAAAGATTTATTTAATTTAGATAGAGAATAGTATGATTTAAGGAGAAAATGATGAAGAAAGCTGTGTTTTTAAAATGTGGCTTTGTCTCTAGTGATATACATATAGATTTTGTTTCTTTGAGAAATTGTAATTGCATATTCGGTGTAGCATTCTGGCATGCAGTAACACAAGTTATTGTTGTACATGGAGCCCATTCCATGGTCTCTTATGTAAGCTGAAACTGATATGTTGTTTTTAAAAACGATTTTTGAAATCAATTACATTTCTGGATATGTACTGCTAGAGCTTCATAGGTTGTTTTGGGTCATATTTATAAGGCATTTGAGTGTCTTTGATGTTATTTTTTCCTTTTTAAATGGAAAGCATTCCTCATGGGGCAAGTGTCTTGTAAATACGCTCCCACCTGTGCTTGGCAAATTTAGATTTTGATTATGGGAGTTACATAGCCATGTTAATAATGTCCAAAAAATGGTGCTAGGGCATTCCAGAAAACGCTTTCATGTGTCTCAAGGACATTTTCAGTCATTTCCTCTTGAATGCAGGTATACAATTGATTTATATGCTGTGTTTAAAAACGATTTTTTGAAATCAATTACATTTCTGGATATGTACTGCTAGAGCTTCATAGGTTGTTTTGGGTCATATTTATAAGGCATATGAGTGTCTATGATGTTATTTTTCCTTTTTAAACGGAAAGCGTTCTTCATGGGGCAAGTTTCTCTTAAATACGCTCCCACTTGCGCTTGGCAAATTTAGATTTTGATTATGGGAGTTACAAGAAAGACAGCTATAGGAAGTAAACAAAGATACTGTTACTCGCAATCCACTGCGGATGATGTCACTGACCATGTCAAAAATGATGTAATATATGACATGATCAGAAGTGAATTGCGGGTAACAGTATCTTTTCTTTACTCCCTATAGCTGTCTTTCTTGTAACATAACTGTCTGTTTCCTTTCCTTATACTTACTGTTTTTTTTTTTTAATTTTTTTTGGTTCGCTCCTGGTTCGCGTACCGGAGTGCGAACTGGGAGCGAACTAAAAGAAATAGAGCTTGGCAGAGTTCCAAAAATTCTACCAATTTTTTTTTATAATGGGGAGGTAGTTCTGAAAAGAACTTTTTTTTTTGGTTTTTGTTGTTTTAATTTTTTTTAATTATTTTTCTGAACATTTTTTATATTTTTTTGTTTTTTTCTGAACATTTTGTGATTTTTTTTGTTTTTTGGGGGGAGGGGGGAAACAAAAATGATTCATTGAAGAGGGCTCAACAGGAGCAACAAAAAAAAGAAGAATTTATTTTTTGGGGCGTTTCGGGCATACATGATTTTTGATTGCTTTTATTATAAGAGTAATGCTACTTTCTCGGTAGCATAATAATTGGTTGCACCACACGCACACTTGTTTTACTTCCCCCATGTCCATTTGAATGTTCGGGATCAACTCCCTCGCCTCTGGTCCCAATACTTCTGGCACGACAGATCTTCTCGCCATTGCCGGGGGATTTTGCTGTTCGTCGCGAAGCTGAGCAGCACTATAATTATTTGGGTGCCACCTACTCATGTGCCTGTGCATTGTAAAATGTCCAAAACTATATTTTTTGTCCGTCCCCCTTGAAAGGCGTTCATCGCAAATACGGCAAAAGACATATCTTGCATTGACTTTCTTTTGCCCTGCTGGAAATTTAAAAAATTGCCAGATGAAGTTTTCCTTTCTGTTGCACCTCCCGGGCTCCTCTGGCAAAAACTCAGGCTCTTCCTCCTCTTCCTGATCTTCCTCTTCTTCAAAGATTGGTTGAGCAGATGGTCCTTTCTTTCCATGAGGAGGTGGAGGTGGTGGTGGGGGAACACTAGCAGAAGCAACAACTGAAGCCATTTCTCTAGAATGTAAAAGGGTCTTTCTCTCACCAAGATGAAAGTCAGAGTGAGGAAAGAAGGAGGGGTTTTCATCATTTGGGAAAAGCAAAAGTTCTAAACCAATGAAAAGTGTTAATTTTATATCACATGACCTAGTATTACATCATTAGGAAACCAAAAGTGAAATGAACCAATGAAAAGTGTTATTACCGAGTCACATGACCTGCTGTGTTTACGTTTCGCGCTTTGCGCCGCTTTCCGGTCCGCTTCCGGGTCCGCTAACTTGGCGCGTCCGATGACGTATTACGCGACAACGCAAAACGTCATTCTAACGTAACAGTTACGCTAAAAGAACGTTTACCGGTTCGCGGACCGAGTCGCGTCTTTAAAATGAGCTAACGGGAAGCTGACCGGTTCGCGGACTGGGAGCGGAACAAAAAAATAATTTTTTTAAAAATGTATTAAAAACATGTAAAATATATTTTAAGATTTAAAGAAGAATACATTTTACAGCTACAGATATTTTCTTTCAAAAAACCATTGAAATTCAATGAAAAAACCATAGGTTATAGAGAATATATAGTTATATATCATCAGTGATGTCATTTGAGATGTCATCAGTGATGTCACTGACCATGTCATGAATGATGTAATATGTGACATCATCAGCAGTGGATTGCGGGTGCGCGATATATAGTTAGTGCAACTAACTATATATGGAATTTCAATGGTTTTATGCGAGTAAAATAAGGATTTGTAAATGCTAATCCCTAACTATATATGGTCTATAACCTATGGTTTTTTCAGTGAATATATATATACATACATACATACATACATACATATATATATATATATATATATATATATATATATATATATATATATATATATATATATATATATATATATATATATATATATATATATATATATATATATTACCTACTGGTGGCCGCCAGTAGGTAGTTATAGCGCCAGTAGGTAGTTATAGTTAGGACCTAGTTACCATAGGAAAATCGCAACATTCTATTCCCAATAACTTTTGTGCCAATTGACGAATCGTCGCTAAATTTTCAAAACGTATGGCCCGCTCTGGTTCGCTAGTATCTCAAAAGTTCTGGGGTGATTCAGCAAGCGGGGTATGAGAAAAAAGGGGTCCCAAAACGTGTTTTCTTCATGTAATTTTCCATAGGAAACTTTAGACACGGCTACAGCCCGAACTGCTTAACAGAATGACAACAATTTTGCAAAAAGGTAGCCCATGGTTCAGAAAGAGCCCTTTTTGTTAAATGGTGTAAATCCGTTCAGTAGTTTTTAAAATATTAATGAAAAAAGAAATATATATATCTGGGCGGAGCCTAACCACACATCACATCGTGAGATCTGATTGGCTGTCAGCACTTCATCCAAGAAGTGTTGGCAGCTATCCTGGGACCAATATGCATGATTGCACCTCATTAAAAAGCATTGTAGTTAATAGCATGTTTTAAGACTCTAGTTACATTATAAATCATTTGTTGATGGTACCATACTCATTTTAGGAATTGTGGTGGGTTTTAAGGTGATTTTACCATGTGAAAAAACCTTCTGCTGGATTATCTTGAATCATGTTTGAGTCATATGCTTATTATGAATAAGTCACGTTGACGAACATACAGGTATGGCAGTCACTGGGCAAGATATGCTGAAATGATATTGTGTGTATATTAACACTTGTTTTCTTTGCTTTATTGTATCAATTCCTGAATTTTCACATCGTGACCAAGCCAATATGATTGCCAGTTTTTTGGATTAAAGTAATATGTAGTCCTTTGTTAATATTGGCAACTGGAGGCATTTGTACATTTAAATAAGGATGCTACAATTACGTCTTGTATCGTTATCAAGGTACAGACGCGCCGAAACGCATGGATCACGTCCATTGCAGATTAAATACTTCCAAACTACAACCTGAGTGCTGATTCCTTTCTTGTAAGAGTGAGAGGAGATTAAATACATATATATAAAATTTGATGAAAAATCACAAGTTTCAGGGACATTATAGTTAGAAATTAGCAATTTAAAAACATCAGATATTCACTGAAAAACCACAGGTTTCATGGACGTCATAGTTAGTTGGACATTTCACTCGTACAAAACAAGAGATATTTGGCCATTATAGTTAGGTGTGCTAACTATAACTCACGCCCCCGCAATGCACTTCTGAAGACATCACATATTACATCAATCATGACATGGTCGGTGACAACACTGATGACATCACTGATGACATCTCAATTGACATAACTAATTGCATCATCCATGTGATCATCTGATGCACCCCCTCACACCCTAAAATACAGACCGCTATTCTTGAAACCATACACACAGCAATACTAGTACAGCTACAATATTCTGTGTACTATGCATGCAGACCTCTAAACAGCTATATAGCATTGATACAGCCTTTTAAATACTCAGTTAGTACCTATGCCCTCTAGGAATCCTTCTGTCTGTCTCTTGCACTTATCCATTCACCCATCCGGCACTATGTACATATCCTATCACTCTGCCACTGCCTAAGCACTTATGAATTTAACATGCACTCTCTTTGCAGCACTGAAATTATTCTAGTTACTAGTCATGTACCTAAGGAATGGCCTAGCAAGTAAAACTAATACAGCTACAATATTCTGTGCACTATGCATGCAGACCTCTAATCAGCTACATTGCATTGATACCGTCTTTTAAATACTCAGGTAGTACCTATGCAGTCTAGGATCCTTCTATCTGTCCCATGCACTTCTCCATTTAAGCATCCAGCACTATCTACGTATCCTATCACTCTGCCAATACCTATGCACTCATAAATTTAGCATTCACTCTCTTTGTAGCACTGAAATTACTCCAGGTATTAGTCAAATACTTAAGGAATGGCCTAGCCTCTAACACAAGTCCAGGTACAATATTTTGTACACTATGCATGCACACCTCTACCCAGCTACATACTATTGATACGCTCTTCTAAATACCCAGTTAGTACCTATGCAGTCTAGGAATACTTCTCTCTGTCCCATGCACTTCTCCATTCACCCTTCCAGCATTATCTACGTATCCTATCACTCCACCAATACCTAAGCACTTATAAATTCAGCACACACGTTCTTTACAACACCAAAATTACTCCTGTTATTAGTCGTATACTTAAGGAATGGAGTAGTCACTAACACAAGTGCAGGTACAATATTTTGTACACTATGCATGCACATCTCTAACCAGCTACAAACTATTGATACGCTCTTCTAAATACCCAGTTTTTACCTACGCAGTGTAGGAATCCTCCTGTCTGTCCCATACATTTCTCCAATCACCCATCCAGCAGTATCTACTTATCCTATTACTCCACCAATACCTAAGCACTTATAAATTCCCTATACACTCTGTATGTAATACTGTAATTATTCTAGTTACTAGTCAAGAACTTATGGAATGGCCTAGCTACTAACACAAGTCCTGCTATAATATTTTGTGCACTATTTAATCAGACCTCTAACTAGCTACATACTATTGATACACTCTTCTAAATACTCAGTTCGTACTCATGCAGTGTAGGAATCGTCCAGTCTGTCCCATGCAATATGTAATCACTTATCTACCACTATCTACTTATCCTATCACTCCACCAATACGTAAGCACTTTAAAATTAAGTGTTCACTCTGTTTGCAGCACAGTCATCTTTCCAGTTACTAGTGGTATTCTTATAAAATGACCTAGGCACCAACACAAGTACACATAATATATTCTGTGCACAATCCCTTCAAATCTCTAAGCAGATACATACTATTGGTCCACTCCATTAAATACGGACGTAATACCCATGAAGAGTAGGATACCTCCTGTCAGTCTCAAGCAATTCTTAAATCACCCATCCAGCACTATGTTCTTATTGTATCAGTCTGCCAATACCTAAGCACTTATGGGGCAGATTTACAAGCACCCTGTGCCACGTCACTTTTTGTAATGTAGTGATGGCGCCAGGCACTCCTTCATATTTCCTTCATATTTACAAGGAGAGTAAAATCCACCCTGCGTGGTTTTTCCTCTCCTTGTAAATACGACCCCTTCATACACAGAACTTTGTGGTGAAGGGGCGTTCCATAGGTGTTTTTGTGGGTGTTCAAATCATGAATCTGGAGATGTGTGTGAATGCTGCGCCATCCTAGTGTTGGTGTAGCAAGGCACAACAAGGATATTTGTTCTCCTAATTTTTTCCTCTTTCAATGCATGCAGCATTCCACAGCATACATTGAAAGAGAAAAATGCCTTAACTGATTGTTTTTGTGCAGGAAGGTGTCCCTTCCTGCACAAAAACAATCTCCGCACGACACAGACATACTTGCACCATAGTGCAAGGGTGTCTGTGTCACCGCATGGCTGCAGTTTTGTACAGCAGTGGAGCGGGAAGCACAGAGTTGCTACATAGTCATGTACAGATGTCACATCCCTGTGCTGTGGAAGTGCCACAGTGCAGTGCCGCTAAAGAGTTTGCAGTGTCACGCTGCAGTACCTCCTCATTAACCCTGGGCAAAGCACTATGCTACGCTCGCGTAGTTTGCGAAGTTTGCGCAACTTCGCACTATGCGAACTGCACATAGCACAGTGCAAACATGCGTAGCGTAGTGCAGCGGTCATTTTTTGCTTGCTCGCGGTCCTCAACGTCAAGTTGGCAACCGCGAGCAAGCAAAATTACATCCTCGCGGGACTTTTTACTTATTCGCGATCAGCCACATCAAGTTGCTGATCGCGAGCATGGAAAATAAACCTCCCGGCGCGATTCTCAACACGGGGAGGTCAGGTTTCTCACTGCGAGTGGTCGCGCATGCTCTCGACCGCTGGCAATGAGAAACTACCAGTCCATGTTGAGAAAGATGCAGCTCGAGTAAAAATCTACTCGAGCGGCAGAAAAGCACAACTCGCACTGTGCAAGATGCCGTTTTCAATGATTGCACAGTGCCGGAAGCTTGTCCCCAATGTGCAATCATTGAAAACGGCATCTTGCACAGTGCGAACATGCTACTATGCAGTTCGCGTAGTGCTACACGTAGCTCGTGTAGTGTGAAGTGGACTTTGCGTAGCTACGCGTAGCGCTACTTCATGAACTACGCCCCCTACTCCTCATAAATCTTCACCTATAAATTCAACATACACTACTAAAGCATTCTTTCAGTCAATCATACTGTTTACATATATTCAACCAAACTTTCACACATTACCTTGCAATTATATTTCTTTCTTTACCCAGATAAGGTAGTTCTGATAAGAACTTTTTTCTTCTTTTTTTTCTTTCAAAAAATTAACAAAAAAAGAATGAATAAAACAGGAAACCTTTGGAATTACTTATCATTCCAAAAATCAAACAGAAAAAATGAACATTGATGGTTGCTTTGCTCAGCACAAACTGCATCCTCCACAACCACCAATGCATGGTCAGAGAATCCATTTTGAAACATTTTCTGCTTCAAAAAACACACATTCCTAGAAATTAGAAAAAAGTCAATGCTTGAAAAAGTATGGAATCTCCCTGAAAAACAGGTGTAGGCAATTTCATTAGGAAATGCAGATCACCAGGGGTCAATAATATCCAGCATTGCGCTATAGCTTTGTATAGTTTTATAAGTTTTTCGTTTTAACTGATTTTTTAATTTAGCTGAGGAATCGATCCTGGGATTCATTAACAAATTAAAATCACCACACATGATCAAATCTCCAGAGACTTGGATTAAAGATTGGAAAAGTTCCTCCTATGGGAGGGGATTATCCTCGACCGGGGCGTATATACTAGCAAACATCAGAGGTAGATGGTCTATATTACAAGTGACCCAGCACCATCTACCACTTTGATCGCTTGCCAAGTTAACCACCTCTGCCTGAAATTGTTTGTTAAAAAAAATCGCTGCCCCCTATGTGCTACTCAGGATGAAGAGAAACCCCTATAAGCTGCCCAGGATCTAAACATTGAAAACTCGGAAATTTTCCCTACTGGTATGTGAGTTTCTTGTATTAGAATAACCAAGGGGTTCTCCGTTTTAATCAAAGTCTCAATAGCCCACATTTTCCTTTTATTATTGAGACCATTGACATTGAATGACACTACTTTAACTATTTCCTTATTAGCCATTACAAAAAAAGAGTGAATTTCAGAATGCCCTCATGTTAAAAAAATATTCCTTTTAGTACAACTGAGAGAAGCTCCCCGCCCAGATCTAACAGAGATGATAGGTTCTTCTTTCCTGCTCTCACATAACAATCAGCATAACCATCAACAAATGAGTATAAATCTAAAATATGGATTTCATTTTTTCCCCATGCTCCCTACCCAAACCTTGACCCTTGACCCATTGCCATCCGAGCAGATGGCCGCCCCTACCCCGTGGTTGACAACCTGTCCCACCCACCCACCCTTCTACAGGCACGCGGACTTGGAGCTGAATAAAGCCCCCACCCCACCCTCACTTCCGCTTTCCTACCTTACAAAACCTAAATTCTTAACCACCTTATACTATCATTTCACTTCTATGCCAGATGCTGACACCTTAACATTTCACCCGTGTAAAAATTTATATATTAATACAATCCTCAAGAGATGAATAAACCATTCCTAACCCAATAATGCATACCACCCAATATGTCGACCAAATACTTGCTTCCAGCCTCTAGGGTTTCTCTGCCGAAGTATCTTGTAGTAAACCCTGTGCCTCTGCGACATCACAAAAAATATTACATTTGCCCTTGACTAACACTTTGAGCTTGCTCTGCTGAGCTATCATGGCTCGTGCCCCGTGAGCTTTAAACAATTGAAGCATTTTTACAAATGCTTTCCGCTTTTTTTAAGCGGGGCTGACATGTCTGAAAAAATACAACAGACTAGCACTTCTACCGAGGAATACTGTCTTTGCCTGATTGCTCTAGACTTGATCTGCTCCTTGACCCTAAAATCGCCAAAGTTAACCAAAATCGTCCGGGGTAACTTTGCATTAGCAGGAAGATGTACGCGGACCAGGTGGGCTCTCATTATTGTCAGATCCCCCTTGAAATATTGAATGACATTTTTCTTTATGAGTCAATCCATTGTAGTGTATGCTGGCCCTCCAAACCCTCTGGAATGCCCAGGATTCGTAGATTTGAGCATCTGGAGTGGTTCTCCAATTTCTCCAGCTTCATTTTCCATGAAGCTCTCTGGGACTGGAAAGTAGTCACTTTACCATTTAGAGATGACATTTGATCTTCTAATTGGGAGATCTGAGTTTCGGCCTCCAGGAGCCGTGTCAGGGCCTGCGCCATGGATTCCTTAATCTTCATCAAGCAGGTGTTTATTGCAGCAATCTCAATAGATTGGAAAGCCTTTAGGTCCCGAATATCTTCCAAAATTAAATTGAGGAGACTCTTAGCGTCCCATTGCATGGAAAAGGAGCCACCACCTTGCGGGGGATCCATCTGGATAGCGTTTGACTTATCCTCCGCCTGGGACCCCTCTGGACCCATCGAGTCAAGGACAACGGGTGAGGCCACCAAAGACACATCTGCGACCCCTGGCCTTGAAAGCACCATGGGCTCTTCCTCAGCTGATGGATTTAGGGGAAGAGGGAGTTGACTACCAGACTTGGAGACTAGAGATTCTAGAAAATCTGGGCCGGTAACCAGCAAGTTATCTACTACTGAAAGATCATCCCCTTCCATCTCCTGCATTACATTTGCCTCAATCAAAGGTCCATCTTGCTTGGCTTTGATAAAAATAGGGTATTTTCTGGCCCCGAGATTTTTGCCCGCTGCCTTAAGGGGGGTCAAAGTCTCTTTGGTGGAAGCGGCGGCGGAGGCCAGTAAATTTGCCCTTAAGGAAGCCATGTCATGGGGCTAATGGGGGAATCCAGGTCAACCATCTCCGCCTCAAATTGGTCTTGTAGGGCCGCATCAGCACTCCCCTCCCCCACAAGCTCAGATGGAGGAGGAAGATCCTGCCGGAATGCTGCTGCATGACTTATCCGTGCCGTGGCTAAAGCTGCACACTTTTTGACTTTTTGTGCCAGAGTCGGTGATGTGACGGGGGTTGTGGCTTTTGCCCCTTTGGCCAATTTCCTCATAGTGTCTTTCTTGCAGTTGCATTGAGTGGTTGCCGGATCGCCATTCTGTTTGCATATTAAAATTTGGCTGCGTTAAAGTCCTTATTGGTGTCCGTAGCTGCTGTGTTTTGAGGAACGAAGACAGCGTCTTGGAATTGATACTGTGAGGCTTGCCTGCCTCGCCGCAGACCGCTGTCATCAGAGGCAAGGAAAAGGCATCGCTAGTGTGGTTGCACTAGCATTCGAGTTGATATATATATATTACCTACTGGCGGTCATCAGTAGGTAGTTCTAGTTAGGACCTATTATCCATAGGAAAACCGCAACATTCTATTGTCAATAACTTTGGCGTAGATTGATGAATTTCCTTGAAATTTTCCAGACTTTTGGCCAGCTCAGTTCTGCTCCTTTTCCGAAAGCTTGGGGGTGATTGGTGAAGCGGGGGCCGAGAAAAAAGGAGGGTTCCAAAACATGTTTTCGCCATGCAATTTCTAATAGGACCTTTAACCACAGCTACAGCTTGAACGGCTGAACAGAATTACACCAAATTTGGCAGAGAGATAGTGCTTAGTTCTGACTTGTGCCTTTGGCATATCTGGTATCAACAGAGACAATGGCCTCTATACAAGAAACAATTAATCCAAATAAATATAGACTAAATAGTTCTATATCTTATGTCCAGCCGGACAGTTTAATTTCCAATGAATAGAGTACATGTAAGGATCAGTGTGATACAAGTGGGACACCAGCCGGTGCCCGACTAACACACTCAAGGAAGACGAACAGGGGGATTTATAGGCAAGTTGTGGCAGTCTGGATATCATTATTCATACACAGACAATACATATTATACACATATGCAAACAGTAAATCACAAAATAGTTATGCATTTAGTGTATTAAATGCATAACTATTTTGAGATTTACTGTTTGCATATGTGTATAATATGTATTGTCTGTGTATGATTAATGATATCCAGACCGCCACAACTTGCCTATAAATCCTCCTGTTCATCTTCCTTGAGTGTGTTAGTCGGGCACCGGCGGGTGTCCCACTTGTCTCACACTGATCCTTACATGTACTCTATTCATTGGAAATTAAACTGTCCGGCTGGACATAGGATATAGAACTATTTAGTCTATATTTATTTGGATTCATTGTTTCTTGTCTAGGGACAATTGTCTCTGTTGATACGTAACTACCCAAGGTCCCTGGCTCTTTGCCCTTGTGTTATATATATAATATTTGGCATATCTGGTGTCAATCTGTTCAGTAGTTTCTTTGAAAATTACAGTTAAAGTCATTTATATATCTATGGGTGCGGAGGATCCGCGGATTGTGCGAGAATTAGCCTTGTAGGATAAGCGCCCCATTCCGATCACGCGCTGAATCCTAATTGGCTGTCAAGCGGTTGTAAACATCCGAAACCAGGAACTGTTGGCAGGCATTTTGTGCCTCCGTAGAAACGAGGGTGAAGAAATCTGTGAAATATGTTGGCAAAATGTGAACAGGGGCAGGTTAGACACACCCTGACCCTCTAGGCCTGCTCAGCGGGTGACATAGGGACCCGAGGGCAAAAAAAGTAAGAACATTTTTTTACAAAAAAAGTTGCGAGATGCGCGTAGGATCCGCGCATTTGGTCGCTGAAAAAAACGAAGCATGTATTTTTGAGATATATATCAAGCTTATGTGTATAGACATTGAGTGGTTCTACAAAGAGCCCTTGTGTTTATTGAGAGATTTTAGTAATTACAAGTAAGAACCGATGCAGAGTCTAAAGTTCATGAGGAAGACTTAGTTTCCTTCATCTGTAAAATGTACACTATCTCTTTAATAGATTCCATGCATATTGAAACACAGATTGTTGTGGTATATGGACAATATTCTATAGTCTCGTAGAAAAGTAGAAAGATTTATTCACATGTTTATTCACTTATCTGCGCAGATCAGTTGTTTCAGTCTTCCCCTATCTCGACGACTGGTTGTTGAAGGCGGGCTCGCCCCAGACAGTCGTCTCCCACCTCCAGACTACGTGGACCTCTTGCACCTGCTGGGGTTATCCATCAACGTGCCGAAGTCACACCAGTGCCCCTCTCAGAAGCTCCTCTTCATCGGAGCGGTTCTGGACTCAGTGCAGTTTCGGGTTTTTCACTCCGAACAGCGGGTTTGGGATATTTAGGCTCTGATTCTGATCTATCAGCTTTTATCCTGGGTCGCGGACAGGTTGACGCTGCGGCTCCTGGGGCTGAAGGCCTCCTACATCCTAGTGGTGCATCACGCAGGGTGGCATGTGAATAAATGTAAACATAGGCCACGCAGTTTGCCTCCCATAATACACACATTTCAGGGGGTGGTGGTTCCCGGGGCTTGAGGGGAGTTGTTGAAGCCTACATACTTCTAATGTTGTAGGGGGTGGTTGGACGCGAAAGTGGTGCAAGGGGGTTGTAAATCTGGTTCACAGTGTTTTGTTTTACTTTGCTTTCCTTTCTGTGATGTAGAAGATCCTAGGTAAATATAACGGTTTTTGTGCAGCCAGTAACCTTTAACCCTACCACCAAACGGCTTTCTGCCTGTTACCATAGTAACAGTTGATTGAACACTTACGTGAGCACAGAGGTGAGAAGTTCACCACACTATGTTTGCTAATGAGTTAGCCTCAGAATTATACTTCAAATTATAAATATAATTTCTATTGATGAATGCTACCCACACAAAAAAACAGACGTATTTACTTTTTTAATTAACTTTTATTAAAACAATAATTGGAACTATAACTAAAAGATAACAATACAATACATAACTATAACTATAACTAACAAAACAATATAATAAACAACATATAATATGGACTCCAAAAGAAGTATTGTACTTATTCTGCAAAACAAAAAAGAAAATTAGTGTTTAAAATTAGATTGATGTGATTAAATGAGATCAAACATTACAAGTCAAAGTAACACTTGACAATATTTATATTTTTTTAAATGTTTGCAGTGTGCCTGAAACGCTTCCACTGGCTTTGTACATGCAGACTTTGGTCCACCCTTTTTATCAATTTTTGCAGTTTGAGATATAACGTCCTACCTCTGTTATTAATCTCCTACTTTCTCCTTTCAAATTCTCTCGTAAAGACCTTAACAACAATTACAGGGAAAATGTTCTGCATATTTTTAATAAAGCATTTGACACAATGCATAGTGACACTGTATTTATTGAATGTTTTCAAATTAATTTTCACAAGTCTTAAAAAAGGTGAATGCAAGAAAAGAGACTTGCCGCATAGGCAAGACTTTTTTCAAGTGGAGACCCCAATATAGAGGACTGGTATGGAACTGCAAGTATGCAGAAGAACTTGCAGACTGAGAATCCGGTCAACTTTGCAAGGGATGAGTTAAGGAGATTGAGACAGGCTCCTCCTGCTTCATGAGGAGGCCCAAGTACCAGTGGGACAAAAGGGGGTGGTAATGGACGGAGCATCTGAATCAATCAAACACTCACACCCAGTCAAAAGATCTGGGTTTGATCCATCACCGTTCTTTAGCCTACTCTGCCACCCCAGTTCAGACATGGCTATATGCAAATCAGTCTGACCCTGTGCCTCATGGGAACAGTCCAGCCCGAACTGCCAAGCCATGTCTTCCCTGGACCGGAAACAAGCTTCCAAGGACCGGTTTCTGGCATTCCAGCCGTCTTCAGCCAGGCTTGCTTGAATCCAGTGGAAAAGTGTGCATGGGACTCACGTCTGAGCATACCCTGCCACACTTATGGTGGCCAAAAGCGGTACAAAAGGGGGTGGTAATGGACAGAGCATCTGAATCAATCAAACACTCACACCCAGTCAAAAGATCTGGGTTTGATCCATCACCGTTCTTTAGCCCACTCTGCCACCCCAGTTCAGATATGGCTATATGCAAATCAGTCTGAACCTGTGCCTCATGGGAACAGTCCAGCCCGAACTGCCAAGCCATGTCTTCCCTGGACCGGAAACAAGCTTCCAAGGACCGGTTTCTGGCATTCTAGCCATCTTTAGTCCGGCTTGCTTGAATCCAGTGGCAAAGTGAGCAAGGGACTCACGTCTGAGCATACCCTGCCACACTTATGGTGGCCAAAAGCGGTACAAAAGGGGGTGGTAATGGACGGAGCATCTGAATAAATCAAACACTCACACCCAGTCAAAAGATCTGGGTTTGATCCATCACCATTCTTTAGCCCACTCTGCCACCCCAGTTCAGACATGGCTATATGCAAATCAGTCTGACCCTGTGCCTCATGGGAACAGTCCACCCCAAACTGCCAAGCTATGTCTTCCCTGGACTGGAAACAAGCTTCCAAGGACCGGTTTCTGGCATTCCAGCCGTCTTCAGCCTGGCTTGCTTGAATCCAGTGGCAAAGTGAGCAAGGGACTCACATCTGAGCATACCCTGCCACACGTATGGTGGCCAAAAGCGGTACAAAAGGGGGTGGTAATGGACGGAGCATCTGAATCAATCAAACACTCACACCCAGTCAAAAGATCTGGGTTTCATCCATCACCGTTCTTTAGCCCACTCTGCCACCCCAGTTCAGACATGGCTATATACAAATCAGTCTGACCCTGTGCATCATGGGAACAGTCCAGCCTGAACTGCCAAGCCATGTCTTCCCTGGACCGGAAACAAGCTTCAAAGGACCGGTTTCTGGCATTCCAGGCGTCTTCAGCCCGGCTTGCTTGAATCCAGTGGCAAAGTGAGCAAGGGACTCACGTCTGAGCATACCCTGCCACACTTATGGTGGCCAAAAGCGGTACAAAAGGGGGTGGTAATGGACGGAGCATCTGAATCAATCAAACACTCACAACCAGTCAAAAGATCTGGGTTTAATCCATCACCGTTCCTAAGCCCACTCTGCCACCCCAGTTAAAGCATGGCAATATGCAAATCAGTCTGACCCTGTGCCTCATGGGAACAGTCCAGCCCGTTCTGCCAAGCCATGTCTTCCCTGGACCGGAAACAAGCTTCCAAGGACCGGTTTCTGGCATTCCAGCCGTCTTCAGCCCGGCTTGCTTGAATCCAGTGGCAAAGTGAACAAGCGACTCAGGTCTGAGCATACCCTGCCACACTTATGGTGGCCAAAAGCGGTACAAAAGGGGGCGGTAATGGACGGAGCATCTGAATCAATCAAACACTCACACCCAGTCAAAAGATCTGGGTTTGATCCATCACCGTTCTTTAGCCCACTCTGCCACCCCAGTTCAGACATTACTATATGCAAATCAGTCTGACCCTGTGCCTCATGGGAACAGTCCAGACCGAACTGCCAAGCCATGTCTTCCCTGGACCGGAAACAAGCTTCCAAGGACCGTTTTCTGGCATTCCAGCCATCTTCAGCCCGGCTTGCTTGAATCCAGTGGCAAAGTGAGCAAGGGACTTACGTCTGAGTATACCCTGCCACACTTATGGTGGCCAAAAGTGGTACAAAAGGGGGTGGTAATGGACGGAGCATCTGAATCAATCAAACACTCACACCCAGTCAAAAGATCTGGGTTTGATCCATCACCGTTCTTTAGCCCACTCTGCCACCCCAGTTCAGACATGGCTATAAGCAAATCAGTCTGACCCTGTGCCTCATGGGAACAGTCCAGCCCGAACTGCCAAGCCATGTCTTCCTTGGACCGGAAACAAGCTTCCAAGGACCGGTTTCTGGGATTCCAGCCGTCTTCAGACCGGCTTGCTTGAATCCAGTGGCAAAGTGAGCAAGGGACTCACGTCTGAGCATACCCTGCCACACTTATGGTGGCCAAAAGCGGTACAAAAGGGGGTGGTAATGGACGGAGCATCTGAATCAATCAAACACTCACACCCAGTCAAAAGATCTGGGTTTGATCCATCACCATTCTTTAACCCACCCTGCCACCCCAGTTCAGACATGGCTATATGCAAATCAGTCTGACCCTGTGCCTCATTGGAACAGTCCAGCCCGAACTGCCAAGCTATGTCTTCTCTGGACCGGAAACAAGCTTCCAAGGACCGGTTTTTGGCATTCCAGCCGTCTTCAGCCTGGCTTCCTTGAATCCAGTGGCAAAGTGAGCAAGGGACTCACGTCTGAGCATACCCTGCCACACTTATGGTGGCCAAAAGCAGTACAAAAGGGGGTAGTAATGGACGGCGCATCTGAATCACTCAAACACTCACACCCAGTCAAAAGATCTGGGTTTGATCCATCACCGTTCTTTAGCCCACTGTGCCACCCCAGTTCAGACATGGCTATATGCAAATCAGTCTGACCCTGTGCCTCATGGGAACAGTCCAGCCCGAACTGCCAAGCCATGTCTTCCCTGGACCGGAAACAAGCTTCCAAGGACCGGTTTCTGGCAATCCAGCCGTCTTCAGCCCGGCTTGCTTGAATCCAGTGGCAAAGTGAGCAAGGGACTCACGTCTGAGCAAACCCTGCCACACTTATGGTGGCCAAAAGCTGTACAAAAGGAGGTGGTAATGGATGGAGCATCTGAATCAATAAAACACTCACACCCAGTCAAAAGATCTGGGTTTGATCCATCATCGTTCTTTAGCCCACTCTGCCACCCCAGTTCAGACATGGCTATATGCAAATCAGTCTGATCCTGTGCCTCATGGGAACAGCCCAGCCCGAACTGCCAAGCCATGTCTTCCCTGGACCGGAAACAAGCTTCCAAGGACCGGTTTCTGGCATTCCAGCCGTCTTCAGCCCGGCTTGCTTGAATCCAGTGGCAAAATGAGCAAGGGACTCACGCCTGAGCATACCCTGCCACACATATGGTGGCCAAAAGCGGTACAAAAGGAGGTGGTAATGGACGGAGCATCTGAATCAATCAAACACTCACACCCAGTCAAAAGATCTGGGTTTGATCCATTACCGTTCTTTAGCCCACTCTGCCACCCCAGTTCAGACATGGCTATATGCAAATCAGTCTGACCCTGTGCCTCATGGGAACAGTCCAGCCCGAACTGCCAAGCCATGTCTTCTCTGGACCGGAAACAAGCTTCAAAGGACCAGTTTCTGGCATTCCAGCCGTTTTCAGCCCGGCTTGCTTGAATCCAGTGGCAAAGTGAGCAAGGGACTCACGTCTGAGCATCCCCTGCCACACTTATGGTGGCCAAAAGCGGTACAAAAGGGGGTGGTAATGGACGGAGCATCTGAATCAATCAAACACTCACACCCAGTCAAAAGATCTGGGTTTGATCCATCACTGTTCTTTAGCCTCCTCTGCCACCCCAGTTCAGACATGACTATATGCAAATCAGTTTGACCCTGTGCCTCATGGGAACAGTCCAGCCCGAACTGCCAAGCCATGTCTTCCCTGGACCGAAAACAAGTTTCCAAGGACCGGTTTCTGGCATTCCAGCCTTCTTCAGCCCGGCTTGCTTGAATCCAGTGGCAAAGTGAACAAGGGACTCAGGTCTGAGCATACCCTGCCACACTTATGGTGGCCAAAAGCGGTACAAAAGGGGGTGGTAATAGACGGAGCATCTGAATCAATCAAACACTCACACCCAGTCAAAAGATCTGGGTTTGATCCATCACCGTTCTTTAGCCCACTGTGCCACCCCAGTTCAGACATGGCTATATGCAAATCAGTCTGACCCTGTGCCTCATGGGAACAGTCCAGCCCGAACTGCCAAGCCATGTCTTCCCTGGACCGGAAACAAGCTTCCAAGGACCGGTTTCTGGCAATCCAGCCGTCTTCAGCCCGGCTTGCTTGAATCCAGTGGCAAAGTGAGCAAGGGACTCACGTCTGAGTATACCCTGCCACACTTATGGTGGCCAAAAGTGGTACAAATGGGGGTGGTAATGGACGGAGCATCTGAATCAATCAAACACTCACACCCAGTCAAAAGATCTGGGTTTGATCCATCACCGTTCTTTAGCCCACTCTGCCACCCCAGTTCAGACATGGCTATATGCAAATCAGTCTGACCCTGTGCCTCATGGGAACAGTCCAGCCCGAACTGCCAAGCCATGTATTCCCTGAACCGGAAACAAGCTTCCAAGGACCGGTTTCTGGCATTCCAGCCGTCTTCAGCCCGGCTTGCTTGAATCCAGTGGCAAAGTGAGCAAGGGACTCACGTCTGAGCATACCCTGCCACACATATGGTGGCCAAAAGCGGTACAAAAGGGGGTGGTAAGAGACGGAGCATCTGAATCAATCAAACACTCACACCCAGTCAAAAGATCTGGGTTTGATCCATCACCGTTCTTTAGCCCACTCTCCCACCCCAGTTCAGACATGGCTATATGCAAATCAGTCTGACCCTCTGCCTCATGGGACCAGTCCAGCCCGAACTGCCAAGCCATGTCTTCCCTGGACTGGAAACAAGCTTCAAAGGACCGGTTTCTGGCATTCCAGCATTCTTCAGCCCGGCTTGCTTGAATCCAGTGGCAAAGTGAGCAGGGGACTCACGTCTGAGCATACCCTGCCACAATTATGGTGGCAAAAAGCGGTACAAAAGGAGGTGGTAATGGAGGGAGCATCTGAATCAATCAAACACTCACACCCAGTCAAAAGATCTGGGTTTAATCCATTACCGTTCTTTAGCCTACTCTGCCACCCCAGTTCAGACATGGCTATATGCAAATCAGTTTGACCCTGTGCCTCATGGGAACAGTCCAGCCCGAACTGCCAAGCCATGTCTTCCCTGGACCGGAAACAAGCTTCCAAGGACCGGTTTCTGGCATTCCAGCCTTCTTCAGCCCGGCTTGCTTGAATCCAGTGGCAAAGTGAACAAGGGACTCAGGTCTGAGCATACCCTGCCACACTTATGGTGGCCAAATGCGGTACAAAAGGGGGTGGTAATGGACTGAGCATCTGAATCAATCAAAGACTCACATCCAGTCAAAAGGTCTGGGTTTGATCCATCACCGTTCTTTAGCCCACTGTGCCACCCCAGTTCAGACATGGCTATATGCAAATCAGTCTGACCCTGTGCCTCATGGGAACAGTCCAGCCGGAACTGCGAAGCCATGTCTTCCCTAGACCGGAAACAAGCTTCCAAGGACCGGTTTCTGGCATTCTAGCCGTCTTCAGCCCGTCTTGCTTGAATCCAGTGGCAAAGTAAGCAAGGGACTCACGTCTGAGCATACCCTGCCACACTTATGGTGGCCAAAAGTGGTACAAATGGGGGTGGTAATGGACGCACCATCTGAATCAATCAAAAACTCACACCCAGTCAAAAGATCTGGGTTTGATAAATCACCGTTCATTAGCCCACTCTGCCACCCCAGTTCCGACATGGCTATATGCAAATCAGTCTGACCCTCTGCCTCATGGGACCAGTCCAGCCCGAACTGCCAAGCCATGTCTTCCCTGGACCGGAAACAAGCTTCAAAGGACCGGTTTCTGGCATTACAGCTGTCTTCAGCCCGGCTTGCTTGAATCCAGTGGCAAAGTGAGCAGGGGACTCACGTCTGAGCATACCCTGCCACACTTATGGTGGCCAAAAGTGGTACAAATGGGGGTGGTAATGGACGGAGCATCTGAATCAATCAAACACTCACACCCAGTCAAAAGATCTGGGTTTGATCCATCACCGCTCTTTAGCCCACTCTGCCACCCCAGCTCAGACATGGCTATATGCAAATCAGTCTGACCCTGTGCCTCATGGGAACAGTCCAGCCCGAACTGTTATGTTATAAATGTTATGTTATGTTATGTTATAAAACATTTTATTACACGCTCTGCTACTACAAAGTATCCTGGCGCGATATGTGAGCACTAAACTGACCCAATCCAAGAAAAGAAAGAAACAGGGAACTGAATACTGAGATTAAAAAGATGGGTTTTTAGACCTTTCTAAATCCTGCTAATGTAGTTGAAGATCTCAGAAAAAATGGCAAGGCATTCCAGGCCCGTGCTGTTTGGACAGAAATTGACTGACCACCCAGTCTCGCAAACACTCACACCCAGTCAAAAGATCTGGGTTTGATCCATCACCGTTCTGTAGCCCACTCTGCCACCCCAGTTCAGACATGGCTATATGCAAATCAGTCTGACCCTCTGCCTCATGGGACCAGTCCAGCCCGAACTGCCAAG
This sequence comes from Lissotriton vulgaris, assembly GCF_964263255.1. Lineage (NCBI taxonomy): Eukaryota > Metazoa > Chordata > Amphibia > Caudata > Salamandridae > Lissotriton > Lissotriton vulgaris. Next base: position 1,444,802,905 of record NC_141691.1, read on the forward strand.
CCATGTCTTCCCTGGACCGGAAACAAGCTTCCAAGGACCGGTTTCTGGCATTCCAGTCGTCTTCAGCCCGGCTTGCTTGAATCCAGTGGCAAAGTGAGCAGGGGACTCACGTCTGAGCATACCCTGCCACACTTATGGTGGCCAAAAGCGGTACAAAAGGGGGTGGTAATGGACGGAGCATCTGAATCAATCAAACACTCACACCCAGTCAAAAGATCTGGGTTCGATCCATCGCCGTTCTTTAGCCCACTCTGCCACCCCAGTTCAGACATGGCTATATGCAAATCAGTCTGACCCTGTGCCTCATGGGAACAGTCCAGCCCGAACTGCCAAGCCATGTCTTCCCTGGACCGGAAACAAGCTTCAAAGGACCAGTGTCTGGCATTCCAGCCGTCTTCAGCCCGGCTTGCTTGAATCCAGTGGCAAAGTGAGAAAGGGACTCACGTCTGAGCATCCCCTGCCACACTTATGGTGGCCAAAAGCGGTTCAAAAGGGGGTGGTAATGGACGGAGCATCTGAATCAATCAAACACTCACACCCAGTCAAAAGATCTGGGTTTGATCCATCACCGTTCTTTAGCCCACTCTGCCACCCCAGTTCAGACATGGCTATATGCAAATCAGTCTGACCCTGTGCCTCATGGGAACAGTCCAGCCCGAACTGCCAAGCCATGTCTTCCCTGGACCGGAAACAAGCTTCCATGGACCGGTTTCTGGCATTCTAGCCGTCTTCAGCCCGTCTTGCTTGAATCCAGTGGCAAAGTGAGCAAGGGATTCACGTCTGAGTATACCCTGCCACACTTATGGTGGCCAAAAGTGGTACAAATGGGGGTGGTAATGGACGGAGCATCTGAATCAATCAAACACTCACACCCAGTCAAAAGATCTGGGTTTGATCCATCACCGTTCTTTAGCCCACTCTGCCACCCCAGTTCAGATATGGCTATATGCAAATCAGTCTGACCCTGTGCCTCATGGGAACAGTCCAGCCCGAACTGCCAAGCCATGAATTCCCTGAACCGGAAACAAGCTTCCAAGGACCGGTTTCTGGCATTCCAGCCGTCTTCAGCCCGGCTTGCTTGAATCCAGTGGCAAAGTGAGCAAGGGACTCACGTCTGAGCATACCCTGCCACACTTATGGTGGCCAAAAGTGGTACAAATGGGGGTGGTAATGGACGGAGCATCTGAATCAATCAAACACTCACACCAAGTCAAAAGATCTGGGTTTGATAAATCACCGTTCTTTAGCCCACTCTGCCACCCCAGTTCCGACATGGCTATATGCAAATCAGTCTGACCCTCTGCCTCATGGGACCAGTCCAGCCCGAACTGCCAAGCCATGTCTTCCCTGGACCGGAAACAAGCTTCAAAGGACCGGTTTCTGGCATTACAGCCGTCTTCAGCCCGGTTTGCTTGAATCTTCTGCCTTTTCCGGCGAAAGTGGTGGAGCGATGGGTCAGCACCTGCCTATCATCTTACCTCGAGCAGAATCACGTTCTGGACGCTTTCCAATTTGGATTTCGTCCAGCCCACGGCACGGAAACAGCTGTACTTACGGCCATGGAAGAACTTCGAGTGCGGGCAGACAGGGGCCAGGCAGCGGCCTTGATCCTGCTGGACCTGTCTGCCGCATTCGATACTGTCAACCACGTGATCCTGCTGGAAAGGCTGAGAGCGGCGGGTGTTGATGGCTCTGCCCTGCTCTGGTTCCACTCTTTTCTCAGCGACAGGAAACAGGCTGTATCCCTCCCCCCCTATCAATCTGCCTTTTCCCCAGTCCCTCACGGTGTACCCCAGGGTTCCTCTATCAGTCCGATTCTCTTCAATGTATATTTACTACCACTGGTTTCTCTCATTAAATCACATAACATGACCACAGTAAATTACGCAGACGACACCCAGCTTATTGTTTCCTGGGAGGGTGAAGACTCTATAACTTTAGAAGCATTTCACGACTGTCTGAGAGACACTGCCGGCTGGCTACACCACAACTCCCTCCAATTTAACTCCTCTAAGACCGAGGTTCTGTTCTGCCCAGCCAGCCGCATACCTCGCCCCCTGCCTGCGGATTTCTGGCTTCCGGAAAATTCGGACAACCCGTCACCTGTGGCCAGTGTGCGGAATTTGGGCGTCATGCTGAATAATAATCTGAGCATGGAAACACAGGTCTCGAGAACAGTTGCCACCTGCTCGGCTCTTTTGAAATCATTGCGTAAAATTCTGCCACTACTTCCACTTCCCGCCAGAGCACAGATAGTCAGGTGCACCATCCTTAGTCGTATCGACTATTGCAATGCTCTCTTGCTGGACTCCCCCTTGGTACTGCTGGACCGTCTCCAACGGGTCCAATCAGCAGCAGCGAAACTGGCACTTGGATGGTCCAGGAGAGCTTCAACCACTGCTGCCCTAGCCGAGCTGCACTGGCTTCCCCTGAAGCAACGAATTGCCTTCAAGTCTCTGTGTCTGGTCTTTAAGGCACTACACGGGCTAGGACCTATCCCCTTACAACGGTTGTTCAGCTGGTACACCCCTACCAGAGCCCTTCGATCCGCTACCGCTCGACTTGTAATAGTGCCCAGATTCAAGAGAGCCAGGATTGGAGGAAGATCATTCCGAATGGCGGCTGCAAAGCTCTGGAACAGTCTGCCTGCTGACATTCGCCACACTTCACAGCTCCTTCCGTTTCGAAAACTAATAAAAACTTGGCTTTTTCCCTAGTTTCCCCCCTCACCAGTTATCTTTCTCCCACGGCTTTTTTATCTTAGGAGTAAGCTACTCTAGCGCCAGGATGCCTGCCAGGCGACAGCTGCGCTCTATAAATGTTTTAAATAAATAAATAAATAAGTGAGCAGGGGACTCGTGTCTGAGCATACCCTGCCACACTTATGGTGGCCAAAAGTGGTACAAATGGGGGTGGTAATGGACGGAGCATCTGAATCAATCAAACACTCACACCCAGTCAAAAGATCTGGGTTTGATCCATCACCGCTCTTTAGCCCACTCTGCCACCCCAGTTCAGACATGGCTATATGCAAATCAGTCTGACCCTGTGCCTCATGGGAACAGTCCAGCCCGAACTGTTATGTTATAAATGTTATGTTATGTTATGTTATAAAACATTTTATTACGCGCTCTGCTACTACAAAGTATCCTGGCGCGATATGTGAGCACTAAGCTGACCCAATCCAAGAAAAGAAAGAAACAGGGAACTGAATACTGAGATTAAAAAGATGGGTTTTTAGACCTTTCTAAATCCTGCTAATGTAGTTGAAGATCTCAGAAAAAATGGCAAGCCATTCCAGGCCCGTGCTGTTTGGACAGAAATTGACTGACCACCCAGTCTCGCAAACACTCACACCCAGTCAAAAGATCTGGGTTTGATCCATCACCGTTCTTTAGCCCACTCTGCCACCCCAGTTCAGACATGGCTATATGCAAATCAGACTGACCCTCTGCCTCAAGGGACCAGTCCAGCCCGAACTGCCAAGCCATGTCTTCCCTGGACCGGAAACAAGCTTCAAAGGACCGGTTTCTGGCATTCCAGCCGTCTTCAGCCCGGCTTGCTTGAATCCAGTGGCAAAGTGAGCAGGGGACTCACGTCTGAGCATACCCTGCCACACTTATGGTGGCCAAAAGCGGTACAAAAGGGGGTGGTAATGGACGGAGCATCTGAATCAATCAAACACTCACACCCAGTCAAAAGATCTGGGTTTGATCCATCGCCGTTCTTTAGCCCACTCTGCCACCCCAGTTCAGACATGGCTATATGCAAATCAGTCTGACCCTGTGCCTCATGGGAACAGTCCAGCCTGAACTGCCAAGCCATGTCTTCCCTGGACCGGAAACAAGCTTCCAAGGACCGGTTTCTGGCATTCCAGCCGTCTTCAGCCCGGCTTGCTTGAATCCAGTGGCAAAGCGAGCAAGGGACTCATGTCTGAGCATACCCTGCCACACATATGGTGGCCTAAAGCGGTACAAAAGGAGGTGGTAATGGACGGAGCATCTGAATCAATCAAACACTCACACCCAGTCAAAAGATCTGGGTTTGATCTATCACCGTTCTTTAGCCCACTCTGCCACCCCAGTTCAGACATGGCTATATGCAAATCAGTCTGACCCTGTGCCTCATGGGAACAGTCCAGCCCGAACTGCCAAGCCATGTCTTCCCTGGACCAGAAACAAGCTTCCAAGGACCGGTTTCTGGCATTCCAGCCTTCTTCAGCCCGGCTTGCTTGAATCCAGTGGCAAAGTGAGCAAGGGACTCACGTCTGAGCATACCCTGCCACACTTATGGTGGCCAAAAGCGGTACAAAAGGGGGTGGTAATCGACAGAGCATCTGAATCAATCAAACACTCACACCCAGTCAAAAGATCTGGGTTTGATCCATCACCGTTCTTTAGCCCACTCTGCCACCCCAGTTCAGACATGGCTATATGAAAATCAGTCTGACCCTGTGCCTCATGGGAACAGTCCAGCCCGAACTGCCAAGCCATGTCTTCCCTGGACCGGAAACAAGCTTCAAAGGACCTGTTTCTGGCATTCCAGGCGTCTTCAGCCCGGCTTGCTTGAATCCAGTGGCAAAGTGAGCAAGGGACTCACGTCTGAGCATACCCTGCCACACTTATGGTGGCCAAAAGCGGTACAAAAGGGGGTGGTAATGGACGGAGCATCTGAATCAATCAAACACTCACACCCAGTCAAAAGATCTGGGTTTGATCCATCACCGTTCTTTAGCCCACTCTGCCACCCCAGTTCAGACATGGCTATATGCAAATCAGTCTGACCCTGTGCCTCATGGGAACAGTCCAGACCGAACTGCCAAGCCATGTCTTCCCTGGACCGGAAACAAGCTTCCAAGGACCGTTTTCTGGCATTCCAGCCGTCTTCAGCCCGGCTTGCTTGAATCCAGTGGCAAAGTGAGCAAGGGACTTACGTCTGAGCATACCCTGCCACACTTATGGTGGCCAAAAGCGGTACAAAAGGGGGTGGTAATGGACGGAGCATCTGAATCAATCAAACAATCACACCCAGTCAAAAGATCTGGGTTTGATCCATCACCGTTCTTTAGCCTACTCTGCCACCCCAGTTCAGACATGGCTATATGCAAATCAGTCTGACCCTGTGCCTCATGGGAACAGTCCAGCCCGAACTGCCAAGCCATGTCTTCCCTGGACCGGAAACAAGTTTCCAAGGACCGGTTTCCGGCATTCCAGCTGTCTTCTTCCCAGCTTGCTTGAATCCAGTGGCAAAGTGAGCAAGGGACTCACGTCTGAGCATACTCTGCCACATGTATGGTGGCCAAAAGCGGTACAAAAGGGGGTGGTAATGGACAGATCACCTGAATCAATCAAACACTCACACCCAGTCAAAAGATCTGGGTTTGATCCATCACCATTCTTTAGCCCACTCTGCCACCCCAGTTCAGACATGGCTATATGCAAATCAGTCTGACCCTGTGCCTCATGGGAACAGTCCAGCCTGAACTGCCAAGCTATGTCTTCTCTGGACCGGAAACAAGCTTCCAAGGACCGGTTTTTGGCATTCCAGCCGTCTTCAGCCTGGCTCCCTTGAATCCAGTGGCAAAGTGAGCAAGGGACTCACGTCTGAGCATACCCTGCCACACTTATGGTGGCCAAAAGCGGTACAAAAGGGGGTGGTAATGGACGGCGCATCTGAATCAATCAAACACTCACACCCAGTCAAAAGATCTGGGTTTGATCCATCACCATTCTTTAGCCCACTCTGCCACCCCCGTTGAGACATGGCTATATGCAAATCAGTCTGACCCTGTGCCTCATGGGAACAGTCCAGCCCGAACTGCCAAGCCATGTCTTCCCTGAACCGGAAACAAGCTTCCAAGGACCGGTTTCTGGCATTCCAGCCGTCTTCAGCCCGGCTTGCTTGAATCCAGTGGCAAAGTGAGCAAGGGACTCACGTCTGAGCATACCCTGCCACACTTATGGTGGCCAAAAGCGGTACAAAAGGGGGTGGTAATGGACGGAGCATCTGAATCAATCAAACACTCACACCCAGTCAAAAGATCTGGGTTTCATCCATCACCGTTCTTTAGCCCACTCTGCCACCCCAGTTCAGACATAGCTATATGCAAATCAGTCTGACCCTGTGCATCATGGGAACAGTCCAGCCTGAACTGCCAAGCCATGTCTTCCCTGGACCGGAAACAAGCTTTAAAGGACCGGTTTCTGGCATTCCAGGCGTCTTCAGCCCGGCTTGCTTGAATCCAGTGGCAAAGTGAGCAAGGGACTCACGTCTGAGCATACCCTGCCACACTTATGGTGGCCAAAAGCGGTACAAAAGGGGTGGTAATGGACGGAGCATCTGAATCAATCAAACACTCACACCCAGTCAAAAGATCTGGGTTTAATCCATCACCGTTCCTAAGCCCACTCTGCCACCCCAGTTAAAGCATGGCAATATGCAAATCAGTCTGACCCTGTGCCTCATGGGAACAGTCCAGCCCGTTCTGCCAAGCCATGTCTTCCCTGGACCGGAAACAAGCTTCCAAGGACCGGTTTCTGGCATTCCAGCCATCTTCAGCCCGGCTTGCTTGAATCCAGTGGCAAAGTGAGCAAGGGACTCACGTCTGAGCATACCCTGCCACACTTATGGTGGCCAAAAGCGGTACAAAAGGGGGTGGTAATGGACGGAGCATCTGAATCAATCAAACACTCTCACCCAGTCAAAAGATCTGGGTTTGATCCATCACCATTCTTTAACCCACCCTGCCACCCCAGTTCAGACATGGCTATATGCAAATCAGTCTGACCCTGTGCCTCATTGGAACAGTCCAGCCCGAACTGCCAAGCTATGTCTTCTCTGGACCGGAAACAAGCTTCCAAGGACCGGTTTTTGGCATTCCAGCCGTCTTCAGCCTGGCTTCCTTGAATCCAGTGGCAAAGTGAGCAAGGGACTCACGTCTGAGCATACCCTGCCACACTTATGGTGGCCAAAAGCGGTACAAAAGGGGGTAGTAATGGACGGCGCATCTGAATCAATCAAACACTCACACCCAGTCAAAAGATGTGGGTTTGATCCATCACCGTTCTTTAGCCCACTGTGCCACCCCAGTTCAGACATGGCTATATGCAAATCAGTCTGACCCTGTGCCTCATGGGAACAGTCCAGCCCGAACTGCCAAGCCATGTCTTCCCTGGACCGGAAACAAGCTTCCAAGGACCGGTTTCTGGCAATGCAGCCGTCTTCAGCCCGGCTTGCTTGAATCCAGTGGCAAAGTGAGCAAGGGACTCACGTCTGAGCAAACCCTGCCACACTTATGGTGGCCAAAAGCTGTACAAAAGGGGGTGGTAATGGATGGAGCATCTGAATCAATCAAACACTCACACCCAGTCAAAAGGTCTGGGTTTGATCCATCATCGTTCTTTAGCCCACTCTGCCACCCCAGTTCAGACATGGCTATATGCAAATCAGTCTGATCCTGTGCCTCATGGGAACAGTCCAGCCCGAACTGCCAAGCCATGTCTTCCCTGGACCGGAAACAAGCTTCCAAGGACCGGTTTCTGGCATTCCAGCCGTCTTCAGCCCGGCTTGCTTGAATCCAGTGGCAAAGTGAGCAAGGGACTCATGCCTGAGCATACCCTGCCACACATATGGTGGCCAAAAGCGGTACAAAAAGAGGTGGTAATGGACGGAGCATCTGAATCAATCAAACACTCACACCCAGTCAAAAGATCTGGGTTTGATCCATTACCGTTCTTTAGCCCACTCTGCCACCCCAGTTCAGACATGGCTATATGCAAATCAGTCTGACCCTGTGCCTCATGGGAACAGTCCAGCCCGAACTGCCAAGCCATGTCTTCCCTGGACCAGAAACAAGCTTCAAAGGACCAGTTTCTGGCATTCCAGCCGTCTTCAGCCCGGCTTCCTTGAATCCAGTGGCAAAGTGAGCAAGGGACTCACGTCTGAGCATCCCCTGCCACACTTATGGTGGCCAAAAGCGGTACAAAAGGGGGTGGTAATGGACGGAGCATCTGAATCAATCAAACACTCACACCCAGTCAAAAGATCTGGGTTTAATCCATCACTGTTCTTTAGCCTCCTCTGCCACCCCAGTTCAGACATGGCTATATGGAAATCAGTTTGACCCTGTGCCTCATGGGAACAGTCCAGCCCGAACTGCCAAGCCATGTCTTCCCTGGACCGGAAACAAGTTTCCAAGGACCGGTTTCTGGCATTCCAGCCTTCTTCAGCCCGGCTTGCTTGAATCCAGTGGCAAAGTGAACAAGGGACTCAGGTCTGAGCATACCCTGCCACACTTATGGTGGCCAAAAGCGGTACAAAAGGGGGTGGTAATGGACGGAGCATCTGAATCAATCAAACACTCACACCCAGTCAAAAGATCTGGGTTTGATCCATCACCGTTCTTTAGCCCACTCTGCCACCCCAGTTCAGACATGGCTATATGCAAATCAGTCTGACCCTGTGCCTCATGGGAACAGTCCAGCCCGAACTGCCAAGCCATGTCTTCCCTGGACCGGAAACAAGCTTCCAAGGACCGGTTTCTGGCATTCTAGCCGTCTTCAGCCCGTCTTGCTTGAATCCAGTGGCAAAGTGAGCAAGGGACTCACGTCTGAGTATACCCTGCCACACTTATGGTGGCCAAAAGTGGTACAAATGGGGGTGGTAATGGACGGAGCATCTGAATCAATCAAACACTCACACCCAGTCAAAAGATCTGGGTTTGATCCATCACCGTTCTTTAGCCCACTCTGCCACCCCAGTTCAGACATGACTATATGCAAATCAGTCTGACCCTGTGCCTCATGGGAACAGTCCAGCCCGAACTGCCAAGCCATGTCTTCCCTGGACCGGAAACAAGCTTCCAAGGACCGGTTTCTGGCATTCTAGCCGTCTTCAGCCCGTCTTGCTTGAATCCAGTGGCAAAGTGAGCAAGGGACTCACGTCTGAGTATACCCTGCCACACTTATGGTGGCCAAAAGTGGTACAAATGGGGGTGGTAATGGACGGAGCATCTGAATCAATCAAACACTCACACCCAGTCAAAAGATCTGGGTTTGATCCATCACCGTTCTTTAGCCCACTCTGCCACCCCAGTTCAGACATGGCTATATGCAAATCAGTCTGACCCTGTGCCTCATGGGAACAGTCCAGCCCGAACTGCCAAGCCATGAATTCCCTGAACCGGAAACAAGCTTCCAAGGACCGGTTTCTGGCATTCCAGCCGTCTTCAGCCCGGCTTGCTTGAATCCAGTGGCAAAGTGAGCAAGGGACTCACGTTTGAGCATACCCTGCCACACATATGGTGGCAAAAAGCGGTACAAAAGGGGGTGGTAAGAGACGGAGCATCTGAATCAATCAAACACTCACACCCAGTCAAAAGATCTGGGTTTGATCCATCACCGTTCTTTAGCCCACTCTGCCACCCCAGTTCAGACATGGCTATATGCAAATCAGTCTGACCCTCTGCCTCATGGGACCAGTCCAGCCCGAACTGCCAAGCCATGTCTTCCCTGGACTGGAAACAAGCTTCAAAGGACCGGTTTCTGGCATTCCAGCCGTCTTCAGCCCGGCTTGCTTGAATCCAGTGGCAAAGTGAGCAGGGGACTCACGTCTGAGCATACCCTGCCACACTTATGGTGGCCAAAAGTGGTACAAAAGGAGGTGGTAATGGACGGAGCATCTGAATCAATCAAACACTCACACCCAGTCAAAAGATCTGGGTTTAATCCATTACCGTTCTTTAGCCCACTCTGCCACCCCAGTTCAGACATGGCTATATGCAAATCAGTCTGACCCTGTGCCTCATGGGAACAGTCCAGCCCGAACTGCCAAGCCATGTCTTCCCTAGACCGGAAACAAGCTTCCAAGGACCGGTTTCTGGCATTCTAGCCGTCTTCAGCCCATCTTGCTTGAATCCAGTGGCAAAGTGAGCAAGGGACTCACGTCTGAGCATACCCTGCCACACTTATGGTGGCCAAAAGTGGTACAAATGGGGGTGGTAATGGACGGAGCATCTGAATCAATCAAACACTCACACCAAGTCAAAAGATCTGGGTTTGATAAATCACCGTTCTTTAGCCCACTCTGCCACCCCAGTTCCGACATGGCTATATGCAAATCAGTCTGACCCTCTGCCTCATGGGACCAGTCCAGCCCGAACTGCCAAGCCATGTCTTCCCTGGACCGGAAACAAGCTTCAAAGGACCGGTTTCTGGCATTACAGCCGTCTTCAGCCCGGTTTGCTTGAATCCAGTGGCAAAGTGAGCAGGGGACTCACGTCTGAGCATACCCTGCCACACTTATGGTGGCCAAAAGTGGTACAAATGGGGGTGGTAATGGACGGAGCATCTGAATCAATCAAACACTCACACCCAGTCAAAAGATCTGGGTTTGATCCATCACCGCTCTTTAGCCCACTCTGCCACCCCAGTTCAGACATGGCTATATGCAAATCAGTCTGACCCTGTGCCTCATGGGAACAGTCCAGCCCGAACTGTTATGTTATAAATGTTATGTTATGTTATAAAACATTTTATTACGCGCTCTGCTACTACAAAGTATCCTGGCGCGATATGTGAGCACTAAGCTGACCCAATCCAAGAAAAGAAAGAAACAGGGAACTGAATACTGAGATTAAAAAGATGGGTTTTTAGACCTTTCTAAATCCTGCTAATGTAGTTGAAGATCTCAGAAAAAATGGCAAGGCATTCCAGGCCCGTGCTGTTTGGACAGAAATTGACTGACCACCCAGTCTCGCAAACACTCACACCCAGTCAAAAGATCTGGGTTTGATCCATCACCGTTCTTTAGCCCACTCTGCCCCCCCAGTTCAGACATGGCTATATGCAAATCAGACTGACCCTCTGCCTCAAGGGACCAGTCCAGCCCGAACTGCCAAGCCATGTCTTCCCTGGACCGGAAACAAGCTTCAAAGGACCGGTTTCTGGCATTCCAGCCGTCTTCAGCCCGGCTTGCTTGAATCCAGTGGCAAAGTGAGCAGGGGACTCACGTCTGAGCATACCCTGCCACACATATGGTGGCCAAAAGCGGTACAAAAGGGGGTGGTAATGGACGGAGCATCCGAATCAATCAAACACTCACACCCAGTCAAAAAATCTGGGTTTGATCCATCGCCGTTCTTTAGCCCACTCTGCCACCCCAGTTCAGACATGGCTATATGCAAATCAGTCTGACCCTGTGCCTCATGGGAACAGTCCAGCCCGAACTGCCAAGCCATGTCTTCCCTGGACCGGAAACAAGCTTCCAAGGACCGGTTTCTGGCATTCCAGCCGTCTTCAGCCCGGCTTGCTTGAATCCAGTGGCAAAGCGAGCAAGGGACTCATGTCTGAGCATACCCTGCCACACATATGGTGGCCTAAAGCGGTACAAAAGGAGGTGGTAATGGACGGAGCATCTGAATCAATCAAACACTTACACCCAGTCAAAAGATCTGGGTTTGATCTATCACCGTTCTTTAGCCCACTCTGCCACCCCAGTTCAGACATGGCTATATGCAAATCAGTCTGACCCTGTGCCTCATGGGAACAGTCCAGCCCGAACTGCCAAGCCATGTCTTCCCTGGACCGGAAACAAGCTTCCAAGGACCGGTTTCTGGCATTCCAGCCTTCTTCAGCCCGGCTTGCTTGAATCCAGTGGCAAAGTGAGCAAGGGACTCACGTATGAGCATACCCTGCCACACTTATGGTGGCCAAAAGCGGTACAAAAGGGGGTGGTAATCGACAGAGCATCTGAATCAATCAAACACTCACACCCAGTCAAAAGATCTGGGTTTGATCCATCACCGTTCTTTAGCCCACTCTGCCACCCCAGTTCAGACATGGCTATATGCAAATCAGTCTGACCCTGTGCCTCATGGGAACAGTCCAGACCGAACTGCCAAGCCATGTCTTCCCTGGACCGGAAACAAGCTTCCAAGGACCGTTTTCTGGCATTCCAGCCGTCTTCAGCCCGGCTTGCTTGAATCCAGTGGCAAAGTGAGCAAGGGACTTACGTCTGAGCATACCCTGCCACACTTATGGTGGCCAAAAGCGGTACAAAAGGGGGTGGTAATGGACGGAGCATCTGAATCAATCAAACAATCACACCCAGTCAAAAGATCTGGGTTTGATCCATCACCGTTCTTTAGCCCACTCTGCCACCCCAGTTCAGACATGGCTATATGCAAATCAGTCTGACCCTGTGCCTCATGGGAACAGTCCAGCCCGAACTGTCAAGCCATGTCTTCCCTGGACCGGAAACAAGTTTCCAAGGACCGGTTTCCGGCATTCCAGCTGTCTTCTTCCCAGCTTGCTTGAATCCAGTGGCAAAGTGAGCAAGGGACTCACGTCTGAGCATACCCTGCCACACTTATGGTGGCCAAAAGCGGTACAAAAGGGGGTGGTAATGGACGGCGCATCTGAATCAATCAAACACTCACACCCAGTCAAAAGATCTGGGTTTGATCCATCACCATTCTTTAGCCCACTCTGCCACCCCAGTTCAGACATGGCTATATGCAAATCAGTCTGACCCTGTGCCTCATGGGAACAGTCCAGCCCGAACTGCCAAGCCATGTCTTCCCTGAACCGGAAACAAGCTTCAAAGGACCGGTTTCTGGCATTCCAGGCGTCTTCAGCCCGGCTTGCTTGAATCAAGTGGCAAAGTGAGCAAGGGACTCATGTCTGAGCATACCCTGCCACACTTATGGTGGCCAAAAGCGGTACAAAAGGGGGTGGTAATGGACGGAGCATCTGAATCAATCAAACACTCACACCCAGTCAAAAGATCTGGGTTTCATCCATCACCGTTCTTTAGCCCACTCTGCCACCCCAGTTCAGACATAGCTATATGCAAATCAGTCTGACCCTGTGCATCATGGGAACAGTCCAGCCTGAACTGCCAAGCCATGTCTTCCCTGGACCGGAAACAAGCTTCAAAGGACCGGTTTCTGGCATTCCAGGCGTCTTCAGCCCGGCTTGCTTGAATCCAGTGGCAAAGTGAGCAAGGGACTCACGTCTGAGCATACCCTGCCACACTTATGGTGGCCAAAAGCGGTACAAAAGGGGGTGGTAATGGACGGAGCATATGAATCAATCAAACACTCACACCCAGTCAAAAGATCTGGGTTTAATCCATCACCGTTCCTAAGCCCACTCTGCCACCCCAGTTAAAGCATGGCAATATGCAAATCAGTCTGACCCTGTGCCTCATGGGAACAGTCCAGCCCGTTCTGCCAAGCCATGTCTTCCCTGGACCGGAAACAAGCTTCCAAGGACCTGTTTCTGGCATTCCAGTCGTCTTCAGCCCGGCTTGCTTGAATCCAGTGGCAAAGTGAGCAAGGGACTCACGTCTGAGCATACCCTGCCACACTTATGGTGGCCAAAAGCGGTACAAAAGGGGGTGGTAATGGACGGAGCATCTGAATCAATCAAACACTCACACCCAGTCAAAAGATCTGGGTTTGATCCATCACCATTCTTTAACCCACCCTGCCACCCCAGTTCAGACATGGCTATATGCAAATCAGTCTGACCCTGTGCCTCATTGGAACAGTCCAGCCCGAACTGCCAAGCTATGTCTTCTCTGGGCCGGAAACAAGCTTCCAAGGACCGGTTTTTGGCATTCCAGCCGTCTTCAGCCTGGCTTCCTTGAATCCAGTGGCAAAGTGAGCAAGGGACTCACGTCTGAGCATACCCTGCCACACTTATGGTGGCCAAAAGCGGTACAAAAGGGGGTAGTAATGGACGGCGCATCTGAATCAATCAAACACTCACACCCAGTCAAAAGATGTGGGTTTGATCCATCACCGTTCTTTAGCCCACTGTGCCACCCCAGTTCAGACATGGCTATATGCAAATCAGTCTGACCCTGTGCCTCATGGGAACAGTCCAGCCCGAACTGCCAAGCCATGTCTTCCCTGGACCGGAAACAAGCTTCCAAGGACCGGTTTCTGGCATTCTAGCCGTCTTCAGCCCGTCTTGCTTGAATCCAGTGGCAAAGTGAGCAAGGGACTCACGTCTGAGTATACCCTGCCACACTTATGGTGGCCAAAAGTGGTACAAATGGGGGTGGTAATGGACGGAGCATCTGAATCAATCAAACACTCACACCCAGTCAAAAGATCTGGGTTTGATCCATCACCGTTCTTTAGCCCACTCTGCCACCCCAGTTCAGACATGGCTATATGCAAATCAGTCTGACCCTGTGCCTCATGGGAACAGTCCAGCCCGAACTGCCAAGCCATGTCTTCCCTGGACCGGAAACAAGCTTCCAAGGACCGGTTTCTGGCATTCTAGCCGTCTTCAGCCCGTCTTGCTTGAATCCAGTGGCAAAGTGAGCAAGGGACTCACGTCTGAGTATACCCTGCCACACTTATGGTGGCCAAAGGTGGTACAAATGGGGGTGGTAATGGACGGAGCATCTGAATCAATCAAACACTCACACCCAGTCAAAAGATCTGGGTTTGATCCATCACCGTTCTTTAGCCCACTCTGCCACCCCAGTTCAGACATGGCTATATGCAAATCAGTCTGACCCTCTGCCTCATGGGACCAGTCCAGCCCGAACTGCCAAGCCATGTCTTCCCTGGACTGGAATGGAAACAAGCTTCAAAGGACCGGTTTCTGGCATTCCAGCCGTCTTCAGCCCGGCTTGCTTGAATCCAGTGGCAAAGTGAGCAGGGGACTCACGTCTGAGCATACCCTGCCACACTTATGGTGGCCAAAAGTGGTACAAAAGGAGGTGGTAATGACGGAGCATCTGAATCAATCAAACACTCACACCCAGTCAAAAGATCTGGGTTTAATCCATTACCGTTCTTTAGCCCACTCTGCCACCCCAGTTCAGACATGGCTATATGCAAATCAGTCTGACCCTGTGCCTCATGGGAACAGTCCAGCCCGAACTGCCAAGCCATGTCTTTCCTAGACCAGAAACAAGCTTCCAAGGACCGGTTTCTGGCATTCTAGCCGTCTTCAGCCCATCTTGCTTGAATCCAGTGGCAAAGTGAGCAAGGGACTCACGTCTGAGCATACCCTGCCACACTTATGGTGGCCAAAAGTGGTACAAATGGGGGTGGTAATGGACGGAGCATCTGAATCAATCAAACACTCACACCAAGTCAAAAGATCTGGGTTTGATAAATCACCGTTCTTTAGCCCACTCTGCCACCCCAGTTCCGACATGGCTATATGCAAATCAGTCTGACCCTCTGCCTCATGGGACCAGTCCAGCCCGAACTGCCAAGCCATGTCTTCCCTGGACCGGAAACAAGCTTCAAAGGACCGGTTTCTGGCATTACAGCCGTCTTCAGCCCGGTTTGCTTGAATCCAGTGGCAAAGTGAGCAGGGGACTCACGTCTGAGCATACCCTGCCACACTTATGGTGGCCAAAAGTGGTACAAATGGGGGTGGTAATGGACGGAGCATCTGAATCAATCAAACACTCACACCCAGTCAAAAGATCTGGGTTTGATCCATCACCGCTCTTTAGCCCACTCTGCCACCCCAGTTCAGACATGGCTATATGCAAATCAGTCTGACCCTGTGCCTCATGGGAACAGTCCAGCCCGAACTGTTATGTTATAAATGTTATGTTATGTTATGTTATAAAACATTTTATTACGCGCTCTGCTACTACAAAGTATCCTGGCGCGATATGTGAGCACTAAGCTTACCCAATCCAAAAAAAGAAAGAAACAGGGAACTGAATACTGAGATTAAAAAGATGGGTTTTTAGACCTTTCTAAATCCTGCTAATGTAGTTGAAGATCTCAGAAAAAATGGCAAGGCATTCCAGGCCCGTGCTGTTTGGACAGAAATTGACTGACCACCCAGTCTCGCAAACACTCACACCCAGTCAAAAGATCTGGGTTTGATCCATCACCGTTCTTTAGCCCACTCTGCCCCCCCAGTTCAGACATGGCTATATGCAAATCAGACTGACCCTGTGCCTCAAGGGACCAGTCCAGCCCGAACTGCCAAGCCATGTCTTCCCTGGACCGGAAACAAGCTTCAAAGGACCGGTTTCTGGCATTCCAGCCGTCTTCAGCCCGGTTTGCTTGAATCCAGTGGCAAAGTGAGCAGGGAACTCACGTCTGAGCATACCCTGCCACACTTATGGTGGCCAAAAGTGGTACAAATGGGGGTGGTAATGGACGGAGCATCTGAATCAATCAAACACTCACACCCAGTCAAAAGATCTGGGTTTGATCCATCACCGCTCTTTAGCCCACTCTGCCACCCCAGTTCAGACATGGCTATATGCAAATCAGTCTGACCCTGTGCCTCATGGGAACAGTCCAGCCCGAACTGTTATGTTATAAATGTTATGTTATGTTATGTTATAAAACATTTTATTACGCGCTCTGCTACTACAAAGTATCCTGGCGCGATATGTGAGCACTAAGCTGACCCAATCCAAGAAAAGAAAGAAACAGGGAACTGAATACTGAGATTAAAAAGATGGGTTTTTAGACCTTTCTAAATCCTGCTAATGTAGTTGAAGATCTCAGAAAAAATTTCAAGGCATTCCAGGCCCGTGCTGTTTGGACAGAAATTGACTGACCACCCAGTCTCGCAAACACTCACACCCAGTCAAAAGATCTGGGTTTGATCCATCACCGTTCTTTAGCCCACTCTGCCCCCCCAGTTCAGACATGGCTATATGCAAATCAGTCTGACCCTGTGCCTCATGGGAACAGTCCAGCCCGAACTGCCAAGCCATGAATTCCCTGAACCGGAAACAAGCTTCCAAGGACCGGTTTCTGGCATTCCAGCCGTCTTCAGCCCGGCTTGCTTGAATCCAGTGGCAAAGTGAGCAAGGGACTCACGTTTGAGCATACCCTGCCACACATATGGTGGCCAAAAGCGGTACAAAAGGGGGTGGTAAGAGACGGAGCATCTGAATCAATCAAACACTCACACCCAGTCAAAAGATCTGGGTTTGATCCATCACCGTTCTTTAGCCCACTCTGCCACCCCAGTTCAGACATGGCTATATGCAAATCAGTCTGACCCTCTGCCTCATGGGACCAGTCCAGCCCGAACTGCCAAGCCATGTCTTCCCTGGACTGGAATGGAAACAAGCTTCAAAGGACCGGTTTCTGGCATTCCAGCCGTCTTCAGCCCGGCTTGCTTGAATCCAGTGGCAAAGTGAGTAGGGGACTCATGTCTGAGCATACCCTGCCACACTTATGGTGGCCAAAAGTGGTACAAAAGGAGGTGGTAATGACGGAGCATCTGAATCAATCAAACACTCACACCCAGTCAAAAGATCTGGGTTTAATCCATTACCGTTCTTTAGCCCACTCTGCCACCCCAGTTCAGACATGGCTATATGCAAATCAGTCTGACCCTGTGCCTCATGGGAACAGTCCAGCCCGAACTGCCAAGCCATGTCTTCCCTAGACCGGAAACAAGCTTCCAAGGACCGGTTTCTGGCATTCTAGCCGTCTTCAGCCCATCTTGCTTGAATCCAGTGGCAAAGTGAGCAAGGGACTCACGTCTGAGCATACCCTGCCACACTTATGGTGGCCAAAAGTGGTACAAATGGGGGTGGTAATGGACGGAGCATCTGAATCAATCAAACACTCACACCAAGTCAAAAGATCTGGGTTTGATAAATCACCGTTCTTTAGCCCACTCTGCCACCCCAGTTCCGACATGGCTATATGCAAATCAGTCTGACCCTCTGCCTCATGGGACCAGTCCAGCCCGAACTGCCAAGCCATGTCTTCCCTGGACCGGAAACAAGCTTCAAAGGACCGGTTTCTGGCATTACAGCCGTCTTCAGCCCGGTTTGCTTGAATCCAGTGGCAAAGTGAGCAGGGGACTCACGTCTGAGCATACCCTGCCACACTTATGGTGGCCAAAAGTGGTACAAATGGGGGTGGTAATGGACGGAGCATCTGAATCAATCAAACACTCACACCCAGTCAAAAGATCTGGGTTTGATCCATCACCGCTCTTTAGCCCACTCTGCCACCCCAGTTCAGACATGGCTATATGCAAATCAGTCTGACCCTGTGCCTCATGGGAACAGTCCAGCCCGAACTGTTATGTTATAAATGTTATGTTATGTTATGTTATAAAACATTTTATTACGCGCTCTGCTACTACAAAGTATCCTGGCGCGATATGTGAGCACTAAGCTGACCCAATCCAAGAAAAGAAAGAAACAGGGAACTGAATACTGAGATTAAAAAGATGGGTTTTTAGACCTTTCTAAATCCTGCTAATGTAGTTGAAGATCTCAGAAAAAATGGCAAGGCATTCCAGGCCCGTGCTGTTTGGACAGAAATTGACTGACCACCCAGTCTCGCAAACACTCACACCCAGTCAAAAGATCTGGGTTTGATCCATCACCGTTCTTTAGCCCACTCTGCCCCCCCAGTTCAGACATGGCTATATGCAAATCAGACTGACCCTCTGCCTCAAGGGACCAGTCCAGCCCGAACTGCCAAGCCATGTCTTCCCTGGACCGGAAACAAGCTTCAAAGGACCGGTTTCTGGCATTCCAGCCGTCTTCAGCCCGGCTTGCTTGAATCCAGTGGCAAAGTGAGCAGGGGACTCACGTCTGAGCATACCCTGCCACACATATGGTGGCCAAAAGCGGTACAAAAGGGGGTGGTAATGGACGGAGCATCTGAATCAATCAAACACTCACACCCAGTCAAAAGATCTGGGTTTGATCCATCGCCGTTCTTTAGCCCACTCTGCCACCCCAGTTCAGACATGGCTATATGCAAATCAGTCTGACCCTGTGCCTCATGGGAACAGTCCAGCCCGAACTGCCAAGCCATGTCTTCCCTGGACCGGAAACAAGCTTCCAAGGACCGGTTTCTGGCATTCCAGCCGTCTTCAGCCCGGCTTGCTTGAATCCAGTGGCAAAGCGAGCAAGGGACTCATGTCTGAGCATACCCTGCCACACATATGGTGGCCTAAAGCGGTACAAAAGGAGGTGGTAATGGACGGAGCATCTGAATCAATCAAACACTCACACCCAGTCAAAAGATCTGGGTTTGATCTATCACCGTTCTTTAGCCCACTCTGCCACCCCAGTTCAGACATGGCTATATGCAAATCAGTCTGACCCTGTGCCTCATGGGAACAGTCCAGCCCGAACTGCCAAGCCATGTCTTCCCTGGACCGGAAACAAGCTTCCAAGGACCGGTTTCTGGCATTCCAGCCTTCTTCAGCCCGGCTTGCTTGAATCCAGTGGCAAAGTGAGCAAGGGACTCACGTCTGAGCATACCCTGCCACACTTATGGTGGCCAAAAGCGGTACAAAAGGGGGTGGTAATCGACAGAGCATCTGAATCAATCAAACACTCACACCCAGTCAAAAGATCTGGGTTTGATCCATCACCGTTCTTTAGCCCACTCTGCCACCCCAGTTCAGACATGGCTATATGCAAATCAGTCTGACCCTGTGCCTCATGGGAACAGTCCAGCCCGAACTGCCAAGCCATGTCTTCCCTGGACCGGAAACAAGCTTCAAAGGACCTGTTTCTGGCATTCCAGGCGTCTTCAGCCCGGCTTGCTTGAATCCAGTGGCAAAGTGAGCAAGGGACTCACGTCTGAGCATACCCTGCCACACTTATGGTGGCCAAAAGCGGTACAAAAGGGGGTGGTAATGGACGGAGCATCTGAATCAATCAAACACTCACACCCAGTCAAAAGATCTGGGTTTGATCCATCACCGTTCTTTAGCCCACTCTGCCACCCCAGTTCAGACATGGCTATATGCAAATCAGTCTGACCCTGTGCCTCATGGGAACAGTCCAGACCGAACTGCCAAGCCATGTCTTCCCTGGACCGGAAACAAGCTTCCAAGGACCGTTTTCTGGCATTCCAGCCGTCTTCAGCCCGGCTTGCTTGAATCCAGTGGCAAAGTGAGCAAGGGACTTACGTCTGAGCATACCCTGCCACACTTATGGTGGCCAAAAGCGGTACAAAAGGGGGTGGTAATGGACGGAGCATCTGAATCAATCAAACAATCACACCCAGTCAAAAGATCTGGGTTTGATCCATCACCGTTCTTTAGCCCACTCTGCCACCCCAGTTCAGACATGGCTATATGCAAATCAGTCTGACCCTGTGCCTCATGGGAACAGTCCAGCCCGAACTGTCAAGCCATGTCTTCCCTGGACCGGAAACAAGTTTCCAAGGACCGGTTTCCGGCATTCCAGCTGTCTTCTTCCCAGCTTGCTTGAATCCAGTGGCAAAGTGAGCAAGGGACTCACGTCTGAGCATACCCTGCCACACTTATGGTGGCCAAAAGCGGTACAAAAGGGGGTGGTAATGGACGGCGCATCTGAATCAATCAAACACTCACACCCAGTCAAAAGATCTGGGTTTGATCCATCACCATTCTTTAGCCCACTCTGCCACCCCAGTTCAGACATGGCTATATGCAAATCAGTCTGACCCTGTGCCTCATGGGAACAGTTCAGCCCGAACTGCCAAGCCATGTCTTCCCTGAAACGGAAACAAGCTTCCAAGGACCGGTTTCTGGCATTCCAGCCGTCTTCAGCCCGGCTTGCTTGAATCCAGTGGCAAAGTGAGCAAGGGACTCACGTCTGAGCATACCCTGCCACACTTATGGTGGCCAAAAGCGGTACAAAAGGGGGTGGTAATGGACGGAGCATCTGAATCAATCAAACACTCACACCCAGTCAAAAGATCTGGGTTTCATCCATCAACGTTCTTTAGCCCACTCTGCCACCCCAGTTCAGACATAGCTATATGCAAATCAGTCTGACCCTGTGCATCATGGGAACAGTCCAGCCTGAACTGCCAAGCCATGTCTTCCCTGGACCGGAAACAAGCTTCAAAGGACCGGTTTCTGGCATTCCAGGCGTCTTCAGCCCGGCTTGCTTGAATCCAGTGGCAAAGTGAGCAAGGGACTCACGTCTGAGCATACCCTGCCACACTTATGGTGGCCAAAAGCGGTACAAAAGGGGGTGGTAATGGACGGAGCATCTGAATCAATCAAACACTCACACCCAGTCAAAAGATCTGGGTTTAATCCATCACCGTTCCTAAGCCCACTCTGCCACCCCAGTTAAAGCATGGCAATATGCAAATCAGTCTGACCCTGTGCCTCATGGGAACAGTCCAGCCCGTTCTGCCAAGCCATGTCTTCCCTGGACCGGAAACAAGCTTCCAAGGACCGGTTTCTGGCATTCCAGCCGTCTTCAGCCCGGCTTGCTTGAATCCAGTGGCAAAGTGAGCAAGGGACTCACGTCCGAGCATACCCTGCCACACTTATGGTGGCCAAAAGCGGTACAAAAGGGGGTGGTAATGGACGGAGCATCTGAATCAATCAAACACTCACACCCAGTCAAAAGATCTGGGTTTGATCCATCACCATTCTTTAACCCACCCTGCCACCCCAGTTCAGACATGGCTATATGCAAATCAGTCTGACCCTGTGCCTCATTGGAACAGTCCAGCCCGAACTGCCAAGCTATGTCTTCTCTGGGCCGGAAACAAGCTTCCAAGGACCGGTTTTTGGCATTCCAGCCGTCTTCAGCCTGGCTTCCCTGAATCCAGTGGCAAAGTGAGCAAGGGACTCACGTCTGAGCATACCCTGCCACACTTATGGTGGCCAAAAGTGGTACAAAAGGGGGTAGTAATGGACGGCGCATCTGAATCAATCAAACACTCACACCCAGTCAAAAGATGTGGGTTTGATCCATCACCGTTCTTTAGCCCACTGTGCCACCCCAGTTCAGACATGGCTATATGCAAATCAGTCTGACCCTGTGCCTCATGGGAACAGTCCAGCCCGAACTGCCAAGCCATGTCTTCCCTGGACCGGAAACAAGCTTCCAAGGACCGGTTTCTGGCAATGCAGCCGTCTTCAGCCCGGCTTGCTTGAATCCAGTGGCAAAGTGAGCAAGGGACTCACGTCTGAGCAAACCCTGCCACACTTATGGTTGCCAAAAGCTGTACAAAAGGGGGTGGTAATGGATGGAGCATCTGAATCAATCAAACACTCACACCCAGTCAAAAGATCTGGGTTTGATCCATCATCGTTCTTTAGCCCACTCTGCCACCCCAGTTCAGACATGGCTATATGCAAATCAGTCTGATCCTGTGCCTCATGGGAACAGTCCAGCCCGAACTGCCAAGCCATGTCTTCCCTGGACCGGAAACAAGCTTCCAAGGACCGGTTTCTGGCATTCCAGCCGTCTTCAGCCCGGCTTGCTTGAATCCAGTGGCAAAGTGAGCAAGGGACTCATGCCTGAGCATACCCTGCCACACATATGGTGGCCAAAAGCGGTACAAAAGGAGGTGGTAATGGACGGAGCATCTGAATCAATCAAACACTCACACCCAGTCAAAAGATCTGGGTTTGATCCATTACCGTTCTTTAGCCCACTCTGCCACCCCAGTTCAGACATGGCTATATGCAAATCAGTCTGACCCTGTGCCTCATGGGAACAGTCCAGCCCGAACTGCCAAGCCATGTCTTCCCTGGACCAGAAACAAGCTTCAAAGGACCAGTTTCTGGCATTCCAGTCGTCTTCAGCCCGGCTTCCTTGAATCCAGTGGCAAAGTGAGCAAGGGACTCACGTCTGAGCATCCCCTGCCACACTTACGGTGGCCAAAAGCGGTACAAAAGGGGGTGGTAATGGACGGAGCATCTGAATCAATCAAACACTCACACCCAGTCAAAAGATCTGGGTTTAATCCATCACTGTTCTTTAGCCTCCTCTGCCACCCCAGTTCAGACATGGCTATATGCAAATCAGTTTGACCCTGTGCCTCATGGGAACAGTCCAGCCCGAACTGCCAAGCCATGTCTTCCCTGGACCGGAAACAAGTTTCCAAGGACCGGTTTCTGGCATTCTAGCCGTCTTCAGCCCGTCTTGCTTGAATCCAGTGGCAAAGTGAACAAGGGACTCAGGTCTGAGCATACCCTGCCACACTTATGGTGGCCAAAAGCGGTACAAAAGGGGGTGGTAATGGACGGAGCATCTGAATCAATCAAACACTCACACCCAGTCAAAAGATCTGGGTTTGATCCATCACCGTTCTTTAGCCCACTCTGCCACCCCAGTTCAGACATGGCTATATGCAAATCAGTCTGACCCTGTGCCTCATGGGAACAGTCCAGCCCGAACTGCCAAGCCATGTATTCCCTGAACCGGAAACAAGCTTCCAAGGACCGGTTTCTGGCATTCCAGCCGTCTTCAGCCCGGCTTGCTTGAATCCAGTGGCAAAGTGAGCAAGGGACTCACGTCTGAGCATACCCTGCCACACATATGGTGGCCAAAAGCGGTACAAAAGGGGGTGGTAAGAGACGGAGCATCTGAATCAATCAAACACTCACACCCAGTCAAAAGATATGGGTTTGATCCATCACCGTTCTTTAGCCCACTCTCCCACCCCAGTTCAGACATGGCTATATGCAAATCAGTCTGACCCTCTGCCTCATGGGACCAGTCCAGCCCGAACTGCCAAGCCATGTCTTCCCTGGACTGGAAACAAGCTTCAAAGGACCGGTTTCTGGCATTCCAGCCATCTTCAGCCCGGCTTGCTTGAATCCAGTGGCAAAGTGAGCAGGGGACTCACGTCTGAGCATACCCTGCCACACTTATGGTGGCCAAAAGCGGTACAAAAGGGGGTGGTAATCGACGGAGCATCTGAATCAATCAAACACTCACACCCAGTCAAAAGATCTGGGTTTGATAAATCACCGTTCTTTAGCCCACTCTGCCACCCCAGTCCAGACATGGCTATATGCAAATCAGTCTGACCCTGTGCCTCATGGGAACAGTCCAGCCCGAACTGCCAAGCCATGTCTTCCCTGGACCGGAAACAAGCTTCAAAGGACCGGTTTCTGGCATTCCAGGCGTCTTCAGCCTGGCTTGCTTGAATCCAGTGGCAAAGTGAGCAAGGGACTCACGTCTGAGCATACCCTGCCACACTTATGGTGGCCAAAAGCGGTACAAAAGGGGGTGGTAATGGACGGAGCATCTGAATCAATCAAACACTCACACCCAGTCAAAAGATCTGGGTTTAATCCATCACCGTTCCTAAGCCCACTCTGCCACCCCAGTTCAGTCATGGCAATATGCAAATCAGTCTGACCCTGTGCCTCATGGGAACAGTCCAGCCCGTTCTGCTAAGCCATGTCTTCCCTGGACCGGAAACAAGCTTCCAAGGACCGGTTTCTGGCATTCCAGCCGTCTTCAGCCCGGCTTGCTTGAATCCAGTGGCAAAGTGAACAAGAGACTCAGGTCTGAGCATACCCTGCCACACTTATGGTGGCCAAAAGCGGTACAAAAGGAGGTGGTAGTGGACGGAGCATCTGAATCAATCAAACACTCACACCCAGTCAAAAGATCTGGGTTTGATCCATCACCGTTCTTTAGCCCACTCTGCCACCCCAGTTCAGACATGGCTATATGCAAATCAGTCTGACCCTGTGCCTCATGGGAACAGTCCAGACCGAACTGCCAAGCCATGTCTTCCCTGGACCGGAAACAAGCTTCCAAGGACCGTTTTCTGGCATTCCAGCCGTCTTCAGCCCGGCTTGCTTGAATCCAGTGGCAAAGTGAGCAAGGGACTTACGTCTGAGCATACCCTGCCACACTTATGGTGGCCAAAAGCGGTACAAAAGGGGGTGGTAATGGACGGAGCATCTGAATCAATCAAACACTCACACCCAGTCAAAAGATCTGGGTTTGATCCATCACCGTTCTTTAGCCCACTCTGCCACCCCAGTTCAGACATGGCTATATGCAAATCAGTCTGACCCTGTGCCTCATGGGAACAGTCCAGCCCGAACTGCCAAGCCATGTCTTCCCTGGACCGGAAACAAGCTTCCAAGGACCGGTTTCCGGCATTCCAGCTGTCTTCTGCCCAGCTTGCTTAAATCCAGTGGCAAAGTGAGCAAGGGACTCACGTCTGAGCATACTCTGCCACACGTATGGTGGCCAAAAGCGGTACAAAAGGGGGTGGTAATGGACAGATCATCTGAATCAATCAAACACTCACACCCAGTCAAAAGATCTGGGTTTGATCCATCACCATTCTTTAGCCCACTCTGCCACCCCAGTTCAGACATGGCTATATGCAAATCAGTCTAACCCTGTGCCTCATGGGAACAGTCCAGCCCGAACTGCCAAGCTAAATCTCTGGACCGTAAACAAGCTTCCAAGGACCGATTTTTGGCATTCCAGCCGTCTTCAGCCTGGCTTCCTTGAATCCAGTGGCAAAGTGAGCAAGGGACTCACGTCTGAGCATACCCTGCCACACTTATGGTGGCCAAAAGCGGTACAAAAGGGGGTGGTAATGGACGGCGCATCTGAATCAATCAAACACTCACACCCAGTCAAAAGATCTGGGTTTGATCCATCACCGTTCTTTAGCCCACTCTGCCACCCCAGTTCAGACATGGCTATATGCAAATCAGTCTGACCCTGTGCCTCATGGGAACAGTCCAGCCCGAACTGCCAAGCCATGTCTTCCCTGGACCGGAAACAAGCTTCCAAGGACCGGTTTCTGGCATTCCAGCCGTCTTCAGCCCGGCTTGCTTGAATCCAGTGGCAAAGTGAGCAAGGGACTCACGTCTGAGCATACCGTGCCACACTTATGGTGGCCAAAAGCGGTACAAAAGGGGGTGGTAATGGACGGAGCATCTGAATCAATCAAACACTCACACCCAGTCAAAAGATCTGGGTTTGATCCATCACCGTTCTTTAGCCCACTCTGCCACCCCAGTTCAGACATGGCTATATGCAAATCAGTCTGACCCTGTGCCTCATGGGAACAGTCCAGCCCGAACTGCCAAGCCATGTCTTCCCTGGACCGGAAACAAGCTTCCAAGGACCGGTTTCTGGCAATCCAGCTGTCTTCAGCCCGGCTTGCTTGAATCCAGTGGCAAAGTGAGCAAGGGACTCACGTCTGAGCATCCCCTGCCACACTTATGGTGGCCAAAAGCGGTACAAAAGGGGGTGGTAATGGACTGAGCATCTGAATCAATCAAACACTCACACCCAGTCAAAAGATCTGGGTTTAATCCATCACCGTTCTTTAGCCCACTCTGCCACCCCAGTTCAGACATGGCTATATGCAAATCAGTTTGACCCTGTGCCTCATGGGAACAGTCCAGCACGAACTGCCAAGCCACGTCTTCCCTGGACCGGAAACAAGCTTCCAAGGACCGGTTTCTGGCATTCCAGCCTTCTTCAGCCCGGCTTGCTTGAATCCAGTGGCAAAGTGAACAAGGGACTCAGGTCTGAGCATACCCTGCCACACTTATGGTGGCCAAAAGTGGTACAAAAGGGGGTAGTAATGGAAGGAGCATCTGAATCAATCAAACACTCACACCCAGTCAAAAGATCTGGGCTTGATGGATCACCGTTCTTTAGCCCACTCTGACACCCCAGTTCAGACATATCTATATGCAAATAATTCTGACCCTGTGCCTCATGGGAACAGTCCAGCCCGAACTGCCAAGCCATGCCTTCCTTGGACCAGAAACAAGCTTCCAAGGACCGGTTTCTGGCATTCCAGCCATCTTCAGCCCGGCTTGCTTGAATCCAATGGCAAAGTGAGCAAGGGACTCACGTCTGAGCATACCCTGCCACACTTATGGTGGCCAAAAGCGGTACAAAAGGGGGTGGTAATTGATGGAGCATCTGAATGAATCAAACACTCACACCCAGTCAAAAGATCTGGGTTTGATCCATCACCGTTCTTTAGCCCACTCTGCCACCCCAGTTCAGACATGGCTATATGCAAATCAGTCTGATCCTGTGCCTCATGGGAACAGTCCAGCCCGAACTGCCAAGCCTTGTCTTCCCTGGACCGGAAACAAGCTTCCAAGGACCGGTTTCTGGCATTCCAGCCGTCTTCAGCCCGGCTTGCATGAATACAGTGGCAAAGTGAGCAAGGGACTCACGCCTGAGCATACCCTGCCACACATATGGTGGCCAAAAGAGGTACAAAAGGAGGTGGTATTGGACGGAGCATCTGAATCAATCAAACACTCACACCCAGTCAAAAGATCTGGGTTTGATCCATTACCGTTCCTTAGCCCACTCTGCCACCCCAGTTCAGAAATGGCTATATGCAAATCAGTCTGACCCTGTGCCTCATGGGAACAGTCCAGCCCGAACTGCCAAGCCATGTCTTCCCTGGACCGGAAACAAGCTTCAAAGGACCAGTTTCTGGCATTCCAGCCGTCTTCAGCCCGGCTTGCTTGAATCCAGTGGCAAAGTGAG
Source organism: Lissotriton vulgaris (assembly GCF_964263255.1). NCBI lineage: Eukaryota > Metazoa > Chordata > Amphibia > Caudata > Salamandridae > Lissotriton > Lissotriton vulgaris. Next base: position 1,444,830,145 of record NC_141691.1, read on the forward strand.
CAAGGGACTCACGTCTGAGCATCCCCTGCCACACTTATGGTGGCCAAAAGCGGTACAAAAGGGGGTGGTAATGGACTGAGCATCTGAATCAATCAAACACTCACACCCAGTCAAAAGATCTGGGTTTAATCCATCACCGTTCTTTAGCCTACTCTGCCACCCCAGTTCAGACATGGCTATATGCAAATCAGTTTGACCCTGTGCCTCATGGGAACAGTCCAGCACGAACTGCCAAGCCACGTCTTCCCTGGACCGGAAGCAAGCTTCCAAGGACCGGTTTCTGGCATTCCAGCCTTCTTCAGCCCGGCTTGCTTGAATCCAGTGGCAAAGTGAATAAGGGACTCAGGTCTGAGCATACCCTGCCACACTTATGGTGGCCAAAAGCGGTACAAAAGGGGGTGGTAATGGACGGAGCATCTGAATCAATCAAACACTCACACCCAGTCAAAAGATCTGGGTTTGATCCATCACCGTTCTTTAGCCCACTCTGCCACCCCAGTTCAGACATGGCTATATGCAAATCAGTCTGACCCTGTGCCTCATGGGAACAGCCCAGCCCGAACTGCCAAGCCATGTCTTCCCTGGACCGGAAACAAGCTTCCAAGGACCGGTTTCTGGCATTCTAGCCGTCTTCAGCCCGTCTTGCTTGAATCCAGTGGCAAAGTGAGCAAGGGACTCACGTCTGAGCATACCCTGCCACACTTATGGTGGCCAAAAGTGGTACAAATGGGGGTGGTAATGGACGGAGCATCTGAATCAATCAAACACTCACACCCAGTCAAAAGATCTGGGTTTGATCCATCACCGTTCTTTAGCCCACTCTGCCACCCCAGTTCAGACATGGCTATATGCAAATCAGTCTGACCCTCTGCCTCATGGGACCAGTCCAGCCCGAACTGCCAAGCCATGTCTTCCCTGGACCGGAAACAAGCTTCAAAGGACCGGTTTCTGGCATTCCAGCCGTCTTCAGCCCGGCTTGCTTGAATCCAGTGGTAAAGTGAGCAGCGGACTCACGTCTGAGCATACCCTGCCACACTTATGGTGGCCAAAAGTGGTACAATTGGGGGTGGTAATGGACGGAGCATCTGAATCAATCAAACACTCACACCCAGTCAAAAGATCTGGGTTTGATCCATCACCGCTCTTTAGCCCACTCTGCCACCCCAGTTCAGACATGGCTATATGCAAATCAGTCTGACCCTGTGCCTCATGGGAACAGTCCAGCCCGAACTGCCAAGCCATGTCTTCCCTGAACCGGAAACAAGCTTCCAAGGACCGGTTTCTGGCATTCCAGCCGTCTTCAGCCCGGCTTGCTTGAATCCAGTGGCAAAGTGAGCAAGGGACTCACGTCTGAGCATACCCTGCCACACATATGGTGGCCAAAAGCGGTAAAAAAGGGGGTGGTAACTAAGAGACGGAGCATCTGAATCAATCAAACACTCACACCCAGTCAAAAGATCTGGGTTTGATCCATCACCGTTCTTTAGCCCACTCTGCCACCCCAGTTCAGACATGGCTATATGCAAATCAGTCTGACCCTCTGCCTCATGGGAACAGTCCAGCCCGAACTGCCAAGCCATGTCTTCCCTGGACCGGAAACAAACTTCAAAGGACCGGTTTCTGGCATTCGAGCCGTCTTCAGCCCGGCTTGCTTGAATCCAGTGGCAAAGCGATCAAGGGACTCACGTCTGAGCATACCCTGCCACACATATGGTGGCCTAAAGCGGTACAAAAGGAGGTGGTAATGGACGGAGCATCTGAATAAATCAAACACTCACACCCAGTCAAAAGATCTGGGTTTGATCCATCACCATTCTTTAGCCCACTCTGCCACCCCAGTTCAGACATGGCTATATGCAAATCAGTCTGCCCTGTGCCTCATGGGAACAGTCCAGCCCGAACTGCCAAGCCATGTCTTCCCTGGACCAGAAACAAGCTTCCAAGGACCGGTTTCTGGCATTCCAGCCTTCTTCAGCCCGGCTTGCTTGAATCCAGTGGCAAAGTGAACAAGGGACTCAGGTCTGAGCATACCCTGCCACACTTATGGTGGCCAAAAGCGGTACAAAAGGGGGTGGTAATGGACGGAGCATCTGAATCAATCAAACACTCACACCCAGTCAAAAGATCTGGGTTTGATCCATCACCGTTCTTTAGCCCACTCTGCCACCCCAGTTCAGACATCGCCATATATAAATCAGTCTGACCCTGTGCCTCATGGGAACAGTCCAGCCTGAACTGCCAAGCCATGTCTTCCCTGGACCGGAAACAAGCTTCCAAGGACCGGTTTCTGGCATTCCAGCCGTCTTCAGCCCGGCTTGCTTGAATCCAGTGGCAAAGTGAGCAAGGGACTCACGTCTGAGCATACCCTGCCACACTTATGGTGGCTAAAAGCGGTAAAAAAGGGGGTGGTAATGGACGGAGCATCTGAATCAATCAAACACTCACACCCAGTCAAAAGATCTGGGTTTGATCCATCACCGTTCTTTAGCCCACTCTGCCACCCCAGTTCAGACATGGCTATATGCAAATCAGTCTGACCCTGTGCCTCATGGGAACAGTCCAGCCCGAACTGCCAAGCCATGTCTTCCCTGGATCGGAAACAAGCTTCCAAGGACCGGATTCTGGCATTCTAGCCGTCTTCAGCCCGGCTTGCTTGAATCCAGTGGCAAAGTGAGCAAGGGGCTCACGTCTGAGCATACCCTGCAACACTTATGGTGGCCAAAAGTGGTACAAATGGGGGTGGTAATGGACGGAGAATCTGAATCAATCAAACACTCACACCCAGTCAAAAGATCTGGGTTTGATCCATCACCGTTCTTTAGCCCACTCTGCCACCCCAGTTCAGACATGGCTATATGCAAATCAGTCTGACCCTGTGCCTCATGGGAACAGTCCAGCCCGAACTGCCAAGCCATGTCTTCCCTGGACCGGAAACAAGCTTTCAAGGATCGGTTTCTGACATTCCAGCCGTCTTCAGCCCGGCTTGCTTGAATCCAGTGGCAAAGTGAGCAAGGGACTCACGTCTGAGCATACCCTGCCACACATATGGTGGCCAAAAGTGGTACAAATGGGGGTGGTAATGGACGGAGCATCTGAATCAATCAAACACTCACACCCAGTCAAAAGATCTGGGTTTGATCCATCACCGTTCTTTAGCCCACTCTGCCACCCCAGTTCAGACATGGCTATATGCAAATCAGTCTGACCCTCTGCCTCATGGGACCAGTCCAGCCCGAACTGCCAAGCCATGTCTTCCCTGGACCGGAAACAAGCTTCAAAGGACCGGTTTCTGGCATTCCAGCCGTCTTCAGCCCGGCTTGCTTGAATCCAGTGGTAAAGTGAGCAGCGGACTCACGTCTGAGCATACCCTGCCACACTTATGGTGGCCAAAAGTGGTACAATTGGGGGTGGTAATGGACGGAGCATCTGAATCAATCAAACACTCACACCCAGTCAAAAGATCTGGGTTTGATCCATCACCGCTCTTTAGCCCACTCTGCCACCCCAGTTCAGACATGGCTATATGCAAATCAGTCTGACCCTGTGCCTCATGGGAACAGTCCAACCCGAACTGCCAAGCCATGTCTTCCCTGAACCGGAAACAAGCTTCCAAGGACCGGTTTCTGGCATTCCAGCCGTCTTCAGCCCGGCTTGCTTGAATCCAGTGGCAAAGTGAGCAAGGGACTCACGTCTGAGCATACCCTGCCACACATATGGTGGCCAAAAGCGGTAAAAAAGGGGGTGGTAACTAAGAGACGGAGCATCTGAATCAATCAAACACTCACACCCAGTCAAAAGATCTGGGTTTGATCCATCACCGTTCTTTAGCCCACTCTGCCACCCCAGTTCAGACATGGCTATATGCAAATCAGTCTGACCCTCTGCCTCATGGGAACAGTCCAGCCCGAACTGCCAAGCCATGTCTTCCCTGGACCGGAAACAAGCTTCAAAGGACCGGTTTCTGGCATTCCAGCCGTCTTCAGCCCGGCTTGCTTGAATCCAGTGGTAAAGTGAGCAGCGGACTCACGTCTGAGCATACCCTGCCACACTTATGGTGGCCAAAAGTGGTACAATTGGGGGTGGTAATGGACGGAGCATCTGAATCAATCAAACACTCACACCCAGTCAAAAGATCTGGGTTTGATCCATCACCGCTCTTTAGCCCACTCTGCCACCCCAGTTCAGACATGGCTATATGCAAATCAGTCTGACCCTGTGCCTCATGGGAACAGTCCAGCCCGAACTGCCAAGCCATGTCTTCCCTGAACCGGAAACAAGCTTCCAAGGACCGGTTTCTGGCATTCCAGCCGTCTTCAGCCCGGCTTGCTTGAATCCAGTGGCAAAGTGAGCAAGGGACTCACGTCTGAGCATACCCTGCCACACATATGGTGGCCAAAAGCGGTAAAAAAGGGGGTGGTAACTAAGAGACGGAGCATCTGAATCAATCAAACACTCACACCCAGTCAAAAGATCTGGGTTTGATCCATCACCGTTCTTTAGCCCACTCTGCCACCCCAGTTCAGACATGGCTATATGCAAATCAGTCTGACCCTCTGCCTCATGGGAACAGTCCAGCCCGAACTGCCAAGCCATGTCTTCCCTGGACCGGAAACAAACTTCAAAGGACCGGTTTCTGGCATTCGAGCCGTCTTCAGCCCGGCTTGCTTGAATCCAGTGGCAAAGCGATCAAGGGACTCACGTCTGAGCATACCCTGCCACACATATGGTGGCCTAAAGCGGTACAAAAGGAGGTGGTAATGGACGGAGCATCTGAATAAATCAAAAACTCACACCCAGTCAAAAGATCTGGGTTTGATCCATCACCATTCTTTAGCCCACTCTGCCACCCCAGTTCAGACATGGCTATATGCAAATCAGTCTGCCCTGTGCCTCATGGGAACAGTCCAGCCCGAACTGCCAAGCCATGTCTTCCCTGGACCAGAAACAAGCTTCCAAGGACCGGTTTCTGGCATTCCAGCCTTCTTCAGCCCGGCTTGCTTGAATCCAGTGGCAAAGTGAACAAGGGACTCAGGTCTGAGCATACCCTGCCACACTTATGGTGGCCAAAAGCGGTACAAAAGGGGGTGGTAATGGACGGAGCATCTGAATCAATCAAACACTCACACCCAGTCAAAAGATCTGGGTTTGATCCATCACCGTTCTTTAGCCCACTCTGCCACCCCAGTTCAGACATCGCCATATATAAATCAGTCTGACCCTGTGCCTCATGGGAACAGTCCAGCCTGAACTGCCAAGCCATGTCTTCCCTGGACCGGAAACAAGCTTCCAAGGACCGGTTTCTGGCATTCCAGCCGTCTTCAGCCCGGCTTGCTTGAATCCAGTGGCAAAGTGAGCAAGGGACTCACGTCTGAGCATACCCTGCCACACTTATGGTGGCTAAAAGCGGTACAAAAGGGGGTGGTAATGGACGGAGCATCTGAATCAATCAAACACTCACACCCAGTCAAAAGATCTGGGTTTGATCCATCACCGTTCTTTAGCCCACTCTGCCACCCCAGTTCAGACATGGCTATATGCAAATCAGTCTGACCCTGTGCCTCATGGGAACAGTCCAGCCCGAACTGCCAAGCCATGTCTTCCCTGGACCGGAAACAAGCTTCCAAGGACCGGATTCTGGCATTCTAGCCGTCTTCAGCCCGGCTTGCTTGAATCCAGTGGCAAAGTGAGCAAGGGGCTCACGTCTGAGCATACCCTGCAACACTTATGGTGGCCAAAAGTGGTACAAATGGGGGTGGTAATGGACGGAGCATCTGAATCAATCAAACACTCACACCCAGTCAAAAGATCTGGGTTTGATCCATCACCGTTCTTTAGCCCACTCTGCCACCCCAGTTCAGACATGGCTATATGCAAATGAGTCTGACCCTGTGCCTCATGGGAACAGTCCAGCCCGAACTGCCAAGCCATGTCTTCCCTGGACCGGAAACAAGCTTTCAAGGATCGGTTTCTGACATTCCAGCCGTCTTCAGCCCGGCTTGCTTGAATCCAGTGGCAAAGTGAGCAAGGGACTCACGTCTGAGCATACCCTGCCACACATATGGTGGCCAAAAGTGGTACAAAAGGGGGTGGTAATGGACGGAGCATCTGAATCAATCAAACACTCACACCCAGTCAAAAGATCTGGGTTTGATCCATCACCGTTCTTTAGCCCACTCTGCCACCCCAGTTCAGACATGGCTATATGCAAATCAGTCCGACCCTCTGCCTCATGGGAACAGTCCAGCCCGAACTGCCAAGCCATGTCTTCCCTGGACCGGAAACAAGCTTCCAAAGACCGGTTTCTGGCATTCCAGCCGTCTTCAGCCCGGCTTGCTTGAATCCAGTGGCAAAGTGAGCAAGGGACTCACGTCTGAGCATACCCTGCCACACTTATGGTGGCCAAAAGCGGTACAAAAGGGGGTGGTAATGGATGGAGCATCTGAATCAATCAAACACTCACACCTAGTCAAAAGATCTGGGTTTGATCCATCACCGTTCTTTAGCCCACTCTGCCACCCCAGTTCAGACAAGTCTATATGCAAATCAGTCTGACCCTGTACCTCATGGGAACAGTCCAGCCCGAACTGCCAAGCCATGTCTTCCCTGGACCGGAAACAAGCTTCCAAGGACTGGTTTCTGGCATTCCAGCCGTCTTCAGCCCGGCTTGCTTGAATCCAGTGGCAAAGTCAGCAAGGGGCTCACGTCTGAGCATACCCTGCCACACTTATGGTGGCCAAAAGCGGTACAAAAGGGGGTGGTAATGGATGGAGCATCTGAATCAATCAAACACTCACACCCAGTCTAAAGATTTGGGTTTGATCCATCACCGTTCTTTAGCCCACTCTGCCACCCCAGTTCAGACATGGCTATATGCAAATCAGTCTGACCCAGTGCCTCATGGGAACAGTCCAGCCCGAACTGCCAAGCCATGTCTTTCCTGGACCGGAAACAAGCTTCCAAGGACCGGTTTCTGGCATTCCAGCCGTCTTCAGCCCAGCTTGCTTGAATCCAGTGGCAAAGTGAGCAGGGGACTCACGTCTGAGCATACCCTGCCACACTTATGGTGGCCAAAAGAGGTACAAAAGGGGGTGGTAATGGACGGAGCATCTGAATCAATCAAACACTCACACCCAGTCAAAAGTTCTGGGTTTGATCCATCACCGTTCTTTAGCCCACTCTGCCACCCCAGTTCAGACATGGCCATATATAAATCAGTCTGACCCTGTGCCTCATGGGAACAGTCCAGCCCGAACTGCCAAGCCATGTCTTCCCTGGACCGGAAATAAGCTTCCAAGGACCGGTTTCTGGCATTCCAGCCGTCTTCAGCCCGGCTTGCTTGAATCCAGTGGCAAAGTGAGCAAGGGACTCACGTCTGAGCATACCCTGCCACACTTATGGTGGCTAAAAGCGGTACAAAAGGGGGTGGTAATGGACGGAGCATCTGAATCAATCAAACACTCACACCCAGTCAAAAGATCTGGGTTTGATACATCACCGTTCTTTAGCCCACGCTGCCACCCCAGTTCAGACATGGCTATATGCAAATCAGTCTGACCCTGTGCCTCATGGGAACAGTCCAGCCCGAACTGCCAAGCCATGTCTTCCCTGGACCCGAAACAAGCTTCTAAGGACCAGATTCTGGCATTCTAGCCGTCTTCAGCCCGGCTTGCTTGAATCCAGTGGCAAAGTGAGCGGGGGGCTCACGTCTGAGCATACCCTGCCACACTTATGGTGGCCAAAAGTGGTACAAATGGGGGTGGTAATGGACGGAGCATCTGAATCAATCAAACACTCACACCCAGTCAAAAGATCTGGGTTTGATCCATCACCGTTCTTTAGCCCACTCTGCCACCCCAGTTCAGACATGGCTATATGCAAATCAGTCCGACCCTCTGCCTCATGGGAACAGTCCAGCCCGAACTGACAAGCCATGTATCCCTGGACCGGAAACAAGCTTCCAAAGACCGGTTTCTGGCATTCCAGCCGTCTTCAGCCCGGCTTGCTTGAATCCAGTGGCAAAGTGAGCAAGGGACTCACGTCTGAGCATACCCTGCCACACTTATGGTGGCCAAAAGCGGTACAAAAGGGGGTGGTAATGGATGGAGCATCTGAATCAATCAAACACTCACACCCAGTCAAAAGAAAAGGGTTTGATCCATCACCGTTCTTTAGCCCACTCTGCCACCCCAGTTCAGACATGTCTATATGCAAATCAGTCTGACCCTGTACCTCATGGGAACAGTCCAGCCCAAACTGCCAAGCCATGTCTTCCCTGGACCGGAAACAAGCTTCCAAGGACTGGTTTCTGGCATTCCAGCCGTCTTCAGCCCGGCTTGCTTGAATCCAGTGGCAAAGTGAGCAAGGGGCTCACGTCTGAGCATACCCTGCCACACTTATGGTGGCCAAAAGCGGTACAAAAGGGGGTGGTAATGGATGGAGCATTTGAATCAATCAAACACTCACACCCAGTCTAAAGATCTGGGTTTGATCCATCACCGTTCTTTAGCCCACTCTGCCACCCCAGTTCAGACATGGCTATATGCAAATCAGTCTGACCCAGTGCCTCATGGGAACAGTCCAGCCCGAACTGCCAAGCCATGTCTTTCCTGGACCGGAAACAAGCTTCCAAGGACCAGTTTCTGGCATTCCAGCCGTCTTCAGCCCGGCTTGCTTGAATCCAGTGGCAAAGTGAGCAAGGGACTCACGTCTGAGCATACCCTGCCACACTTATGGTGGCCAAAAGCAGTACAAAAAGGGGTGGTAATGGACGGAGCATCTGAATCAATCAAACACTCACACGCAGTCAAAAGATCTGGGTTTGATCCATCACCGTTCTTTAGCCCACTCTGCCACCCCAGTTCAGACATGGCTATATGCAAATCAGTCTGACCTTGTGCCTCATGGGAACAGTCCAGCCCGAACTGCCAATCCATGTCTTCCCTGGACCGGAAACAAGCTTCCAAGGACCGGTTTCTGGCATTCCAGCCGTCTTCAGCCCGGCTTGCTTGAATCCAGTGGCAAAGCGAGCAAGGGACTCACGTCTGAGCATACCCTGCCACACTTATGGTGGCCAAAAGCGGTACAAAAGGGGGTGGTAATGGACGGAGCATCTGAATCAATCAAACACTCACACCCAGTCAAAAGTTCTGGGTTTGATCCATCACCGTTCTTTAGCCCACTCTGCCACCCCAGTTCAGACATGGCTATATGCAAATCAGTCTGACCCTGTGCCTCATGGGAACAGTCCAGCCCGAACTGCCAAGCCATGTCTTCCCTGGACCGGAAACAAGCTTCCAAGGACCGGTTTCTGGCATTCCAGCCTTCTTCAGCCCGGCTTGCTTGAATCCAGTGGCAAAGTGAACAAGGGACTCAGGTCTGAGCATACCCTGCCACACTTATGGTGGCCAAAAGCGGTACAAAAGGGGGTGGTAATGGACGGAGCATCTGAATCAATCAAACACTCACACCCAGTCAAAAGTTCTGGGTTTGATCCATCACCGTTCTTTAGCCCACTCTGCCACCCCAGTTCAGACATGGCCATATATAAATCAGTCTGACCCTGTGCCTCATGGGAACAGTCCAGCCCGAACTGCCAAGCCATGTCTTCCCTGGACCGGAAACAAGCTTCCAAGAACCGGTTTCTGTCATTCCAGCCGTCTTCAGCCCGGCTTGCTTGAATCCAGTGGCAAAGTGAGCAAGGGACTCACGTCTGAGCATACCCTGCCACACATATGGTGGCCAAAAGCGGTAAAAAAGGGGGTGGTAACTAAGAGACGGAGCATCTGAATCAATCAAACACTCACACCCAGTCAAAAGATCTGGGTTTGATCCATCACCGTTCTTTAGCCCACTCTGCCACCCCAGTTCAGACATGGCTATATGCAAATCAGTCTGACCCTCTGCCTCATGGGAACAGTCCAGCCCGAACTGCCAAGCCATGTCTTCCCTGGACCGGAAACAAACTTCAAAGGACCGGTTTCTGGCATTCGAGCCGTCTTCAGCCCGGCTTGCTTGAATCCAGTGGCAAAGCGATCAAGGGACTCACGTCTGAGCATACCCTGCCACACATATGGTGGCCTAAAGCGGTACAAAAGGAGGTGGTAATGGACGGAGCATCTGAATAAATCAAAAACTCACACCCAGTCAAAAGATCTGGGTTTGATCCATCACCATTCTTTAGCCCACTCTGCCACCCCAGTTCAGACATGGCTATATGCAAATCAGTCTGCCCTGTGCCTCATGGGAACAGTCCAGCCCGAACTGCCAAGCCATGTCTTCCCTGGACCAGAAACAAGCTTCCAAGGACCGGTTTCTGGCATTCCAGCCTTCTTCAGCCCGGCTTGCTTGAATCCAGTGGCAAAGTGAACAAGGGACTCAGGTCTGAGCATACCCTGCCACACTTATGGTGGCCAAAAGCGGTACAAAAGGGGGTGGTAATGGACGGAGCATCTGAATCAATCAAACACTCACACCCAGTCAAAAGATCTGGGTTTGATCCATCACCGTTCTTTAGCCCACTCTGCCACCCCAGTTCAGACATCGCCATATATAAATCAGTCTGACCCTGTGCCTCATGGGAACAGTCCAGCCTGAACTGCCAAGCCATGTCTTCCCTGGACCGGAAACAAGCTTCCAAGGACCGGTTTCTGGCATTCCAGCCGTCTTCAGCCCGGCTTGCTTGAATCCAGTGGCAAAGTGAGCAAGGGACTCACGTCTGAGCATACCCTGCCACACTTATGGTGGCTAAAAGCGGTACAAAAGGGGGTGGTAATGGACGGAGCATCTGAATCAATCAAACACTCACACCCAGTCAAAAGATCTGGGTTTGATCCATCACCGTTCTTTAGCCCACTCTGCCACCCCAGTTCAGACATGGCTATATGCAAATCAGTCTGACCCTGTGCCTCATGGGAACAGTCCAGCCCGAACTGCCAAGCCATGTCTTCCCTGGACCGGAAACAAGCTTCCAAGGACCGGATTCTGGCATTCTAGCCGTCTTCAGCCCGGCTTGCTTGAATCCAGTGGCAAAGTGAGCAAGGGGCTCACGTCTGAGCATACCCTGCAACACTTATGGTGGCCAAAAGTGGTACAAATGGGGGTGGTAATGGACGGAGCATCTGAATCAATCAAACACTCACACCCAGTCAAAAGATCTGGGTTTGATCCATCACCGTTCTTTAGCCCACTCTGCCACCCCAGTTCAGACATGGCTATATGCAAATGAGTCTGACCCTGTGCCTCATGGGAACAGTCCAGCCCGAACTGCCAAGCCATGTCTTCCCTGGACCGGAAACAAGCTTTCAAGGATCGGTTTCTGACATTCCAGCCGTCTTCAGCCCGGCTTGCTTGAATCCAGTGGCAAAGTGAGCAAGGGACTCACGTCTGAGCATACCCTGCCACACATATGGTGGCCAAAAGTGGTACAAAAGGGGGTGGTAATGGACGGAGCATCTGAATCAATCAAACACTCACACCCAGTCAAAAGATCTGGGTTTGATCCATCACCGTTCTTTAGCCCACTCTGCCACCCCAGTTCAGACATGGCTATATGCAAATCAGTCCGACCCTCTGCCTCATGGGAACAGTCCAGCCCGAACTGCCAAGCCATGTCTTCCCTGGACCGGAAACAAGCTTCCAAAGACCGGTTTCTGGCATTCCAGCCGTCTTCAGCCCGGCTTGCTTGAATCCAGTGGCAAAGTGAGCAAGGGACTCACGTCTGAGCATACCCTGCCACACTTATGGTGGCCAAAAGCGGTACAAAAGGGGGTGGTAATGGATGGAGCATCTGAATCAATCAAACACTCACACCTAGTCAAAAGATCTGGGTTTGATCCATCACCGTTCTTTAGCCCACTCTGCCACCCCAGTTCAGACAAGTCTATATGCAAATCAGTCTGACCCTGTACCTCATGGGAACAGTCCAGCCCGAACTGCCAAGCCATGTCTTCCCTGGACCGGAAACAAGCTTCCAAGGACTGGTTTCTGGCATTCCAGCCGTCTTCAGCCCGGCTTGCTTGAATCCAGTGGCAAAGTCAGCAAGGGGCTCACGTCTGAGCATACCCTGCCACACTTATGGTGGCCAAAAGCGGTACAAAAGGGGGTGGTAATGGATGGAGCATCTGAATCAATCAAACACTCACACCCAGTCTAAAGATTTGGGTTTGATCCATCACCGTTCTTTAGCCCACTCTGCCACCCCAGTTCAGACATGGCTATATGCAAATCAGTCTGACCCAGTGCCTCATGGGAACAGTCCAGCCCGAACTGCCAAGCCATGTCTTTCCTGGACCGGAAACAAGCTTCCAAGGACCGGTTTCTGGCATTCCAGCCGTCTTCAGCCCAGCTTGCTTGAATCCAGTGGCAAAGTGAGCAGGGGACTCACGTCTGAGCATACCCTGCCACACTTATGGTGGCCAAAAGAGGTACAAAAGGGGGTGGTAATGGACGGAGCATCTGAATCAATCAAACACTCACACCCAGTCAAAAGTTCTGGGTTTGATCCATCACCGTTCTTTAGCCCACTCTGCCACCCCAGTTCAGACATGGCCATATATAAATCAGTCTGACCCTGTGCCTCATGGGAACAGTCCAGCCCGAACTGCCAAGCCATGTCTTCCCTGGACCGGAAATAAGCTTCCAAGGACCGGTTTCTGGCATTCCAGCCGTCTTCAGCCCGGCTTGCTTGAATCCAGTGGCAAAGTGAGCAAGGGACTCACGTCTGAGCATACCCTGCCACACTTATGGTGGCTAAAAGCGGTACAAAAGGGGGTGGTAATGGACGGAGCATCTGAATCAATCAAACACTCACACCCAGTCAAAAGATCTGGGTTTGATACATCACCGTTCTTTAGCCCACGCTGCCACCCCAGTTCAGACATGGCTATATGCAAATCAGTCTGACCCTGTGCCTCATGGGAACAGTCCAGCCCGAACTGCCAAGCCATGTCTTCCCTGGACCCGAAACAAGCTTCTAAGGACCAGATTCTGGCATTCTAGCCGTCTTCAGCCCGGCTTGCTTGAATCCAGTGGCAAAGTGAGCGGGGGGCTCACGTCTGAGCATACCCTGCCACACTTATGGTGGCCAAAAGTGGTACAAATGGGGGTGGTAATGGACGGAGCATCTGAATCAATCAAACACTCACACCCAGTCAAAAGATCTGGGTTTGATCCATCACCGTTCTTTAGCCCACTCTGCCACCCCAGTTCAGACATGGCTATATGCAAATCAGTCCGACCCTCTGCCTCATGGGAACAGTCCAGCCCGAACTGCCAAGCCATGTATCCCTGGACCGGAAACAAGCTTCCAAAGACCGGTTTCTGGCATTCCAGCCGTCTTCAGCCCGGCTTGCTTGAATCCAGTGGCAAAGTGAGCAAGGGACTCACGTCTGAGCATACCCTGCCACACTTATGGTGGCCAAAAGCGGTACAAAAGGGGGTGGTAATGGATGGAGCATCTGAATCAATCAAACACTCACACCCAGTCAAAAGAAAAGGGTTTGATCCATCACCGTTCTTTAGCCCACTCTGCCACCCCAGTTCAGACATGTCTATATGCAAATCAGTCTGACCCTGTACCTCATGGGAACAGTCCAGCCCAAACTGCCAAGCCATGTCTTCCCTGGACCGGAAACAAGCTTCCAAGGACTGGTTTCTGGCATTCCAGCCGTCTTCAGCCCGGCTTGCTTGAATCCAGTGGCAAAGTGAGCAAGGGGCTCACGTCTGAGCATACCCTGCCACACTTATGGTGGCCAAAAGCGGTACAAAAGGGGGTGGTAATGGATGGAGCATTTGAATCAATCAAACACTCACACCCAGTCTAAAGATCTGGGTTTGATCCATCACCGTTCTTTAGCCCACTCTGCCACCCCAGTTCAGACATGGCTATATGCAAATCAGTCTGACCCAGTGCCTCATGGGAACAGTCCAGCCCGAACTGCCAAGCCATGTCTTTCCTGGACCGGAAACAAGCTTCCAAGGACCAGTTTCTGGCATTCCAGCCGTCTTCAGCCCGGCTTGCTTGAATCCAGTGGCAAAGTGAGCAAGGGACTCACGTCTGAGCATACCCTGCCACACTTATGGTGGCCAAAAGCAGTACAAAAAGGGGTGGTAATGGACGGAGCATCTGAATCAATCAAACACTCACACGCAGTCAAAAGATCTGGGTTTGATCCATCACCGTTCTTTAGCCCACTCTGCCACCCCAGTTCAGACATGGCTATATGCAAATCAGTCTGACCTTGTGCCTCATGGGAACAGTCCAGCCCGAACTGCCAATCCATGTCTTCCCTGGACCGGAAACAAGCTTCCAAGGACCGGTTTCTGGCATTCCAGCCGTCTTCAGCCCGGCTTGCTTGAATCCAGTGGCAAAGCGAGCAAGGGACTCACGTCTGAGCATACCCTGCCACACTTATGGTGGCCAAAAGCGGTACAAAAGGGGGTGGTAATGGACGGAGCATCTGAATCAATCAAACACTCACACCCAGTCAAAAGTTCTGGGTTTGATCCATCACCGTTCTTTAGCCCACTCTGCCACCCCAGTTCAGACATGGCTATATGCAAATCAGTCTGACCCTGTGCCTCATGGGAACAGTCCAGCCCGAACTGCCAAGCCATGTCTTCCCTGGACCGGAAACAAGCTTCCAAGGACCGGTTTCTGGCATTCCAGCCTTCTTCAGCCCGGCTTGCTTGAATCCAGTGGCAAAGTGAACAAGGGACTCAGGTCTGAGCATACCCTGCCACACTTATGGTGGCCAAAAGCGGTACAAAAGGGGGTGGTAATGGACGGAGCATCTGAATCAATCAAACACTCACACCCAGTCAAAAGTTCTGGGTTTGATCCATCACCGTTCTTTAGCCCACTCTGCCACCCCAGTTCAGACATGGCCATATATAAATCAGTCTGACCCTGTGCCTCATGGGAACAGTCCAGCCCGAACTGCCAAGCCATGTCTTCCCTGGACCGGAAACAAGCTTCCAAGAACCGGTTTCTGTCATTCCAGCCGTCTTCAGCCCGGCTTGCTTGAATCCAGTGGCAAAGTGAGCAAGGGACTCACGTCTGAGCATACCCTGCCACACTTATGGTGGCTAAAAGCGGTACAAAAGGGGGTGGTAATGGACGGAGCATCTGAATCAATCAAACACTCACACCCAGTCAAAAGATCTGGGTTTGATCCATCACCGTTCTTTAGCCCACTCTGCCACCCCAGTTCAGACATGGCTATATGCAAATCAGTCTGACCCTGTGCCTCATGGGAACAGTCCAGCCCGAACTGCCAAGCCATGTCTTCCCTGGACCGGAAACAAGCTTCCAAGGACCGGTTTCTGGCCTTCTAGCCGTCTTCAGCCCGGCTTGCTTTAATCCAGTGGCAAAGTGAGCAAGGGACTCACGTCTGAGCAGACCCTGCCACACTTATGGTGGCCAAAAGTGGTACAAATCGGGGTGGTAATGGACGGAGCATCTGAATCAATCAAACACTCACACCCAGTCAAAAGATCTGGGTTTGATCCATCACCGTTCTTTAGCCCACTCTGCCACCCCAGTTCAGACATGGCTATATGCAAATCAGTCTGACCCTGTGCCTCATGGGAACAGTCCACCCCGAACTGCCAAGCCATGTCTTCCCTGGACCGGAAACAAGCTTCCAAGGACCGGTTTCTGGCATTCCAGCCGTCTTCAGCCCGGCTTGCTTGAATCCAGTGGCAAAGTGAGCAAGGGACTCACGTCTGAGCATACCCTGCCACACATATAGTGGCCAAAAGTGGTACAAAAGGGGGTGGTAATGGACGGAGCATCTGAATCAATCAAACACTCACACCCAGTCAAAAGATCTGGGTTTGATCCATCACCGTTCTTTAGCCCACTCTGCCACCCCAGTTCAGACATGGCTATATGCAAATCAGTCCGACCCTCTGCCTCATGGGAACAGTCCAGCCCGAACTGCCAAGCCATGTCTTCCCTGGACCGGAAACAAGCTTCAAAATACCGGTTTCTGGCATTCCAGCCGTCTTCAGCCCAGCTTGCTTGAATCCAGTGGCAAAGTGAGCAGTGGACTCACGTCTGAGCATACCCTGCCACACTTATGGTGGCCAAAAGCGGTACAAAAGGGGGTGGTAATGGACGGAGCATCTGAATCAATCAAACACTCACACCCAGTCAAAAGATCTGGGTTTGATCCATCAATGTTCTTTAGCCCACTCTGCCACCCCAGTTCAGACATGGCCATATATAAATCAGTCTGACCCTGTGCCTCATGGGAACAGTCCAGCCCGAACTGCCAAGCCATGTCTTCCCTGGACCGGAAACAAGCTTCCAAAGACCGGTTTCTGGCATTCCAGCCATCTTCAGCCCGGCTTGCTTGAATCCAGTGGCAAAGTGAGCAAAGGACTCACGTCTGAGCATACCCTGCCACACTTATGGTGGCCAAAAGCGGTACAAAAGGGGGTGGTAATGGATGGAGCATCTGAATCAATCAAACACTCACACCCAGTCAAAAGATCTGGGTTTGATCCATCACCGTTCTTTAGCCCACTCTGCCACCCCAGTTCAGACATGGCTATATGCAAATCAGTCTGACCCTGTGCCTCATGGGAACAGTCCAGCCCGAACTGCCAAGCCATGTCTTCCCTGGACTGGAAACAAGCTTCCAAGGACCGGTTTCTGGCATTCTAGCCGTCTTCAGCCCGGCTTGCTTGAATCCAGTGGCAAAGTGAGCAAGGGACTCACGTCTGAGCATACCCTGCCACACTTATGGTGGCCAAAAGTGGTACAAATGGGGATGGTAATGGACGGAGCATCTGAATCAATCAAACACTCACACCCAGTCAAAAGATCTGGGTTTGATCCATCACCGTTCTTTAGCCCAATCTGCCACCCCAGTTCAGACATGGCTATATGCAAATCAATCTGACCCTATGCCTCATGGGAACAGTCCAGCCCGAACTGCCAAGCCATGTCTTCCCTGGACCGGAAACAAGCTTCCAAGGACCGGTTTCTGGAATTCCAGCCGTCTTCAGCCCGGCTTGCTTGAATCCAGTGGCAAAGTGAGCAAGGGACTCCCGTCTGAGCATACCCTGCCACACATATGGTGGCCAAAAGCGGTACAAAAGGGGGTGGTAATGGACGGAGCATCTGAATCAATCAAACACTCACACCCAGTCAAAAGATCTGGGTTTGATCCATCACCGTTCTTTAGCCCACTCTGCCACCCCAGTTCAGACATGGCTATATGCAAATCAGTCCGACCCTCTGCCTCATGGGAACAGTCCAGCCTAAACTGCCAAGCCATGTCTTCCCTGGACCGGAAACAAGCTTCCAAGGACCGGTTTCTGGCATTCCAGCCTTCTTCAGCCCGGCTTGCTTGAATCCAGTGGCAAAGTGAACGAGGGACTCAGGTCTGAGCATACCCTGCCACACTTATGGTGGCCAAAAGCGGTACAAAAGGGGGTGGTAATGGACGGAGCATCTGAATCAATCAAACACTCACACCCAGTCAAAGGTTCTGGGTTTGATCCATCACCGTTCTTTAGCCCACTCTGCCACCCCAGTTCAGACATGGCCATATATAAATCAATCTGACCCTGTGCCTCATGGGAACAGTCCAGCCCGAACTGCCAAGCCATGTCTTCCCTGGACCGGAAACAAGCTTCCAAGGACCGGTTTCTGGCATTCCAGCCGTCTTCAGGCCGGCTTGCTTGAATCCAGTGGCGAAGTGAGCAAGGGACTCACGTCTGAGCATACCCTGCCACACTTATGGTGGCTAAAAGCGGTACAAAAGGGGGTGGTAATGGACGGAGCATCTGAATCAATCAAACACTCACACCCAGTCAAAAGATCTGGGTTTGATCCATCACCGTTCTTTAGCCCACTCTGCCACCCCAGTTCAGACATGGCCATATATAAATCAGTCTGACCCTGTGCCTCATGGGAACAGTCCAGCCCGAACTGCCAAGCCATGTCTTCCCTGGACCGGAAACAAGCTTCCAAGAACCGGTTTCTGTCATTCCAGCCGTCTTCAGCCCGGCTTGCTTGAATCCAGTGGCAAAGTGAGCAAGGGACTCACGTCTGAGCATACCCTGCCACACTTATGGTGGCTAAAAGCGGTATAAAAGGGGGTGGTAATGGACGGAGCATCTGAATCAATCAAACACTCACACCCAGTCAAAAGATCTGGGTTTGATCCATCACCGTTCTTTAGCCCACTCTGCCACCCCAGTTCAGACATGGCTATATGCAAATCAGTCTGACCCTGTGCCTCATGGGAACAGTCCAGCCCGAACTGCCAAGCCATGTCTTCCCTGGACCGGAAACAAGCTTCCAAGGACCGGTTTCTGGCATTCTAGCCGTCTTCAGCCCGGCTTGCTTTAATCCAGTGGCAAAGTGAGCAAGGGACTCACGTCTGAGCAGACCCTGCCACACTTATGGTGGCCAAAAGTGGTACAAATGGGGGTGGTAATGGACGGAGCATCTGAATCAATCAAACACTCACACCCAGTCAAAAGATCTGGGTTTGATCCATCACCGTTCTTTAGCCCACTCTGCCACCCCAGTTCAGACATGGCTATATGCAAATCAGTCTGACCCTGTGCCTCATGGGAACAGTCCAGCCCGAACTGCCAAGCCATGTCTTCCCTGGACCGGAAACAAGCTTCAAAATACCGGTTTCTGGCATTCCAGCCGTCTTCAGCCCGGCTTGCTTGAATCCAGTGGCAAAGTGAGCAGTGGACTCACGTCTGAGCATACCCTGCCACACTTATGGTGGCCAAAAGCGGTACAAAAGGGGGTGGTAATGGACGGAGCATCTGAATCAATCAAACACTCTCACCCAGTCAAAAGATCTGGGTTTGATCCATCAATGTTCTTTAGCCCACTCTGCCACCCCAGTTCAGACATGGCCATATATAAATCAGTCTGACCCTGTGCCTCATGGGAACAGTCCAGCCCGAACTGCCAAGCCATGTCTTCCCTGGACCGGAAACAAGCTTCCAAAGACCGGTTTCTGGCATTCCAGCCGTCTTCAGCCCGGCTTGCTTGAATCCAGTGGCAAAGTGAGCAAAGGACTCACGTCTGAGCATATCCTGCCACACTTATGGTGGCCAAAAGCGGTACAAAAGGGGGTGGTAATGGATGGAGCATCTGAATCAATCAAACACTCACACCCAGTCAAAAGATCTGGGTTTGATCCATCACCGTTCTTTAGCCCACTCTGCCACCCCAGTTCAGACATGGCTATATGCAAATCAGTCTGACCCTGTGCCTCATGGGAACAGTCCAGCCCGAACTGCCAAGCCATGTCTTCCCTGGACTGGAAACAAGCTTCCAAGGACCGGTTTCTGGCATTCTAGCCGTCTTCAGCCCGGCTTGCTTGAATCCAGTGGCAAAGTGAGCAAGGGACTCACGTCTGAGCATACCCTGCCACACTTATGGTGGCCAAAAGTGGTACAAATGGGGATGGTAATGGACGGAGCATCTGAATCAATCAAACACTCACACCCAGTCAAAAGATCTGGGTTTGATCCATCACCGTTCTTTAGCCCACTCTGCCACCCCAGTTCAGACATGGCTATATGCAAATCAGTCTGACCCTGTGCCTCATGGGAACAGTCCAGCCCGAACTGCCAAGCCATGTCTTCCCTGGACCGGAAACAAGCTTCCAAGGACCGGTTTCTGGCATTCTAGCCGTCTTCAGCCCGGCTTGCTTTAATCCAGTGGCAAAGTGAGCAAGGGACTCACGTCTGAGCAGACCCTGCCACACTTATGGTGGCCAAAAGTGGTACAAATGGGGGTGGTAATGGACGGAGCATCTGAATCAATCAAACACTCACACCCAGTCAAAAGATCTGGGTTTGATCCATCACCGTTCTTTAGCCCACTCTGCCACCCCAGTTCAGACATGGCTATATGCAAATCAGTCTGACCCTGTGCCTCATGGGAACAGTCCACCCCGAACTGCCAAGCCATGTCTTCCCTGGACCGGAAACAAGCTTCCAAGGACCGGTTTCTGGCATTCCAGCCGTCTTCAGCCCGGCTTCCTTGAATCCAGTGGCAAAGTGAGCAAGGGACTCACGTCTGAGAATACCCTGCCACACATATGGTGGCCAAAAGTGGTACAAAAGGGGGTGGTAATGGACGGAGCATCTGAATCAATCAAACACTCACACCCAGTCAAAAGATCTGGGTTTGATCCATCACCGTTCTTTAGCCCACTCTGCCACCCCAGTTCAGACATGGCTATATGCAAATCAGTCTGACCCTCTTCCTCATGGGAACAGTCCAGCCCGAACTGCCAAGCCATGTCTTCCCTGGACCGGAAACAAGCTTCAAAATACCGGTTTCTGGCATTCCAGCCGTCTTCAGCCCGGCTTGCTTGAATCCAGTGGCAAAGTGAGCAGTGGACTCACGTCTGAGCATACCCTGCCACACTTATGGTGGCCAAAAGCGGTACAAAAGGGGGTGGTAATGGACGGAGCATCTGAATCAATCAAACACTCTCACCCAGTCAAAAGATCTGGGTTTGATCCATCAATGTTCTTTAGCCCACTCTGCCACCCCAGTTCAGACATGGCCATATATAAATCAGTCTGACCCTGTGCCTCATGGGAACAGTCCAGCCCGAACTGCCAAGCCATGTCTTCCCTGGACCGGAAACAAGCTTCCAAAGACCGGTTTCTGGCATTCCAGCCGTCTTCAGCCCGGCTTGCTTGAATCCAGTGGCAAAGTGAGCAAAGGACTCACGTCTGAGCATATCCTGCCACACTTATGGTGGCCAAAAGCGGTACAAAAGGGGGTGGTAATGGATGGAGCATCTGAATCAATCAAACACTCACACCCAGTCAAAAGATCTGGGTTTGATCCATCACCGTTCTTTAGCCCACTCTGCCACCCCAGTTCAGACATGGCTATATGCAAATCAGTCTGACCCTGTGCCTCATGGGAACAGTCCAGCCCGAACTGCCAAGCCATGTCTTCCCTGGACTGGAAACAAGCTTCCAAGGACCGGTTTCTGGCATTCTAGCCGTCTTCAGCCCGGCTTGCTTGAATCCAGTGGCAAAGTGAGCAAGGGACTCACGTCTGAGCATACCCTGCCACACTTATGGTGGCCAAAAGTGGTACAAATGGGGATGGTAATGGACGGAGCATCTGAATCAATCAAACACTCACACCCAGTCAAAAGATCTGGGTTTGATCCATCACCGTTCTTTAGCCCAATCTGCCACTCCAGTTCAGACATGGCTATATGCAAATCAGTCTGACCCTATGCCTCATGGGAACAGTCCAGCCCGAACTTCCAAGCCATGTCTTCCCTGGACCGGAAACAAGCTTCCAAGGACCGGTTTCTGGAATTCCAGCCGTCTTCAGCCCGGCTTGCTTGAATCCAGTGGCAAAGTGAGCAAGGGACTCCCGTCTGAGCATACCCTGCCACACATATGGTGGCCAAAAGCGGTACAAAAGGGGGTGGTAATGGACGGAGCATCTGAATCAATCAAACACTCACACCCAGTCAAAAGATCTGGGTTTGATCCATCACCGTTCTTTAGCCCACTCTGCCACCCCAGTTCAGACATGGCTATATGCAAATCAGTCCGACCCTCTGCCTCATGGGAACAGTCCAGCCCGAACTGCCAAGCCATGTCTTCCCTGGACCGGAAACAAGCTTCCAAGGACCGGTTTCTGGCATTCCAGCCTTCTTCAGCCCGGCTTGCTTGAATCCAGTGGCAAAGTGAACGAGGGACTCAGGTCTGAGCATACCCTGCCACACTTATGGTGGCCAAAAGCGGTTCAAAAGGGGGTGGTAATGGACGGAGCATCTGAATCAATCAAACACTCACACCCAGTCAAAAGTTCTGGGTTTGATCCATCACCGTTCTTTAGCCCACTCTGCCACCCCAGTTCAGACATGGCCATATATAAATCAGTCTGACCCTGTGCCTCATGGGAACAGTCCAGCCCGAACTGCCAAGCCATGTCTTCCCTGGACCGGAAACAAGCTTCCAAGGACCGGTTTCTGGCATTCCAGCCGTCTTCAGCCCGGCTTGCTTGAATCCAGTGGCGAAGTGAGCAAGGGACTCACGTCTGAGCATACCCTGCCACACTTATGGTGGCTAAAAGCGGTACAAAAGGGGGTGGTAATGGACGGAGCATCTGAATCAATCAAACACTCACACCCAGTCAAAAGATCTGGGTTTGATCCATCACCGTTCTTTAGCCCACTCTGCCACCCCAGCTCAGACATGGCTATATTCAAATCAGTCTGACCCTGTGCCTCAGGGGAACAGTCCAGCCCGAACTGCCAAGCCATGTCTTCCCTGGACCGGAAACAAGCTTCCAAGGACCCGTTTCTGGCATTCTAGCCGTCTTCAGCCCGGCTTGCTTGAATCCAGTGTCAAAGTTAGCAAGGGACTCACGTCTGAGCAGACCCTGCCACGCTTATGGTGGCCAAAAGTGGTACAAATGGGGGTGGTAATGGACGGAGCATCTGAATCAATCAAACACTCACACCCAGTCAAAAGATCTGGGTTTGATCCATCACCGTTCTTTAGCCCACTCTGCCACCCCAGTTCAGACATGGCTATATGCAAATCAGTCTGACCCTGTGCCTCATGGGAACAGTCCACCCCGAACTGCCAAGCCATGTCTTCCCTGGACCGGAAACAAGCTTCCAAGGACCGGTTTCTGGCATTCCAGCCGTCTTCAGCCCGGCTTGCTTGAATCCAGTGGCAAAGTGAGCAAGGGACTCACGTCTGAGCATACCCTGCCACACATATGGTGGCCAAAAGTGGTACAAAAGGGGGTGGTAATGGACGGAGCATCTGAATCAATCAAACACTCACACCCAGTCAAAAGATCTGGGTTTGATCCATCACCGTTCTTTAGCCCACTCTGCCACCCCAGTTCAGACATGGCTATATGCAAATCAGTCCGACCCTCTACCTCATGGGAACAGTCCAGCCCGAACTGCCAAGCCATGTCTTCCCTGGACCGGAAACAAGCTTCAAAATACCGGTTTCTGGCATTCCAGCCGTCTTCAGCCCGGCTTGCTTGAATCCAGTGGCAAAGTGAGCAGTGGACTCACATCTGAGCATACCCTGCCACACTTATGGTGGCCAAAAGCGGTACAAAAGGGGGTGGTAATGGATGGAGCATCTGAATCAATCAAACACTCACACCCAGTCAAAAGATCTGGGTTTGATCCATCACCGTTCTTTAGCCCACTCTGCCACCCCAGTTCAGACATGGCTATATGCAAATCAGTCTGACCCTGTGCCTCATGGGAACAGTCCAGCCCGAACTGCCAAGCCATGTCTTCCCTGGACTGGAAACAAGCTTCCAAGGACCGGTTTCTGGCATTCTAGCCGTCTTCAGCCCGGCTTGCTTGAATCCAGTGGCAAAGTGAGCAAGGGACTCACGTCTGAGCATACCCTGCCACACTTATGGTGGCCAAAAGTGGTACAAATGGGGATGGTAATGGACGGAGCATCTGAATCAATCAAACACTCACACCCAGTCAAAAGATCTGGGTTTGATCCATCACCGTTCTTTAGCCCAATCTGCCACTCCAGTTCAGACATGGCTATATGCAAATCAGTCTGACCCTATGCCTCATGGGAACAGTCCAGCCCGAACTTCCAAGCCATGTCTTCCCTGGACCGGAAACAAGCTTCCAAGGACCGGTTTCTGGAATTCCAGCCGTCTTCAGCCCGGCTTGCTTGAATCCAGTGGCAAAGTGAGCAAGGGACTCCCGTCTGAGCATACCCTGCCACACATATGGTGGCCAAAAGCGGTACAAAAGGGGGTGGTAATGGACGGAGCATCTGAATCAATCAAACACTCACACCCAGTCAAAAGATCTGGGTTTGATCCATCACCGTTCTTTAGCCCACTCTGCCACCCCAGTTCAGACATGGCTATATGCAAATCAGTCCGACCCTCTGCCTCATGGGAACAGTCCAGCCCGAACTGCCAAGCCATGTCTTCCCTGGACCGGAAACAAGCTTCCAAGGACCGGTTTCTGGCATTCCAGCCTTCTTCAGCCCGGCTTGCTTGAATCCAGTGGCAAAGTGAACGAGGGACTCAGGTCTGAGCATACCCTGCCACACTTATGGTGGCCAAAAGCGGTTCAAAAGGGGGTGGTAATGGACGGAGCATCTGAATCAATCAAACACTCACACCCAGTCAAAAGTTCTGGGTTTGATCCATCACCGTTCTTTAGCCCACTCTGCCACCCCAGTTCAGACATGGCCATATATAAATCAGTCTGACCCTGTGCCTCATGGGAACAGTCCAGCCCGAACTGCCAAGCCATGTCTTCCCTGGACCGGAAACAAGCTTCCAAGGACCGGTTTCTGGCATTCCAGCCGTCTTCAGCCCGGCTTGCTTGAATCCAGTGGCGAAGTGAGCAAGGGACTCACGTCTGAGCATACCCTGCCACACTTATGGTGGCTAAAAGCGGTACAAAAGGGGGTGGTAATGGACGGAGCATCTGAATCAATCAAACACTCACACCCAGTCAAAAGATCTGGGTTTGATCCATCACCGTTCTTTAGCCCACTCTGCCACCCCAGCTCAGACATGGCTATATTCAAATCAGTCTGACCCTGTGCCTCAGGGGAACAGTCCAGCCCGAACTGCCAAGCCATGTCTTCCCTGGACCGGAAACAAGCTTCCAAGGACCCGTTTCTGGCATTCTAGCCGTCTTCAGCCCGGCTTGCTTGAATCCAGTGTCAAAGTTAGCAAGGGACTCACGTCTGAGCAGACCCTGCCACGCTTATGGTGGCCAAAAGTGGTACAAATGGGGGTGGTAATGGACGGAGCATCTGAATCAATCAAACACTCACACCCAGTCAAAAGATCTGGGTTTGATCCATCACCGTTCTTTAGCCCACTCTGCCACCCCAGTTCAGACATGGCTATATGCAAATCAGTCTGACCCTGTGCCTCATGGGAACAGTCCACCCCGAACTGCCAAGCCATGTCTTCCCTGGACCGGAAACAAGCTTCCAAGGACCGGTTTCTGGCATTCCAGCCGTCTTCAGCCCGGCTTGCTTGAATCCAGTGGCAAAGTGAGCAAGGGACTCACGTCTGAGCATACCCTGCCACACATATGGTGGCCAAAAGTGGTACAAAAGGGGGTGGTAATGGACGGAGCATCTGAATCAATCAAACACTCACACCCAGTCAAAAGATCTGGGTTTGATCCATCACCGTTCTTTAGCCCACTCTGCCACCCCAGTTCAGACATGGCTATATGCAAATCAGTCCGACCCTCTACCTCATGGGAACAGTCCAGCCCGAACTGCCAAGCCATGTCTTCCCTGGACCGGAAACAAGCTTCAAAATACCGGTTTCTGGCATTCCAGCCGTCTTCAGCCCGGCTTGCTTGAATCCAGTGGCAAAGTGAGCAGTGGACTCACGTCTGAGCATACCCTGCCACACTTATGGTGGCCAAAAGCGGTACAAAAGGGGGTGGTAATGGACAGAGCATCTGAATCAATCAATCACTCACACCCAGTCAAAAGATCTGGGTTTGATCCATCACCGTTCTTTAGCCCACTCTGCCACCCCAGTTCAGACATGGCCATATATAAATCAGTCTGACCCTGTGCCTCATGGGAACAGTCCAGCCCGAACTGCCAAGCCATGTCTTCCCTGGACCGGAAACAAGCTTCCAAAGACCGGTTTCTGGCATTCCAGCCGTCTTCAGCCCGGCTTGCTTGAATCCAGTGGCAAAGTGAGCAAAGGACTCACGTCTGAGCATACCCTGCCACACTTATGGTGGCCAAAAGCGGTACAAAAGGGGGTGGTAATGGATGGAGCATCTGAATCAATCAAACACTCACACCCAGTCAAAAGATCTGGGTTTGATCCATCACCATTCTTTAGCCCACTCTGCCACCCCAGTTCAGACATGGCTATATGCAAATCAGTCTGACCCTGTGCCTCATGGGAACAGTCCAGCTCGAACTGCCAAGCCATGTCTTCCCTGGACTGGAAACAAGCTTCCAAGGAAAGGTTTCTGGCATTCTAGCCATCTTCAGCCCAGCTTGCTTGAATCCAGTGGCAAAGTGAGCAAGGGACTCATGTCTGAGCATATCCTGCCACACTTATGGTGGCCAAAAGTGGTACAAATGGGGATGGTAATGGACGGAGCATCTGAATCAATCAAACACTCACACCCAGTCAAAAGATCTGGGTTTGATCCATCACCGTTCTTTAGCCCAATCTGCCACCCCAGTTCAGACATGGCTATATGCAAATCAGTCTGACCCTGTGCCTCATGGGAACAGTCCAGCCCGAACTGCCAAGCCATGTCTTCCCTGGACCGGAAACAAGCTTCCAAGGACCGGTTTCTGGCATTCCAGCCGTCTTCAGCCCGGCTTGCTTGAATCCAGTGGCAAAGTGAGCAAGGGACTCCCGTCTGAGCATACCCTGCCACACATATGGTGGCCAAAAGCGGTACAAAAGGGGGTGGTAATGGACGGAGCATCTGAATCAATCAAACACTCACACCCAGTCAAAAGATCTGGGTTTGATCCATCACCGTTCTTTAGCCCACTCTGCCACCCCAGTTCAGACATGGCTATATGCAAATCAGTCCGACCCTCTGCCTCATGGGAACAGTCCAGCCTGAAATGCCAAGCCATGTCTTCCCTGGACCGGAAACAAGCTTCAAAGGACCGGTTTCTGGCATTCCAGCCGTCTTCAGCCCGGCTTGCTTGAATCCAGTGGCAAAGTGAGCAGGGGACTCACGTCTGAGCATACCCTGCCACACTTATGGTGGCCAAAAGCGGTACAAAAGGGGGTGGTAATGGACGGAGCATCTGAATCAATCAAACACTCACACCCAGTCAAAGGATCTGGGTTTAATCCATCACCGTTCTTTAGCCTACTCTGCCACCCAGTTCAGACATGGCTATATGCAAATCAGTTTGACCCTGAGCCTCATGGGAACAGTCCAGCCCGAACTGCCAAGCCATGTCTTCCCTGGACCGGAAACAAGCTTCCAAGGACCGGTTTCTGGCATTCCAGCCGTCTTCAGCCCGGCTTGCTTGAATCCAGTGGCAAAGTGAACAAGGGACTCAGGTCTGAGCATACCCTGCCACACTTATGGTGGCCAAAAGCGGTACAAAAGGGGGTGGTAATGGACGGAGCATCTGAATCAATCAAACACTCACACCCAGTCAAAAGATCTGGGTTTGATCCATCACCGTTCTTTAGCCCACTCTGCCACCCCAGTTCAGACATGGCTTTATGCAAATCAGTCTGACCCTGTGCCTCATGGGAACAGTCCAGCCCGAACTGCCAAGCCATGTCTTCCCTGGACCGGAAACAAGCTTCCAAGGACCTGTTTCTGGCATTCCAGCCGTCTTCAGCCCGGCTTGCTTGAATCCAGTGGCAAAGTGAGCAAGGGACTCACGTCTGAGCATACCCTGCCACACTTATGGTGGCCAAAAGAGGTACACATGGGGGTGGTAATGGACGGAGCATCTGAATCAATCAAACACTCACACCCAGTCAAAAGATCTGGGTTTGATCCATCACCGTTCTTTAGCCCACTCTGCCACCCCAGTTCAGACATGTCTATATGCAAATCAGTCTGACCCTGTACCTCATGGGAACAGTCCAGCCTGAACTGCCAAGCCATGTCTTCCCTGGACCGGAAACAAGCTTGCAAGGACCGGTTTCTGGCATTCCAGCCGTCTTCAGCCCGGCTTGCTTGAATCCAGTGGCAAAGTGAGCAAGGGACTCATGTCTGAGCATACCCTGCCACACTTATGGTGGCCAAAAGCGGTACAAAAGGGGGTGGTAATGGATGGAGCATCTGAATCAATCAAACACTCACACCCAGTCAAAAGATCTGGGTTTGATCCATCACCGTTCTTTAGCCCACTCTGCCACCCCAGTTCAGACATGGCTATATGCAAATCAGTCTGACCCTGTGCCTCATGGGAACAGTCCAGCCCGAACTGCCAAGCCATGTCTTCCCTGGACCGGAAACAAGCTTCCAAGGGCCGGTTTCTGGCATTCCAGCCGTCTTCAGCCCAGCTTGCTTGAATCCAGTGGCAAAGTGAGCAAGGGACTCACGCCTGAGCATCCCCTGCCACACTTATGGTGGCCAAAAGCCCTATCGCCAAGTGCCAGTGGAGCAATACCGTCAACCTCTAATGCACAGCCTAATATTTGTCCCCAATTTGAAACCCTTTAAGAAAAAAGTAAGAAGGTTGGGAGCTCTGTATGCCATCCTGCTACCTAATCATCCTTTAGTTATACAGAGATCTACCCTGTATCAGACCTATCCGTACAAATGTGAATTGGAGATTATCTGTCCCCGAAAACCCCTCAAGTACTTATATCCGTTACTTTGTCGAGTAGTCGTATTGTGAGTATTTACCTTAAAGTTGCCACATTTGAGACATCGGTGAAATGAACTGGAACAGGAGGATATACTTTCTTCAATGTTGGTAACTTGCTGCTGACTTAAGTAACGTTTTTGGTAACTGAAAAAAAAGTTACAAATGTATATGTTGTACATATGTCCAAGCTTAATTCTAATGTTCATAAAAACAATTGTTCTCAATAGGATTCGGGATGAAAAGTAATCATCAGAGGTTATATTTGGACAGCAAAATAGGAAATAGTATTGCATTTTACAAATGTTAGGCCGAGATTGGTCACTCACTTCATTCACAAACTGCTGGGCTTGATCTGATAGAACCCTTTTTGGACTTCCATGATCTAGAAAGTCAGAAATAAATAGCAAGGAAAATCAAAAGACAAGATTAAAAAAATATATATATTTTTTTACTTTGTATCTAAGTACAGGCTGAAAACGTGTAACAAGCATTTAAATGAGAAATGGGTTTCAGAAAGAAACATTTATATGACTATCACAATGCAGATTTATATTTTATAAAAATATTTATAGCAGCACAAAAATTAATAACTCATACATTGTTCAATTTTAAATCACATATTTGGGCAATAAAATCGGGAGGACATGCTTTTTTTACGTTTGGTTGATTTCAGAATGCCCAGGAATTCTAGTAAAACATGACAACAACACAGTTATCCATCTGCAAACAGATGAAATACACATATTCCTATCTCAGAATGGTTTTCGATCATGAAATGTTGAAGACAAACCTGATAACCCCATTAGGTCCATTGCAATTTTCGGCTGATAACATATGGAGAGCAGTCAGTGGATCTGGTGTGTCGAGTTGTTCACCACCACGTGGTATAGTGTATGGACAGGACAGCTTGTGGCGACCTGTACGTTTCATGGTTGAGATACCTGTATAATGAGATAGAACAGGGGGCAAATTAGGTTTAAGGTTATTAAAAAACATGGAGAGCGTTCTAAAATACAACATTGACCAATCAATTGCATGTGCAGTGCATGGGGAGGAAGCAGCACGTGACGCACTACTTAAAACATTTTATGTGGCAGGATTAAGTGATTTGCCCAGAAACATCGCCTACCAAGGCAAAATATTTAAGTTATAAAAGCTGGAAACCGTGCTCAAATACACTTTTGCCGAAAACATTACTTTTGCAATGCATGGGGCACGTGACGCACTACTTACATGAGAAAAACTGCATCGCATTCACTTGAACAGCATGTAGCACACTGCTGTAGGAGCGGCCACGTTACACTTGGCAAATTAAACAAACGCACCAGGATTAAGTGATTTGCACAGAATATAAAGTTACGAAGTCAACTTTAACAATATAAAAAAGCAGGAAAGCGTGCTTAAAAACAGCATTGCCAAATAGAACATACATTTTTATTTCTGCGGTATTTAAAGATTGTTCAGATTAATTAATTTTAAAAAGTACTCACCTAAGAAGTGGATACGAACACTCTCAATGGCTGTGACTGCGGAATAGGAATGGTTCATGAAGGTTGGCAGCTTATAAATGCCTTGCAGAAGGATGATTGGTTGAGCATGATGTCACTGGGTGTGAGAGCTGTGATTGGGCATGTTGTAATTGAGCATGCGCAAATAAAATGAAATACATTAGGGGTACATGGCCAGATGGTGGGATGTATTGTGCGCATGTGTAACATTAACATGAAAGCGCTACCACAAATATGCATGCGCAAAGTTGAAGGCAACCCCTACAAAGATGGAGTTCAGATGTCCCCGTGGTCTTGAAGTGGCTTCAGGATGTGTGCTTTACAGCCCTCCTCCATAAAATAATAAACTAATTAGCCATGCCCCGGGGGCTGGGTACCCCGGTGCCTGGAATTGAGCCCTGGAGGGGGGCCACGCGGCCCACTTCCCATAAAAAAATTTAATATGTATACTCCGCTTATTGCCATTGTACCATAAGCGCACCCTTCCTATCACACACTGAAGGCTAATTGGCTGTCAAGTGGTTGTCAACATGCGAAACTAGAAACTGTTGGCAGCCATTTTATGTCGCAGGACAAGGGAGGCTGAAGAAGTGTGTGAAATGTGTTTTTAAAACGTGAAAAGGGGGAGGGTAGACACACCCAGATCCTCTAGGTCTCCTCGGGGGGTCCCGCAAGGTCTTCCAGGGCCCCTATTTTTTTGGAAAAAACTTGCAGGGTGCGCACATTCTAGCGATATTTAAAAAAACAAAATGTTGGCTTGTGCGTGTCTTTGGCAATTGGCATTCTTTCAACTGTTTAGAGGAGATGCATCAGTGCTGTATCCAGGATACACCACTGAGTAAGAAAAGGTAACAATAACACTATTTACCTGCTAAGTGAATTTCTACACATAGGATAACAGTGATGTACTTTTTAAGAAAGTTAAAGAAAATTATTAAAATAATAACTTCAGATACTCTCTTGTCTTAATATTTATCTTAAATATATATGAAATCGTTTTTCAACATTGAAAAAAATGCGGAAGTCAAGCACACACCGCGTCGGATATGTTTATGACGTCATGAGCTACCGCGGGTCCGTCACGTCGCGTTATACGTATTTTTCGCATATGCTCAAGGCATCGCGCACAAGTCGCATAGCAACCCCGTGGGAAAAGTTGTACCTGTCGCACACCCTTCGCGAATCCTAGACAGCGTCCCTAAAATGGTGGACACGTATTGCACAGTAAATGAGTAGGGTGTTCGTAGGGTGCGCAACTGCAAAAAAAAAGAAAAAATAATAAAAATATTTTGAGAATAATATAAACAATACAAAATAATGAAAGTAAAATATATTATTATGTAAAAAAAAATGTGTAATATAATTTTAATATAATTTTAAAAATAACATCTAAAAATAAAAAGATTAATCAATGTAGTTAGAAAATATAAAAATAAACAAAAAAAATATTTACAGATTAGCATTTAAAAAATCTTTGAAATCACTGAAAAAACCATAGGTTTGAGACATGTTATAGTTAGGAGTTAGTATTTAAAAAACCTTTGAAATTCACTGAAAAAAACATAGGTTTCAGACATGTTCTAGTTAAGAATTAGCATTTAAAAAACCTTTGAAATTCACTGAAAAAACCATAGGTTTCAGATAAGTTATAGTTAGGAATTAGCATTTAAAAAACCTTAGAAATTCACTGAAAAACCATAGGTTTTAGGGGTGTTATAGTGAGCTACATATTTTTTTATGTATTAAAACCATTGAAATCCCCCCGTTATAGTTAGTTGTACTAACTATAACTCGCGCGTCCACAATCCACTGCTGATGATGTCACATATTACATCATTCCTGCCATGGTCAGTGACATCACTGATGACATCACTGATGACATCTCATGTGACATCACTGATGGCATCACTGATGACATCATCCATGTGACAAGCTGATACACCTGATCATACAGTAGCATCATTTTTTAACACACATTATAGAATATGAAGTACCATATTTGAAACATTGACACAGCAGTACACGTTTCTAAAAACCCACTCGGTGATTCTTACATCTACACACACATCTAAACACTTACCTATAGGTTTACTCATACATTCTAACAAAGATCAATAGAGCACTATTAAATATACTTATGTACCTACATCAACATTACACACCAGCACATATCCTATTCCTTTATAGAGACATCGTACTCACTTATGCAAACAATTGATTGTACTTATATTTACTAATCTACTCACTTACATAAACACCACTTTATTTATTCATATAGATAGTAACTCATACTTAGTGTGTTATAAAATCAGTATTACATGCAGACAGTTATCCATATATCAAGCATACAATCACTGAGTATTATTTATATACAATAACTGTCACATACACTGCCTTTTATATGTTTAGTTTGTTGGACATATATCATTGAGAAATATATTTACTCATCACCACACCCATAAAGAGATTCACTCACCCAATTAACTGTTTCCACATACATTCTTAACCTCAAATACTTACTAAATCAACTATTTACACATCTTTCCACAGTTACACTTGTCCCACCCAACCACACACACATTCATTCACTATCCATACAAATACTCATTAAACTAATTATTAACTAATGTAGACTTTCACATAGGTAGTAACCAACTTATGTAGTAGTTTACACAACAAGAGATAGAGTGATACATGTATTCATAATTCATTAATTCCCCAATTTAAAATGCGCCACAGGGCGCGTTTGCAGAGTGTGTTTGTGAGGGGGCAGGGCCTAGGGACGATCGAGTCTTTTAAAAAAAATTGAAAGGGGAGCTGTGTGGCCCCCCTTCCTTTTACTTTTTTGGGCCCTGGGGACCCCATCCCCCAGGGCCTGACCCCCAAATCTACATTTTTTCTATTTTTCTATGGGAAGGGGGCCATGTGGCCCCCCTCCCATGGCCAATCCTGGGCCCCAGAGACCCCATCCCCGGGCCATGGCCAATGAATTTTATTTTTTTATGCAGCCTCCCTCCTCAGGCCAATTCAAGGCCTTTTTTTTAAACATTTTTTTTGTTAATGATGAGGGAGGCCACATGGCCCCCCTCCAGGGCCACTGGTAGCCCCAGGGACCCCATTCCCCGGGGCTGTCCCTCATCATTGGGGACTGTGGGGGGTCCCCAATCCCTGGAAAGGGAGTGGATCACACCCCATGTTGGGTGCACAGCTTAAGTATCCATTGCACTCAAAAATGCCATCACATTAGTTCTTTTATCCAAATTCTTTTTTAATTCATCATCTTTAGTCATCTCTTCATCATTTCTTCTTGCTGTTTGCGCAAATCACAAGAGAGAACGCTTACATCTTTACTCGATTCTTACTGAAGCAGACATGCTAATCCAAGCTTTATTCTGCGCCATGACAAGTATCCGTAAGTTTTGTACACATCCATAAAAATTGTCTACCCAATGCATTTCGGGCCTTCAGTCCGGCCCTTCGTCAGGGGTGTTCTAAAATATAAAATACATTCAATTAGACTATGCTAATCCCCACTCTTACACAATCCTGAGTGCACATAATGGCCCAACCCGCTCTCACAAATCAACGTTTTTCCCGCTAGAAACCGTAGCTTAATGCTACTTATTCTGATGAGTATATCTACTCTCCTCCGTGCATTTCACCTTTTCACTCTTTGTGCCCCTCATACTATACCTCCCAGCCACATTACGTTACTCCCATTCTTCTCATACACTTCAATTCTCACATATTCCCTCCTAATCAATCCTGCCTCTTTTTTTAACTCCACAACCCTATTTATCGTCCAGCTATATGTTTTTAAACATTATAAACATTGTGAAATCTTCCCAACTCCTTGATGGTGATACCCTATCCATACCTTCCAAAACGTTTGCGTTCGTGTTCACTGTTCTCTCACCAAACTGATCACTACCTCATCTGTTGCTTCCTCTAAACCAGACTCCTCATACCACAGTTCCTCTCCGCCTCTAAAACACACCTGCTTCCAAACAACCTCATCGCTTCATTACCCCTACCCCACTTAATCAACGCC
This sequence comes from Lissotriton vulgaris, assembly GCF_964263255.1. Taxonomy (NCBI): domain Eukaryota; kingdom Metazoa; phylum Chordata; class Amphibia; order Caudata; family Salamandridae; genus Lissotriton; species Lissotriton vulgaris. Next base: position 1,444,864,051 of record NC_141691.1, read on the forward strand.
TCCAAAGCCCATCATGCACTATGTATGTAAAACTGTTACTCCGATGTCAGGCACCATATGTAACCGCTGTGTTAATCCTCCTCACTTAACTGAATACCCATCCTATTTTACCCCGCCCACCCGTGAATGTTAAAATCTAACGTTGAAAATATGATACGATCTTCAAATGCATCTTATCTGGATCAAACTATTACGGCAACTCTTACATTCTTTGTTCAAATTATGTTTTAAACATTAAAACATATGGCATTCTCCATGTGTATTTCATACATTACAAATCTTATGACAGACGTTGTGAATATATGTGTGTTTAAACAATTGTCCCTCTTGTGACGTTTTTAGTATTTCTCCAGTTTATCGTCGTTATTTACTGTGGGTGCTCCTTGTTCAGTGGGCTGAAAACTTTGGAAACAATGCACTGTAAGAGTTGACAAGTGCACACCTTATTTCTTTTACTTATGTCTTATTTATACCAACATTTTTCCTTTGGTTGCGTGCTTCCCCAAAAGGCGCGGACAGCCCGAAACCGCGCTGTTGAATTATAAATCACTGGAAAGGGAGTGGATCACACCCCGTGTTGGGTGCACAGCTTAAGTATCCATTGCACTCAAAAATGCCATCACATTAGTTCTTTTATCCAAATTCTTTTTTAATTCATCATCTTTAGTCATCTCTTCATCATTTCTTCTTGCTGTTTGCGCAAATCACAAGAGAGAACGCTTACATCTTTACTCGATTCTTACTGAAGCAGACATGCTAATCCAAGCCTTATTCTGCGCCATGACAAGTATCCGTAAGTTTTGTACACACCCATAAAAATTGTCTACCCAATGCATTTCGGGCCTTCAGTCTGGCCCTTCGTCAGGGGTCCCCAATCCCCCCACGGTCCCGCCGCCTCCCCGCCTCCCGCGGGAGCCGGCATTGCTTTTCCATATGGCGAGCAGCTAACATGCTGCTCCCCATATGGAAAAGCAATCTGCTTTGCTTCATTGAAGCCTGCTCTAGCTTCAATGAAGCAAAGCAGTTTGCAATGGCAGGGTGGGAGCTGCGAGGCAAACAGCATTGTCCCGGGGGTGGGCACCCCAGGACACTGCAGGAGCTGGCCCAGGGGGGTGGCGGTCCCCTGGGCCATCGAGGGCTCCAGGAGAAGGAGAGCACGGCTCCCTCCCACATTTGTAAGAAGCCCTGGGGTTGGCGGACACCGGGGCTGGGGGGACTCAGAGCCCCCCACATCTAATTTGAATTAGCCCTCGGGGTTGGTGGTCCTCGGGGCTGGGGGAGTCTGAGAGCCCCCCACCCATTTGATAGAAGCCCCAGGGGGTGGCAGTCCCCAGGGCTGGGGGGGCCTGATAGCCCCCCACCCAAATATACTAAGCACCGGGGGTGGTGGTCCCCAGGGCTGGAGAGCCTGTGAGCCCCCCGCATATATTAAATTAGAGCCCCAGGGGGTGGTTGTCCCCGGGGCTGGGGGGCCTCAGAGCCCCCATTTAATGCTTTAAAGCCCTTTGGGGTAGTGGTTCCTGTGGCTGCGAGGGGGCCCATGAGCCCCCCGCGAGCCCCCTGCATATATTAAATTAGAGCCCCGGGGGTGGCGGTCCCCAGGGCTGGGGGGCCTGAGAGCCCCCCACCCAATTTTACTAAGCCCCGGGGGGGTGGCGGTCCCCGGGGCTGGGGACCAGAGAGTCCCCCACCCATTTGATAGAAGTCCCAGGGGTGGCGGTCCCCGGGGCTGTGGGGGGCCCTGTGAGCCCCCCACATATAATAAATTAGAACCCCGGGGTTGGTGGTCCCTGGGGCTGGGGGGGGGGGCCTCAGAGTCACCCATTTAACGCTTTAAAGCCCCGGGGTGTGGCAGTCCCCAGGGCTGCGGGTGGGCCCCCTGAGCTCCCCGCATATATTAAGTAAGAGCCCCGGGGGTTGGTGGTCCCCAGGGCAGTGTAGGGGGGATTGGGACTCCTCCACACTATTTTTTTCATAATGCCCCTGGGATTTGGCCCCCCTGGGGTCAAATTGCCATATTTACTGCGGGAGACCGCGTTTCTTTTTTTATATCGCTAGGATGCATGGATCCAATGCGCATCCGGAGATTTAAAAAAAAAAAATAATAATATTTGGGCCCTGGGGGTCCGTGTGGGACCCCCTGAGCATGCCTAGGGGGTCAGGATGTGTCTACCCTGCCCCCTTTTTGGATTTTGCGGCATTTGTTTTGGGTTTCTTGTGCTATAGTTAGGACCTATTTTCCATAGGAAATCCGCAACATTCTATTTGGAATAACTTTCGCGCCGGTTGATGAATCTTCACGAAATTTTCAAAACTTATGATGAGCTCCAGTCCGCTCCAATCCTGAAAGCTTCACGGTGATTAGTCAAGCGGGGGCCGAGAAAAAAGGGGGTCCCAAAACATGTTTTCCCCATGCAATTTCCCATAAGACCTTTAGCCGCAGGTAAAGCCCACTCCTGAGCGGAATTAAGCCAAATTTGGCAAAGAGGAAGTCATACACTTTGACCTGCAAAAAACGGTGATGATGGCCCTCATCACATCCAAAATGGACTATTGTAACTCCTTTTATCTACGGGCTTCTAAATACCTGCTAAGAAAATTGCAGTCTCTTCAGATTGCTGTAGCACGGACACTTCTGAAAATTCCTAAATTCAAACTGATATCCCATTTACTGCATGATCTGCACTGGCTGCCTGTGAAGAAAAGGGTGTCTTTCAAGGCACTGTGCCTTATAAGACAGGCTTGTCATACTTTCAAGAGCGGTTCTCCTGGTATTTTCCCAGCAGGAGCCTTAGATCCAGCTCGGCATTTATGGTTACCGTCCCTAGAATCAAACGAGCCAACTGAGGTGGCAGAACGCTAGCCTATCAGGGAGGAAAACTTTGGGACTCTCTCCCCCTGGCTCCCCGTGCACAGCCAGTGTTGCAGGTGTTCAGGAAGCATCTGAAGACCTGACTGTTTCCACATTAAGTTAAGGAGGCCACCTGGTCTTTTCCTCTCCCATCCCACCCTGTAAATCTCATGACCCCATCGTTCTTCCTGGACTAAATCTGCTCAGCGCTAATACACCCTTGGGTAATGCGTGCTTTATAAAATAATCTCATTCATTCATTCTTAGTTCAGACTTGTGCTTTTTGCTTAAATGGTGTAAAGCCGTTCAGTAGTGCCTGAGAAATAACATTTAAATGTGCATTGCATCAAGCAAATGCTATTTTTTGAAGAGACAATGGAAAAAGCTAGTCCCTGATATCATGGGCCCTGTTTTGGCTCAGAATATCCCCTCTCTCACCTCTAATGCTAACATGGACGCACAGCTACTCAATGATTGGATCGGGAATATGGTTCTTCCATTGCACCAGCCTCACGCGCAATATCTAAACGGGACTCCCCCTCCGCTCCCTGGTTCTCTCAGGACCTCAGAGTAGAGAAAGCAGCCTGTAAGAGGCTGGAGAGACTGTGGAGGGTAAACTACGGGCCCTTAGAAAAAACCAGATATAAGGAAGCATCCAAAAAATTCCAGAAGGCTATTAGAAAGGCAAAAAAACAGTTTTACGCGGATTCAATCCAGCAGGCAGAGCAATCGAGCAAACAGATCTTTAAGGTGGTACAGTCCTTTTTCAAACCTAAATGTATTGAGAGGGAGGTCCCCCCGTCAACCACTCTGTGCGAAAACATCTCAGAGTTCTTTGACCAAAAAATTCAACAAGTATATGAGTCCTACGGCCAGAGAAAAAAACGGTGAAAACGGACCAAGCCATCAAAGAGATGGTTGGTGAAAGCTTAGCTCAATTCCAGGCGATACCCCTGAGTGCGGTCAGGCAAGAACTAAATCGCTGCAAGTCAGGTTCACCTGACGACCCTTGTCCATCTAAACTCTGGCGCACCATAGCTGATTTTGTGACCCCCACATTACAAAAGATCTGGAATACGTCCATCGTCTCGGGGGTATTCCCGAACATTTGGAAACATGCAACCCTCCTCCCGCTTAAATAAAAACCTAATGGGGATCCTAAAGACCTCAGCAATCTACGCCCGATCTCTCTGCTAGCAGCACCGGGAACAATGTTCGAGAAAATAATACAGCGCCAGCTGAGCAAATTCATTGAAGACAACAAGATACTGCATGAGGCGCAATCAGGCTTTCGACCTGGCTTCAGCACGGAGACAGCACTAATTGAGGTGGCAGAGTCAGTAAGGTGGTCGATGGATTCGGGAAGCTCATCGATGCTGGTACTCCTGGATCTATCGGCTGCCTTTGACATGGTTGATCATGCTAGACTCTTGATGCGACTGGCTGAGATAGGCATCCGTGACCAGGCACTGGGGTGGATACATTCGTATCTGTCCCAGAGAACACAGAAGGTGGCGGTGGGGACTGTATCTTCAACACCCTAAGCCCTCAGTTGTGGCGTCCCTCAAGGGTCGGCACTCAGCCCCCTGTTGTTCAACATCTACCTTGCTCCACTCTTTACGCTGATTGCCAATTTGGGTGTTAAGGCAATCTCATATGCCGATGACACCCAATTGGTATTTCCGTATTCAGAGGTGTCGCAGGAGTCCTTCTCGAGTTTCAAGGGCTGTCTCCAAGATGTGGCCTGTTGGATGAATACGAATAAATTAAAACTCAACGCTAATAAAACAAAAGTGATCTTTTTTGGTAAAGGCCCCCCTCCACCCTCAGAGCTATGGTGGCCAGCGGAGATGGGACAAGCCCCCTCACCCAGCCTAACGACAAAAAATCTGGGAGTGCAATGGGATGACAGTCTGTCCTTTACCTCGCACATCCAACAAGTAGTCGGCTGCTGCTTGAGTAAGCTGAGGAATCTCCGCAAGATTCTGAGACTTCTACCAGAGAGTTGTCGAAAAACAGTAATCCATGCCACAGTGACATCTAGGCTGGATTACGCCAACGGCCTCTATCTGGGCTTACCAAAATACCTAATTCAAAAACTTCAGCTGGTCCAAAATGCGGCTGCGAGACTGTTAATGCGGATTCCTTTTAAGCACTCAGTCTCTCCGTATCTTCGGTCACTTCACTGGTTACCAGTTGCCAGCAGAATCAAATTCAAGGCACTCACTTTGGCCTTTAGATCTCTGTTTGGCACCTGCCCTAAGTACTTGAAAACTCCGCTCCCGAGATACTCCCAGGCCCGTGTGCTTCGCTCCAACTGCCGCGTTCGGCTTGCCGTCCCACGAGTAAAAAGGGCACGGCTGAAGGGTCGAACTTTTTCGGCAAATGTTGCGACACTGTGGAACACCCTGCCCCCAGCAATTCAGCAAGCCCCCTCTGAAATTTGCTTCAAGCGGTTGCTAAAGACCTGGCTCTTTACCCAACCACGCTAGGCACCATCACTTCAGTTCTCTGGGTTAACTGTGTTCTTCCTAGCGCCGGGACACCTCCTCGTGAGGTAGCTGTTCGCGCTATATAAAATGCTGTATTATTATTATTATTATTATATATATCTATGGCCTTGAAGTGTCCGCATACCCTCTGCGCAGCCTAAGTGCACCCTGCCGTGCACAAGCTGTATTATAATTGGCTGTCAACACTCTAAATCAGTAAGTGTTGGCAGCCATCGTGTGCCTCAGTAGAGTAACTGAGTACAAAATTGAAAACATAAATTGTTTTTTGTAAACTAACATGTTGTGGTTTACTTGTACATGAACTAGTGTGTACTTGAAGTAGTTTGGAGGCATAGGCAAACATTTCTATTTCATTTCATTCAGTAGAACCAAGGCACAAGAAACCCCCATAAAAAACTCGCAAAACGCAAAAAGGGGGCAGGGTAGAAACACCCTGACCCCCTAGGCCTGCTCAGGGGGTCCCACAAGGACCCCCAAGGCCCAAACATATGTTTTTATTTATTTTTTTAAACTGGAGGATGCGTGCAGGGTGTGCGCAGGATGTGCTCATCCTGCCGATAACAAAAAAAATAAGACAGGCTCCCGTGCTTAATTGGTATTTAGCCCCCAGGGGGGCCACATACCAGGGGGAATGGATTATATGTAAAGGGGGGCCCAGAGGGGACCCCCAGCCCCGTGCACCTCCATCCCCTGGGGCTTATTAAAATTGGGTGGGGAGCTCTCAGGCCCCCCCAGTCCTGGGGACTGCCACCTCCTGGGGCTACAAAAAATTGGGTGTGGGAGGATCTGAGGCCCCGCCAGCCCTGGGGACCACAACCCCCCTGGGCTTCTAACAAGTGTGGGAGGGGGCCACGCAGCCCCCCTCCTGGAGCCTTGTACAGGCCATGGGGACTGCCATCCCCCAGGGCTGCTTCCTGCTGTGTCCCTAGGTGCCCACCCCGGGACACTGCTGTTTGCAATGGCAGGGCGAGAGCCTCGCGGCTCCCACCCTGCCATTGCAAACTGCTTTGCTTCATTAAAGTGATATCAGGGAATCCTGCTCTCGCTTCAATGAAGCAAAGCAGATTGCTTTTCCATATGGGGAGCAGCATGTTAGCTGCTCCCCATGTGGAAAAGCCATGCCGGCTCCTGCAGGAGGCGGGGAGCTGGCAGGAACCGTGGGGGAATTGGGGACCCGCCATGGTCCCAGACAAGAGGCTAGGCCCCAGGGGGTGGGGTCTCTGGGCCATGAGTGGCCCGTGAGGGGGGCCATGTGGCCCCCCACCCCCATTAAGAAAATAAAATTAATTAATTAATTGCCGGCCCCGGGGATGGGGTCCCACGGGGCATGGAATTAGCCACGGGAGGGGCGCCCCTTCCGTAAAAAAATGTTTTCATTTTAATTTGAGCATGAGGCCCTGGGGGATGGGGTCCCCAGGGTCCCAAAAAAGCATTAGTGCTGCAATCACCCAAGAAGTACCCATGCACTTATAAAATCCCCATTCACGTTCTATATAGTCATGTAAATCCCCAGATATTACCCCTGTAGTCATACAATCACACAGTTGTTATCTATGTACTACTTTAATTTCACATACGTTACCCCTGTACTACTCATGCAATCATCAATATGTTGGCAATACATTGCTTCAATCACCCAGGCACTTTCCTTTCACTGTTTCAATCACACACGCACTACTCTTGTACTTATTGTATCACTCAGCCAGTACTCATGCACTTATGAAATCTCCCAGGCACAACCTTTGCACTCCTGTTATCACTCAGGCAGTATCTTAGTACTTCTGTAATCCCACAGGCAGTACTCATGGACTTATAAAGTGACCCACTCACTTCCTCTGTACTCATTAAACCCCCCAGATATTACCTTTGCAATCATGGAATCATGCAGGCACTGGTTATGTACTACTCCTGAAGGAGGCAAGCAATCATGTAGGATGTACCTATGCACTCATTTAATAAACAAGGTATTACCCTTGCAGTCAAAGAATCACCCAGACGCTACTTTTGCTGTCATCTATTCACGTAGGTACTACTCAGATACTCATCTATGTTTACAGGTGCTATTTATAAAGTTATTTATCCATGCACTCAATGTTCATGTTTTCACTCATGGAATTAGCCAGTCACTGTCCATCTTCTCCTGTAATTACCCAGTGACAACCTTTGGAGTCATTGAATCACCCAAGCACTATGCATGGAGTTATGCATTCACTTAAGCAGATCTATTACATGTCTCAATTTCTAGGTTTTAGAATATTCCAGATATATTGTATTTATATCTGTTTTAGATATGTTGATGATTAGAAATGGTAAAGACATTTGTATTGAGGTTCCGTGACAATTGTAAGTGGTGTTTTTTCGACTCGCACGAATATGGTCGAGTTTGGTATCTATGAACCGCAAATGACGAGTTTAGTAAGTGCGCGCAGTTTCGCTGTGCTAACTTAAACCGTTCGTTTGTTATGTGGGTTTTCCATCTGTACCCACGGGTTCCATCTTAGATACGGCATCCATTTTGTCTCTTGCCCTCAAGTAGCCAGCGAACGGACGTTGTCCGCTTCGCGACCCTGGGACTCCCAAAATATCCGCGGAAGACACATGTTCTTTGTGAATGTCTTTATGACAAGGGGGTTGCTACTGTAAGGCAGATGGCGCCGCTCGAGGCTCATCTTGCCGCACGGACTTATTGTCTCAGCCGTGCATCTCATTAGGCACGTCCCTTTGATGCCTGTATCTCGTGTTTCCTGTTACCTCCCCTTTGACACCCTTTCCGATCTCCCCACTGTCTCCGTCTTCCTCTACACCTGTCCTTGTTCCTATTTCGATCTGTTTTACTGCTGATTGGAATTTGCTAATGGTGGGAAGATGGTTTTTACAGTTGGGAACCGCCAAATGTTTCCGCACTTATGTTCCGGACCTCATGTGTTTCAAAGTGACCAAAGCGACCCCTCTGGGGGATAATGGTGGGAACCGGGTTGTAAACTTTTGTGTTCAATGTTATCCTATGGGTAAAAACTGTATAAGAGGAGCGATCCACAGAACCAATTTGAAGCAGTCTCCCCAAGTTGCACGTGGTGTACTTGTCGTGATCTCTGTGTTCCCTGCAGCAAATAAACCTTGAATCTTTGACGTCGAAGGAAGTGTCCCGTGTCTCTGTGATTCGTACGCCGGAGCAGGTTACCCACGAAGGTTTCAGATGTTGTGCCCTGGCACCGCTGGGTCTTAAAGAACCCAGTCCTTCAGTTGGCGCCCAACGTGGGGCTGCATCAGTGGTACCGGTCCAAGCCCGACGATCGTGAGGAACTTCGTGTGAAATCTCCGAGGGAAGGTGCACTCCGCTTCATCGATCCTGTTGTCGAAATAAGTGGCCCGAAGACTTTTCCCGCGAAGATTCCCGCCTCCGGACGGCTGCGACGGACTGCTGCCCTGACTGTAGACCTGTTTTGGCGCCTGGCGTAGACCTTGGTATAGCGAGACGATTGACGGGCCTTCCTGGTGACGCCATCGATCTTTGAGTTAAGTATTTGTGGGTCGCTCCCATAGTTCTTGGTTGTTGACACTTTAGCGAGTGTTTTTGTTGTTAGCGCTGTGTGAGTGTTTTTGTCGGTGACACTTTGCCAGCGTATTTTGTTGTGTTGTTTGACGACTGCAGCCGCCAAAAACCGAGGGTTTTGTTCTTTGCTGGGACTTGGTAAATCCCGTAACCCTTGAAGTTTGTGAAACTCGGCTAGTGTGCAAGATGCCTGGTCGTAGTACTTTGTTTAGTTGTTTCAGACCTTGTGGTATGGATTCCCGATTGGAGGACTCGTGTCCGATACCTCCGGTTGGAACTCCCACGTATGAGCTCTATAGTAAGCATGGGCTAGGCCCAGTTACCTTTAACGATTACTGGATTAAATATACGAAAAAGGACGGCGACCTTCGTTGGCCACCTCATGGTAGCTTCGAGGCTCCGATCTTAGATAATCTAGAGATTAAATTGTTCGAAAGAAAGTCAATGCCGGCCATGTTTGATGCCTTTCGGTTGTGGCGCAAAGAAGCCCGACAGAAAGAAATCAGACAGACTAAACGTAATCAGCGAGATAATGTTGCTACCATAGTGAAGAAAGCAGAGCAATTTCAGCGTGATAAGGAGGTTAAGGATAAGGAAGTGTTTGACCGATTACAGCGTATGACTGTAGATAAATGTTACCCCGTTTTGCCAACGGAGTCGGAAAAGAAGGAAGAGCCAGTTGAGGATCCCTTAATGTCTTATCTTATGAAGTCGCCACCCCCGTACGTACAGGGTACCGCAGCTCCTGTGGTCCCTGCCGTACCTATTCCTCCGCCTATTCCTCCTCCGCCTGTTCCTCAACCTGCACCCGTTCTTCCGACTGTTCCTGCTCCTTTGCCTGTTTCTATTCCTACTGCTCCTCCGCTTCCACATACTCCTGTTCCCGCTACTGCTCTTGCTACTGCTCCTGTTTTGTTAACCCCTGCTGTTGCTACTGTTTCTACTCCTTCTCTTTTTAGTCCTGTATCGTATGCTTCTCCCTCTACTCGTAGTCGCAATTCTCCTCTTGCGGCTAGTTTCTTTCATTCGCTCGGGCCTGTTCATGGGTCCGCTGGTTCTGATGGTCCTCAGAGACGTAGTCAGCTTCCTGGAAACAGAGAACGCGTTGCGTTATATAATATGGCGATGGGTTGGATGGTAAATCCTCTTAGGTGTCCACCCCGTGTTGTCCTCGATACCTTTTGTCAATTCAATGTGCCAACCCAGAGATATGTGTTTAATGAAATGTGCAAGTTCCTTTATGATCAAATAGCGGCTGATGCACCTGACGAGGTGCTCGCCGCCCTGTCTGATCTTCAGCTTCAGTTCGCAAATGGACTGATAGTGGATACTAATGTTCGACGTGCTGTTGAACGATTGCTATCTCTTCGTCCGGCTCCAATCCCTCATGCATTGTTTGTTGAGGATGTTGAAAAACAACCAGATGAGTCTGGCCAATATCCTATGCGTGAAGTTCCACCGGTTTGGATGCCAGGTAACCCCGCAGCTGCCCCTCCGGTCCCGCCGTATTTCCAGAGAGTATGGATACATCTCCCATGGAAAAGATCGGAAGTGTTGCAGGTGAAGCAATCTTTGCCTGACCCTCGCAAAAATCCTGCAGGGTATTACAAAGAATTATCGCAGCTCGTAGATGCTACGGTAATGAATCTTGCCGATATCGACATGTTGTTTGGCAATGTCGTACCGCAACCGGTATGGGCTAAGATTCGTCAGGAAAATCACACAAATGAACTAGGTGGTGATTGGGCGGCCATTGTAGCGGCAGATGGGTTGCAAGTTGGTGGTGCTAAGCCTGAACAGTTGATTGCTGCTCTCCCTCAAAGAATAATAACATTAATGAAAACGCTTATGCCAGCTATGAGAGTGAACTGGGACAAGTTGTCAGCCTGTAAGCAGAAGAAAGATGAAAGTGTTTCCGACTTCTTTACGAGGTTTGAGGAAGCATTCATCGACCATAGTGGTCAGGATATGGGTACCGAGGGTGGTCAGAGATTGTTTGTGGATAAATTTGTTTCGAATTTATTGCCCGATTTGAGCAATAAATTAAAGAATTCGGAAAGTGCATGGGCCGTTTCTACTTCGGCTCAGATATTGGCTACGGCACAATATTATGAGAATAGAGAGAAAGAAGAGAACGACCGTGCTGATAAAAAGACGAAAGAGCTAAAAACTAAAGTGTTGTTGCAACAAGCGTATCCTCCGCGGTCAAATCAGAATACTTCGCAACAGAATAGGTCACAGCCACAATCGAACAGATCCCAAACCCGTAATGACTCCTCCTCCCAAAGATCCTCGTTAGGGTACAATCAATGTGCTTATTGTAGACAGGAGGGACACATTAAATTCAATTGCCCTGTTTTGAATGAACGTAACAATGGTAACTCATCTAGAGGAGGTCGTGGTGGTTCGCAGCAAACATCACGTGGTAGAGGTCGTGGTGCTCAGAACGATCGCTCGGATAACTCATCTAATTCTAATAATTGTTTCGATCAACGTGGATCATCGCAAGGACGATCTGCGCAGTACAATGTAGACGATTATTACGTCGATCAGGGAACTGACGACAGTAATTACTAGGACAGCCATAGACAAGGAGAGGGAGTGGTATCAGTTCCGGTTGATCAGAGAGGGCCTTATGTCGCAGTTGCTACATCGGGCGTCGTTGAGCCTTTTCTGTTGGACACTGGTGCAGCGAAAAGTTCTATCATGCATTCGAAACTCCCTGGCGCACCTTTGTCTGGCTTAACAAATGTTTCCGTTGGATTCTCTGGCGCCCCCGTTAGCAATCCAGTTTCTCGCCCTGTGCCCCTTAAAATTGGGCCACGTGAGCTAGAAGCTCCGTTGATTTTGACTACGGGTTGTGGTGAAAATCTTTTGGGCCTGGATTTGCTTAAACGTTTGTACGCAACTTTGTATTGTTCTCCTGCGGGTGTAAAGCTTACGTTAGGAGAGAGGGTTGTCTCTCCTATGTATTTGTCCCTCGATAAGCTCCCACCGGAATTGAGTTCTCTTCCTGCGTCTTTGTGGGCAACAGGTCCAAATGACGTGGGCCTGCTTGATATCTCCCCTTATGTTGTTCAGTTGAAATCTAATGTGCGGTTGCCACGTATTCCCCAATATCGTATCTCCCTTGATGGTGAACGAGCACTGTTGGCGATTATCTATGATTTGATCGAGAAAGATGTTATCGAGGAGACTCGGGGAAACGTGTGCAACAGCCCTGTGCTGCCCATTCTTAAACGTACTGATCCTTCAAAACCGCCTGTTTATCGTTTTGTTATCGATTTACGGGAGGTAAATAAAATTGTGGTTCCTCAATTTCCTGTTGTGCCTGACATCACGGCGCTACTGACTCTGATTCCAGCTTCTGCATCATGGTTTTCGGTGATTGACTTGAAAAATGCGTTTTTCAGCATCCCGATTGCCGAAGAGAGCAGGGACCTTTTCGGTTTCTCTCTCGGTGGACGTAGCTTCCGGTTCAAACGCGCTCCTCAGGGCTACTGTGAAAGTCCATCTATTTACAGTCAAGCCTTGAAGGGTCAACTGGATGCGTTTAGGTTGCCGGTTGGTGCGGCCTTGATCCAATACGTTGATGACTTATTGGTGGCTGCTGATACTCAGGACATTTGCAAAATTGCTACGGTGTCGTTGCTGCAACATCTCTGTGAGTTAAATCACAAGGTGTCGCCTTCTAAACTCCAATATTGTTGTCAAGAAGTAACCTATCTAGGTCACTTATTGTCAAAGGAGGGAAGGAGATTGACCCCAGAGAGAATTGCAGCAATTGCGCGAATGGCTGTGCCAAAAACTCAAAGAGATGTGCGTGCCTTTCTAGGTATCACGTCGTACTGCAGGCAATGGATTCCTAATTTTTCATTGCTAGCGAAACCATTGGTGGCTCTTACGTGCAAGGATGTTTCGACTCCTTTACCATGGACGGAAGAATGTCAGAAAAGTTTTTCTGAACTGCGTGATTCATTGTGTTCGGCTCCTGTGTTAGGTACCCCTGATTACAGTAAGCCGTTTACGTTATATGTTCACGAGAGGGAAGGTTGTGCTTTGAGTGTCTTAACGCAACCTTTTGGTGGTAAGCAACGTCCATGTGCATATTTTTCCTCGACCTTGGACCCAGTAGCTAGAGCATTGCCGAGTTGTTTACGAGCAACAGCGGCAGCTGCGGTCTCCATCCGACAATCAGCAGGATTGGTCATGGATAATATGCTTACGGTGATGGTTCCGCATGCAGTCGATACTCTTTTGAATCGAACGAAAACTCAGCACTTGACGAGTGCGAGGTTGTCTGGGTACGAATTGACGCTCTTGGCAAGCCACATTCAGATAAAACGTTGTAACGTTCTGAACCCGGCAACTTTGTTACCAATTAGCACAGAGTCAGATGAAGTAGCAGAACATGACTGCTACTTGAGGACTGAAGAGGAAACAAAAGGTCGAGTGGACCTTAAAAACACCCCATTGGAAGATCCGGATGGTACTTTGTATGTGGATGGGTCATGCTTTAAGTTGCCGAATGGCGATGTGACTACTGCTTATGCTGTTGTGACATTGAATACTGTTGTTGAGACTGCAAGGTTGAATCAGAATTCTGCCCAAGCTGCGGAGCTGATTGCTCTTACTAGAGCATGTGTGTTAGCGAAAGGGAAACGTGTGAATGTGTTTACTGATAGCCAATATGCGTTCGGTGTTGCTCACAGCTTTGGACGATTGTGGAGAGAGAGAGGTTTCTTGACGTCGCACGGTACGAAGATACAGCATGGCCAGCTTGTGAATGATCTTTTGGATGCATTGACTTTGCCTACGCAAGTTGCGATTGTTAAATGTAGTGCGCATCGTAAGGTGACGGATGATGTTGGTCGTGGTAACGCGTTTGCGGACGAGACTGCTAAGGAGACTGCCCGGAACCTTAGCACTCGAATGTATGTGACGAGTTCGGTTAGGTGGCCTACAGAATCGAGTATGTGTGAGGACACTATCGAGAGTGTGAAAGCAATTCAGAATGAGGCCACCGAGACTGAAAAGACGAAGTGGAAAGAAAGTACGGGAAAGTTGGATGCGAATGGTTGTTGGATTGATTTGTCGGATCAGAAAAGATGGATGTTGCCGGATGCGTATGTGCTGGCCGTTGTGACAATGGCACATGGGTTAGCACATATCAGCGCGAAAGGTATTTGTAAGTTGCTGGCTCCTGTGTGGAAGAATGATGGCATTACGAAATGTGCTGAACGTCTGGTAAAGAATTGTATGGTGTGTATTATGTACAATCCTGGCAAAGGAACCCCAACTCCTCCTGGCAGTTTTGCTCCCCCTTCGTATCCCTTTGAGGTGATTCAATTGGACTTCATCCATATGGAGCGATGCAATAACCTGAAATACGTTCTAGTTGTGGTTTGCGCATTCTCCCGATGGATCGAGGCCTATCCTCTCAAAGACAATACTGCTTTGTCTACTGCGAAAATCCTACTGAAGGAATACTTTCCTCGGTATGGAATGCCTAGAGTCGTGTGGTCGGATAACGGAAGTGAGTTTGTTGGAAGTGTGATGAAGAGTGTGTGTAAGGGCCTTGGAATTAATCAGAAATTCCACAGCGCCAATCATCCTCAGTCAGCTGGATTGGTTGAAGGGTACAATGGCACCCTCAAACTAAAGTTAGCGAAGATTCAGGCTACGACTGGTCTTTCGTGGCCTGACGCTTTGCCTTTAGCATTACTGTCAACTAGGGCGACTGTACACTCCCGAGTAGGGCTTAGTCCCTATGAAATAGTGTTCGGCCGTCCTGCGAATGTGTGGGGGGTTCCTAGGCCAGGAATGTTTTCTGATCTTGAGTACCCAATGTTGATCGATTATCTACATGACTTGACTGCTAAACTGAGGTTAATTCACCAACAGGTTTACGACGCATTGCCGACGCAGACAGAGGGTCCAGGCCACCAGCTCCAGCCCGGAGACTGGGTGGTGACAAGGAATTTTTCACGCAAAAATAACCTGGACCCGAGGTTCACCGGACCCTATCAAGTGCTCCTGGCCACGAGGACTGCCGTTCGTCTCGAGGGACGTAAGAATTGGGTGCATGCCACGCACACCAAGAGAGTCCCCATCCCTTTGCCGGCAGACCCGTGGGTAAGGAGAGGCATTGCGTCATCTGAAACAGAAACATTGCCGGCGTTTGTGCCTTTTAGCGACGCACAGCTTGTTGAAGAACCCTCAGCGCAGCAGAAAGACACTGTTGAACGATTAGCATCAAAAGACTCAAGACCAGAACACTCAACTGATCAGCAGGACGCTGTCTCTTCAACGGATCCTTTGTTTGACGAGCAGACACGTCCTGGGAAAACCCGATACTTTTTGCGATCTCGCACTAAGGACAAATAAAAAGATCTTGCTTTGCCGTATTGACAACTGCATTATCCCGTTTTCCCGTGATCAGTTTTGAACTTTCGTATTACTGTAATTATTTTGTACATATATTTTGAGTTCCACTCCTTGTACCTTTTTGCCTTTACAGCTGAGAGACTTTGCTTTTGAATACACATATTGTGCATTGAAGGCCGTAGGGCCGCGCGCGTACTTCCTTCTGGACAGTAGGCCTTGACGCTAGGTTAAAGGCCGTCGGTTCCTGGGAACTCCTAGGGATTGACTATTGCTGCACAGAACGAAGTGCGTCAAGAAACGTTGCGGACGGTCGTAGGGAATGGCATTCTCGAAGCTGAATGATTTGGAGGGAGCTCAAGTCCACAGATTCAAGCTGCAGCAACTCAGTCGTACCAAATGTTTCATATTCCAACTGTTTGTATTGTTTTTGACTGCTTCTGCATTATTGGCGGGTGGGGTGTATTACACGATGTCTTACTTCTTACCTGCTACACCTACTCCTACTCCTTACCCTAATCTTACCTCTACTGCTTCTCCTCATTCCTTTCATATGTTACCGGAACACGAGCAGGCTAGACGTGTAGAATTCCGCAACAATTCCTTTATTCAGCTCCTCCATCAGCATCAGTTAGTGGTTAACACTACCAATTGTTGGGTGTGTGGGTTGATGCCACATACTACAGATAAGGGAATTCCATATCTGGTGTTACCGTATAGTTCCCAAGGGTCAGCTCGAGCATTTCAAACAATGTTTCGAAGCGCACTGGGTTTCCACCCCATTCGAGAACCACGTTCCCCCTACTCTGGTCCTACCTCGTATCAAAAACCTTTGTCGATAGCAATAGAGGATTTAGATAGTGATATCTATGATCCCTCGCTTATTCCCGAAGAAGAGGTACAAGCCTATAGAGTCCTAAGTAGAGGTGAATATAGTGTGTTCACTAGCGAAAAGCAGCTTAAAAGCTCTCCTCCGATATGGGTCGTACCCCACACTGGTAATTTTTGTCTTATGGGTCGTGGCCGAAGATCGCAAGCCCGACTTGGAGCGAGTGCTTGCACTGAAAATTACATTCTGCCGATGTCCTCGTCCCCTGTGTTTTTGGCTGCCAAGGGTACATACTTTATCTGTTATGATCGTGCATACACATGGTTGCCCGCTGACTTCATGGGCTCATGTTTCATTGCAAATCTGTTGCCTCCGACGTTTACTGTAGATGCCGATTATCATAAGACTAGAGTTGTACGAGGCGTAATTAGCGAAGAGGATACTGCCGGTCAAGAGGCAGGAGACTTTTTCAAGGGTTTCCTCCCGTTTTGGGGACCTATGGTTAATAGTAGGAACCTGAGACAGTTGACTCGGGTGGTAGAATCAACAGCTAATATTACTGCCAGTGCCCTTGGTAATATCACCACAGAACTTCAGGCGGAGAGACTTATGACGTTACAAAACCGTATGGTTTTAGATGTCATCTTAGCAGATCGGGGTGGGGTATGTAAGGTGATCCATTCGAGCTGCTGCATTTTCATCCCAGATAATGCTCCTACTGTCTATCAAGCCATCTCGAGGTTGCATAAGATCTCCGAATCCATACACGTGGATGTAGGGGATTGGACGCTACTTGGATGGTTTTGGGGCCTGATGTCGACTTGGGGTTGGAAAATTCTGATGATCATCGGAGTCGTTGTAGTGTTCCTGTTCACGTGTTGCCTTTGTGTGCAGTGTGGTCCTGCCTTATGTGGCCTCTGTGCTACAACGTGTATGAGACAACCATCTGTTACCAAGGGGACTCGGTTGGACAGAGCTATGCTACAGCAACATCTCGATGGTCTGATGAATATTGAATATGATTCCGACTAGTGCTTGCCTACATGAGGGCAAAAGGAGCGTCTGAGGTTCCGTGACAATTGTAAGTGGTGTTTTTTCGACTCGCACGAATATGGTCGAGTTTGGTATCTATGAACCGCAAACGACGAGTTTAGTAAGTGCGCGCAGTTTCGCTGTGCTAACTTAAACCGTTCGTTTGTTATGTGGGTTTTCCATCTGTACCCACGGGTTCCATCTTAGATACGGCATCCATTTTGTCTCTTGCCCTCAAGTAGCCAGCGAACGGACGTTGTCCGCTTCGCGACCCTGGGACTCCCAAAATATCCGCGGAAGACACATGTTCTTTGTGAATGTCTTTATGACAAGGGGGTTGCTACTGTAAGGCAGATGGCGCCGCTCGAGGCTCATCTTGCCGCACGGACTTATTGTCTCAGCCGTGCATCTCATTAGGCACGTCCCTTTGATGCCTGTATCTCGTGTTTCCTGTTACCTCCCCTTTGACACCCTTTCCGATCTCCCCACTGTCTCCGTCTTCCTCTACACCTGTCCTTGTTCCTATTTCGATCTGTTTTACTGCTGATTGGAATTTGCTAATGGTGGGAAGATGGTTTTTACAGTTGGGAACCGCCAAATGTTTCCGCACTTATGTTCCGGACCTCATGTGTTTCAAAGTGACCAAAGCGACCCCTCTGGGGGATAATGGTGGGAACCGGGTTGTAAACTTTTGTGTTCAATGTTATCCTATGGGTAAAAACTGTATAAGAGGAGCGATCCACAGAACCAATTTGAAGCAGTCTCCCCAAGTTGCACGTGGTGTACTTGTCGTGATCTCTGTGTTCCCTGCAGCAAATAAACCTTGAATCTTTGACGTCGAAGGAAGTGTCCCGTGTCTCTGTGATTCGTACGCCGGAGCAGGTTACCCACGAAGGTTTCAGGTGTTGTGCCCTGGCACCGCTGGGTCTTAAAGAACCCAGTCCTTCAGTATGCATGCATTTGATAATATGAAGAGACTTATGGTTGAGTCATGTAATAGTCTGCTGCTTTATATTTGGATAGGCCCAACACTCATGCAGTTATAAAAACACCCAAGTGCTACCCATGCAGTCTACCAATGATCCAGTCACGACATATGCACTGCTGTAATCACTTAGGCATTACTTTTGCACTCATGCAAACATCCAGGCAGTACCATTACAGTCATGCAATCAACTATGTATTACATATGAACTCTTTAAATCATGTAGCCACTTGTACATATATAATCAATTCAATTTCAAGAAGTCTTTATTCGATTATTCATCATAAAAGACATGCTAACATACGATAATATAACACAATTCATACAAGGTTAGCAAAATGTTAAGAAAATAATTTAGTGAAAAGTTAAAAGTTAAAAAACACGATCTAACACAAAATTAAATCACTTATATTTGACTTCATTTGTAAGAATAAAAAGGGTTAAAAAAAATTAAAACAGCAGTCCATATACACACCCCATCTATGCAAGTGTGTTTTCTTTTGGGAGTCATAGATCAAAAACATCCTGAGAGTACACGACATTAAGTGCTTATGATAGATTAATTAGTCGAGACCGTAAGGTCCATGCCCAACCAAGAAATTTAGCAACCCCAACAACAATCACAGTAGACGTATCTGATCTTAAAATTCTACTAGCTTCTGATGCTGAGAGGGTGCCCAGATTTCTACAGACTGATCTAGATCTAGGAGCATCATATAGGGGGCATACAAAGAGGAAGTGACTAACACTTTCGCCCGACCCCGTGCACAATGGGCATGGATCTGGTCCACCCTTGCCCCAGGTTTTAGTGAAGGCCCTCAATGGTAGTGTCCCAGTTCTCAGTTGGTGGAATAATTTCCGATCCAGTGGTTTAGAAATAAAGTCCCAATACATTTCTAGGGACGAGACATCCTTCAGCAGAACGAATGCCGATGTGAGCGAGCTGGACGCTATTTGAGAATGCCTTCTACCTATGACCCAATCCCAATATCGATCCTTCAACTCCTTTTTAGAAGGAAATACAGCTGAAACTGGGTTAAGCCATAGTTCGTCGAGCCCCATTGCGCTAAGGGTAGATCTTATTTCTTTAAACCACCCTATTTTACCAGGGCCCAAAAGGTCCCTAACTTCAGGGCAAGCTTTAGCGTAAAGCAAAAGCTCAGGCGTTGTCCAAAGACGCCTCCAAAACGCTAGGGGGCGATATCTTGCTAGGTCCTCCACTGGTTGCACGGTGCTGATTGCGGAAGACCTGTGGCTACCCTAAGAAATTTATTTTGAGCCACTTTGAGCGAATCAAGATTAGAATAGCCCCAAAGCTCAGCACCATATAATACTGAGGGCAGAACCTTTGTGCCATAGATTTTAATAAGAGGTGATATGGGGCGAGTGTGGGATCTTTTATGCTCCTAGAGGAGGGCTCCTCCTAGTTGGGCGTGTTTAAGAGCCAGTAACTCAACCTGCGGTGTCCAGCTGAGATTTTCACTCAATGTGACTCCCAGGTAGGTAAATAACTTAGCCTGCTCAAGGGAGATACCACCTAGAGTGACCTTGGCAGCAACAGGTGTCGATCCTCTTAATACCATAAATTTGGTTTTGGACACATTCACCTCTAGCTCATGCTTGCGGCAAAACAACTCAAAACGAGACAGGGCCTGCTGGAGTCCCTGCCTCGTCTTGGGAATTAACAGAGTGTCATCCGCGAACATGAGCAAAGGGATTTTCATCCCCGCCAGTGTGGGAGCATCAGTGGGATGAGAAGTAAAGTAGTTAGTTACCCCATTAATGAATAGGGAAAACAATGTGGGAGCCAAAACACACCCTTGCCTTACGCCTTTGTCTACAGAACATCTATCAGTGACCTCCCCAGGCTTTCCCCACCGAACTTGTGCAAAGGTGTGGGCATGTAGGTTCACTAAAAGATGAACTATAACAACTGGCAAGCCTAGTTTCAACAAACAATCCCACAACTTGACCCTGGGAACAAGGTCAAATGCGGACCTTAAATCCACAAAGGCTGCATATAGCTTACCTTTACCAAGAACAACTGTCTTCCAATATATAAGCATAAACCTGAGTACTTAATCTAGCGTACTCACATGTGGCCTAAAACCTGCCTGTAATGGAGTAAGGACTTCAAAATCAATGATCCATTCCTGAATGCGTCCTAACACAAGTCGAGCTACTATTTTTTGCACCGCATCTATGAGACTGATCGGTCGATAATTGGAGGGAACTGAACGATCACCCTTTTTATATACTGGTAAAATTTCAGCCCCATACCAAGAATCTGGGACCTTTGCCCAGATGCTAGCGCATTGGCCAGTTTAGTGATATAAGGAGCCCAAAGTTCCTGGTTATGTAAAAATAAGTCGGCAGGGATGCAGTCGGGACCCGGTGCTTTACCCCTTGGGATACTTTGTAGAACACGAGTAACCTCAGGGATGGTTAAAATTAACGGTTCCTCATATTCAAGACAGGGAAGAACAACCAGGGCAACACTATTATTCCTAAATTGATCTTGAAAAAAGGAAACCCACTGCTGTTGGCCAACGGATGCAGGACTTAGATGGTTGTCCTGACATTTCCCCCATTTGAGGAGGTGCCAGAATTGCTGCATATTCCAATGACTACAAGCTTCAGTAAGGGATACCCACCGATCCTCATCCCAATTAATTTTTCCCTTATGCTTTGCAACCTTATATGCTTCCCTACATGACTTAATACATACATGGTTTTTAGACTTTATTGCCAAGAACAGAGCCCCTTGCGTTCGCCGACACTCGTCGTCAAACCAGGTATTTATCCTCGACTGCTTCCTCTTAGCCTGTATCATGTTGGGTTTGACAAACAATTCTTTTAATCCCAGAAACAGCTCAGTATGTATGTCTATAATGTTTTCTATAATCTCTACCTGGGACCCACAGTTGTTCAATGCTTCTAAGGAATTGGATACTAAGGTTCTAATCACTGTTTGTGCCTCTTCATCCACGGCAATTTTAGGCCACCGCACCCTTCTCATATCATTACTAAGTAAGGCCTCAACATGGGTAACCTCAGCGATACCACTTGATGCCCCTCGAAAGCTATAATCCCTTAGGACCAGCATTAGCGGGTCATGGTCATTTTCTGGGGGTTCCTTAACCTCCATGTCAACAACTGCAGCCCACAGTTTCACATCAACTAAAATATAGTCGATACAACTACTGTGCCTGCCATTGTTGAAGTTGTGCCTACCCTGCATGTCAGATCTTACCCTACCATTTACGGCTCGCAGCCCCAGATTGAGACAAAGCCCTTTGGTAAATGTAGCAGAGCAGGTCCATTTCCTAATCGGTGGCAACTCCAGCAGTGGGATACCCCATGACAGGTCTTCCTCCTCTGTAAGAGAACCATCGACTAATCCCAGGGGCTCAAAGCACGTGTTAAAATCCCCCAGCAATATCCTATACCCATCCTCCGATACACTAGAGAGGAAATCGTCCAAAAGCAGAAGTGTGGGGGAAACCCTACCCCCCTGCAGGCCCCTGATATAAACATTAACTAAAAGGATATTTAGGCCTTTTTTGATTTAAGCCTAATAATCAATATGTCTGGACTGTCTATAGCTACCTCCTCGGCCCAGACACCATCTCCCTGTCTTGACCCAGATAATAATCCCGCCTACAGGACGCCCTCTAGGTCCCTTTGTGGCTTGCTTGCTAAAGTTTAAAAACCCAACACGAAACACTGGGGAAAGTGTCCAAGTTTCTTGGAAAGCAAAAACATCCCCCTGATCTATGTAGTCAACCCACTGCGGGTTGCACACATTGGATTCAAGCCCCGCTTTATTCCAACCTGCAATCTTGGTGTAGTCAGAGTCCATCGCGGTTGGTATTATATCCCCAGACCGAGCAGGCTCACTAACTGGAGCAGTGGGCATAGTGACATCATAAGTCCTAGAGGAGGGCTCCTCCTAGTTGGGCGTGTTTAAGAGCCAGTAACTCAACCTGCGGTGTCCAGCTGAGATTTT
This sequence comes from Lissotriton vulgaris, assembly GCF_964263255.1. Classification (NCBI taxonomy): domain Eukaryota; kingdom Metazoa; phylum Chordata; class Amphibia; order Caudata; family Salamandridae; genus Lissotriton; species Lissotriton vulgaris. The sequence continues at coordinate 1,444,886,207 of NC_141691.1, forward strand.
CACTCAATGTGACTCCCAGGTAGGTAAATAACTTAGCCTGCTCAAGGGAGATACCACCTAGAGTGACCTTGGCAGCAACAGGTGTCGATCCTCTTAATACCATAAATTTGGTTTTGGACACATTCACCTCTAGCTCATGCTCGCGGCAAAACAACTCAAAACGAGACAGGGCCTGCTGGAGTCCCTGCCTCGTCTTGGGAATTAACAGAGTGTCATCCGCGAACATGAGCAAAGGGATTTTCATCCCCGCCAGTGTGGGAGCATCAGTGGGATGAGAAGTAAAGTAGTTAGTTACCCCATTAATGAATAGGGAAAACAATGTGGGAGCCAAAACACACCCTTGCCTTACGCCTTTGTCTAACATATCCCTTCTCTACCCCACTGGAGTTTATAGCCTGCCCTAGAGTGAGTCAATCATTCTCGTCAAGGTGTGACAAGGGAGCAAACCTACCCGCGGTGATCAAAGACTCAATGTCAGACCCATTTATGGAACCCTGAGAACGGATGGTATTAGACCGTGCCATCAGCTTTGGTCCCGCGTTAATAGTAGGACGTAGTTTGGGGTAGAAGTCTGAAAGCTCTCACGTCATAATAGAACCATCACCCCCTTGGGGTTGCCAACCTCTAAGGAAAGGGACCACATAGGTGCTCCTAAAGTTGACAATTACCAGATCGCCTTCAATGTCCTTAGTCATATGGCCAAGCCACCCCACCCAACAAACGTTTAAAATTCGGCCGTCAATTGAGGGAGGAAGAGGCCTGTTTTTAGAGAGCCAATAAACCACCTTATGTTTTAGCTCTTGAAAGCTTTCTTGTTTCCCCTGCTTACGCTCTGGAACCCAAGAGAGAACACACACAAACGGTGCAGCCTCAGGGGGAAGATCAATTCTGGGATTTTGGCTACCTTTTGGCACTTTAACAATGGGGTCAGATTTTGTATGCCCAGGAGATCGTTGGGCATTTGAGCTAATCAGGTTTGAAATAGGCCTGGCTACAGGAGGGTTTTATGTTTGGTGCTGGGTTAAAACAGGACTGATTGCCTCATGGTGATGCCCCCCGTCAACAGGTTTGCTAGTAGTCCTACCCGTAACACTTAAGCTAGGCTGGTTTTTAACTATGTCACTCAGCCTGACGACCTCAGTAGCAAGAGCGTCTATTTTTAATAGCAGTGGTGTAACAATGTATACAATGTTTGCCTCTAGCTTTGCCTCAAACGCAACCAAAAGTAGCTCAAAGTGAGCCATGCTTGAGCTACAACTTACAACAGGTTCTATCTGTTCCGGTCCCCCAGACTTGCCTCTTTTTTTTTTGTGGTGTTTGCTTATTCTCAATTACCATTTTAGGCCTACCACCACCACGTTTAGAGGGTTGTTTCCTGCAGGCAGTAACTGCTCTTCTTGCTTTGGGGCTTTCAGTTACCATGGAATCATCAGCACTAACCACTATATTCATATTCAAAACTGGTGGGGGTAGGTGAACCTGAGCCTCAACCATAACCAACTCCCTGCTTCCCAGACTGATGTTAACATTAGGAATGGGCAAAATTGAGTTGGGGAGTGTTAATGGAGGGAACCCCTGAAGAGCTAGATTTCCCAAATGAGGCTTTCCGATCACTATTAATTTTGGTGACCTTTTTTACAAGGTAGTTGTCCAAAATGTTAGCACCCTGTACTGTGGGAGTGATCTTAATATTTGACATGGTTGCTAAAGAAATAACAACTTAAAACCTAGCAATAACAAAGCACACTTGCAGCTGACTGCCTGAAAAAGATAATCCCAAAACTCAACCAGGCAACACTTGCAATGGACTGTAAACCAGAGCTTGCAATGATCTTATATCATAGGAGCGTTAACAGGTATACCACAAAAAGTAGGAGAGATTACTACCTTACTTTTACGGCCAAAGTCCGTTGCCCAGTCCAGTTTCTACAGGCCTCTGAGGGCAACAGAGGGCCCGCCCTTTACCCAGGCTTAGCCCGGCGCCGCCCGCGCGCGTCCCTCGAGGCAGGAGGGACCTCTGGCTTTTCTGCGCCTCCGTGCGCGGTTCCCGCTTCCTGGTGGGCGTGTCACCGCCGAGGATGCTGGTGAATGTAGTTCCTCTGCCGCGTGGTGGAACGAGCGGCGGCCGTGGAGACCAGGAACAGCCCAGCCTGTGCCCTGGTACGTTAGAAAATGTCCCCGTTGTCCGTGGAGACCCCCGCTCGACCGCAGGGACCTCCGGCTTTTCTGCGCCTTCGTGCGTGGTTCCGGCTTCCTGGTGGGCGTGTCACCGCCGAGGATGCTGGTGGCTGTAGTTCCTCTGCCCCATGGTGGAATGAGCGGTGGCCGTGGAGACCAGGAACAGCCCAGCGTGTGCCCTGGTATGTTAGAAAATGTCCCCGTTGTCCGTGGAGACCCCCGCTCGACCGCAGGGACCTCCAGCTTTTCTGCGCCTCCGTGCACGGATCCCGCTTCCTGGTGGGCGTGTCACCTCCGAGGATGCTGGTGGCTGTAGTTCCTCTGCCGCGTGGTGGAACAAGCAGCGGCCGTGGAGACCAGGAACAGCCCAGCGTGTGCCCTGGTACGTTAGAAAATGTCCCCGTTGTCCGTGGAGACCCCCCTGTCCATATATATTCACTCAGGAGCTAACATTGCATTCCTTCTGTCACAATGGCACTGCACTTGTACTTATGTAATCACTCAGCCAGTATTCATGCGGTTATATAATCACCCAGGCACCACCTTTGCACTCCTTTATTCACTCAGGCGCTACCTCAGTAGTGCAGCAATCACCCAACCAGTACCCATGCACTTAAAAAAATCACCCAGTCACATTCCAAGTAGTCATGTAAATCCCCATATATTAGCCCTTTAGTAATACAATCACAAAGGTGTTCCCTATGTACTCCTTAAATTCCTCAGACGTTTCACCTTTACTCATGCAATCACCAATATGTTGGCTATACATTGCTTCAATTACCCAGGCACTATCCTTTCCCTCTTTCATTCTCACACACAATAAACTTGTACTTATGTTATCACTCAGCCAGTACTCATGGACTTATAAAATCACCCAGGCACTACCTTTGCACTCCTGTAATCACTAAGACAGTATCTTAGTACTTCTGTAATCACCCAGGTAGTACTCATGGACTTATAAAGTCACCCACTTACTTCCTCTGCACTCCATAAATCCCCCAGATATTACCTTTGCAGTCATTGAATCATGCAGGCACTAGTTCTGTACTGCTCCTCAAATCATGCAATCATGCTGGCTGTACCTATGCACTCATTTAATAAACCAGGTATTACCCTTGCAGTCATAGAATCACCCAGATTCTACTGTTGAACTCATAAATTCAGATAGGGTCTATTCAGTGACTCATCTTTGCCTACAGGAGCTATTATTTATACAGTTATCCATCCACTCAATGTGTATGTGTGCACTCATGGAATTAGCCAGTCACTGTCCATCTTCTCCTGTAATTACCCAGTGTCTACCTTTGGATTCATCGAATCACCCAAGCATTACACATGTAAAAATTGCTCTTAACAACATTGAGAGACTTGCATTATCTAATGGTCTGCTGTTTTATAGTTAGCTAGGCCCAAAACTCATGAGGTTATAAAAACACCAAAGTGCTACCCATGCAGGCTTTCAATGTTCCAGTCACTACATATGCACTGCTGTACTCACTCAGGCATTACTCTTGCACTCATGCAAACATCCACTACCTATACACTCATGTAATAAACTAGGTGATACCCATGCACTCTTTGAATCACCCAGGCGATACTCATGAACCTATATAATCTCTCAGGCACTACCATTGTACTTATGTAATCACTCAGCCAGTACAACAATACTTATAAAATCACCTATACACGATCATTCCACTTTTCTGATCACTCACGGATTTCTTCAGTACTCCTGAAATTAACCAAGTAGTACTCATGCAGTTATAATATCACCCCTTCATTTGCTATGTATTTCAGTAATCCTCCAGATATTACCGCAGGCACTAGTCATGTACTACCCTTCAAGTTGTAGAATCACCCAGGTCCTACTGTTACACTCATCTATTCACCTAGGAACTGCTCAATGTATTTTCTTTATTTAAAGATGATAATATTTGTATATCATTATTTGAATAATATTACATTTTTTTTAAATAAGTTTGCTTTTTCTTTAGATATTCTCCTTCAATAATTAGAAATATTTACTATGGCAAGAAAAGTTGAAAAGAAAAGGAAACAGAACTATTTAAAGGAGAGAGAAAAACTGAAATTAGATGAAGTAGAACATGTGACATTAAAGAAAAAGTCTTCTGGTAAGAGAACTAAAGAAAAAACTATCTATGTTGAAAGAAGGATGAAAGACTATAAGGACCTTAGAAAACGAATGTATCAAAGTAGAGTACTACAAAACATATTGAAAGATTGCAAAAAATATAAAAAAGATCTGCATTTTACAAGAAAAAACAACAGATTGAAAGTGTAGTCAAAAATGCATTTGAATTAAAAAGAAGATTGTTTATATTAGTATTGAAGAGAATGAAAACATGAATCAATGCATTTTATGAAGGAGAAAAGTAAAAGAAAAAGACTAGGGGGGCGGTCCTGCGAGGCCAATTAGGATGCGACTGCCACCCTGGCTGTCGCATTCAGCATCTTTATCATTGTGATGTGCGGTCCTGTGAGTAGCATCCGCCGCAATGATAAAGTGGAATGCCGTGCATTGCCATGCACAATGCCTGTCACCTTGTGCGTGACAAAGAAGGGGGTACCATAGGTACCCCCGAAGTACAGCAACCCAACCCCCTACCCCTTGGAGGCCCGCAACGCACCCCCAAAGTGATTTACAATATGCCTTTCCATGGCGGAGTCTCCGCCATGAAAAGGCCTACTCACCGCCAGCATCATAATATGGATGGCGGTGCCTGCAAGGCACCACCACCATATTCTGGGCCTTTTCCGCCTGGCCGGCAATCGTGCGGATTGCCGACCGGCGGAAAAGCAGCGGGTACCCCCGCCATGGTAATCTGGCAGGGTAAATGTAGTTGTGATGGTGGGCGGATTACCACAACCGGCCAGGCGGTAGCAATCCGCCCGCCATCATAATAGGCCCCTATCTTTTGTAAAAAAAATTTGGGTGAATGGAAGCACACTTATAGTTCAGAACCTTTTTTTAATGAAGAAAGCTTTTTTCAACAAAATACATTACTTCACGCAGTTGATACAAGTGGTCGTTCTTATGAGGTTAAAAACATTTGTCAAATTGAAAAAGAGAAGATGGTTGCTTGAAATGTGGAAGAAGTCATTGCTGAAGAAGTTCAAGGGAGACATGCATAAGCTCCAGTGTGTATGTGGGATTGTAGTAGTATTTGTAGGATACAACAGGAATCTATTGATATTTTACGAAATTTCTTATCAGAGTATGGTAAAAAAAAGTGTTAAACAGAGGATTAAGATGTTGCAAGGAGTAGATCCTTGTAAAGTGAGAAAAAATACTGGCTTGTAGGGTCATTCTCTGGCTTGTCTTTCTAGAAAAGTGTGTCAAAGTACTTTTCATCATTTGAGAATGTTAGCAGTATATCACTTAGAAATGCGTGGTCAGAATATTCACTCCCCCCTGAGACATCCAGTGGTGTAGATGGGAAAACAGAAGTAGCACCCTGTCCATGCGACTGTACAATGGCAGACGACACACTGCTTGCCAATGACTGAACTGTCCTGTGTAGACCAGCAAGATCGCCATGCATCCCTTCCATGAATGCCACCACCTGCCCCAACTTCCTATCGTGGTCTTGGAATGCATTTATCATATTGATCTGCCCCACACACAGCTGTCGCAGCAGATCAACAGCCTCAGCACAAAGTGCATTTTGGGTCACCGAGGCTGGGGCAGCGGTGCCTACACTGAACGTCACTCTGCTCCCCCTACTCCTGCGTGCATGAACAGTACATGGTGCAGTTGGCGGCAGTGTGGGCCCTGTGCTGTGTCCCGAACGAAGGTGTTGATTGCCCACTCCCAGTCTGTGACAACAGTGCTGACTCACCAACACTGTTGCAAGATGAGGACGATGGTGTCTCCACATGCGAGTCCTCAGGGACGGTCCTGTCCCCCTCTCCGGCGCTGCCCTCTTCTGCCCTCTTCTGTGTCAGTCTGCGTGTGCGCGAAGTCTGATCCGGATGCATTGCCTCTACTCATCTCCGCCGTCTGTGGCTGAGTGCCCTCTGCCAAAGCTGAAATGCACAGAAAAGAGGTGTAAGGCATGGGCACACTCACGTACAGTAGGACAAGGAATCCTTAATGCCATTGCTGACAAAGTACATCTAGCCCCCAACCTGCACACGGCCCACCCCTACCAGTCATCCTCACATGAAATAAGCGGTGTTGGCCGTGAAACATGTACAGCATGCGGACAGGGCAGGAGCACGTACATCTGAACACATGTCTTGCCATCAGGTGATGGACCACTACGGCATGTGCTTTAACACTCAACTGCTAAGCAAGTGGCGTGTCAACATGCCGGACCTGGAAGCCACATTAGACTCCGCCAATGGCACCAACATGCCATTACAACGATACATACGCAACACGGAAGTCACTAATGTGTCTGAGCAACAATACATGCATTGCACTCCCAAGTAACATACACAGACAGCCTGCTTACCGCTACTTTGCTGTTGATGCACACGCAGTCGGTCGGACAGGTCAGGATGCATCACAGCAATGATACGGTGCATGAGAGGGGTCATGGAGTGTCGGGCCAGACGTGGCGTTCTTGGAATCATCCCCAGTGTCACTTCCGCTACATTCTTGCTCAGCCTGGAAATGTCGTCCCAGCGTTTGTGGCAGTGTGTATGTCGTCTATTGGACACCCCCACTGCCCGTACATCACGTGCAATGCTCCTCCACACTTCCTTGGGAAGGTGCAGCTTGACCTACCATGATGGGAGACAAAAGGGTGCAAGTCATTAAAGATCTGGACTCCCAACTGGAAGTCGGCCCGACACCGGAACTGCTCCATGTTCTCTCGCTTAAACAGTCAGAATATCGAGATACTGTCTCTGACGCTGCCAAGGTCATGGGTAGGGAGCAACAGGGTAGGATCTACGATGTCGGGGATAAGGCGGGCAAGCTCATCGCTTGGCTGGACAAAAAGGAAAGAGCTAACCGGGTGGTTCCAGAAGTGTTGGGGGAGGACGGCTTGACTGTCACCGATCCGAGTGCAATAGTCGAGACGTTCGCAGACTACTTTGAGGCTATTTACACCTCGGTCTCTGACCGGTCTGAGACCGATTCCGGAGAGCTTTTGGCGGAGGTGGACCTCCCGTGTCTGTCAGAGACGGACCGGGATGACTTAGATAGGGAAATTTCCGCAGACGAGATAGCCCTCGCAATTCGCTCCCTTAGATCTGGCAAGGCACCCGGCCCCAATGGTATACCAGTGGAACTTTATAAAATCAAACCCGATGTCGTCTCCCTGCCCCTGCGGAACATGTTTCTGGAGGCGCGGGAGAAGGGCATGCTTCCCCACGACCAGACGCTGGCCACCATTGTGGTCATCCATAAGGAAGGGAAACCCAGAGACCTGTGCCGATCGTATCGTCCCATTTCTCTGTTGAATGCTGAGCCTAAGATTCTGGCTAAATTGCTGGCCAACCGTTTGATTGGCGCGATTGGCGACTTAGTGCACCCGGACCAGTCGGGCTTTATTCCACACCGCAACACTGCCCTTAACCTTCGGAGACTTCATGGAGCCCTCGCCAGGGCCCACACGCTCAGGGAGCCGGCCATCCTGGCGTCACTGGATGCCACGATGGCGTTTGACTCCCTTGAATGGAACTACCTGTGGGCAGTGTTAGCGAAGTTCGGATTTGGTTCGGAATTCGTAGGGTGGGTCAAGCTTCTGTACACCAGCCCGCTGGCCAACGTAACGGTCAATGGTCGTGTTTACGCGTCCTTTGCTCTCCACAGGGGCACCAGGCAGGGTTGCCCCCTGTCGCCCCTGTTGTTTGCATTGGCACTTGAACCGTTGGCCGCGTGGCTACGGCACCACCCAGATATACACGGAATACGTTGGTCCCCTGGATTCGAGGACCGAGTGTCGCTATATGCTGATGACATCTTGCTGTATCTCACCTCTCCTTGTAAGTCACTTATTGTGGTGTGTGATGTGCTATGTCTCTTTGGCCGGCATTCTGGCTTGGATATTAATTGGTCGAAGTCGCACCTGTACGTGCTGAGAGGGGGGACGCCTCGACTTCCAAGGGACTGTGGCATACAGGTTGCGAGACAGGGATTTAAATACTTGGGGATCTACATCTCAACAGACCCCAAGATACGCTACATGAACAATTTGCTTCCCCCCCTCGTCCATCTCCGACGTGACGTAGAGGGTTGGCATAGACTCCCGCTCTCCCTTCTCGGGCGTGCGGCATTATTTAAAATGATGTCCCTGCCCAGTTTCCTGTATGCTCTACAAAATACCCAAGATCCGGTCCCAGCTAGTTACTTTAGGGAGATCGAGAGCTTGCAACGTGCCTTGCTCTGGGATGGCAGGCCACGCATAGCTATTACGAAGCTTACGCTCCCGTGGTATGACGGGGGTATAGCATTGCCTGACATCCGGAGATATTATTGGGCCTCTCAGTTGGCAGCCCTTAATCACGGCCTCTACGGTCCAGCAGAAAGCCCGGGCTATGCCATGGATCGGTGGCTCCTGGATGACGGGAAATACCACAGGGCGTTGTACTCAAGATCTCTGGATGGTCGAATGTCTGGGCCAACGAAGACAGCGGTGCACATATGGAGGACGATCACGAAGTCACAGGGGTGGAAGGATAGGCTTACAATGGCAACCCCTCTCTACGATTCTGAGATACTGGGTAAACTGTGGCACACTAAGGGATTCGACAAGTGGGACATGATAGGCATATCCAAGGTGGAAGACATGATAGTGAGAGGGGAGGTAAAATCTTTTGCTCTACTGCAGACGGAGTTCCAGCTGGGCGGAACGGAATATTTCCGGTACGCTCAACTGCGTCACGCACTTCTGGCAGTTATACCGGAGGGCGAGAAAATCCCTGAATATTCCCCCTTGGAAGATAGGGTACTAGACGGCCATATGCCTGATAGCGCTATTTCCCTAATCTATAAAAAACTGATTAATGTCCGCACTGACCTCCTCCTGGGGGTGAGAGACCAGTGGGTGCAAGACGGGATAGAGCTCGATGACGACGACTGGCAATGTGCGGTGTCCTCTCCCAAGGAAGTTGCTATTCCTGCCAGGCTGCGGCTGGTACAATTAAAAATTCTACACAGAGTTTATGTTACAGGTCCCAGATTAATACACATGGGGCATTCAGTGGATGGCCTCTGTAGACGTGGCTGTGGCGCTCTGGCCACCTTTATGCACATTATCTGGGAGTGTATTGCAATAGCCTCCTACTGGAGGCGGATACACGTGGTTATGAGTGAGGTGACCGGGGTGGAAGTTCAGGCAGAGGCCCGGCGCTGCCTCTTGAATGTCTGGGGCCCAACCGATTATAATAATGCACAAACCCAATGGGTTACCCTGGGAAATATGGTCGCAAAACGGGACATTGCACAGATGTGGGGTGCGACAACAGTCCCAAAGGTGGTACAGTGGAAGGCCAACATGGATTGGTGTATGTTCCGAGAGAAGACGGTGTATGTGGCCAGGGGTAAACCCAAAAAATGGCAGAAGATATGGGGGGCCTGGAATGAGTATAGTGGTGACATTTGCATACCACCTGATATCGCCCCACTGGAGGAACGTTTGACCCCATAACCTATAACTCCAACACGCGTTCTGGTTGCATAGCCATCCTGTGTTTCCCCTCCCCCTATGATTCTACATATGAGTACTGTTTTTGACTGTGACTGTGGCTATTGAGCCTAGCCGACTCCAAGATCGGGCCCTGTTGCACAACTGTTTCAATTGCCTTACTTCTTAGCACTAGTTCTGGTGCTTTTCTTTTCTGTATCTGTTACTCGTTTAAAAAAAAAAAAACAGAAAATTATAACCTTGGTAGGTTCTAGTAACTTGCTCCTTGCACACTGGACTTCTGGTTAATGATATGCTGCCTAGCCTCCGGGATGTAAGGCTAAATAGCTGTGTGCACTGATTTGAAAATAAAGGTTTTAAAAAAAAAAAAAGGGTGCAAGTCAGTGGACAGTTGGCCAGTCACACAGATAGGGGCAACACGTATCTGTCAGCAGCCATGCACATTCCAACAAATGTGGTGGGCCCACAGCACACAGCCAAGATTGCAGAGGCCAGGAGTCATTGACCACCTCATGCACACTAACATGTCCCCCACTGCACTTACCACCAGTCCGGGGGCGCCGTACAGCCGTCCGAAATTAAGGAGCAGACCGTCCACGAGGACATCCAGCTCCGCGGCAGTGAAGGGACGAGACCGGATCTCTTTGACTCTTGACATGGCAAGTTCACGGAGTATGGCACTAGAGCAGCAGTCGCTGGTCAGCTCAGCAGCAGCAGGTCGATGTGATGGTCACAGGCAGCAGTCGGTGGTCAGCTCAGCAGCAGCAGGTCGAGGTGATGGTCACAGGCAGCAGTCGGTGGTCAGCTCAGCAGCAGCAGGTCGAGGTGATGGTCACAGGCAATAGTCGGTGGTCAGCTCAGCAGCAGCAGTTCGAGGTGATGGTCACAGGCAGCAGTCGGTGGTCAGCTCAGCAGCAGCAGGTCGAGGTGATGGTCACAGGCAGCAGTCGGTGGTCAGCTCAGCAGCAGCAGGTCGAGGTGATGGTCACAGGCAGTAGTCGGTGGTCAGCTCAGCAGCAGCAGGTCGAGGTGATGGTCACAGGCAGCAGTCGGTGGTCAGCTCAGCAGCAGCAGGTCGAGGTGATGGTCACAGGCAGCAGTCGGTGGTCAGCTCAGCAGCAGCAGGTCGAGGTGATGGTCACAGGCAGCAGTCGGTGGTCAGCTCAGCAGCAGCAGGTCGAGGTGATGGTCACAGGCAGCACTGGTTCCCAGCGTTGAATGTGTGCTTTTGGAAATCACACATATATAGGGCCCTGAGGCCATGTCAGTGGCATACGTCGCCAGCCATTGGCCAGCCCTGGATGCGTGTTTGTAAAAGGGCCAATGCCTGGCCCTGGTGTTGCGGTGCTCTGCTTCCGCTACTTTCGATTGGGCATACGCTGGCCGCGTTCCCACTTCCCATTGGCTGCATGTGCACGGACCGTCACGGTCACACATCTGCACCCGCATGTGCAAGCTTCTGGGACGGATGCTTCAATTGCAACAATGTTAAATCACTGGCGCCACCATGGCGGGGCACGTATTCGGCGGGGGAGGTGCAGGCCAACACATCCTTTCAGTACACAGTTGGACATGCCGGGGGATGTCACAGTCCATGTTCAGCATGGTACTTCGGGATGTTCTGAAAGCCATGATGCTGTACAAGGATGAGTACATCCATTTCCCACAGCCAGCAGAGTTGGCAGCGGTCAAAGCAGACTTCTATGCACTGGGTCAGATACCACACGTAGTGGGTTCCATTGATGGCACACAAATCGCTCTCATTCCACCACGGGCACGTGAGCAGGTGTATAGGAATCGGAAGCACTTCCATTCCCTCAACGTGCAGGTGGTTACCAGGCCGACAACATCATATCCCATGTGTGTGCAAGATTTCCAGGCTCTGCACATGACTCCCACATCATGCGGAGCAGCATTGTCCCCCAACTGATGGCAAATCTGCGTCCAGCACATGCGTGGCTTGTTGGTGAGTATGCTGTGGGGACAGTAGTGATATCTGTGTGGCATGGGGTGCCCACCAATTCTGGTTGTGATATTTCTGTCTCTCTCTTCCCCCAACATAGGCGACTCAGCTTACCCAAACAGGCCTTGGCTGCTGAGTCCCATACGTAATCCAACTACAGCGGGTGAAATGCGATACAATGATGCCCATGGAAGGACAAGTAGAGTGGTTGAACGTAATTTTGGGCTGCTGAAGTCTAGGTTTCGGTGCCTGGATAAGACCGGAGGGGCCCTGCCTTACTCACCAGGCAAAGTATGCAGGATCGTGATTGCCTGCTGCATGCTCCACAACCTGGCCGTCCGCAATAACATAGAACTGCCCTTGGACCCTGAAGAACAACAAGTTCCTCCGTCTCCCATCCCGCCCATGTCGACTGATGAGGATAGTGGTGAGGAGGAAGGTGTGGACCAGAGGCGGCAGCTCATTGATCGCTAGTTCCCTTGAATGTGAGTGACTACCTCTTGTGCTGGTTGACAATGCCTTATGTATGTTTGCTGGTGTTGTGTGGTTGTGGTGTGCATCATCTGTGTGTTCTTCTATGTGATGTTTGCATGTGTGTGTGTTTATTTATTTGGACATGCAAGTCTCCATGATGTGTGTCCTCTCATCCAATGATTTTGTGATGAGTGTGCTTTGTGGAATGTTGCACTGCAGTGTCTTGTGATGGGTGTGATTCTGTTTCCTGACGTGTCTTTGCTTTCTCTGTTTTTCCCTAGGTCACTCCTGCTGCGGCATGATTATGTACGACTTGGATCCCTGCACCTGGTAACGTCTGTTTCTGATACAATCATGTGAATAAACATGGAGGCAACACATCATTGAGTGAGTAAGTGGTATTTATATACAGGTTGTGCATTGGTGCTGGTGCATAGTTACAAATAAGTGTGGGGTGGGGGAGTGTGAGTTGAAGGTAATGGCAGATGAAATGTCCGTGCTGACACCACATTGGGTGGTGTCTGGCTAGTCCAGCAGACCTGTGCCAATGATTGGCTATGTGGGACTGGATAGTTTGCTGGGTGAATGGCTGGCTCAGGCAGTGTCTGAGTCATTGACGGCCCCTCTTGGGCTGTGTGGATGGAGCATCCCCACTGCTCTCCCCCACTTCCAGCCTCGGACGGCCTCTCCGTCTTGGAGGCGGGACGGAGTCAGCTTGGGGGGCAGGTTGCTCAGGGGCCACATCCATCGCCAGGGGCGCAGGTGGCGGTGATGTTGCTGCCCGTGGCGTTGGTTGAGGGGGGGTGGGGTGGGGGTGTTGCGGGCTAACCATTCCCTCCACATTGTTGTCTGCTGGGCCATGATGTCCACTATTTGCCCAAGGCGGCTGTCAATGGCCCGCAACATGTTGGTGTTGTCCACTGAGTCCTGGTGGGCAGGATCTGCCTGTGCCTGGCGACGCGCGTAGATAGCCTGGACCCTGGCTAGGGATTCCAGTGACTGTGCCACAGGATGGGGTGGGTGTCCTTCCTCTGCACGACGTTGTGTGGAACTCCTGCCTGGCTGATGTGGCCTCGGCTCTCTCGTTTCACGCCCACTCTCGCTGCGTGGCTGGGATGTCGTAGGCCCTGCGTCGTGCGGTGGGTTAGGCAGGGTGGCAGAGGCAGGAGTGGTGGTACTGGTGGTGGTGGAGGTGGTGATGGTGGTGGCTCTGCAGGTCACTGTGGCCGGTGTAGCAGGAGTTACACAGGCAGCAGTAGTCAGGGCTGGAATTTCCTGGGAGCCAGATGGCTCTGGCAGCCTGCTTGGGCCCGCACCATCCTCCGCACCAGAGCTGGCTGTGGCATCGTCCCCAGAGAGTCCTGTGTGAGGCGAGTCTTGAGGCCGGATGGTGGTTCCAGCAGTCAGATTACGATCACCTGGGGGAAAAGATTGTGCAGATCAGTACTGTGGACATTACGTGTTCATTTCAAATTGATGACATTTCAGTGTCCAGTCGCACACACCCCACCCACCACCACCGCCCTCCCTGTGGACATGGGGGCCTGTTGGGAGTTGAACTAGTGACCTCTCACACACCCCACACACCACCACCGCCCTCCCTGTGGACATGCGGGCCTGTTGGGAGTTGTTGTGCTATCCTCTCACACACCCCACCCACCACCACCGCCCTCCCTGTGGACATGGGGGCCTGTTGGGAGTTGTAGTGCTATCCTCTCACACACCCCACCCACCACCACCGCCCTCCCTGTGGACATGGGGGCTTGTTGGGAGTTGTCCTAGTGACCTCTCACACACCCCACCCACCACCACCGCCCTCCCTGTGGACATGGGGGCCTGTTGGGAGTTGTTGTGCTATCCTCTCACATACCCCACCCACCACCACCGCCCTCCCTGTGGACATGGGGGCCTGTTGGGACTTGTAGTGCTATCCTCTCACACACCCCACCCACCACCACCGCCCTCCCTGTGGACATGGGGGCCTGTTGGGAGTTGTACTAGTGACTTCTCACACACCCCACACACCACCACCGCCCTCCCTGTGGACATGGGGGCCTGTTGGGAGTTGTACTAGTGACCTCTCACACACCCCACACACCACCACCGCCCTCTCTGTGGACATGGGGGCCTGTTGGGAGTTGTACTAGTGACCTCTCACACACCCCACCCACCACCACCGCCCTCCCTGTGGACATGGGGGCCTGTTGGGAGTTGTACTAGTGACCTCTCACACATCCCACCCACCACCACCGCCCTCCCTGTGGACATGGGGGCCTGTTGGGAGTTATACTAGTGACCTCTGACACACCCCACCCACTACCACCACCCTCCCTGTGGACATGGGGGCCTGTTGGGAGTTGTTGTGCTATCCTCTCACACACCCCACCCACCACCACCGCCCTCCCTGCGGACATGGGGGCCTGTTGGGAGTTGTACTAGTGACCTCTCACACACCCCACACACCACCACTGCCCTCCATGTGGACATGGGGGCCTGTTGGGAGTTGTACTAGTGACCTCTCACACACCCCACCCACCACCACTGCCCTCCCTGTGGACATGGGGGCCTGTTGGGAGTGGTACTAGTGACCTCTCACACACCCAACACACAACCACCACCCTCCCTGTGGACATGGGGGCCTGTTGGGAGTTGTACTAGTGACCTCGCACACACCCCACCCACCACCACCGCCCTCCCTGTGGACATGGGGGCCTGTTGGGAGTTGTACTAGTGACCACTCACACACCCCACCCACTACCACCGCCTTCCCTGTGGACATGGGGGCCTGTTGGGAGTTGTACTAGTGACCTCTCACACACCCCACCCACCACCTCCGCCCTCCCTGTAGACATAGGGGCCTGTTGGGAGTTGTAGTGCTATCCTCTCTCACACCCCACCCACCACCACCGCCCTCCCTGTGGACATGGGGGCCTGTTGGGAGTTGTACTAGTGACCTCTCACACACTCCACACCACCACCGCCCTCCCTGTGAACATGGGGGCCTGTTGGGAGTTGTACTAGTGACCTCTCACACACCCCACCCACCACCACCGCCCTCCCTGTGGACATGGGGGCCTGTTGGGAGTTGTACTAGTGACCTCTCACACACCCCACCCACACCACCGCCCTCCCTGTGGACATGGGGGCCTGTTGGGAGTTGTACTAGTGACCTCTCACACACCCCACCCACCACCACCACCCTCCCTGTGGACATGGGGGCCTGTTGGGAGTTGTAGTGCTATCCTCTCACACACCCCACCCACCACCACCGCCCTCCCTGTGGACATGGGGGCCTGTTGGGAGTTGTACTAGTGACCTCTCACACACCCCACACACCACCACTGCCCTCCATGTGGCCTAGGGGCCTGTTGGGAGTGGTACTAGTGACCTCTCACACACCCCACCCACCACCACCGCCCTCCCTGTGGACATGGGGGCCTTTTGGGAGTGGTACTAGTGACCTCTCACACACCCAACACACAACCACCACCCTCCCTGTGGACATGGGGGCCTGTTGGGAGTTGTACTAGTGACCTCTCACACACCCCACCCACCACTACCGCCCTCCCTGTGGACATGGGGGCCTGTTGGGAGTTGTACTAGTGACCTCTCACACACCCCACCCACCACCACCGCCCTCACTGTGGACATGGGGGCCTGTTGGGAGTTGTACTAGTGACCTCTCACACACCCCACCCACCACCACCGCCCTCCCTGTGGACATGGGGGCCTGTTGGGAGTTGTAGTGCTATCCTGTCACACACCCCACCCACCACCACCGCCCTCCCTGTGGACATGGGGGCCTGTTGGGAGTTGTACTAGTGACCTCTCACACACCCCACACACCACCACCGCCCTCCCTGTGGACATGGGGGCCTGTTGGGAGTTGTACTAATGACCTCTCACACACCCCACCTACCACCACCGCCCTCCCTGTGGACATGGGGGCCTGTTGGGAGTTGTACTAGTGACCTCTCACACACCCCACACACCACCACCGCCCTCCCTGTGGACATGGGGGCCTGTTGGGAGTTATACTAGTGACCTCTCACACACCCCACCCACCACCACCGCCCTCCCTGTGGACATGGGGGCCTGTTGGGAGTTGTAGTGCTATCCTCTCACACACCCCAACCACCACCACCGCCCTCCCTGTGGACATGGGGGCCTGTTGGGAGTTGTACTAGTGACCTCTCACAGACCCCACACACCACCACTGCCCTCCATGTGGACATGGGGGCCTGTTGGGAGTTGTACTAGTGACCTCTCACACACCCCACCCACCACCACCGCCCTCCCTCTGGACATGGGGGCCTGTTGGGGGTTGTACTAGTCACCTCTCACACACCCCACCCACCACCAGCGCCCTCCCTCTGGACATGGGGGCCTGTTGGGAGTTGTACTAGTGACCTCTCACACACCCGACATACAACCACCACCCTCCCTGTGTACATGGGGGCCTGTTGGGAGTTGTACTAGTGACCTCTCACACACCCCACCCACTACCACCGCCCTCCCTGTGGACATGGGGGCCTGTTGGGAGTTGTACTAGTGACCTCTCACACACCCCACCCACCACCACTGCCCTCCCTGTGGACATGGGGGCTTATTGGGAGTTGTACTAGTGATCTCTCACACGCCCCACACACCACCACCGCCCTCCCTGTGGACATGGGGGCCTGTTGGGAGTTGTTGTGCTATCCTCTCACACACCCCACCCACCACCACAGCCCTCCCTGTGGACATGGGGGCCTGTTGGGAGTTGTTTGTGCTATCCTCTCACACACCCCACCCACCACCACCGCCCTCCCTGTGGACATGGGGGCCTGTTGGGAGTTGTACTAGTGACCTCTCACACACCCCACCCACCACCACTGCCCTCCCTGTGGACATGGGGACCTGTTGGGAGTTGTACTAGTGACCTCTCACACACCCCACCCACCACCACTGCCCTCCCTGTGGACATGGGGGCCTGTTGGGAGTTGTAGTGCTATCCTCTCACACACCCCACCCACCACCACCGCCCTCCCTGTGGACATGGGGGCCTGTTGGGAGTTGTACTAGTGACCTCTCACACACCCCACACTTCACCACCGCCCTCCCTGTGGACATGGGGGCCTGTTGGGAGTTGTTGTGCTATCCTCTCACACACCCCACCCACTACCATTGCCCTCCCTGTGGACATGGGGGCCTGTTGGGAGTTGTTTTGCTATCCTCTCACACACCCCACCCACCACCACTGCCCTCCCTGTGGACATGGGGGCCTGTTGGGAGTTGTACTAGTGACCTCTCACACACCCTGCCCACCACCACTGCCCTCCCTGTGGACATGGGGGCCTGTTGGGAGTTGTACTAGTGACCTCTCACACACCCCACCCACCACCACCGCCCTCCCTGTGGACATGGGGGCCTGTTGGGAGTTGTCTAGTGACCTCTCACACACCCCACCCACCACCGCCCTCCCTGTGGACATGGGGGCCTGTTGGGAGTTGTAGTGCTATCCTCTCACACACCCCACCCACCACCACTGCCCTCCCTGTGGACATGGGGGCCTGTTGGGAGTTGTACTAGTGACCTCTCACACACCCCACACACCACCACCGTCTCCCTGTGGACATGGGGGCCTGTTGGGAGTTGTACTAGTGACCTCTCACACACCCCACCCACCACCACCGCCCTCCCTGTGGACATGGGGGCCTGTTGGGAGTTGTACTCGTGACCTCTCACACACCCCACCCACACCACCGCCCTCCCTGTGGACATGGGGGCCTGTTGGGAGTTATACTAGTGACCTCTCACACACCCCACCCACCACCACCGCCCTCCCTGTGGACATGGGGGCCTGTTGGGAGTTGTAGTGCTATCCTCTCACACACCCCACCCACCACCACCGCCCTCCCTGTGGACATGGGGGCCTGTTGGGAGTTGGACTAGTGACCTCTCACACACCACACACACCACCACTGCCCTCCATGTGGACATGGGGGCCTGTTGGGAGTTGTACTAGTGACCTCTCACACACCCCACCCACCACCACTGCCCTCCCTGTGGACATGGGGGCCTGTTGGGAGTGGTACTAGTGACCTCTCACACACCCAACACACAACCACCACCCTCCCTGTGGACATGGGGGCCTGTTGGGAGTTGTACTAGTGACCTCTCACACACCCCACCCACCACCACCGCCCTCCCTGTGGACATGGGGGCCTGTTGGGAGTTGTACTAGTGACCTCTCACACAACCCACCCACCACCACTGCCCTCCCTGTGGACATGGGGGCCTGTTGTGAGTTGTACTAGTGACCTCTCACACACCCCACCCACCACCACCGCCCTCCCTGTGGACATGGGGGCCTGTTGGGAGTTGTAGTGCTATCCTCTCACACACCCCACCCACCACCACCGCCCTCCCTGTGGACATGGGGGCCTGTTGGGAGTTGTACTAGTAACCTCTCACACACCCCACACACCACCACCGCCCTCCCTGTGGACATGGGGGCCTGTTGGGAGTTGTACTAGTGATCTCTCACACACCCCACCCACCACCACCGCCCTCCCTGTGGACATGGGGGCCTGTTGTGAGTTGTACTAGTGACCTCTCACACACCCCACCCACACCACCGCCCTCCCTGTGGACATGGGGGCCTGTTGGGAGTTATACTAGTGACCTCTCACACACCCCACCCACCACCACCGCCCTCCCTGTGGACATGGGGGCCTGTTGGGAGTTGTAGTGCTATCCTCTCACACACCCCACCCACCACCACCCCCCTCCCTGTGGACATGGGGGCCTCTTGGGAGTTGTACTAGTGACCTCTCACACACCCCACCCACTACCACCGCCCTCCCTGTGGACATGGGGGCCTGTTGGGAGTTGTAGTAGTGACCTCTCACACACCCCACCCACCACCACTGCCCTCCCTGTGGACATGGGGGCCTATTGGGAGTTGTACTAGTGACCTCTCACACACCCCACCCACCACCACCGCCCTCCCTGTGGACATGGGGGCCTGTAGGGAGTTGTACTAGTGACCTCTCACACACCCCACCCACCACCACTGCCCTCCCTGTGGACATGGGGACCTGTTGGGAGTTGTACTAGTGACCTCTCACACACCCCACCCACCACCACCGCCCTCCCTGTGGACATGGGGGCCTGTTGGGAGTTGTACTAGTGACCTCTCACCCACCCCACCCACCACCACTGCCCTCCCTGTGGACATGGGGGCCTGTTGGGAGTTGTAGTGCTATCCTCTCACACACCCCACCCACCACCACCGCCCTCCCTGTGGACATGGGGGCCTGTTGGGAGTTGTACTAGTGACCTCTCACACACCCCACACATCACCACCGCCCTCCCTGTGGACATGGGGGCCTGTTGGGAGTTGTTGTGCTATCCTCTCACACACCCCACCCACTACCATTGCCCTCCCTGTGGACATGGGGGCCTGTTGGGAGTTGTTTTGCTATCCTCTCACCCACCCCACCCACCACCACTGCCCTCCCTGTGGACATGGGGGCCTGTTGGGAGTTGTACTAGTGACCTCTCACACACCCTGCCCACCACCACTGCCCTCCCTGTGGACATGGGGGCCTGTTGGGAGTTGTACTAGTGACCTCTCACACACCCCACCCACCACCACCGCCCTCCCTGTGGACATGGGGGCCTGTTGGGAGTTGTCTAGTGACCTCTCACACACCCCACCCACCAACGCCCTCCCTGTGGACATGGGGGCCTGTTGGGAGTTGTAGTGCTATCCTCTCACACACCCCACCCACCGCCACTGCCCTCCCTGTGGACATGGGGGCCTGTTGGGAGTTGTACTAGTGACCTCTCACACACCCCACACACCACCACCGTCTCCCTGTGGACATGGGGGCCTGTTGGGAGTTGTACTAGTGACCTCTCACACACCCCACCCACCACCACCGCCCTCCCTGTGGACATGGGGGCCTGTTGGGAGTTGTACTCGTGACCTCTCACACACCCCACCCACACCACCGCCCTCCCTGTGGACATGGGGGCCTGTTGGGAGTTATACTAGTGACCTCTCACACACCCCACCCACCACCACCGCCCTCCCTGTGGACATGGGGGCCTGTTGGGAGTTGTAGTGCTATCCTCTCACACACCCCACCCACCACCACCGCCCTCCCTCTGGACATGGGGGCCTGTTGGGAGTTGTACTAGTGACCTCTCACACACCCGACATACAACCACCACCCTCCCTGTGTACATGGGGGCCTGTTGGGAGTTGTACTAGTGACCTCTCACACACCCCACCCACTACCACCGCCCTCCCTGTGGACATGGGGGCCTGTTGGGAGTTGTACTAGTGACCTCTCACACACCCCACCCACCACCACTGCCCTCCCTGTGGACATGGGGGCTTATTGGGAGTTGTACTAGTGATCTCTCACACGCCCCACACACCACCACCGCCCTCCCTGTGGACATGGGGGCCTGTTGGGAGTTGTTGTGCTATCCTCTCACACACCCCACCCACCACCACAGCCCTCCCTGTGGACATGGGGGCCTGTTGGGAGTTGTTGTGCTATCCTCTCACACACCCCACCCACCACCACCGCCCTCCCTGTAGACATGGGGGCCTGTTGGGAGTTGTACTAGTGACCTCTCACACACCCCACCCACCACCACTGCCCTCCCTGTGGACATGGGGACCTGTTGGGAGTTGTACTAGTGACCTCTCACACACCCCACCCACCACCACTGCCCTCCCTGTGGACATGGGGGCCTGTTGGGAGTTGTAGTGCTATCCTCTCACACACCCCACCCACCACCACCGCCCTCCCTGTGGACATGGGGGCCTGTTGGGAGTTGTACTAGTGACCTCTCACACACCCCACACATCACCACCGCCCTCCCTGTGGACATGGGGGCCTGTTGGGAGTTGTTGTGCTATCCTCTCACACACCCCACCCACTACCATTGCCCTCCCTGTGGACATGGGGGCCTGTTGGGAGTTGTTTTGCTATCCTCTCACACACCCCACCCACCACCACTGCCCTCCCTGTGGACATGGGGGCCTGTTGGGAGTTGTACTAGTGACCTCTCACACACCCTGCCCACCACCACTGCCCTCCCTGTGGACATGGGGGCCTGTTGGGAGTTGTACTAGTGACCTCTCACACACCCCACCCACCACCACCGCCCTCCCTGTGGACATGGGGGCCTGTTGGGAGTTGTCTAGTGACCTCTCACACACCCCACCCACCACCGCCCTCCCTGTGGACATGGGGGCCTGTTGGGAGTTGTAGTGCTATCCTCTCACACACCCCACCCACCACCACTGCCCTCCCTGTGGACATGGGGGCCTGTTGGGAGTTGTACTAGTGACCTCTCACACACCCCACACACCACCACCGTCTCCCTGTGGACATGGGGGCCTGTTGGGAGTTGTACTAGTGACCTCTCACACACCCCACCCACCACCACCGCCCTCCCTGTGGACATGGGGGCCTGTTGGGAGTTATACTAGTGACCTCTCACACACCCCACCCACCACCACCGCCCTCCCTGTGGACATGGGGGCCTGTTGGGAGTTGTAGTGCTATCCTCTCACACACCCCACCCACCACCACCGCCCTCCCTGTGGACATGGGGGCCTGTTGGGAGTTGTACTAGTGACCTCTCACACACCACACACACCACCACTGCCCTCCATGTGGACATGGGGGCCTGTTGGGAGTTGTACTAGTGACCTCTCACACACCCCACCCACCACCACTGCCCTCCCTGTGGACATGGGGGCCTGTTGGGAGTGGTACTAGTGACCTCTCACACACCCAACACACAACCACCGCCCTCCCTGTGG
The DNA here is from genome assembly GCF_964263255.1 of Lissotriton vulgaris. Taxonomy (NCBI): domain Eukaryota; kingdom Metazoa; phylum Chordata; class Amphibia; order Caudata; family Salamandridae; genus Lissotriton; species Lissotriton vulgaris. The sequence goes on from NC_141691.1 coordinate 1,444,908,276, forward strand.
ACATGGGGGCCTGTTGGGAGTTGTAGTGCTATCCTCTCACACACCCTACCCACCACCACCGCCCTCCCTGTGGACATGGGGGCCTGTTGGGAGTTGTACTAGTAACCTCTCAAACACACCACACACCACCACCGCCCTCCCTGTGGACATGGGGGCCTGTTGGGAGTTGTACTAGTGACCTCTCACACACCCCACCCACCACCACCGCCCTCCCTGTGGACATGGGGGCCTGTTGTGAGTTGTACTAGTGACCTCTCACACACCCCACCCACACCACCGCCCTCCCTGTGGACATGGGGGCCTGTTGGGAGTTATACTAGTGACCTCTCACACACCCCACCCACCACCACCGCCCTCCCTGTGGACATGGGGGCCTGTTGGGAGTTGTAGTGCTATCCTCTCACACACCCCACCCACCACCACCCCCCTCCCTGTGGACATGGGGGCCTCTTGGGAGTTGTACTAGTGACCTCTCACACACCCCACCCACCACCACTGCCCTCCCTGTGGACATGGGGGCCTATTGGGAGTTGTACTAGTGACCTCTCACACACCCCACCCACCACCACCGCCCTCCCTGTGGACATGGGGGCCTGTAGGGAGTTGTACTAGTGACCTCTCACACACCCCACCCACCACCACTGCCCTCCCTGTGGACATGGGGGCCTGTTGGGAGTTGTAGTAGTGACCTCTCACACACCCCACCCACCACCACTGCCCTCCCTGTGGACATGGGGGCCTATTGGGAGTTGTACTAGTGACCTCTCACACACCCCACCCACCACCACCGCCCTCCCTGTGGACATGGGGGCCTGTAGGGAGTTGTACTAGTGACCTCTCACACACCCCACCCACCACCACTGCCCTCCCTGTGGACATGGGGACCTGTTGGGAGTTGTACTAGTGACCTCTCACACACCCCACCCACCACCACCGCCCTCCCTGTGGACATGGGGGCCTGTTGGGAGTTGTACTAGTGACCTCTCACACACCCCACCCACCACCACTGCCCTCCCTGTGGACATGGGGGCCTGTTGGGAGTTGTAGTGCTATCCTCTCACACACCCCACCCACCACCACCGCCCTCCCTGTGGACATGGGGGCCTGTTGGGAGTTGTACTAGTGACCTCTCACACACCCCACACATCACCACCGCCCTCCCTGTGGACATGGGGGCCTGTTGGGAGTTGTTGTGCTATCCTCTCACACACCCCACCCACTACCATTGCCCTCCCTGTGGACATGGGGGCCTGTTGGGAGTTGTTTTGCTATCCTCTCACCCACCCCACCCACCACCACTGCCCTCCCTGTGGACATGGGGGCCTGTTGGGAGTTGTACTAGTGACCTCTCACACACCCTGCCCACCACCACTGCCCTCCCTGTGGACATGGGGGCCTGTTGGGAGTTGTACTAGTGACCTCTCACACACCCCACCCACCACCACCGCCCTCCCTGTGGACATGGGGGCCTGTTGGGAGTTGTCTAGTGACCTCTCACACACCCCACCCACCACCGCCCTCCCTGTGGACATGGGGGCCTGTTGGGAGTTGTAGTGCTATCCTCTCACACACCCCACCCACCGCCACTGCCCTCCCTGTGGACATGGGGGCCTGTTGGGAGTTGTACTAGTGACCTCTCACACACCCCACACACCACCACCGTCTCCCTGTGGACATGGGGGCCTGTTGGGAGTTGTACTAGTGACCTCTCACACACCCCACCCACCACCACCGCCCTCCCTGTGGACATGGGGGCCTGTTGGGAGTTGTACTCGTGACCTCTCACACACCCCACCCACACCACCGCCCTCCCTGTGGACATGGGGGCCTGTTGGGAGTTATACTAGTGACCTCTCACACACCCCACCCACCACCACCGCCCTCCCTGTGGACATGGGGGCCTGTTGGGAGTTGTAGTGCTATCCTCTCACACACCCCACCCACCACCACCGCCCTCCCTGTGGACATGGGGGCCTGTTGGGAGTTGTACTAGTGACCTCTCACACACCACACACACCACCACTGCCCTCCATGTGGACATGGGGACCTGTTGGGAGTTGTACTAGTGACCTCTCACACACCCCACCCACCACCACTGCCCTCCCTGTGGACATGGGGGCCTGTTGGGAGTGGTACTAGTGACCTCTCACACACCCAACACACAACCACCACCCTCCCTGTGGACATGGGGGCCTGTTGGGAGTTGTACTAGTGACCTCTCACACACCCCACCCACCACCACCGCCCTCCCTGTGGACATGGGGGCCTGTTGGGAGTTGTACTAGTGACCTCTCACACAACCCACCCACCACCACTGCCCTCCCTGTGGACATGTGGGCCTGTTGGGAGTTGTACTAGTGACCTCTCACACACCCCACCCACCACCACCGCCCTCCCTGTGGACATGGGGGCCTGTTGGGAGTTGTAGTGCTATCCTCTCACACACCCCACCCACCACCACCGCCCTCCCTGTGGACATGGGGGCCTGTTGGGAGTTGTACTAGTAACCTCTCACACACCCCACACACCACCACCGCCCTCCCTGTGGACATGGGGGCCTGTTGGAAGTTGTACTAGTGACCTCTCACACACCCCACCCACCACCACCGCCCTCCCTGTGGACATGGGGGCCTGTTGGGAGTTGTACTAGTGACTTCTCACACACCCCACCCACACCACCGCCCTCCCTGTGGACATGGGGGCCTGTTGGGAGTTATACTAGTGACCTCTCACACACCCCACCCACCACCACCGCCCTCCCTGTGGACATGGGGGCCTGTTGGGAGTTGTAGTGCTATCCTCTCACACACCCCACCCACCACCACCGCCCTCCCTGTGGACATGGGGGCCTCTTGGGAGTTGTACTAGTGACCTCTCACACACCCCACCCACTACCACCGCCCTCCCTGTGGACATGGGGGCCTGTTGGGAGTTGTAGTAGTGACCTCTCACACACCCCACCCACCACCACTGCCCTCCCTGTGGACATGGGGGCCTATTGGGAGTTGTACTAGTGACCTCTCACACACCCCACACACCACCACCGCCCTCCCTTGTGACATGGGGGCCTGTTGGGAGTTGTTGTGCTATCCTCTCACACACCCCACCCACCACCACTGCCCTCCCTGTGGACATGGGGGCCTGTTGGGAGTTGTTGTGCTATCCTCTCACACACCCCACCGACCACCACCGCCCTCCCTGTGGACATGGGGGCCTGTTGGGAGTTGTACTAGTGACCTCTCACACACCTCACCCCCCACCACTGCCCTCCCTGTGGATATGGGGGCCTGTTGGGAGTTGTACTAGTGACCTCTCACACACCCCACCCACCACCACCGCCCTCCCTGTGGACATGGGGGCATGTTGGGAGTTGTTGTGCTATCCTCTCACACACCCCACCCACCACCACCGCCCTCCCTGTGGACATGGGGGCCTGTTGGGAGTTGTAGTGCTATCCTCTCACACACCCCACCCACCACCACCGCCCTCCCTGTGGACATGGGGGCCTCTTGGGAGTTGTACTAGTGACCTCTCACACACCCCACCCACTACCACCGCCCTCCCTGTGGACATGGGGGCCTGTTGGGAGTTGTAGTAGTGACCTCTCACACACCCCACCCACCACCACTGCCCTCCCTGTGGACATGGGGGCCTATTGGGAGTTGTACTAGTGACCTCTCACACACCCCACACACCACCACCGCCCTCCCTTGTGACATGGGGGCCTGTTGGGAGTTGTTGTGCTATCCTCTCACACACCCCACCCACCACCACTGCCCTCCCTGTGGACATGGGGGCCTGTTGGGAGTTGTTGTGCTATCCTCTCACACACCCCACCCACCACCACCGCCCTCCCTGTGGACATGGGGGCCTCTTGGGAGTTGTACTAGTGACCTCTCACACACCCCACCCACTACCACCGCCCTCCCTGTGGACATGGGGGCCTGTTGGGAGTTGTAGTAGTGACCTCTCACACACCCCACCCACCACCACTGCCCTCCCTGTGGACATGGGGGCCTATTGGGAGTTGTACTAGTGACCTCTCACACACCCCACACACCACCACCGCCCTCCCTTGTGACATGGGGGCCTGTTGGGAGTTGTTGTGCTATCCTCTCACACACCCTACCCACCACCACTGCCCTCCCTGTGGACATGGGGGCCTGTTGGGAGTTGTTGTGCTATCCTCTCACACACCCCACCGACCACCACCGCCCTCCCTGTGGACATGGGGGCCTGTTGGGAGTTGTACTAGTGACCTCTCACACACCCCACCCCCCACCACTGCCCTCCCTGTGGATATGGGGGCCTGTTGGGAGTTGTACTAGTGACCTCTCACACACCCCACCCACCACCACCGCCCTCCCTCTGGACATGGGGGCATGTTGGGAGTTGTTGTGCTATCCTCTCACACACCCCACCCACCACCACCGCCCTCCCTGTGGACATGGGGGCCTGTTGGGAGTTGTAGTGCTATCCTCTCACACACCCCACCCACCACCACCGCCCTCCCTGTGGACATGGGGGCCTCTTGGGAGTGGTACTAGTGACCTCTCACACACCCCACCCACTACCACCGCCCTCCCTGTGGACATGGGGGCCTGTTGGGAGTTGTAGTAGTGACCTCTCACACACCCCACCAACCACCACTTCCCTCCCTGTGGACATGGGGGCCTATTGGGAGTTGTACTAGTGACCTCTCACACACCCCACACACCACCACCGCCCTCCCTTGTGACATGGGGGCCTGTTGGGAGTTGTTGTGCTATCCTCTCACACACCCCACCCACCACCACTGCCCTCCCTGTGGACATGGGGGCCTGTTGGGAGTTGTTGTGCTATCCTCTCACACACCCCACCCACCACCACCGCCCTCCCTGTGGACATGGGGGCCTGTTGGGAGTTGTACTAGTGACCTCTCACACACCCCACCCACCACCACCGCCCTCCCTGTGGACATGGGGGCCTGTTGGGAGTTGTACTAGTGACCTCTCACACAACCCACCCACCACCACTGCCCTCCCTGTGGACATGGGGGCCTGTTGGGAGTTGTACTAGTGACCTCTCACACACCCCACCCACCACCACCGCCCTCCCTGTGGACATGGGGGCCTGTTGGGAGTTGTAGTGCTATCCTCTCACACACCCCACCCACCACCACCGCCCTCCCTGTGGACATGGGGGCCTGTTGGGAGTTGTACTAGTGACCTCTCACACACCCCACCCACCACCACCGCCCTCCCTGTGGACATGGGGGCCTGTTGGGAGTTGTACTAGTGACTTCTCACACACCCCACCCACACCACCGCCCTCCCTGTGGACATGGGGGCCTGTTGGGAGTTATACTAGTGACCTCTCACACACCCCACCCACCACCACCGCCCTCCCTGTGGACATGGGGGCCTGTTGGGAGTTGTAGTGCTATCCTCTCACACACCCCACCCACCACCACCGCCCTCCCTGTGGACATGGGGGCCTCTTGGGAGTTGTACTAGTGACCTCTCACACACCCCACCCACTACCACCGCCCTCCCTGTGGACATGGGGGCCTGTTGGGAGTTGTAGTAGTGACCTCTCACACACCCCACCCACCACCACTGCCCTCCCTGTGGACATGGGGGCCTATTGGGAGTTGTACTAGTGACCTCTCACACACCCCACACACCACCACCGCCCTCCCTTGTGACATGGGGGCCTGTTGGGAGTTGTTGTGCTATCCTCTCACACACCCCACCCACCACCACTGCCCTCCCTGTGGACATGGGGGCCTGTTGGGAGTTGTTGTGCTATCCTCTCACACACCCCACCCACCACCACCGCCCTCCCTGTGGACATGGGGGCCTGTTGGGAGTTGTACTAGTGACCTCTCACACACCCCACCCCCCACCACTGCCCTCCCTGTGGATATGGGGGCCTGTTGGGAGTTGTACTAGTGACCTCTCACACACCCCACCCACCACCACCGCCCTCCCTGTGGACATGGGGGCCTGTTGGGAGTTGTTGTGCTATCCTCTCACACACCCCACCCACCACCACCGCCCTCCCTGTGGACATGGGGGCCTGTTGGGAGTTGTAGTGCTATCCTCTCACACACCCCACCCACCACCACCGCCCTCCCTGTGGACATGGGGGCCTCTTGGGAGTTGTACTAGTGACCTCTCACACACCCCACCCACTACCACCGCCCTCCCTGTGGACATGGGGGCCTGTTGGGAGTTGTAGTAGTGACCTCTCACACACCCCACCCACCACCACTGCCCTCCCTGTGGACATGGGGGCCTATTGGGAGTTGTACTAGTGACCTCTCACACACCCCACACACCACCACCGCCCTCCCTTGTGACATGGGGGCCTGTTGGGAGTTGTTGTGCTATCCTCTCACACACCCCACCCACCACCACTGCCCTCCCTGTGGACATGGGGGCCTGTTGGGAGTTGTTGTGCTATCCTCTCACACACCCCACCCACCACCACCGCCCTCCCTGTGGACATGGGGGCCTGTTGGGAGTTGTACTAGTGACCTCTCACACACCCCACCCACCATCACTGCCCTCCCTGTGGATATGGGGGCCTGTTGGGAGTTGTACTAGTGACCTCTCACACACCCCACCCACCACCACCACCCTCCCTGTGGACATGGGGGCCTGTTGGGAGTTGTTGTGCTATCCTCTCACACACCCCACCCACCACCACCGCCCTCCCTGTGGACATGGGGGCCTGTTGGGAGTTGTAGTGCTATCCTCTCACACACCCCACCCACCACCACCGCCCTCCCTGTGGACATGGGGGCCTGTTGGGAGTTCTACTAGCGACCTCTCACACACCCCACACACCACCACCGCCCTCCCTGTGGACATGGGGGCCTGTTGGGAGTGGTTTACACGTTGGTGAGTATGTGGACTGCATGCATGGGTTGGGGCCTGGGAGATGTGTCTTCTGAGTTGTGTGAGGCACACCATGTCGTTGTGCTCGTGGTGCTTGGTTTGTACTTACCAGCCTCTTCTCCTTCCTCAATTCCTTCAAGGCTCTCTGGGTGCAGTATGCCCAGCACCTTTTCCTCCCAATCGGTGTAGGATAAGGGCTCCGGGGGTGTTCCGCCGCCAGTGTGATGTGCCCGTAGATGATTTTTGGCACGGATTCCTTTCACCCTGGTTTTAAGGTCATGCCACCGCCTCTGTATCTCGTGCTTTGTCCTTGGCACGGTCCCTGACGCATTCACCCTAGTAACTATCCTGTCCCACATGTGATTTTTTCGAGCCACGGTGGTCTGCTGGACTAGGGCCCTGAATAAGTGGGGTTCAACACGGATGATTTCATCCACCATTACCTTCAACTCTGTCTCCGTGAATTTAGGGTTCTTTTTGGGTGCCATGGTGTGTGGTGCTCAAGGTGTGGGTTGAGTGAGTTGGGAGGTGCAGGTGTGTGGTGTGTAGGAATGGTGTGGTGGGTGTTTGTGTTGTGGGTGTATTTGAGTGGTGGTTGTGTGTCTTCTATAGGTGTGTGCTGTAGGTAGTCTTGGGCCCCTTGCTAGCAGCTATGCTGTGATGCAAAGGATTTCGGTAGTGGGTGGGAGTACTTTTATAGTCTGTGTCTTGGTCCTGTCTCAATGGTTATTGGCAGTCAGGTGCTAGGTGGGTGTGTTGACTAGTGGGCAATATTTGGTACTTGGGGGTGGGTCATTGTGTCTTGTGATTGGTTTTGAAGTTTCAGGTGGGTGGTAGTTCTGTTTCCTGTGTTTGCTATTTACTTCCGTCGCACTTTTTGTCATTGGTTTGACGGTAGGGATGTTGTTCGTGTTGGCCTTCCGCTGTGATGCACGGTTTCTCGTTGCATTGTTACTGCAGCGGACGTGGATTGCGGTGCATACCGGGGTACTGGCGGCGTTATCCTAATCGCAGACACGGAGCCTCCGCAGGTATAGCGGTAGATGTGGCTGTTCCCGCGGTCATGTGCGTACGCGGATGCCGGTGTTTCATCGGTTCCGTCCGCTTGCAGCGGTCTCAGGTGTACTCCGACCTCCGCGGACTGAGTTTGGTGTGCTCCGTCCGCCGCGGTCGGAGTTTCGTTCAAATATTATTCTAATCGCTATGGCGGTTTATCCGCGGAGCGGTCCAGAGTATCTTGCCAGCTTCCTTGGCGGACGGAACACGTTTCCGTCCGCGATACTAATCGACCCCTAAGTTTGTATTTGTTGTCGACGTGCTCACAATAGAAATCAATCTAGGAATGTCGATGTGTATTTAAAAAGTGAAAAGGAAAACAATGATAAGTCGGAGCAATTTGGTGCTTATTTGTTGGTGGAAGGTGGTTTTGAGTTGGGTAGTGATCAACTTATTTGTAAATATTGTTACCGCAAATTAGAAGAGAACAAAATGCCATCTAGAGCTGTACATAATAAACAAGAGTTGGTAGCTAGTTCTCTGGAACTGGTGAATTTAAATACATATGAGTCCATTCTTATTCAATCTGTGCACCTGTTTCAGGCTACAGTTAGTATGGAGCCTAAAACAGGTAAGATGCCTCCCACAAATTTACAAAGAGATTTAAAAGAACTGTGTATTTACCTTTAGATTTTAAAAAAATATTGAAACTGTGGGTGTAGAGAGAGAGAAACTGAACCTGTAGGTATTCTAGTTAATGCTGTACCAACAAAGAGTTGGAAAATATGTCAAGAGTTAGTAGATGTCACCAAAGTTCAAAAGGCTACGTTTTATCTCATAAAAAACAATATTTATTATCCTTGTTAACTTTCAGAAAAATGTTAAAAACCTGTCTGTTTAATCAATATCTCCTGCTCCTTAGTCCATGCCACAGTCCATAGCACCAAGACACCTACGGGTATTTGATCACTCTATAAATCTCAAATAATAATATTAATAATTATAAAAATGTATATCTGGAAGAACAAGAAATATCTTTAGGAGATGATTTCAACTGGCCAAATCGAAAAAGTGGACAACTCCAGGAGTGAAGGAATTTATGAACATTATAGTATACATCCTTTACATTCAAAAGAAGTGATTAGAATATACTCTTGAATTATTCCAAATGAAGAAAGCAAAGGGAACTCCCATGAGGTTTTGGGTAAGAAGTTTAGAAGCTCGTGGTTTTCCACAGCTCTTCCCCACTGGAAAAGGTGGACGATATGATGAAGGACCAGTACAGATTCCAGCTTCTGAATACTGTTCAACAAGATTGTATTCAGAAGATCCAATATTTAATCTTCTGTATGAAAGTGACTTTTCTGGACTTTCATATGCACTGAACCAAATATTAAAAACAGAAGTTCATCTTACACATCTTTCTACTAAGGAGTTTTTGGACAAAGTGCAACAAACAAACGATCATTTAGAATCTCAGTTAATTAATTTGATGGCATGTCAACGTGGTACCAATGAGTATTAGTATCATCATCATGGAGAACTTAAACGAATGTTAAGGAACTTAGGAAGCCCTACGTGCTTTGTTACGCTTAGCTGTACTGAATACACATGGGACAATTTACTTGAATTTCTATGAGAAGCAAATTCAAATATTAAAAATATTGAATTGAAGACAGCTGGAGAAATGTGTTCCTTGGATCCTGTAAATGTCTGCAGATATTTTAATCATAGCTTTCAAGCATGTCAGAGAAGATGTTGGCTATGGTGGAAGATGTTGAAGCACTTGACTTGCTAGGTCCAGCAGCATTGCCATCACTTCTTTGCCTCTCTTGTTCCCGTCTAAGCTGTTTCTTAGCTAGATTTCAAGGATGCATAGTTTGTAGATGTTTCAACATCGACAACGTCCCACAGGAATATTTTTGGGCAGATCCTCGTGAGAGGACATTTTGGCAAATAGTGCACATAACTTTCGTGCCGTTTAGTTTTGTTTCTCTTGGAGGAATAGAAAAAAATGCCCATACAACAATTCCATACCTCTTCTTTACAAGTTCCTCCAGGTCTTCTTCTTCAGGAGGAAGCTGTACAGGTGCACCACCAGCTGCCATTTTCAATACTGTTTAAAAAAAATACCAAAAAAAGGCAAGCCAGACTAGAAGACAATAGATGTATTTCCTAAGATGCTCTTCAAAGAACGAGAAAAAATGGGTTGGGTCCTTCAAGTTCTAGAATCAAAAGCTTCTTAACTAATGAAATGCTTTATTTTGAAGTCACATGGGATTTGCGCACCCAGGCCGCACTTAGTGTGCACCAAACGTGATTCCCCATAAATACATTTAACAATAATATATCTTTATTCCAGTTACAAATACATGATTTTTACAATTATCCTAAATACTGCCTTGGTATAATATATATAATAAAGTTATATATATATATATAATTTTAGAACTTCAAGATGTTCGATGGATTCGCACACCTGGCGCGACCCTGGAACTACTTATGGGTTTTTGGGGCTGAGATCCACCCACCCGCCGCTTACCAAATGTGCATCCTAAACGACTTACCCAATATGGAAGCATAATTCTTTGATTCGCACACCCATCGAGGCAGGTACATGATCGGTATGCAAATCCACTTAAATAAAAAAAAAATTAAAAATGTATATTTATATTTTAGAAAAGAGAAAACATTATATGATTCTTATAAGTATTAAAAAAAATAAAAAAATATTTTTGGGACATTGTACTTAGAAATTAGCATTTAAAAAGCCGTTGGGAGGTGCACTCGATTATTACATGGATGATGTCACCAGTGATGTCATTTGTGATGTCATCAGTGATGTCATCAGTGATGTCACTGACCATGTCATGAATGATGTAATATGTGACATCAACAGCAGTGCATTGCGGGTGCGAGAGTTATAATTAGGTCAACTACCTATAATGGCCGAATTTCTCTGGTCTTGTACGAGTCTTGTAGGAGTGAAATGTCCAACTAACTCTAACGTTCTGAAAGCTGTGTTTTTTCAGTGAATTTCTAAAGTTTTTTAAATGTTTATTTCTAACTATAAAGTCCCGAAAAAATATGTTTTTTTCAGTGAATATTTATATATGTATGCAGTAGTGCAATATCTCCCATTTACGGTGCTTGGATCATGTAAAGTGCACTAGTGTGCCATAATTGCCATTACACACAATCACCTTATATAGCTGGTCCTGTGACAAAGCAGAGTAAAATAAGTTATGGTCTGTAATTTAAAAAAAACTGCTGTTTGAGGTGTACCTGCACTACAGGCACCCCTTTATATTGGCATGAGAGCAGAGATTCATTGTAATAAGGTGTAATTTATGAATGCACCCCAACACTCCATGGATGTGATGAAGCTGATGAAACCTTATAAACAACCTATAAGTAACTTCTGATGGGTTTAGTGTAATGTGTTATCATGGTCTAAAAACACCTGTCCCTCTTCCTTACTACCCGCAGACCTAGGCTGGATTAAGAACCAAGGGCCATATGTATGAAGCAAACTTTCATTCGCAAACGCCGCGAATCGCAAAAACAAGCGTTTGCGAATGAAAATTCACTATTCGGAATGTATGTAGCAAAAGTGCCTCTCAAAATAAGAAATCGCAAAAAATGCGATTCCTTAATTTGCAAGATTGGAAAATGTGCAAATTTCCTGCGATTTCCTATTTTTGCAATTTCTCAGTGTGCGAAATTCGCAAACTGAAAATCGCAAAACAAGAAATCGCAATGGAATGTATGAAAAAATCGCAAATTGCGATTTTCGGAAATTCGCACTTTACAGAATCGCAATTACCACCAAGTAGGAGCAGGTGGTAACCAGGTGCAACCTATTTAAGGAGTACCAGAATGCAACAGACTTTTTTCCACAATGGTTGGGCTTTACTTGATAGCCAGGAGGCTGCGACTCAGATCTGCTTTACAAAACAACAACGGTCCCATGCATTCGAAATATATGAGAAGCAATAAATATAGACAAAATCAATTCTATATTTGGAGCAACATGTGCAGCTGGACAGAGGTCTTCAATTTTTACTCAATTGAAAGATATATACACAAGGAAGATACCTTCAACAAATCACCAGTGTGGGTCACAAGCCTGTACTCAAACACAATCAGATCAGTACAGAAGGTTAACAAGAGACAAAGCAGGGCTTTTAAGGCAGAAGCAGTGATTTCTGTAATTATTCGAATGTACAGAAGTATAAAGCAAGCACCATTACATATGCATAACATATGAATCAGGTTTTCTATAAGGTGCACAACAGGTCGACGGCATTTCCCTCCCACTACTTAGTTATGGGGACAATCATCAGGACATTTATTAAATGCCTTAGGGTTTTAAGCCTCTAATGCCTAAGGAAGGGAGGAACAAGGAAGAAAAGGCATATATAGATTTAGTTGCTGAAGTATACATAGCATTGGTTGCAATTGTTTAATTGGTGACTTTTTCTGAGAACAAAGTGATTGGTGACAGGTGATCCTAACTAAGATTTAGAAGTGCGTGCAGTGCGTGTAAGGTGTCCTGTTGGCGATCAATTGCTCAAATAGGTTGATTGTGTATCTCAGAAGGACTATTAAAGAATGGTTGAGGTGGTGACGATATCCTGTAGGAGTAGAGTTAGTTACTCAGTTCTACGTCGCTACAGCGAGGTAGTGCCGATTTAAGTGCAGTGGTAGACACATGTGTCTAAGGTCGAGTGTTACTTATGAAACGATTGGGGTAGTCATGCTGGCGAAATTAAGGTTCCAAAGTGACAGGGATGGTTTGTGGTACAAGCGGCGCATTTAAAACAGGGATCCAGAGTGAGTTTAGACATTCTGTGATATATAATAAAGCGTTTGATCGTCGGCGAATTAAAAAAAGTGAGTACTTGTGAAGAATTACGGCGCAGTGTGTCCTCTGCTAATAGTTCAGTTGCTATTCTAGCTCTCTCCCTTTCGTCGTCACTTTCCATCATTTTGCTGACAGAAAGTTTGCAGAGCAAGTTTCAAGGAAACAAAGATTAGGTGCACAATATTTTGGAACACTGTATCCTTCAACGTTGAATAAACCAAAAAACTAATACATAGGATTCTCGTCCTATTTAGTTCTGGCGGATATTAACCTTTTACCCACTCCAGACGTCTATTGGAGTTTTCCTGGAAAAAGGGGTCTGTGTGAAAAGCACGACTGAGTTACTCTAGTATCTAGCGTTAAATTATCGCCTTACCAAACGTTGGGTGCCATGTAGTGTAGTTCCTATATTCCCAATAGGCTCTGCGTATTGGAATAACATAAACGATAGTTTAGATGTAGGACTAAGGTTGACTAGGTCTCTATGGAATATGTTAGACTTAATTGTGAATGCCAGCAAGCTCAGAGGTCACTAGAAACTTTTTCGAATACACAAGAAGGGATTAGTCTCTGACAACCATATAACATGACAACTTTGCTCCTTAAGTATAAGGAATATATCTCCAGAGTCGCAGGAACAATAGATGGCTATTTCACTCAGTCAATCGTGCATGCTTTGTTTCACCAGGGTTTTTGCAGAGAAATAGAGAGACTGGCGTTTTCAATAAAAAGGTTATTTATTGAGCAGTCTTCTTTCTCATGCAAGAGAAGTGAATTGTTATAATCGTAATACTTGCTATGAAGTAAAGTGCATACAGTAAAAGGAGTATTATGAAATAATACTGTAAAAGCATTTATATGGTTTCAAGCCATAAGATACATAAAATAGATAAAATACATACAATGATAAATAATGACTAAAAGTACTCAACTGGTGCATCTAAAATATGCCTACCCCGATGTACCTAACCTAAGCCTAGTACAAGGGAAGAAGTAAGTGAGGTGTAGCTTGAGTTAAATAGTTTCTGCCAAGAATCTATCCAAGAATTCTCCAAGGGTCTAATCAGCTCTGTACCTTGGTTATAGAATGAAGGAGGTCTTGTATCTCTCTCTCAGGACTCGATCTCCTAGTAACCCCCAAGGGTAGCAGGGAAACACTGGAGCTGGATTTCTCGGCAGGAGAAAAGACAGTGTCTCTCTCAGTGCGTCAGCAGGGAGGGTCGGCTTCCTTCGGCACTCACATCCAGCAGGGCGTCGGGCAAGTAGTTAGTCGATCTGCTCCAAAACCACTGTGTTTTTGTTAGGGCAGATGTGGGCATATTTATACCTGGAAGGTGCTGAGCTTGACGTAAGGGTGGACATAATAACGTCACTAAGAACTTGAAGTTCTTTACACACTCCAGGAGTTCTGGGAATAATCAATACTGAAGCAGGGGGAATTCCCGTACTGCTGAAGGCTGGTTGTCTTCAAGAACTCTTTGTACTCTGGGAGCTTAGTGGAAGTAGCCATCTCGTATTTGGACTGCATTGGCTGTGTCTAAATATGGTTATGATTCTTATGCCTATATAAGGATATGATAAGTTATACCTACCTAAGGGCATGAATCGGGAAAATTACACTAGAGCCCTAGATACGTTACAACATCTCCACCGGTGTGCCTGGACTGCTCCAGCCTGGCAGCCAACTTCTCCTTCAAATGCTGGCGCAGGTCATACCAACGTTTTCGAAGTTCATCCACACTCCTGAGTGTCACCCCCACTGTGTTCACTTTCTGCTGTATATCAGCCCAAATGCGCCTTTTGCGGTCTCTGGAACCTTCAAGGATTTCTTGCCAAACAGAAGCTCATGATTGGGCACCATTTCTTGGATTAAAACCTCCAGTTCAGCCTCAGAGAATTTCTGTTTCCTCTTCCTTGTACATTCTCCCTCCTGCTGCTGTGTTTCCTGGCTGGGCATGTCTCCAGTTTCAGCCATGTTGAGGAAAATGCAGAGTTCACTCTCCACCACTCCTTCACTCTGACTGTGACTCAGCAACTCAGGTGCAGCATGGGTAGTCACACTTCCTGGTTGTGAAGTCATCAAGCTGCACCTGAGTTTCCGATTTGCTGATTTGCGAAATTCGCAAAATTGCGATTTTTCTCCATTAGGAAATCGCAAAATTGCGATTTCCTACGGTTTAGGAATCGCTTTTGGGAATCTCGCAATTAAATAGCCTTTTTTTCCAAATCGCTATTTAATTGCGATTTGTTACATACATACCAATTTGCGATTCTGAATCTGGATTCGCAAAAAATCGTAATTTCAGAATCGCAAATGGGTACCTTGATACATATGGCCCCAAATGACATATTATGAACCACTATCTCATAAGACTAAATACACCACGTCAAACAAGAATCCAAGCTCTTTATACCGAAAAAGGTTCAATCCCCTGTGTAAGTTATCATTATACTGTGAAACGTGTAATAGTATATACAAATACTTTCTGTTGCTTGAAAATCCTATTTCTAGGAATGTATTATGCATTCTTGGATCCAACCTTATTTTCTTATTACAAAGGAGGGCTAAGCTGCAATTAACATTATTCAAAATGATAATTTAAGAGTGCTCATTGATGTATTTTGAAAATCAATATGTAACATATTTAGCATCAGCCTTACTATGGCCTACATTAAAACATTAACAGACATGTTGCTTTATATATTCACACTTTGTACAACTCTTTCAAAGTGCTACATGCTAGGTACCTACAATGCACAACTGCCGAAACTAACAATTAGCAACATGCACTATTTAAGGGCATAAAACACATAACTGCCACAACACAGAAAGCTAATAAAGATTGTTCGCACTAAACATTGTAATGCTGGCATGAAGCAAAACTATGAGCTACCAAGCAACAAGTGCTGTACATAAGGGGTGGGCAGAATTTTCATAGTTGTGCTAGCAAAGCTCAGCAAAACGGTAAAAAATCTCCTCGAGCACGCAGAAAGGTCCGTGAACATGCGGAATTGCTTGTTCCGCCCGTTCGCAATGCTTTTTGCCTGTTCGCGAACACTGTTTACGTGCTCGGGGGGAAACATCTAGCGAAAACGCAAGTTGAAAGTGTGAACAAGCAAAAATTCTGCAAAGCGGTGGATCGCGGAATTTATGGCAATTCCACGTTTTCCGCTGAACGTGAAATTACCCACATTCCACAAATTCCACAATCGGAACTGAATTTACCGCCCAGACCTACTGAATATGTTAATAACATATAAGGCAGGCTCACACTCTTTGCACTAATAACTGAAACACCTGCTTAGAAAGTAATTACATGAAGTAATAACATATTTCATGGATGTGCATGCTACAAATGTTTTGTAATTCTGAATAATCAAGCAGTTCACAATAGTCTTCCTTCCATAACACATGCTTTACAACACTGACATCTATAAGTAGGTCTTGTTCTTCGCAGTACATCAGACTTAACCCTCTGGGTTAAGTCTGCGCACTAAAGGGTCCCCATTCATTCATATCAGGGTTTTGAAAAAGCCTGCAAAATCCCTTTAACGAGCCTGAGAAGACATTTTATGACCCACTACAAATCATATATAGGAAAGGCCATGCTTTGGGCACCCACCTCCTTTCTAAAATGGTATGAAACAGTAGTTTGGGACTGAAGTTGTGGGTGTAAACCATTTATCACCTACTGATACATTACTTTGGGTGGTATCTGATTTACACAGAGAATGGTTTGTGCAGGGTTACCTCTACGGGTAAGACAGCAGAGCCAGACTGACTGTAGTGGGCATCAAGCATTTTCCCAGGAGGCTGGAAGGGTGGGGGCTAGTTTTGCAGCAGTGAGGGTCGCTTTTCTTACTTAGTGCCAGTTTTGGAGTGGTGCTGCAATATATGCCCCAAGTAACAAAAGCAAAAAGAGCAATTGATGGATAGAATGCAGAACAATGTCATACTTTCACCCGAGTACAGAGATCTTGGCCTTAATCCATCATTTTTTTGTTCCCCATGCCATTCCAGTTTGAACCCAGCCATATGCAAATCAGCCTTGACCCTGTACCCAAAGGGAACAGTCCAGCCTGAACTGCCAGACCAGGTCTTCCCTGGACTGGAAACAAGTATCCCATAGACCGGTTTCGTGGTTTCACGCTTCATCAGCTAGGTTAGCTTGTCTCAAGTGGCATGGAGAGCATGGGACCCACGTCTGGGTATACCCCTCCCACTTGGGTGACAAACGCAAAAAAGAACAATTGATGCACAGAATGCAGAACAATGTCATACATTCACCCTAGTACAGAGATAAGGGCCAAAATCCATTTTTTTGCTCCCCCTGCCATTCAAGTTAGAACCCAGCCATATACAAATCAGCCTTGATCCTGCGCCCAATGGGAAAAGTGCAGCCCAAGCTGCTAGGCCAGGTCCTCCCTGGACTGGAAACTAGCATCCTAGGACCCGTTTTGGGGTTTGACACCTCATCATCCAGGACAGCTTGACTCCAGTGGCATAGGCAATAAAAGCAGCAGTGCTTATCAGCCCACTCCCCGGTACACATTTGCCAGGGTTGCTTTGGGTTCCTAGTCCGGCCCTGGCAAACAGTGATCCAGGGGTTGACTGCATGCTCCCCCTAATGCTCCTATTGATATGTGGCAAGCATTGAACCCTTTTTTAGAAGAAGCGACTGTCTCTTTAGGAAACACAAGATGCTTGCAAGAAGACAAGGTTGAGATGTTTGGAATGTGAATGGAGAGATGAAGGTCTGCTGTCCATTGCAGGTCCCCATCCCTACATTCACATCCATAGTTAGAAGGTTGTAAAATGTGAATAGCATGATTATTAATAATTAGACAGGACCTTGTGAAACCGTCTATGCATACACACATTTCGAATTGACTGACTAGTACATCAGTTGCATCTCAAAATGCTGGGCAAGTTGTAAAAGGTTGCATCCACTATTTGCAACCAGCCAATGTTACATCCAGTCCTTCTGAGGCACATATACTGTAACTTCAGTGCACAAGACTATTGCCCATGCCAATATCCTAGGATTATACATCATGCTGCACTTGTCAAGCAACAAGCACAGACACTGCAAAATATCAACACTGGCTCAAGGAAAGAAAGAAAGGATGTAAAGAACTTTCAAACTTAGACATTGGCACTCTCAAACAAGCAAGTTCCAAGCAAGGAAACTGGTAGACGCAGAGACCGAATTCAAAAGAGAGACATCAGAACTTCCATGTACAGAGATTAGGAATTACAAAGGGATAATAGGCTTCACAAACATAGATAATTGTGGAAAACAAAGGAGGACAGAGTGGGAAACACTATCATGTAGAAATGCAACACCTATTTGTATAAAAGAAATATAAAAGTGGGCGTAAATCCAGTCAGCGAATAGAGTGCTCCAATGCTAGGACTTTGAACACATATGGAAGCTAGCAGTGGCAGCTCTTCCATTGGGGTGTGGGGGCGTTGCCCCACTTCTTTCTTGCAGTGTGAGAAGCAGAAACATAAAATGGTAAAACAACCATTTTATGTTTCTGCTTCTCCCACTGCGAGAAATCAGAAGTGCCTGTTTGTGGGCCGGCGGGTGGGCAGTCCTGCTCGAGGACAGGTGGGAGTGGCTTCCCCACTGTTGTGGGCCTTGACTGCTTTGGTCAGCCTGGGGCCAACCAAAGCAGTCATGCGCGCTCTCCCTTTTCTCCATGTAGGCTGCATGCAGCCTACATAGAGAAAAGAGCCTCCCATTATGCGCCCAACTGTGGCGTTGTGCGCCTACACCCGAACCAATCAAACGCTGCCATTGTAGCATTGTGATTGGCAGAGGATAGGGAGGCTGCCTATGTAAAACGCAGCTAGGAGCAGCAACAAGATCTGAGGCAGTGGCGCATGATCCGGAGTGTAGAGAAGTTGAACGGAGGAAGGTACTTTTTTTATTTTAGTTCCCTGCCCGACTCTTCCCTCCCCACCCGCCAATCTTGCAGGCCACGACTGGTGTTAGTATTGCCCAGTTATAAACTGACATGGATCTATTATAATTATTTGTAGCACTACTATTATCAGTAGGAATTTTGAGTGTCCAGTTTATGATTGCATCAGTAAACCTGTGCAGTTTACACTCCAGTCAGCTTGGCTGTATGAATATGTCGCGTGCAGTGTATTATTAGAGGTGAGGTTGTTTGTCCACGCGCATGCAGGCACATGCATTTGGGTTGTGTAAATCTTTCACACTCATGAGGAGCTGGGCTATCTGTGGAAAGATTCCCCATCTCAAGCGCCAGCCCCCCTCCGGTCTTGCAGATTAGTTTGCACTTCGAAAGTGCATTTCAAGAAGTGTGGTATTCATTTTAGGCAAGGCCATGTTGGCTATTTTACGCCACAGTGATGCATAATATCTTGCGCGAGATAAGTATCTCCAAGGTGTCTATTTAGAAGTACTGGACGACTGGCCCGAGTGTCGGCGAGAGTGGAGGTCGGGGAGGGGGGCACTTACTTTAAAACAAGTGGCATTGGAGAGTCCGTCAGTCAGGTAAAACTAACTTTAAACTCACCCAGTTTAAAACTTGTGAGATCCACACCAACATAGTCAGTCTGACACTGATGCTGTGGTCAGAACATCACAGTGCGGTGTTGCACTTTCAATACCATTAGAATTGCACTTTTTTTATAAAGTGGTATTAGTTTTTTTGTATGATGAACCTCAGATTGGTCCTCGGTTTGTTCAATTTTTTGGGAAGTTTTAATACCTTAACTCTAATGAACGCGGCAGAACAACAT
Source organism: Lissotriton vulgaris (assembly GCF_964263255.1). Taxonomy (NCBI): domain Eukaryota; kingdom Metazoa; phylum Chordata; class Amphibia; order Caudata; family Salamandridae; genus Lissotriton; species Lissotriton vulgaris. The sequence goes on from NC_141691.1 coordinate 1,444,927,801, forward strand.
TATATCCCTAAAATTAAATGTAAATTGTAGTGGTTTCTGTGCAATGTGTGGCGTTCAAATTAGGAGATTGTAGTTTATGTACAAATATTTGTGTGTCTGTGTGTGATAGCTTCCCTTACATACTGCAAGGGAGTAATGCGCTTAATCTTTCTTGGATGGTGCATCTGTAGTGGCTATAAGACTTACCCAATTTGCTTGAAAATCCACAATTTGGGCACTCTTTTTTCAACATTTTCTAGGGCGGAGATTCCCCCCAAACCACTTGTAGCTGCTTCAGGCTCGCTCGCTACCCTTGCTTGCTGCAGTGCAGTACAACAATTGTTATACGCCCCACCCTGTTGCGAGTATAAATTGAGGTTGGGTAAGTACCAACCTCGAACAATAACCACAATTTTTGTCAGGGTGAACCACCCTAGTCACTATTAAAACTGAGCCTTATTCTCTTGTGGCTTTGGCACAGCGCAGACATGCTTACCTTAGAGGCAATGAACTAGGTATTCACACACTCCCAAAACAGCAATAAAGTCAAAACACAAGGAAATCCCAACCTGGTTTCAGAAAAATAGAGACTTTTCTAAAAATAAAATGAAACAGATTTGACGAAAATCCTGTAAGGCATCCTGAAGTATGAATTGTTAATGTTTAAAAATAGAAATAGTGTAAAAAAGTGCCAAGAACCAACATTGGCCATCTGTCTGCACTTGACCAGTATCTAGGTGACTGCGATGGAGCACAGTGTGGATACAGAAACCATGGTTGATGTGGTAGGAATGTTTGCCTTCTGACTAAGGTCCTGATTTATATACCGGCAATGGTGTTTCCTTTCTTGTCAACATCATGGTTGATCGTAAGTATAATCAGAGCTGAGACTACACCATCTCCGCCATGTGCGTAGTTTACAGTTAAAAAGTAAAAACATTCTTTGCCATGAATTCTAGAGTGAGAATGGAATGTCCTACTACGCACTCTACACCTGGTAATAGAACCATTGAAGAAATAATGACTATACACTCTTTTATCTATTAATGAAGAGGAACATGACGTACCGACCATAGCACAGATTTTGACAGTTTTAAACATTTCGTCTGATTTAAGCTCTGATAGTGGTTTCAAACCCAACTCTATTTTTTAACCTGCATTGGGCAATGATAATCTGATGGAAACCTTTTTGAGATTAGTTACCATGGATCTACAGCGCCAAGAAACCGCATGGTGTATGTTGCGCTATACAAATATTTTAAATTCAATTCTATATGCATAGGAGAATACTTTCAACCGTAAGAGTTATATTAAAAATGACAACCTTACTAGTGGTGAAAGACAAGCTTGGCGAGGCCTTGACCAACTGACAGATGTGATCCTTAAAGAGGCAGACAAAGGGTGCAACTTAGTCCTTATGAACACCAATGACAATCTTGCTGAAATTGACTGGTAAATGTCTGATACTGATGCCTATGTATCCCCTACATCTAATCTGATTAAATCCATCACTCTTTTAGTAGAGGCTAGTCTGAAAAAATTTAGAGAACTGGGTGTTATTAATGAGCCAGAGTTCAAATATTTATTCACTCTTAATCCGGTAGCACCATGTATGTACATTCTACCAATAATTCATGAACCTGGAGTGTTCCATCCCGGTAGACCAATAGTCTCGGGCATCGGTTCCCCAACAGAACACATTACAGAGTACATCAATACATTTTTACAACCGTTTATTAGGAATTTGTCATCGTTTATTTTAGACAAAAAAGATTTGCTGAACCAACTAGGTGACTTCAACTGGACAAAGGACTGATGTTTCGTGACATTAGATATCAGCTCTCTTTATACCTCCATTCCCATTAGTATGGGCATGGAAGCAATCAAATATTACCTGGCCAAAAGGGAAGCTTCTTATGGGAACATACATCAATGTTATTGGACATGATCACCTTGGTCCTTGAGAACAATGTCTTTATACACAATGGCACCTAGTATAGACAACATCGAGGGGTTGCCATGGGGTCAAAATTTTCTCCCTCTGACAACGTGTTACTAATTTGGACAGGAGATACTGCTTCTCTTCACGAGTTTTGTGTGTTTCTTAATGCTAATACATATAACATCCAATTCACATACCATCTACATAAGGAAGAAATTAGTTTCCTTGACCTGAAACTGTATATTAAGTATGGGTCTGTTTTGTCCACATTATATAGGAAACCTACTGCATGCAATGCAGTTTTACATGCAGACACTGCACACCCTAGATCACAGATAGACTACATACCATTTGGAGAATTTACGAGGTTAAGGCGTAATTGTAGTGAAGATGTTATCTATGATAAAGAACTCCAGGCATCAATGACGAGATTTAAAATGAGGGGATATGTTGAGAAAACACTGGCAGAAGCTAAGAACAAAGCACTGGGTCTGAATCGAGTCCATCTGCTTACCTATAAACCTAAGGTGGAGAAGAAAAGTAGATATAAAGAAACAGTCTCTCTGGTCACCACCTTTAACTCAGTAATATTGTTTATAAAATCCTACTCAAGCATTGGCATGTCTTATGCTTAGATTCTAATATTAGCAAGGAAATAAATGAGAAGTAGAATGTCATCTACAAGCGAGGTCAGACTCTCAGAAATATTCTCAGTCTCAGTTTCTCCAACCTGAGGCACCATGGTAGGGGTTCCACCTGGCTAAGGTGCACCTGCATTGGGTTTTTACAAATGTGGTTTCTGCTCTGTTTGTCACCATGCCATAGGCAGGACCAAAACCTTCAGATACAATTCACAGACGGTACATAAAATCAAGAGTTTCATTAATTGTAACACCAAGTTCACAGTATACTGTGTTGTCTATGTATGTAATGAGATCTACGTGGGTAGTACGATTAGATCCATGAAAGAAAGGATACAGGAACATTTACGTGTCATTAAAAATGCTAATATGAATTATCCATTGGCGGCACACTTTAATGTTACACACGGTCCCGTAGAAATTGAGAAGATGAAATTTCATGGACCTGAGAGTATTATAGACAATCCTAGAGGGGGAGATAAAGTTCAACAACTGCGCAAAACAGAGGCACTTGGATATGCAAATTGAGAACTGTTGACCAAGGATTGAATACCGATAGGGAAATGTATGTTTTTCTCAAGGACTAGTATCAATGTTCAAACTAGTATTTTGTCCTTGGGTGTACTGTTATAAACATGTTTTTATTGAATGGCTTGCAGTGCTTTAATTTTATTGGACCTATGATTCTTTCTGATCCTCATTTGAGTGTACAAAGGGGACTACTGCTACATGTACAATACAGGCTTAGTGACTGTAAACTTACTTCCATGATGGTCTGGATGCCATTTTATTGCTGGACTAACTATTGTTTATTTGGAATGATGAATTAACCATCTAGGTATTATGTTGTACCTGCTTGTGTTACATGTTATTTCTGATTCGTGCTCATAAGAACTGATTGTATTCTAAACTGGAAACAAAATAAGGCTGTTATTGACTTTCTAAATTGGGGCCATATCTGTGTTCTGATGTGAGATTTACTCGGCTACCAAAACTGTATAACTGTGTTAATGCTAGTCAATGTTAAGAACTTTCCATATATTGGTATTGTTGTACTTTTACATGGGTGTTGGTGACCGGTGTATTCTCTGGAACTTTAACACTTCCTCTACGAAATGCGCTTGTTTTTTTCAACCTTCCTATCGTTGGCTTTGCTTTGATAGGGGACGATTTACTCCAGTGGTCCAGTTACTTATTATCTTGTGGAAACACACATGACTGGGGACTCTTTATTGGATTGCTTACATGATTAAAATACTTGTAGCACACGTTCTAAGATTCTTCCATTCTACTGAGGATGTATTCTACTAATTTTCTGTACCTGGCCTGGCGAACATTCGTGATGCCATTTGGGAAATGTAATGTAAAATTCCCATTTGATGTTTTGGTTTTGACTTCATTCCCGCAACAGGGAGAGGTTCGGGGACAATAGTGGGACAGGACTCTCACGAAGTACAATTAGTTTTTTATGCTAAGTACCTAAAGTAACTAGTTTGGTAGAGATTTTATCCCTTAGTTTTTGAGCAATCGGTTAGATACGCCAGGAAGCTACAATCGTGGCAGATGCTGTAATTTTTCAATCCGGATGGGTCACGTGACTTACAGCGCCATTGACTAACGTCCTAGTCAATTCTACGTCTGTTTATAAATACAGCGCATTCTTGAGACTTCTACGTGACATACTACCTTACCACGGGAGATGGACTCTACACCTAAGTGGGTGAGTGTGGAGTAATTTTTACTATCCCCGCCTTAGTCTACTGGTGCAGGAGGCTTTAGTGAGAGATCGCACAGCCGTTCCATTTACGGAGGTCGGGCACCAATTATCCTTGCTTTCACTATTATACTAGCTGTTGGAACGGTTTGGAAACCAAGTACGGGAACCCTAAACGTGTGTTTGGTCATTCGTCTATCATAACGGTGATGTCATTGTACTAACCACGTCCAGTAAGACCACTCTTTTACATTATTTCCTTTTTGACCTCTAGTGAGTTGTCTGGACTGTAATTAGCTACCTGTGTTTGTGTTCTTAAATATGCCCTCTTGCTCTTCCGTTTTTTTCTATTGGTGTAGCGATTTTATTTAATTTTTATGAGTAGTTATGCATCCTTTTAGTACCAAAGTAAAATTTGGATGACATATTTTGTTTTATGTAAGAATATGAAGACACTGTTATACAGTTTGGATTTAAACTAAGCACTCGGACACGCTTTAAGTTTTGGAAGGATTTTTTTATCCCGAGTGCCAGGAACGTGACCTGCCACTGGCTCTATTCGCAGCATCTGAGATGGCTGCTGCACGTTTCCATAATGCCCCAGGCACACTCTCCGAACAACTGGAGCGCGCCGCCACATATCTCCCCCTTTGGCATTACACACACAAAATACAAAACACTGAAAGATTGCTGGACTAGTCCTTGGACTACCGGGGTAGTCGGTGGAAATAAGTACATAACAGTCTTACTTGGTCTCCATGTCGTAGTCCTCAAACCTCTTGGGTGCCTTGATCAGTCTGCCCAGCCTGGAACGTGTTTTCATCGGGCTGCCTCCTGTTCGCTGGTATGGTGACTGGTGGGCAGGCACCCACCATCACCTTTATCCTCTGCTCTCCTTCCATACCCTTGGTACCTGGGCCGCGAGGCGTGACTTGAAAGGCTGATCCCTCACCATCACGCTCTACTGGAACGTACAGTTCTTCGTCATTCCACTCTGTAATGATGGTTTCATGCATGGTTCCTTCCAACTCTTTCTCCCTTCCGGGTTCTTGGCTTCCCTCTCGGGTGGGTGAACTCCAAGCTTCAGATCTTCCCACTTCATGACTTTGCTGCATCGTGCCATTCTATCTTGCGACCATACTTTGCCATCGCTTAGCAAGGCCAACCTGGTATATGGTTCCACAACTTGTAATGGAGGGCTAAATTTGCTGTCTCCTTTCTTCTTCATCACAGCCAGTTTTACTCTCACCCACCCGCCCTTCTCTAAGGTCACTTCCTTGACATTGCGACGTTTGTTATAGTATTCAGTGTACAAAGCCTCTGCCCTGTCCATGTTGCTACGTACAACAGCCGGGGACCATTTGCTTTGAACCACCAGTTGTTTCCATGCTAGATTATCTTTTATGAAGGGGACTCGTCCTCTGAGTACTTTGAATGGGCTATATCCTGTGTTGGCTGGGGTGATGCGATATGCCCATAGCATCCTTTGTAGTTCCTTCTCCCAGTCCTTTCCTGCACTTATTGCTGATTGTACAGAGCCCATTATCACCCTGTTAAATCTCTCTGCTAGTCCGTTCCCCGCTGGATGGTACACAGGGGTGTGCTTGACTTCTATTCCGTTGCAGTCCATGAACGCATTCCACTTTGCTAAAATGAATTGCGGTGTATTGTCACACGTGATTAACTTGGGAATTCCTTCTCTCACGAATGTGGCAGTGAGGAAGGAAAGTACAGTATTGGTGTCAGCCTCCTCACAAATGTCCACTTCCGGCCACTTGGTGTACCTGTCTACCAGGACGATTGTGTATTTGGGTACGCCATTGGTGTCCAGTATGGGGCCCAAGATGTCCACAGAAAGCATTTCCCACTGACTTGTGGGGCAAGCAAACTTCCCTAGGGGTGGGCGTAGTAGGGCTTGCGCTTTGTCTGCCTGGCTGCAACGGGGCAGGGCAATTTGGTGGTAAGCGGATGTGAGGTCCATCGTGGAGAACCACTTTAAACCTTTGGTTTTCCCCAGCATCTCATTTATCCGGGGTAGTGAGACCTTATCTACTATAATGTTCTTATTGAGTTCCCTCAAATCCACGCACAAGCTACCTTTCCGTTGGGTTTCTGTACGACTATCAACGGTGCGAGCCATTCGGCGCTTTCAATGGCTTCTATGACTCCAATTTTTTTCCAATCGTTGGAGCTCCTCCTGTACTGCCTCCCTGCTCCTGAACGGAATGTTGCGAACTTTGTGGATCACTGGTTGCGCTCCTGCATTTAGGCACATTTTGTGTGAGAATTTCGTCATCCGACCGATCGTCCCTTTGAAGACTTCAGGGTACTCCTTCTTCCACGCCTCTTATTCATATGCCAGTACTGTGTCCGTCATCATCACCTGGTTGGTCCCCCCTGGGTTGAGTTGGATCCCCAGAGCTCCTTGGTCTATCCATCCTAGGATCGAAGGTCCTTTCTCAGCGACATAGAGCTTCCCTTCGGCTGTTCTTCCTCTGAACTCGAATTTGAGGGTGCAATACCCCACCATGGGTATGGGCTCGCCGGTGAATGTGACCGGGTGTATGTCTGTTGGAAGTAAGTCCCGGCTCATCCATGGATCAAAGTCTCTCTCCCATACTGTTTGATGGATGATGGTATATGGGGAGCCTGAATCTGCAAACACGTTGATCGGCACTCCTCAAATTTCCATTTGTAACGCTGGTTTTCTGGACCTTGCGCAGTTCACACCTAGAACCTGGTCGTCTACACACAAGACTTCGTCCTCTATGTCTTCTCCTTCAGGTACCTCTTCCTCTCTGTCTGTCTCTAGGGCTACGTACTTCACTTCTGATCTCCTGAGTTTTCGCCTGCACACTTTTTGATAGTGCCCCATTATCCCACAGAAGGAGCATTTAGCTCTGAACGCCGGGCATCCTTTGTCATTGCTGGCATGTGTTTGGCTACAGCATCTGTAGCAGTTGTTTCTGCCTTCTCCCTGCGGCCTTTGGGTTCTCGTGCTTCTCTGAGGGTATTTCTTCTGAAACCTGGTGTTCGCCTGTGTAGGCTGTTGGGTTACTTCTTGTTTGCTTCTGTCTGTTACTTTGCATACTGGAGTTTTGTTGACACTCTCCCTTTTTGCTGATTCTGCACACCTCTTTGACAGTTCCGCCTTCTTCACGAGTGCCAAGACTTCCTTGAGAGGGATGTCTCCGTTCGCCCACAGTTTCTCTTGGATCGCTGTATTTGCAATGTGCATAATGATCTGATCTCTGATGAGCTTGTCGTGTAATGTGCCAAATTTGCAAGTTGCCTTTAATTTCTGCAGAGCCGCTACGTACTCATCTATTGATTTGCTGCTGCTTTGTTTTAATTGGAAAAAATTGCACATGTCTATTGCTATGCACACAACTGGGCAGTAGTGGGAATCCAAGTCCTCCAGCGCGTGTTGGAACTCATCTGTGTCGTTCGGGAGCCTGGTTTTATTTACCAAGTTGTAGTATACTCTAATGCCCTCTGGGCCTAGGTTATGTAGGAGTATTATTTTCCTCCTTGCACTGGAGAATTTGCCTTCTCCCTCATCCTCTAAGGGAGACAGGTAGTTCAGAAAGTATTGCTTCCATTCCTCCCATGGCATTGCTGACTCTCCCCATTTGGGCAAGAACGGGACCAGGTTGGTGAGGGACGACGTTTGCGCGCACATTCTCCACACCTCGCGCTGGGTTAGAATTTGCTGTGTGGCGACTCCTGGTGGACTCCCTGGGGCTTGTCTCTCTTCTTTCCTGCTTGCCTGCGTGTGTGCAGGACTCCCTTCCCTGTCTTGGGATGAGCCTTTGAGCTCCAGCGCTGTGCTCTGTCAGGGTGGGGCCTGGGTGCAGAGATTCTAACTGGTGGGCCCACGTGTGCCTCTTTGCCGATCTACGCTATCAGCAGCCTTGTACTCACTGTGAGAAGTAGTATTTGCTACAGGTTTGGGCTAACGCTGCGTGTGTCCCTTTTGGAGCCCGGCTCCTCTGCAGCTGGTCAGTGCCTGGCTTGTGTCTGCGCCAGTCAGTCTTGTCCCTGGGTCTGTGGTCCACTCACTTTGCACTTGCAGTCATTTTCAGCACCTGTGCGTCGCCTGCACTCCCCTGGGGGAACCACCACCGTTGCGCTGTGCTTGGGGACGTCAGGAAATGCCCCCTCTGCCTCTTGGCGATGCATGCTCCTCTGCCGCGCTTGGGTTCACTGTACGGGGTAAAGTTCCAGCGCAACACGGAGGGTGGTCTGGTATCCCGCACCCTCGTCACCAATTTATACAGGTCCGATTTAAACTTAACACTCGGACACGCTTTAAGTTTTGGAAGGATTTATTATACCGAGGGTTGGGAACGCGACCTGCCGCTGGCTCTATTCGCGGCATCTGAGATGGCCGCCGCACGTTCCCATAATGCCCCGGGCGCAAGCTCCAAACAACTAGAGCGTGTCGCCATAACTGACCTGGATGGGTTAGTCACCATACAGAGCGAGTAGCGTGGGTTTCTCATCTTTATGAGCTTATACTTTGAAGTCCTGAATTTAAGAATATGTTTACTGGTTTGCTATCTTATGAATTGCTATTTGAGGAACGGCAAACTTTGGCTCATCCCTGAGTGGTGCTATTTAAGACGCGTCCTTTGGGCTTTGATTGTATTCTTTTTTTTACAGCAGTATGGCAAGTCGCATGAACTATATGCTGTCTCTTTTTTCGAGGGCTTACCGAATGATGGGGAAGCCCCAAGATAAGATAGAGATTCCAATAAAATAAGACAGTTATATTAATACATTTTTCTGTCTACCTGACATCCTGTGGAGGTAGGCCTGAGTTGATAATTTTACATATCTTTCTACTGGGTATGTCTAACATGAATATCCTTTATGGTGACTCTACATTCTTTAATTTTTTGCTCATCATCAGGTCTCAGTACCTACAGACATACAGCCTTTTGACTACTTTCTGAAGCATGTTGTTTATGTCTTTCTTCCTGTTGGATTTCAGGATTCTGTGATCTAAACTTGAAGGTATTTTGTACTACTTCTTCCTCTTGGTTTGATCGATTATTTCACTCATTTTTCCACAATGGGGATATGGTTTGATATTCTATCTGAACACAGAGTTGTGATAAGCAGGTGGACTTCTCTGTTTTTAACACCAGTACCTACTCTTACTGTTTATCTATTGCCTTTCTTGTTTCTACGGGTTCTTTCTTCATTTCACTCGATCCATGAAATGTTAATTTTGGGTGATCGTTGGACCTGGGACTAATCTCTGTTTCTATTCTGATTCTTGTGGGGCATATTTCGGGTCACCCCTTCTAGCACTCAAGCACTTTTTTATGATCTTATTCCTGCTATGCAGTAGTTTGATATAGCTTTAACATTGATTCAATGTTGCCTTTCTGAATGCCCTTTTTGTGTTGTCCCTTAAAACATCACATATTGTTGTACCCTACTTCATCAACAGCCTTGAGAAAGTCCATCTTTGACGAAACCAAGCATTCTATTGCTCTTGCTAATGTGTTTGTGTATATTGCACTTTGATACCACTGCTGACTTTCTTTGGTCGGACTTTACTATTGGTGTTGTGCTCTGTCTTTGTATTGCTATATTTTGATGTGTATTGAGGAAGTTTTCCCTACTGCTCTGAGTGACCCCGGGGACAACACAGTGTTGCACACAGAGACTTTGTGTAAACTACAACAGAGGTGCTGATTGTTCAGTTTAGTTAACCACTGCTGTTGTTCTATTTTTTTCCATCCCCGCCATGATTAAACTCACAAACTATCCAGCAGAGTAAAGGCCATCAGAAGCAGACCTGTAAGTTCGCTCAGCCAATTTAGATAGGCAGGATTAGAGGTTGGTATTCACTGCGTGTCACCACCTAGATATTGCTGGTGGTAAGGGGCAGTGAAAACTGCAAAATGCTCTTCTCACCTGGGCAAGAACTCCCAGCATTTATTTTTTATTTTTTATTTTCAAAAAGAAAATTCAGTTTGGAGATTTTCTTTTTGGAAAACCAAAAAAGAAGACAGTTAGGTGCAGGGTTCCTTCAACCTGTCGGAGCTCTGCACCAAATTGCAAAACTCATGACTGGAACTGCTGTGATAGCAGTTCCAGTCAATGCTTTTATAAATGACCAGCTGCTTGGCAGTCATGTATAAATTAGGTGTGTGGCATCTCTGTCTGGGCGACAGAAGACCTTAGTCTCTTAAATGGAAGCCAAACATCCTTAGTGGGCCAAGGCAGCAGGCTGTGGCCTATGAATGATCCATGTTTTAGGATAGCCGCTAGACTGGGTCTCAGTGAAGTCACTTATTTTTGCTGGGAAAGCTCCAAACAGGGGAAATTTGAATTTTACACACAAGGATGGTCTCTTGCTGACCAGATATTTCCCCGCCTTTTCCCAGTAAGGATTTCCACCTTCAGACCTAGTCACTTTCTTGGAACTTTGATTCTTACAGTGTGACAAGGCTGCTGGCTGTTTCCATAACGGGCTCTGTGTGGCCGGACACCATTGTGAGGAGGCCAGATAAAAAAGATTTGCTGTTGCATAAAATCTCTGAGTCAGAGCTACAGCAATATTTGGCCCAGCGCCTATGCAATTTCATTAGAAGGGCTTGGGCTTGACAGGTTTCCCCTGGTCCTCCAGAAGTCTTTGCAGCCAAAAAGTCAGTAGGCTCCATGTTTCAGTATTTGTTATTAGGATTACACTTTGACACCAACCTTGACCGTGAGGGCATCTCTTGGGGGTCAACACTCAGTCCAGAAGAGGCCATCAGCAGGGTCCAGGGCTGGTCCAGTTTCCAGCAGTAGATTTTCAAACATATGTTACCAATCCTGCTTCAACAGTGAATTGGGCTTGTAACAAATATTTCAAAAAGTCTATGAATTGATGTTTGAGTGTCTCCTAGCCTGGAATAACATTATATGCCATATTATTTCTAAGTGCTTTCCTATGGAACAGCCAACCTTGCAACAGTGAAAATAGCTTTTGAGGTTTAGGGGCCTTTTCAGTTTAACAATATGTTTAACATTCATTGTTTCCATGTCCTACTTTTAAATACCATGCACCCTAAATTATGAGTAGTAATGCTTGATTAGGTGTGACATACATTTTTAAAAGGAAGGTGTAGGCATTTAAAAGGGGTTCATTTGAGGCATGGGTGGAGTTTGCCGAGTCGTAGTAAGTTCAGGAGAGTCAAAATGGGAGGCCACTCCTTTCGGGTCCTGGCGGCCCAGTACTGGAACAAACTCTCTTATTCCGTAAAAAACTGAAAACATTCCTGTTCCCTAAATAATAGGGCTAGACTTGCTAGGGCAGGTTTAGGGGCCACTTTCTGCAGCAGTTCACTCACCAAAGAGCAGTCCGCAGCGCGAGGACACACTAGTACAGTGTAACCAGGTCCTCTATAAGCGTATTTAACTAACTAACTAGTATATGGAAACCTGGGAAGTGCTGAAAAAACTCTGCCGCTCTATGCAGAGTTCCACGAGTGACAAAGTCCAGTACATCACGCTGTTCGCATTGATTTTTAGAGCCAGGAGTTTCTCCCGCAATGTAAAATCTGTGCAAATGTCATCAGGCAGAGCACCAGAGGGAGCTGTTTCTTTCTTCCGCTCAAGTAGATTTTCTATTCAAGTGGTAGCTTCCTTAATGCCAGAGCCAGCTTTAGCCATGTGAGTGGTAGTGACCTGCCACAACAGCCTGTGTTCAGAAATCTCGCCAGGTGGTAGTTTAACATTCAATTTCCCCCACTCTGTGCGGACTAGGCCAAACTCTGCAAACTCCACCAGTGGAGAGAAATTCTTCTCTCATTCTTAGTTATTTTGTAAAGTCAAATTTGCAGTTTGGAACTGGATACAGATGGTGACCCTGCTTTCTTCACAATATCACTGTAGTGCTGCAGTCCTCTTGTGACATTGAACTTACAGGCCAGGGGTACAACTTTGAACTATATACAAAGGACTTGTAGGCAGGTTAATTTGCCAGTTAGAAGGCGCCCCCTTTCATCATGATGAAAAGAGGAGCACAAGTATTTTACCTCTGCATAGAGGTACACCACACAAATGATGGTCATTTCCATTAGATGCTAAGCATTGGATTTCAGGAATTCGTAAGTAATTTGATAGGGATGATCGCTACCAACTTACTAATTCAAATAAAACTGAGTCAGGTCAAAATTGAATTTTGATACAAACTCTGCCCACCCACAGGTTGCTATAAAGTTTTTTTTTAAAGTTTCAAAGTTTTATTTATTTATGATTTGGAATTCCAAGGAATTCCACATAAAATACAGAATATAAATCAGCTTATACACATCATATTAGTTAAAAATCTTTCTCAGAATTACACTTATTAATACCAAGAAGTTAATATCAAAAACACCATTACAAAAAGAACGAAAACATTTTTTTACCCACAGTTTTCCTTACTTATATAGCAATTATTACTAATCTATAGTGTCACAATAAGGGGCATGATATAGCATTAACCTTGATTTTAACGGAACAAGTACACTTATCACCAGAAAAAAACAGTTTCAAGAGTCCCAGAATGTCAATATTTGATTTGCTTTGTAAGAGACCATTAAAAAGAGAGAACCATGAATAAGTGCAAGCGCATCAAAAGGAAAAGAAGAAGAGTTAAAAATACATCATAAAAAAACATCTAACAAAATAAAACATCATTATTACAGATACTGTAACAGTAGTGTGGGCATGATTAAAATATTACTCTTACGGGTCTTTTGAAGTGTCTATAGTGCTTCGAAATAAGTCAACTTAAAAATTGATTAGATAAACATGAGCATTCCTTAAAGATCCCGAACTTCTCACAACCCATACCAATTTCAATAGATATTTAAAAATTCTTTAAAAAAACAATTTGCTATAGCACAAGTAGCAGGCCATCTCCAGAAGAGTAAGTGTTAAGTTCAAGCAGTCACCACAATTTAAACATTAAAATTATAACACAATAGGAGGAATCAGAGATATTAGTTTTAAATGTTGAAAGTAAAATACCTCGAAATAGTAAAGTGCTGTAGAAAAACAGTTTTCATATACGGTAGCTATTTTCTCTGATTTAAAAGAAGAATCAAGGCTATGAATCAAAGATATTTATCTCTTGCACTTTTTACGTAAGGAACATTTGAGTTCGCTTTATTATGCTTGTGTATTCTGACTCTTCCTTTGAAGGTTGATTGAAAATGTAAATATGTGAGCAAAGAAACACACAATTGGTTTAGGATTAAATACTGCCAGGAAAAAGCTGAGTAATATGTATTAATATGTAAGCAAAATCTTTAGTGAGTCCCATTTTAAAAATGTTCTGTAAATAGTTTCCAATTTCACTGCCATGCTCTTTCTCACATTTTTTTTGTTTACGTGGACAGGTTAAAAAAAATGGAGTGTCTATCACATGCCAGACAACTGTTCTGCTCCAACCTGTTGCCCACCTATACATCATGAAATGTTTGTTTCTGAGATATGTTGTTAAGGGAAATGTTCATGCCAACGCCCGGCAAAATCATATTCACACAATATATGTATTGTTTCCAAAAACTTGGAGTGTGTACAAAAAAAAAATTCTACCTAACCTTAGTGAGGATCGCACAACATCAATTGTGAGTCATTGCTGAATATGTAAAGGCCTCATTCCTTACTGAAACACCTCCAGCGGAGTCTACACAGCATTAGTGTGAAAAATCATATAATGCCAATGGGAAATTGATGTGTAAAGCAAGACAGTCATTCTTAGTATGTACAGAGCAAATATTGTATTATTACTTTCATGAGTCTCCTAATTAACCAAATATGGTATGACTGTCAAAATATAAGGTGCAAAAATACAGCAATACTGATTATATTGACAATTTTTATGGATTATAGGATGATAGTTACATGAAAGAGAGCTCTACCTAATTTGTTAACACATTCATCAAGTTAGGCAAAAATGATTAAGGATAATTTTAGCAAATGTTACATAATAACAGGTGATACAAGTAACATAAGCAACATCTCTAAATTTTCTCTTGTTATTTGCCATACACATGATTTCATTTCAGATAATCAGCCTTTTATGTTTCGCTAAAGTCATCAGGGACTAATGATTTACTGCAATCGTTTATGAACTTAGCAACATCCTCTTCAGGTGACTAATGTTTAGTGGTTATTAATTGTAGACTCTTAAAAAGCTCTCTATAATTTGAACAGCATTGCATTTGGGACTTTCTGCTAAGGATATCCTTGAAAGATAGAAAATCTGGAGCAATGTTGTTCCTTTTATAAATAGGCAGATAAATGTCAGCCTGAAAAAGTATGGGAAGTGGTAAAGTTATCTGTGACTTCATGTTATAGTGTCTTACTCTAAGTTTGTAATATCTATTTATACTATTAATCTAACAAGCATGCTTGGTGGATGCAGTGGTCTTGCATTAACTGAGGTATGAATTAGAGGAATCAGCAGAGGATTGATCCTGCAAGCTCAAACTTTAACTCTCCAGTACATGTAAGAGGGTTGCTTTCTTTTTAAATGAAATCCTAAAACAAGCACAGTCAGTTCTGGAAACAACAGCATGTATATGTGCCATGAAATTAAGAATGGTGGGAGCAAGATGGCGTCTGCAAGCGCCGACGTGTGAGCTGGTCGCTCCTGGGTTTCCCTGCATCCACGCTGGCTGCTCTTTTGCCCGGATACAATGTAGCAGTGAAATGCTGATACTTTTTGGCTGTTGAACTCCCAAGACATAGCATTACAGTCATTTGAATACTAGAGAGTGGCTTCTCGGTTTCATTTTTTGAAAAAAATAATCTCCGGGGCCGTGATTAGATTACTACCATTTCTGGCTGCCACTGCCATTTGTAATTAATGCTTGCTTGGTTTCTGGCTGTCGGCTGCCCATGTGAGGAGAGAAAGGTATTGGCGCTGTAGAGCGGGAGACGGGAACTACAAAAGTTACTTTCTGTACATATTAATCAACTTCAGAAGACATACCAAAGTGGAGGCTTTTCCCCGGAATGCTAAGCACTGTTATCTTGCTGGGATTATGCCAATTGTTGCGTTGCGACTGGAGTTCCCGGAGTGGTGTTTCCGTGGCTGCTGATTTCTACGGCGGCCGTGTAGGTGACCACTATACTCTTCCTGTGATGCCTTTTAAGACCGCCAAGGGGAGAGCTCGCCCCCTGGCTGATTCAACTGGTGGAATGGGGGCCAGAACAGTGAATGTGTGGAGCTCTACAATGACAACTACAACTATAAACCAAGGTAACAAAGTTGCAAAGGGGGATACAGTGCTTCTAGATGAAAAGGATATTAAAGATATCACTGCCAAGCGCACTATTCCCCAGCTGTTTTCTGGCAGCAGAGAAAAGAATAAGATCACTAATTCCCTGCAAAAGGTACCTGTAGAGGGAAGTCTGAAGGCATTGGAGCCCCCTGACACTGTTCAAAGCATGGGGGAATCCGATACTACTATGTATGGTAGCAATGTGGTTCCTAATAACCCAGCGTCTGTAATAACAACAGTGGATGATGCAGTTGGGGGGTTCATTCACAGCATTATTAGTGAGAATACCCCTAATATTGAGGAAGGTCTTGAGCTGTTATTGACGGATACGCAAAGCATGAGTTAGCTGCGAAAGGGGACGCATGAAGCAAAGAATTTTCCTTGAAGGAAATTGACTCTGATGATGATTTCCATTCTCTATCGGACCATTCTTACTCCTCTTTTGAAGAACTGGAGCTAGGATCGAAGATATTTGAGGGGCTGCTGGGGGTCGGTGGCAGAGATTTCAGCAGTGCTCAGCCTGGGTATACAGATGGGGACATTTCCGATGATAATCCTCGTACTGATTCAAAAGAAATATGAGGTTAAAAGGGTCCTGCATATGTAGATAACAGTAGTGTGATAATACTGTACAATGGGACTATTCTTTTACAACCAGGAGCGGCACTAGTGATGGGACTGAGTTAGCTAAAGGAGACGCACCAGGCTCATCTGAAGAGCTCTTGCTGGCTTTGATATATCAAACTATGATGACTCATAGGGAAGAGACATGGATAGAGAGCCAGAGAGTGCAAAGTTCCTGCTGTAAGCTTTAGAATTTGATGTGTCATATAGCGACTACCTATATGGAATTTACAATGAGGTTCATGGAAGTTGAGACACGGATTTCCACTTTAGAAGATGAATTGGTTGCACAGAAAGTTATGACTGAGACTTTATGCTCTGTAAAGGATGATACTTAGTGGAAATTAGCTGACTTAGAAAATAGCTCTTGTCGTAACAATCATAGAATCCTGCAGATTCTAGATAGTGTGGAAGGGCAAGACCCTCGCAAGTTTATTGTTGAGTTATTTTCTGAGGCTTTTCCTGAACTTAAACAGTGGGACTGGCAGGGAGAGGTAAAGAGGGCTCACAGATTTTGATTCTCTATATGTTCTGGTCCCGGTCAAGTTACTGCAAGACCCAGAGCTATTTTGATTTCTCCTAACAGTTTCCTTGCCCGGGGAGCTGAGTATGAACTGGCCCACCCTGATAGAAAAAGGGCTGGCAAGAGTTTGGATTTTTTTGTATGCCCTGGTTATTGTCACCATACTCTAGAAAAACATTGGCAGCTTCGGCAACTTATAACACCATTTCAGGCTAAAGGGGCACAAGCCTTATTGCTTAATCCCGCTAAATCAAAAGTTGTATTTAAAGATCATGCCAGATTCTTTACTTCTGAAGTCCAGGCTAAAGAGTATCTACAGTCCTTATAGCATGATTTAATGTTGAGGTAGGGGGCTCTTATGATTGGAATGATTACCTGTTGATTACCAGGTCTCCTGTGTATTGTGTGTATGGGGGGTAGGTTTGTAGTTTTGTTATCTGTATCGCATTTCCTAGATGCATTGTGTATTTTCAAAATGCACTTAAGACGTTCATAATATGTGTGGCTGCCAAATATTAGGGTTTATTTCTTCTAGGTTGATGCACAATGAAGGGCTGGTAGGAGCTTGTCATTACTGGGACACTAGTCCTATTGCCTTAGTGTTGGGTTGGGGAGGGGGCAGAGGGGGGATATGGAGGGTGGAGAGGGAGTATGGGGTGGGGTAAAACAAGAAAATTAATCCACAGCTTAGTTAAATCTATGAAAATTCAGAGATGTCAGAAGTCAACTAAGAGACATGAACAAGAGATGGTTTACATGTTTATTTTATGGCTAAGGTAAGCCTCAGAATTTGTTCGTTAAATGGCTGTGGGCTTAATAACTATAATAAAAGACAGAGGGTTGCTGTGGAACTCAGGGTGATTCATTTGGATATAGTCTACTTACAGGAGACAACATTCCCTGGGTGAAGCGTAGGGTGATGTCGGAAATTGGATATTCTGTTTTAGCTACTTTGCAACAGACTTTAATGAATCGAGGGGTAGCGATGTTAGCAAAGGCGATTATCCAAACTTACGGGCGTACCCTAATGGATGAATGGGGGCAATGGGCAATTGTGGAGTGTGTCATGGGGGGCATTAGGTTTATGCTTTGTACTGTGTACAGCTCTAATTGTGACGAAACCCTTGTCCTCGAACAACATAATCTTGAGTTAGTATTAAGGCCCACTCCATTGGTGCTTTGTGGAGTCTTTAATATTAGCCTGGTGGGGCTTGAATTACAGTTAAGTGTTCAGAGTTATCATGGACGTAAACCCAGGGTCTTTAAGGCTTTATATCATCTATTGTTAGATCATGAGTTGATTGACCTGTGGGGTACTCTTAATACTCCGAACTCAGGACATACATTTTATTCTCACCCACTCAACAAACTTTTTCGGTTGGATTATTTTTTTATTTCACCTTCACTACTTACAGATATTCTGATACAAATGTTCCCTAGAATTACTTCTGATCACACTGCCGTTGTTTTGGATATTCCTGTCTTGGGTATGAATATATGTCCAAGGGGGTTTAATTTTGATAGGAAGCTTTTGTTAGATAATGCTTTTATTGATCATATGAGAAATTGGTGGGCCTGGGCGGTAAATTCCGTTCCGCTGAGAACACGAAATTGCCCAAAACTCAGCGTTCCGCGACTTTGTGAAATTTTTTACTTGTTTGATTTCTCACAATGCGTGTTCGCAAGATGTTTCCCCCCGAGCACGCAAACAGCGATCGCGTAAAAGCAATTCCGCATATTCGGAATTTCTGTGTGTTCGCAGAGATTTTTTACCGCTTCACGGAGGTTTGCGTAACGCGATTAGCCAAATTCCGCCCACCCCTAGAAATTGGATTAGGGATTTGTTTCAAAATAACTGCTACACCGCGAGAGTGGGTATTGTCTGGGATACTTTTAAAGCGTGCTTTAGAGGTGAAGTGTTAAGTTTCAGAAGCTTATAACTCAGGGACTGTATAATAAACTAAAAACTGCTGAACACAGTCTGGCATATGGGTAACAACATTAATGTGTTTCAAACTCAGGTAGCTAGATGTAAAACCAACATTAAGTTGGCCTGGAGTAAAGAAAATGCTACACAGTATCAGCTTTAAAAAAAGGAATGTAATGAATATGGAGAAGCGACAGGCCGGTGTCTAGCTCAGAGTTTTTACTCCAAAGAGGCGGCACATAGAATAGATGGTATGAAGGATCCTGTGGGTACCTTGGTGCACAATCCCCACCATATTCTGGAGATTTCCATAATTTTTATCAAGAGCTTTATACAGAGCAAGAGATTGAGCAGGATGTTATAGATCAGGCGATTCTTAACTTACAATGTCAACGCTTATCTCTAGCGGAACGTGCCATATTGGCTAGCCCGATTATGCTGTGGAACTGGAGGAGGCTGTTGAAAGTATGTTGAGGGGAAGGCATCAGGGCCGATAAACTCCTATCTGAAGTCTATAGGACCTTTTTCCAGGACCTTCTCGCTGTTTTTCAGGCTGCTCAAAGGGGCATGGCACTATAGACATTGGATGACGCTTGCATTGTGGTTTAAAAAAAAAGGCATATTCCCTGTGATCTTCCAGGATCCTATTGTCCAATCTCCCTCACTAATTGTGATGGGAATATATATGCAAAAATTCTTGCCAATCAATTGGACAAGGTCATATCAACATTGGTTTCTGTAAGGCAACATGGGTTTATCCCGGAAGGGGAACTGTGAATCACATCGCTTGATTTATTACCCTTCTTGACATTGCGCAAGTGGAGTCTCAAGATTTAGGAATAGTGCTTCTTGATGCCGGGAAGGCGTTTGACCTCGTGTCATGGGATTTCCTTTGGGGGGTCCTATATTTGATGGGGGTTGGCCAAGGGTTTGTCCAATAATTGCAGGTTTTATATTGTTCTCCGGTTGCTAGGATATGCTCTATGGGAATGACATCTGAACCAGTATTAATCTCTAGTGGCACACACCTGGGATGTCCCTGCTCTCTGCTCTTGTTTGCGTTGTATATCAACCCTTTTTTGGAGATGTTGGAGAGAAGCTCTAGGATAAGACCATTTATGGTAGGACAGGATCTGTTGTGTGTCTTCGCATATGGAGATAATGTAGTAGTAGTAACATTGGATCCTATGGTGGCATTACCTAAAATTGAATATCTAGCACATGAATATGGTTGTCTCTCTGGCTATAAACCCAAGTCGGCTAAAACTCAGATTCTACGTACTAACCATACTATGGATAGTGATCCGAGAGTGATTTGTGAAGTTATATATCTGGGTACTAAGATACAAGTATGTCTGAAAGAGCTTGTTCATGTCAACTGGGGGTCTATTACCGGAAACATTAAACAAGCTCTTTTGAGATGGGAATGTCTCCATCTATCCTTGGTAGGGAGAGAGAATGTTCTTAAATTAATATATTGCTGAAGGTGTTATACTTTTTTAGATCTGTTCCTTTGGAGATATCTCACTTGCAACTGCAACAGCTTCAACAAATGTGTTCTAAATTTTTATGGCCCCCCCGGAAACCATGCCGTGCTGTACGGTAGGTTTCCCTGGTGGTCAGTTCCAAACTTTGCATTATATTCTTATGCGTGCATTTTAGCACATGTACGTTTATTATTGACTGGGGAAGATGTTGATAAGCTTGCTGATGCTCCATCAATTTATCACATTGAATTAGGGGCTGAGGCCAAAAATTGTCTCTATAAGAAAATTGATGGTAATTATTACAAAAGAACTCACTTTAAAATACTGGGCGCGGTATACAAGGTTTAAAAGGTGGTACGGAAAAAGCTTCAGGTTGATCGGATCTTATTTTACACACCGCTGTCTGCGGTAGGAATACTCCCATTGAAATTTTATGATCATATAGCTAAAAGATGGAAATTGGCCGGTATTACACAATTGGGGCATCAAATGGAGGTTGGTGGCTCCCTCTCTTCTTTATCATCTTTGGCGGAAAGAAATCAGTTACCTAAAAGCTAATTTTTACGTTTTTATAGATATGCGATTTCCTAAATAAGCATGTCACCACACTAAAACAATATAACATAGCTGAAATTATTAGACGGCAAGAAAGAATTGGGGTTCTCTATAAAGAGCTGCAAATCGCCGAAGTAGGTGAGGCTGTAAAACTGCTATGCATAGCTTCTACATGGCTACACCCAGAGGCACCATCTTACGAAATGTGGTGTGCATGGTTTTACAATACATTTAGTATGGAATTTAGTTTATATTCCGTCAAAGTATCAAGAAAAAGTAAATTGGGCATGTATATCTGGGGGGCCACGCATGAGCATCTGACTGGATAAAATTAATGTTTTGGTTATTTCTATCTTCTTTTCCCTCTTGTTGTTCTGTTCCCTTTAATGGTTTTTGGTTTGTGATCTGTGTTTATTAATCTGCTTGATTCTGTGTATTTTCTATAAATAAAAAAATAAAGAAATTAAGAATGGTAAACTCCCTTATAGACTAGAGAATCATTGTTCTTGGGTCTGGTCAATTATCATCATGTTACATCTAGGGGAGTGATTGCAAGTAGAAAGTCAAGAAAAAAAGATTCAATATCTGTTAGGAAAAACTATTGCCACCATATTGGTAGGAATATTTATATGTCGAATGTAAGGATGGAAAATTGATGAAAGTTCTAGGGTCATCAGTACTGAGAATATATACATTAATTTTGCTTAAATTCTTCAGAGCACACTCAAATATACAACCAAATTAATTTATCTTATTTTTCACTTGTCTGTTAAATGATCAGTTTTAGTAAATCATGTACAGTTATTCTATTTTTCCTACTTAAGGGTTAATTGTGATATATTTAAGGAATTACCTAAAGCATGGCAATTTATTAGCATTGAAATCTATTTACATTTTTTAGGTTCTAAAACAACTATAATGTGATCTTTCCATTTCTAAGTCAATGGATAGAAAGTATTTGTTACCCTATTTTATTATGCATGTCTTGGGCTTAAAATGTCACTTTTAAATAACATATGTTCACATAAATTATCCAATACATTTTCTATTTGTCACTAACAACTCAAAGAGGGAAGCAATTCTTGAATCATCATATTAATTAAGTACATGTTTAAGAACAAAGATTCTCTTACAATCCTCCAATGGTGTTTTAGAAGAAAAATCAGGAAGCAATGTGTCCCAGGTCTGCCACTGCAGCCTGAAGGCATTTTTAAACTGCCATGTTGACTAGACAATAAAATCCCCCTGCCAAGCAATAAACTCCCCTTTTAATACATAGACAAAACACCTAAGGTAGACCCTGGGAAGCCCATAGGGCAGGGTGCTCTGTAATTAAAAGCTTGAACATGTACTTTTAAGTTTTACATGTTCTGGTAGTTAAAAACCTCCAGATTCATTTTTCACTACTGTGAGGCCTACCCCTCCCATAGGAAAACATTGGTGTTTCCTTAGAACATTTAATAAGCTGTAATCTTTAATTGGGAGCTTCCAGGTATATCATGTTTGATGTCTTTGGAATCGTGGTCAAAAGTCCTGGTTATCAGCCTTGACTGGGTTATATGAATGGGTGTAATGACAGTTAGATTTTGTGGATCCCTCCCATACAGTCACACAATAGAGGGATTAGGTTTGCCTCAGTGGGCAGAGCTGAGCACAGCCTCACTTGCAAATGAATAGCCTGTTCTCTCCCTTCACACAAAGTATGTTACAATCCTATAGTGTTATTGTAGCTAGCTTGGAGCCAGGGCAGAGAAGACAGGAAATTGCATGTGCCTCAAAGCCACTATCTAGAAGCTTCTCCCACCTTATATAAAAATAGGACTCAGACACCAACTCTTCAGTACACTTCTAAATTTGTAGAAACTCAGCAGAAAGAAGGACTGCTGTGCTGATGGAAGGACTGCCACTCTGCTAGACTGCTGCTCTACAACACTGCTGAGCTGTTGGATTACTGCCCTGTTTGTTCTGCTGCTCTGCTTTCTTCATGCTGGGGACAAGGACTGGATCTTCAATTGTCCCAGGAACTGCAGAGTGACTCACAAGGGCTAGTTTACTAGCCTTCTGTTCAGAGCCACAAGGACACAATTGTATTCCTCTATCTCGAACCTGTTCCTGGACCCAGCCTTATAGAGTCCTGCCCCTTCAAGTGCTTCTGCTCCAGTCCTAGACCATTAGAAGTGGTTATAAATGTGCCCAGATAGCCAAAATCCAAAAGTGGGGACTGAGAAAATGTATGGTTAAAAACTGTTCTGGGAACCAGAAGAAGACATGGACAAACCTGTGCATCTACCTACCCGAGGTGCATCGCCAGTCAGGTTGGCGCTGTGGCTTCTGTCACCTTGTTCTTCTCCTCAGCAGCAAATCTGTTTCTGTGGTCCTTCACTAAAAGGGTATCTTACCTCACTGTAATATCTTTGGCAAGAGCCCTGTGCCTCATGCCACTGGAGATTTCTGACTTCCATTTCAAAAAGTAAGTCTGAACAAAGATGTTTTTACTGCAGCTTCCAATCCAGGCTATCTGACGACAATACTCCATTCTCAGACACCTCCTGCAGCCTTGCCCTTCTGAACTACACCATTTCAGAATATTTTTCTCAATACTTTTTCCAAGGTGCAAGGTAACTGCTGACCAGGCCCAATACACTTCTAGTATCCAAACTGCACTCCATCAAGGTTAGACATATTTTTCGACTTTGAGCATTCTCACTCAACTAGATGTCGGCTGTTGGCTCTCTAATCTTTTAGGTGCTAGTTAAAGATTTTAAAAATACACATCTCCAGTTCAACTGATGGATTGTTTATCATTTTGGTGTCAAATAATTTATTGAAATTTACTTTTAGTATTCTAAATTGGTTTGGGATTTTTCTTGTATTGTGTTTTAACTTTATTTCTGTTTGAGAGTTGAATACATATGTTACACATTGCCTCTAAGTTAGGCTTAATTGTTTTTTGTGCTTAGTTACCCAGGGTTAGGCACAAGTTAATTTAGTGACTTTTTGTGGTTCACCCTGAAACCACTGGTATGAGAGATTGTGGCTGTTGTTTGGACAGGGCTCACAACCCAGCCAACCAACAACACAATTCCTGACAATTGCAATGTTAAAAAGGATTAGAAAATCTCCTATAATATTGATTGTTGAGAATGTAAAGATACGTTAATATGGGTTACCAGTAGCCTTACCAACAGCATTGCCATGTGTACCTCATCAGGGTGAACTAAACACTCCACATCTTCGGGTGCCATTGAATCCATGAATGTAGGTTAACACATAGGGCCTAATTAGGCGACGGCGGTCATAAGTACTCTGCCAAGTCGACAATCTTTCCCCTGAATTATTTTGATGCATGCAGGCTGACTCAGAGTCGAAAGAGTGTTTCCTGCTGCAGTAGCGGCACTCCACTGCCAATGTAGAAGACCCCAGTGCTGGCGAATTCCACTCCATTGCTATCAGGGCAGCGGTTTCCTGCAAAGCAGATTTAGATGTCACAGTTGTACTGGTGTTCTCCTAGCAGCAGTTCCATGACAGAGGGATTCTGTCAGGATATGTGCCCAACACTGCACCATCACTGTGACCAGTAGATGGATGCTAGTAGAAGACACCTGGTGTCAAATGGCCAAATGGAAATACCTGCATACCATACTATAAAACAAACTCCATTTTGGACCACAATCCTTTGCCATTCCACTAAACCATGACATTTTCTAGCTGAGCTTTTGCCAGTAATGTGTGGATATTTTGTTCTTTTTCTCTGTTTCTAGTCCCTTTATCTTCTTTCATGTATTACCTTGTGGTTACTTTTTTTTAATTCAATCATATTTATTTGCAAAATGCCAGGCCCCAAAAATCTTCATTTAACTGAATGGAAATTGTCAGTCATTTTGGATGAAATCATAAGAGTAGACCCACAATTGTTTGCAGCCCAAGTCAAAAAAACACCCCTATCTCAGAAAAGACAAATGTGGGCCAGAATAACTGACAGAGTGAATGCTGTAGCTAACAACCTGCTCACACTAGAGGAAATTTGGAAGAGGTGGAACAACTTGTGGGGGAGGTGGAACATCTTGCAGGGGAGGGTGCATTCCCTGGCCTCCAAGCGTCACATGGATGCCCAGAGGACTGGTAGTGGTTCTCCCAGGACCCCCATACAACTCATGCCCTGGGAAGAGAATGTCTTACTGATCCTAAATCTTGAAGGTTTGACAGGAATACGTGGTGGAGTGGAGTCTGGTAAGTTACCATTTACAAAGTTTCACTTAACTTCAATGTCCTATTTTTTCTCAACTAAGCTCTGGGCAATGTGTTTTGCACATATTTGTATAACATAGAGAGCTCAAACTATCAGTTTTAGATCATTTGTATTGTTTGTGTGAATGTATTGTGCTGCACCTCAGATTACAGGTGTAAATCTCCATTACATGTCACATGATGGTATGGTGCCAGCAAGTGGTACAAAGCCAAATAACCCATTACCAATATGTTTGTCATATTGTAAGTGTCTGACCCATTTCAACTGCATAATTTCCACAGGGGTGTTCCACTAACCATTTTGCAAGTGAGGGGAAGTTGTCTTTAAAATGACTACAACTACCATGATGCGCTGTTTCTGTTTTATCAGAAGAACATTGCCATGCCATATTGTTCCTGATCAACAAATTTCAATATAAGGTAAAGTGTCATGTAGTGATCAATTGGTATTTAATGCTCTCTTCTGAAAATGGATTATATTTTTTTCTTCTCAACCCATTCAATTGATGTCATGAGTTTCACAAATCAAACTGTGTTGGCCCAAAAATTGTAAGGTAGGAAAATGACTATGCTGAATACAAGTGGCAATTGCAAAAACTGACTCTCGATTGTTTGCATGATAATAAATGGCTAACATCCATCCAAGTTGTGTAAATGAATGTCTTGAGGTCAGCTAGACCTTGGAATTGTCAATTACAAATTTCACCTCTAGACTCTGTTGGGTTGAATGGTTGGGAGATTGGGCTGTATTCCTAATAACTTCATTAACATTTCAGGACATCTCATAGTCTGCCTATTTAAAGCTGTACTGTATGAAATTGCTAACAGTTAGGGTAATATGTTCAATACTACTGATAGCTATCATCATAATGATTTCTACCTTTTTTACTTCTAGATATCTACATTGTTTGTCTCAAAAGACGTGGATATATAATACACTGTCTATAATACACTATTTTACTAATTAAAATGTTCTCAATTTCCTAAATAGGTCCAACTGGAAGACCACATGGCCTAGAATCTTCCACTGAAGAGACTTCAACTCCAGTCCAAGATTAAGCCTTCAGTGAGCACAATACTCCTTGCAATCCGGATGACAATGAGGATCCTTGTCCATCTGTTCAGCATGGGCAGATGGATCCAGTTAGTCTCAATGACCCACATTTTCACCTCCCACTCCAGTTGTAACACCTCAGCTAACCGAAGGCTATACGTCTTGTGTTACTACCACTTATAACACCGATCGTGTGCCCCCCAGTCGTAGGTAATATTTGCACCACAGCATCATCAGCTCCAGCTCACCCAGGATCTAGTTGAATGGAGCGCACTAGGTGAAGGGCACAGGATATGTAGTTTAGGGATCATAGGAGGGATTCTGTGGGCCAGCATAGTGGCGCCAAAAGGGTCACTATCACCCAGACCAGCATAGACCAAGTCTTGAGAGCATATCATCAGTCACAAGACATGATGGGCCAGGTAGTCAGCAAACTCTGAGAGATGAAGCAGTTGCAGAAGAAGCTCATTTATCAGATGGAGGCTCACAACTCCAATATGGGCTCCCTGGCTGAGGTGATGCAGGAAATTTGTACCCATAAGTGCAGGACTGTCTCAGCACCATCTAACCCTTCCTGTGGTCCAACATCTGGCTCATCTACATCAGCCATAGCTACAGGAAGGAAAGCCCTGCCGTTGGAATAACCAACTACAGCCACCCAGGCCGCCAAACTGTGAATCCCCCCTCACCTCCAAGAGGAGACATCAATCCAAATTATCAGGAGATGAGGATGGCAAGACCTTTGCCACCACCAGCAAGACACATTTACTTTAATACGGCCAGTTGTATTTTGGACAATGGACATCAAACTATTTTTCCCTTCAGCTTTGGTTTCATTCACCCTGACTGACCTTGTCACTTTTTAGTTTCTTTTGCTTTTTCACCATGTTTAATTTCTTCATGTTTACTTCAATGAATTCCCAACTCAAAAACTCATTGACTGTTGTTGTATATCTCAACTCTATGAATGCATTTGCTTCCCTCCATCCTAAAGTTCCAATGACAAAAATCAAAGCATTGTGCAAACATAGAGAATTAGCAAGTAGGTAATATTTTTCTCAAGTTCCCAATCATGACTCCCAAAAATATGTACCATTAAATCATCCACTGCTTTGTTTATTCCATTTGACCAATATATGTCTGTCAACATTTTTACTAGCATAACAATCAATACATGACATTGTTCACATTTCCATTTCCAGACCTTGCCAACATGGAAGAAGGGGATATATCCAAATGAATTAAATTGGTTAGGCAAATTGTCATTGAATCCTGACACCTGCTAGAGCCAGAACTTCAGACTCTCATAAGGAATCCCACATCAATAAAACAGATAGACAAACACAGTACAACATTTTGTAGACCCACAATGATTCTAATTCACTGCACCAGTCCTAGCGGAATGTCACAAACATGTTTCAGTAGTGTAGCACAAGAAGTATATCCTACAATGTTGAAACACACCAACAGCTGCATACACTTTACACACAATGAGGATGTTGCCAATGTGCAGGAAGAGTAGCATGATTTGGCTCTACTATCACTTGTGTTAAGCTAATGATGACACACATGGATGCATATTTACAATAAAGTGGCGAAGCGTGTCATTAAGCCAAGAGGGCTAACAACATGCTTCATCACTTTAGAACCGCAGGGCTGCACCATATTTACTGGAATATGGTGCAGCCCTGTTTTCCCCCTGCACTGACGCTAACTTTAGCTGCTTAGCACCAACGCAGGCACCCTTGCACCATAGTGCAAGGGTGCCTGGGTTGAGGGGAAGATTGTTTATGTGCAGGAAGGTCTTCCTTACTGCAGAAATTCAATATTTAAATGCAGTTCTATAACTTCTATGTTTGCTGCATAATTCAGCACACATAGAAGTTGCAAAACAGCTTTTTTTAACCCCTTGCATGTGTCAAACAACCCCCGGCCATCGACATCACAGTCGGCGTGTGGGGAGGATGGCCGGGGCCGTCCAAACCCCCCCACTCATTATTTCCCCAGCACCGCGGTGGAATTTGCACCGTGGTCAAGGGGTTAAAAATGATTGTTTATGTGCAGGAAGGGGGACCTTCGTGCACCTAAACAATCATAGGCAATTCGCTGTTTCCATGTGTGCTGCACAAGGCAGCACACATGGAAACAGCAAAAACGAGGACAAATAAAGCATTTCTCCTCATTTCACCTGTTGGAAACCAGGTTTTACCTTGTCATAATTTTGACACTGCCTCTTATTTACCCTGCCCTTGTAAATAGGAGGCAGTGTCAAAATCAATGAGTGTTCTGGTGTAACGCCCAACGCAACACCCATTACCTTACCCTTTCAAGTTAAATACAGCGTGAAAGCGTGCTTTATATACAAGGCAGCGTTAAGCCAAGTTAAGTGGCTTAACACTGCCTTGTATATAGGGCCAGGAAAAAACAAGGTAAAGCCTACGGAACACTATTATATCTGTCTAGTTGTAAGACTGGATACCATCAATTGTCCAATCTTGGGTTAATCCTTCTCAACACAAATTAATTGAAGTAATTTTTTGACATAGAGTATCTCCAAAGGATAGCCATACGCACAGAGCAATAAAAATCAAATGTGTAGTTCAACTTTTCCTTTTAATTAAACTACATTAAACCTTAATTATTGGTCTCTCACATTGAACAAAACTGTACACAATTCATATATACACACAAAACACATATATGTGTTTTGTGTGTATATATGAATTGTGTACAGTTGGGAGTCATGATTGGGAACTTGAGAAAAATATTACCTACTTGCTAATTGTGTACAGTTTTGTTCAATGTGAGAGACCAATAATTAAGGTTGAATGTAGTTTAATTAAAAGGAAAAGTTGAACTACACATTTGATTTTTATTGCTCTGTGCGTATGGCTATCCTTTGGAGATACTCTATGTCAAATCTCACTGAAAGTGACATTGTGGGAGCGATAGGATCTTGTAAATATGCCCCATTTTCCCTTAGTGCTAACAAACAATAGTTTACAAGTCTAGTTTAATCTTCAAATCTTCCATTCAATCAAAGTTCAAGTTGCCTTGGTACAAGATTTGTACAGCCAACATCTGTGTCTGTTTTTCCCAGTATCAACCCATGTTCCCTTTGTACTTCAAAAGAGCACCATAAACATGTAAATGTCACAACTCTGAAATGTTCAAATGAAGATGACATGGTGAAGGAACCTTAAACAGATCAAAACAAAAAGATTATCAATGAAACATAACATATTAGACACATTATAAAATCAACTTTTGGAGGACACAATTTTGCAAGACAATCAGAGATAAACAATGTAACAACACAGTAGTCAGTGTGTCAAAACTTTGATAAAACAAGGCCTTTGGCCTGAATTTCCATGAACTTGCCCTTCCTAACAAATTACCACCACATACTTATTTTATCCTCACATCAATAATTGGTGTAATGGTGAAAGTGATAACATGTAAAGATATACTCACACTCACGAAAAGAAGTTGACAATGACATCTTAATGTACGTCGACTCCTTTCTCTTCACCTCTATCATCTTCATTTGGCACCTCACACGGTGTATCTCCATGGTCTCAATCCTCTGTGATGTAAGGTTTGTTCGTTTGCAGGGAGATGTTATAGAGCATGCAGCAGGCAAGAGTGATTTGGCAATCCTTATCGGGTGAATATAGGAGGATTCACCAGTTTTGTCCAGACAACAACAATTTGCCTGTAGAAGCCCGAACTCCCACTCCACTGGCCGTAATGTTCTGCCTTGAGCTTCATTGAAGTGGACATCCCATGACATTGTTAGATTCCTCAGTGGTGCCACTAACCATGGCTGGTTAGGTTAAACTGAGTCTCCTAGACGGAAGACAAAATAAAGGCCAAATTATGTGACACAATTTGAGATTATTTGACTAGAACTCCCCCAAACTAAATTAAGAAAGATTGCACTGACCAACAAGCTAGCCCCTCTAAGGTCCAAGTTGTGAAAGTTGCAGGGGTATGGAGCTGTTCAGTAGTATAAAGGTAATGATGGACAGAGCCAGGGAAAGGCACACAGACACTTGTGATGTACGAAACTGGTAAGGAGACAACTTGCACATTCATTGAATGGAAGAATTTCCTATTCCGTTATTCCTGCTCTCTGGCATGTGATGGCAATAAGGCAATATGTGTGCCATCAATTGATCCAACCACATGTGGTAAGTGAACCAAACCCTAAAAGTTCCCCTTCACATTGGCTAAGTACTGGTGCTGTGGAAACTGCATGAAGCTGTTGATGTGTCTCATCATTGAAGATATAACTTCTAGCAGCATGCCATTGAAAATTGGTTGTGACATTCCACCAGATAACGCCACAGTGTATTGCAAGGATCATGTGGCCACAAAATGAAGAACAGCCATGAGTTTGATAATTGGTCTAATGTTGTAGGATTTCTGTTGTGAGGATGAAGATCTGGCTCCAGCTGATGACATGAATCCAGTATAGTGTCCCTAATCAATCTGAACTACTGATTATATCCCTTTCTCCCATGCTGACAAGGTTTGGAAATGGGCGGTAAACCTGAGGCTGTCATCTCCTCACTCTCACAGGGTTCATATATCTGAATTGGTAAAACATTTGGGGCCAAGTGCATCAAGCAATTTTCTCCTTGCAAACAGGCCGATTCGCAAAAAATGCTTTTGCGATGCATCAAACCCAATTTTGAGATTCAGTAAACTATTACAAAATCTCAAAATGAGTTTGTGATTCACTATTTGGAAGTGGTGTGTTTAGAGTGTCCTTTCCAAATAGCGAAGCCTAAAAGTATGCATGAATGTTTTGTGACCGTAAATGTGTTTGCAAAACATCAGCATTTTACCACCTACCTCAAGTAGGTGATAACCCATTTGCAAATGTGAAGGGGTCCCAAGGGACCCCTTCCACTTTGTGAAAGTTTGTAAAAGCATTTTTAAGAGCAGCCAGTGGTCCTACAGACCACTGCTTGCTTTTAAAAAATGAAAAGAAAACTTTTCATTTTACTTTTTGCAAAGCATCTCGTTTTCCTTTAAGGAAAACGGGCTGCTTTACAAAAAAAAGATGCTTTATTTAAAAGCAATCACAGACATGGTGGTCTGCTGACCTCAGCTGGCCACCATCTCTGTGATTTTAACGATTCCTATTGGGTCGCAAATTGCGACCTACGTCATTATTATTCATGAGGTAGGTCATTTCTGACTCCCTTAGGAATCACAGAAATTGTACTACACACTTTCATGCATGCCATTTTGTGATTCCCTAAAAGCGAATCACAAAGATTCACAATTAGGAAATCGCAAAACATTTTTTTGATACATCTGGCTCTTGAACACTGTTCACATTTTCCATAGCAACATGTTTGATATTTAACACTAAAGTCATGCAGTTGTACAATATATATGGCTTCACTACATATTTTAATGAAGCATTTGCTTTTTGTCCATTTTTATTCACAAATGAAATTTCAAATGTATTATTGACAAGGAATATTAAAAAGAACAATCCTTCCCAAAATAGCATAACAGAGGTGTAAACAACACTGCACTAAAATTTCTTTTCAGCACAGTTACGCATTACGTATCAATGTTGTTTTTTAAAAGAATGAGTGTCCATTGAAGTTTCAATATGTAAAAAACAAACTAGCCTCAATTTTGAGTGGTGGTGACAAACTGTACAGTCATAAACACACTATTTTGAACTTCTAAAATGGCGGGTACCTGACCTCGCCTATAGGGCATTTGGAATCAGACAGGGGTGGCTGAAGTTGAATGCCTAGTGGGCGGTAAACTCCACTCTGGACACAGTCACAGGCTAACATTGGTGAAAGTATCGTACGAAGGCCAATGTCTGTGTTCATCTATGCTTGCGATCACATACATATCATACATATACACGGTGTTGGGAAAAAAAGCTAATGGCTTTGTCATGAAAGTGAGAGGGCCCCTGCCTTCCAACCAGAGGAGCGTGACTAACTGGCACTGAAGGTCTTTTCCCTGTATGGCCTGCTCTATGTCTCACCAGAGGAACAGGCACATGTCTGAAATATAAATTGGATTCTGTATAATTTTTCCATTAACTCAGGCTACAATGTCCCTTTGAGATCCTGAGAGGAGTGCAGTTAGTGATAAGAATTGTCATATCACTTTGTTCCTTATAGAGGCAATGATGTTGGGGACCTATAAGCACTTTATAATGTGAAAAAACAACAGTATTTGTATGCGTTGTATGTTTAGAGCGTAGATTCTAATTGGTGTGCATGTAGAGTTATATTTTGGTAAAGGTTTGAATTATCATGTGCTACATTTCAAACTAACATAATGGAAATCATACAATACATTATATACTCTCTACACCTGCACAACATTTTTTTTTTGTACAAACCAAATGAAAATGAGGCTAGCTGTGTGTATGGTCCAACAGATCACTCAGCCTAGATCAGGACTCTCCAAACAATTGTATGAGTGCCAGTAGCTCCCAGACACCTTCAGAGTGTAAACGTTAAGGGAAGGCAGTGTTCATGTGATATCATGATCATCAGCCTGCAGATAACAAGGCCTGGCAATGAGCAGTGTTCAGTCAGAATCATGGGCCAGGCTGGGGGTGAATCACAGGGACAAACTACTGAAGCACTGAGGTACATCTGTCCTAAGCATATATCCGTGCCAGGTCATATTTTGAAGTGTGCATAAAAATATGCCCCTGAATGCTTTAAAATGGACAACCGCTGAAAGGGTGAGTTACCTAGCTTCTTGAGTTTACAACTCACTTCATCTTACTCTCATTTCAAAGTGTATCATGTCCAAACTGCAGGCTTCTTTCTCACAGTGGCCAGTATTCACTGTGCCATAAGTATTCATGTTTAGCCTTCAGTAGTTTACAATCTTTTGCACCGATCAGACATAGGAGGTCACATCACGGAATATGTAGGAGCCCCCAGGGCTAGATGATGTCACAGGCCTGCATTGGTGAGTTTAGGCCATGGCATGAGATGAGGGTAGTAAACATGTCACTACATTGTGTTACATCAATACAGATGTAACAAAAAGTCATAAGTCTTTCATTTCTTGTATCCATGCAGGCCAACACCCATCAGAAGTGGGACATATGGAAGGACACAGTGAGGAAGGTGCGTACCCTGTGGGTCTACAAGTGGTGCAGTATCCATTGCTGCAACAGGTGGGAGGAACTACATTGCTGGACCAGCAAGTCAGTGGGAGTCCTGCTCGGGCAGCCCTTCCAATGTGGGAAGCAGATGCACTGCAACCTGACCACCCTAATGGTAGGAATTCTTGTGGTGAACTATCCAGAGCTTAATGGGCAGTTCAAAGCCCAACATCAGCAACAAGGGGTCAGTTCTTATCTGATTTTCATGGTACATGACTAATTTGTTGTTACAACCAGGATTTTTCTCCCATCAACATTGTGGGCGAACCATGTCCAACACACAAAAAGAGTTCTTGAAGCTGTAAGTGTAGCACAATGAGTATTATGATGTGATTTCTCTATTAATTTGTTGGAAAGGGTCCCACCTGATTCCTGTTAACAACCAAAGGACTGTTCTGAGCAGACACATAGCTGCCTACACTCCACATATACATCAGGTTCTTCGATGTAATGAGGGAGAGTTGTACCAAACAGGCCAATAGACTTTATTGTGTCAGGTATGATGCTCCTTCACTGTTGTGGATGATGTAATGGTAGCCCTATTACATGTGACATAGCATACTAGGCACTTATGATACAGTAGATATACCAAACATCACATTGGTAAGCTGGGATGCTAAACAAACAAGAGTGAGTATGTGATCCAAAATGACCAGTGCATTCACAATTGATGGCTGTATTTTAGAATCAAAACATATTCAAATGTTCTTTAGCATCAGAAATACTGTTTCATACATGTTAAAAGTGACAGATTGACATGTTGTCCTAATCCTTCACAACTGTGTGTGTTTGTGTAAGTCAGTCTGTTTTTGGAAAATAAATCATGATAGGCATACCATTTTTGATAAAACACAGACAGGAATGTGTACACATTGGTGACAGAGTAACACATAACCCAAATCATTTCTCAGTGTCCTTTGTCATATCCAGATGAAAATTAATTGATGGTGTGTGTAAAACATGTGGTTCCATGGATTCTGAACCTGCTCAATAACGGTCGTCGGATATAGACGATTTTGATATCAGAGAACCGCAAATGATAAGTGCGGTGTGTACCAGTGTTTTCGTCATAATCGATCAATGAGAACACTACGTATTCAGGGATTTTGTTTGAACCCTCGGGTTCCATTTTTGTGTGGTTGCCCTCACATAGGCCGATGACTATGGCGAACGAGTCTTTGGGACACATAGACCTTAGCTGACTCTTGTGTGACCTGGCCGAACTGACTCTCTTGCCCAAGGCTGACCTCGCTGAGCCAGTTCCTTGCTAAGCAGCTGGCCAGATAAAGATCAAAGAGCAGGACGCTGGTAATTTTATAGTACATGCACACACCCTTCTATCTTTCTTCTCATCTGCTTCTGTTCCTTCCTTTATGACTTAATCACTGATTTTGGGTACATGTTCCGTGGAAGCGTGTCAAAGTTTTGGCTATTAAACAGTCTTTGCCTGATCCACGCAAGAATCCGGCAGGGTACTATAAGGAGCTAACTCAGACTATGGGTTCGTGTATCATGAATCTAGCAGACATAGTCATGTTGTTTGGAAATGTTGTTCCACAGCCTATTTGGAGTAAGATTCGTCACACGGATCACGCACATGAATTAGGTGAAACATGGAATAATCTTAGAGATGCCGATAATAGACAAGTAGGCGGTGCTAAGCCTGAAGATTTGATTGCTGGCCTTCCTGGTAGGATTATCACTTATATGAAGACTCTAATGCCTGAAGTGCGTGTTAATTGGGACAAGTTGTCTGCGTGTAAGCAGAAGAAAGACGAAACTGTGTCCGACTTTTTCACGCGGTTTGAAGAGACCTTTGTAGACCACAGTGGTCAGGATATGAGTACCGAAGGTGGTCAGAGGTTGTTTGTTGGCAAATTTGTTCATAATTTGCTTCCAGAATTGTGTAATAGATTGAAGGATTCCGAGAGTGCTTGTGCTGTTTCTACGTCAGCACAGATTTTGGCTACTGCCCAGTACTATGAGAACAGGAATAAAGATGAGATAGAGAAAGCGGATAGGAAAACTAAGGAATTGAAGACTAAAGTTCTTCTACAGCAAGCGTATCCTCCTCGTTATAATCAGCGTGATTATCAGCAACCTCAGCAATATCAGAGAAACTCGCAAAGGTTCGAGTCTTCTCAACAGCGTTTTCCTGTAGGCCCTAATCAGTGTGCCTATTGCAAAGAAGAGGGTCATTTCAAGAGTAGTTGTCCGGTTCTGTTACAGGGCACGAACGGTGTTTCTGGTGTGAGAGGTCGTGGTGGTCAACAAGCTCCTAGAGGTAGAGGTTGTGGTCAGAATGCGCGTTCTTTGCCTCCACAGAATTCTATGAATAGCTTTGATCAGCAGAATGGTGCATCTGGTAGGACGGCACAGTACTATGCGGACAATTACTATGTTGAAGGTGAGACTATGGATGGTAATGATTGCTAGGACAGCCATAGACAAAGAGAGGGAGTTGTTTCAGTTCCAGTAGATCAGAGTGGACCTTATGTTGAAGTGATTGCATCAGGTGTGTCAGAGCCTTTTCTGTTGGATACTGGTGCTGCAAAGAGTTCTATCATGCACTCTAAACTCCCTGGTGCACCTTTGTCTGGCTTAAAGAATGTTTCAGTAGGTTTTTCTGGCGCCCCGGTTACGAATCCGATTTCTAGTCCATTGTCTATTTCTGTTGGACCTTGTGAATTCGAAGCACCCCTCATTCTGACGACAGGTTGTCGTGAGAACTTGTTGGGATTGGATTTGTTAAAGAGATTATATGCGACGCTGTATTGTTCTCCGTCAGGAGTACATCTCACGTTGGGTAAGAGAGTGATCTCTCCGATGTACTTATCTAAAGACCGACTTCCACCTGAATTGTCTTCTCTCCCTGATTCTCTTTGGGCTACAGGTCTGAACGATGTAGGTCTTTTGTAGATTCCGCCATATGTTGTGACGTTGAAGGCGAATGCTAGGTTACCACGTATTCCTCAATATAGGATTTCTAGTGATGGTGAAAGAGCACTTTTGGCGATCATCTATGATCTGATTGAGAAAGGTGTGATTGAGGAAACAAGAGGTAATGTGCGTAATAGTCCGGTTTTGCCTGTTCTGAAAAGAACTGATTCTTTACAGCCTCCTGTATATAGGTTTGTGATTGATCTTCGCGAGGTGAACAAAATAGTTGTTACGCAATTTCCTGTTGTACCTGATATCACCGCTTTGCTGACTTTAATCCCGGCTACAGCCACGTGGTTTTCGGTGATTGACTTGAAGAATGCTTTCTTCAGCATCCCGATTGCCGTGGAAAGTAGAGATATCTTTGGTTTCTCTTTAGGAGGACGAAGTTTCCGCTTTAAGCGCGCTCCTCAAGGGTATTGTGAGATTCCATCGATCTATAGTCAAGCTTTAAAGACGCAACTTGATTTGTTAGTTTTACCTGATGGTGCTGCTCTTATACAGTACGTTGACGATCTACTAGTTGCTGCTGACAATGAAGAGATTTGTAGAGAGACTACTTTGTCGTTGTTACGTCATTTGTCTGATTTCCATCATAAGGTTTCTCTTTCGAAGTTGCAATATTGTCGACAAGAAGTTACCTACCTAGGTCACCTCTTATCGAAGGAGGGAAGGAAACTGACCCCAGAAAGAATTCAAGCGAATGCGAAAATAAGTGTGCCTACGACACAGAGAGAAGTACGTGCTTTCCTAGGTATTACGTCGTATTGTAGACAGTGGATCCCTAATTTTTCGTTGTTAGCGAAACCTTTGATAGCTCTTACTGTTAAGAATACTCCAAATCCTATTCCTTGGACTGACGAATGTCAGAAGAGCTTTTCAGAATTACGCAATGTGTTGTGTTCGGCTCCTGTGTTGGGTACGCCCGACTACAGTAAGCCTTTCACATTGTATGTCCATGAGAGAGAGGGATGTGCATTGTCAGTTTTGACTCAACAATTCGGCGATAAGCAACGTCCATGTGCTTATTTTTCGTCGACTTTGGATCCGTTAGCTAGAGCATTACCGAGTTGTTTGAGAGCTACAGCAGCAGCGGCTGTTTCGATTTGACAGTCTGCTGGTTTGGTAATGGACAATACATTGATTGTGATGGTTCCACATGCAGTGGATACCTTGTTGAATCATACCAAGACACAGCACTTAACTAGTGCTCGGTTGTCGGGTTACGAATTAACCTTGTTAGCGAGTCATGTGCATATTAAGAGATGCAACACGTTGAATCCAGCCACATTGTTGCCGATTTCAGCTGACACAGATAATGATGAACAACATGATTGTTTCCTTAGGACTGAGGAAGAAACGAAAGGGAGGATAGACCTTAGGGATACTTCTCTTCCAGAGTGTGATGGTACTTTGTGGGTTGATGGTTCGTGCTTCAAGCTTCTGAATGGTGACACAACTGCGGCATATGCTGTTACGACTTTGCATACGACTGTTGAAGATGCACGTATCCCGCATAATTCAGCGCAAGCAGCAGAGTTGATTGCATTAACGAGAGCGTGTGTGTTGGCGAAAGGGAAACGAGTGACTGTGTACACTGACAGTCAGTATGCATTTGCTGTGGCTCATAGTTTTGGACGTTTGTGGAGAGAGCGTGGGTTCCTGACTTCGCATGGGACAAAAATCCAGCATGGTCAGTTGGTGAATGAACTTCTTGAATCACTTACTTTGCCATTGCAAGTAGCACTTGTGAAATGCAGTGCGCATAAGAAAGTCACGGATGATGTTGGTCGTGGTAATGCGATGGCAGATGAAGTCGCGAAAGAAACTGTGAGAAATGTGATGAGCCGAATGTATGTTGCTGGTCCGGCGAGATGGGTTCCAGATAGAAGTATGTGTGAAGATACGATTGAGAGCGTGAAATCCATCCAAGCTGAAGCTACAGAGAACGAGTTGAATGAATGGAGAGAGAGTAAGGGTAGATTGGATTCGAATGGATGTTGGATTGATTTATCAGAGCATCAATGATGGTTGATACCCGATGCGTATGTGCTTCCAGTGGTTACAATGGCACTGAAGGACTGGGTTTTTCTAAGACCCAGCGGTGCCAGGGGACAACACCTGAAACCTTCGTGGGTTACCTGTTCCGGCGTACAAATGACAGAGACACGGGACACTTCCTTCGGCGCCAAAGATCAAGGTTTATTTACTGCAGGGAACACAGAAGTCACAAGAAGTACAACAAATGTAAGTTCTAGGAGACTGCTTCAAATTGCATCTGTGGATCGCTCCTTTTATACAATTCTTCGTCATACGACAACATGGCAAACAAAAGGTTACAACCCATTTCCCACAGTAAATTTCATAGGGGGTCGCTTTCATGTATTCAGGGTCCCGGAACATAATTACAGTAGCATCGCCGGTTCCCAACTGTAAAAGTACATCTTCCCACCATTAGTGCATTCCATTCCGGCTGTAAACGAGTTAAGGAAGAGTCAGAAACAGGTGCAGAGGAAGACAAAGATAGTCAACAGATTGAAAAGAGTATAAGGGGGGTGATATTGGAACCACGATTGCAGGATCAAAGGAGACGTGCATAATGAATGCACGGCTGAAACAATAGACCGGCACGGCAAGATGAGCCTCGAGCGAGGCCATCTGCCTCTGCAGTGTCATCCCCCTCGTCATAAAGACACCCTCAAAGGAACACGTGTCTTCCGCAAGAGTTTGGGAATCCCAGGGTCACGAAGCGGACAGTGTCCGTTCGCTGGCTACTTGAGGGCAAGAGACAAAATGGATGCTGTATCTAAAATGGAACCCGTGGGTTCAGATGAAGAAACCCACGAAACAGACGAACGGTTTAGGTCAGCATAGCGAAAACGCGTACACCCACTAAACTCGTCATTTGCGGTTCATAGATACCAAACTGGACCATATTCGAGCGAGTCGAAAACACCACTTACAATATTCACAGAACCTCAGACGCTCCTTTTGCCCTCATGTAGGCAAGCACTAGTCGATATCAGAATCGATCTCGATATTCATCAGACCATCCAGATGTTGCTGCGACATCATTCTATCCATCAATGTTTCTTTGGTAACAGATGGCCGTCTTATACACATCGTAGCACAGAGGCCACATAAGGCAGGACCACACTGTACACAAAGACAACACGTGAACAGGAATGCTACAACAACCCCAATGATCATCAGAATCTTCAAACCCCACGTCGACATCAGGCCCCAAAACCATCCTAGTAGCGTCCAATCACCTACGTCCACGTGTATGGACTCGGAGATTTTATGCAATTTCGAGATGGCTTGATAGACAGTTGGAGCGTTATCAGGAATGAAAATGCAGCAACTCGAATGGATCACCTTACATACTCCACCTCTATCTGCAAGAACAACGTCTAAAACCATACGATTTTGCAACGTCATAAGCCTGTCCGCCTGAAGCTCTGCTGTTATATTACCAAGGGCACTTGCAGTGATATTAGCAGTTGATTCCACCACTCGCGTCAACTGTCTCAGGTTCCTACTATTGATCATAGGTCCCCAAAACGGCAAGAAACCTTTAAAGAAGTCTCCTGCTTCTTGACCGGCAGTGTCTTCTTCGCTAATCACGCCTCTCACAACTCTGGTCTTGTGATAATCCGACCCAACTGTAAAGGTCGGCGGCAACAAATTCGCAATATAACAGGTGCCCGAGAAGTCACGAGGCAACCATGTATATGCGCGGTCATAACACACAAAGTACGTACCCTTGGCAGTCAAAAGAACAGGGGAAGAGGCCATCGGTAAAACATACGTTTCAGCACAGGCACTCCTCCCGAGCTGAGCTCGCGGACTTCGGCCAAGTCCTTTCAAACAGAAGTTACCAAGATGGGGTACGATCCAGATCGGAGATGAGCTTTTAAGCTGCTGATCACCCACTGACATGTTATACTCAGCCTCACTCAGATCTCTGTATGCTCACACCTCTTCCTCTGGGATAAGCGATGCGTCAAAGATATCCCTATCTAAATCGGCAATCGCTCTTGCCAAAGGCTTGTGGTACGGGCCAGGACCATGATCTGCAGTGCGTGGCTCTCGATGGGGGTAGGAATCTAGTGCGCTACGAAACATAGTTTGGAATGCTCGAGCTGAACCCTGGGA
This sequence comes from Lissotriton vulgaris, assembly GCF_964263255.1. Lineage (NCBI taxonomy): Eukaryota > Metazoa > Chordata > Amphibia > Caudata > Salamandridae > Lissotriton > Lissotriton vulgaris. The sequence goes on from NC_141691.1 coordinate 1,444,968,049, forward strand.
ACTGTAAGGAAGGACCAAGTACGGAATTCCCCTATCCATGGTATGTGGCATTAAACCACACACCCAACAATTGGTAGTGTTCATCACCAACTGATGTTGATGAAGGAGTTGGACAAAGGAGTTGTTCATGAATTCTGCACGTCTAACCTGTTCGTGTTGAGGTAGAGGGTGAAAGGAATGTGGAGAAATAGTGGGAATAAATTTTGGTATAGAAGAAGAACTAGGTGAGGCAGAAGGCAATAACTATTGTATTCCATAATATACTCCACCCACCAATAACATGGAAACAGTTAGGAACAGCAGGAACACCTGAAACAGAAAGCATTTGGTACGTACAACCCTGTGTAGTATGGATCTTTGCGCAAGAGTCTTCTCCACTTCCGACAACTTTGAGAATTCCATCCTCTAAAAACCGTCCGCAACGTTCTTGACGCACTTTGTTCTGAGTAGCGATTATCAATCCCCAGGAGTTCCTAGGAATCGACGGCCTCCGACCTAGTGTCAGGAACCTGCTAAACAGAAGGAAGTACCCGCACGGCACTACGGTCAACCCGGATGTAAGGTTCTTTAATCAAACAATATAATACAAAATCTCGTAGCTGTAGAAAAACACACACGTGGAAAAGAACTCAGAAATTAAATAGAAACCACAATTTGTTCAAAAATATTCAAGATGAATAATGGGGGTAACGTGAATTTTCAAAAGGAGAAGAAACCAAAAAAAAATGTATTAGTCTTTGGTATGGTAACGAAGAAAATATCTGCTTCTTCCAGGACGAGTCGGCTCTTCAAATAATTGTTCAGGTCGCGGAACAGAGTCCTGTCGGTCAGACGATAGTTCAAGTCTTGAGTTCTTCAATGGCAAAGGTTCAACAAAGTTATCTGATTGCACTGAAGTATCTCCCACAGGCTGAGCGTCACTGAACGGCACAAATTTCGCCGGAGCTTCTGTTTCCGATGCGGCGATACCGGTCCTCACCCACGAGTCTGCTGGTAAAGGTATTGTTACCTTCTTTGTATGGGTGGCATGCACCCAATTTTTGCGGCCCTCCAAACGAACTGCAGTTCTCGTGGCGAGTAGAACCTGAAAGGGTCCTACAAACCTCGGCTCCAGGTTCCGTTTCCGGCCAAAGTTTCTGGTCACCACCCAGTCTCCTGGTTGGAGCCGATGGCCAGGACCCTCTGTCTGTGCCGGCAGTGCTTCAAAGACATGTTGATGAATTAACCTCAGTTTAGCAGTCAGATCATGAAGATAATCAATTAACATTGGGTACTCAAGACTGTTGAAAGACCTGTGTCTAGGAACCCCCCAAATATTTGCAGGACGGCCGAACACAATCTCACATGGGCTGAGCCCTACTCGAGAGTGTACAGTCCCCTAGTCGACAAAAGAGCCAGGGGCAAGGCATCAGGCCACGACAGACCAGTCATAGCCTGAATCGTTGCGAGTTTCAATTTTAGAGTACCATTGTACCCTTCAACCAAACCTGCTGATTGGGGATGATTGGCACTGTGGAATTTTTGTGTAATTCCAAGGCCTTTACACACACTCTTCATCACACTCCCCACAAACTCATTTCCGTTATCAGACCATACAATCCGTGGCATTCCATACCGAGGAAAGTATTCCTTCAGTAGGACTTTCGCTGTGGACAGGGCAGTATTGTCTTTGAGAGGGTAGGCTTCGATCCATCGGGAGAATGCGCAAACCACAACTAAAACGTACTTCAGGTTATTACATCTCTCCATATGGATGAAGTCTAGCTGGATAACTTCAAAGGGACATGTAGGAGGAGCAAAGTGGCCAGGGGGTGTAGGAGTGCCCTTGCCAGGATTGTACATCATACATACCATGCAATTCTTAACCACTCTCTCAGCACATTTGGCGATACCATCATTCTTCCATACAGGGGACAACAACTTGCAGATACCTTTCGCGCTAATATGTGACAAGCCGTGCGCCATAGTCACAACAGCTAGCACATATGCATCCGGCAACATCCACCTCCGATTCTCCGACAAATCAATCCAACATCCATTCGCATCCAACTTTCCTGTGCTCTCCTTCCACTTAGTCTTTTCAGTTTCGGTGGCCTCATTCTGAATTGCTTTCACACTTTCAACAGTATCCTCACACATACCAGTTTCTGCAGGCCACCTTACCGAACTCATCACATACATTCTAGTCGCAAGGTTTCTAGCAGTCTCTTTAGCAATCTCATCCGTAAACGCATTACCACGACCAACATCATCCGTCACCTTACGGTGCGCACTGCATTTAATAATCGCCACCTGCTTGGGCAATGTAAGTGCATCCAAAAGTTCGTTCACAAGCTGTCCGTGCTGGATCTTCGTGCCATGCGATGTCATAAAGCCTCTCTCTCGCCACAATCGACCAACACTATGCGCAACACCAAAAGCATACTGACTGTCAGTAAACACATTCACTCGCTTTCCTTTTGACAAAACACACGCTCTCGTCAACGCAATCAACTCTGCCGCCTGCGCAGAATTCTGATTTAATCTCGCAGTTTCCACAACCGTGCTCAATGTTACCACAGCATACGCAGTCGTCACATCACCATTCGGCAACTTAAAACACGAACCATCAACATACAAGGTACCATTGGGGTTCGCCAATGGAGTGTTTTTTAGGTCAACACGACCCTTCGTTTCTTCCTCAGTTCGCAAATAACAATCATGTGGTGGTACGTCGTCTGATTCCATATTAGTTGGCAACAACGTCGCCGGGTTCAGGACATCACAGCGCTTTATTTGAATATGACTTGCCAAAAGCGTCAACTCGTAACCAGACAACCTTGCGCTTGTCAAGTGTTGGGTTTTCGTACGATTTAAGAGAGTGTCAACTGCATGTGGAACCATCACCGTAAGCATATTATCCATGACCAATCCTGCAGATTGTCGAATGGACACCGCAGCCGCCGCTGTCGCTCTTAGACAACTCGGCAACGCTCTAGCTACTGGGTCCAAGGTCGAGGAAAAATATGCACATGGACGCTGCTTACCGCCAAATTGCTGCGTCAAAACACTTAACGCACAACCCTCTCTCTCGTGAACGTATAGTGTAAACGGCTTGCTGTAGTCAGGGGTACCTAACACAGGAGCCGAGCACAACGCATCACGCAGTTCATAAAAACTTTTCTGACACTCGTCCGTCCATGGCAAAGGAGTTGGAACATCCTTGCACGTGAGGGCTACCAATGGTTTCGCTAGCAATGAAAAATTCGGAATCCATTGCCTGCAGTATGACGTGATACCTAGAAAGGCACGCACATCTCTCTGAGTTGTTGGCACAGTCATTCGAGCGATCGCTGCAATTCGTTCTGGGGTCAACCTTCTTCCCTCCTTTGACAATAAGTGACCTAGGTAGGTTACTTCTTGGCAACAATATTGCAGTTTAGAAGGTGACACCTTGTGATGTAAGTCACAGGGATGCTGTAACAGCGACACCGTAGCAGTTTTGCAGATGTCTTTTGTGTCGGCAGCCACCAACAAGTCATCGACATATTGAATCAAGGCCGCACCAGCCGGTAACACAAACGCATCTAGTTGACTCTTCAGAGCTTGACTGTATATCGATGGACTCTCACAGTAGCCTTGAGGAGCGTGTTTAAACCGAAAGCTGCGACCACCTAATGAGAAGCTGAATAGATCTCTGCTTTCCTCAGCAATCGGAATGCTAAAGAAAGCATTCTTCAGATCTATCACTGAGAACCAAGAAGCAGATGCTGGAATCAGAGTCAGTAAAGCCGTAATGTCAGGCACCACAGGAAACTGAGGAATCACAATTTTGTTCACCTCCCGTAAATCAATAACAAAACGGTAAACAGGAGGCTTGGATGGATCAGTGCGTTTCAAGATAGGTAACACAGGACTATTGCACACGTTTCCCCGAGTCTCCTCGATAACATCTTTCTCGATCAAATCATAGATGATCGCTAACAACGCTCGCTCTCCATCAAGGGAGATACGATACTGGGGAATACGTGGCAATCGCACATTCGATTTCAATTGAACAACATAAGGAGAGATGTCAAGCAGGCCCACGTCATTGGGACCTGTTGCCCACAAAGATGCAGGAAGAGAACTCAATTCCGGTGGGAGCTTATCAGATGACAGGTACATGGGAGAGATCACTCTCTGACCCAAAGTAAGCTCCACTCCCACAGGAAAACAATACAGAGTCGCATATAACCGTTTCAACAAATCTAGGCCCAAAAGATTCTTACCACAACCAGTAGTCAAAATCAAAGGAGCTTTCAGCTCACAAGGCCCAATTACAAGGGGCAAAGGGCTAGAGACCGGATTGCTAACAGGTGCGCCAGAGAATCCAACGGAAACATTTGTTAAGCCAGACAAAGGTGCGCCAGGGAGTTTCGAATGCATGATGGAACTTTTCGCTGCACCAGTGTCCAACAGAAAAGGCTCAACTACGCCCGATGTGGCAACTGCGACGTAAGGTCCTCTCTGATCAACCGGAACTGATACTACTCCCTCTCTTTGTCTGTGGCTGTCCTAGTAGTTACCGTCATCAGTACCCTGCTCGATATAAAAATCGTCCACATGGTACTGTGCGGATCTACCTGACGATGAAGCACGCTGATCAAAACAATTATTGGAATCAGATGAACTGTTAGAACGCTCATTCTGATTCTGAGTAACACCACGACCTCTACCTCGCGAAGCCTGCTGAGGACCAATACGACCTCCTCTAGATGAATTACCATTATTTCGATCGCGCAAAACCGGGCAATCAAACTTCAAATGACCCTCACCTCTAAAATATGCGCATTGGTTATATCCTAGCATAGATCTCTGCGTAGAAGAGTCATTCCGCGACTGTGACCTAGTAGATTGTGATTGTGATCTATTCCGTTGCTGAGAGTCATTCTGATTTGAGCGCGGAGGATACGCTTGTTGTAACAGAACTTTCGTTTTGAGATCTTTCGTCTTTTTCTCCGCACGATCATGTTCCTCCTTCTCTCTATTTTCATAGTATTGAGCCGTGGCCAATATCTGAGCAGAGGTAGAAACAGCCCACGCACTTTCTGAATTTTTCAATTTGTTGCTTAGTTCAGGCAACAAATTCGATACAAATTTATCTACGAACAGCCTTTGACCTCCCTCAGTGCTCATATCTTGACCACTGTGATCGATGAATGCCTCCTCAAATCTCGTAAAGAAATCAGAGACACTCTCGTCCTTCTTTTGCTTACAGGCAGACAGTTTATCCCAATTAACTTTCATTGATGGCATAAGTGTCTTCATTAGAGTAATAATTCTCTGAGGCAGAGCCGTAATTAACTGCTCAGGCTTAGCCCCACCAACCTGCAATCCGTCAGCCGCTGTAAGAGCAGCCCAATCACCACCCAACTTAGCTCCGTGATCTTCGCGACGTATTTTCGCCCAAACCGGTTGAGGTACTACGTTGCCGAACAACATGTCGATATCGGCAAGATTCATGATCGTAGCATCCACTAATTGGGACAACTCTTTATAGTATCCTGCAGGATTTTTGCGGGGGTCAGGCAGAGATTGCTTCACCTGCAAGACTTCCGATCGCTTCCATGGGAGGTGTATCCACACTCTCTGGAAGTGTGGCGGAATCGGAGGATTAGCATTCGCATCACCTGGCATCCACACTGGGGGAACTTCTCACATGGGATACTGACCAGGCGTTGCCATCCACTCCTCAGATACAAAGCTCGAGGTATTATAGTGGGACGAAAGGATAGAAGATGTTCTATAGCACGACGAACATTGCTACTCACAATCATACCACTCGAAAACTGAAGCTGTAGTTCAGTTACATCGATCGGTACTTCGTTTACTTCATCATTTGATATCGCTTCACGTAACAATTTGCACATTTCATCAAACACAAATCTCTGTGTTGGCTCATTGAATTGAGAGAAAGTCTCAAAAATTATGCGCAGGGGATTTTTAAGGGGATACCTAATCCAATTACGCGCCATCCTAATTAACGTGTCACATTCCCTACCACCAGGAAGCTGACTTCGTCGTTGGGGAACATCAGAAACATCGGACCCAAGAATCGGTCCAAAAGGAGAATAAAGATTAGCAACAGCATTAGGAATGCGTCTTCGAACAGACGGAGAAGAGGAGAAAAATACAGGGGCAACAACATGAGGACTAAACACAGGAGCAGCAGAAACAGTAGGGATAGCCACAAGGGCAGAAGTAGCGGGAACAGTAAGTTGAGAAGACATAGGCAGTGGAGCAGTCGGAACAAGAGCAGGTAAAGGAATAGGAACAAGAGGATTCGCAAGAACAGGACCAGCGACAGGCTAACCAGCAGCTGCCGGAACAACGGGTTGGGGAACAGGAGGAACCACAGGCACTGTAGTATCCTGTGCATATGAAGGTGGCGACTTCAATAGGTATGATAACAAGGGATCCTCTACTGCTTCCTCTCCCTTCTTATCAGTACCCGTCGGTAAAACGGGATAACATTTATCCACTGTCATACGTTGCAATCTATCAAAAACTTCCTTTTCCTTCTCATCCTTATCTCGCTGAAACTGCTCTGCATTTCTCATCGTCGTAACGATACCTTCTCTCATATTACGTTTAAGCTGTTTGATTTCTTTCTGCTTGGCTTCTTTACGCCATAACCGAAAGGAATCGAACGTGGCCGGCCTTGCTTTCTTTTTGAACAATTTTGCTTCTAAATTATCCAAAATCGCTGTTTCGAAACTACCATGAGGTGGCCAACTAAGAACACCGTCATCTTTAGTATAGCGAACCAAGCAATCATTAAATGTGATAGGACCCACACCATGGCGACTATATAATTCATAGACTGGACTTCCAACTGGAGGTATCGGACACGAGTCCTCCAATCGGGAATCCACACCACAACCTCTAAAGCAGCTAAACAAAGTACTACGGCTAGGCATCGTGCACACTAACCAAGTTTCACAAACATCAAGGGTTATTGGATTACAATATGCTCGCAAAAATGCAAAACCCTCGGTTTTGGCGACTGCAATGGTCAAAAATAGAACAACTAAGAACAGAATATGAAGAACCACAAATGCAATGAAACCATGCAACAACTAAGCACCCACAACAACTAAGGATTCTGGGAGCGACCCACAAAAACTTAACTCAACGAACAATGGCATCACCAGGAAGGCCCGTCAATCATCTCGCTGTATCAAGGTCTACGCCAGGCGCCAAAACAGGTCGACAGTCAGGGCATCAGTCCGTCGCAGCCATCAGGAGGCGGGGGATCTTCACGGGAAAAGTCTTCGGGCCACTTATTTCGACAACAGGATCGATGAAGCGGGGTGCACCTTCCCTCGGAGATTTCACACGAAGTTCCTCACGATCGTCGGGCTTTGGACCGGTACCACTGATGTCGCCCCACGTTGGGCCCCAACTGAAGGACTGGGTTTTTCTAAGACCCAGCGGTGCCAGGGGACAACACCTGAAACCTTCGTGGGTTACCTGTTCCGGCGTACAAATGACAGAGACACGGGACACTTCCTTCGGCGTCAAAGATCAAGGTTTATTTACTGCAGGGAACACAGAAGTCACAAGAAGTACAACAAATGTAAGTTCTAGGAGACTGCTTCAAATTGCATCTGTGGATCGCTCCTTTTATACAATTCTTTGTCATACGACAACATGGCAAACAAAAGGTTACAACCCAGTTCCCACAGTAAATTTCATATGGGGTCGCTTTCATGTATTCAGGGTCCCGGAACATAATAACAGTAGCATCGCCGGTTCCCAACTGTAAAAGTACATCTTCCCACCATTAGTGCATTCCATTCCGGCTGTAAACGAGTTAAGGAAGAGTCAGAAACAGGTGCAGAGGAAGACAAAGATAGTCAACAGATTGAAAAGAGTATAAGGGGGGTGATATCGGAACCACGATTGCAGGATCAAAGGAGACGTGCCTAATGAATGCACGGCTGAAACAATAGACCGGCACGGCAAGATGAGCCTCAAGCGAGGCCATCTGCCTCTGCAGTGTCATCCCCCTCGTCATAAAGACACCCTCAAAGGAACACGTGTCTTCCGCAAGAGTTTGGGAATCCCAGGGTCACGAAGCGGACAGTGTCCGTTCGCTGGCTACTTGAGGGCAAGAGACAAAATGGATGCCGTATCTAAAATGGAACCCGTGGGTTCAGATGAAGAAACCCACGAAATAGACGAACGGTTTAGGTCAGCATAGCGAAAACGCGTACACCCACTAAACTCGTCATTTGCGGTTCATAGATACCAAACTCGACCATATTCGAGCGAGTCGAAAACACCACTTACAATTGTCACAGAACCTCAGCTCATGGAATGGCTCATATCAGTACGAAAGGGATTTGTAAGTTGTTGGCTCCAGTATGGCAAAATGCTGGAATTCCTAAGTGTGCAGAGAATTTGGTCAAGAACTGTATGGTGTGTCTGATGTACAACCCTGGTAAGGAAACTCCAACTCCAGCTGGTCATTTTGCTCCTCCAACGTATCCATTTGAGGCTTTGCAGCTAGATTTCATCCACATGGAGAGGTGCAACAACCTGAAATATGTGTTAGTGGTTGTTTGTTCTTTTTCTAGATGGGTGGAAGCTTACCCTTTGAAGGATAATACTGCCTTGTCCACAGCGAAAGCCCTTATCAAAGAGTTTTTCCCTAGATTTGGATTGCCGAGAATGGTCTGGAGTGATAATGGGAGTGAATTTGTGGGTCAAGTGATGAAGAGAGTATGTGAGGGATTAGGAATTCGGCATAAATTCCACTGTGCAAATCACCCCCAATCAGCTGGTTTAGTCGAGTACTATAATGGCACTCTTAAATTGAAGCTTGCCAAGATTCAGGCGAGCCCTGGCCTACAATGGCCCGATGCTTTGCCATTAGCCCTTCTGTCCACAAGAATGACTGTGCATTCACGAATGGGACTTAGTCCATATGAGGTAGTGTTTGGTCGCCTGGCGAATATTTGGGGAGTGCCGCGAGCGACAAAATTCAGTGAGATTGAACATCCTGTACTACTTGACTATTTGTATGAATTGACGGCTAAATTGCATGTTTTGCACCAACATGTTCACAATACACTGCCACAAGCATCTGAGGATCCAGGAGACGCTATTGAACCTGGTTCCTGGGTCCTGATCAAGAACTTTCAGCGGACCAAGAATGACCAGCCCAGGTGGAGTGGACCATATCAAGTGCTTCTGGCTACCCGTTCCGCAGTACGAGTGCACGGTAAAAAGAACTGGATCCACGGTGTACATTGCAAGAAGGCTCCTTTGCCTCTGCCGTATGACCAGTGGGTCCAAAAGGGACTTCCTGACTCAGAGACTGAGACCGTGCCTCGTTTTCTGCCTTTCAGCGATGTCCGTTTGATTGAAACGAACTCTGAACAAGAAAGCGACAATCTCCTTCAAGAAGCTGTGCCTCCTTTGAACCGTTTGGATACTTCCGAACCCGAACTTTTGTTCCGTGAACAAACATTGCCTGGCAAAGATCATTATAATTTGCGACCAAGAGTCGGGGGACTAATAAAGATATAATTTTTACTTTTTATGATTTTTGCAGGTTAACTCTCCTCCGAGGAACTACTTTGATTTTTGTTTTTCGAACCGCCATCCGGGTTCAGCTGTAGGGTTGCGGTTGCCGAAGTCTTTGGAGTGCAGCCGAAGACGTTAGGTCGACGGTTCTGGTTGGTCTAAGGGAGTTGCCCTGGACTGACAGAAGCATTCCTCAGCATAGAACACCCTACCACCGCGAGCAGCAATTAGAGAGGATGGAGTTTTTCGAGATGGAGAGACCTGTTGAGAAAATGAATTTTAAGACAAAGATTTGTAAATTAATCACTCAGAAATTTGTTTTAATATTGTGTCTATTTATGCTACTTATTTTAATGATATTTTTAATTGGTTATGTGACATTCTCATTTCAAGTGACGTTCATGCCCACTGTGCAACCTATACCTCCTCCTACTGTTCGTTCTCATTCTTTTCACCCTCTGCCCGAACATGAAATAGTTCGACGATTGGAATTTGCTAACAATTCCTTTATTCAACTTCTGCACCAACACCAGCTAGTTATGAACACGACAAATTGTTGGATTTGTGGTTTAATGCCCCATACGACCGATAAGGGTATTCCTTACTTGGTTTTGCCTTTCAGCCTTAATGGTTCTATTTGGGCATATAGAACGATGTTCATTTATGCTCATAGTGTCTATCCCCAACGTTCAGCGAAAGATAATCCAAAGAATAGTGCTCTGGCCAAAGATATAGTCGATATGGTTAAAGGAACTAGTCCGTATGAGACTATTCCGAAAGATGAGAGACAACCATACATTGGTTGGAACGTTACTGGATATGGAGTTAGTCTGAGCGTTAACCAGCGAGCAAAAAGTTCTCCACCGATTTGGATAGTGCCCCATCAGGGTCGCTATTGTCTGCAGGGTAACGGCAAGAATCTGAGAGCTCAGTTAGGGAAGAGTGTTTGCACTGAGACTTATGTATTTGCGTCTCAGACTTCCTCAGCGTTTTTAGCAGCTAAGGGTACCTATTTCATCTGCTACGACAAGGCATATACATGGTTGCCCCCTGACGTTTCGGGCACATGTTTTGTTTCTTTCCTGTTGCCTCCCACTTTTACAGCTGCGGCAGATTACCTTAGGATGAGAGTTGCTAGAGGTGTCTTCAGTGAAGAAGATACCGCAGGGCAAGAGTTGGGAGATTTCTTTAAGGGTTTTCTGCCGTTCTGGGGACCTATGGGAAACAGCAGAAACATTCGCCAGTTGACAAGAGTGGTTGAGTTCACCATAGTTGAAATTGCCGGTGCCCTTAGTAATTTGACTGCTGAGCTCCAGTCGGATCGACTTATGACACTTCAGAATAGAGTTGCTCTTGATGTCATACTTGCAGATAGAGGTGGAGTGTGTAAACTGATTCAATCGAGCTGCTGCGTTTTCATTCCAGACAACGCTCCAACAGTCTTCCAGGCCATTTCCAAGTTACATAAGATCTCCGAGTCTGTACATATAGACAAGGGAGATTGGTCATTGATGGGATGGTTTTGGGGATTGGTATCCATGTGGGGATGGAAGATTCTGATGGTTATTGGGATGGTCTTAGCAATTCTTTTCCTGTTCTGTCTCTGTGTACAGTGTGCTCCTGCTATATGTGGCCTCTGTGCTACTTCGTGTGCAAGGAGACCTGTCCAGAGAGAGATACTAAGTATTAGGATGATGCTACAGCAACATCTTGACGATCTGATTTATTTATTTAATTTATTTATTTAGAGAGTTTTATATAGCGCAAACGTGACCCTTGGGTATCAGAGCGCTTCACAGACAAATATACATTCTGTAGAGATATAATTCAATTACAGTAAGATCAACATATAATAGAATGAGTGAGGTAGATAAGTGTCAAGTTGCTTAACTCAAATAACATAGCATTACCACTATTATATTGAGTGAGGTAGATAATTGTCTAGCTATATTGTAAGAATTTCCTCCTGTTATAGGGTAGGTTGAGGTAGATAAGTGTTGAGGGCTTAGTTCATAAAACATAACCATACCAAATTAATATATTAGGTGACGTAGCTAAGTGTCTACTATATGACCAGAGTGAGGTAGCTAAATGTCTAACTATATAATCAATATTTCCCTCCGCGTTGCGGTAGGATCTGTATCACTCTAAAGAAAATATTCTGGCATACGTACAAAGATTTGTATGGGATATTCTGTATTCCTGTATAAATGTTCAGCCTTGTCCTTTATTTGTGTATTCTTCCTCCCGGTTCCAGGGAATCAATCTCCTCCAGTTTTCGTGGTGATGGTGCGTTCCTGTCTTTATTATGTCAGGAACTTACTCATTAGGAAGATCTTAGTTTCCCTTTTGAAGGTTATCAAGTTTGTAATTTTTCTGATAGTTGGGGGGAGCGAGTTCCATATTCTGGGGGCTGCCCCTGTGAAAGCTCTGTCGTATGTTTTCTTTTTCTTGAAGATGGGTGGTTTCAGCATCAGCAGATTGGCGCTCCTTACTGGTCTGCCTCCACCAGACAACTCAATCTTCTGGGCCAGGTATCTGAGTGTTTTGTAGTGAAGAGCTTTGTGGGTGACACATGCCATTTTGAATTGGATTCTTGCTTCGTATGGTAGCCAATTTAATGCTTTTAACTGCGGGGAGATGTGGTCGAATTTCCTCGATCCGGTAATGAGTCTTGCTGCCGCATTGAGGCAAGCTTTCAGCGGCACAATGGAGATTTTTGGTAGGCCTGTTAAGGTTGTACAACCATATTCAATCCTTGAGATTACTAGTGATTGTAATGCTAGCTTGAGGTCTGCCGATGAGATGAATGGTTTCACTTTCCGTAGATAGTTCAAGTGAAAGCGAGCATTCTTTGCCATTGAGTTGATGTGAGCTTTCATGTCTAGGTTCTTGTCTAATGTGATTCCTAATGATTTCGCTGAGTCAACTAACGTAGGGGTGCAGTTTAAAGCTGTGATCAATCTAGTCCATTCTTCCGCCTCTGCGTACTTCTTTGGGGGAGAGATTAATAGGAATTCCGTTTTTTGTGCATTTAGCTTCAGGTGATTACTTGTTAGCCAACCTACTGTTATTTTTAATGCCTCATTCATTAACTTGATGTCTTCCATGGATTCTATCTTGATGTACACTTGCGTGTTATCCGCGTACATGTGATAGGATATGTTCGCGTTTCGGAGGATATCTGTCAGAGGTTCGACGTACAAGTTAAACAGTGAAGGTGATAGAGTCGATCCTTGTGGGACTCTGATTGAATTCAGACATGATGTGGATAGTGTCTGGTTGACCCAAAATCTTTGTGATCTGTTTTGGAGGAAGGATTCAAACCATTTCAACACCGTTCCTGTCATTCCCATCAAGTTGTGAAGTCTTTCAAGCAATTCTTCATGGTTTACCGTGTCAAATGCCGATGACAGGTCTAGAAGGACTAGTAGACATGTCTTATTAAGGTCCAGGGCCTGTATTGCATCGTCAACTATGTGTAAGGTCACTGTTTCCGTGCTGTGTCCTGTTCTGAATCCTGATTGACAGTTGTCCAGCAGCCTTAATTTTGCGATGTGTTGGCTCAGTTGATGTTGTGCGCATTTCTCGATTAGTTTGGCCAATAGTGGAATGTTGGTAAGAGGGCGGAAGTTTTAAGGATCTGCTGGGTCTGCTGTTGGCTTCTTGATGATCGGGACCACTTGGCCCGTTTTTAATCAGTCTGGAAGGTTCCCTTGTGATAGGGAGGCGTTTATTATTTTTGTCCATATTGGGATTATGATGTGGGTTATTTTTTTAAGACATTTGGCTGGGAGTGGATCATTATAGTGGTTGTTCGGTTTGATATCTGCTAGTGTTTTGGAGATGATGTTCTCATCATATAGATCGAAAGTATACCAATGTGCATTGTTTTTTGCTTCATTGTGGTTGAAAGTCGGTGTGGCAATGATCAGACTCTGTGGTTGTTTGTGCAGGTGGTCCGCTGCTGTCTTGAGCTCTATTTCCAGCTTGTTGGCCTTCTCGGAGAAGAACTTTGAGAATTCTTCGCAGCTCAGTTGGGTTTTTGTGGTTTCTTGGGCCGATTTTGCTAGTTTGTTCAATTGCTGCTTTAGGATTTCAAATAGTTTCTTTGGCCTGTTTTTGGCGTTGTCTAATTCTGCTCTAATATATTCTTTTTTGGACCTAACGATCTTTTTGTTATATTCGCTTCTGATTTTTCTGAGTGATTTCAGTTCTGGTGTTGCCGGGTGTACTCTCCATTTTCTTTCGGCCATTCTTAATTTCCTTCTATCGTCATTCAGAGCCTCGTTAAACCATGGGTTCTTGTCCTTTTCCGAGACTCTTTTTAGTTTTAGTGGCATTGTGGTGTTAACTATGTTTGCTACTGTTGTAGTGTAGTGCTCTGTTAGATCATTCACCTTCCTCAGGCTGTTAGGTGGCTTCAGCTCTATCTCACAATTTTCCACTAATCGATCCATGTTCAGGTCTTTCGTATCCCGTGTCCACTTATTGATTTTAACTGGCTGTGAAATCTTTTTCCTTTCTAGTGTTGGAATTAGGAAGATAATGGCATGGAGATCGGACCAGTCACATGGTACAACTGACTGGACCCTTATGTTCTTGTTCCTTGATAATATCCAGTCTAGCGTTGCTCCTTTTGAATGCGTTGGTTATGTGCATGCTTGTGAAAGATTTAGCTCAATCAGGAAGTCTTTTAGGGCGCTCACCTGTTTGTCTTCCTTGTCTTCCCAGTGCAAGTTGAAGTCGCCCAGGAATATGTCGTTAGAGTGCGTGTTATTGTTATTCGTTATAATCTCCATTAGCTGGTCTATGAAGGATTCATTATTTCCCGGAGGGTGGTACAAGGCGTGTAGGGTGCATCTTTCATTGTCATTTGATTTTATATTAAGACCTAGATATTCATTTGATTCCGGAGGATCTGATTGTATTTGTTTGATTTCTATGTCTGATCGGTGGATGCAGGCTATTCCACCACCTATCTTCTTTGGTCTATCTAGTCTCACTATGTTGTAGTGTGGGGGCACTAGCAGATCCATGCATGGAGAAGATGATTCGGAGAGCCACGTTTCTGTTAGGATTGCTAGGTCAATTTCCTGGTTAATGACAAATGCAGCGATGTCTGACGCATGTTTTACTGCGGATCGACAGTTGAGCAGTAGGCATTTAAGATGATTTTTAGTATTGCTCTGGTCCCTTTCACTCACGTTGGTGGATAGCTGGATTTGTTGTAGGTTGTTAAGGTTAGGTTTCGTAGTCTTATGTTTCGATGTTCTATTTGAATCAATCGGAACTATTTTGATTTCTTCTCCCTCATCATTTTCTGTTAGCTCATATGACTTTAGCAATGAAAGTGTTTCTTCTTCTGTTATGTACCTAAGATTTCTGTTCGGCCTATTGTGCCGATCTGTTACTGGCCTGGTCCTCTCCTTCCTTTTTTCAGGCATTTTCCGCTTTAACTCTTGTATCTGTTCAACTTTAGATTGTGTGCCGGCCGTGATTTCTAGGATCTTTACCATTATTTTCAACTTATTCTGGATGTCCCGTGCCATGTTGTCTATTTGTGTGTGTATCCCTTTGATGTCTCTCTGGGACTGATAAGATGTGTTAGCAGTGTTCACTCTCTCCGTTTCGTCATCGTAGTTTGGGTATTCATTGTGCCCGTTTGGTGTGTTCCTAGCTAGTCTTTGTGAATTATCTGGGAAGTGTGCTGGATGTGTGGTAGCTTCCATATCCTTTGACGTTGTAAATCTCTTCAGTGTCCTGTTGTTAGGTGAGGTCAAATCCTGTGCGGGCATTGTTGATTCTTCCCTACAAGCTTGCTGTGATGAAGTATTCTCAGGTATTATTGATAAATCTCTACTCTCTCTAGACTCTTCAATAGTTTTATCTTCAGACTTCGTTAGATTTATTGGTGCCCTTGCCTGTTGAGGCCACGCTTTTAATTCATTCTGTGCCTGTGCCGGCACGGTGTCAGCAAATAGATGTAATGTTTCTGTGCTCTCTGAGACCTCTCTGTCTCGGCAAGCTTCTGTCTCTGTTGAGTCACTCCGTGTCGTTAGGTGTTGAGCTAGCTGTGGTTCTCTGGAATGTGTGCTGTCTGTTTCCTTTCGAGGCCTTCGAGGATGTGGCTGTTGTGTTTGCATGGGCCCTTTGTTGCCTGCGGTGCTAGGAAGGATGGATTCTAGACTATCTACTTTTGCGATTCGAGCATGTCGTTGTTGTTGCTCCCCCTTGGGTTCTCAACCCACTTTTTTAACGTAGGGAATATATTGTCGAATTTCTCTAAATCGTCATTGGCTGCTTGTATAAGCACTACTCCGTTCTTATAAAATGTTATGCAGAGGTTTGCTCTCAGTCTTGGTGAAGGTGTGCTCATTATTTTAGTGCCATGTGGTATATTGTTAATAGAGTTTATGTTCAGTTTCTCTGTAATGACAGTGCGCCATTTAGCTCTTTTTCTGGTGAAGAATATCAGCTCGTCGACGATTTGCCTTTGTTTAGATTAAATGAGGGGTTTAAGATCAGAGTGTCAGGGTTTTTCCTCAATAGGTTGTGTTTGAATTTCTTGACTGCTGTTTTGGATAGATACGACGGATATTTTATGCCAAGTGCATTATTGCCTGCTGCTTCTAAGGTATTACACCCATTTTCACTCGATTGCTGTCCAATGGTATGTAGCGATGTATCTTCTAGCGGTGTTGATTCTCTAAGATGTCACCCCTATCCTTAGATGTTTTCCTGTTTAATTTAGTTCTTCAAATGTTTCTCACTTCTTTAGTGTTGATTATGTCGTTTATTTCTCCTGCTTCTAAATCTTTTCTTGATTCTTATAAGAATTGTTTTCTCTCTGGTGTTCTAATCAGCCCACTTTATCTCTGCCTGAGCTTTCTCTGTAATTCAATTCTTTTAGTGATATGACTGCTATTATAGGTCTCCCGGGTCAGGATCTTGTTCTTGTAATGCTCATCCCGCTGAGCTTGTCAAGAGTAGTGGTGATCTTCGATGGGGACTGCAGCGGCCACCATTTCTGTATGTCGGGCAGGGCAGGTCTACTTTCTGTCTTGTTGGCGTTTCTATCTACTGAGCTGCCATCCTTTGTAGATCATATTCTGTAAACAGTAGCCTGGATAGTATTCAGTATTCAGACCTTCGTTTTTGCCCTCTCAGATATTTGATGTAGCTATCTAATGAGTTACCATCCTTTGTATATCATATTCAGTATTTAGTATTCATTAGATCTGGCTAGTATGTAGATCATATCCAGTATTCAGAAACCCTGGAAATTATTCAGTGATCATACCTTAGTTTCTGCTCTTCTCGAATAATTGATGTGGCTAAGGGATCTGGATCCTTGAAAGATAATACTTGTCCCTGTTGTAGGTAGGAACTCTTGTCCGAAATGGTCGCCATTTTGAGGTCAGGCGGATCTTGCTTTACTCGTTTTCGAATGTTCCTTTATTGACCTGTTATAGCCTCAATCAACTGATGGGGGGGGGGGGGCTATCGCTGGAGGGTTGAGGATGTTTAGGATGTTGCACCCTCATTCCTTTCGCCGCTGTGGTAAGCGTAACCTAATTGTCCGTGAAGGCGGCCAATTATAGCTTCAGGCGTGGGTGAATCAAGCCTTTCTCACTCTCCTCTTAGTTTCAGGGCCCCGCTTTTATTCTCTTCGTCGCCTACTAGGGGGTGAGGAAGTTTGCACCATGCTACCTCAATACCTTGCCTTAACCCGCGCAAAACCGCAAACTAAATGTCCGCGATCGCCGCCATTTTAGGTTCAGGCAGGGCGGACTGTAGCCTTTCTCGTTATCCCCTTAACTTTAATGTCCAGATTTTATTCTCCTCCATGGATAGCAGGGGGGAAGGGGGGGGGGGGCAGCGCTGGAAGCATGGGTGAGGGCGCCCGCACCTCGTCTCACCTCAGACTCCCCTCTCCGTTGTCCGATGTCACTCGGCACTTCCTTGTCTGCGATGTCCAGCCTCCGACCGTGATCCCTGCAATGCAGCAGAATATGCCTCCGAGCCAAACCTGACACTGTTGCTCCCGACGCGGGCCGGACCCACGTCGCTCAGGGTGACATCCAATCCAATGCTGGTGCTGCCGATGGCTCCCTTTTATCCACCAGTGTCGCCGCCGCCCGTGGGTTCTCCTGTCCACCTCACGTCCCTTTCCTGAGGTCCGATGAGGAGAGGTAGCCCAGTTTCTTTTTCAAGTATGGAATTGTTCCGCTTCTTTTCTTCTTTTCTGCTCTATTCCGTTACCCAATGCTTTCGGTGGGTCCTAGGTCGCCATAAAGTTTATTCAGGGATTTATTGCACATTGGCGATCCCTAAACCCGGAGCTCTTACATAGAGCTCCTATACAGATTCAGACTGACATGTGTTTGGGTTTATTGTCTGTGTAAGGGCAAAAGGAGGGCTGTGGTTCCGTGGATTCTGAACCTGCTCAATAAAGGTCGTCGGATATAGACGATTTTGATATCAGCGAACCGCAAATGATGAGTGCGGTGTGTACGAGTGTTTTCGTCATATTGGATCAATGAGAACACTAAGTATTCAGGGATTTCGTTTGAACCCTCGGGTTCCATTTTTGTGTGCGGCAGCCATTTTGTGTGGTTGCCCTCACATAGGCCGATGACTATGGCCGAAAGAGTCTTTGGGACACGTACACCTTAGCTGACTCTTGTGTGACCTGGCCGAACTGATTCTCTTGCCCAAAGCTGACCTCGCTGAGCCAGTTCCTTGTTAAGCAGCTGGTCAGATAAAGATCAAAGAGCAGGACGCTGGTAGTTTTATAGTACATGCAAACACCCTTCTATCTTGCTTCTCATCTTCTCCTGTTCCTTCCTTTATGACTTAATCACTGATTTGGGTTGAGGTCTTTATGGTGGGTTTGTCCGGCCTGATCGAACAAGAAGATTGGAATTTGCTTGATCATCTTTGGGGGCTCGACAACGGAAAGTGGGATTGTCATCATACGATATGTTTGAAATGTCACTTGCTCATTGGTCAGTTTGTAAGTAGTCAATGCTTGCCTGGAATGTTGCCTAGGGCCTGATTTTTGGCATAAAAGACGATGCTCCACTCATAGAATTTGTGCAGTCTCTGGCGAACCACCTGTGTTGTGCTTCGGAGATCTCTGTTCCTGGTTGCAGCCAATAAATTTGGTCTTTGACGTCATCAAGAAGTGTCCCGTGTCTCTGTTTGCCGAGGCAGGGGAATCCGAAGACATCGGGCATTATCCCTGGTGCCGCTGGGTTCTAAAACCCGGTTCTTCAAACAGTCTGTTTATGTACAAATAATTGTGATATGCATACACATTTTGAAGAAACAAAGACAGAAATGTGTAAACATTGGTGACAGAGTAACATATACCCACAACCATTTCTCAATGTCCTTTGTCATGTCCAGATGAAAATTCAATGATGGAAAAAAATGGGAAACTTTAAGGGATGTTGGCAGATGGAATGTTCCATCACATATATGTAGGTGTATCCCATCAGGAAAACTCATAATTATGCCAAACCTATGACTCATTAGTCAACTGTTGAAATGCATAAAGGTGTATCATATAGCATATTATGATTTACATATGAATCTTTGAAGTAATTATTATATTTGAATCATTGTATGTAATGCTTACTGTGATGTTCTACAACATTTTAACTAAAGTGAAAGTCAGCATATTCAGTGAAACAACTCACAAAAATAACACAATTTAAATGACTAGAGGTATTTAGGAGTAAGAACTGAACAATTGTTTTTTGTTCTGTCCTGAAGTGATTTAGAAATATTTCAAGGGCGGTGTATTTACATATGCTTTAGAAGTAATTTGCCAATCCACCCAAATATTTGTTTCCGACTTTCTTCAACAGCATAGGTATCTACATAGTATGTGATACATTGCTAAGCTACATCTGTACATAGTTCATTTATAATTTCTGACAATGCCCAAACATAGCTAACCTGCTTTCAGCTTATGCTAATATTGGTAAAACATTGCAGTATTTGTTGTCATACATGTATTCATATTTTACTTATTGAGAATGAAAATGATGCAGATTTTAGGGCCTTGTGAACACTCCATACAAAGGCATTTTTGGTTGATATCCTTTTTGGTGACATCATTCCACTATTCTAAACTACAAAGGCCAACCATTCAGAGATGTGAAACAGTTCCTGGATAGACATGATAATGGATACAAGAAAATATCATACTTGATATAGGAACTATCATGGGGAATGACATAACTGTGACCAAATGTCTTCTGAAAATGTTGTGTACATGCATGAGCTTATGCTAATGTAGAAGCAAAGTTTGAGAGCCTTGATGCAGGTGAAATCTGAAAGTTTGGAGACTTTTTTGTGATCAAAGGTCATGATGAGTTCTGCTTACACAGCTTCAATGCAACTATTGTATATGACATTTCAGCATCATATGGAGCAGGCACAGGTGCCAAGGTAGGATGGGGAGCAGCTGGTCACAGTGGTTTGGTTCAGAAACTACCAACACCGAAGGAACCAGTGGCACAGAGGGTGAGTGGAGTGCTACTCAACATCTTTAGAGGCCTCTTCCAGCGACCACTCGGTAGTGGTGGTGGAGCCAACAGGAAGTCTACCAACTACATCCTTGTCTGCTACCCAAAGTACCATCTTCACCCTCCCTTTTCCTCCTCCTGTTGGCCAAATACTCCCCAGTAAAAAGGCTGGTGTCTCTATTGCTTCAGGCACCAACCACCCGCTCTGCTAAGTGAGGTGGCTATTGACTCCCTCAAGAACATCTCAGTAGAACAGATTGCACTACTGAATGGCATCCAGGGGATTAGCTAGCAATTGCAACTAAATGTAGCCTACCTGGAAGGCATTCACAGTGCTATGTCTGGCCTACAGATGTCTTTTCAAGATCAAGACTCCTAATTGACTGTAGCTCCCCAACCATCCTAACTTAATGCCCCACCTCCCACCCCTACCCATCCGAAATTCTCTGTTTCCAGACCTCTCCCAAGCACACTCACAGGTTTGCATACACCCACTCACAGTTACAAGCAGCAAACACACCGAGAAACACAAACATTACAAATAACACAGGTGCACATCCAGACAAATACGGCCCCCACCAGAAGCAAAACCACAGACACCACAGCCACCACCATACACACATGCACCACTGTACCACCAGCAACCCTCAGACACTGTAGCCACTACCACACCCACGTGTGCCACACTCACATCTAGCACGTCCAAAGACACTGCTTCTACCACCATACCACACCACACCCAGCAACTCCACAGACACTGCAGTCACCACCACACCCACATTCACCACACCCAACACTTCCACAGCATATCCATCCCCCAATACCCTTCCAAACACCCTGCCCATTTTCGCATTGAAGATTTCCTTTTCACCCTTGCAATAACCCTGCCAAAACCCAGCGCACTTCCGGCAAATGCAAATTTACCCCTTCCATACACCAACCTACCCCGTCTGAATCCACACCACCCCTACCAAACATCAATCTACCCTTTCAAGACCTCAACCCACCCCTTTGCACAGCTCAACCCACCCCTCCAAAACACAACTCCAACCCTTCCACATCCAAACCTACCAACCACTGCCAAATGTAAGAATGCTCCTTTCAAACCCCCCCACCCAAACCAAAGGACACACCTTCCAAACGCAAGGGCCCCCCTCCCAAACACATCCCCCCATGTAAGATCTTGGTTGTGCCTGGTCAGCCCACTAGATGCCCCATCCTGCGGAGGTTCTCCCTAGCAGTATTTGGATTAAAGCTTTGTTCCACTGCACAACAGTGGAGATGTTTCACTTTATGGACTGCCATTTGGCTTAATTAATGTTTTGAGAGCCTTATCTCATTTTGTTGAATTAATACTTTCTTGTGATTGACCAAATTAGTACTGGCATTAATTTTATTTAGCAATTGTTTGTTTCCTATCAATATTTTAGAGGAAAATGTGAAGTATGTATTTTTCTTTACCATGATGGCAGGTAATAAAACTGTTATTTTTTAGGTCTATTTTGTTAAATGCATACACTGCTTAACATTAAATGGGATGATCATTTGAATTTAGGTGCAGGCATTCATCATATAAATGGCCACTAGCACCAACTAATTGATGTTACATATTTTATTTGGATGTGTTACTATAGGTAGGTTCATTTCACCTAGATTACTAATCAGTATGAAATATTTTGTGACAATTGAAATTGGATACACTACAGAACGTGCACCAGACAAGGGGAAATGTTACATGGATGTATATATTTTATATTCTCTAATTTTTGACAGACATTGAGTTTACAGTACATTTTTAAGGTAAAGGTTACACCTTGTCATGTGCAATTTCTACATAATGTTACATCATACTTATTCCTACGATGTGTGTTGTATATGTTTTTAATGTGGGACTTTTCGTATTTTCTTTAAACACATCTACATGGTGACTTTTTGATTTTTATTTGGATACTTTTTTGTGCAAGTGTCCTTTTTTTGAGGCAGCTTGCATGAAATTTATACATACAAAATGATCATACAGGGATATTTCTTTAAATTTGTTAGACATCAACATTACAGACATATGGATTGCTCATTGATAGGCTATTGCTTGTAAGAGACATTTATAAATGCATTAGTCCTGTGCATATATTAACAGACAAGTCAGTAGGTAACAGGTACAAGTGTAGCTTATTGTCGATTGCGTCCACTATGATGTTGATTTTTTTCATCATCAAGCAGCAGCGGCAGGACTTGGAAGATAGGATCCATGGCGGAACAGATAGTGTGTAAGTGAGAAAAAGTGAGTTCCTGCATTATATCCCTTCCATTCCGCCAACCAATGTGTGGGGTATACACCCGTTACAACGCATCTTTTACTCCGCACTACCATTACAACGCGACTTTTACTCCGCATACCATTACAACGCATTGCACTGGGGGGCGCTCTAGGATAGGGAATAAGTATAATTTACTATCCAACACCTTCCCTAGGGTCCACGAGGACTGGAGTTAGAATAGTAAATTATACTTACCACTATCCAGCACCCCAAAGCGCTATGCGTTGTAATGGGATGCGTTGTAAATACCGCGTTGTAACGGTATGCGGAGTAAAAGTATGCGGAGTAACATGGTACATCCAATGTGTGGAGATTTACCACCACAATCGCGTCGACAGAAAGGCACATTAAGATTGGCACGGACCTGCTAAGATCTAAATCAGGCACTTACTTTCATTCTGCCAATGGGATTTAGGCTAAGGTAAAAGTCTACGAGGGTAATTTATGGTTTGGTGAGCAAGCCCCAATGTTTAAGATTCCCTGCTTCATAAGTATGGAATTTATTCCAAAACTGCTTCTCACAAATTTAGAGAACCACTTTTGATACAACTACAACATTCGGTAAATGTCAATGGTATGGCAGATTGGCTGCCATCTGATTTCATTTTTCAATTAGAAACCCAAAATTCAAGGGTTTATTTACAAACAATATACATTAAATATTCCTGATGTTCTGGGAGGTTTTCCTACATGTGTGGGACATTTATATTTTTCCTGCATGGAACAGCAATTGCATGATACGCACAATGAACTTACCTTCATTCACTGGTCCCACTCCTAGATATGGTACTAAAAACCTCTTCAACGTGCAAGTCTTCAGGAACATACGAAAATATGTGTGTGCAGTTTGGATGCTGCCTTAAAGAGGTTTTGCCTCTCAGATGGATGCACGTCCCGAAACATGTGAGTGAAGACAAGGACTCGTGCTTCCTGGAGCAAAGGAATCTCACAAGACTTGTGAATGGTGAAGGCCATCTGAATAATAAGAGTATAAATTCCTTTTGAACCATGGTGTCTTTGCTAAATAATTGTGATACATAGTTGCTGCGGGTGAGACTTGTTGTCAGAAGATTGAAATCTCGCAATTTGTTTTTCTTTATAATAGAGAAAAAACTAATCTCTAGTAAGAGGGGTATTTTAGCACAACACTTGTATCAACGTATATAGAACTTGAACGTAAACATTATTTCAGAAGTCATTCATTATGAATTACAAAATAGTGCTTTGCACTTGTTTTTTTTTCAAAAGGAGAATTCCATTTAGGATTACAAACTGTGTATTGGGTTCTTGGGGATCTACAAGAAGAGCTACAGAAACTTGATTTTGCACAGATTTGTATAACTTTCATAGACAATGTATGATATTAAGCATTTCTTTACATTAAAGCCTGATTGCTGATTGTTTAGGTGAATTATATGATATTAATAACAGTTATTATGTGGCAGTTCATTAACTAATTATGTTGAAAGTAATCCAAGTCACAGAATGTTAATACATAACTCTGAAGTTAGTTTTCCATTTCAAACAACGTGTAATAGATCTGAGTATTGTTTACATATATATTATATATATATTCTAATTGTGTTTCAGCTTTAGTTGAACATAGAGTTTCTTTGTACTATAGAGGCTTCTCAAAACAGATATTGTAAAATGGTATATTGCATACATTTTCAGAAGTTAGATGCCATTGTCAGTGTAGCAGCAATACTAAGGCTTCTCTTGTCTTGAAATATCACATTACTGCAGGGTAGATAAAGACCACTTACTTATACATCCAGGCTGTGTGATCATATCCACTGTTTCTGCTGCTTTCTTTTGTCTATACCACTTTGCCCAGATGTGCTTCTAACCTATATATTGGCAGTGGATGTGATGAGGTGTGGAAGCATGATTCACTCACATTGGATCTGGATTGCAGGTGCAGCTCAATAGTAAGGGTGGGCGTAGTTCGCGAAGTAGCACTACGCGAAGCTACGCGAAGTGCACTTCGCACTACGTGAACTTCGCGTAGCACTACGCGAGCTGCGTAGTAGCATGTTCGCACTGTGCAAGATGTGTTTTCAATGATTGCGCAGTGCGGACAAGCATCCGGCACTGTGCAATCATTGAAAACGGCATCTTGCACAGTGCGAGCTGTAGTTTTCTGCTGCTCGAGTAGATTATTACTCGAGCTGCAGCTTTCTCAACGTGAACTGGTAGTTTCTCATTGAGAGCGGTCGCGAACATGCACAACCACTCACAATGAGAAACCTTACCTCCCCGCGTTGAGAATCTCGCCGGGATGTCATTTTGCTTGCTCGCGGTCGCGAACATGACATTCAGGACCGCGAACAAGCAAAAAATGAGCGCTGCAGTACGCTACGCTGCACTACGCATGTTCGCACTGTGCTACGTGCAGCTCGCGTAGTGCGAAGTTGTGCAAACTTCGCAAACTCAGCGAGCGTACCGTAGTGCTTCGCCCAGGGTTACTCAATAGTAGTGCCTTGTACGTCAGAACCAGGCAGCAAAAACGGCAGTGGTATCCCCACTCTGAATCAAATAGATCTTTCATAACCATAGAAAATTTTAGGTCTGGGTGGTAAATTCCGTTCCGTTCGAGCAATCTGCGGAATTTGGGTAATTTCGTATTCCGCGGAGAACGCAAAATTGCCCAAAATCTGCATGCACGAGTTTGCGAAATTTTTGGCTTGTTCGCGTTCTCAAATGCGTATTCGCAAGATATTTACCCCCGAGCACGCAAACAGCGAGTGCGAACAGTAAAAAAGCATTGAGAACAAGCAATTCTGCGTGTTCGCGGAATTTCTGCGTATTCGCAGAGATTTTTTACCGTTTCGCAGAGATTTGCGTAACGCGATTACGCAAATTCCGCCCATCCATAGAGATTTTATTACAGTGGCAATTCATCTATTTCAAAGTTATATTCAATGACAGAGCTGACTACGTCTTTGAAATTGGAAACTTCCCAACACCATACCTCTAAATGAAGTGAGGCAACGCATTGAGTAAAAATGCATAAGAAAAAGTGGGAACCTTTAATTTAAACATTTGAGCAGGAATGTTTAGGTCAAACTTGTTTCATGTGTTCAATTGACTGTGGAATTAAATTCAGAAATAAAATATGTGGCCTTATAGTGTTTCAGGCAGCAGCAGAACTGTGATTTCCAGTGTGCTTAGGGTCATTTTTCTGGAGCAAAACGTTCAATAGAAGCCCTGCTTTCAAGGATTTGTCTGA
The DNA here is from genome assembly GCF_964263255.1 of Lissotriton vulgaris. Classification (NCBI taxonomy): domain Eukaryota; kingdom Metazoa; phylum Chordata; class Amphibia; order Caudata; family Salamandridae; genus Lissotriton; species Lissotriton vulgaris. The sequence continues at coordinate 1,444,993,695 of NC_141691.1, forward strand.
CAAAGGCAGTTCAAGATGAACCATCATATATTCTGTTCACCCTTTTGTAGATGGAGAAGGCTGACAAAAGGGTTCCTATTGATGACTGATACCCTTACTTCTGATTTTTCTAGCCTGATAAATCTCTTCAAGCAGGTTAAACATGTACTGTGTTATATGGTCTTGAGCAAGCCTATTATGAGCTTTTGGTGCGGAGGTTTGTAGAGATTCATAAATATCCAGCTTGGCCATGGTGCTAGAAAAACTAGGAAGTGCAACTCTTCTCTGGATTGAATCAGGCTTTTTGTGTCAGTCTCCTGAGGGGCTTCATATTGTTGTTTTTTTTTGTTTTTGAGCAGTGTTATGGCTAGTTAGAATAATAAATACTGCAAAAATCATAAAATTGTAACATTTTACCTGGTGAAAAATATAACCCTAAAAACAAAGATGGTGCTTAAATAAAAATGCACTAAATGACAATTAGATGGACCTCTTTGACCCATAGAAAACTAACGAGAAATATACCAGTATTTTTGGCATAATTTTGGAACAATGAACTCTGTACTTTAGTCAGTGAATGAGGGAGAGCTTCCTGGCAGAATGCTATGATACATCAAATTGTCTATGATATATCCAATGTGTCACTATTTTATGAGTCCCAGCTGGTGCAGTGCAAGCAAATCAGTAGGTTTGAACCTGGATTTCTAGGATCTCGGCTAAAAGTAATACAAAGCCACCATCTAATCTTAAAATTGTTGTTCTAATGTGCCAAAAACCCAGTTTATAAAGTTTTTTTGTCAGTTAATTGAACTATCAGTAGTAAGTATCCACAGTGGAGAAGTCTCACAGCCAAATGTTTACTCAGATAGAATACTAATTGTAGGCTTATGACGGCTCTCACAAAATGCCCACCAATAAATTTACATTTCAAGAAGCCATATCCTAAAACTAGCCAGTCATGTCCAAGAATTAGGATTGTTAGCAACACCCATGGGATCCAGGACACATACTTGTCCCACATTGCCCCTGTTGGAACTGGAGCAATTGGAATTAAAATTGGTGTCCAACAGCAATTTCAAAACGTGCTATATCTGAAATTGTAAGATTTAGAGTTTCCTTCAGTGGTTCTTGAATCAGGAAAGATAGCTTTATTCAATGTAACACTGGGGCATATATGTAGCAGCCCCTTGTGCCACCGGAGCATTATTTATCTTTAGCCTTCAGTGGTGTGCAGTGGAGGGCCATACCTACAAGGCCACACATAGCCACCCTGCATGAATTTTTTATGGCTTGTAGATAAGGTGTAAGGCCACACCGCACAAGTTGCTGCATTGCCTTACATTGTGGCAGGGAGGCATGCCATGGGTGTTTCTGTGGGTGTTCCCACACAATATCAATGGATTTTGACACTGCCCCAGATTTACAACATAGGGTGAACCTGAGGCAGCACCGATAACTTATGGCTCCCCATTTCTCCATGTTTTTTCCTCTTTCCACATGTGCTGCATTCTGCAGCACACATAGAATGAGGAAAATGCCTCTTGTGATTGTTTTTGTGAAGGAAGTAGTCCCTTCCTGCACAAAAGCAATCTTGCCAACAACACAGACACCCTTGCACCATTGTGCAAGGGTGCCTGCGTTGGAGTACAAATGCAATTTCTGCGCTGGCGTAAAGTACAGGAATGCAAAGTATCTTATAAATCATTTCTGTCCTTTTGAATTGGCGTTGGGCACATTAAACTGACTTGCAACACAGCCCTATGCCAATTCTTTGTAGATTTGCCCCACTACCTTATGGCATAGAAAGCTGAAGAGGGGAAACATCCATTACAATGCAGTCCTGCTACTGTTACAACTCAACTGCCTTTACATTGCATGCCATTACAAGCATACCGTTAAAATGCATGTCACTACAACGCATGTCATTACAATGCATACCATTACAACGCATGCCATTACAACGCATTATAAGGTAAGTACTATACATTTTTTAGTTTTAGAGTGGGTATGGGTTTTGGGATACATGGGAATAGTAATTTTGTCCTTACACTATCCAACACTTTTCCTACTGTTGCACTCACTGGAGTGTGAACAGCGATTGTTACAACTACACTATCCAACACTTACCCTACTGTTACCCTAAAAGTATTATGCGTAGTAATGGTATGCGTTGTAATGGTATGTGTTGTAATGGAATAGGTTGTAATGGTAGTTTTTAAAAAAGCGTTTTAATGGCATGCGTTGTAAAATTATGCAATGTAATGGTAGTTGCTATGTAACAACTGCCTTGTAAAAGCATGCATTGTAATTGTTTGTGTTGTAATGTCATACATTGGCTGAAGAGTAGCCTCTAGTCTCCAGTGCTGTAAAGGAACAATGCCCTGCACTATGATGTTATTCTGCATTGTACTGTTATTGTATTTACATAGTGCTAACGAGCCGTGACAAGGTGTTGAAGGATTAATAGATGAGCTGCAATTGATTAGGTATCGTTTCACCACAGGGGTATGACCTTTAAAGAAGAAGTGATGGTCTTTGAAATGAGATGTGAGCAGTCTTCAGGAATACAATAATAGAAATGAAGGCAAACATTTATGTGTCTTAGAGTAGGCTGTACTCAAAGAGAGGAGGAACGCAGAGGTAAGAAATTAAGAAGAGATTCATTTAAATGAAAAGGAGAGGCAACAATCTGACGTTTTAAGTCAAGGACAACTGTCATAGGAATACAGAGGAGGCCTTTTAAGATTGCATGCAATATGAGGACAGAAAACTATAGAAAGAAAAAAACATTATTTGCATCTGTTATAGTCTGATATTAGCTACTTTTGATAAGGTTTAGAATCAGGCGAACAAGTAATTGCCGGATGTATGTATATAGATATATTGTAAACATTTCGTTTGTACATCAACCATTTGCTGTTATACTACAAGCTGTTTCTGATAATATTGTAGCTCCTTGATTTTTTACCCATGTTCTTGGTAAATTACTATTTTAAATTATTCTCCTCATTTAAACTATTTTGTTTACTAACGTATATTCCTTTTCCTTATTTCTTCCAGAATAAGATTATTTACAACATTCAATAGAATATTTTTCAATATCTGTCATGCTGCATTAGAGGACATATGGGTCCCAATTCACAAGGATATGTGTACATGTAAGCTCAATGTACACATAAATAGCTAGATTGCCAAATGAAAATGAGGGAACTACCTCCTAGGGGAAGTTGCGGATTTTACTGCAGAAAAGGAATACAATGAATGCCTGTTTGCTATCTAGTTCATTAAAAGGAACCTCAGAGAGTAGGTAGAGGCAATTGAATAGTATAATGAGTAGCTACACCCTCAGAGGATGGGATAATAACTTCCAACTCAGTCCTGTTTTCTTTCACATGGAGGGTCGGCCCTGGACTTGTTACATAATGGGTCAAATGACAAGCAGAAATGACTTTAGTTGCAGGGGAGATTGACAAACACAAAGTGGCTTAATGCCGACTCATGTCTTGTGAACAGTGACAATGGGCATTCTTTCAGTACTAAAACACTACTTTATTTACATGCCTAAAAATAACCTGCTGAAAAAATAGATAATTTGGGGCCAGATGTACAGAAATTTGGAATTGCGATATTCAAATTGTGATTCTTGCCAAATCCAAATCAGGAAATCACAATTCCTAATGTACTAAAGAATATGTGTAGAAAAAGTGATTCCTAGTAGGGTCATAAAGCGACCGACCTCATGAATATTAATGATGTAGGTTGCAATTTGTGACCCTTAGGAATTGCTGTCATTACAGGTATGGTGTCCTGCTGGGGTCAGTAAAGCACCATGTCTGTGATTGCTTTTAAAAAAACATTTTTGCTCTTTAAATGTAGCACATTTCCCTTAACGGAAAATGGGATGCGTTTAGAAAAAAGAAAATGAAACTCTTAAGTAGTACCTATTGGTCTGCGGGAGCACTGTCTGCTATTAAAAATTTAATTATTTTAATTCCATTAGTGCAAGGGGTGTCAATTGGATACTCCTACCCATTTGTGAAGGGGTTACCACTTCCTTTGAGGTGTCAATAAAATATTGATGTTATGCGACCTGAATTCAGTCACAAAACATTCAATGCATACAACTGCAAATCGGAACTTGGAAGGAACGCACTAAAGACTCCCCTTGTAAGTTCCGAATTGCAAAGCCAAAATGCGATTTTGTAAAATGTTTTAAAATCACACTTTGGCTTTTGTACATTTCAAAATGCATTCTTACGGTCATAAAAGGCTCATTTATGTCAATTGTCCATTTGCGCCAGAAAAAATATTTTACGCATATGACCCTTAGCCAATGTCAAATAACATTGGGGCATATTACCAAGGGCCTTATAGCCGCTTTATCAGGAATTTTTCTTGCTAAAGCGGCGATAATTTTATTGCCCTATTACCTAGCTGTCACTAACACCAGTTAGCCACAGCTAGTAGGAGATAGCGATCATCTTGGAGCCCACTTTGCATGTCAGCGATATTTATCGCTAATGACATGCAAAGTGGGCGTTCCAAGATGTTAGCGACTGTAAACAGTCGCTAACATCACTATCTCCTGTTACCTACAAAGGCGCACTTTTGGAAATATTCGCGCTAAGCGCGAATATCTCCAAAAGCTAACGCCTGCCGAGAGCAGTTCTTAGCCATGTTATCCAATGGTAGGTGGATAACATGGCTAAGAGCATTACCTCGGTAATGCATGAATATCGCAGACTTTTCAGCGATATTCATGCATTTCGGCCGATTTTTATCGCTTTTGAGATAAACCTTGATAATAGCAAGGTTTATCTGCGATAGAAATCGGCGGGGCTCGGCGGTAAAAATATAGCCGCCAACCGTGTTAAGCGATAATTATCGCTTAATCTTGGTAATATGCCCCATAGCCGCTAACCGTGTTAAGCGATAATTATCGCTTAATCTTGGTAATATGCCCCTAGGTGTGAGTTTATTATTCTGCAATAACACAAATAAACATTAAGCAGCCTACACAAAAACACATATTGGTCAGGTCTGTGCCACAGTTTAGGCTGCTTTATATCTTAAATAGCTGAAGAGATGGAATAGTGATATTTTACCAGCTCTGATTGCGGTAAATGCCTAATAATGCAGCAAAAAAAACACAACAGCTACACAAGTACAGGACCTAAAGCAAAACCAATCAATAAATATGAAAAATATTTTTTTACACACATCACCACCTTCGCTATCCCAGTATGGTGGTTAGAGATGTTTGCAACAACACTGCTTTACTTACCACCAAAGATATGTGATAGCTCCAGTTTTATTTGGCCCAGGTTCACAAATAATGTGCAATTCTCAGTTTTGAAACAGTATCCTCACATTCTAGTGTGAGCTCATAAATACTTTTCTGAAACCCCTGTTGAGAGATTGCTGGAATTTTCCATGTGAGCAGTAGCATGAGAAGGTACCCCAGGCTTCCCAGGAGCCTGCAGTGTGAACTGCCTTGCCAGCTGCTCTCTTTCAGTGAGAAAACATTTCCCTTATCTCATCAAGCTATTCAGCATGAAAACTGTCACTTCTTGGATTTTAGGCGAAACTGGAAATGGAAAAGGATATGCAAATTAGAGCTGCCTGTGAAACAGGACTGCCTTCTTTAGTCCATCTTCTATGGCCTCTTTACTGTTCGCGACATTTCTCATTCTAAATACTATGCTTCGCCCCTGTTATTTCTAACATGAAACGGTATTCAAATATGTTGTAATATTTAATGTGAACAACCCCACTTTATATACTTTTATTAAAAATGCACTCTAGTGATTAATGTATGTTTTTACAATGTTTATGACCTGTTTGTTGCTGTTGTTGACTGGCACTTGTATAGCACATCTGAATCCTTGTGGAAGCAAAGCTGGAAGTGGAAACCAACAGCACGAACCCTAAAATGGGCAGACTACCAGGTGGCCCACGGAGCAGGATAGCAAGTGGGCAGAGTTGGTCAGGCTCTGATGAAATCACTGATGACATCATCCAAGTGTCATTTTCCCACATATTGCTGTAAAATTGCTATGACTTTACACATAGCATAATTCACATTAACAATAAACCACAGATATATGGGAAACCCTCATTGACTATTCATCTGTTCAGAAAAAGCCAAAACAGTGAATGTCAATTGCAAAACCGATGCCCTTCTATGGATAGCTTTTATCTGTATTGGACCCCTAACACACACGAAACCTACATTAAGAAATGAAGTTGATATCAGCAGAGAATTGAGTACTTTAAACAGAGTTTAATATTTGGCAAGAGTTCATTATATACCACACTGTTTGCTAACAGTGAAACTCTCATGAGAAATACACCACAGAATATTCAAAATAATCTAAGGTATACATTCTATGCAGCAGTTGTCAAAAAGACACTATTTGTTAAAAATAAACAAGATCTGAAGGTGCTAAATATCACACTACCTGCACCCTTCATATTGTGGTGATCACTGTGCAGATAGCCTTTTGTCTGAAGCAAAGCAAGCATGCCTAAATAGGTTAGTATCTCATGCACCCATTCTTCCATTTTAAGTATAAATTATAACGTTGACACGATTCTCTCTAATAGCTCAAGGCTGCTTATAAAAAATAGTATCTATTGCATAGAATCTTTTTCCTGACGGAAACTTTTTCTGCAGAACAAAAACGTTGTGTGGAGCATAAGGAATACAACTCAACTGTCATTTGCAAACAGACTTACTCTTGAATGCAAACATTTATATCTCTACAATAACTACACAGCTATGGTGCATTCGAAGCACACATGTTTTGTAAACACTTACACCCATTTGCAGTACCCAAGCTGTACAAAATTAAGTAGAATTAATATGGTACTCACTCACCACTATATAAACTGTAAAACAAACTTGCACAGTCATTGAATGCTGTCATCAGTGATGCCATCAATACTGTCATTTGAGATGTCATGAGTGAGGTCATAAATTATGTCATAGAAGATGTCATGAGTGATGTCATATGTGAGGTCATGAGCAGTGCATGGTAGGGCAGCAAGTAACAGCTAGTGGTGCTAACTACATCTAGTGAATTTCTGTGTTATTTTTTGTTCAAAACGTTAATGTTCACACTGACAAATTCACCTAACTATAATGTTAATTTATCCTTTGTTTTTTTCAGTGAATATCTAAGTTTAAAGAATAAAAAATTGAAAGAGATCCTTTTTATTATATCTAACTATAATGTTATGTTAACCTTTGATTTTTTCAGTGAGTTTCAAGTTTTTTTTTTAACATAAATTAATACTTATTTACCCTACATAAATGCAAACCCTAGCAAGCACAGCCTCTCCTTTCACACCTCTTTCTCAGATGATAGGAGTGCGTTATTGGGTGGGAATGGCACTCCTTTCAGACCTCTCTCAGGTGATGGATGTGCATAGTAAGGTTTGAGTAAGGACTGCCCTCTCCTTTCAGAACTTGTTCTCAGATGCAAGGAAGTGTGTAGTAGGGTTTGTGAAGGGACTGGCCTCTCTTATGAGACCTCTCTCTGTAAAGATAGGTGTGAGTAGTAGGGTGTGGAGAGGGACTGTCCTCTCCTTTCAGAAATCTCTCCCAGATGATAGGTGTGCACAGTAGGATGTGTTGTGGGACTGGCCTCCCTGCTGAGACCTCTCTCTGTAAAGATAGGTTTGAGTAGTAGGGTGTGGAGAGGGACCAGGCTCTCTTTTCAGCCTCTCTCTCTCAGATGACAGGTGTGCATAGTTTGGTGTGTAGAGGGAATGATCTCTGCTTATACCTCTCTCTGTAATGATGAGTGTGTATAGTAGGGTGTGGAGAGAGAATGGCCTCTCTTCTGAGACCTTCCTATATTGATAGGTGTGCATAATAGGGTGTGGGGAGGTACTGGGCTCTCCTTTGAGACCTCTCTCTCAGATGATGGATGTGCTTAGTATGGATGTGGAGGGACTGGCTTCTCTGCTTAGACCTCTCTCTGAATGATAGATGTGCATAGTAGGGTGTGGGGAGGGACCGGGTTCTCCTTTGAAACCTCTCTCTTAGATAACGGTTGAGTATGGTAAGGTATGTAGAGTTGTTGTTCCGTCTGCTGATACCTCTCTCTGTAATGATAGGTGTGAGTAGTAGGGTGTGGAGAGGGACTGGCCATTCAGACCTCTCAGATGACGGATGTGCATAGAAGAGTTTGTAGAGGGACAAGACTCTCTACTGAGACCTCTATCTGTAAAGATAGGTGTATGTTGAATTGTGTGGGGAGAGACTGGGCTCTCCTTTCAGACCTTTCTCTCAGATGTGCTTATTATGGTTCTGTGCCGGAATGGCCTCTCTGCTAAGATCTCTCTCTGTAAAGATAGGTGTGCATAGTAGGGTGTGGGGATGGATTGAGATTTCCTTTCAGACCTCTATCTCAGATGATGTGTGCATGTAATAGTGTGTTTGCATGAACCTTAACTTTACTTACAATTCTTCTCAAACCAATGAGCATAAATAGTAGAGTCTGATAAACACCATCTCAAGTAAGACTTCCTCATGCAGTTATAAGTGTGCATAGTAGAATGTAATCAAACATCACCAACTCCTTCCTACTTTTCATGATCCCGAGAGATTCTCTCAAGATCCTAACATTTAAAAAAAATGTAACCTTCTAATCATCACAGTACCTATCTCTTAGAAACTTCCTCTCAAAAACAAGAGCCACAATATGGATTCCTACCAATAGAGTGTATTGAGAACTCGTTTACTCCCTTTTACTATCCTGCGAGAGTTCCCTGAGATCGTGAAAAATAAATTAAAATAATATACATTTATTATCTTCACAATAGTTATTTCTTTCTGATGGTCCCGTAAATAGCTTTTTACTTCATTTCCACAACACCTCCAATTTTGAAACAGTAAAAAGTAATGGTGACCATTTAATTTCTAATATTCAAACAGCCAGCTAATCAGAACACTCACTCTCTCAAGACTTGTGGGAGCATCTCACTCCCGCAAGAGCATTGAGGCTCACAGGAAAAACTGGCCTCTCAACCAATCACCGGGCTCAATTTTTCTTTTTGCACTCTTGTAGGATAACCATTGGACTCTCGCGACCCCATCTGCCAAAATAAACAATAACTTTTTTTACCCTTAATATCTCAGAATCTACTGAATGGATATACACCAAGATGTAGCTTTCGGCTGAATTTGGTGGTATTCCTGTCATCAGTTTTTGCTGTTACCTTTCTTACAGAAGTCTATGGAAAATGCATGGAGATTAAATGTTTTGGGACCTCCGTTTTGTCTTGTCCCCAGCTTGAAGTATAACCTCGAAACTTTCCAGGAAGGAGCTGGAGGAACGGATCAAACTGAGGTCAATAGGAGTTCCCACATAAGGTTCCCATGGTTTGATCTGTTCCTGTCACATGTACTAGGGCTGGACACACAAGTGGGGCAGTGCTTTTATCACCAAAAGTGGGGAAATGCTGGATGGTAGGAATTTTGTGGATTTCTACTGATTCCAGTCATTTCCATCACAGAAATGTGAGGAAAATGTATAATATCTGGCACAGTTTGAGATTTGCATAGCATTGTGGGTAAAATAAAACTAATGGGATCAATACAGTGCACATCACCCTTGACTTCCCTACTTATCTAGCTTAAAAAATGTGCAGCTTTGCTAGCTTTCCATAGGCGCCGCCTAAGTTAAGAACAAAAATCCACAGCTATCCTCTTTGCAAAAAATCGGTTCACTTTGAGTGGAAAAATGTGATGTATCTATGTTGCGTTTTGGGCTGTTTCCTGTCCAGGGCATCAGGCCTACCCACACAAGTCAAGTACCATTTTCATCACAGGACTTTGGCGAATGCTGAGTGAAAGGAAGTATGTGGTTAACACAGATTCCAGAACTTCCTATGAAAAAAATTGGAGGTAAATGTGTTTTTTAGTTAAAGTTTGAGGTTTGCAAGGGATTCTGAGAAAAAAAACCTGGTCTAGTTTTATAATTGGAAAGGTTTGCTAGGTTTCTCTAGGTGCCATCTGAGCTAGGGCCTAAAATCTATAGCTACCCAATTTGCAAAAAAAAACCTGCCATGTATCCATGTTGCATTTTGAGTTGTTTCCTGTCATGGGCACAAGACCTACCCACATAATTGAGGTAACATTTTTTTTAGAAGACTTAGAGGAATGCTGGGTGGAAGGACGTTTATGGCTCCCTGCAGATTCCATAACTTTCCACCACAGAATTCTGAGGAAAATGTGTTGTTTTAGTCAAAGCTGGAGTTTTGCATGGGATCCTGGTTACAACAATCTGGTGAGAGCCATTCAATTCACCCAATCCTGGCCTCCCCTAGGTTTCTAGTTTGAAAGATTTACAGGTTTGGTATGTTTACATAGAAGAGCTAGGGTCGAAAATCCACAGCTACACACTTTGGAAAAAATAAGTCAGTTCTGAGTAGAAAAATGTGATGCATCCATGTTGCGTTTTGGCCCATTTCCTGTCCCAGGCTCTTGGCCAACTCATACAAGTGTTGTACCATTTTTTTCAGAAAACCTGTGGGAGCATCGAATAGTAGGATATTTGTTATAACCAATTGGATTTTGCTGCACTTCTGCCTTCCAAATGTTATCCAGTGTATAAGAAAGAAGATATTTTGAAAAATACTCTCTATATCATATACAAGAACGGGTACCCACAAATTAAGTGATGTATAAATAATCACTGCTTCTAAACTGCATATCCTGTGCTTATTTAGGAAATCCAGAGTTTTCCTTGATAACCATTTTTTGCACTACATATTTCACCATATGAATTGGTCTATACTCGTCACACAATGAAGAACCACTGTACAGTGAAAGTCAGTTGTTGGCTCTCGGTACCTTCGCTTCTTGGAAAACCTACAAACCCTACATCACCGGACAACCAGAGCGGCCTAGCAGACGTAATGGTGAATTGCTTTTCTAAATCGGCTATTGTAACAAAAAGTTATTGATGAAAAAGTTGTCACAAATGGTCATTTTATCTTACTAATTTTCAATATATCTTTATTTCAACAGTTAGTTTCTTTGGGAAATCCCTGAGGGATCAATACATATGATCCCATTCTGAATTCAGAACTTTTTGTACTTTTCAGACTGGAAGTTGGTTGAGAGTATAAAAAAGAGGAAAAAATTGGAAAACTGCCCTTTCTCTTTAGAAAATGCCAAAACTGTGGTATAAAAGTAGACTTTATTTTATTCAGCTCTGTATGTTGCTGAAAGCGGAGAAGATGGTGACTTTAACACATTAGTTGGTGGCATTTATAGAAAAAACAGATGCTTTTTTCCAGAGCACTTTTTTCCTATTTTTCCCCAAAAACTCAGGGCCATATTTTTGGCCAAATCATGCAGTGCAACACAGTGCAGCATGTCACCTTGGTGCGCTGCACTGCATGACAGGGAAAAGGCGGGATGTGCTTTATTTAAGTCAATATGGTACATTCCTTTCCCTTGTGATGGCATCCTTTTGGCAGCCCAGCGTCAATGCCGCATGGTGCAAGGGAGCCTGTGTTGCTTGCAGGATTGTTTTTGTGCAGGGAAGCACCTTTTCCAGCATAAAAACATTATTGAGCTGCAAATTTCTCTTTCTAGGTGTGCTGCATGCAGCACACCTATAAAGTGGAAGAAACAAGGAGAAATATTTCTCCTTATGATGTCTCCCTTAGGAAGATATTAGATTTAGGAGCATCCCTAGGTTTACAAGTTCTCGTAAACCTGAGGATGCATCAAAATCCATGGAAGTTATGTGGGAACACACATGAACTTCTCATGCAACACCTTCCCAAGGCAGAATAACTCAACACAGTAATGTGCACTGCGTTGCGTTACTCCAGATTTTTACAGCCAGGCAAAGTCGCTTAAAAAATCTGTCTTAAGGTTTGCGAAGTGTAAGAGAAACGCAAACCGGGACATAAATACAGTCTTCAAAATGTAGCAATGTTTTGCCTATTTTCTCTGTTCCTTCAAGGAGAATACACAAATTCTGGGTACTTTTAGAATCCCCAGGGTATTGGAAATAAAGGATTAGTTGTGAATACCTTAGGTGGGAAAAAGGTTATGGAGCCCAAAGCCAAACTATCCCAAATAGCCAAAAAAGCCAAAAAAGGGTTTTGAAATTTCAAATGTTGAGCTTCAGAAAATGATTTACCCTGAATTAATTATTTAGAAATTACGCATATTAGTAGTTGTTGTCTGATAAGATCAAAGTTTTTGATGAACTATCAAGATTAGTAAACTGATGGAACAACATCAGAAATTTACATTTGTGTATAATGGACTGGAATCATTTGGTTATCCAGAAAGCAAATACACTGATAATAAACTAGTACACTGAAGCCCTAGAGGCTAATTTAAAAATCTGGACTTAGAGGACAGCAATAAACCAGTGGTGGTACTGTTCTGCCAAACTAGCAGTCCACCTGCTTTCCTAAAGCCAAGCCTCCGCTGGCTTCACCATTGGAAACCTCTGTCCTGAGGGCCCATACACCACAGGTCATTTTGACAGTCATACCGCCGTATTTAGGGTATGATGACCACCATATGGCCCAAATGAGCAGGGAAGTTATTCCTCCCCCACAAAAAAAAACTTAACAGAGCTTGTACATCAAGCATGGTGCCCAAATGGCCAAGCGTTACAGCCTTCTGTGGAGTCCCTGCAGAGGCAGATCTACTAAAGGCAGAGAGAACTGCATCATCTTAGTTGGGCATTCGTTCATTTTCCATTCCCTTGTTGCAGTCTAGAGCATGACCAGCAAAAAGCATATAACGCGGGTTGGGGGGGTCTTTGTACGTTTGGTTGGCCTCTGTCACAAGGATACATTGGACTCCTGACAGACTTGAACATGAGCTTGTTGATCAATAAATATTGGCATATTGTGCATATTATATTCTTAGTAGTATTACTCTAAAACAACAGTTTGAATACCTGTTTTTATTCATCAGGTTTTTTTTTTTAAATAATATTTTATTGGAACAAAAAGCAGAGTCATTCATTCAGCAACATTGCAATAGACTGTATAATCAACGACAATGGGCATTACACAAGTAAACAAAGCATATCAGCGGTTACCACGGTGGAAGGGTCCAGCTTTATCCATGGCCATGTCAGTAGTAGGGGAACTGCAAAGCTCTCCTCTATAAATATTCCAGTGGCCCCATTTCTTGTCCCATTTCTTGGGACAGCCTCGAAGTTTATACACAGTTTTCTCAGTAAGCATACATCTATCCATTTCAGCCACCCATCCCACCAGTAAGGGCCGCCGAGAGGTGCCCCAATGCATCGCAATTGTATGTTTAACAAGAAGGTACCCCAGGGCCGCCCACTGGAGCTCAACCTCTGTTAAATCTGTGGCGTCCCATATATTAAGGATCCCGCCCTTGGGTGACAGAGGGATAGGTTTCCCTAGGGCATCAGTCATTTTTTGGGCCGGCCTCTCCCACAGTTGCTGGATTATGGGACATGTCCAGAGGACGTGATAAAAGGTGCCAGTTAGGCCGCAGCCCCGGAGACATAGATCATCTGGACGCCTTCCTATCCGTGCCAGGAGAGGGGCAGACATGTACGTTCTATGAAGGACTTTCAGTTGGATCAAGTGAAAGCGATGATTGATTGCTGTTTCTCTGGGGGAGATCAGGGCTGCCAGCCACTCTTCATCTGTCATATTACCCACATCCCTTTGCCACCTGTCGCGTAGGGCCTGGAAGGAATCGGGCATGTTATTACATAGCTTACGATAAGTGTATGATATCGCCTTCGTTGGGAGGGGTTCAGAAAGCAGGCTATCTTCTAAGGGTGAGGCCTCTGGGAGAGAGGGGAGGTCAGATACATTGGTGAGGATAGCGTGTTTGATCTGAAGATAATGAAAGGCCTCACCTTGAGTAAGGGGCATGTCTCTGTTGTAGGTCTGCGAAAGTCAGTAATTTCCCTCTGTGAATCATGTCCCCTAGTGTGTATATGCTGATGGGAGCCAAGTGTCTGTGAGGCCCATAGTGGCATGGCCTTGGTGAATTTATCGGACCATCCCATACGTTTATTGGTGCGGTGCCATATAGCTATTGTCTGTGTCATGGGTCCCATATATCGCCTACGTGAAGGTTTACTATAGAGAGCCCCTACGTATCCCTCACAGCCTGTTTGGTAGCACTCCAGATGGAAAGTTGGGTTCGAGGGTGATCCGTGGATCCAATGATTCATGGCCACTAACTGAGATTCCCAATAATAAAGGCGTAAGTTCGGCAGAACGATGCCCCCATCGTACCATCCCATGGTAAGCTTATGGAGGGCTATGAGGGGCGCTTACCATCCCACAGCAGAAGACGCAAATCTCCCTCTAGTGTATTGAAATATGAATCGGCGATAGGAAAGGGACATTTTTGAAGAGAAACCTTGGAAGTGCCAACATTTTAAAGAGGGCTGCTCTACCAGGGAGGGACAAAGGTAGCGACCGCCAGTGGGATACATCATTGTGTAGCCGTTGAAGTGGGCCTTTCAAATTATGCTCATAGAAAATTTTGGGGTCTGGGGTAACAAAGATGCCTAGGTATCTGAAGCCTTCTAAGGCCAAAGCAATGGAGTATCCCCGGGGAAGAGACGGTGGGTGACCATGCAATATGTATAACATCGATTTCGACCAATTGATGGAATACCCGGAATATTTCCAGAAGTTGATTATGACATGCAATAAAGTATTAATTGAGGATTTAAGGGAGGCGACATAAACAAGGATATCGTGAGCTTATAGGGAAATTTTGTCAATCGTCTCGTCATTCCATTTCAGGCCTCTGATAGAGGCATCTGTTCGGATCCAATGGGCTAAGGGCTCTAGGGTAAGCGCAAATAGCAGTGGGGACAGGGGGCACCCTGCCTGGTTCCTCTATGCAGAGCAAATTGTCGGGATGTGTTATTGTTGACCCTTACCTGGCCCAACAGGTTTGTATATAGTATGCTGACCCATTGGATAAAGTTTGGTCCAAAGCCGAACCGTGCTAGCACCTCGAAGAGGTAAGACCACTCTATTGAGTCGAACGCCATTGTGGTGTCGAGAGACAATATAGCTGCATCTTCCTGCAAACAAGACTGGCGAGCTAGGACATTATTTACCCTTCTGAGATTCAGGGCCGTGTTCTGACCTGGAAGAAATCCTGACTGGTCGTCATGAATCAGGGAGGGGAGAACGGTGAGGAGTCTGGTGGCCAAGAGTTTCGCTAGGATCTTGACTTCGGCACTGATCAGAGAGATCGGCCTATAAGAACTGCAGTCTGAGGATGGCTTATTCAGCTTATGGTTCACAACTATGGAGGCCAGTTGCTGGTTGAGTGGCAGGATGCTCCTATCTCGACTCTCCACAAACATGTTTTTCAGATGGGGGTTCACTCCGAGGGCCACTCCCTTCAGGAATTCAATGGGGACTCCATTAGGTCCCTTGGCTTTGCCCAATTTTATGGCAAAGATAGCCGCGTTTATTTCATCAGTTGAGAGATCGGCCTCCAACATGTCTCTGTCAGACTCTGAAAGAGTGGGCAAACGCATTTCTTCCAAAAGTTGCCGAGATTCGTCCGAAGAATAATGGGCCCTAGCGGTGTATACCTGTTCTAAATGGTCCGCGAAGGCCTCTGCTACATCTTGTGGATCTGTTATGTGTGCCTTCAGAGCGTATAAGCCGAGGGACCCACCGGGTTCCTTGTTCACGGCGCTCTAACCATGCTAACATCTTGCCGGCTCTGTCTCCCAATTCATAGACTCGGTGGCGAGACTGAAGAAGTGCAGCTTGTGCCTGTTCGTGGGTCAAGGCTTTGTATTCCAGCTGTTTAGTATGGAGGCGATATGCTGAATCTTCGGATGGGGTGTCGTTATGAACCGACTCGAGCCGAAGCAGATCTGCTTCAACCTGGAGAAGGTGCTCATCACGTTTGTGTAAGTATCCGGATTTTAGAGCCAATGCTCTCCCTTTGATAACTGCCTTGTAGGCCTCTCAGATAGTTACAGCTGAGCGTACTGATCCCACGTTTTCAGCGAAATAGTAGTCTGTATACTCTATCAGGAATTTTCAAGAGCCACAGGTTAATAATTTTGGGACCTCGAGTGACCTGCTGATAGTATGTAAACTCAATACTAAGAGGGGAGTGGCCCAAAATGCCCCGGGGGGGCCCCTTGGGAAGTCTGCCGTATGACAGAAGAAGTAATCAATAAGGGACATACTGTTGTGTGCATTGGAATAATGTGTAAAATAGGAGGTGTCAAGATGAGACGATCTCCACAAGTCTTCTAAACCCAGTGCCTGTGAGAAGTGCAGGAGCTCAGATTCTCGCCTATGAGAACTGTGCTGGGGACGCCTATCAATCGCATCATTCATCGTCATATGAAAGTCTCCCCCTATGACCAGAGTGCCTGGGGGGAGGTCCAGGAGTATCTTAGGCCCGTAAGGCTTCTCCGCCCAAGGCTGGGGGTAGGTAGGCTGACATGCATGCATCGGCCGACCCTCCCACATGGCTTCTAGGACCGCAAAATGTCCCAGACGGTCTGCCCACGTTTTTGTACAAGTAAGTGCCAGGCTTTTCTTAATCAGAATACCTGTGCCCCGGGAACCGGAGGTGAACCCAGCGTGTATTAACAATTTATGAACCCCCGCTGGAGTGCCTTACAACTATTACCCATTAGATGTATCTCTTGCAACAGGAGCAGGTCGGGGTTGTGGCGCTTGAGATAGTGTAATACCACTCCCCTTTTTATTTTGTTGCAGAGACCGTTAATGTTCCACGTCATGATTTTTAATGTTCTGGCCATAAGTTGTGTCATCCTGATGTGTGGAGTGAACATAATGTACGTTATTTCCCGGGAGGTGCCCCATCTTTCCCCAAGGTCACCCCGCCATTGAAAGCTCCTTTGGGAGGAGTCTATAAAGAGGACGAGGAGCTTTCGATCTCACATCTGCATGGCCCGGTGGAGCCGGACCTATTCGACATTGCAGCCCAAAGAAAGAAGTGACTCCGCAACCAACAAAAAAGAACAAAACAGCAAACCCAAACAGTCCCTCCCACCCCCTCCCCCCTGTTTCACCCTCCCTGGCCCCCTGCCCGCGGACATTAAACCATCCACACACCAACTCGGCAGAGTGCCTGTCGGCCTCCCAACCATTTGCGGGGTACCTGATGAGCCACTCATGCCGCTCGCCTCAAAACCTTAAGATTATGTAAGTATAAAACATCACAACATAGCAGTATAATGTGTCCAGCAACAACAAAGGATACATCATCAGGTGAAAAGACAAGTCCCTGAACAATGGAACGAGGCCCAAAGCCCGACTCGGCTCACGGGGCAACCAGTATCTATTGGGTCAGTACCCGCAGTCACAGTCGCAATCCCTCAGCAAGCCTCGTCGTTGTAGAGGGTGAAGTCCTACGAGTTGTCCTGGCTACCCTCAGTAGGTTGTTCCGCTTGTTCTGGCCCTTGGTTTCAGTGAGTGTCTGTTCCTGACTGTCTGCGATTGTTGGATGTTTTCCCCACCTGGCGCCAGTCCTCCAGCCAGTCCGATGCCTCTTCCGGGGACAGGAAAAACCAGGCCTTGCCTTCTGATTCTACACAGAGTTTCGCAGGAAAGAGCATGGAGTATTTTATATTTCTGTCTCACAGCTTTTTCTTGACTTCCAGAAAGCTTCAACGACGTGCTTGTACCTTCATCAGGAAATCCAGGAAAAACGTGATACAGGCATCTTCAAGTTTCGTCGGTGGTCCTATTAGAGCCGTCTGGAGGTTGACGTCCCTGTCCCGGAAGTTGAATACACGTGCAATAATCGGTCTCGGTGGGGCCCCTGGTTTCGGTCTCCCTCCCAGGACTCTATGCGCCCGCTCGATGGAGAAGTTAGCTGGAGAGACGTTTGGGTTGAAGATGTTTCAGAACCAGGTCTTCCACGAAAAGGTCTACTGTGGGCCCCTCCATGCGTTCCAGAATCCCCAGGATTCGGATGTTGTTCTGTCTCGCCCTCCCTTCATAATCGTCCAGGAGTTCGCCCATTAGATGTTGTTGTTTTTGGAGTTGGGATACCTGCTGTTGAAGAGTGGAGGTATCATCTATAAGGGTTGCTTAATCTCTCCATCGCGAACCTTGGAATCCATTTTACGCAGGTCTGCTCGCAGCAGAGTGACTTCGATATTGACAGAGTCTATGCGCGTTTCCAAGGAGGCCCGCACTCCAGCTATTGCCTCCATAACATCTTCTAAGGTCAAGGACTTCGGTGTAGATGACTGGGGAGTCATATTTGGGGTCTCATCGACAGATGCCTCCTTATTCCCATTTTTTGACGCCCAGGAGAGCTTGTTGATTTGTTTTTGTGGTGACGGTTTATTCCCTCTATTGGATGCCATTTGGAGGGACCCCCTACGACCCCGGCGGAGTCCGATCTGCAGCCGTCAATATCTATGTTTAGCAGGAAGCAAATTGGCCTACAGGCCCATAGGAGCTAGGGGGGGGGGGGACCACGACGACCCCCAAGCTCTCCGAGCCAAGGTCGTGGGTTGGAACAGGGCTCGTCCGGAATGTCCAGCTCAGGCCGGGGGCAACAATGTGGATCTTTGGCCACAGAGAGAGCCGGCAGTACCTGGACGTCACAGGAGTAGGTAACTGCGTGCCACCATGGTGAATTCGCAGGCAGACGTCCACCCCCAGAGTGGTCCACGGAGCAGAGCACAGCGGGACTGGAAGTAGATAGCGGGTCCAGGAAAAACTGTGGACGGTGAGGTGCGTTGAAGCGCCGGAGGTGGGTCCTCCCCAAACGATGTTACTTCTGTATAGGGCCCTGTTGTCCCCCTACTTATCGCTGTTCACTCACCCTTGGTGCTCGGTGTCAGGCGGTGCATCTGGTAGTGCCATAAAATAGAGCCCTCGAAGTCTCGGCTTGACCCTTAGGCAGCACGGCTGATAGTGCAGGTGGAGGTCGGGGCATAGGGCCTCACCATCCCCAAGTCGCGGGCGCCAGCAACGTAGGTCGGTTTCGCCTGCCTTCACTCGCACGCACGAGGAAGTGCGCCCCCTGGATTGTAGGAGCGGGGGTGGGGTCCTCCGGTGGCCCAGAAAGTGCGGAGGACTGCTGCCCGAGCAGTGCAGGAGAGTCCGGAGGTGTCTGGGGCGGTGCACGTTAGGGCTCAAAAGCCGGGGGACTTGCGCCAGAGTGTCCCGGGCTGCCGGATCCAGCTGAGGCGTTGCCGCACCGCTGCACGACCCGTGCCCCTCAGCGGCGCCAGGCCGCAGGATGCAGTGGTGGTGCTCCGGGTGGCACACAGGACTGGCTGGTGTGCTCGTGTGTCTGTCGGCTCCCCCAGGGGGTCCGCGCCGGTGCCGCTATTGCTGGGATGCAGAGCGCTCTGTAGTCCCGTTTGCCATTTTGCCTCGGTGGAGCCCGCCGCCTTATCGAGCTCGTCTCTCCCTCCAGTGTCTCTCCACCTGGTCAAAGATGGTTTGAGGTTGTTCCTGGGACACCTGTAAAGGGGGATCTCCCGGTGCCAGGGAGATCCCACGCTGGAAAAACGGATCTTTGGACGGATTTACGGGCGAGGGCCGGGGAGTCACTTCAACAAGCGACCATTCCCTTCGGCGCTGGCCATGCCCCCCTTTATTTATCTGTTTCAAACTCAGAAAACTGTCCTATATGCGCTTAATCTAGTTGACCTGCAGCTTCACTCTGGAGTTCTCACCTCTGTGAGAAGGGCTACTTGGTCTTTTGTCTTTCCCAGGGTATCCTCAAAGTGAGTTCAAATATCAGTCTTTTTCTCTTGCATTGCTGCTATCTCAGATGGACTTTCATTCCTTTACCCTATTGTGGTCTAGAGTAAGACCAGCAACAAGCATATCAACACAAGCGAGGCACGCCAATGGCATACCAAAAGCAAGCCCACCTGCACCCATCCTCGCCTCGACTCAAGCAAGGGCCAGCAATGCTGGACAAATGTATGAGGTTAGTATAGATGTTCTTTTAGGACACTGTTTTGCCCCACCAAGCCACCACGCTGTAGCCCACCATACTATGTGAGGTAAGTTTTAAATTACTATAGCTTCCTCAAGCCAGATAGCTTAAAGTTACCACTACCTTTTTTGAGTGAAGGATAACTCTGATCCTAAGACAGATTACACTGAATCATTTCCATCCTCCCTGGTGAAGGACCACATCAACCCAAAGTCGGAACCTCCATGCCGCCATCAACAACCACAAGTTCTGCTCCCTCGGCAAGCATTGTTTAGAAGTTAATAAACGAATAAAAAATATCACTTAATAAGAACACTGAATTTATGATCCTTACAGTTCAAATCTGGGCACGGATCTCTTTCAAATGTATTTCGGTCTATAGACCATCAGAGCCAGCAGTTGATAAATTTTTCAAACACATTACCTGCTCGTTTAGTGACTATTGTGCCCATTCTAAATCTATCCTGCATAATATTAGAAATGTCTCCCTGTGGTAGATTCGGATAGACAAGAGGTCTTTATTTAGAATATCTAAAACTGTTTAGATGAACTTTCCAAAAGTACTTGCTAGATGTATTTCTTGGTATTGTTCCGGATGACAGAGGATGGCAAAATGTTGCCCTCCCCAGGTATGACCCCTTCTCTGTGCCTTGTCAGCAAGCTCCATGGTTGGGGTCATACGGAAGGATGCCAGGTTATTGAAATGATACCTCTTCTGGGGTAGTTCTTCCGTCTCTGGGCCCGAGTCCTTGGTTGGAACCCTGCGTTTTGGAGACCACTAACACCAGCCCGACACCCTCCTCAATTGTATGTGGTCCCCAAACACAGGGCGCTAATCCTAGCTGTGGGTCTAAGCAGGGAAGCAGTGCTCCCTGTCTACTCCCTGAGGGGGAGCAGGTCCCTAACCTTGTACCTCACGGAGAGCCACCACTGGCTGATCCTATCATAAAGATTGTCAGTTGGAACGTTGCGGGGATTACAAGGAAGCTGGCTGTTCCAGAATGGAACACCCTTGTGGAGGGTTACTCCATTTGTATCTTTCAAGAAACCTGGAGTAGGGAGCCTTGCCACCAGGTAGGATATTCATCCTTTTTCCTGCCAGCAGTACCATCCCCTTCTGGGAAGGGCCGCCCCTCAGGATGTCTTCTCATATGGGTCGCCATCTCACTTGGCTGTCAGGTCATCCAGCGAGTGACTGAATCACTCGATCTTTTGAGTATATCTCTCAAAGGACCCAAGAGAGGGCTGACCCTAGATATTTTTAATATCTATGTTAGGGGCATAAAGGGAGGTCTACACTCACCTATAGTTTCAGAGCTAGAAACCCTGCTAAGGAGGGGCTCCAACAGTTCACATGTTTTAGTCGCAGGTGACTTTAACTGCACGTTGAGCCTCTTGGATTGGAGGACTCTTTGGGGACTGTTGAAGATGATAATAGGAGAGGTATACCAGCTTTGACTTTACCTCTCATTAGAAGGTGGTCTCAAGTGGTGGTCCAAATTTACTCTTTAAACCTGGAATTCGACCTTAGGGCAGTGAATGGTAGGACGACTCTGGATCCGTCTGGAGCTCATACCTATAACTGTGGAATTCTAAGTTTACGAACTGAACATCATCTGCGCCAGCTTGTCACCCACGTATAACCTGCACGGCAGCCATTTTGGGTACCATGGTCTCCCTGTTCACGATCGATCGCCAGCGCGCTCTCCTGACCCTGCGAGCGTCCTCCGCGCACCCTGGCTGCCCCCTCCCTCACATGCACAAGTCCGCATGACCCTGTCCTTGGGATTCGCACCCGCGCCTGACCAACACCTCCTCTCCTTTCATGAATACCCCTCTGTTGATAAGCTCCGCGCTTGTTTGTCCACTCACACCATTCCCCTCATGAATACTTCTCCTTTGATGACCCTTTCCTCTGAATCCGACCGGTCGCACGAGGTCCCAGGCCTTCACCTAGTCGGAAGACGCAGTTTATTGCCCTCTATTGTATGAAGTCACTCCTCTTCAGAGGACCCACTATTGATCAGGGCCTCCCCACCCCCTGGGATATGATCAGGCGCACACATCCTAAGAATCGGCAGAACACTCAGCTGCGTGATAACCCCCTCCTCTTATCAGCAGGTTGAGGACCTCTATTGTGGATACATGTGGGGGTGGGATTGACACGAGGATTACGGGGATGTCTTTTTTCCTTGCTTCACAATGTCTTGATTGTAATAAAGAAAGGTCACATGCCATAAACCAGTGTATAAGAGGCCAGGCCTCAGAGAGGCTGTTAGAGCACCTCGAGACGATACCTTGTTGTCTGATCTGATGTGTTCTGCTCCGTCGGAATAAAAACCTCTGTTTCCTGCCTTCCAGTCTCCAGCGCCTGTCTCTTTGTTTGGTAACCAGAATGGTATAGAGGCGGGTAACGCCAGGCAATCTTGAAACAGGCCGACAGCCCTACCCTTTTTCTACAATTGGCGTCCCAAAGCGTGGGGCCCATCAGCGACACGTGGATCCAGTGGGAGAGGTCCCGACGACAGAGTGAACGACTGTAACGATCGGGAGAGCTCCTGTCCGATAGACCCTCGTCTGACAGCCGATCATCCGAACTTCACTAGTTCTGAACAGACCTCTCTCGAGTGATCTACGGTCCTGACTGGGAACCATCAGGAGTGCCGCGAACATCACGAAGATTAGAGGACGATCGGGCGCTGGATTCGGAAGACAGGAAACTGTCCATGCGGTCCGGGTAAGGTCGTGTAAACGCGACAAAATTACAAAATGATTGTTTGATTTGGATAATACTAGTATTACGCTTTGTTGAGTCTTCTGGAGATTCACCGTCTGCAAACGGAGAAACAACAGGCTCTCTCTTTGCAAGCAGTGAAGGATAGGTAACGCAGACTTTTGTCCCCGTTGTAATCCGTCGTGCCTATCTTCCTCCCCCACTGTTTTCCCGAACTCTCGTTCGTGGATTGTTGTCTGGAGATTCTCTGTCTGCAAACAGGGAAGAACAAGGTCTCTCTTTGCAGGTAGAGAAAGAGTGGGTAACGCAAACCTTTAACACGTCGTACCCACTTATTCTCCCCACTGATTGTTTGATTGACCGTACATTAAGTGTTCGGTATAGGTTCTTTTGAGGTATTCACGGCCTGCAAACAACGGAGAATAGAAATATTCTGTCTAGTCTTTGCCCGCCGTGATAAGATAGGTAGTGCAGACCTTTGTACCCGTTGTAACCCGTCATGCCTATCTTCTCCCCACTGATTGGTAGCCTGTTCAGCCCGGACCGCTTATTAGAGATGAACCATCCAGCCTCCCTGGAGGGCACCCCTAATAAGGACATGTTCACTAAGCATGGACTAGTCGCTATAGCTTATACTAAGTTATGGCATAAATACACAAAGAAGAACCCTGAAAGTCAGTGGCCACTGATAGGTTCCTTTGACGATCATAAAATAAAAACATTAGAAATAGCGCTCCAGAAAAGTAAGACTACGCCCACTATGCTCGATAGTATCGGCATGTGGCGCAAAGAAACGGAACAACGAAGAAAAAGAGAAGAAGCAAAAATAGGGAAAGAATTACGGAAGGCAGCCCACCTAGCCGCTAAGCAACTAGAAGAAGAAATAAAAGAAAGAAAGGAAGCTACACAAACCCAAGAATCAGGGTCGACAGGTCAATGTCCCGTTAGGACCCCCTCTGCGCTCTACCCTGAATTGCCCTCCAAACAACGGGCGAACGATGAGTTACTGCTAGGTCCCCCAATCATCTACATGCCCCCTCCATATGCCCCCTGCCAACAACACCTGCAAGCCTTGAGTGTGAGCGAGAGCGACCTTAGTGCTAGTGCACCAGCCCTTACGGCCTCCGCACCAACCACATTAACAGCACCGCCAGATGACCCCGAGGCTAGCAAGCAACCACCAGCCAGACCAAATAGGTTGAGCAAAGATGAGCGGGATGGGATTGACAAAATAGCAAAGACATTAGTAGAACGAAGGGAGAGCGAAGAATACACAATGAACATCTATAATTCGCATGCCGACAGCCACAGACGGCATTTCATTTTACGATTCAGCTACCACACCCTGAACGCATATGAAGATAGGTATCAGAGTAAGGGCCCCGCTAAACTGACAACGCTGTATAGGAAGATTGATGTTGGAGATGGGACTGAACGTGAGGCGACGGAGCTCTTCATGCAGATGCTTGAGGTCTTCCACCACCTCACGGAACAAAAACCAGAAGCCAAGGTTACAGTCCCTGAAACAACCTCAGTAGAAGTAGCCAACACTATGATGCCCATCAGAGAAGCGGCCCCTTACTGGATCCCGCCACGTGGTCTGGGAACAAACGATGATATTAATCACGCAGATGCAAAGGGGAGGGTTGTGTACAATTGGGTTTACCAACCATGGGACCGACAGGATATCCTAACTTTTAGACAAACTCTGCCCGATTTAAGAAAGAACCCGACAGCATTCTATACCGAATTGGGCACAGCCTTGGGTTCGACGATAATGACTTTAGCGGACATTGACTTGTTTTTCGGGTTATGCCTGCCAGCTGACGTGTGGAAGCAAATCCGGAAGGCTGACCAGACGGATCTGTTTGGACATACCTGGAACCAACTCAGTGAACTAGATAGACAGCGAGAGCCTGGAAGGAAACCAGTAAAGGATATATTAGAACTCCCAGACAAATTAGTTCAGAAGTTAAAGACACTTATCCCAGAGAAAAAGGTAGATTGGTCGATAGTCACGGCCTGTCGTCAGAAACCCCAGGAAGATGTATCGGAATACTTCTCTCGATTCGAGACAGTGTTCTCCGACTACAGTGGCCAAGACATGACCACCGCAACCGGACAACACCTATTTGTGCAAAATTATATAAAGGGTCTATCACAAGAGGTCTCCCAAAAACTGCAGACGAGTGAGAGTAGTTGGGGGGCCTCCAAACCCGCAGCTATCCTTCAGATGGCTCAGTATTACGAGCACCAGAAGAATGAGAGTGATAGGGCATCCGAGAAAAAGAAGAAAGATTTGAAAGAAAGGGTGATGATAGCTCAGATACAAGGTATAACGGTCTGACGGGAACCCCACAGGGGGAACTACCAATCGACCACCCCTAGAAATCTACCTCCCAAAGACCACACCCCAACACCCCACACTGGACGTAGAGACATTAGCGAGGACCAATGTGCCTTCTGCAAAGGATTCGGCCATTGGAAATCCCAGTGTCCAGTTCTGTTAGAAATGAGCAGAAATAGGGACCCCAGGGACGTAGCGGGTGGACCGAGAAATAGGGGACAAGGACGAGGGTACTCGAACGACACCAACAATGACCGACCAGGGAGATCGAACACATTTGACCGTCCCCGACAGAACCAGTATCAACTATCCGACGGTGAGAATGCCCCTGATTTTGCATAGGACTGCCAGGGGCAAGGGAGGGATCCAGTCGATCTCTGTGTTGACCAGCAAGGTCCTTACGTCACTGCTAAGGTCCTGGGTACAGAGTCTCCATTTTTGGTAGACACTGGGGCGACACGTAGTGTGTTATCGAAACGACTGATTCCAAGGGCACCCTTGTCTGGCTCACACATTACATCGATAGGTTTCGATGGGACGCCCTCCACTAACCCTCTGTCCGTGCCTATCACCTTTGACCTAGAAAGCAACACCACTGACACAACATTTCTGCTCTCCTCCAACTCCCCTGACGCCATTATGGGCATTGACTTACTGAAGCATTTTCGAGCAACCATTAGGTGTTCCCCAGATGGAATCCGAGTCATCCTGTACGACAACCCAGGCTTGCCCAAATCCTGCCCTGCACGACACATGTGCTCCATAACTGACGCTGACCTGTCCTTGCTTGACACCCTGCCTCCGTACCTATGGGCCAAAAATGACTCTGATGTGGGACGAATGATGATTGACCCCATTCATATAACTGTAAGACAGGATGCTATGCTCCCGAAACTCCCACAGTATCGGATATCGCCCGAGGGCGAGAAGGCACTGGTAGCGATCATTCAGTCTCTGGTAGATGCAGGTGTGGTTGAAGAGGTGGTTAGCAATGTCTGCAACAGCCCTATCCTACCCATTGTTAAGAAGCAAGGCGAGGGAGATGAGAAAGCGTACCGCTTCATCATCGACCTGCGAGAGATTAACAAAGTGGTTGTACCCCAATACCCCGTAGTCTCAGATATCACCACCATTCTGACCCTCATCCCGTCCACTGCCACCACCTTCACTGTTATCGACCTCAAGAATGCGTTTTTCTCTATCCCCATCCATCCAGACAGCCGTTATCTCTTCGGCTTCACCCTAAAATCCCGCTCGTACCGATTTTGTAGAGCTCCCCAGGGGTACACTGAAAGTCCCAGTATTTACAGCCAGGCCCTCAAAAGACAGCTGGACGCCGTCCAGCTACCGGATGGAGTGGTGTTGATCCAATATGTCGATGATATCCTTTTGGCGGCCGACACCACCCCACTTGCAATCACAGCCACTGTCCAACTCCTACACTTTCTCGCAGAAAATGGCCATAAAGTCTCTAAAAAGAAATTGCAGTTCTGCCAGCCACAAGTGACATACCTAGGCCATCTCCTGTCCAAAGAAGGGAGGAAACTTACGCCCGATCGAATCCAAACCATCCTAGACACCCCCATCCCAAAAACACAAAAGCAAGTCCGCTCTTTGGTTGGCCTTACCTCTTTTTGCAGACAATGGTTACCAAATTTCAGCCTCATTGTAAAACCCCTACTTGCCTTGTTGACCAAAGATCCCCCCTTCCCGCTCCCTTGGACCCCTGAGTGTCAAGCATCCTTTAAGGAATTACGGGATGCCCTCTGTTCCGCACCCGTCCTGGGAACCCCGGATTACTCCAAACCCTTCTCCCTCTTCACCCACGAAAGGGAGGGGTGTGCATTGTCTGTCCTAACTCAATCTATTGGTCCTAAGCAGCGCCCTTGTGCCTACTTCTCTGCCACTCTTGATCCTGTAGCCAGAGCTTTGCCCGCCTGCCTTCGAGCAGTAGCTGCCGCTGCTGTCTCTATCCGTCAGAGCGAGGGAATCGTACTTTCAAACTCCCTCACTGTGTTAGTACCCCATGCAGTCGACACCCTTTTGAACCAAACCAAGACTCAACACCTGACTAGCGCACGACTGACAGGGTACGCATTGACACTACTTGCACCCCACATCACACTAAAAAGATGCACGACTTTGAATCCTGCCACATTGTTGCCCCTGCCTGAAAATGACCCCGACGTGCCTCCCATACACGACTGTGTGACCCTCACGGACGAACAAACTAGGAGTAGAGTTGACCTCCGAGACACTGCTTTTACAGACCCTGATGGAGAGCTGTGGGTAGACGGCTCATGCATCAAACTCCCAGATGGCACCAATTCAGCTGCCTATGCAGTAACGACAGCCCGAACAGTAGTTGAGACAGCCCGCATCACACAACGATCTGCCCAGGCAGCAGAGCTGATAGCCCTCACACGAGCATGCATCATAGCCACAGGAACCACCGCGAACGTATATACAGACAGCCAGTATGCCTTCGGGGTGGTTCACCATTTTGGGCTCCTGTGGAGGGAAAGGGGATTCCTGACGTCCCACGGCACCCCCATCCTTCACGGAGATCTGGTTTCAGCCCTGATTGAGGCATTTCTCCTCCCCAAACGACTAGCAGTGATCAAATGCCAGGCACACAAGAAGGTGACAGACTTAGTCGGACAAGGGAACGCACTGGCCGACATCACTGCACGAACCACAGCTGAGAATAGGACGGTGACACGCATATATGTGACCAGGTCACAAGCAGAGAAATTGACTGATGCTAGGGAAATGATTAGAGACATCCAGTCGGCCAGCACCCCTCACGAACTGAACGAGTGGGCACGGATGGGTTTTAAGGACGATGAGGGCTGCTGGCGGACAAAAGACGCAAACAGATGGCTGCTGCCTGACTCATACCTGATCCCGATACTGACTATGGCACATTCCCCTGCACACATAGGATCTGCACCCATGATCGAACTCATTTCCAAGGTCTGGTACAACAACAAAATCCCCGACTCGGCCAAACGCCTGGTCCAGCAGTGCCTTATCTGTCTGCAACACAACCCCGGGAAAGGAACTGTGGTACCCCGGGGAGGGTTTGGGACCCCCAATCACCCCTTTGAGGTCCTCCAGATGGATTACATCCAGCTGGAGAGATGTCAAGGCTTGAAGTATGTACTAGTCATTGTATGTGCCTTCAGCAAATGGGTAGAGGCCTATCCAACCCGTGACAACACTGCCATGACTACTGCCAAAGTACTACTGAAAGAATTTTTTCCTCGCTATGGCCTTTGTTGAATTTTATGGAGCGACAATGGCCCCCAGTTCATAGCTGAGGTTATCCAACTAATCTTAAAAGGGTTGGGGGTGAAGCAAAGGTTTCATGCGGTCTTCCACCCCCAATCCGCCGGTCTGGTGGAGCGACATAATGCCACGTTGAAGCTGAAATTGTCAAAAATAGTGGCCACCACCGGACTTAAGTGGCCAGATGCCCTCCCACTGGCCCTGCTATCGATGCGCTCCACTCCCACCAAACACCATTTGACTCCCTACGAGGTTGTATTCGGGCGACCGATGAATGAACCTCTGGACTGCCCCCAAACCAACTTCCATTCATGACGTCCCGGACGTCCTACTGTCTGATTATTTGTGAAAGTTGACTAAAACGTTGTCTGTAATTCATCAACAGGTGCAGCAGGCCATCCCCGATGCTTCCAGGGGCACAGGCCACGACATCCAACCGGGGGACTTTGTGCTAGTCCGAAACTTTCAACGGGCCAAGAGTCTGGAACCCCGGTGGACGGGCCCCTGGCAAGTGCTGATCACCACCCGGACGGCGCTTCGAGTGGAGGGGAAGCGGCACTGGCTGCACGCACACCACTGCAGGAAGGTCTCCTTGACCCTGGCCACGACAGATAACGTCAACACCCAAGAAGAGCTCCTGAACAAAGACCGGCCAGCACTGGACTGCTATCCTGATACTGAGGCACTTGAACTTGCAAAATTCTCTGATCCCACTGTGCCATCCAGAGAAGGGTATTTCCTGCGTCGAAAGGAGGGAGCTTCGGCTAAGTAGGCCACGGACTAAGTTAAATCTCAGAACGGTGACCTAAACACAACCAAGGGTTACCGGGAGAGAAGCTAAACGAAGTCTGTGGTTCTGCCCACTACCGAGCACCTTGAAGATGATGGAAGCGCCAGAGAAGAAGATGATGGAAGCGCCAGATAAGAAGAAGATGGAAGCAACAGGAAATACCCGCTACAGGAACCCAAAGACTGACAATCTGCACAAATCAAAGACAATCGCCTTCTTCGTTGTCTTCCTCTTTTGCCTCCTCCTCATGACCTCCTTCTGGATTCTGGAGGAAAGCACACCCGCTCATCAGGCATTGCTGCCCACTGCACAACCGACCCCCATGAAAGAGCATCACCTGATCTCCCTGTCGCCTCAGCTCCGAGAAAGGCGTAGGGAATTCTGGAACAATTCCTTCGTGCAACTGTTGCACCAACACAACCTTGCTGCAAATGCCACGAACTGTTGGATCTGCAGGTTGCTCCCGCACGCCACTGGACACTCCATCCCTTTCATCCCTTCTCCTTTCTCAGTTCACGGCTCCTGCCTCGCCTGGTTGATCCTCATGCAAGAGAGCCACAAGGATAACGCCACTTCCAGCCAGACAGTGTCGCACTTCTACTCTGAGTTTTGGCTGAACAGAACCGGAAGGGCCTCTGCTCCCCTGTGTCCTGTGCCCTCGGGTGCCACCTTCCTTAAGAACATCCCAGCCAAAGAACGTGTTGAAGTGCAAGTGCTCCACAATCCAGCTAGACCCACCTTCTCTCACCTGCAAAAACAAACTGCCGCCACCCTGACTGTGGCTCTGACTGTTGTCAATGTCACAGGTCTTGTGTGTCTCGAAGGCCAGGGAACACGGCTGGTGGGTCACAGTTCCTGCCGCATTACCAGAACATTGGACTCAGTTGATCCCCCTTCCTTTGTTGCTTCTCCAAATATGTACTTTGTTTGTGGCACCAAAGCTTACACCTGGCAAGGTTGGAAGGGCACCTGCTACATCGCCTTCGTTCTCCCTCCCACATATATCGCCCCTGCTAACCATCACCGGCAGAGGCGCGCAAATGACATTGAACAAACCGACTCCACTGGAGCACAGTTCCTGGATGCAGCAAAGGGACTTGTTCCTCTGTGGGGCCCAATGGCTAACAGCCGCGCTATCCGACACCTGACCCAGGCAGTAGAAACAACGATCAACATCACGGCTGGCATCCTCGCTAACAACACGGTGGAGCTTCAGGCGGTCCGCCTTGTGGCCCTTCAAAACCGCCTTGTTCTAGATGTGGTTCTAGCCGATCGAGGAGGAGCATGCCGCATCATCGGATCTAGCTGTTGCACCTACGTGCCAGATAACTCGCCCTCAGTCTACAAAGCAATTGAACACCTCCACAGACTTTCCTCTGAGGTTCACCAAGAACAAGAAGGATGGTCGCTTGGGAGCTGGTTCTGGGGCACTTTGAAGGACTGGGGTTGGAGGTTGTTTACCTTTTTATTGATACCGATTGTGATACTATGCGTGTGTTGCTTAAGTATTCAATGCCTGCCACCCTTGTGCGCACTTGCTTCTTAACTGTGTGTGCCCAAAGACTTTGGACTTCAGAAATGAGCGCATGAGTCCCCTCTATGAGGTAGAAACACGTGGCCTTATGGGGATAAATCCGAACTGACAAGTTGGCGAGACATGTTAAAAGGGAGGACTGTGGAAATCTAAGTTTACGAACTGAACATCATCTGCGCCAGCTTGTCACCCACGTATAACCTGCACGGCAGCCATTTTGGGTACCAAGGTCTCCCTGTTCACGATCGATCGCCAGCGCGCTCTCCTGACCCTGCGAGCGTCCTCCGCGCACCCTACTGCCCCCTCCCTCACATGCACAAGTCCGCATGACCCTGTCCTTGGGATTCGCACCCGCGCCTGACCAACACCTCCTCTCCTTTCATGAATACCCCTCTGTTGATAAGCTCCGCGCTTGTTTGTCCACTCAGACCATTCCCCTCATGAATACTTCTCCTTTGATGACCCTTTCCTCTGAATCCGACCGGTCGCACGAGGTCCCAGGCCTTCACCTAGTCGGAAGACGCAGTTTATTGCCCTCTATTGTATGAAGTCACTCCTCTTCAGAGGACCCACTATTGATCAGGGCCTCCCCACCCCCTGGGATACGATCAGGCGCACACATCCTAAGAATCGGCAGAACACTCAGCTGCGTGATAACCCCCTCCTCTTATCAGCAGGTTGAGGACCTCTATTGTGGATACATGTGGGGGTGGGATTGACACGAGGATTACGGGGATGTCTTTTTTCCTTGCTTCACAATGTCTTGATTGTAATAAAGAAAGGTCACATGCCATAAACCAGTGTATAAGAGGCCAGGCCTCAGAGAGGCTGTTAGAGCACCTCAAGACGATACCTTGTTGTCTGATCTGATGTGTTCTGCTCCGTCGGAATAAAAACCTCTGTTTCCTGCCTTCCAGTCTCCAGCGCCTGTCTCTTTGTTTGGTAACCAGAATGGTATAGAGGCGGGTAACGCCGGGCAATCTTGAAACAGGCCGACAGCCCTACCCTTTTTCTACATAACAGGGTGGATCATATGTCTTGAATAAACTACATCCTTCTCAACGTAAAATCCTGGGGCTATTTGTTGGATATGGAGGTACTCCCCACAGTAGAGAGTGACCACAACTCGCTCTCCCTTGCTCTTTGTCCTTTTTGGACGGAGAATTCGGGGGTACATACGTCCCTTTTGACGCATGCCCACCAGGAGCTTCATCCCTCCAATTGCGGTAGGCGCTTAAAATAAAGTCATCTTATTATGGACGAAGAGAAAGTCCTATCCATTACTACACTCTTGGCTACTGCTCAGTCTAAGTTAGGTGTACCAACCTAACACCCTGAGGAAGTTTCAGCGCTTTCTGGTGCTACCACCAAGGTCCTGAGTGAACTTTTTTATCTTCCAAGTAAGGCCTCTCGTGTTGATAAGCGTAAAATCAGGCCGAACCCACATGGTTGGTACACGAAAAAATGTAGGGAGAAGAAAAACTCCTTGATTGGCGCTGTGAAGAGTAAGTCCTTGGCCGATATAAGATTGGCAAGGAAAAACTATTTGCAGACTGTGCTTGCAGCAAAGAGAGAATGGGAGGACATATTCTGGGCGGATCTGAGGAAAGCAAGTTTGGAAAGGGATGCTAGAGGCTTCTGGAACCTTATAAGATCTAGGGATAGGCCAGTTAGCACATTGATAATGTGTAACATTCCTGCCCAGAGCTGGTTGAATCACTTCTCATCCCTCTATGTTGCAATTGAGCCACCTACTAAGACTGCTCTTTTATTATTGGGTGTTTGCCTAACGGGATTAGAGTACGTTCCCTTTACTGGTAGAGAGGTGGAGGATGTAATCAAGACAGTGGTGCCGCTGAAAGCAGCACGGCCTGACGGGATACCGGGTGATTTAATACGGGCAAGTCCCAAGGAGTGGGGAAGCTAGTATCATCATTGTTAAATGCCATTAGTCAAGGTGCTCCCGTTCCCGAATCCTGGAAGGGGGCAGAGGTTGTCCCGATATTCAAGATTGGGTGTCGGGACAACCCTGCCAACTACAGGCCAATAAGTCTTATTGACTCCTCCCAAAAAGTGGCAGGGAAGGTGATCTTGAGAAGGGTGCTCCAGTGGATGGACGACAATAACATCTTGTCGGACCTCCAAGCTGGGTTCCGCTCTGGCACTGGGACCATCGAGCAAGCCTTCAGATTGACTCTTCTCCACTGGAAGGTGGTGGTGCTGGGAGGGGGCAGTCTATATTTGGCCTTTATAGACCTAAAGACTGCCTTCGACCTGGTTCCCAGGGAGAAGTTATGGAAGGTTTTGCTAGACTTAGGGCTGCCCATGTACATCCTTTCCCTATTGGTAAAATTACACGATGGCAATTTTGCACAGGTGCGTTGGGGTATGAAGGGTGAAAAAACAGAAAGGATCCCCGTGGAAAGGGGCGTCCGACAGGGATGTGTCCTAGCGCCCACCCTGTTTTCGCTTTATGTAAACGGCGTGGTTGAACATCTGCTTAGAAATCCCTCGGACGCTCCCTCCTTGGGGGGTGAACGGATTCCCACTCTGCTTTTTGCAGATGACACTCTTCTTATTTCAAAGTCCCCTATGGGTCTCCAGAACCTTTTGAATAGTTTCCAGTAGTTCTGTCTGTTGGAAGGGCTGGTAATTAACACCGACAAAACCAAGGTCCTGGTTATGAATCCCCCTAAGAAACTTGGCAGACTTCCGACTCTGAATTCCGAGCCATAGGAGAGAGTTTCTGAGTTTGACTACCTGGGTATCCACCTCAATGATTCCCTCTCCTGGAATTCACACATCAATAAAATGTTACTGGGCACACAAAAGGGTCGGAGGCACTTTACTTAAGAAACAACGCTCCTCAACTAGCAAACCCCTAGCCCCAGTTGTGGAAATATACAAAGCCAGAGGGGTCAGTGCCGCTCTATATGGGGCGGAGCTGTGGGGTACCTGCAACCTGGATCCACTAGCCAAATCAGAGAACAAATTCTTGAAAGATCTGATGGCTCTCCCATGGAGCACACCAACAGTGCCAGTGCTACTGGATTTAGGATGCAGACCTATCAGGGACCAAGCACAACTTCGACCCCTGCTCCTTTGGGCACGGTTATGGATTGTGCCCGAACTAGTTTCCTATGCGGAAGCACTATCTGAGGTAGTGGCCATGGCAGGTTGGTCCAGGATCAAATGGTTGAGGGATGTCAAAAGATTATTGGTGGAGATAGGGTTACCTGATGCATTAGCTTTGAAAACCACCCCACCTAAAGCTACGATTAAAAAGTTGTATTGGAACTGGGTCTCTGCAAAATTACATCTAGGCTCACGCCATTGCAACTCTACTGTAGCTTTTGTGAGGATCAAGGATGTGGTGGCTTTTGAACCCTACCTAGACATTATCTCCATTCCGTTTGACCGCACCCTGTATTTTAAGTTTCGAGTGGGGATTCTACCAGTAGGCGAGGTAGTCGCCAGCTTGAAGCGGTCTTATCAACTTTCCCCTTTTTGTGCATCCTGTCCCACTCGAGTAGAGTCTGTAGCCCACATCTTCTTTGAGTGTCCGGACTATCGTGCACCGAGGACTCGCTGGTTAAAACCTTTATGCAGACTCTTAGGCACGCGCCAGTGTATAGTGGCAATGCGTATTTTAATGACTGACACATCCCCTATGATTGTATGTGCTGTGTCAACATTTTTAAAATGGGCTTGGTTGATTCGTACTAGAAGGCTTTCCTTGTCAATTTAATTCTGGTTTTAACCTTTTTTTTAAAAAAAATTCCCTGTTTTATTCTATTGTGTGTAAACAGATTGCATTTGATAATTATTGTAAATTGCATTGCTGTAAGCTTTTATGGTACTCTTTTTTACCGAAATAAAGCCTATCAATCAATCAATAATTTATGATCCATGCCCCTGGAATTGAATTTGGAGCAGAGCTAGTAGCCATCGGTGGTGTTGAACGCAGTTCGGAAATCTCTTACACATACATACAGGTTCAACAAGGGAGATGCTATGTTTGCTACTGCCGATTCCTTAGTTGTACCTAAAGCCTGTTTGTGCCAGTGAATGAGCTTCATGTCCTCTGCACGGATTTCAAGGTCACTTAGAAGCAAGACTGAATACAGTTTCCCCTCTGTATCATTCGCACATTCATTCTGTAGTTTGCAGGATCAGTCTGTGAGGCCTTTCTGTATAGTGGGCACAGTATCGAGCCTTTAAAGGAGGATGGTATAACAAATTTCTGAAGCCTCGTTCTTACTTTTTCTCAATGCAGTACTTTCTATTTGCTAAATCCCTCAATGATCACAAAGACCAGTATATAAAATGAGGTTAGTGACTGAGCGTTCACCTTAAGAAGTGTGGGGTGAAGTCAGTCAGGTGCATAGTTAGTTTTGATTTAGACAACCACACATCACCAATGTAACAACATTCTTGACCACAACCTCATATAGGTATGTTTGACGTACTATATAACACTGTCACCAAAGACATGCATCTCCTCTGGTTAAAAGAGTTGTGGTTCTACTTGTGACTAAACACTATGGAACTGGCATCCCCTTGTTCTAAGAAGCACACCTAATTGGTAACAACAGCCGCTTCCTGAACTGATATGGTTTTAGGATGGTGCCACAAGCAGCCTTTGTAAGGGGTTGAAACGAAAGTATGCAAAAAAGTGATGGATGGAATGCTTACATTAATCTCAGTCACTGGTATTCACTCCAACTGCATCCCAATCCATCATTATTTTGTGCACCATGGCCCCTCAGTTTGGAGTTAGTCAGATGCAAATCAGTGTAGACCCTGCTTACTCCAGTTGGAACAGTCCAGTCCAAACTGACAACCCATCCCACTTACAGCGAAAAACGAAAGTATACAAAAAACTAATGGACCAAGCTATAAGCAAATCAGTTTTGACCCTGTTCCAATCAGAACAGTCCAACCCGAACTGCCAAGCAAGGTATATAGAAACTCCCTCAACTGAATTTATGACCAAAAAGTTACTATTACTAACATTCTGTTGAGAGTGATCTACATCAGCAGGCAGATAGTTTCCTATAGATATTAATAGGGAATTAAAAAATATATATTTTTAATGAAAAAAGAAAGGTTATTTATTTTTAAATTAAAAATAGTAAAACAGATTTCCATATCTCCTAGTGACATAGGACTACCCCAGAACCAAGCAATAACCCACTTGCTCTAAACTTGACAGCCAATAACTTTAAATTACATTTTTCCTTTTATTCAATTTAATTTATTTTGAAATGCTAATTTTACCTCCCCATACCATAATATTTTTGTTGACCCCAAATGTTTTAGGAAAGTTATGCATTATTTTAATTTTAGATTTATTTTTTGAAGTTATCAATAACTATGTATTTTATTAAAATGCCATTATATGTAATAACTTATTAGTATTTACGGTAGACACACCTGAGTCCTCATGTGTTGACTAAACCCCTCCCCTTGAATATCTCATATTGGCTGCTTTAAAGCATGGTGTTAGAAATTGGGTTTCTAGTTGGCAGAGGTATGCACCTTGTCCAAGCAGGAAGCTCAATCCTAGTCAGGACAAGTCAGATACACATTATAACAATCTGTGCCCACCCTCTGGAAGCTTGACAAAGAGCAGGTAGGATTAACTTAAGTGGCAATGTGTTAAATTATTTGTGCAACACTTCAAACAGTAACACAGTGAAAATACCACAAAAAGACCACGTACCAGTGTAGAAAAATAGCTTATACTTTTATGAACAAAAAAATACCAAAACAACAAACATTACAATAAGTATAAGCAGGAGCTGTGAATGTTTAAAGAATTAATGAAAATATAGTGCTTAAAAGCTTAAAGCACCAACTATGGTCGCAATAGACATGTGTATATCCAAAGTTCAGGCTGACCATGATGGAGCTCAGGTGGGATACAGGGACCTACCTTAACCCACTGAAACAGTACATTGGATTAAGGGTGGACTTAGTACACTGAGTTGTACTCCGCAGAATCCTGCGTAGGTAAAGGAAAACTCCATGAAATTCCGTGGAGCTCCACTCCGCAAACCCAAAGCTGGAAAATGCTGGCTGCACTTGTTAAACTACATCAAATAACGTCTGCGGAGAAGAGATGCAAGGTGCAAACTGAACAGCTGCAACAGTATGTATAGGTCCCACAGAACTCCGATCGGTTATCTATCCATTCAGCCTTCCCCCACCTCATACCACCAGCCATGCTCCCAGCCTCCCACACTGTTCCATTACGTGAGCCCCTTACCTGCTCTGAGACTGTCTTCTTCATTTTTCTCACTCCCTCTCTGCAGTGCACAGCTCACAGGTGCACTGCCTAGCCTGCAGATCCCATGGCAAGAAAACTGCAGGCCACCATGACAGGATCAGGCAGATCGCTCACCTGGAAAATTCTCACGTCCGGAATGGGAAGGAAGTAATGGTAGTTTGTGTTAGAACTAGGTTGCGACAGCTAGGGTGTAAACAGTTAAAGCCACCAGTGTCAGGATAGGTTTAGTGGTAAACTCTGCCCACTCCATGGCCAGACACGTTTTTTGCTAAACCCTGTCCTCCAGGGCACAGCATTGGCAAAACTGCAAGAGCCCCGTAGGCAGAGTGGAGTTCTCTGCCCACTGCTACCTTGGATGCGTCGACGTGAAACATGCTGCGTCATTGTTGATCCTTTTAATGAAGTGGATGTGTTAGTTCTGAGCTTCGCAATATCAAAGATGCATCGACAGTTGAGGTGCGAGAAGCACCGAAGTGATGTGTCATCGGCGAACCGCTGAGTTGTAGGGGATGCAAACAGCACGAAGCAATGCGTTTGCACGAAGTCAGAAATGCATCGGAATTTGGAGTTAATGTGCTGTGCAGTCGGTGATGGGAGGTCCGCAGACCGGACAGCAACGGTGATGCATTGGTGTCAAGGAAAATGTGCCGGGTCTCATTGGTGTAACATTGTTGATGCATTTTGTTTGCACTTGCAGAACTTTATACTAACTTCCAAGGGCACAGGACTGGGTTGGCATCACTTGACAGTGCAAGACTTGCATCAAACTAAGTCCAGGTGCTGTTTCAGGGTTATGAGAAGTCTTTTAATTCCCTGAGAC
The DNA here is from genome assembly GCF_964263255.1 of Lissotriton vulgaris. Classification (NCBI taxonomy): domain Eukaryota; kingdom Metazoa; phylum Chordata; class Amphibia; order Caudata; family Salamandridae; genus Lissotriton; species Lissotriton vulgaris. Next base: position 1,445,031,460 of record NC_141691.1, read on the forward strand.
TTAGAAGGGGGGCAAGCCAGCATGTTCTTGGAGTCACTCGGAGGTCAAGAGAGAAAGGTCCACTCCTTCCCAACCAGGGCAGAGGGTAGCAGGCAGTAGGCAGCACAGAAAAAAAGCAGTTCTTCCAGAGCAGCAAGTCCAGCAGAGTGGCAGTCCTTGTAGCAGCACAGCAGTTATTCCCCCTGACAGAGTTCTTCACAGGTCCACTGGTGTCTGCTTTTGTGGGATCAGAGACCCAGTACTTATACCCAGTTGTGACTTTGAAGTGGAGATGACTTTAAAGAGGGGTTTTGAAGTGCACAGAGGTCCTCTCTCCCAGCTCTGGCTCCAGACTCAATGCAAGGAGGTATGCAACCATTTGTGTGGAGACAGGACACAGTAAGTGTCAGCTCCTCCCTCCCATCTTCCCCAGATGACCCATCAGGATGTGAATGGCCCATCAGCCATGCCTAAGCTCCCTTTGTGTGTTGCTTTCTAATGGGAATGCACAAAGTCCAGCTGTCACGCACCCCAGATGTGTATCGGAGACCAGCTGTAGGCACGCAGGCTAAGAGTAGAAAATGCCATTTTTACTAAAAGTGCCATTTTTAAAAGAGCAATGATAATTCAACTTTACCAGTAAATAGGATTCATTGTCACCATTCCAATTATATCAAACAATACAGATCGACTCAATCAGGAACTACAGCTTATAAATGTAATAAGGAATTACCAATCTAAACTAATGAGAGGAGTAGGCCACACAGTAGTGAAAATTGAATTTTGGTGTTTTTCACTATCAGGACATGCCAAACTTAAAAGTATATGTCCTCAGATGCACGAGCGCGCAATTCAAAACGGCCGCACTAGGTGAGCTCTGCACCAGAATTGCCTGTTTGTGACGATTAAGTACCAATTTCCAGTCAGAAATGTACTGGAAATGATTGTTACTGCGTTTTGAGACCTCACCTCCTGCTGTGGCTGTTTTCACGGTTGTCTGGATGTTGTACGTGATGTTTTCTCCTTCCTGCTGTCTCTCCATGCTCTGCTTCAAGGTACAGCCCACATTTCTTGTCAGGAGGGCGGAATGATTGCTCAGGAAAGAGCCTGGCTTAGGCCTAGCCACTCTAACAACCTATTCAAGCTGCTGCTCCAGCCTTTCTTTTGAAGCATTTTTTCTACAACTGGCTTCTTTTTATTCAGTCTACTTATTTCTCCACCATTGTCTTTCACAATAAGAAAATGGATCATAAAATTGCGCATAAAGATCCCTGTTACATGTTTGAAATTAACTACATGTTCTAAGCAAATAGCCAAGCTCAATTAATTGAAGAAACCATTGACGTGCTAATGCCATGTAGGCAAACAATGACATAAGAGGTGTCAAAAGGACAAATGTATGTGTGAATGTGAAACCTGTTGGCACTGTCACAATATACTTATGGGTGAATATATGCAAGAGAAACTGATCTTAAGTTTGCCACTTTGCCATATAGAGAATCCAAATAACATAGAGAAGTGAAGGCCATTTTGAAATACCTATCATAGCAATCTTCTGCCTAAAAATGAAAGTTGGCATGTTGAAGTGTCCTGAGTATCAGAACATGGTCAACATTGGCAATTGCACATAGAACTTGAAGATACATATGTAAACCAATGATCAGCAGTATCTAACACATATAGATCTAAATTGTAATAAATATGCCTGAGTTTGTCAGCAAACATAGCACAGATTGATAGTTATGTCTCTATGACAATGTTCATAATAATTTATGATGTAATATTGGACTTTCAGGTGACTTATGATATGGGTTGCAGTCATGGGTCCTGACCCTATTCACCCATCCCCAAATGAAGGCAGAACAACGATATAACTTGGCACACAACAAGACAAATAAAAGTTGTTGAGACGCCTTGAGGAGTACAAAGGTCCAGTTTCAGACGTATGGATATGTCAGGGGGAAGACTGTTATTTTCACCCCTATGGTCTTCAAAATAATCCTCATCTATGCCATATTGCACAATATCACGGTACAAAAATATCTCCTTTGGGACTATGAGCCACTACATAAAGGGGAAATGGAAGATAATGAAGCCAGTGTACGTCTTTTTAGTGTTTTATAAAGTAGGGGTAGGTATAGTTTTAAGGGCTTCTTTGGGGGTTTAAATGTCAGGGAGGTATTTGGAGATATTGGGAAGGAGGAAGGACCAATTTATTAGAGGTAGAGTTTGGTGGGTGCCTATGGCTCATTGTCTGTTACCTGCCCAGAATCCTGGCCTCTGGGGCAGGGATTTTCACACAAGGACAAAAAGGACAGGTAGGAGTGTGTGCGCTGGCGCCTCAAAATGCACTTTGGCCCGGATTGGACCGCCATCCAAATAAAACATTGTTGGGCTGACATGGTGGCACAGGAGGCTGATGTTGTAGACCTGCTTGGACTGGAGATCAGAGGGCCAGCAGGTATGTATGTACCATACACATGTAGTGATATAGCTAAAACAGTCATGCAAAACGTAAACATTTAAGGTACATTATTCGGATTGTTGTATTTTCACATTGCATCATGCAATGTGCAGCATGTGCATTGCAATTAATTAATTTAAAGAAACAAAGCTACCTAAGGGAACTTTGTGTGCTTCAGAGTGGCTACTTTTAGCCAGTGTAAAGCAACACAGGTGCAATAGCTGTGCTGCCATACACTGGCACAAGGGGCTGATCAATGAGTTGTGGGTGGTAGTATATAATGCAAATGCATGGATTTATGAGCATTCCCTTATCTAACATGCGTGAATCACCTGAGAATGGTCCCAAAATGCAAAAGCTCCACCGTTGACGGCTAAGCAGGAAATATGTGTTCAATCTCCATTTATGTTAAACATTTCATGTGTGCTGCATTGTGGTATACACGTACATAGATTAATATGCCTCAGACAAATGTAAATTTGCAGAAATGTGGGCCTCACAAGACAACACAAAACAAACCTGCTTACAAGGCATGCATCCTTGCACAATTTATCAAGGTGCTAATATTTTCCGCTAGTCAGCACTCTTTGCACCAGTGCCAACAAAGCTCTGATATGGGCTTTACAATGCCACATACTGTGTATATCCATTCTTTCCCATCACAGCAACACTTTTTTCTGTCTAGGGCCAATGGTGATAGTCATGTTTCATGGTACAATGGGGCCTAGCATGATGCTGACCAGCATTACTAAAAACATAACATGCCTAAGGCATGTTTCAGGCATGTGATAGATACCACTGACTTCATCATCCAGCCAGCTCAGCCCTGCAAGCTGACTAGCTGTATTCCATATTAATACAATGCATACGTATGTTTGTCAAGAGTGTTGGATATATCGTAAATACTGGGATGACATAAAATCTTGGCCGTTTGTAACTGCACTATATTCAATGCAATGTCCAATTTGTTATCTTCTAATTGGACATCTACCATAGAGCCTGGGTGAATTGGACAGCTTCATGGGCCCCAATGCTACCAGGAAGTGTAATAAGGGCATGTATGGAGCTTTTTGACATCTGTGTGTGATCCATGTGAATTGAAACACTGTGATGTGTTTTGGGAGTTATCAATCACCCACGACCAATTTACAGTCAGTGTGCCAACACAACAGAACTTGGCTGAAGAATAATTTGGAATGAACAAAGAGGCATGTCATTGAGAAGGTAGGGTCTATGGAAGCAGGCCCACAGGATATAAGCATCTTTACATCTGTGGTGATGTTAGGATATCTATAGTGTTAATGCTTTTGGCACAGTAACTATCATCTGGTGCTTAATCTTCAGGTGTTTAACACAAACAAATGTGATTGCACTACAAATGGCACAAACCTAAGAAATCATGTTTCAACATATGTAGCAGCAGAGTCAGTGGAATGGAACGCTGATAAGCTTGTTTGGGCAGGTTTATGTTGCAAATGCCCGAAAATGTGTAGACAGGTGCTGATGATGTGCAATATTAATACACAGACACTGTTACCAAGTGTGAACAGGAAGGTATCACAACATCAGAGTAATACAAAATGTGTGACAATATATCACATATATTCCTTCATCATGAAGCATACTATGCTCTTACATGCTGCATTCATTTGACCTTCCATACAACATAATTTCTGTGTGACTAACCATAAGTGTGGCTAAAGATACCTGTGTATAACACTGAAAAGGTTTGTCGACACAAACCTGTCCCTGTAGCTGTGTGTCAAATCAAAAGCCTAATTATAAAATCATGTAGGACAGTGTCATCAAGGTAGCCATCAAATTCATTAAACTATGATAAATGCTGTAAATGTTGTGTTGACAGGGCTAAGCTATCTGAAATCATGGATTTGACCTATGACAGAAAATAAATATCATGGCAACATGTGTTTCTGTAAAGGCGTTAATACATTATCCTATTGACATAAAAAAGATTCCAACTACCCCAAGGTATGGCTGTTGTAATCATGCCTGCCAAGTATCACGCATCGTGTGTGACACTGACGCATTTCAGTGTGGTGTTCCGAATCACTGCACTGAAATGCATTGTCACGCATTTTTAATCATGCCAGTCTGAAACTGGGTGCCTGTAGCATATTCTGTGCCCCGGCTCTGCTGCTTCCTACAGACGTGCGTTGCCAGCAGCACTCTGGCTCAGTAAGATAATAGTTAAAGAACTGACTGCTCTGCTCTGGAGTCAGTGTGCTACAATGTTACAATCTACCTCCCCTGCTGCCTAGCTGCATTTCATTTCCTGCCACAGCGCAGCTTTCAGACGCCACTGACTCGCACTCTCATCAGACCCGGGGGTGGCCAGGGCATGGCGTCAGCAGTGGTTGCTACTGGCAGCTGTGTGGCACAATGGGGGGCCCCGAGATTGGGACCTCGTCACATCCAGGAAAAGCCAAGAGGAAGTGAGATAAGGTGGTTGGCAGGTCAGAGAAATGGCGGGGATTCAAGAGTCGGCGAGTCCTGGTAGTTGTTTGCTGCTGTCTGCCCAATAAAACCCGCGCTGGACCAGCGGGAGGCGGCCAGCATCGAGTGACTTGAGTTCACTCACTTGAGTTGAGTCTTTCATGGCTGCAATCAACATCGGTGGTGATGATCGCCGTGGCGTAAACTAAGAAGTGCGGGCGGCTACAGTTCAATCTAACTCATGGCAGGCTGCATGCAATGGCAGCGCTGCTTTCAGCATGACAAAGTTGTGCAATAGTTATTTATGAAACAGGCAACAGACCCAACTAGAAGCTCAGCTAAGACCCCCGCACAGACCGGGGCTGCCATTGGACTTGCTGAGCCACACCATCATACCCTGGCCGGTGTTTGCTGCAACGGGAGTCGTTAGGCAAGGTGTGGTAATCCCACCTGCACCAGTCAGACAAAGACTGGGCTAGAGAGGCTGGCTCATGAGTCAGGATCACAGAGGCAGCGCGGGGGGGCAGTCGCAGTGAGAGTGGGCACAGCAAGCTGCTGTGCTCACTGGTTGCAGCATGACTGATGGCACATCAGTGGTGGTAATATATCATGCAAATGGGACCAGGCCTACCAGGCCGCAGGTGGCCTCAGCTGCCCAGTGACGATCATGAATAATTATTAAGTGCCTGAGAGAGCAGGTAAGCTATTAACTAAACTGTAATTATCAATTACATCTTTGTAAACACTTCTCCACAGCTGTTGTGTATAGATTGTTGCTACAGTTTTGAGCGGTTAGTGTAGTATTGGGTACTGTATTTCCGATTTTTATTTTCTCCATAGCCTGTGCCCCAGCCCGGGCCCTCACTAAGTGTTGCTGTTGACACGCCTGGCAATTCTATAACCCTGCACTGAGTCCGGAGAGAGGCTGAGCGGGTGGTGTTTAGGGCATGCGCTTCTCACATTGGTAGAGCTGTGCCACCGTGACCATTTTTGCATTCAGTGCTCCTCAACAGCGTCGTGACTGGGGGCATATTAACTTTACCACTGGCTGAGCCAGTGAGTGTAACAGACATAGACACTGTTCTCAAGGACATCGGCACCTATATTATTATTTTTTTCCCCCCACCTAGGTGGACCAGTGTAGTGTTGTGACTTTACTAGTGACAGAAGTATTTATTATAAAATTAACGCTACCACAGTGAGGTTAAATGTCCCTCTTTGAAAGCACTTGACTGTATCAGTGATGCACTGCATATTCTTCCAACAAACTATGATCAGTTTACAAGGACACTAGGTTAGATTTGGAGCAGTTTTAAGATTTTCCTAGAGTTTCTTGTTGCCTAAATGGGTGTCATTTCTTTTTTTTTTCTTTTTTTTTATTGAAATCAGACATGATGCATTGGAGTACACAAAAAATATAGAATTATACAATGGGTAGGTTAGATACAATAAACAACAAGAAAAGGAACGTTAAAAAAAACGTTATCCTTTGTTTCTATTGCCCTTTAATCAGAAAATTAAATCTATTTCTTTACCCTACCTCTTGCCTGTTTCGTTCCTCCATCCAAACAGTAAGTGGTTTCCAAACATTCATACATTTTTTCCTAGTTTTTAGGCCTTTACATTTAAATAAAGCAATTTCTTGTTTTCCAATAAAGATTAATCGATTTAGCCACTGATAGTAAGTTGGTGGTTCAGAATCATTCCATTCTGTGGCAACCAAAAGACGTGCTATTGCCAAACTTAAAAACATAAAATCTCTTTGTGGCACATTAGTGTAGCGGTAATCTTAAAATTCTTCCCCAATGTCTGTAACATAAATGACTCGATTCCCATTTTTAACTCGTCTAATTTAACACAGGAGTAAAACATATGTATAATGTCGGCTGGTCCATTTTGACATCGTGGACACCTATCCGATTCTCTTTTCCCCCATTTATAAAGCTTCGCTGGTGTATAATATAAGCTATAGATCGTTGTATACTGTTGTGCTTTAAGGTTAGATGACATAAATACATTTTTACCTATTTCCAGCACCTTATCTATATCAACATCCCCATCATTTAGTTTGGTTGACCAGCTTGCTTCTGTTCTTTCTAGATCACTAGGCATACATTTTTGCAACTCCTGATAAAACTCTTTTATTCTGCTTTTGGGATTACCCATACGATGAAGTATTGGTATGGGGTCAAGACTAATATTCTCTTTTGGGACACCTCTCATACAATTCCTAACTTGTAGATATTTAAAACGTGAATCACTTTGTAAATTGTATTTTTGTGCAATTTCTATAAATCTGCGTATTTCTGAGTTTGCATAAACATCTGTCAGCATTACAATCCCCTTTTTTCCCATTTTCTAGCCATATCGTCATACATATTTGTATGCAGGAGATCAGAATGCCAAAGTGATGTATATTTGGTAAATCTGTTAATCTCACGTCTTCACTATCTTTCTCCAGTTTTTGATTGCACAATCTATACATTTATACCCTTTCCTTTGATATTTTCTCATGTCATCTTGGTGCTGAAATAGACCACCTGCAGCTTCCTCAATTGCCAATTCATAAATAGTTGGTATTTCTCTCCCATAGTTTTGGATCTTCTTGTGGTAATAGAGGATACCCAGATTTTGCAGGGCTGTAGCCCAATAATATAGCTGTATATTTGGAGCGTTCCAGCCACCTTGATCAATCGATTGGTTTAAATATTTATAGGTGCGGCGAGTTCTTTGGTAGCTCCAAATAAAATTTGTAAACATCCCTTCAATTTTCCGTATTTTTTTAGCCATTAGTTCTATGGGGTTGGCCCGCATTAAATATAGAATTTTTGCAAAAAAATTCATTGTAATTACGTTTATCCTACCAATTATTGTGAGATGCAGGTGATCTATTTGTTTCAGTTCCCTATTGATTGAGTTCATAACTGGATCTATATTTATTGTCCAGATATCACCCATTGTTGCTGTTAATCTAACTCCTAAGTACACTGCAGACTCCTTTACACAGGGATCGTCCAGTATACAGTGAGAGGAGCAGATGATTTGTGTTTTTGAGCTATTTAGCAGATAGCCTGATCTCTTCCCAAATCTTTCTGCCAACCTCTCTACTTCTGCGATTGCTTCTTGTGGTACTTGTGTTATTAGGGCGATATCATCGGCGTATGCCAATATTTTTGTCTTATAATTAGGAGAAATTACCAGTTTAATTATAGGGTTATTTAAAATCAGGGAAATAAAAGGATCTAAATGAAATGCAAAAAGGATTGGGAAACATGGGCAACCCTGGTGAGTACCTCTTTCTATCTTCAATCTTTTGGATGTATACCCCATTATCTGAATTCTGGCATGCAGATTATAGTACATAGCCTGCATAGCCCGTATAAATCCTGGCCCGAAACTTCTCTCAGCTAGTTTATCCCACAGATAACTCCAGGCCACCCAGTCAAAGGCTTTCTCAGCGTCTAGAAGGACCACAGCCACATCTCTCTCCTCTACCTCCGCTATATCTAATATTGATATTGCCCGTTGAGTGTGGTCTGTGGTCCCCAGACCTGGAAGGAAGCTGTGCTGCCATGGTGAAATAATTGCAGAGATGCTTTTCTGTAATTGGGTGGCCATAATTTTAGAGTATATCTTTGCATCTGTATTCATGAGTGATATTGGGTGGTACGATGAAGGTAGTTCTGAAGGTTTGTCTTTCTTTAAAAAGACTGCCATGAGCTTGGGGGTATTCCACGATATTGTACATCCAAAAATAGATCTTGCATAAAGGGTGCTATTTGTATTGGCATCATTTTATACAGCTCAATTGGAATTTTATCTTGTCCAGCAGCTTTGCCATCTGAGAGAGAAGATAGTGCTTGCTGTACTTCCTCTAATGTAATTTCCTGCTCTAATTCCTGGGTCATTTCCCTGCTTATCTTGGGAAGGAGTATACCACAATTATCAATATCTTGTAGATCATCTTGCTCCCCTTGATCCCCCGCCGAGAGTTCTGCTTGGTATAGTTTATTATAGAAATCCTCAAAGATTTTTACAATCTTCTCGGAGTCTGATGTCAATGTCCCACTCAGATCTTTCATTTTTTATATATTATTTCTAACTTTTTTTGTCTCATTCTCAGCGCTAGTAGCTTCCATGTTGTCTCTCCGTATTCATATAACTCCTTGCGATATATCTGAAACTTTTGAGCAACTTTCTCATAAAAATTTTGATTGATATCAGCTTTAGCCAGTGCTATTTTAGATAGATGCCCTTTTAGTACATCTTCCAATGCCCTATTATAGATTATTTGCACATGTTCTAGTTCCAGTTTCCCCAGTTTATGCACTAAATAATCCGTTAGTTTTTTCTGTTCCCTGCGATTATGAGCAGCAAACCCTATTATTTCTCTCCTCAGTGGAGCCTTATATGAATCCCACACTAATGCCCGTGAAGCGCTAAATCTATTGCAATAAAAAAAATATTGCGTCCACTGTTTAATATATATACAACATTTATCATCTAGTAATAATTTCCTATTGAAGGTCCATGGAGTTTGTCTTCTCAAACCCTGAACTTCCTAATTTCCAGAATTAGCGGATTATGATCTGAATATAATTGTGGGGGGTTTTCTATAGCCAAATTATCTAACCATTGTATAGGCGCTACGAACAAACTTTTTGTGGGGATGTGAATAATATGTAAAACCTGGGTCATTTTTATGTTTTTCTGCCCATATATCCGTAACCCCATGGGTACTTTTGAGTGCGGAGAGTGCCTTAAACACATTAGGTTTCCTCCCTGTGTAGCTATTACTAGTCATATCCCCTTCCATGTGTATGTTAAAATCGCCACATATAATCAGAGAGCGTGACCACTGTGCTAGTCCCACCTCTAGCTCCTCCCATATACTAGGATCGTCTAAATTTGAGCCATATATAATAACTACAGAAAATCCCAATGACATCTCCATTATGGCCCAGCGACCCCACTTGTCTGCTTTTGTTCGATATACTGCTTCCCTATGATATATAATATATGTGGCCACGCCTCTAGTTGTTGTTGTTTGGGTGGAGCATACTGCTAAATTATACCCTCTCATTTCAAGACACATTTTGCTCCCCCACGGAATATGTGTCTCCTGTAGACATAAAACATCTGGATTCACTGTATTAATTATTTCAAAAACCTTTGCGCATTTTGCTTTATCATTTAAACCCCCAACATTTGATGAGCAGATTCTGAATTTAGCCATTTTCTTTATTTGGGATACCCTTTCTTTCCTTTATCACTGTATATGCCATCTTTGTATGGTATACCATACCCTCTTTTACATCCATCTGCATCTGTCTGAGTTTCATCTTTTCTTGATTTCTCTCTAACCATCCCCCTCCCACCCCATCTATCCCTATTGCCCACCCTCTTTCCCCCTTCCATGACCCCACCTCTCCCTTCCTCTCTTCTCACCACCTCCACCTGTGCTCTCCCTCCCCTCCCCCTGCCCACCCTCCACCCCATAGCTAAGGAAGAAAGGGCTTATGGCCCTTATCGATGGGAAGAGACTTCACTCCAGTGCCCTTTCTAATCTATATTTTTTTGGCATCTTAAACACTACATTTGAATACCAACAACATTATACTTCATGTGCCTAATTATATCCATCTTCCATGCATTTCACATTGTCTTAACCCCTATTGAATACATAGGCAGCTTAATGATTCGATATTCTCTTATCAGACGCACATTCGTTTTTATGTCTCAGAGTGTATCCAGATAATATTGAGCTTGTATCTCTGATACAAAAAAAAACGCGTATGACCTTTGCAAATTATCTTTAAAGTTGCAGGGTTTACCAAAAAAGCCTGTGCACCCTTATTCTGAAAAGGAGTAATCAGTCACCTTAGATGCCACCTCCTCTCCACAGTATGGTGGCAAAAATCAGGTCTTACAAAGAACTGGAACACTTTCCCTTGTCGTTTTTTCTTGGGCCGTGCAAGATCGTATAATGCCTCCCGTGCCAGAAAGTTATTCAGGTTAATCAAAATGGCTCTGGGAAATATTTCTGTTGCAGATGATCCTTTTTTCCTCTCAGAGAGCTTAAAAGGAAATTTATGAGCTCTCTATAGCTCCGTGGCCCAGTCCCACATTGTTAACTCCGGGAATGCCCCCTGGAAGAGATCCAGCACAAATTTATGAATTTCCGACCCTTCTGCCCCCTCCGGTATTCCCAGTATCCTAAGATTATTTCTCCGGAGTCGGTTTTCCATGTCTGCAATCTTTAGCTGCATATCCTCATGATCCGCAGAGATCTTGTCTATATCAGTTTTTTGTGTCGTCATTTGATCTTCTTTTGTTGATATTCTTTCTTCTGCCGCGTTTATCCTCTCTGAAAATTCACTACAGGTCTTAGCGACTCTCCTCAATGCATTCTGTAATTTGCGGCAGGCTACTTGTCTTTTCTGGCTTTCAGAGCGAGTTTCTACTCTATGTTCCACTATTAGTTGATAGATTGCTTTCAGTGATATCTTGTTAGAATTGCTGGATATTGTCAGTGTGTTCGCCGCAGCACCTTTTATTACTCCCTCTCCTCCCTCTACCGTTTCATGGGTAATTTCAGGATCACAACAAGCTTGTGGAGAGAGAGATATTTCCCAGCCTAGGCTTTTGCCTGCTCCAGCTTGTGCTATGTCTAAACTCAGAGTCTCTTTGTCCATCATTTCATTGTATACCATGGTAGCATTTGGAATCCTCTCTCATCCGACGTCGAATCCATAGCTGAATCATTTTGCTCACTCACTAGACTGTTTAATGACCCACCCAATGACTCCTCCTTGTGTGTTTCATTGTATTCCTCCTCTGAGGTATCTGTATGGTCCGAGAATGATAGGAAGGGTTCACTTGAATCACTCTCACAGATTATTCGCGTGTCTTTTCCTACTGTTAGTCCAGTGCTTGCTTCTTTCGTATTATCAGAGTCCAGTATTTCTGTAGACTACAGTGTTGCCCTTGTCACTTGATCCTCTTTTTCTGGTAGATTCCCAACTTATCTGCTTCTCTGTTAATTTCACATTCTTTAATTGTGTTGCAATTTCCGGTATACGACCTTGCTTGTTTTCCACCTCTTGCGGTGTTTTATTCTTACCCTTCTTGTCCTGTTTCAATGAAAACATTTGAGGAACTCTCTTGCTTTTCCCTTCATTCACATCTACTTTAGGATTCAAAGGATTCATCTCTCCAATCCTGCCTTCCAGGGCTCTTTTCTTACTGCCACCACCTATTTGAGGACCTTGAAGGCGATTACCCAGTGGGGTATCCATCCCTCCTCTGCTCTTGCCACCTCATGCAGTTTTCGGTGGCATCTCTATGTCTTGTAGATTAAAGATATATGTTCCACTATTGTTCTACTATTATGCATTATTCTTCATCAATCCGTTAGCTTTTTAAATATTTCAGGCTACTTTTGGTTTGATTTGATCTACAATGTCCTTTATTAGGTCTCTCTACCAAGATGTTAACGATATCCCCTCAAATCATGGACTTGCTCAGTATTAATATGCAGCTTATATGCACATTTGCTTTTATAGTTTTATACTTTATAGGCTTACCGCAATGGTCTGTAGTCTAGATTTTAAGCCTGATACTACGGTGCTCAAATCCAGCCAGCAAAGGACCACCATAGGACCACAAGAACCACAATGCAGTTCTACATCTGCTGGGATCTCAGGGACCGGAATGCATCTATAAATTGTTGTATGCGTTAATTTGTCTGCCAGTCCTGGGGTCTCACAGTGTTGATTTTGCCTCCCTTAGCACTTAGCGATCACTGGTCACAGTTTTCACCGGTTTCTGCGCTCCTAGAGGAGGAAATGAACTTTCGACATGTCTGCGGCTTCCTCCATGACATCAATGCCGCTGCCACCGCAGTCAGTGCCGTGTTCAGCTCCCCCGTATCCTCAATACCGCTGCCACTTTCACCAGGTCCGCGGGTTCCCCCGTGACAACAATGCCGTTGCCGCCACAGTCGATGCCGCGATCAACTTACCCGTAGCCTCAATAATGCTGCCGATTTTGCTGAGTCCATGTAGTAGCCTGTGTTTCACTTTAATTGCATGCTTGCATCTCTGGTGTATCCATTTGAATGTTAGTGTTCTGTGTTCTACTGAGCACTGTTAGAATTCTGTATTGTACCACTGATCTTGCTACCATCTGTCACTGAGGTACATGGATGTGCTTTTCTTCATGGATTAAACTACAACTCAATTCTTCTTCTGGATGTCTTTCTTGAGAGTGAATACTACATTAAATTGGCGACGATTGGGATACTTCAAAGGAGCCTGCAACAATATATTTTTCTTCGGTTTCTTTTCTTGAGTATATATTTTTTTTATCATTCAAAGGAATATTAATTTGCTGAATGCTTCAATTTCTTCTTCGAACCTACTTCTACAGATCTCATTGAGGATTCAACCACGCTCTGGTTTTCATTTCTTTTCTTTTTCTTTTTTTTTACCATTGGGATCGAAAGTGAAGTGCAATTGCTGGTTTTGTCATAATTCTGGAAGAAATACGTGAGTAGTCTTCCTGCTTCAAGTTTGGACTTTTCATCGTATATTTTTAATAACGATATCCCGGATAGGCAAGCTTTTACTTACTTGTTTATTTTTGGATTTGGCCATTCCGTTGATGCACTCGTCTTCTCTTCATTGCTTAGCAACGCGTGTGTGTGCCTGGAACGAGCGCTCGCACCTCCACACTTCTTCGTTGCCTAGTAACTTGTTACGCACGAGTCGCGTTTTGATTGGCAATTCAAAGGTCACGTTGCGTCACCTTGCGCTGTAAACATGCCGCCATCTTGGATTTCTTCGAACTGATTTGCAATTCGCATTTCTTTCGGAGCACATTGGTACCGTGTTTCTTCTTTGGTTTGAACGCATTTATTCAGCGTTTTCAACAATTTCAACCAGCATTGTAAGTTTCTTCAACATTTTTGTTTTTTTATTTTTGGCTTTGTTTTTATCTTCTTAAAATAAGCATGAGCAATACCAATTCTGCTTCCACAAGTGATACTTCTAACACTGCTTCATCTTCTTCGTGTATTAATATAAACATTAGTACACCTAAGGAATTTTTGACTTCACCTGGGGAACCAATTATTAAATGGTCTGAGTGGAAGGAATATTTTCTCAATTATATTGCTACTCTGGAGGACAGTGTTGGAACTTTATCTTCTGAACGTAAATTAAGAATGCTTCTATATAGTCTTGGTCCAGAAGGTTTAAGAATATATAATCAGATGCAGAAACTAGAGAGAGCAGGTGACATTGACATTTTTTAAGCTGCAATTTCTGATTTAACTGAGCATTATTCACCCATTGTATGTATTGGTGTTACCAGACGTGCATTTTTCAAAAGGAAACAATTGGAGAATGAGTCAGTAGAATAATATGTTTCCCAATTGAAATTGCTTGCTATGCACTGCAAATTTGGAGTATTACACGACGAACTCATTTGTGATCAGGTTGTTGTGTGTTCCAGGAATAAGAGTATTCAAGATAGACTATGGATTGAGGGAGAGTCTAGTCTGAAGGATGTAATAACTTTATTGAAGAAAGCTGAATTATCTGATAGAAGCTCCAAAGCTTTAGCTGATCAGTCTGGAACTGCTTCTATGGTTAACAAAATTTCGGTAAAAGGTTATAAGGAGTTATCAGACAAGAATGGTGATAAGAAGAATTTTCATTCCGATAAGAATTCTCAAAGGAAGTCTTCTAACTCAAAGTCTTTCACCAGGAAAATGTATAATAACAATGATTCTGTTTCCCTTGCTTGTTATCGTTGTGGAGATAAGAATCACAATGCAAGTTTTGAGAAATGTCCCGCTAGGTCTGTTAAATGTTCCAATTGTGGGGTTGTGGGGCATTTTGCTAAAGTTTGCAATAGAAGTTCTAAAATTTTACAAGTTAATAATACTGATTCTTCTGATAATGATTCTGACTGTGATTCTCCTTCATCTTCTACTTCTGATAAATTTCAATGCAATATGGTGTTATGTACTGACAAAAGTGTTAAGAGCTACTGTTAAATACAGCGCATTGTCATAGATAGTGAAATTCTTTTTCTCTTGTACTTATTTTTTTTTTCTCTCTTAGTTACTTATGTAGGTAAAGATATAAAGGTGAGTCAGAGATTTTTGAGCCTCTGATATTATAGAGTTTGCAATTTTCCTTTAAATTGTTATGAGTTTATTGGATTACACATTTATCTGTACTGTGAGAATATTAGAAAAAGTGTTATTTGTGTGCATTGTATATGACTTTGGAATTTGTTTTTCCTATGTATTTACTAGTTTTGTTTTGATTATGGTTTTAGAAAAAGGTGGATAGTAGGTGTTTGTTATTTTAGAAAAAGGGAGGATATGTAGTATTGTGTGTTTCACTTTAATTGCATGCTTGCATCTCTGGTGTATCCATTTGAATGTTAGTGTTCAGTGTTCTACTGAGCACTGTTAGAATTCTGTATTGTACCACTGATCTTGCTACCATCTGTCACTGAGGTACATGGATGTGCTTTTCTTCATGGATTAAACTACAACTCAATTCTTCTTCTGAATGTCTTTCTTGAGAGTGAATACTACAGTCCACAGCTTCTCCTGTGACATTAATGCCGCCGCCGCCGTCAGCGCCGTAAGTATCTCCGCGCTCCGGCACTCATGAATATTTTAGATATTGTCTGTCCGATACTGATGTTCCCCCAATATTGGCTGAAAGTAAGTACGAGCGTCGTCGGGGGGATTGTTGCAGCATTTTTTTCTGCTCTCTGTTGATAATCTTCATAGAGTAGAGAGGAGCCGTTTCTGGATCTAACCTCTCACTCGTCCCTCACAGACGCCATCTTTTTTCCCATAAGAAATGCCAAATGGGTGTCATTTCTTATGTTAATAAATTTTCCTTGTCATTACTGCTTGCTTTTGCTCGGCGAGAAAAGTGTCACTCATAGTGGTTGAAATGTCACTCATAATTACACTGAAATTATAAAAATGTCACACATAGCAATTTGAAACCTTGGCAGATATGTGTAATCCAACCTTAGGGTTACTTCAGCATCCCTCAAAGTAGGCCATATCATCACTATGTGAAATGGTGTGCCTAATGAAATTTTACAAAGATGTGCTGAAGGCTCTAATGTTGAAGCCCTGCTAATCATGGTGTTGTCTAAATCATTACCAGAATGGCTGATTGCTGCAAATTGTGACTGTGGAAATATAAATGGCAGGGTTTTGTTCATATTGTTTGGCAAACCTTAGCTGTATGTCAGCCTTCAGATCTTTGTCTAATGCGTAGTTCTTAAAGCACATTCTGATATTGCAATTGCTAAAAAACCTATGGAGTATCAGTAAGCCTCAATGCATTGATTCAGTCTAACTGGCATTATGAGGCCAGATGGACAAATGCACGTGTCTACTCATGGATTGGCATTGTAATGGCAAACTCATTCCCGGTATGTCCTTCATGTAATGTTGCTGAACTGTGTAAAAATTCACATACTGGTGGTCTATGTTTGACTAGCTAGCACCGACGTAGTCAACCTGCATCATGGTGCAAGGATCCCTGCCACAAAGTTCTTGCACAGATTAGTACTTTAGCATGCATACACACACTACTGAGACATATTGTCTTATTTAAAATGTGCACAGATGAATGCAGTGCTGGGAGAACTTGTGTACTGAACTATGTGTAATTAAAGGTCAATGTATTTTTAGTACAAGTGTACAAACAGAAGCTATATGTTAGATTTCAGTCCAATCGCCAGTGGCTAAATTGGTGAAATGTGAGCAAGTGATGTGTTGTAGGCAGTAAACCACTAACCCCTATCCATGTTTTGGCTAGATGACATTGAGTAAGTCGAGTACGCAATATGTGCTGCATTGTGTGACTCATAACGAATTACGCAATGCAGAGGCAATCTACTTGGACTGTCTTACCTTGTCTAATTTCATGTGGGCAGATGAGCAAATTTCATCCCACTTGCAAGATGTAATACCAACTCCAGATTTTTCAAATCGTGTGGCATGTGTCCAGTTCCAAATAAACCCATCATCATAAGTGTGACTCATTGGTCTGAAAGATATGGCTGTAATCATATTGTGACTGCATTTCCATATTATGCTCCTACACTGACGGCACTTGACTCAGTTTGCCTTGCTCAAGTAGGAGATATCTTTGTACTTAAGCTATAGTGTCTGAAAAGCCACACATGATTGCATAACAATGTCCACCTATTCTCACACACATCATGTACATTTCCAGATTGAGCTAAATATTTTAGAATTCATCTCTCTAGATGACATGACATCTGAGCATGCAAAAACCTATGAATTTCGGAAGGATCACTACCACCACATTAGGCACATATGAAAGCCTTCTGCATGTTGGGCAAACTGTACAAGAGGCCCAAGGTGGTTGGGGTCTGGAAGTCCAACAGCCACGCCCAACAAGCAGCATCTGGTGTTTCCCACACTATTCCAAGTTTGCAGCAGCTGCCAGGCCAACCCCAGGCCACACCAGCAACATCTGCTGCCTCCCAACCACCAATTGTACAGTGAAGGAAATAAACGAAGTGTCTGAGGATATGTTTTCAAATATTTCATCATGAGGGAACTGTGTAAAGTCAACAAGAGGATATGTGACGTACCACAGGAGCAGGCCAGCCTGTGTTAACTTGTACTCAACATCCAGGATACCTTTGTGCAGTTTTCTGAAATTGGGTGAATTCTCCCTCTGGAGATTACCCTTCCCTATTTTCATTCTGTTGTTTGTATTGTATGGATTTTAGGCATAATGTTAGTTAGGGTTTAGTGCAGGTATGTGTTTGGTTTTAAATATGTGAGTAGGTCGTTTTTTGCTAATCTATTTTCATAGTTTTAGGTTTTTAAGTGTTTTTAAATTGAAAAAGCATATATAAAGCAAAACTACCAAAATAAATCTATTTGTTTAGCTTTATATTTGAAGTTAGTATACTTTTAGATGTAGTAGCTGTTTGTATTGTACCACTCTATTTGTACACTAAAAGTATATGAGTCCTGTCAGGGGCAAATAAACACATTTACCCAACTTATCCTAGTGTAGCATTATTCACCATTTATCAGTACACACTGGGCCCCAAAAATAAGCCCTTGCATCTTGTAAATACTGCATCAAATGTATTTGATTAGCCTTGCGCATACTTGTGGCACATGTTTGATGCTAATTCAGGAGGAGTATAGGCATGAACATCAGGCTATTATTAGCACAACCATGCTAATTTGTGTACTGTAGAATCTCTTCAGTGTGAGCATTGAGGTTATAATATTAGGATTAACACGTTGCCATGTTCATTGAGGGGAATGCAAATGGATGAGTGAAACAGTGTAGTGGCCTCTTATTTCCCATTTATAGGTGGCAAGTATTAGTGTGATTGGGAGCAGATAGATTCTCACTGCATGGTAGTAAAGTGGCTGCAGCTTATTGTTACACAGTGGCATTCCATTGGGAGACAACACATTGCTCATTATACCGTTGCACTGGTTTAACTTGCTGAAGGTGCATATCCAAAAAACATCATGTGGCATTATCTTTTGCTCACTCTTCTTGTGATGCAAACAAGTGGGTTATGAATGTATTCTACCACCATGGTATAATTAGTCCTTTATGCTTAAAAATGTACAATACTCTTTGTGGTGTAGTACAAATTGGTATATCATAGTTATTTTGATTGAAGATCATTGGTACATCACAGTATTTTTCTGAGCCCCCTTTTACAATTTTGGCCAACACTATGTTTTTGTCTTTGAAAATTCAATAAAAACAATTTAAAAAAAAGTCCCTTGAGATGAGGTAATGAAAACGCTATGGGGATATTTTTCTTATCTGCTTTTACAGTTCACAAAAACAAACCACTGCCGAATCTACTGTCAAAATAAATTCGACAGAACAATGTTTTTGAGACAGCAGCCAGACATGGTTCTACACAGCGGGAAGAGTTTAAACGTGAACGCTTGAACCAATGCCCTGGAGTGAAGGCTGTTAGATGTTTTTATAACACTGGTAGGGTGATCTCCAGGGCAAAGATATCACTGCAGGTGACACACCTGTATAAACTTCTCCTTAATTTCTCAGTTGATCTCTTGACGCTCTTCCTTTGTTCTCAGTTTCTCTCTCTGGGTTCTCCGGGGCATATTATCAAGGGGTTTATCTCTGCTTTTTTGGTTTTAAAAGCCAAGAAAGTGGAGATAAAATTATCAACCCATTACCTAGCTGTCGCTAACACCAGTTAGCGACAACTAGTAGGAGATAGCGACCATCTTGGGCCCCGCTTTGCATGTCAGTGAAATTTATCACTAATGACATGCAAAGTGGGCGTGCCAAGATGTTAGCGACTGGAAACAGTCGCTAATATCGCTATCTCCTATTACCAACTTTTGGAGATATTCGCGCTAAGCGCGAATATTTCCAAAAGCTAACACCTGCCCCATAGCAGTTCTTTGCCATGTTATCCAATGGTAGGTGGATAACATGGCTAAGAGCATTAGCTCGGTAATGCAGGAATATCGCTGACTTTTCAGCGATATTCTTTCATTTCGGCCGATTTTTATCGCTTAGGAGATAAACCTTGATAATAGCAGCTCGGCGATAAAAATATTGCCGCTAAGCCAACATAGCGATAATTATCGCTTGTTGTTGGTAATATGCCCCTCAGTTTCTTGCTGACAGTTCGTATGATTAAGGTTACACACCTACATTTTCCTTCACCAGATTGTTGTCCAAATATGTAGTAATGGAGATAGATGCTTCGTAGTCCATGTAAGCATTAAGTAGGTTTATTCAGGATAAGTTGTTATGATGTAAAGTAGAGCCCCACCACAAGCAGCCTTCTTGCTGCTCAGCACATCCTCCAACCGATACCCTCACTCATCCAGCATTCCACTCCCACCTCTCACTCCAACATTCCATCAACCCAGTCACACTGGTTGAGTAGCAGGTATAACAGTTCCAAAGGTGACATTTCTTATTTTAATGCCCACAAAATGATATGCTCCCCAATAAAGAAAAATGGCTGCAAGGAATTATATCAAACTTGGTACGCAGCAGACCCTTGGCTGAACATGACCTAAGACCATGCGCAGCAGGGTTTGGTCCCAATAGGAGGTTAGTGCAAGGAACAGTTAAAAGAAAAAATATTATATATATATATATATATATATATATATATATATATATATAGTAGTATGTATATATCATGAATTTTAATTATTTATGAGATTGTATATATATATATATTTTTCCTAAACAATGTAATTTCAAATTCGTGTACATTATTACATATTCTATTTTTCTACAGAATTTTCAGTAGATTATACATCAGTCCCATTTGAACTTACATTATATAAAAAATATGGCACTGTGCCATTTATGTGTATAAATGATGAACTAAATACCACTGTTTTTCTAAGTATAGAAAGAAAGACCACAAGGAGTTAATGTGGGCGGATTATTTGTACAAAACTCCGCCCTTTTTTGGTTCAGAAATGCCTTAAGTACCCTCTTTGAGATTTAGTAACGTATCATGTGATCAAGCCTCTGGCTAGAGGCGAAACGCGTCATGCAGGACAGCTTGGGTGTTATTTAATGGAATAAAAAACACTTATCTTTGCACAAGATCTTGGGTCTGGCTTGTTCGTTTTTCCGGTTGGAACAGTGGAACTGGGATGCTGGTAGCATCGAGCGATACAGGACTTTATATATATATATATATATATAGATAGATATATATATATATGAATGAAAAAAAAGATAAAAATGAAGCTATTGTTAACTTTGTTTATACATCCCTAAGGTATGTTAGAAATGCACTTAAAAAACACAGTAAAAGTGAAGCTATTGTTGCAAAACCGGAAGAACACTGAAATTTGCTCCTTAAGGTTAGCCAAATTAATCTCCAAACAAGAAAATTCATGTTTATGTTGGTTCCCCAATGTATTCGAGTTCAATTCATTTACTTAATAAATTAATTTCAACTGATAAATCCATGGGATGTACTCACTCATGCATGTGTACAGTCATTGATTAATCGCTTCTGCAGCTTCAACGAAGTGGATATGCAAACATGTATTTTAGAAATTTCATTTTAAAGCTTGATGTGGGTTTTTATTTATTCAGTTTCTGCTGTCAGCTAGTTCGTGAGCACTGTGGAGTCAGATATGTTTTTCTTTTCCCTGTTGAGAGGCAGTATTGTAGTCAACTAAAAGCATCAAGAGCTAGCACTCCAAAAGTCACCCTCTAGACCAGAAATACAGAAGGCAGTGATAGGAGAGACTGAAATGAACGATTGTGGCTGTCCCCATGACAACATATGACATGCTTTTTACTTGTACTTCACCAGAGGCAGCCATTGCCCTAATAGCAAAAAGCAATCAATCCCACTGTGCTGACAAGATCAAGGTCTCTGAGACACAACAATTATTATAAAAAGCCTCGCTATTACCACTTTTGAAACTACAGAAATTAGTACTTGCATTTGCCCACAGTAGAAGGAAAGGTAACTGTGTTTGTTCTTCGCTCAACATGCACAAAAAAATGCCAACTAGGACAGGCAAACTGGGAAACTGAAATAGAAATTTTCGAATTCATCCTAATGCATATTTGCTTCAAAATATAATAGCATATCTATTTTTCAAAAGTAATGCCTGTAGCTCTCTCTGTTGATGTTTCTGACTAAAAAAACACACGGAAATGAAATCATTACTTCTGATCTTTTGATGGCCTAATTACTCCGAAAATTAAGAAACGTGTTTTATATTGAATAGAAAATATGGAAAAGTTATTGGATTGGGAAAAAGAGCATAGGCCAATGATTTTATGATGACAAAGGCTAGCTAAAAAGTTAAGAACAATTGTAACAAAGTCTATATTTTTATGTGTGTAAGGGTGGATGGATCTGTGGCAGACCACTTTACGTCCCTTTTTTCACTGGTACCACAATTTGTTTTCTAACACTGTCTGAATTTTGAAGGGCAAAAACAACAATTGATGGATGGAATGTTGCACAATGGCAAAATATTCACCCCTAGTCACAGATCTGGGTTTAATCCATCGTTATTTCGCTCACCACACCACCCCAGTTCAGACATGGCCATATGCAAATCAGTCTTGACCCTGTGCCTCATTGGAAAAGTCCAGCCCGAACTGCCAAGCCATGTCTTCCCTGGATCGGAATCAAGCATCCTAGGACCAGTTTCTGGCTATCAGCCTTCATCAGCCAGGATAGCTTGATTCCTGTGGCATGGAGAGCACGGGACTCACGTCTGAGCATAACTGTCCCACTCGGGTGACAAATGCAAAAACAACAATTGATGGACGGAATGTTGCACAATGGCAAAACATTCACCCAGTCACAGATCTGGGTTTAATCCATCGTTATTTTGCTCACGACACCACCCCAGTTCAGACATGGCCATATGCAAATCAGTCTTGACCCTGTGCCTCATGGGAACAGTCCAGCCCGAACTGCCAAGCCATGTCTTCCCTGAACTGGGGTGGTGTGGTGAGCAAAATAACAATGGATTTAGGCCCAGATCTCTGTACTGGGGTGATGTATGACATTGTTCTGCATTCTGTCCATCAACTGCTGTTTTTGCATGAATATTCAAGGGCACCAGGAGTAAAGGCTGCTGGATGTGTATCCATGGTTTTTTAATGTTTGTTTCTGCTTACTGGTATTTATTTGTGAGCTTTAGGTTGCATACGGTAGCAGTTTATGATGCACATTAATGAGGCCATTACAAGCTTGGTTCGCCAGATGTACTCACATTGGGAATAGCCATTTCCAAATAGCGATTTTGTTCGAATCGCAATTAGGAAATCACTTCTCATAATGTATGAAGGTTTGATTTGAAATTTAACGATTCCTAGTTGGTTCCAAATTGACTCATCTGATGAATATTAATAAGGGAGGTTGCAGTTTGCGAGCTGTTAGGAATGAAAGCAGCCAAGGGATGGTGGCCTGCTAGAGGCAGCATACCAACCTGGCTGTGATTGCTTTTAAATAAATCTTTATTTTTGTTTGCAATGCAGCCTGTTTTCCTTAAAAGGAAATGAGATATGTAAAACAAAACAACAACAACATGAAACGTTTAACATGGGACCACAGCCTGCACTTTCAAATGTTTATTTTTAACATTCTCAATGAGGACCCATTCCCATTTGAGAATTGGTTACCACCCATTTTGGATTGCTGATAAAGTATTACTTTTTTGCTACCAGAATTCGGTCACAAAACATTTATACACCTGTGATTTAGCGAATTAGAGCCTTTGTGACCATTAAATAGCTGTGTACATCTGGTCCCATGAACTTTACCAAGATAAGGATGCTTTAGCAACCCCTGCTGTTGGGTAAAGAATCAGGGCCTGATTTATGGCATTTTGGTGTAGGGCAGCACAGCAAGGCACCTTTGTATGCTGCCCTTTGCCAAGGTGAAAGGTGAAAGGGCAGGAATGCACTGCATTTAAGCAATAGAGTACATTCCTCTCATTTATGCCTGTGCTGGTGCAGTTTTGGCAGCCTAGCACCAACATAGGCACCATGGTGCAAGTGTTCCTCCATTGCAGACAGGATTGTTTTTGTGCAAAATGCAGCACACATGAAAAGAGGAAAAAGCAAGGAGAAATAAACATATTTTTTTCTCATTAGGATTCACCTCGGGCGGCATGTGAATTTTATGCTTTCCCAGGTTTACATCCCTTCGTAATTATGGGGTAGCGTCAAATTCCACAGGTGCTGTGTTGGAAAACCCACCACAATGTCCATGGAACGCCTCCCGGGCACAGAGTAAGGTGATGCAGTGATTTGCACTGTGTGCCTTACTCATGAATTATGAGGCCACTCAAAGCCATGCAGGGTGGCTTTGCATGGCTTCATAAATCTTTATGACTGCCCTGCGCCACACAAGTACCACTGCAAGAGTAACACAGGGCTCTCATAAATAAACCCCTAGAGGATTTATTTATACCTGTCTGCACAGGCGGAGTTAACTGTTTGCTCCCTGTTTAGGTTTAGGGAGGCTAACAGTGGCACTACGAGTTAGCTGGTGCAAGAGACAACATATCCTACGGGGTACATGGAATCAGTCTGTCACCTATCATAAGTTTCTGTCATCTGAAAACATACAGTTCCTACTGGTTGGAGTAACTACACAACACAGTATAACTATGCTGCAAGAAAATGTAACCTGTGGAATGCAGCACATTGTATGCCATCCTGTAGATTGACAAAGAGAAAATGGCTTCAGGTCTAACTGTGCAGCCTGACAACTGCAACTTTTTAACTTGCAATGAAATTTGTCAAGGTAACCCTTTTAACAGGAAAGAAATGTACTTCAAAATATTAAATAGGCCATCACCTAAGTAGGCCTTATAGCTCACAAAGTACGAAGGATAAGATTCAAAAGTGTTTCATGCAAGCATTTTGTGTTAGCGCGTACCTACAGTCACTAGCTTCTAAAGGCTATTTTCACTCTAAAGGATTGTAAGTGTCCAATGTGAAAGACTTTAGTTAATATAGAATATAATTTTATATAACTCCTATTTCAGATAAGCTACAGCAATGGATCAACTGTTGTTTTTAAATAAATGAATTAACAATCCAATTCATTGGATTTTTATTAAATTGTTTAGGAAAAGTACTTTTGAAAATCTTATAAAAAGTAAATCTTTGTTCCACCAGAAACTCCAGTATCCTCCCATTATCTTGTAAATCCTACAAAAGTGGCACCTCGCCAACAGCTAAACCGTGAACAACTGGAACTGTGAACAAGTCAGGACTATACCTACTGCCTGTATCAAGTGTGAAGACCTGAAGGGGTAGACCTACTCCCACTTATGCTCAGGATGGAGTAGTGGAATCCAAGTGTCATTTCCTGACCTCCTCTGTGGTTACAGGGACAAGTTTGATCATTGACATAATATTAATGCACACATTAACGATATAAGACCACAAACAATATTAATAATATCGTTTTTTACTCATATTCGGAAACAAACATGTCAGAAGCAAAAATATCATTACCTCTAAATAAACAAATGATTTGTCAGGAATATTGCCTCACACTATATTGACAACACTAATATCACCTAAATATTTACATCTTCATAATTAAACATAAAAACAACGAATTGTTATGTTAAATAAATCATTATAATTAACATTAAACAATATATACACATGTTTTAACAAAAAATATTACATCACCAAAAGATAAATAAATACATAACAATACATGCAAAACCAATAACATAACCTACACACATTTATTCAACAATACAAATATTAATAAAATATATCTATACAAATAAAACATTATTCAAAAGTATCAAACTGCAAATTAGCCTTTACCAAAGATGGGCATAACTCATAAAAATAAACATTCAAACCAAAACTAAGCTAACCAATAAAACCAAACTGTAAACAAATGTAACCAATAACATCACACAAACAATTAGATCCACAATATAAAAGGCACACAAATTTTATCAACCTAATAATGCAAAAATAGTAAAAGTTGCAAGACAAGGAAAATCTGACAAATTCTCTGGCCAGACCCCGAATAAAGAAAAATACACATCTTGACAACTAACTTGCAAAAAAAAATAAAACATATATTTAAGCTAAAACTAACTTTTTAATAAAAACAATTGTAAAATAACAAATAATTATCTAAACACTCTCCAACTTCAAGTTCTACACATGTACTTACTAAAAGAATAAAACTTCGAGAAGATGTTAACCTGCTGAAAAACAACACTGTATAAAGACAATGGTTCCGTTGGGAGATAAATCAATTTCTTTGTCTGGTACAATCATTTACAATTTTTTTTGAAGTATTCCACAATGTTATTTTGGGAATAATTTGTAATTTTAAAAAAAAGGAAAAATATGTTATTTGGAAGGAAAAGGAAAAAAGGAAAACATGCACCAAATGTTTGACTTTTACCAGAATTTTCTTATTTTGAAAGTCAGACATTGATTAGTCAAAGGTAAAATCAGAAGTCGGTTGTCCAAAACATAATTAGCATAGATATATAAATAACAGATAAGTGCTCATGTGAATAGTAGTAACAAGTGATAAACTGACTGTGTGATGACACAATAACATATATAGACAATAATGGATCAGTCCATACTTCTAACTCAATTATTTCAACAAATACAAATATTTTTCTCTTTTATGGTTGAAACTTGGTATGGACTGATTTATGACAGAGCGTCGACGTTTCAAATCTATTAGGAGGTTCTGGCTTTTTTGCAACCGTATCGGGTCTTCATCAGGACTGACAAGTGAAGGGGGACAGCCTGCGGAGGAATGAGGATTGATTTTAGCTCTTGGTGTGTGGAACATAGTATAAAACCGTGAGAAACTGCCAAGATGATTATATCTGGGGGAAAAGCGAAAAATCACTATCCTTCTAT
Source organism: Lissotriton vulgaris (assembly GCF_964263255.1). Classification (NCBI taxonomy): domain Eukaryota; kingdom Metazoa; phylum Chordata; class Amphibia; order Caudata; family Salamandridae; genus Lissotriton; species Lissotriton vulgaris. The sequence continues at coordinate 1,445,057,839 of NC_141691.1, forward strand.
TGTTATGAGAGTATCTGTAACTCACGGTGAGTTACAGATACTCTCATAACAATAGAATCATCCAATCATCGATTGTTTAGGGTGTCGGCTGACACCCCCCCTGCTCAGACAGTGCTAGAAGCAGGATACCTACAAAACCAACAGGTGAGCCAGCCAGGCTTGGCAGTGTCTCACAGTTTTATACTATGTTTCACACATGATTTATGTGTTGGTCAGAGTTGGAGGATATGGTCTCCATCATTTGTTCTATGAAGAGAGATACAAACTAAATTATCTGTGTTCCAGATTTCAATGCCCAGGTGCTCACAAGTGGACAAAGGATCAGTTTTTATGTGACTTAGGGTGAAAATTGATCGAAGCTATGCCGCCTCTGACTTTCTGAGGCCTATCTAATTTGATGATTTATACAAAGAGGGAACTAGAATGTCTAAAATTGGTGAGGGTGAGTCATTAAGCCAGGTTTCTGTTAAGATCATGTGGTCCACTTCTAGCGAGTAAATAGGGTCAGCAATATTAGAAGCATGTCCTTCAACTGACCTGCCTTTAGGAAGCATTGATTTGATGTGGGATTTAGTTACTAGAGCTTCAAGGTGAGAAGTGGTGACAGAAAGTGAAATGTCCATGTTCATAATTCTGAGATTGACACTGGATTCTCTAAACGGGTTGGAGGAAATAGTTTGGATAGTGAATCGTGCGGGTGAAGAATTGCTATGAGAAGTGTTGTAGATTTACTGTGCTGTCCACAGACAAATTTCTTCCCAGGTGGTGTTTGGCAGCTGTGGGATGATAAGGTTGATTAGTCTTGGAGGACATGAATAGGTTCCAACATTTCTCCATCTTTATGGCGAGGTGTAATAGGTTCTGAAGATCCTCTTTAAATAGTTGATCTTGAGGTCTGTCAACTTATCCTCAGTAGGGTGAGGGTATAAGGTGTGGGTAGCAGGTCTGGGGTAGATAGTGATTGATGCCTTTCTGAGGAGGGAGCAGTAGTAGGCTGTGTGGATTCCTCATAGGAAGCAAGGTCAGTATATGGGGAGGTGCGGGGCTAGTGGTGGATGTCCTGGGGGCAGCAAGGTGAAGATGGGAGGGAATAGGTGTCAGATTACTTTCATCCCTCAACCTGTTGTGCTGTTGGGTCTTCGAAACCTGGGTTTTGGGGAGAACAGTTGATGAGTAGGGTGCTCCGGTGAAGTACGGGAAGGGTAGCATGATGACCTCAAGAGCTCCGCATTATTGTTGCTGAACATTTTAGAGGTGTGAGTATTAAGTATCAGTGACATTTTAGAAGCAGGTCAAGGAAAATCCTCAATGTAGGGACTAGGGCAGTCATTCATTGTGATCCAAGGCCTTGTTCCTTCCACGATAGATACATTGTTCGTGCAGGGGGACAGGTCATGTTGGGTCCCAGTAAGTTCGTTTGGAGTGAAAGAGATGTTAGAGGCGGTAGATGAGGGGTTTAATTAAGGAGGAGGGACTCTGATTTTTGAGGTGGACAGTAGAGTGTTGGCTACTGTGTTTTTGATCTTCATAAAGATGTTGTCAAATTGTTCAAGTTTTATGTACAAGGTTTGTATAAGGATATTTCCGTTGTTGTATATTGAAACTGTGAGATCAGCATTGAAGTCTGATAAAGGTATTATGGTTATTTTAAAACTGAAATGTTTTCATTATTGGTTTGGAGTGGAACATGGCAGCTAGAACTCTTCTTCACTGGGCTCTTCTTTTAGTGTAGAAGATTAGGTCGTTAACCATAACACCTTTTGAGTTGCAATAGTAGGCATCAGAGACAAGTGTTTAGGTGTGTAGTTTGAGTGGATTATGTTCTTAAGTTCTTAGCAGCATTTTTGGATAGGTTAGAGGGGTAAACACCGACATAATTATGAAATAATGTTTACAAAAATGAATAATGTGACAAAATGTCATTTTACATTCTACAATATTAATTTTCATACTTGCATTCAAATTAAAATATTACTTTTTAAAGATCTCCCCAGCCTTATCCCCTAAAAACCCAACATTCCACTAGTAAAAACAAAAATGTATATATCCATTTTTTTGTACATTAATACAGATAAACATACACATTTCACAAACTCCATAATTAATTATTTTATTGAACACACAAATAAAAAATAATTGAAGTTATCTAATAAAACACATTACAATAAAAAACTTGCAAAATAATGCTTACAAACTATATTATAAAAAATAATATTTTCTACATCAATATTATTAGAGCAATAATAAAAATAACACTTAAAATGTTATTCTTACCTTTGATATTTCTGTCGACAATATCTTTGAAATCCACAATATATTTGTATCACAAGATTTTTCATCCAAACACCCACAAGCTGCTTAAGACCTTCTTCCTGGAGTGTTCAACTGACTAGTTGCAACTAGATCTGAACAAGACCCTGCTGGTGCCTCTCTTGGAAGGAAAACTGTGCTCAGGACCGGGGAGCTTTTGAAGAGAAAATGCTGAAGAATGTCTGAAAAGTTGGAACATCCAAGACTTTCAATACCTCCAGAGTCCTAGTAGGACATTGCTGCAAAGATGACTGACTTCAAGAGGATTTGGGGGCAGATGTATCAAGATTCTGTTTCTCGAATCTGTATTTGCGATATTTTGCGATTCGCAGTTGCAGATTCGCAAAACCGGATGTATGTAATTAATCGCTAAATTTTAGCGATTTCTTAAATGTTGCTAAAAAATCGCAGAATAATGGTTTGCGATTGAACTGCTTTTTGGGAAGAAAGCATTGAAGGTTCCAGAGTAAAGGAAGAGGAAGGTTTGGCTTGAAATACAACAAAAGGTCAATGCTGTTGGAGTCACCACACGTGCCATAGAGGATTTAAGAAAAAGATGGTACGATATGCGCCAGAGATCTAAAGAGAGGGTGGCAGCCAGGTTGAAGGAGGCACAGAAGACTGGAGGTGGTACTTCCACTGCTGAACAACCAACACCACATGAGGAACTTGTGGAGGCCACTCTCCTGCCTGAGAGTGTTAGTGGAGTGGCTGATATTGACAGCTCCGACCCTGCTTCCAGTTCTCAAGGTTAGATGCATGGCAAAAAGATGTAATCAGCTGGGTGTTGCATGCACACAGTGTAGATAGAGGAACATGACGTAAACAAGTTTGAGTCCAGATACACTCCATACCATACACATACAAATGCATCATGGGAGTTGTAGTTCCATTAAGGATACTTTGTAATTGAGAGTAATGATACACATGCTCACATTGTGTTTTGGATTTTAGGCTACATGAGAGTGTCAGGATTGATAGAACTTCAAAATTGTAAACTTTATTTGTTCAAATATGCATAACAAAACACAAATTCATATGTCCCACTTTGCATCCACAGCATAATCAAGGGCACCAGGGAACATTGCTGAGGGAGAGGACTCCAAAATCCATGTTGATACTGGCAATGAAGGGGAAATCAGTGAGGAATGTGTGACCACACCAATAGTGCGCAGGAATCATAGACATGTGCCCCCTCTGCCTCCTTTAAAGGATGACATGGGCATTCATGTGGATGCAAGAGACAGTATTGAAGACACTCAGGAACCTGGTGCGAGCCCAGGACAACAGCAACAGCAGCAAAGATCACGCACATATGGAGCACGAAGGTCCTTGTCCAGTAGTAGTAGTGTAAATGTAGAGATACCCACTGTATTTGCAGGACTGGAGCAGGACATGCTTCAAGTGCAGCGCCTGCAACACAATGCACTGCGGTCAATAAACAGGCAGCTGTCCAATTTGAACAGAAATCAGCGTAACATGGGTAAGGGCATGATGGCGATGGCAGGTGCAATAGAACAATTATGTTCTACACTCGAGCGCACTGAAAGTGCTAGAAACAGGGCTGCTCAACGTGCACATGCACCTATGCACAGCTACACGAAGGCTGTAAACCGCCTCTGCACAGTGATGTCCAACTTCACACGGCGCAGCATCACCATGCAGATGCAGATGAATCACTGCAGCCAAGATATTTCTAGAGGCCTAGAGCAAGTCACAAATGCTGTGGAACTATAGCAAACAGCCAACTCTGGTGCCAGCACCCTAATGGTCTCTGGAGAAAGTGCAGAGACCTCCAGCAGGAACAGTAACACTCCTACATTGCCAGTCACTCAACACAGAAGTGACAGACATGGTGCTGCTAGTAGCCATGGAATAAAGAGCACACAATCTGAACACCGCCCTGCACCCAGCCGCCATCGTAGGACGTGAAGTGCTTCAGCACACTACTGTTTAAAATGGTGAAGCAACACAACTATCATTTTGAAATTACTCTACTTAACAGTCCCATGACTGTGTTTTAACATGTTATTGGTTCAAATACCAATAGGTTGTGAAAAGTGTGAATAAACACAGCACCTGTGACAAACATATTTTGTGAGGCTACATTCATTTCTTACCTAGAAGTAATTTTGTGTGATCTCAGACCGTCTCTGGCGTCTAGCCGCTGCTCCTACTCCTGCTGCTGCCCTGCCAGGGGGAGGTGTGCAATCAATATCTGATGTGTCTGAGTCGCTCACTTCAATTTCAGTGTCTTTCCTCATTGCCATGTTGTGTAGCCTTGCGCAGCTTGTTACTATTTTACAACATGTTTCAGGCCTGTACTGCAATGCTCCTCCATTTTTATGTATGCACCTGTATCAGCTTTTCAAAATGCCAAATGTGAGTTCTATAACGCTGCGTGTTGACCGGTGTGCCCTGTTGTATCTTCTCTCACTTGCATTTGCTGGATTCAGATATGGTGTTAAGATGAAGTCTCGCACTGCGTAGGCACTGTCACCTGCATGGATGGAAAGTAAAAGTACTTCAATGTTCCACTAACAAATTAGTAATGTATGAATGGATGGATGTGTGATATTTATTTACCTAGCAGGTATCCCTCTCCAAACTGTCCAGCACTCAGACATCCATGTATCCCACTATGTCTGAAAATGAAAGAGTCATGTGTGCTGCCTCTGTATTTTGCCACAATGTCATTGATAATGTATTTGGCATTGCACACAGTCTGGATATTCAGGGAATGGTAGCTTTTACGATTCCTGAAGACATATTCTGTAGCTGCTGGTGGTTTGATGGCAATGTGGGTCCCATCAATGCAGCCAATCACATAGGGGAAACATGCAATTTGATAAAAATCAAGTTTTGTTTCTTGTAATGCCTGTTGGGTGCTTGGGAAGTAAATGTGATATCCTAGCCTGTTCAGCATTGCATCCAAAAAGGCATTTAAAACGCACGAAAGAGCTCTCTGGGACACCCCACCAACCTCTGCTATGACTCCTTGAAAAGACCCTGAGGCCAGAAGGTGCAGTGAGCACAATACCTGCACATGGGCAGGAATTGATTGTGTCCTGCCTGTTGGGTGCTCCAAAAAGGGTTTCAGCTCATCTATGAGGTCCAAGATGGTGTGTGGGTGCAGCCTGTACTTATCATAGATGTCCTCTTCAGTCTGCTGGAACAGTGTGATGCGCAGTCTGAATATTCGCTCCTGTCTCTGTCTCCTCTGTGCAAGTGCACGGATACGCAGCCTCCTGGCTATCAGGTATAATCCTGCCATTTGGGAAGTTTCAGTTGCATTGTAGGTTGCTTTTTATAACATCCACCTGGTTACCACCTGCATGCACTTGTTGGTAATTGGGATTTCTTAATTTGCGAATTCTTGTTTGCGATTTTCACAAACTTTAAACATTGCAAATTAAGAAATCGCAATATAATTCCCAGAATTGAGGTTTTCGCAGCGTAAGAAATCGCAATTTTGCGATTACTTATATTGTGATGTGATTTCTTTCATACGTACCTTTTTCCTATTTGTTAGTCGCAAACACAGTTTTTTTGCGATTCGCAGGGTTTGCGAGTAATAAATTGGTTGATACATTTGCCCCTTGGTCACATAGTGCTTCCAAGCTTTCCCAACACAATAATAATGGCTCCAAAACAAGGGACTAAGGGCTCGATCACTAGTTTGGTGATCCAACTACCAGTCTGCTCTTAAATGCCACAATGCAAGCTGCTTCCTGACTGCGGTATTACAACAACGCCGCTGGGCTGGTGGTGTTGTGTCAGGGGTAAGCCTCTGTAGAGTTTGAATACTCAGAACTCTGAGAACTGCGCCAAGCTATGCAGAGTTCCACGAACAGCGCAGTGGGTTACCTCGCACCATTCACACTGATTTTTAGTGCTTGGTGTTTGTCCCACATGGTATCTCGAACAGTGGAAGAGGGCGCTGTTTCTCCTCTGCGACTCAATTGGAAGTTCTAATCAAGCGGCACCTTCCTCAATGTGAATGGAAGGTTTCTCAACGTGAGCAGTAGCGACCTTCTGCAAACGTCCACCTTGAGAAAACTCATTAGGAAATGGTCTACCATTTAATTTCCTCGCTCACCAATTTGAGCAAGGAAAAAAGTCTGCTCCGTGGAGCCAGGTTTTTCAGAACTCGGCGAGCTCCACGGAGTGGGAAAAACTCCGTAAACTCCATGACGAAGTGGAGTTTACTCCCCAGGCTTAGTCAACAGTGCTATGGTGGCGGGATGCTTTGGCTAATAGAGAGCCTGCAGCTCATGCCACCACTGTGGCTCCACCACATGCATGTCTGTGAACTGTGTGCCATGCACCATGTTGTATATCACATACAGTGCACACAAGACAGTGCAAGCAGAGGGGGCACAATATATGCTCCCATTCCGAGTCTCAAATAGGTAAACGTGTCCTGGGGCCTGTTTAGGTCCCTTACATGCCTTTCCACTGACCTTTTCATGGCAGGCTCCACCTCATAAAAAGGTCAGCTGAAAGACAGTGAGTAATCGGCACCACCTACATAGGCCACCACTTTCCCAATTGCCTCCAGATCCAAGATCCTGGCTGTTGCAGTGGTCTTTGGCAGTCTGACAGACTCACTCGTAATCGGGTTGACGGACCACCAAGGTTGCAGTGGTCAGACTGTGGTCTTGGGACTGCTGCACTCGTTTACAGGCCCTAATGTGAGGATAGAAATTGTGACGAGGCAAGCAAGAGAAAAGCAACATTCTGATGACTGGATTTGGCAAGTGCAAACTTTGAATTTTCCTACTGGAAGTTTTTCCGGCGAAAACCAAAGGCTTCATTGAGACCTAGACCAACAGTTATCCAACCTGGAGAAGGTTTCACTGGATATCTTTGACCAGGGTGGTCAGCCCACAATCAAAGCTAGGTCCCAATCAACCATGAACACTGACTTCTTATTGGTATTGTAACCTTTTGTGGTGCTTGTGTGCTAAAATGTTTAAACAATCATGGTTCCTCATATTGGATTTTGCCATTTCTGTGTAATTTTCATTATCAAAATGTACTCTATTTCTAGAAATTGGTGGTTGGATTTTTATTGTATTAGGTTTTGACTTTTTAATTGTTTCTGGTGCTGTTTAAATACTTTACATACATTTTCTCAAGGGACCAATGTTTGTTGTGTAACATTGGTACCAGGGGTTGAGCCTACATTTATTTATTGAACTTGTGTGTTGTACCTAGCAAGAGTTTGGACTAATTGCTTGGAATTGTCCACATCCTCCCCAATTATTAAACAGTTTATTTCAAAGAAGTATCCCAAAGGAAACATTTACTTACTGTGAAGTGAATACAGGAAGATGTTTCACCAAGACCAATAGAACGTTGTTGCCCCAGTGAAGCCTGAACCACTACACTAGACAAACTGATTGCTGAATATCTAATCCTGCATGTTTTTAAGCTTGGATAAATGTTAATTTGATGGAAGTTCCAAAGTACTGGAAGAATTTGCTGATGTGATGTTAAGTACTGGGAAGAACAACAAAGGATATTAGAACCCATACAACATGTTAGTTATCTTCTTAATTGCCCACATCAGTTCAACAGTGTACATCAGATCAAAGTAACCCACCACATGACTTGATGCTTGTCTTTCACATGTTAACCACAGTAGCAGGGGATAGCTCATTAGTGGGAGGGAAGCTATTATCACTGCCCCAAAGAGCAGCACAAAAATGTTATTTAGGATCATGGAATGGGGTTGCACGAGATTGTCAGCAGCACTTTGCACTGCCATTTGCTGCAGCAAGAACAGTTTCCCACTGAAGCTAATGCCCCTGAGGATGCCATATTATTTTTAGATTGTGTAAGACTTGCACTTTGCAAAAATAGCAATCATTGCATCATTGACTAGTGACGGATATCATGGTTTAGTGTATTTCCTGCCCTTACAAAGAGTAGGGCACCATGAATGGCATCATGGAAAATCTCATGAAATATTTCTTGCCATTAGAAATAGTTTTTCAGACATTGTGACAGACTTACACACCTTTTGTGCTGGGTTTGAGACACAAAAGTGATGCAAACTTTGTTGTATTCACTTTCTAGAGCAAAACTTGTGCTGGAAAATTAAATAACAGCAATGCAAAGCAGCACAAACGCAGCTTTGCATGTCTCTGGAACAGAACGGTGTTACATGTGTAGTACATGGGCATACCTATGCAACCACTCATGCTTTATGAAGCAAAATCCTATCTACTAACAATAGTTGAAAGGGGTTTGAGGCAAAAAATAATGCGACTTTGGAGCAGGCATTAAAAGGATAAATACTTTTATTTATCCTTCTTTTTCCAACTTTGCATGCGTGCTGCACTGACAGAACACATACAAAGTAGGAAGTTTCACTCTTCCACTACAAAACCTATGCTAGACTCATGCAGACACCTTTGCACTGTGGTGCAAAGTCATGTGTGTGTAGCACTTGGCAAAAAGATTGTGTGCCAGAGCTAGGGAGAGGACTCGAGGAACATGGCGGTGGGCTGACGCCGGTAGTAGGAGCTCTTGCTACAGCCAGGCAAATCTGCTTACAAAGCCCAGCATGACCTACCTTTTTCGATGCTGACAGAGGCAATCCTGATGGTGAGAGAGGTTGGGGCGGTTTCCTCTCTGAATTGGGTCCTAAGTGACTAATTTTCTCCCGTTTCTCTTGTTTTCGCCTTCCAATATGTCACTGCCGCCATTGCCGCCGTGAGCCGAGAAACTGAGGAACCGGGAGCTGAGAAGCGCGGCGTTGCGGAGCCTGGAGTCGCGCTCTAGGACCGCGGAGCCAAAACCTGCATGAGGGTGGTGATTGACGTGGATTCTCGAGCTCTCGAGGCATACGGAGGACTCTGCTCGATAGTGTGGAGGAAAATTCAGGCGGCAGCAGCCAGAATCAATTTTGCGCTCCGGAGGGAAGAGGAGCTGCAGCTGTATGGTTAGTGGCGGTAGGGAGGGGCCCGGGCTGCCGAGAATCTGTGAGCTACTCACAAGTAAGGAGGAAGCTTTTTGGCGAACAGGCATTGCTCATGGAAAAGGTCCCCCCTGCAGAACACGGAGAGAGAGCATTTCCTGCACCTCTAGCACCCTTAGCTAGGAATAGGTATCAGCTCCGTTCTCACAACGAGCTGAAGAGCACTGCCATACAAGAGGTCCAGGAGGAGGGGCTGGGGCGAGAGGAGGTTTAGTTGCATTGACACCTCTTAAAAAGAAGAAAAGTACAAAGGTAGGCGAGTTTAGAAAGCGGAAAAGTTTCAGGGATTCTGCCCTTCCCCTGAAGCCTACACCCTCACTGAAATCATACTTTAAAATTATGGATCAGGTGGCCACCTCTAAGGGGGTGAAAATTCCCCTAAAATCTCCCACTAAACAATGTCTTCCCACTATCCCCACCGAGAATATGCATGCTTCTTTGCCCTGTGATCCTGATTTGGAAGAAGGGAGCGTTTCAGAGTGTCCTGGTCTTCTGGCCCAGATGATCACCACTACTACACACCACACCACTATGCCGCCCACTATGCTGCCTCCGTACCCAGGACCCACCGCTGGCCCAGACCTGACCGGTACCCAGGCAGGTCCTACACCAGCTTCTCTCAACAGCAATGGTGCTGGAGGTCGAAATCAGCCGCAATTGGAAGTCCTGTTTCAGTCCCTCAGGAGGGATATATTCTCTAAATTTGAGACCTCTGAAGCCAACCAGAAGGCAATACATGAGAAATGCGAAACCTTGGAGTCTAAGTTAGAGGATGTATGCAAGCGTACTGGGGCTTTAGAATTAGAAGTAGAGGCACTTACTGAAGTAGTCCAGGGGAACACAAAAAACATCCAGGACCTGAAGACATAGAATAATTCACTCTAGATGGACATCGAGAGGCTAGAAATGCAAGCTAGGAGGAATAACTTAAGATTTTTGAAAATCCCAGAAGGGGCAGAGTGTGGCGATGTTAAAACCTTTATTTGCAAAATACTTTGAGAGGGATTATTGAAGGATAGACCGGATATAGACTTGGAGCAATAAATTCAGAGGGCTCATAGGGATCCCTTCAGGTTGCATCCAGACAGGAAGGCTCCCAGGAAGATCTTGGTCAATTTCCACACCTACAGTGTTAAGGAGCTGATCTTGGGAAAAGCATTAGCCGATACGACACTACAACTCAGTTTTGTTAACTATCAAATCCGTTCTGATGTTGGTAAACTAACTGCTAAAAGGCAATGGGAGTTGGGCTCAAGAATGCCTGAGCTTAGGCGCTTGGGAGCAATGTCCAGATGAAGTTTCCGGCCCTACTGAAGGTGATGTGGAGAAATAAGCTCCACAATTTCAGCTCTCCCCAAGAAGTGGATACTTTCCTGATCCTAATGAAAGAGAACTCTCCATCTGGCCCTCATTAAGTTTGTGTTCTGGAGGTGAATGCCATAGCAGCCAGAGCACCTGTTTCCCTCTGTCTCGCCATAGTAATAGGGGAATAACAGGAAAGGAAAAAGGGAGAAACGGGGCTATTGAAACGATGGGAGACTTGAAAGAATTCTTTAAAAAAAAAAAAAAAATTATACAAATACAGGGGCAGATGTATCAAGATACCATTTTGCACTTCTCAAATAGCGATTGTTAAGGAATCGCTATTTGAGAAGTGCAAAATGGTATGTATGTAGAATTTCGCTATTTATTAGCGAATCATTAGAATTCCTTAAATGCGATTAGCAAATTGCTAATCGCAATTAAGGAATAATTTCCCATTCATTTCTATGGGCCAGGAGGCCCATAGGAATGAATGTAAAATGATACTCAATTTGCGATTAGCAATTAGCTAATCGCAAATTGAGAATAATTTCAAGGGTGCAAGGGTGTCTTAAGGACACCCTGCTGCACCCCTGAATTTGATATGTGTACGCATATGGCGCACATACATGCCCTAAGGGCATGTATGAGCGTCATATGGCACCTTTAGAATTCAAAAAAAGTGCTTTTTGAAAAGAATTCGCAAGTTACCACCAACTACAAGTTGATGGTAATTTGCGAATTCTTAGTCAAAAATCGCAACACTGAAATGCTTGATACATTTCAAATCTGAAATCGCAATTTGCTATTTCTTAAAAGCCTCGCAATATTAAGGAATCGCTAAATTAGCGATTCCTTAATATTGCGAGGCTTTTTGCATGATACATTCCAAATCCCGTTTTTTTTGTCGCAAACGCTGCTATTTTCCGAATCGCAGCGTTTGCGACAAAAAAAACGGATGATACATCTGCCCCACAATCTTTTGGTGAGTCCTAAGCACAATGTCCTAAATGGGTCAACGTTTTAAAGGGTCACTTCTGTTTTTTTTTCTTGTATACAATGGGCTTTATTTTTATTTTTCACTTATTAGGGGTTTGCTCTGATGCTGGCACAAGGGGAGCCCTGAATAGGCGACAATGATCGCCGAAGGAAAGTATGGGGGGTTCCTCAGGGGGTGAAAGGGGTTGGGTGGGGGGCTAAGGGAGGGGAAGCAAAACAAAAAAATGAGTCCAGATATAAGCAAAAGTAAAAGAAAGCATGACACCAGCTTGGGCATAGAGCTTGCTTCTTTTAAAAATCTTATAAATGGCTAGTATTTCTAAAATTAAAGTAATTCGTTGGAACGTGAATGGCCTTAGAGATAGGAGGAAATTGTCTAGAGTCAGCGCATTCCTTTACAACTGCAAGGCCCATATTTTTTTCCTAGAAGAAAGTCATGTAGAGTCTCATGAGTGTAGGCTGGGGTTCAGCAAGCTCAGATGGGTTCAAGAAGGCCTTTACTCGGAACAAAGGGGCAGCTCCAGGGGTGTGGCAATTATTATTAGAGGTAACACAGGGATAAAGGTTGAAAAGTTTGAAACAGACCAATCCGGAAGATGGCTTGTGGCTACTCTCTCGATATGCAGCGCTCCCCTGGTATGTGCAGTTTATTATGGGCCGAATCAAGTCAATCCAGGGGCCCTGACAAATGTTAAAGGCGAGCCTCTTAGCCACATCTGCTCCTATCATCTTGGGGGGAGATTTCAACCTGGTATTTGATTAATTTTTAGATCGTACTTCTAAAGCAAAATACATTGTCCCCCGTAGATCATACTTTAAGCTGAAAACTCTTATTAAGAAATTCAGTCTCTTAGATATATGGAGAGCGAAAAATGGTTCTAAAAGAGACTTCTCCTTTTTTAGCAAAAAATACAGACATCACTCTAGAATGAATTTTTTCTTGCTGGATCAGACCACCTTCCCAGGCGTAGACTCAATCTCTTACATCCCTGCTATTCTCTCAGATCATTCAGCTGTGGTATTGGTAGTCAATCTAAAGCAAAAAAAATGCCGGAGGAGGAAGACCCTTGATAGATCCCAATTATTAAAGGAGGTGGTAAAGGCAGAAGTAGCAGCACAAGCAGAAGAATATTTTAGATACATTCTTGGCACTACAAATGATCAGATAGTATGGGAGGCCTTTAAGGCATTTTTAAGAGGTATATTAAGCTCGCTGATGATCAGACAAAATAAATCTATGAGAAAGCTGGAGGAGGATCGGCTCTGTAAGATTAAAGAGAAAGAACAGGAGCTTCAGCGGGCCTCTGTAAGCGCCCAGAACCAAGTCCCATGTTTACAAACTGAGCGTGAGGGCCTTCGTGCAGAATTTCAGGCACATTTGGATAAGATCTTAAAGGATAGGTGGGGTGCCAGCAAACTCCAAAAAATTTCATATGGGAAAAGATGTGGCTCTCTTGTGGCATGGAAGGCCAGGGCAGACAGAGCAAGGAATCAGATAAATAGTCTAGCTCAAAAAAGCACAGGAATCATCTTATATGATGATGATGAGATCCGGGAGGAGGCTAGACTATTTATGCAGGACCTATATAAGGAAGATCTCAATTTTAGCGCTCAGGAAGCAGAGGATTGGTTAAAACAGATTGACCTCCGCCAGCTATCGCAAGCGGATTGGGCTTTTTTACACTCCAGTATTACAGAGGGCGAGGAAGAAGCCCAGCTGAAGAAAATGGCCAGAGGTAAAGTGCCTGGCCCGGATGGCCTACCCATAGAGGTTTATCTTGCCTTATCTGATATAATTGTGCCTGTCCTTAAAAATCTTTTTAATAAAATATATATGTTTGATGGGCCCATCCCAAGGTCTTGGTCTGAAGCTTCCGTAACCCTGATCCTGAAACCCAATAAAGATCCACTAAAAACTGAGTCATATAGACCTATTTCTCTTTTAAATATAGATTATAAAATCTTTGCTGGGGTGTTAGCTACTAGGATGGTGAAAATCATCAAAACTGTAATACATCAAGACCAAAGGGGCTTTATTCCCGGAAGACAGTTGAATGAACTCACTTTTCAAGCCATTGGTGCCATCGATGTGGCGGTAGATAAACAACACCCACTAACTTTAGTTACCATCGATGCCGCCAAGACTTTTGACCAGGTGAGCTGGTCATATCTCTGGGAATCTCTAAATAGTTTTGGATTCCCTAGAAATTTTGTTTTATCTGTCAGATCTCTCTACTCCGTTCCACAAGCAAATATTTTAGTTAACGGTGCTCTTTCGGACTGGGTTACTATCTCCCGGGGCACCAGGCAGGGGTGTCCCCTGTCACCCCTTTTGTTCAACTTATATATTGAACCTTTTGTGTGCCGGCTCAGGACCGATCCTCTAATTATACCTTTTAAAATCTCGGACCTGGGGCTAAAATTTGCCCTATATGCAGATGATCTGCTTATGTATACAACCAATCCAGCAGAGGCTATCCCTAGATTAGTAGAGCAGGCCGAAGCATTCAGGGAAATCTCGGGCTACAGAATAAATAGGGATAAGACCGAGATTATGGAATGGAAACAAAGCAGCGGAACACATGGGACTAAGTCCCGAATGAGGTATCGGGGCATCCAACTAGCTCAGAAAATAGAGGATATCCCCAAGATCAACTGGAGCAGGGTCTCCAAAGATGTTTGCAGTCTGCTCCTCCGGTGGTCAAGCCTCCCTCTGAATATATTCGGGAGAGTTAATCTTATAAAAATGATTGTCTTGCCCAAGATAACTTTTTTATTCAACTCAATCCCTTTATCCTTTAGTGCCTTGGACATTTCAAAATTGCACGGAAAAATTTGCTCCTTTATCTGGAATACCAAATCGCCCAGAATTGCTTGGAAAAAGCTATTGAGAAACTTAAACAGGGGGGGTTTAGCCTTACCAGATCTACTCAATTACTGCCATGCGTTTCACTTTAAAAAATTTAGAATACTGGCCAATAAGCATGTTCCGTCCTCATTGGGCCCACTGTTTCAGGCTTTACTCCATGATATTCCTCAAGGACTGGAATTTTTCCTCTTTAAATTCGGGGACCCTAAATTTTCTAAAAAAGTCAGGCTGAAGGTCCTGGGGGCTGCATTAAAAAATTGGATTTATGTTAGGAAGAGTCTTAAAATTCCGTACTATACATGTCAGGCTCCTATCTGGAACTCCCCAGGCACCCCGGTTTGTCTTAGGGATCATCTCTTTCAGCCATTGAAATCGACAGAGGTCCAATCTTGGGCCGCTCTCCAGAAGGACTCACAGCTGTTGAGATGGGAATCTCTTTCCAACATAACAGGTGGCATGCTCACCAGATTTAAATATTACCAACTGTCGGGGTGGTGGGCAACTTAGTCTTCGGATCATTAAGAAATGAGTGTAAGATTCAACTTGGTCTCCAGACAGGGAGGCTGGAAAAGCAAAATCTCTTTCTGGTACTGGGCCATGCTGGATGATGAAAGACTGGCAGCATCTGAAACCAAGCAACTCTGGGGTAATGTTTTTGGCCCCGATATGCATAACTTAGGTGACATCTGGGGGGACTCTTTCACCATGTTGCGGGCAGTATTAAAACCAGCTGCCCTCAAGTGAAATCATCTCTACACGGCCTAGAGGGTTTACTGGATCCCAGGGAAACTAGCTAAGGCGATAGGGTCAGAATATCACAGCCCTAGATGTAAGCATTTGACGGCCGATGACCTCCACATGTTTGTAGAGCGTCCTAAGACCATCAGCTACTGGTTTGAGGTGAAAATGTTTCTTGAAGATGTTCTCCTACAACAGGTGGAGGTAAACCCCAGGACAATCGTCTTTGGTTTTACGACAGACTACTGCCTGAAAGATCTAGCATCTAAATTCATCTTTTATGTTGTAATCCTGGCGAGTAGAGAGATATGCAGAGCCTGGAAATCAGCAAACCCTCCATCATTTGCAGAATAATTTTTATCAGTGAATCAGACATAGCTTGTGATAATATGAGCCTGGATAAGATTTGGTCGGCCCTTGTGGCCTGGCGCAAGAAGTAAAAGTGGTCCCATGATTTTGCCCGGGCACTGTTGGTACTTTTTCTCCTAAGTAATACATAGTTATGGAGCTGTGGTGAACAGGAGTGGACTAAGGAAACGATTCTGACTTGAGGGAACGCCATCTCATTATCATTACTGGCCCAATAACAGGGTTGGAACAAGCTAGCCAGATGAGAAGAGTTGGAGGAATCCCTTCAAAAATGCCCAACATGGTGTATGAGGACTAAAAAAATCTTTTTTAAAAAAAAGAGCTAGGGAGAGGGGAGGAGAGTGCCATATTCTCCTCTCTCCCTATAATGCAATGCAGCGCAGCAGCTTTGAGTGCTTTGCTGTGTTGTGTGACAAGGTCATACATCTGGTCAATTCGACTTTAGCAATTATAAAGATTCTGCATACAGATTTTGGGAGTCATTCACAAAAGTTGATGTCTAACAGAGTTGCGTTGCATTTGCACCACACAACGTGGTGTATGTGCAACAGAGCCCCAAAATGCAAATTATGAAGCTGCGCAGGTCCATTTTGTGTGACTCTTAGTGGCTTGATGAATCAGGAGTAACCCAACTCAGCACAAACCACTGCATTGTGCTACTCTGCCCCAGGAGACGTTCCATGGGTTTTGCATGGGTGTTCATATGCAACGCCCCTGGATTTCGATGCTTTCCTAGATACAGCACTACTGGTAGACCTGGAAATGAGTCAGAATGCTATGCTTTCCCAGGGAGGCATATCAGAAATATCTTTTTTCTCCTTGTTCCTTCCTCTTTCTACTGGTGCTGCTTTCTGTAGAACACATAGATAGAGGAAAATGTATTAGGGGTTTGTTTTTGTTCAGGAGGATGTCCCTTCTTGCACAAAAAGTCCTTTATGCAACGCAAGCACCCTTGCACCATGGTGCAAGGGTGCATGCATTGGCGCTAAGCAGCCTATTGTGTGGCAGCACTGAGAAAAGGCAGGAATGCACCATATTGTGATAAGTACAGTGGATTCCTGCCCTTTACCTGTAGTGCAGTGCAGCACAGCAAGGTGATTTGCTGTGCAGCATTACTTTTTCATAAATATGCCCCATAATTCTGTACTTATTCACTTCCCTTTTGTCAGTCCCGAAATGTTGCATTTTTTAACCTTGTTTTTCAACATGTATTAAATGCATTGAGTGTTGGGGAATACGTTTACATTCCTGTGACTAATTTAACAATGAAACTGTAAATCAAAGCATGAATATATACAAATATTTTAAGGATTGTTCATGCCAGTCCATGACTGCTGATAGTGTGGGGCCGTTAGTCTATTTAAATGAGCAGGCCTCAGAAGTGGTGGCTCATCTGATAAGGCTGAGGAGTATTACCCTACTGCTCCGCGAGTAGTAGTTAAAGGTAAACTAAAAGGATCACTGACAGAATTTCGACCTCATAAATATCGACCTACAAGAATATTGAGTCAACAATATCGAGGGCAAAAATATCGACATCCTATCTACAACATGGTAAGTACAAAAATATCGAAAAAATAATATAGATGTAAAAAATATCGATGTTAAAAATATCGATTTTTTTTCTTTTAATATATAAATGTAAAATTAAGTATATAACACTATTTATTAAAATACACATATTTAAAAGTATCTAATAATGTTTAAAATTAATAAATAATACATATATATTAATAATACATTAATTAAATATATACAGTAAATATATAATATATATGTACTGAACAATAAGTATTAATAAATATTTTACTAATTTATAAATTAATAAAATATATTCTAAATTACTAATACATTTACAAACATAAAACAATAACATAAATAAAATGTAAGTAATATAAAAAATAAAATAAACATTTAATTTTTTTACAATTAATTATATAAAACGTTGGATAGCGTAAGGGTAAAAATTACTATTCCTACTCCAGAGAGTGCAACAGTAGGGAAAGCGTTGGATAGCGTAGAAGTAAAAATTACTATTCCCACTCCAGAGAGTGCAACAGTAGGGAAAGGGTTGGATAGCGTAGGGGTAAAAATTACTATCCCCACTCCAGAGAGTGCAACAGTAGGGAAAGCTTTGGATAGCGTAGGGGTAAAAATTACTATTCCCACTCCATAGAGTGCAACAGTAGGGAAAGCGTTGGATAGCGTAGGGGTAAAAATTACTATTCCCACTCCAGAGAGTGCAACAGTAGGGAAGGCGTTGGATAGCGTAGGGGTAAAAATTACTATTCCCACTCCAGAGAGTGCAACAGTAGGGAAAGCATTGGATAGCGTAGGGGTAAAAAATACTATTCCCACTCCAGAGAGTGCAACAGTAAGGAAAACGTTGGATAGCGTAGGGGTAAAAATTACTATTCCCACTCCAGAGAGTGCAACAGTAGGGAAAGCATTGGATAGCGTAGGGGTAAAAATTACTATCCCCACTCCAGAGAGTGCAACAGTAGGGAAAGAGTTGGATAGCGTAGGGGTAAAAATTACTATTCCCACTCCAGAGAGTGCAACAGTAGGGAACGCGTTGGATACCGTAGGGGTAAAAATTACTATTCCCACTCCAGAGAGTGCAACAGTAGGGAAAGCATTGGATAGCGTAGGGGTAAAAATTACTATTCCCACTCCAGAGAGTGCAACAGTAGGGAAAGCGTTGGATAGCGTAGGGGTAAAAATTACTATTCCCACTCCAGAGAGTGCAACAGTAGGGAAAGCGTTGGATAGCGTAGGGGTAAAAATTACTATTCCCACTCCAGAGAGTGCAACAGTAGGGAAATGTTGGATAGCATAGGGGTAAAAATTACAATTCCCACTCCAGAGAATGCTACAGTAGAGAAAGCATTGGATATATATATAAATTTCTTTATTCGGCTTGTTTCACAGTGGAAAAAACCATAAAAGAGCAAAGAATCATACAGTGCAAAAATACATGTGTTACATAAAATTTCATATAAAATTCATTCCGCAATATAAAAATTAAACTGGGGATGCGAGGGGCCGCTCAAAGTTAAAATTTACGAAGATTTTAAAGGTTCTTTCTATGTCTCAGAATGCATTTTAGAAAACTACTAACAAAATAGCAGACATTTTCCGTTTCCAACATTTGCAGTCTTAAGAGGGCAGGTCTACATTGTCTTAGCCCCCACGTTCTTAATATAGGTAAAAGCCAGGTCTTTCTGTGGGCTTGATGGTATTTACAAAGTAGGATCACATGCAAGTTAGACTGCGTTGACAAACCGTCACATGGGCAGGGGGAAAGAATGTCACTCCAGCAATTTTGTGTTGGGAAGGTAACCATTCTATAGAAGGTATTGAGCCTGAATCTTGTGCAACAGTAGGGAAAGCGTTGGATAGCGTAGGGGTAAAAATTACTATTCCCACTCCAGAGAGTGCAACAGTAGGGAAGGCGTTGGATAGCGTAGGGGTAAAAATTACTATTCCCACTCCAGAGAGTGCAACAGTATGGGAAGCATTGGATAGCGTAGGGGTAAAAATTACTATTCCCACTCCAGAGAGTGCAACAGTAGGGAAAGCGTTGGATAGCGTAGGGGTAAAAAACTACTATTCCAACTCCAGAGAGTGCAACAGTAGGGAAAGTGTTGGATAGTATAAGGGTTAAAATAACATACTTATAAATAAACGATTTTTGTAATTATAAAAAAATAAACTATTAAATAAATATAAACCATATACAATACCTATACTTAATTATAAAACACATGCTTAGCAAAATATATTTTACCTAAAATAAATTTAAAATAATACCATTTAATAATATTTAATTACCAATTAATAATTAATTAACAATTATATTATTAACAATACAATTATTTTTAATACATTATTAATTAATTAAATTTACTTTACTTCCCACCATATTTCCTTATAAAACCACTACCCACAACATAACACATTTATCCATTTATGAATTAATGAAAAATAATTAGCAAATAATTAAAATTAATTAACTATTAATTAAAATTAATTACCAATTAATTAAATTTATTTTAAAATTCCTACTAATTATTAAATAATTAACCATAATTAAATTACTCCCCACCCTATTCTCCTATAAACCCACATCCCGCTACAGAAAATATATATCAATTAATCAATTAATTTATTTTTGTTTCCAATTAATTAATAATAATTAGCAATTAATCATAATTAATTAATTAATCCTACTAATTATTAATGAACTTACCATAATTAAATTACTTCCCACCCTATTCCCCTATAAACCCACAACCCGCTACAGAATATATATATCAATTAATAAATTAATAAAAATTATTTTCCTATTATTTTCAAATAATTACCAATTAATTCTCATTTATCAATAAATCCTACTAATTAATAATCAATTTACCATAATTAAATTACTTCCCACCCTATTCCCCTATAAACCCACAAACCGCTCCGGTACTAAAACATACAATTTTCTTATAAATTAATTTATTATTATATAAAATTAATACACATATAATAGTAATTATTTTAAATACTTAAGTTAAACATATAACACATACATAATAAAAAACTATAAAATAATACAAATATCGATATTAGTGTCATCGAAATTAGTAACATCGATATATATGCTATCGATATTACTAACTTCGATATTACTTACATCGATATTAAGAATTTCGATATTACTTACCTTGGGTCGATATTCTGTCCTACGATATTCTTGACTTCGATATTATGCTCCTTCGATATTTCAAACTCGATATTATGGTAGGTCGATATTTCCAACTCGATATTTTGACTGTGTACCAAACTAAAATCATAATACCCAACGTTATTATTATTTTAGTTTTCCATTTCCTGGGGTGGGGCGGGGGCTGCCAGAGAAAGAGCCAGGAGGAGGAGTTGTTGCTTCACTTTAAGTTGCGCATAACTGTTTGTCCGACCCGCTTAGGCTGGCCAAACAATCAGGCACACTTTGCATGTTCTGCACCCAGGCTGCATTGCAGCTTGGGTGCAGAACATGCCCAGGCCCACATTCCCCATCTGAGCACTAAACCACAGCGCTCAGACCAATCACAACGCTGCATTGGCTAGGGGAGTCAGGAGCCTGAGTGCCTCCTGGTTCCTGGTTCCTGGTTCCGGGGAGCAAGATGTGGACGTGAGTGGACTAAGAGGCGGCGGATGGCCAGGTGGCCGCCTTGAAGGTAGGTATTGTTTTTTATTATTTATTTTCATTTACAACTCCCCCTTCTCCTCTCCTTGCCTAGCACTCCCGGTAAACAGCGGTCGACACTGATCCTCAGCTATCATGCCCTAACTGGAGTTGAAACCAATGCATAAAAAAGCAATGTGGCTGTACCTGATGGTTTTTATTTTACTTGAAAAACAGACTGAATCTGTGAGCAGATATCCTACCCTCCTCTTTCCACGGGTCTCGACTTTGGGCCCGATTACGAGTGAGACGGTGCCCTATTCCTGGGTGCCCAAGACTTCCCGCATCGATGTCCAGGAGCATTTGATCCCGATTTTACCAGCCAGAAAATGCAACCATTAAAATTGCTGGGGAATTGAGTAAGGATTGTGGCAACACATTCAGCCCGGTCACTATCTAACTTCCTCCTATGGCACAAGATGAGCATAGATGTGTTCTTTACCTAGCTCCTGCCTCTCCTAAATACTGTTGCCCTCCCATATTTGACTCTCACCTACCGGCCCCCACTGTAGACCTTGCCAACCCCATTCACTAGCTTCTCAGACGAGATGGTAAATTTAAGTGATAATCTATATTGAATTGGAAACGACACGAGTAATGTGAACTGAAAAAATCGGTCTGCATGGTTATTTCCTCATCCATGGGGGTTAACTGGTAGTTTCATGGTATTGGTGCCATGTTTCAGCATTGCACTGGTGTTTATGACTGCAGATTTTGCAATACCGTAGGTTCATCAACTGCAGGTGCACACTTTTGAAGGGCATTTTCTCCCACACATATGTCTTCTGTTGTAGTGTAAAACAAGACATAATGATATGTGTTGTGCTTTCTCCATATCTCTCTGAATTGTATATTTTTAAACTATTTGAAACATAATTCTGGAGTCATTCTCTAATACCTCTTATTTTTCTCTGCTCAATGCTCGCCTTTTGCTTTGAGCAGTTAGCAGCGCTTCACTAAAACCTAATATGCACAACAAAGGCATCAAAACCAATTGAGAAGTGTTCTTTGCATTTGCCTACTACTTCACACTTAAGACTACGATATATGTATAATAAGCAATTTAATGGCATCTGTATCGAAGCAATATATTCTGACACAATTCAAATACGATTGTGTAGGGTACAATAAATCAATAGCCACTCATGAATAAATCTCAAAGCATTCAAAGAGTAACCTAAATTTAAATTTGCTCTGAATAGAAATACACGTATTTTAAAACTGTGTACAATGCTTCATCATAACACATTCTCTCTCATGTTTCTCAGAAGCTTTGAGCTCAATGAATGCCAACCACACATTACGAATTCTGTTTATCAAAATGCCCGAAGGCTGCAGGCTCTAAAAAAGGTAACTATTTTTGCGCAAATCACCCAGATGCTGAACAACATGATGCAAACTGTTAGAAAAGTGCTGTAATATTTGGTGCACTATTAACATCTTTATAATATGTTTTACTTACTACAAATAATGTACCTTAATTGGGTAAATAAATTATTATTTATTCAACTGAGTGAAATTAGTCAATATTTTCTCACATATCAGGGGCCTCATTTATGAGAAATGACGCATCGCTGCGTGAAAGCAGCGATGCGTCACTTCTCAGTGCGCACTCCTTGCGACATTCCTGATGTGTCATATTTATTGTATGACGCATCATGTCGCAAGGAGTTACAGATACATCAGTATTTCTGACGTATCTGTAAGCGCAAAAGTGACGCATTGCTGGAGTGTGTCACAGAAGTGACGCAACTCCAGCAATGCGTCCTTTCACATGGGGCAAGCCCCATGTGAAGGACCTGCGTCAGTCTTACGCCTGCTGTGAGGCAGGCGCAAGATTTTGACGCAACGGTGTCCTAAAAGTGACGCAGTGAAATCTTATAGATTTCACTGCGTCACTTCTATGACCCTTCCTTGCGTCAATACGCCCCCCTTGCATACATTATACCTGGCGCAGGTATAATGTGGTGCAGGGGTTTACAAAGTGACACATCTACCTCGATGCGTCACTTTGTAAATATGGCGCAACAAGCACATTTTTTACGCCACTGGTGCGTCACAAAAAGTGACGCACCAGTGGCGTAAAAGTGACGCAAGGGCTCATAAATGAGGCCCCTGGTCTTTACCTGTACATACGTTATGTTTTAGTTTAGAGGTGCGACCTAGGTGGCTATTGGCGCATTTCTTCAAGAATTCTCTTGATTGCCCGGACTCGAGGTTCTGTTCCAATCAATTGATGTTAAAGTCTCCATTCACTTTATGCAAAGAAACTTTAAACGCGGGACTTGCACCTGTCAGAATTTAGGGACTGATTACAAGAACGGCGGTCCATAGTATTACAATTGCGGTGGTTGGACTACCTCAAGATCGCTGGCACCGCCGGTATCAAGGATCCCGCTGGGCCAGTAGTCTTTCACCGGTAAGAATATGCTGGGGGTGCCACAGCCAGCACCGTCGAGCATATTCTGGCACATTCCTGGGACACCTTCCTGCACATAAATAATCATTTGCTGAAGCGCCACACTGCACCATTTCCTTGTAGATATGCCCCTTTGTCTGTTCCTGA
Organism: Lissotriton vulgaris; assembly: GCF_964263255.1. NCBI lineage: Eukaryota > Metazoa > Chordata > Amphibia > Caudata > Salamandridae > Lissotriton > Lissotriton vulgaris. The sequence continues at coordinate 1,445,081,213 of NC_141691.1, forward strand.
CCTCTGACCCACCCCTGGTGCTCTCTGCCTGCTTCATATATTTTGCCTTTTTCCCATTTAGATAGTCTTTTACTTCAGCTTCTTTATAGACCTTCACCAGTCCTGACTTCAGTCCCCTAAGTGGCTTACTACCTGACACTATTTCACCCAGAAGCTTTCCAATCTTTCCAACTCCTCTTCTGCTAACTCATCCTACTCTTCTTTACACTTGATGCACTTATTGTCCAGAACCTGTCTCTCATTATAAAGTGGCGTATATCTTGACAGTCATTCCACCTGTCCTCCATGTTGGATGTTCTTTTTTAAGTTCAAGAAAAGCTTTATTAATCATAAAATGAGGTATCAATACACAATAAGGCAAAGGGATGGAGGGAAAGAAAAAAAAAAGGGGGTGGGAAAGGGAAACGAGGAAAAACAATCAGGATGTGCTTACAAGAAATCAAATAACAAAATATGTATCATGGGCAATATAAATAAAAATGAGGGGTACAATGGTTATACATCAGATACAGGTGCAAATGAGGATAAAGCAGATAATAATACAGAGAAGGTACAGGAATGAAAGGGTATCAGGGGGGTTTGGAAACCTCCTGCTGAGCAGGTTGTGGGCAAAAAGAACGGGTCACACAATTATCCAAATACATTGTAATAGGAAACCATAAGTCTGCACGCTTGGTTACCAATTGGGCAGGAAAAACAAACACAGTATCAAGCCTATGATTATGGCAAACATTGTACCACCATGCTTTAAAAGACATGTCAGAGGAAGTCTTCCAATTAACAGTAATCTGCTGAAATGCAACAGCCAAAAGCAAATCAACAATGCGAACATGTAGCGTGGTACCCTCCCAACATGGAGAAAGGCTTCCTAGAAAAATATGAGTGTGAGATAAGGGAATACATGTATGAAGAATTACATTAATTTGAGCCCAGACCTGTAACCAAAAATCATGTACATGCTTACAAAGAAAGAGCATGTGGAACAGAGTAGCGTGAGGTGCAGAGCAGGACCAGCAAGCATCAGAAACAGTAGAGAATCTTCTGTTGAGGGTAAAAGGAGTAAGGAGTAACCTGTTATAAATGAAGAATAAGGATTCCGCCAAGGACGCTGCCCTCGACGTTTTGCGAACCTTTGTCCATATCCTGTCCCATTGGGATATTGGCCAGGACACGGCAAGGTCCTGTTTCCATTGCTCCTCCACCTTAGACTTAGGCCTAGTAGAGATATGAGCAAGAAGATGCTTGTAAATAATAGAGGCTTTAGGGGTAGCATGTAGGAAGGAATGAAGTTCAGAGGTAGGGTCAGGAGGAGTAGAGGGGTGATGCCTGCAAGAGCCGCGTGTAAACCTCCATAACCACGATTTTAAGTAAAAGGTATTTGGGGGCAAAGGATGAGGGTAAATCAAAGGAGAAACAAAGAGTGTGAAAAGGTAGAATGTGAGAACAACTGTGAGATCCAGGGCAATCCTCTAGTCTGCCAGGATTTCCAGTAAAAGGGTCTATTATGAATTAAAAGATATTTGTTATGCCAAATGGTAGACGAGAGAAAAGGAGCAATGGTTGTAGGGGGAGGGGGACTAGAAGCTAAGAGAAGCTTGACAGTAAATTTATGGATAGGAGTAAGAATCGAGGAGGGTTTGCAAGAGAAAGAGATATACTCGGTGAAAGAAAATGGAGAAAGGAAAAGGCGTTCAACTTTAGTCCACAGAGGACAGGGGGAAGCTGGATCTTGGAGCCAAAAGGAGGCTTGGCATAACATAAAGGCCTTTTGAAAGGCAGGAAAGTCAGGAAAATTGACTCCACCTTCAGAGACAGGGTGAATTAGCCTGGTAAGGGACATTCTAGGTTTCTTATTATGCCACAAGAAAGAGGATAAGATCGAATTAATTTTCTTAAAGAATTTGGTTGGGATAGCAACAGGGATATTAGAAATGGTATAGAGGATTATAGGGGATAGGGTCATCTTAATGGTGTCAAGGCGACCCCACCAAGATAGATATAAAGGATGCCAACGAGCAGTAAGGTCGGAAAGTTTCTGAGAGCACTTGGTCATACAAAGGGAAATGGTATCTGAGATGGAGGGAGTGATGTGTAAGCCTAAATATTTAATATGATAGAGACTCCAGTTGAAATTGATAGTACTAAAGTCAGGTTTAAAGGTGAACTTCGTCAGCGGCAAAATCTCACACTTGTCATGGTTGAGCTTATAGCCCGAAAATTAAGGAATAATTTCGCACTTCTTCTAGGAAAGCGGGGATGGAATCTGTAGGATTGGAAATGAAGAGCAAAATATCATCCGCATAGGCAGCAAGCTTAATGGAGGAGTCCACAGTTTGAAAGCCATGAATGTTGGGATTTTGGCGAAGCCTGGACAGAAAGGGCTCTAAAGCGAGATTGAAAAGGAAAGGTTAAAGGGGACATCCTTGGAGTACAACTCTACCAAGGTCAAAATAGGAGGAGATCTGACCATTCGCAAAGACCGCGGCATGTGGGTGCGAGTATAACAGCTAAACCAGGGAAATGAATTTTGGGCCAAAGCCAAACCATCCAAAAGTATGAAAAAGATAAGGCCATTCGACCCTATCAAATGCCTTCTCGGCATCTAAGGGAATCCCTGCAAGGGGAGTTTGAAGGCGGGATGATTTTGAAAATATGTTAAATAAAAGTCTGGTATTGTCAGTAATGTATCGCCCCTTGACAAAACCCGACTGCTCTTCGCCTAGGAGGTATGGAAGTAAATGATCCAATCGTATCACCAATGCTTTAGCAAAGAGTTTGTAGTCAATATTGACAAGGGAAATGGGTCTGTAATTTTTGCAATGCTTCACATCCTTTCCCTCTTTTGGTATTAAACAAATATGTGCATCAGAGAAGGTGCCTGAAGAATTACCTAAATCAACAAAGGTGGTGAGGAGAGAATGTAACTTTGGGATTAACAATTTAGAAAAATGGAGATAAAATTCAACGGTAAAACCGTCTGGTCCAGGGTCTTTATTGAGTTTGAGGCGTTGGAGTGCCGTATTCAATTCCTTCTATGAAATGTCATTATCCAAAGAGGAAAGGTTGAGAGGAAAGTGTGTAGGCTTTTGGATATTAGAGAAAGAATGTTGGATAGAATGGAGTGAGGCTTGGGTTTCAGAGGTGTATAAGGTTTTTTAGAAACGGGAGAATTCAGTAATTCAGCATCCTTATACTGTAAGGTAGAATTGGTATCATAAATAGATTCAATGTTCAGTCGGTTATGTTTGACCTTCAAGTAATTGGCAAGAATTTTCCCAGCCTTGTTTCTCCCACCATAAAACTTAGCACTAGATTTCAGCAAATACAAGGAGGCATCTTCTGTGTACTTCTCGTTGAATTTTATCTTGGCAGCGACAAGGGCCGTCAGACTATCATTTGAATGAGAGGTGAAATAGACATGTTCCAATCTCTTAATGTCCCAAAGGAGCTTTTTAGTGTATAGGCGAGCAGACCTGCGTTTCTTTGCAACATAGCCAATAATAAAGTCGCGAGCTGCTGCCTTGAAAGCATCCCAAATGGTGTGTTTAGGAAGGGAAGAAGTATCATTGAACTTAAAATATTCATCAAAAAAGGTAGTGAAGGAAGAATTACATTTAGGATCCAGGAGGAGGGTATTATTGAAATGCCATCTCTTGGGCCCATCAGTCTTAGGAAGAACATCCACACTGATAACAACAGGGGCATGGTCCGAGAGTAAGATTGGACCAATTTTAGCAGCAGTGAGTGTTTGAGCTAGAGTATGGGATACAAAACTATAGTCAATTCGCGACTGGGATCGGTGAGAAGGGGAGTAAAAAGTAAACTCCCGAGAGGATGGATTACACCGCCGCCAGGAATCGACGAGCTTATGTTGGGAAATGGCTTGAGTAAAAAGCTTGTGCGATTTATTTGGGACATAAGTGGCATCGGAATTTCTATCAATAAAAGGATCTAGAGGATGATTGCAATCTCCTGCTAAGATAAAATGGTCATCCATAAATAGGGTGATACATTTAGAAAACTCAGCCCAAATAGAGGTTCACCATTAGCGTAGATTGGAACACCTCTAAGCGACAGTCTGATGTGTGTCCATCTGCCATTAGCATCTGAATCTTGGGAGACAATTGTGAGAGGGAGAGATCTACGACATAAAATTGCTACCCCATTACGTTTGCCATCACCTTGTGAATAAAAAACCTCATCCACCCAACCTCTCTTAAGTTTTGCTGATTCTTCATTAGAAAGATGAGTTTCTTGGAGGAAGGCAATATCGACATTCAATTTGGCAAGATGTGACAAAAGGCGTTGGCGCTTAATTGGAGAGTTAATACCCATAACATTCCATGATACTACGTTGAAAGACATATTAATAGCAGTGTTACAGAGAATATATCATAAGCACAATTGAGATAAAAAGTCATGAATAAGGAGGGACAAAAAGGAAAGATATAAGACAGAGAAGATGAGCGTATAATAGAGATTGGGCATAGGAAAAGAAAGGTGAGATCAGTGTGAATGGGAGAGAATGCAAGGAAAGAAGAGAAAGTGGAAAGTAAAAATAGTTGTAAGGAGGTCAGATGGAGGAGAAAGAAGATATGAAAAGAAATACAACCTGAAAAAAGAAAATCATCATCATTATACAAATAAGGAAACTGAAACACAGGGGGAAGGGAAGAAGACAAAAACGAAAAACAAAAAAGGAACAGAAAACAGGAGGGAAACATACCTACAAAAGAGGAAGACGAGAAGAAGTCGAGGGGGGAAGGGGCCATGTAGGTAAGGCAATACAACCAAGATCAGCTGGGCGGGGAACCGGGAAGACATCATCAGACAAGGAAGGGTTCCTGCGGAGACAAAGAAGGGAAAAAACAATCATGAATTACGGACATCGGTCAATAAAGAGACCATGAAACAAACAGCAACAATGCAACGCAAGAGAGGAAGCAGTCAAACAAGTGAAAAACGCCAGAGGGGAGAAACCATGACGAAAAAACGAGAACAATACAAATGCAAGCAAAACTACAGTTCAGCCAGGACAAGAGGAGGAAGGTCCAGAGACGTCCATGGTGGAGGTCTGATGTGCATTAGTCAAACTTTGCAATCTCACTGGGTCTTCGTAGGCAGTCGTCTTGTTGTTGTAGGTGACTTTAAACAAACAAGGATGATACAGGCCATAACGAGCACCCATGGAACGGAGGGCCTCTCTCATACCCAGGAAGGCCTTCCTACGATTCGCAGTTGCTTTGGCATAGTCCTGAGCGCAGGACAAAGGAGAGCCAGACCATGCTAATTTGGGAAGAGCCTTGGCAGCTGCTAGAACTTTCAAGAGATCAGTGTACTCCAGGAAGTAGAGAATGACGCCTCTTTGTCGGTGTGACATGGACATAGACGTCGGTAGACGGCCAAGACGATGAGCACGCTGAATGTTGAGAGACGTGCCTTCTGGTAGGTGGAGCAACTTGGGGAGGAAAGATTTGAAGAAAGCAGGCGGGTACGAGCCTTCAAGACCTTCCACCAAGCCATGAATGCGAAGGTTATTCCACCTGCCTCCGTTTTCTAACTCCTCCACTTGCTTATGAAGAGCGCCCACCTGCGAGGATAAATGCGAAACTGTGGTTTGAGTTTCCTGAAAAGATGCGACAGATTGTTCACCCGAGGAAACCCTTGTCTCGATTTGTGACCAATTGTCTGTTAGAACTTGAAGTTTAGCATTTGTTTCCTCCATGAAAGGGCGCAGTGTCCCGATTTCCTCAAGAAAAGGGCGAAATGATCGTATCTCTTCCAGCAAAAGTTCCGTAGAGACGGGTGTTGATTGCTTGGGCGGTGAAGGGGGATCCTTTTTGCTCTTTTAACAGTGTTTTTCCCTGATGCTGGCTGAGGAGAATCCCTGGCTGCTTCTGAGCCTGATAAGGCAAGAGAGTCTTCTAATTGAGAGAGAGCGGACAAGACTTTAGAGTTTTTCACAAAAGCCACCTTTGTAGGCGATTTGGAAGGTAGGCGCGACATAGTCGTCCCATAAAAAGCAGCTGGAAAAGAACGTGTACAAAACGTGCTGTTGCAGCGTGAAGAGACGAATAAAGCCACCAGGAAATGTAGGGATAGCGAAAAAGGACTCTGAAGAGAAAGAGGGAGGCACTATTGGTGGCGAAAAGAGTCCCTTTAAGAGAAATCCCGTGCTAGATGCTAACCATGAGGTACATGAACAAAGGGAATAAGCATAGAGGATAGCAGGCACGACTGATGAAATGAGGAAGCAGCCAGGTCAAAGATGCGTACAGGGAGAACTCGCAGACGTATCATAGGTCACACAAGGAAGACTGCTGAACCAGCTGAAGCAAAAACACACTGGCAGAGCTCCCAGGATAAATGCATTGCATAACTTGTAAAGGCGTGCAAAGAACCAGCAGGAGCGGAAAGGATCACCAAAGAAACCAAGCTGCGAGCAAATGGTAAACAGACATACACAATTGCCATCCAGTTGAGGGGTGATCAAAGATATACGCCAGGTATGAGGAAAAGTCTCTGGAATGCTGAAGCAACTGTCATGGTAATGCGCAAATCAATAGGGAGACGACAAGCAATCTGCCGCCTCCATACTGCATCGAAACAATGGCAGGAAATAGTTAAATCCCACAGGATGGAGCATAGTGTGAGGCACTATGAGGGCCCAGGTGAAGCCAAAAGCCGCGGGGGAATTGCAGTGAACATGCCGGTGGAGAAGTGTGGCTCACTGGTTAGAGCAGGCAGACCCTGAAGCAGAGGTCAGGCCCGGGACCAGGGTTCGATTCCCGACGCGGCAGGGTGTTGAGCTCAAATGTCCACTGACTCGATAATTCTCGCTTCGGTGCCTGACCTAATCATGGGTTCACACTCTGCAACTCTGGGCATTAAGCTTGCTTAATCTCCACAACGGCCCCCCGCGGCGGGATGCCTGGCTTTCACCTTGGGGATGCCCTGTAGGGGCTATCTCACAGGGAAAAACCAGGACGGGTTCCCAAGGCAAGCGCGGAGATACCCCTTCGGGGGTCGATTCTGGCGCTATATAAGAAATATAATAATAATAATAATTAAGAGCACAATGCGCCGGAGTGTACAAAATGGCGGCCGCGCTGGTATCAAAGGCGGTACACTCACTTGTAAGGGGCCTCCTCTAAGATGCTTCAAGGGGCTCCAAACACCTCAGGAGCAGTGGAGGTCTTCCAAAATCCATGCAGCCGCCAAACAGAGAAGGATAGGCAAGACGCGCTCGCCTCCACGGGAAGAGTGCACCGCGTCAGGTCGCGCAAAATGGCGGCCGCAAGCAGCTAATTGTCCTCAGAAGCAGGGCGACGAAGTCCGCCGTCTCCGTTGAAGATAAGAATGTCTCAAGGGTTTCAAAGCATCGTGGAGGCGTTCCGACGGCTAACCATAGCCTCCAACTCAGAAACTGGGGAGTTTGAGCAGCAAGTTTCCCGGAGCCGCGGCAGAGCCTCACTCAGGCACCGCCATTACCCACGGGCGCCAAGCCACGCCCCCATGTTAGATGTTCTAACACGTCCATCATGCTGGCAAAGGTTCTCTCACCAGAGTTATACATTCGACAGAAGAGTCTGAGACAGCCTTGACAGAGGTTTATACTAAGCATGAGCGAATTTTGCGGATCTCGCGTTCGCGAATTTTGCGGATTTGCGGATTCGCAATCCGCAAAATCCGCGAATTCCCGCGAATTTGCGGATTTTTTTTTTTTTGTGTGTTCGCCCGTGTTTCTGCCAGTTCGCGAGGGTTTTGTACACTTTCGCAAATTGCGAACTTACCTGTCGGGCCGCAAGTTTCGCGAACTTGTTGTTTCTACGTGTCCAGCCTGTTTGGGACACTCTTCTTCATCACTGCCACTCTCTGTCACCACTGCCACTCTCTGACTACTCATGCCACCCTCTGGCCCACCCATGCCACCCTCTGTTTCATCACCACACCCTCTGGTTGTCCAGTGTACATTATTTTCGGCAAAGCAAAGCACACCTTCCCTGCCTCAAGTGACCTGAATTAATTTGGGGCTGATTCATGTGTCACAGAATATTTTTTTAGCTGGCACCTGCTTCCTTAGTGCGCCCTGATTAGTGCTTTCATTGTTGCAAAATTAGTTACAACACCTGCCCTGCCCCAACTGACAATAATGAATTAGGGGCTGATTAATGGATTTTAACTTCCAGCCTGGCTCCTGCTTGTCTCCCTTAGCTGTAATTCAGGACATTTGTGGCATATGTGTAACTATTCTGAGGTTCAGAGCAGGGTCACATAATAGTTTCAACTGGCAACTGAACTCTGGAGGGGCCCCTCAGGAAGCACTCCAGGAAATGGCTACTAATGATGAGCCTGAACTTTTGAACCTGGTAAGTAGTTACTTTCAGTTTTGCTAAGATCGTATTTCTGCAATTTTGCACTTATTCGCGGGGCGCAAACTCACGCGAACAGTGCGAGCAGTGCGAGCAAAATCCGCTGCTCGCGGATTTGCGGATTTTGCGGGAAATTCGCAAATCTCGCGGATTGCGGATTTCCCGAAAATCCGCAAAATCCGCGAGCGGAACGGATTTTCCGCCCACGCCTAGTTTATACGTCACACCAGCAGTTACCCTCCATCAGCGCTGTTTATTCATCTGTCATCACACAATAATCCATTGGCATTGGACTGGTGGTTTACCGCCTGCCAGAATGAAATATATATGTCATCTCATTAGTGGTGCAGGGGTCGACAGATGTGCAAGATGGATGTGTACGCCAAGCATAACTGCAAATTAATCACATGTAGAAACCACAGTACAAAAACACACCCCTTCCTAAACAACTATTTGGCTTTCCTATTTTGCAAGCAGCACGACTTAAAAATATGTTTGCCGCTAAGATTTCAGGATCATATATTCTATCAGAGCTGCTTTGAGTATCAGGAAATGCTTTGGCACCTCTGCCACACTACGTTTGTATTATATTTGCTACCTAGGTCTGTTTGTTTGGACGCCAAGTACTATTAGTAGAAATATTTATATGACTGTCTTTTTATTTATTTTTATGTATGCTGATGGTTTTTTTTTGGAAAACCTTTATTGTAGCATTCAATAAAATACAAGCATGGGCCTACAACCGCGGGGGCCGGCTGCTAGATAAATTAAAACCACCAATATTACAGTACTACACAGCTCATCAGCCGACAACCCAGAGGTTCTGCAGCGATTCAGGACAAAACTGGTATAAGAATGCACAACTAATTTTCAGAATGAGTCAGAGGTTTTGTTTTATATTATATAAGAGAGGATCAGGTGCCATACAATCAAACCAGAGAATGCGGGGAACAGGGTAAGAAACAGGATATACATATAATAACCACTGTGATGGAGAATCGGCGTCAAAGCATACAGATCGATGCAAATGAACACACAATATACATTCAATGTTGCGCCCATTCTCGGAGCCTGCCCACCCGGAAATCGGATATCATAAAAACATGAGCACTAGATACAAGCATACGATAAAATTCCGAATGATTCGTAGCTATACTGATCCCTGAGAAAGAAAGGAAAAGAAAGGCCATAGAAAATAAAAAAGGCAAAATAAAAAAAAAACGTCCAGCCCCCCACCCTGCACCCCTGCAGATGGCTACAGCCTAACCCCACTAGCAGCGTGCCTGTCACCCCTAATAACTAAAACCCTAAAGGAAGGAAAAAGAATGGAGGAGGGCATATACATTTGAGCTCCCAGCCCCTTTAGACCCCCTGCCGCATACAGCCACCCCCTATCACTAAAACAACACTTATGACAACACTATAGAAGAAAGTAGAGGGTACCGGAAAACACTGCCCAGCCTCTTAGAGCAAACAGTTACAGGTTGAACACTTGTGAAAGCCACTCCAACCCTTCCCGACCTAGTCAATCTAACCTTGGCCCTTCCGAACAAGAACACAACCCCCCCCCATCGAGACCCAAAGGCACACAAACAGAAAAGAGTCATCAAAAATCAATCCATGGCGACTCGCAGGCAGTGGGTCCACGGGAACTTTAGACGCTGAAGAACTCTCCCTCCTGGATGAACAGTCCCAATGTATCCTGCCCAGGAGTCGTAGAGTCACCAAGAAAGGAGCAGACGACCACAAAGTGAAAGGAAAGTCACAAAGAGGAGTCTCCAGGAGGGGAACGCCCTTTGATATCTCCAGAGCCGATAGTGGCGAAGGTACGGTGATACCATGACATCCTCGGGAACACCGTCTCCCAGGGCACCATCCGATGGTTCCAATGCTTCTTTCCTCACGGGGCTCACGCACGGAGTCAAAATGGCCACGGTTTGAATGGCTGCAGATTCCTGTTCCAACCGTAAGGCCGGGTCCGGTTCTACCAGGAGCATCTCAGATAGGCGCGAGTCCAATTTGCTCAACAAGATCTCCACATGTGAGCCGAACAACCAAATTTCCGCCAGTACTGACCTCAGCGATGGTTCATGCATCGTTTGATCCACAGTCTCATGCCCAACATCAATCCCACTCACCTCCCCTGGTGAATCCGGCATCTTCCGGGGGAACAAACAGGATCGAGAACGTGCAGATGCAGAGGGTGACCGGTCTTTGTTCGCAGCCACGGTCCACACCGTTAAGGCCGCAGGCCAGAGGCCCCGAACCACGAACCCCGGCGGCCCCAATACCGGGTCCGCGGGACGGGGACTCCCACTCACAGCCAGCAATAAGCAGAATCACTCCTCCATCAATAATGAGCAATAGAGACAATCGCCGTCAAATTCGGGCTTAAACAAAGCCTCCACTCCGGTTGACCGGACCCAGCCTGGTTCTTCTGGCCGATGTTGTTGCACTGCAGCCCGGCTGTGAAAGCACTCGAGGCCCCGGCTTCACCGCTGGAGCAGGCCGCAAACTTCAACACGACAGAACTTCATCCAGCAAGCCGATAAAAGTTTCCGGATTTCACCATCGGAGTGCGGAACAGTTCATGCACACAGAGACCAGGCGTAAAGTCAGGATAATGTGCAGGATATCGCGGCGGGTTACGGAGGTTGGCGGAGCCGTGAGCCTAAGCAGCCATCTTGTTTGCTGACATAGCTCCTCCTATGCTGATGTTTTTATCAATATAATTTGATTTTTTTTGTGAGGCTTTTTTGTGAGTTTTTATGCCGAAGTAAGAAATGATGACGGTATTGTGGTGCTAGGCTCAGCTACACATTTGGGGTACCTTTTTTATTGAGACAAGTGGGGGAATGCTGGATAGTAGGGGCCATATGTATCAACATCCTGATTTGCGATTCTCAAATAGCGATTTTTTAGAAATCGCTATTTAAAAATTGCAAATAGGGATGTATGTAAAAAATTGCAATTTTTTAGCGATTTCTTAATATTCCTTAATACTTTCCCATTCATTTCTATGGGCCAGGAGGCCCATAGGAATGAACGGGAAGTTATTCTCAATTTGTGATTCGCAATTTGAGATTCGCAAATTGACCTAAGGGCATGTATGTGCTTCACATTGCTCTTGGGAAAAATGCAAAAAAGTGCATTTTTTTAAAGAAATCGCAAATTACCACCAACTTGAAGTTGGTGGTAATTTGCGATTCCTTAAGACCAAATTGCACTTTTTTGGTGCTTCTTACATTGCATTTAAGGAATCGCAAAATTTGCAATTCCTTAAATGCAATTGCAAAATAAGGAATCGCAAATTTTGCGATTCCTTATTTTGCCTAATACATGCCATTTGGCAAATTTGCATTCGCAAACGCCGAAATTCTGCGAATTCCGGCGTTTGCGAATGCAATTTTGCTTGATACATATGGCCCTAGGACATTTGCGACTCCCTGCACATTCTAGAACTTTTCTTCACAGAAATGTGTGGGAAATGCATGATTTTAGACAAAGTTTGAGGTTTACAGGGCAGAAGGGCCAAGAAAACATTTTCGGATCCACACAGGGCACACCACCCTAGAGTCTCCTCGGTGTCTACTTTTCAAAATATCTGGGTTTAGTTACTTTACCTTTGTGACAACCCATCCACAATGACAAAATGGGTCTGGGAGGGGAAGCTCGGGTCCATTCCATAGGGGCCACTCCTCAAACAAATACAGGCGTTTAACTATCCTTGATGTCTAGTGGGCTTTCCTCTCTTCTGGGGGGGTGGATTGGGGGAACACCCCTATCCACTGACTGTTGGGTCAGAAAGACTAACTGGGCTTCGGACGAGGGGGCATTGGGGGAGCACTGGCTAATGACATGGGGGCTGCTCCCCTAAAAATAAAACACCGACCTTCAATTATCCCTGATGTCTAGTGGACTTTCTTCCTTCCAGAGGGGTGGAGTGTGGGTACACCAATCCACCTAACTGGGAGAGGGAATAGAAAGGCTAACTGTGACCAGGACAGGGGGGAACCCTGAGCCCATGCTATAGGGGCTGCTCCCCCCAATAAAACACAGCCCTTCACCTATTTCTCATGTCTAGTAGGCTTTCTGCCTCTCAAGGGAGGGCAGATTAGGGGTGAACAACCACATCTGCTGCCAGGAGACAGAAACACTAAATCAGCCTGGGGCAGGGAGGAGCAATGGCCATGGGAGCTACTCCCCTCACAAAATAAATATACTGCCCTTCAACAACCTCTGGTCCCTAGTGGGCTTTTGCCACCTTTGGAGGTAGATTGGGGTTGGACATTTCTATCTGCCCACAATGGTGACAAAAGACAAACAGAGCATGAGAGAGCACCGGCCCATGCCATGGTGACCTGTATTTCTCATACAAATACTGCAATCCACCTATTTCAGGTGCCTAGTGGGCTTTCTACCCCAGAGGGCAGATCGGGCATAAACATCATCATGACAACACCCAGAGGGGCAGCTTCGCTCCTGCAATCATAATCCATGGTGTTCTAGTGATGTGGATCTCTAAAAAGTGTTCAAGTAAGGAAAGGCAGAGCTGCAAAGGGGACATTGTCTCCTTTGCAACACTGGCTCTTCCTTGATGATTGGTGCTCAGGGGCCCAGAACTGTGTCCCTGTCACCCCCCAAAAAAGTGAAAGAAGACAGAGCCATTATCACAATTTGCTTTCACTTTTGTTTTGCTGTGAGGTGATTGGGCTGTATGCAAAGCCAAACAAACTCTGTAGTACAGAGGACATCAACCGGTCATCCTCAGCACTTAAGGGGTTAACTGTGCTTCTTTGTGCAACCCTCAAAACCTGTCTGTCATTCATATGTATTTCAATGGAGAACAGGTCCGAATCCTGTATTTGATGCCTCAACTATGATGTTCATGCCAATCAAAGGGAGGTCCTTTTTCAAACCCTCCTTTATATTGTTATATGGCTCTTAGTCTTATTCTCGACATTGCTAAGTTAGCATCAGCTCTGCTGGCATGATGCTGCTTTTGCGCACGTTACTACATGACTTTATTTTGCAAGACTCTGTTTGTGTCTTTCACACAGAGTCTTTCTGTGTTCTCTGTTGTTCCTGGAGTTTAGTCTGAACATGATGTGCAAGGTCAAAAACCATGCCCCTTGTTATTCTATTCTGGTCAGTCCCTATTACCTAGACAAAACATGCTACACAAAGCTGCACTGCTGGAGAGCTCAGGTTTTGATATTACGGGGTTGCATGTTGTTCATACACACTTGGAGGGAAATCTTTCCTTGGCGAAGAGCTATGCTGTTCTTATGATGCAAAGCTACCACCTAGGCTCTAAGGTATGGGGTCTGCTGACAAAGCCCAGAGAACTTCCTTCATACAATAAACTTTAACTTACCAAGGGGGTCGGTTAGGCCTTATAGTCCTTTTTCCACTGTCTGTATATAATGACATCCCCCTTCATATTCTATGGTATTGTAACAATGCTAACTGTGCTAGATTAAGGCATTTTGCTGCTGGTAGTGAGTCGTATACTGCATTATAGAACACGATAGTTAAAATAAACATTTTTAACTATACTGTGACTCATACTATCCTTATTGTGAAAAAGTACGAGGGAGTGAGCAAAAGGGTATGTCTTGCTTACGCGATTCCTGAGAGAGTTGGGAGTGTTGTGTTCTGGGTTGTCTAATAATTTGTAGCTTTGTAATTATGTAAGAGAACAAATGTGACACTATAGCTAGTCGGTTTGAGGATTTTGAGTACCAAGGTGGTAGGAAGGTACAATTCCTATACACAGAGGTCCTGCTTTCCTGCGCATAGTTCTGTTCAACAATATGGCTTTGAGTGTGCTCACCTTTCCTCCTATATAGTTTTTCTTATTCATTTTCAGGATACAAGGATCATGTCGCTGTGTCCGTAAGGGCTTCCAAAACAAATTGATCAGGTTGTGGCCAGTGAATCAGGATTGACCAGTCCACAATGAAGTGGCCAAGCATAGCATATCTGGACACCAATAGTCCAGATATACCTACCTTTTTAACCCTTTTATGTCCAACCTGAGCCCCTTTTTAAACGCAAATTTCTCAAAAGCAGTTGAATGGATTTACACTAAGTAACAAAAAAACATACTTGAGTAAAACTCAAACTTTACTCCAAATTTGGTGTTATTCCATTCAGCTGCTTTTTCCCTAGCTGTGCAAGAGCTTTCTTTTGAGAATTAACATGGGAACCAAACGTTTAAGTCCCTCCCCCTCTTTTTCTTGGCCCCTGCCTGACAGATATTCACAAAGCTTTGGAGGAAGGTGATCAGGTACTATGAACTTGTTTGGAAAGGTTTCTCTGAATGACTATATATATGTATATATAATATGTAATTAGTATCTATATATATGTATTACCTACTGGCGGTCTCCAGTAGGTAGTCATAGTTAAAACATAGTTTCCATTGGAAAGCATTTTTGGATTTTCTAATAACTTGAGCGTCATTTGACAAATCATTGTGAAATTCTCAAAAGAAAGGTATTACCAGGTCTGCTCCTATTTTCAAAGTGTGGGGGTGATTCGTCAAGCAGGGACTGAGAAAAAAGGGTGTCCGAAAAAGTGTTTTCTTCATGTTAATTTCCATAGGAAACTTTAGCCAAGGTTACAGCCTGAAATGCCCAACACAATTCCACCAAATTTAGCAAAAAGGAATCTCTTGGTTCAGAAAGCAACTTTTTTTTTTTAAATCGTGTAAATCCGTTCAGTAGCTGCTTAGAATTTTGAAAAATATAAGTAAAAAAATCAATTTTCCATCTGAAACTTTAGCCATGGCTACAGCCCAAACTGCTGAATGGAATTACAGCAAAATTGGCAAAAAGGTAGTTCTTGGTTCAGAAAGCCAGCTTTTGTAAAATGGTGTATATCGATTCAGTATTAGCTGGGAAATTCAAACAACAAAAATATTGATATCTAGGGGTGCAGTGGGTTTGAGAACCCTCCCGACCATGCGCTTCATTCTAATTGGCTGTCAACACTCCAAACCAGGAAGTGTTGGTAGCCATCTTGTGACTACCGAGTCACAGGAAAACAGTAAAACAGTAAAAGAAAGTGGAAAATGAAGAAAAGGGGCAGTGTAGACACACAGTGACCCCCTAGGACTACTCAGGGGTCCCACAAGCACCCCCCCCAATTTTATTTTATTTTTTTAAACGTACGAATGCTCGGGGGTACGCGAATCTGGATGATTTTTAAAAACAAATTACGCGGGGATCCCCCATTTTATTTAAATGAGCCCCCAGGTGGGCCAGGTCCCGGAGGCAATCGTATAATTATACCGCCACCTCCTCTGGGCTATGTAAATTAGGTGCAGGAGGACAAACAGCCCTATCGCAGCCCCAGAGAACACCTCCACCCTGGGGCTTTGAAAATAGAGGGAGGGGAGCCGCGCAGACCCCCTCCTTGAGCGCTTGATGACCCTGGGGACTGTCACCACACTGGGCTGGCTCTTGCAATATCCCTGGATGTCTACCCCCGGGACATTGCTGTTTGCTCTGACAGCGCGGGATAGCACACCCTGGTTTGGTTCTTTGAAGCGAGAGGAAGAAACCTCCTCTCGCTTCAATAAGGAAAAAAAGAATTCCTTTTGGGCTAGGGTAGCTGCATGTTAGCAGCTCCAGTTGCCCAAAAGGAAGGACGGCTCCCTTGGGAGGCAGGGAGCCTGCGGCACCGTGGGTGCTTTGGGGCTCCCCCACAGTCCCCAACAGAGAGGCCAGGCCCGGGGGGATGGGGTTCCCGGGGCCAGAAGTGTGTATGTAGATGTGGATATGCATCAGGGGATGGAGTCCCCGAGGCGAATTTAAATTAATGAAAGTGAAAGCATTAATATTTTATTTTTTTCAAAAAAGTTTGAAGTCACAACGCAACAGCGGCCCCCTAGTGTGAACACGAAGGGTGCGCAGCTCTCACCACGGCCCCCTACAGTGAATACAAAGGGTGCACGGCTCTCAGTGTGGCCCCCTAGTGTGAACGCGCTGGGTGTGTGTTGGAATTAGGTAGCCTGGCCTAGGGCAAGACTAGCATATCAGAGGCACAGTGTAAAGGTTGCAGACCACCCAAAAGTAATTCCACGCAATAGCACTCAAAAAGAAAACTCTACACCAAAATTATGTGAAAATACGTTCTGCTTTATAAAAATAATATACTCTTTGCTTTCCAGATATACAGCTTAGAACATTTCAGGCGTCTTTAGAATCAGCAAAAATACTTTTCGAACTGTTAAGCAAATTGTTATTTAAACTACAAGGTTCATCACATTTATCAGAAAGTCAATAAAGGCACTTTCAAAGTATCAAATTACCACACTAAACAGTATTAGTAGTACATCTCATTAGCTCTGTGGTGCAATTATCATACTTTGCTTACTCAGATGCATCCCTCATCACAACATTACTTTAGCTATTGGCAAGCTCAGCCCTTATTTTAGGTCAGGTAACCAGTGTCCTTTGAATGAACAACTTTGCAATTCTTCTACTTATCTTATCAAAGGTGACATTGGTAAATAGCACTTAATTCCGCGTCCCATAAAACCTGGCCAGGGATTCCTCATGGACGCTGTACTCAAGGGGGCCAGAATCTCAATTTATGGCACCAATTTATGGAGTAGAAGTCACTCCCCCATGTCTCTCCCTCCTTACTTGTTACTGGAAGTTGGGATCGTCCTGCTTCAGGCTCACCAGGGGAACAGCCAACGAAGGGGGTCAGGGATTTATCACTGAAGAGGCCCTCAGAGCTCGGGCCGGCTCCTCAGTAGGGCTCCCAAGCGGAGGCCAACCGGGGCAAATTGCTCAATGCTTCCCCAGCCCCTCTCGGGCCTCCCAACACTCCCTCCCTGCTCGCGCCAGATCCGCAGTGTGGCGCTCGAGCAGGAGGGAATAGCAGATCAATCGGCGCTCCCTGGAGACCTGTGGCGCCTTTCCTCAGCGTCGGACCTCCAGAACGCTACCTCTGCGGGCATGCGCAGTGGCGCTAGGCTGGCGCCGCCTCAGTCTGCGCTCGTTCGTAGAGCAGACACTCTACTCCTGGGCCTGCTCACTCCTCTGCCCCTCCTTCCGGGGAAAAACAGCCACAACCAGGCATGCGCGAAGGCGCCAATTAGAAGTGTCTCACCGGGCTTTCCTCAGACCACCGGTTGTCACTCGGCCATACACGGAAGCGCGGAAAGCGCCCCCGGGGTCCCGCTCACGAGAGGAAGCCTCGCAAGGTTCCTCAGCCTCAGTGGATCCCGGGGTGGACTAGACTAATGCGCGAGTGGTGCCCCAGGGGTCCCAGTCACAATCCGGCGCCGATCTCTCCTGGCCACAGCTCACAGCAGATGAGAGGTAACTCTCGACGGGGGTAATTGGGTGAAGGGACAGTCAATAAAAACCAAGGCAGTATGGTTTTGAGGGATGAATAAAAGGGTGGGGGCCACCAGCATTAACCCTCCACTGTTGTAGGGAATCAGCAGAGTTCCTTCCACTGGACAGAGGACTGTGCTCCGCAGCACCACAGTCTCCTTCTCCTGTTCACACCCCACTATGTTGAAGCTAGGGGTCAGTCAGGCGCCCAGGGTCTCCCTTAACCAGCTACAGCGGGGACAAGACAAGGATCCCAAAGGAGGAGTAGAGAAGTGGATTAGCTAGGCTGCTTCCCAGTCTAGGAGGTCAACCCTCACACTAGCCTCTTCCCCACCTTCCAAGATAGCCTATCCTCCAGCTGACTCTCACAGGTAGACAAAATGGCTGCCCCGCATTCCGCCTTATATAGGCTGCCCTTCAGTGGTCCAGAATGGACCAGAAGGTTCTGGAATGCCCTATGTTAGGCTATGGCCAAGTTCTGTTGGTGACAGTTGGGGCAGTTGGTGGCCACCATTTTAGGTGGTGCCAACTTTCCTGTCAGAACAGGCCTCTGGGCCTGAGGTAAAGGATTATGAGGGGGAGAAAGAACACCTATCCCCCCTGGCCAACACCTACAAAAAGTCAGTAGACACAAAAATTAATAAGGGTATGAGGGGCAAAAAGGGGACAAAATAAATAAAAATTAGGAGGGACTTCGCCAAAAAGCCAGACAGGTCTAACACGCGTCCCCCCCAGCTGAAAGTGGGGAGAACTACCCAACCCCTTGGGAGTCCTCATCACTAAGGCGGAAATACCTGGAGAGACCGTCTGCATTGGCGTGGTCCACTCCAGGCCGATGTTCCACCCGGAAGTCCATTCCCTGTAGGGAGATGGACCACCTCAGCAACTTGGGATTTTCCCCCTTCATTTGCATCAGCCAACGAAGGGGTCGGTGGTCAGTCTGAACCAGGAAGTGCGAGCCAAAGAGGTATGGCCGCAGCTTCTTCAGAGCCCACACCACAGCAAAAGCTTCCCTCTCAATGGCACTCCACTTCTGTTCCCGGGGAAGCAGTCTCCTGGATAAGAAGACTACGGGTTGATCCAGGCCCTCTTCATTCAGTTGCGATAACACTGCCCCAATGCCATGTTCTGATGCATCTGTTTGGACAATGAACTCCTTGGAGAAGTCTGGGGCCCTCAGGACCGGTGCCGCACACATTGCCTGTTTCAACTTTTCAAAGGCTTGCTGACAAGCCTTTGTCCAAACTACCCGTCGAGGTTGTTTCTTGGAGGTGAGCTCTGTGAGGGGCGCTACAATAGTGCCATACCCCTTTACAAAGCGACGGTAGTATCCTGTGAGGCCCAGGAAAGCTCGGACCTCAGTCTGTGTCTTGGGGGGTTCCCAGGCCATGATTGCCTCAATCTTCGCCTGCAGGGGCTGCACAGTCCCCCTACCCACCAAGTGTCCAAGGTACACAACCGACCCCTGCCCGATCTGGCATTTGCTGGCTTTGATGGTCAATCCAGCTTGTCTCAGGGCCTGGAGAACGGCCTGCAAATGCTGCAGATGGTCCTCCCAACTGCTACTGAAGACAGCAATGTCATCCAAGTAAGCAGCAGAGAAACTCTCCATTCCAGAGAGGACCTGGTTCACCAGCCGCTGAAATGTGGCAGGGGCGTTCTTGAGCCCAAAGGGCATCACACAGAACTGGTAGTGTCCCTCAGGCGTGGAGAAGGCTGACCTTTCCCTTGCTCCATCTGTCAAGGAGATCTGCCAGTACCCTGAAGTGAGGTCAAAGGTACTCAGGTATTGGGCAGCTCCTAGCCGGTCAATCAATTCATCCGCCCTAGGGATCGGATGAGCATCAGTCCTTGTCACTGAATTCAATCCTCGGTAATCCACACAGAACCTCAGTTCAGGTGTGGTGCCTGGGGGTGCGGCTTTTGGCACGAGCACCACCGGACTGGACCAAGGGCTGTTGGAAGGTTCAATTACTCCCAGCTCTAGCATCTTGGCAACTTCTCCATGGATGCTAGCCTTCACCTTGTCAGACAGTCGGTAGGTCTTGGACTTCACTGGTGGGCTGTCTCCTGTGTCCACCTCATGGGTACACAAGTGGGTCCTTCCCGGGACAAGGGAGAACAACGAAGAGTACTGCTCCAGGATCTGGCGGCAGTCCTCCCGTTGCTCAGGAGTTAGAGTAGGAGAGAGAATCACTCCCTCCACTGACCCATCCTTCTCTTGGGACGAAAAGAGATCTGGGAGAGGTTCGCTTTCCGCTTCCTCCTCCCCGTCAGTCACCATCATCAGCATGACTTCGGGCCTCTCATGGTGGGGTTTGAGTCGGTTGGCATGCAGCACCCGTAGGGGCTGTCGAGGGGTCTTAAGGTCCACCAGGTATGTGGCCTTACCCTTCTTCTCCAACACCTCAAAGGGGCCTGTCCAGCGATCCAGGAGGGCGCTAAGCTCTCCAGGCTCCATCACCCACACTTTCTGTCCAGGCTCCAATTCCACCTGGTGAGCATTGTGGTCATACCACTCCTTCATGACTGCCTGGCTGGCCTCCAAGTTGTCAGAAGCTTGCTTCCACAACTTTGCCATTTGGCTCCTGAAGGCCAGCATGTAGCTCACCACATCCTGGGGGGGTTTCCTGGGAGACTTTTCCCAACCATCCTTCACCAGGCTGAGAGGACCGCGTACAGGGTGCCCATACAGAAGCTCAAAGGGGCTGAAGCCCACTCCCTTCTGGGGCACTTCCCTGTAGGAAAAGAGTAAACAGGGTAGGAGGACATCCCATTTCCTCCGCAGGCTCTCGGGCAGACTTCTGATCATGCCCTTCAAGGTCTTATTAAACCTCTCAACCAGTCCATTCGACTGGGGGTGATAAGGAGTGGTGAACCGGTAGGTCACTCCACACTCCTTCCACATTGCCCGCATGTAAGCTGACAGGAAGTTGGTCCCCCTGTCGGACACAACTTCCTTGGGAAATCCCACTCGGGTAAAGATTCCCATTAGGGCTCTTGCCACTACAGGTGCAGTGACTGTCCTCAGAGGTATGGCCTCTGGGTACCGTGTGGCATGATCCACCAGTACCAGGATAAACCTGTGACCAGCTGCTGTTGGTGGATCCAAAGGCCCTACAATGTCGATGCCCACCCTCTCAAAGGGGGTGCTAACGACTGGAAGTGGTTCCAGGGTAGCTTTTAGCTTCACCCCTGTTTTCCCACTGGCCTGGCAGGTTACACATGTCCTACAGTATGTGTTGGACGCCACTTTCATCTGAGGCCAGTAAAAGTGTAGGACAAGCCGTGCAAAGGTCTTGTCCTGGCCTAAGTGTCCTGCCAGGGGTATGGCATGAGCCAATTCCAAAAGAAAGGCTCGGTACTGTTGCGGGACTACCAAGGCCCTCGATGAACCAGGCGAGGGTACCTTGGGTTCACTGTAGAGGAGTCCATCCTCCCAGTAAATATGGTAATGTCCCGTAACATCACCTGCTGCTTGGGCTTCAGCCTGTCGCCTCAGTCCCTCAAGGGTGGGGCACTCCCTCTGCCCCTTACAGAATTCCTCTCTGGTAGGACCTCCCTCCACATGCCACTCCGCAGGGATGGGTAAATCCTCCAGAGAGTCTACTTCCCCCTCCACGGACTCCTGGTCCACCACCGCAGGTGGCCGATCTGTCTCATGGGGTGTGGAAGCCGGAGCAGGCTTTCTCTGTCTCCGGGTCTGTCCCTTCTTAGCAGCGGGTTGGGCCATTGTTCCAGGCTCCAACCCAGGCTAACTCCCTCTCCGGGCAGTCGCAGACCGTGTGCTGACACAGGCCCAGTCAGGTGTACCCAGCATCGCAGAATGCGTCCGGTATTCCACCTCTCTCCAAGTGTTGTGTTCCATGTCATTCCCCAACAGACAATCGACTGGCACGGCAGGGCTTACGGCAACTCGAAGTGAACCTGCAACCCCCTCCCACTCAAAGGGAACCTCAGCCACTGGATAGTGGCCCATTCTGCCATCAGCCATCGCGGCGGGGTGGAGTACATTAGGAACAACCTGCTCTGGGGACACCAGCTGACTTCTCACCATAGTCATACTGGCTCCTGTATCCCTCAGAGCCTCCCCTCTCTGGCCATTGATGGTAACCCATTGCCCTTACTTTGTAGTATTTGGGGGCACCTGGATCTTTGGCACCATCTCCCGCTCTCCCAGGGACACTAAGGTGACACCCGCCCACTCACCCCCCTTATCTAAGGGCAACTCCTCCCCGAGCGCTACACTAGCTACTCCCGGTGACTTTCCTCCGGTGGGAGGGGGTGGTCTCTTTGGGCATCTGACATCTCCCTTATAATGTCCAACGCCACCGCATTCAAAACAGTGGAGAACCCTGGGCTGCTGGCTTTGGCCAGGATTAGGGTTCCGGGGCGGGTTTGCCCTAGGGGTGAAACCTGCTCCCTTCCCTTGGAAGTTATTTTGGGGACCTTTAGAGAACTCTTTCTTTTTCTCCCCCCCCTCCTTCTTCTGGGGGGCGCCCTGTCCGGCTTTTTGAGATTCCCCTCCAGTCCCCTTGGAGGACACCCGGGTACTTGTCCAGATGTCCGCCTCCTCTGCAAGCTTCCGGGGATTGGTCAGCTTGCTGTCTACCAGGTGTTGGCGCAGCTCGGGAAAACATTTCTTGAGGAGGTGTTCTCTCAAAAATAGATCGTACAGCCCCTCATAATCTTTTACCTCACTGCCCTTGACCCAACCCTCTAAGGCCTTTCTGGCGTAATCAAGGAAGTCCACCCAGTTCTGAGTGCTCATCTTGTGGCTCCCCCTGAACTTCTGTCGGTACCTTTCTGGGGTGAGCCCGAACTTCCTCAACAATGCCAGCTTCATGGTGGGGTAGTTTGTCTGTTCCTCTGGATCCAGGGCCAGCAAGGTGTCCCGACCAGCAGGAGGCATGTACTTGTACAAACTACCCCCCCAGTGCTTCTCCTGCACTCCATGAACCTTCAGTGAAACCTCATAAGCGGCCAGCCACTTAGCTACATCATCCCCCTGACTGAAGCTCGCTATCAGGTCCTTTGGTATATAGGGTTTGGCCTCCCTGGCTGACTCCTTTGGTTCGCTGCCACCATTCCTATCAGGAGAGGACCCCCGTCGCAGACTTTGGAGCTCCAGTTCCTTCAGTCTAAACTCGTGGACCATCCTCCTCTCCTCTTTCTCCTGCTCCAACTTAGCCAACTCCCACCTTAACTGTCTTTTCTCCCTCCTATCGGTGAGCTCGGCTTCTGTTAGGCTTCTCCCAGAGATGCTACTTCCCTTTCTGGAGTAGGACACTGGTCCAGTGAGTAAGTTTTCCCCCTCATGGCAGAATAACTCTTCTACCTCCCCCACCGTGTCCTGGTCTACCTCTTCATCCTCCTCCTTCGTCCCTTGGTGTGCCTCCACCCAGGCCCTAAGGCTAGTCTGGAGCTCCCCCTTCCTGGCACCATGTTTGAAAAAGACCCCCATTTGTTGGCAGAACATTTTCAACTGTGTCACGGAATAGACCTCTAGGTTTTCCACAGCGAACTCCATTGTGAGTCTGGCAAACCTAGATACACACCAGAAATTTCAGAGTGGCAAAGGCAACCTAAAGCCAACTCCACCCACCACCAGGAATAAATTTAGAAAAAACAAAAAGACTAATTGGGAGGGCCGCAAGGAGAAAACTCCTGGTGTAGGTTGGGTGTATTACGTCAAATTACTAGTAAGTAGCTGCAACCAAGTCCGCGATCCCACCGCTAGGCACCAATATGTTGGAATTAGGTAGCCTGGCCTATGGCAAGACTAGCATATCAGAGGCACAGTGTAAAGGTTGCAGACCACCCAAAAGTAATTCCACGCAATAGCACTCAAAAAGAAAACTCTACACCAAAATTATGTGAAAATACGTTCTGCTTTATAAAAATAATATACTCTTTGCTTTCCAGATATACAGCTTAGAACATTTCAGGCGTCTTTAGAATCAGCAAAAATACTTTTCGAACTGTTAAGCAAATTGTTATTTAAACTACAAGGTTCATCACATTTATCAGAAAGTCAATAAAGGCACTTTCAAAGTATCAAATTACCACACTAAACAGTATTAGTAGTACATCTCATTAGCTCTGTGGTGCAATTATCATACTTTGCTTACTCAGATGCATCCCTCATCACAACATTACTTTAGCTATTGGCAAGCTCAGCCCTTATTTTAGCTCAGGTAACCAGTGTCCTTTGAATGAACAACTTTGCAATTCTTCTACTTATCTTATCAAAGGTGACATTGGTAAATAGCACTTAATTCCGCGTCCCATAAAACCTGGCCAGGGATTCCTCATGGACGCTGTACTCAAGGGGGCCAGAATCTCAATTTATGGCACCAATTTATGGAGTAGAAGTCACTCCCCCATGTCTCTCCCTCCTTACTTGTTACTGGAAGTTGGGATCGCGACCGTCCTGCTTCAGGCTCACCAGGGGAACAGCCAACGAAGGGGGTCAGGGATTTACCACTGAAGAGGCCCTCAGAGCTCGGGCCGGCTCCTCAGTAGGGCTCCCAAGCGGAGGCCAAGCGGGGCAAATTGCTCAATGCTTCCCCAGCCCCTCTCGGGCCTCCCAACACTCCCTCCCTGCTCGCGCCAGATCCGCAGTGTGGCGCTCGAGCAGGAGGGAATAGCAGATCAATCGGCGCTCCCTGGAGACCTGTGGCGCCATTCCTCAGCGTCGGACCTCCAGAACGCTACCTCTGCGTGCATGCGCAGTGGCGCTAGGCTGGCGCCGCCTCAGTCTGCGCTCGTTCGTAGAGCAGACACTCTACTCCTGGGCCTGCTCACTCCTCTGCCCCTCCTTCCGGGGAAAAACAGCCACAACCAGGCATGCGCGAAGGCGCCAATTAGAAGTGTCTCACTGGGCTTTCCTCAGACCACCGGTTGTCACTCGGCCATACACGGAAGCGCGGAAAGCGCCCCCGGGGTCCCGCTCACGAGAGGAAGCCTCGCAAGGTTCCTCAGCCTCAGTGGATCCCGGGGTGGACTAGACTAATGCGCGAGTGGTGCCCCAGGGGTCCCAGTCACAATCCGGCGCCGATCTCTCCTGGCCACAGCTCACAGCAGATGAGAGGTAACTCTCGACGGGGGTAATTGGGTGAAGGGACAGTCAATAAAAACCAAGGCAGTATGGTTTTGAGGGATGAATAAAAGGGTGGGGGCCACCAGCATTAACCCTCCACTGTTATAGGGAATCAGCAGAGTTCCTTCCACTGGACAGAGGACTGTGCTCCGCAGCACCACAGTCTCCTTCTCCTGTTCACACCCCACTATGTTGAAGCTAGGGGTCAGTCAGGCGCCCAGGGTCTCCCTTAACCAGCTACAGCGGGGACAAGACAAGGATCCCAAAGGAGGAGTAGAGAAGTGGATTAGCTAGGCTGCTTCCCAGTCTAGGAGGTCAACCCTCACACTAGCCTCTTCCCCACCTTCCAAGATAGCCTATCCTCCAGCTGACTCTCACAGGTAGACAAAATGGCTGCCCCGCATTCCGCCTTATATAGGCTGCCCTTCAGTGGTCCAGAATGGACCAGAAGGTTCTGGAATGCCCTATGTTAGGCTATGGCCAAGTTCTGTTGGTGACAGTTGGGGCAGTTGGTGGCCACCATTTTAGGTGGTGCCAACTTTCCTGTCAGAACAGGCCTCTGGGCCTGAGGTAAAGGATTATGAGGGGGAGAAAGAACACCTATCCCCCCTGGCCAACACCTACAAAAAGTCAGTAGACACAAAAATTAATAAGGGTATGAGGGGCAAAAAGGGGACAAAATAAATAAAAATTAGGAGGGACTTCGCCAAAAAGCCAGACAGGTCTAACAGTGTGCCACTCTCAATTCGGCACTCGAGTACTTCGCAGGTCGTTAAAACACTGAGGGGTATATTCTCAAGGACACATCACTGAGTTACCAGCAATTTAATGCAGGAAAAATGATAATACATTTAACGGACAATTTGCAAGCTGGTGCAAACAGCCCATATCACCAGTTTACCAGTGATAGCAGCCTCAAAAAGCATTGTCACGGATGACCCCGTCAAATATCGCTAATGAGATGTAGGGTAGGCGTTCCTGTGCAAAAAACAGCGTACACACACCTTTGCAACTTTCTCAACCACCATCAAGATCGGCGAAGAGAATACAAAACAGGCGATAAGGTGTGTTAGCACCAGGAAGTTTACACCTGCTCTGACCTGGTGTAAAGTCGGACTACAACCTGCAACATGAAAGGCAGCCTAGCCCACAGCCACACCTGAACGACAACCGATGCAAAGGAGCCAATGATCATGCAGCTCAGACACCCGACCTTGCCCCAACACCCCCACCACCAGCCCATTGTCCGCCATCCCTCCCTGACAAACAAATGAAGGAAAAACAGTAGTCATTGCATGGAAATGATGACACAAGAGAGCTGTGTCAAATCAGAAATGAAATATCTGGGTATTAAAATTCCTGAAACCAACTTTGAAAAAATCTATAAGGAGATAGGGAAATTATTGTTAGGATGGTCCCACCTGCCCCTATCAATCTATGGGAGATTTAACGTCATTATAATGACAATCCTCCCAAAACTCACATTCTTATTTCAGAATATTCCGTTGACTTTCAAGGATGATTGGCTAAAAAAAAATACAGGCTAAAATATCTAGTTTTATTTGGGCCTCCAAAGGGGTGCGAATTTCATGGAAAAAGCTTAGACGACGGTTCGAGAAAGGGGGGCTAAGGCTGCCAGACCTATCCTATTATGCTTGGGTGTTTTTGCTAAAAGGTGGGAAAGGGTTATTTAAAACACCCGATGACTCTGAGATAGGGAAGATGCATACAACAATGTTAAAAGACATTTTAGGGGGAGAATACGGTTTCATTTACAAATTTGGAGACCCGAGATTTAAAAAAAAATACGTCTAAAGACCTTACTCAGTCGCGCGACAACTTGGCATTAAGTTAGGAAAGAGTTAAAAATCTATTATTTTAGTGGGATGGCACCTATCTTTGACTCTCCAGGATCCCCAAAATTGGCGAAGGACTCACTGGTGCGACCACTGAAGGATGCAGGATTTATTTCCTGGAAACAGTTGATATCAGAAGATAATTTAATATCATGGGAAGAGTGCCAAAATATGTGCGGAGGTCAACGCTCGAGGTTTAGGTACTTATAAATGCTAAGCTGGAGTCGGACTGTTGGGCCGGGAGCGGGGCTAGTAAATAAGTTGGAAGAGAGTTTGGCACTTGGAACAACTCATAAGAAGGAAGTGGCAAAATATTATTGGTTATTACTAGAACTGGCTGATAGAGACTTCAACCTTCAATGGAGCTGTGGGAGAGGAGCTTGCCAGGAGAACAGATACAAGATTTATGGCAAGTATCCTACGACATTCTATATTCCACAGTTCGACCCGCAAATTTAAGGCGGAACCACCTTTTTTGTCTCCACAGGGTGTATTGGACTCCATACAAGCTATCTAAAATGGGGAGTGGAGTAGTTCCGAAATGCCCTAAATGCAATAAAGAGAAAGGTGATGATATACATATGTTTATGACCTGTCCGGTACTTCAATCCTTCTGGCTGGATGTGAGTAACATAATCTTTTCCATTCTGGGCGAAGTACTCCAGTTGAGCGAACTGTTGGTATTCTTTGGTCTTACTAAGAATAACGTATCTATGGAAAATAATGCTAGAAAATTGATTTGTTTATCTATATTACTTGAAAGAAAGAACTGGGTTAAGATTACTCCTCCCAGTAAATTGGAATGGTTGGCTTCAATAAGATATATAAACACCCTAAATAGAGCACATGAATGCAGGCAAAATGCTTTCTGGCTCCCCTATGAGATGCGGGTACAGACATGTTTAAGTGAGTCCAATGATTAGGCCCCTATATCGGTCTGCAAATACTCTGGTGGTAGCCGATGGTCTCAGGGAGGAATTGGCACCTATGGTTGAGTAATATTGCAAGATATAGAGTGTACCGTACCTGGTTCTTTTTGCCGCAAGATCCCCTGAGGTGCCCAGTGGAGAGGTGATTGGAAGTAGACTTCTTTATCCTTCTGCTTATCTATGATGACTTAAAAATTAAAAAAAACAAAGTCACAGTCATCTATAGATTTACATATAAAACATTTTATTTAAACAAAACAACACAAATAAAAGTAGATAAAGCCATGGCGTGTCAGCCCTTGACAATCTGTGAATCACAGCCTGCAAGACAAAAAGCAAGATAAGATTGTGTGTCATGGGAGAGAGGGAGAGAGAAAGAGTGAGAGAGCGGAAGAGAGAGAGAAAGAAAGTGAGAGACAGAGAAAGAGAGAAAGAGTGAGAGAGAGAGCGAAAGAGAGAAAGAGTGAGAGTTAGAGGAAGAGAGAGAGAAAGAGAGAAACAGTGTGAGAGAGAGGGAGAGAGAAGAGTTAGAGAGAGAATGAGGAAGAGAGAGAGAACAAGTGTGAGAGAGAGAAAGGAAGAGATGGAGAGGTAGAGTGAGTGCTGACACTGTGGACAAAACTCTCACAGCTAACCTTTCTGCCACCGTTGGGTCTCCAACCACATGCCGGGATATACTGCAGGCCTCAAGCTCACTTATCTGAAACATAGTATAGAATCAGTAATGGCAGAGAACATACAACTGCACACCCCTAAATCGCTGTCCCGTCCCTGCGCATCCAGGCTGCTGCAACCCATCAACTCCCGTCACCTAGAGGTGTCTGCCAGCCACTGTGCACCCTGGCTGCTGCACTTCATCCAATCCCACTGATCAGAGGTGTCTGCCCACCCCTGCGTACCCAGGCTGCTGCACACAATCCACGCCCACCGCCCAGAGGTAACTGCCCGCCGCTGAACAAACAAAGCCTCCCTGCTCACCTTCCGCCACCGGCATGTGTCCAAGTGGGCCCACCACATGCCATAGCAACCTCCTCAGCCGCAGCTCAGGCCCCTAGCGCATACTGCTGCAGCGCGCCAAGGAGTCATGTCTGTACAGCCAGCTGTCTTTGGCGTAAACACAGTCCAGCCGAGCTCACAATTCAAATCAGGTCTTGATTTCCAGGATGGTGTATTGAGGCCATGCATCCTCGCAAGCTGCACACCTGCTCAGGACTGATGGCACTAACTCAGTGGAGCTCAAGTCATTGCCACATGGCAGGAGGCCCATGTCGGGCAAAGTGCCTCGCCTGCCACCAACTCTGTGTACTTCAAGTCATGGGAGAGAATGGAAATGGCCCCCAGCACGTGCGCCTGGCCTTTTTTATTGGCAGGGTCACATGTTCTGTGATGCCTGTGCTGCATGGGTGTGGTGTGGGTGTAAACCAGCCATGAGGGAGTGGCTGTGGCATGCTGACAACTAGACCTGTGATCAGCAGATCACTACAGTGAAGACCTGAGACATGCAGTGTTGGTGGTCCTCTCTGTAAGCATAAGCGGAGTGGGCTGGCCTGGCGTATGCCAGTCCTATGTGAGGCTGTGAACAATGACTCAGGAGCTCCGAGCGTGGTTCTGTCCTGGGCTGTATGAGGAATCAACTGATGCAGGTGTCTCTGTTGCAGTGTTGCCGCTACCCGGGCCGCAAGTGCCAATGTGTTACCCTGTGACACAAGTCCCACAACATGGCCAACATGGAAGGTAGGGGGAATCACTGACCATACATTCATCCATACTTCCACACATGACATATCTGTTTGGATATGATTGTTTATTGCACATTCAATGGAGTGTTGCAGCTGTAGCAATACAGGGCCTTGCAAAGCCCAAATTTCCATTTTTGGCAAATGGAGGGCAGTCAATTAGAGCCAAGCTCAGGTTGGGGGTTAGGTTCCACCAACATATGTACTTATCCAATCACTCTGCCAATCCCCAAGCATTTAAAAATTCACAATACTCTCTGCTTGCAGTATTCTAATGATCCAATCTCTACCTATATACCTATACAAGGACCCAGACAAAATTACATAACCAATGTTTTCCCCACTGCCAGAGGTAACATAGTTGTGTGCACTGTCCACAAGACAGTGTAATGTGGTAGGGCCCAGGGGTAGCATCATGCATACATAATGAGCACACAGACACAGTTAGATAGATAGTAGAACTGGGTACGGGCACTTGTCCAGTGACATCTATGCTGGATGTGTGTGGGGTGAGTGTAAGCCAGCCCTCAGGGAATGGTTAGCGCTGGCAAAAACTACAACAGTAATTATCAGATCACACACAGAGATTCAATCATAAAGGGTCTATGACTGTGTGCTGCACTAAGGTAGGGGCACTAAATGTGAAATAATACACAAAATATTCTATCATAAAGGGTCAAGACTTGTGGTGCACTGAGGTAGGGGCAGCAGATCTGAAATCATAAACAAAAGACTCTATTATAAAGGGTCCATGAGCTGCGGTGCACTGAGGTAGGGGCATAAGATAGGTAGGTGCACAGCCAGCGATGATGCTTGGTCCGGGAGGGCTGCACTGGTAGCAATGTCTGTTGCTTACTGGACTGGGTCATCTGCAATCGCAACTCGATCTGAATTGTGAGCCCTGCTGTCCGCAGTGTAGATCGAAGGCGGTAGTCAGCACAGATATCGAGGAATGCTTTTTGTCACTTCCTCTTGACAAAATCCAAGAACATAGAGTACACTTTTCTCTGCAATTAAAAAATCAAGACTGAATTCTAATTGTGAGCTCTGCTGACCGCAGTGTAGGTGTCTGGAATAAAAAATTAAATAAGTATGGAATAAATTGTCGAAATATGTAGGTTTCAGGGACATTATAGTTAGTTGCCTACTAGACTCTGAAATGTATGATTCAAGACTGAATTTGAATTGTGAGCCCTGCTGACCACAGTGTAGGTCGGTCAGCAAAGGCCCACAGCCACGTGACGTTGACTTGAGCTGCACAGATTGGGAGCCTTTGGTCTTCTTAACCAAATATTGTCTCTTTCACAATTTGCATTGGTACCAATCCTGAATTGTGAGCCCTGACCACAGTGTAGGCCGGACAAGAAGGACTCACAGCCACGTGCATTGACTTGTGCTGCACAGTTAGTGGCACTGCGATGATGCGTGGTCCCGGGCAGGCCGCACTGAGAGCAATGTCTGTTGCCTACTAGACTGCATCATCTGCAATCGCGACTCAATCTGAATTGTGAGCCCTGCTGTCTGCAGTGTAGAATGAAGGCACTAGTCAGCACAGACATTGAGGAACGCTTTTTGTCACTTCCTCTTGACAAATCCGGGGACATAGAGTACAGTTCACCCTGCAATTAATAGATGAAGACTGAATTAGAACTGTGAGCGCTGCTGTCCGCAGTGTAGACTGCCATTAAGTGTTCCTTTGGACTTGTAAGATGAATTTGGTAATTGTACTAAAGCTATAACTGTTAAAAAACATGTTCTTTAAGCAAGGATACTAAAAGGATATTATGTTGGTTTTCGGGACGTTAAAGTTAGTTGCCTACTGTACTCTGCAATTAAAGAATCAAGACTCAATTTTATTTGTAAACCCCGATGACCGCATTGTAAGCCGGAGGCAAAGGTCAGCAAGGGCCCACAGCCACGTGGCGTTGTGTTGAACTGCACAGTTAGTGGCACCAGAAGCACCAGAAGCATTCAGCATGTGCGCAGCCTGCGATGATGTGTGGTCTGGGCGGACCGCATGGTAGCACTGGTAGAAATGTCTAATGAAGTGTGCCTTAATAAGGCTACGCGGTGATGACTTGTGGTGCACTGAGTTAGTGGCACCTGAAGCACTCAGCATGTGCACAGCCTCTGATGATGCGTGGTCCGGTCAGGCCGCACTGGTAGCAATATCTTTTGTCTTATGAATTCTGCCTTAATAAGGCTACGTGGTGATGACTTGTGGTGCACTGAGGTAGTGGCTCCTGAAGCACTCAGCGTGTGCCCACCCTGCGATAATGCGTGGTCGGGGCGGGCCGCAATGGTAGCAATGTCTGTTGCCTACTGGACTGCATCATCTGCAACCGCAACTCGATCTGAGTTACGAGCCCTGCTGTCCACAGTGTACATCGAAGGCAGTAGTTTGTACAGACATAACTCTGCGGTGCTGTGCCGCTGGGTTTGCAGGGTGCATGTGTTGAGGAGGCCAGCGGTCATGACGGCAGCTTTAAGGCAAGGTGAGGTGCACTGCTCTGGCAGGCACATTGGCCTTCCCAGAAGTGAACTACGCCCTGAGCCCCGGCCTATTTATTCACACTCCTACGCTGGAGTGGTGCACGTTGGACCAGCCCACTCAGCGTCCTCTTTCGTTTACAGGGGGGATGAAACATCTACATGACTGAGATCTTCCCCACTGCTTGAGGTAACATGGTTGCGTCCACTGTTCCCAACACTACAAGCACTAGCAGTATATGAACACAAAGAGAGTTCTGTGGTCTGCATAATGAGTTCTGTCCAGCACATCACCGCTACACTTGGCATTGTGTGCATTGTTATTGATGGGTGACTGTGTACTTCACACATACTTGGTTGCCATATCTCCCAATATTCAGCTAGTGTGTGGCTGAGGGGCCATGCAATTTTGGGAAGGTCCGCTGTCCTGTTCTGCGCTGCCTCGATGGTAGTAGGGGGGGTTAGTGGGGAGGTCCTGGGGTGGTGGCGGTGGGTGTTGCGGCCTTCATGGTTGTCGGAGCTGCATGATCAGTAGCTCTATGACATGTTTTGGTCTTCAGATGTGGCTCTGGGATAGGTTCCCTTTCATACTGTAGGTAATCATCCTGCCTTACACCAGTAAAAGGCAGATGTTAAATTCTTACTGCTAACGCAGCTTTTCGCCTGTTTTGGATCGCATTACAGATTTGACTGGTTGTTGAAAATATCGTGAAGTTGTGTTTTTGTATTTTTTTGCATGGGAACGCCTACTCTGCATATCATTAGTTGTCACTCTGGATCTTTTTTGCAGAAGCTATTGCTGGAAATTCGCCGATATCGGCATTTTTGACCAGGTTGAGAAATGGATGATAATTTAAAATTACAGAAAAAACCATAGGTTTAATGAACATTATAGTTAGAAATTGGCATTTAAAAAACCTTTAAAATTCGCTGAAAAAAACCATAGGTTTCAGGGACGTCATAGTTAGAAATGAGCATTTAAAAAAACCTTAGAAATTCACTGAAAAAAAAATAGTTTTCAGGGACGTTATAGTTAGTTGGACATTTGACTCGTACGAAAACAGAGAAATTCGGCTATTATAGTTAGCAGAGCTAACTATAACTCGAACATCCGCAATGCACTGCTGATGATGTCATATATTACATCACTCATGACATGGTCTGTGACATCACTGATGACATCACTGATAACATCATCCATGTGATAATTTTATGCACCTCCTCACACCCTAATATAAACTTTGATACACACACTCTAAAATACAGACTACCATTTTTGAAACCATAGACAAACCAATAGCTGTTACTATATACCCACTGACTAATTCCTAGGTATAAACACACATCCATTCATTCACCCATTCAGTCACTTATACATGCAGTCACTCATCAATATAGCACTATCGTATGCACTCATACACCTATACAGACACTCACACATTACCACCCTTCCATAGAGGTATTAACAGACCAAGCCAGTCTTGTACACTGACATTTACTCATCTATACAGTTATACATTCCCTATCTAACCTATTTATACTGATACTAACATATACTTACTCTCTTATACAATCACTGACACAAGCACACACTCATTTATACAGCTACTCTCACAATCACTCACTCTCCCATATAGTCATTTATATACACCAACACTCACATATACTGCCTTTCAAATATGTAGTTACTCACACCCATACCACTGAGACATCCATTCAAGCATCAAAACACCCATATACACACTCACCTACCCATACAGCTATTTCCACATGCACTATTGAACCCATACACCCAGTGAATCATCCACTCATACATGTATTCAGAAAGTCACATCCCCCACCCAACCACACAAACGCTGAGGAGCCCATACAGATACTCATGCAACAAATAAAAAACCCACATAGACACTCATGTAGCTACTCACCAACCCATGCAGCAGCTTACACAACAACAAACAGGTTGATACAGACAATGCCTGTGAACAAGAATGAACTGCATTCGAAACACGTCAGGCTTCTTTTTTGAATGTGAGGTGTTCCGTACTCTTACCTGAGATCCTGAATTAAGAAGGAGTTAACTCTCCCGTGTGTGGCATCTTCAAACGGGTACCTTTGTGTGATGGATTTAATGGCGGCCAGCCCGGTCGCGAAGATGCCCCTCTGCTGTTGCGGATCGTGTTTTGTGACTAACCCACGTCGCGCATTAAGAACGGGAGAGACTGCAATGCCGGATTGCTAAAAACAGGGAGTGTTCGTCTGCACCCCATCTCAAGGCAACTGGGGTAACACAGTTTATCTGTCAAATACCAACAGCGCTCACTGGAGAAAGATTGTTGCTTTCAAAACTGCAAATACCGGAAGCACTCTGCTGTTGACGCCCTTGGGGCGGGACTTTTTGTTCCAATGCGGATATAAAGAACAACGCAACTGTTAGGTGTAGCCAGATAATGCCTGTGAACAAGAATGAACTGCATTCGAAACGCGTCAGGCTTCTTTTTTGAAAGTGAGCTGTTCCGTACTCTTACCTGAGATCCTGAATAAAGAAGCAGTTAACTCTCCCGTGTGTGGCCTCTTTAAATGGGTACCTTTGTGTGATGTATTTAATGGCGGCCGGGCCGGTCGCGAAGATGCCCCTCTGCTGTTGCAGATTGTGTTGTGTGACTAACCCAGGTCACGCATTAAGAACGGGAGAGATCGCAATGCAGGATTGCTAAAAACAGGGAGTGTTCTTCTGCACCCCATCCCAAGCCCACTGGGGTAACACTGTTTATCTGTCAAATACCAACTGCGCTCAGTGGAGAAAGATTGTTGCTTTCAAAACTGCAAATACCAGAAGCACTCTGCTGTTGACGCCCTTGGGGTGGGACTTTTTGTTCCAATGCGTATATGAAGAACTACGCAACTGTTAGGTGTAGCCAGATAATGCCTGTGAACAAAAATGAACTCCATTCGAAACGCTTCAGGCTTCTGTTTTTGAATGTGAGGTGTTCCGTACTCTTACCTGAGATCCTGAATAAAGAAGGAGTTAACTCTCCCGTGTGTGGCATCTTCAAATGGGTACCTTTGTGTGCTGGATTTAATGGCAGCCGGCCCGGTCGCGAAGATGCCCCTCTGCTGTTGCGGCTCGTGTTGTGTGACCAACCCAGGTCGCGCATTAAGAACGGGAGAGACCGCAATGCAGGATTGCTAAAAACAGGGAGTGTTCCTCTGCACCCCATCTCAAACCCACTGGGCTAACACTGTTTATCTGTCAAATACCTACGGAGCTCACTGGAGAAAGATCGTTGTTTTAAAAACTGCAAATACCGGAAGCACTCTGCTGTTGACGCCCTTGGGGCAGGACTTTTTGTTCCAATGCGGATATGAAGAACAACGCAGCTGTTAGGTGTAGCCAGATAATGCCTTTGAACAAGAATTAACTGCATTCGAAACGCGTCAGGCTTCTTTTTTGAATGTGAGATGTTCCATACTCTTACCTGAGATCCTGAATAAAGAAGCAGTTAACTCTCCTGTGTGTGACATCTTTAAATGGGTACCTTTGTGTGATGGATTTAATGGTGGCCGGACCGGTCGCGAGGATGCCCCTCTGCTGTTGCAGATCGTGTTGTGTTACTAACCCAGGTCGCGCATTAAGAACGGGAGAGATCACAATGCAGGATTGCTAAAAACAGGGAGTGTTCTTCTGCACCCCATCCCAAGCCCACTGGGGTAACACTGTTTATCTGTCAAATACCAACGGCGCTCAGTGGAGAAAGGTTGTTGCTTTCAAAACTGAAAATACCAGAAGCACTCTGCTGTTGACGCCCTTGGTGAGGGACTTTTTGTTACAATGCGGATATGAAGAAAAACGCAGCTGTTAGGTGTATCCAGATAATGCCTGTGAACAAGAATGAACTGCATTCGAAACGCGTCAGGCTTCTTTTTTGAATGTGAGGTGTTCCGTACTCTTACCTGAGATCCTGAATAAAGAAGGAGTTAACTCTCCCGTGTGTAGGCATTTTCAAATGGGTACGTTTGTGTGATGGACTTAATGGCGGCTGGCTCGGTCGAGAAGATGCCCCTCTACTGTTGCGAATCGTGTTGTGTGACCAAACTAGGTCGGAAATTTAGAACGGGAGAGACCGCAATGCAAAATTGCTAAAAACAGGGAGTGTTCGTCTGCACCCCATCTCAGGCCCAATGGCGTAACACTGATTTCCTGTCCAATACCTAAGGCGCTCACTGGAGAAAGATCGTTGTTTTCAAAACTGCAAATACCAGAAGCACTCTGCTGTTGACGCCCTAGGGGCGGGACTTTTTGTTCCAATGTGGATATGAAGAACAACACAGCTGTTAGGTGTAGCCAGATAATGCCTGTAAACAAGAATGAACTGCATTCGAAACGTGTCAGAATTCTTTTTTGAATGTGAGGTGTTCCGTACTCTTACCTGAGATGCTGAATAAAGAAGGAGTTAATGCTCCCGTGTGTGGCATCTTCGAATGGGTACCTTTGTGTGATGGACTTAATGGCAGCCATCCCGGTCGCAAAGATGCCCCTCTGCTGTCGCGGATCGTGTTGTGTGGCTGACCCAGGTCGCGCATTAAGAACGGGAGAGACCGCAATGCAGGATTGCTAAAAACAGGGAGTGTTCATCTGCACCCCATCTCAAGCC
Source organism: Lissotriton vulgaris (assembly GCF_964263255.1). Taxonomy (NCBI): domain Eukaryota; kingdom Metazoa; phylum Chordata; class Amphibia; order Caudata; family Salamandridae; genus Lissotriton; species Lissotriton vulgaris. The sequence continues at coordinate 1,445,117,709 of NC_141691.1, forward strand.
CACTGGGGTAACACTGTTTATCTGTCAAATACCAACAGCGCTCACTGGAGAAAGATTGTTGCTTTCAAAACTGCAAATACCAGAAGCACTCTGCTGTTGACGCCCTTGGGGCGGGACTTTTTGTTCCAATGCGGATATGAAGAACAACGCAGCTGTTAGGTGTAGCCAGATAATGCCTGTGAACAAGAATGAACTGCATTCGAAACCCATCAGGCTTCTTTTTTGAATGTGAGGTGTTCCGTACTCTTACCTGAGATCCTGAATTAAGAAGGAGTTAACTCTCCCGTGTGTGGCATCTTCAAATGGGTAACTTTGTGTGATGGATTTAATGGCGGCCAGCCCGGTCGCGAAGATGCCCCTCTGCTGTTGCGGATCGTGTTGGGTGACCAACCCAGGTCGCGCATTAGGAACGGGAGAGACCGCAATGCAGGATTGCTAAAAACAGGGAGTGTTCATCTGCACCCCATCTCAAGCCCTGTGGGGTAACACTGATTATCTGTCCAATTCCTACGGCGCTCACTGGAGAAAGATCGTTGTTTTCAAAACTGCAAATACCAGAAGCACTCTGCTGTTGACGCCCTTGGGGCGGGACTTTTTGTTTCAATGCGGATATGAAGAACAACACAGCTGTTAGATGTAGCCAGATAACGCCTTTGAACAAGAATGAACTGCATTCAAAACGCGTCAGGCTTCTTTTTTGAAAGTGAGCTGTTCCGTACTCTTACCTGAGATCCTGAATAAAGAAGGAGTTAACTCTCCCGTGTGTGGCATCTTCAAATGGGTACCTTTGTGTGATGGATTTAATGGCGGCCAGCCCGGTCGCGAAGATGCCCCTCTGCTGTTGCGGATCGTGTTGTGTGACCAACCCAGGTCGCGCATTAGGAACGGGAGAGACCGCAATGCAGGATTGCTAAAAACAGGGAGTGTTCATCTGCACCCCATCTCAAGCCCACTGGGGTAACACTGTTTATCTGTCAAATACCAACAGCGCTCACTGGAGAAAGATTGTTGCTTTCAAAACTGCAAATACCGGAAGCACTCTGCTGTTGATGCCCTTGGGGCGGGACTTTTTGTTCCAATGCGGATATGAAGAACAACGCAACTGTTAGGTGTAGCCAGATAATGCCTGTGAACAAGAATGAACTGCATTCATAACGCGTCAGGCTTCTTTTTTGAATGTGAGATATTCCGTACTCTTACCTGAGATCCTGAATAAAGAAGCAGTTAACTCACCCTTGTGTGGCATCATTAAATGGGTACCTTTCTGTGATGTATTTAATGGCGGCCGGGCCGGTCGCGAAGATGCCCCTCTGCTGTTGCAGATTGTGTTGTGTGACTAACCCAGGTCGCGCATTAAGAACGGGAGCGATCGCAATGCAGGATTGCTAAAAACAGGGAGTGTTCGTCTGCACCCCATCCCAAGCCCACTGGGGTAACACTGTTTATCTGTCAAATACCAACGGCGCTCAGTGGAGAAAGATTGTTGCTTTCAAAACTGCAAATACCAGAAGCACTCTGCTGTTGACGCCCTTGGGGTGGGACTTTTTGTTCCAATGCGTATATGAAGAACAACGCAACTGTTAGGTGTAGCCAGATAATGCCTGTGAACAAAAATGAACTGCATTCGAAACGCGTCAGGCTTCTGTTTTTGAATGTGAGGTGTTCCGTACTCTTACCTGAGATCCTGAATAAAGAAGGAGTTAACTTTCCAGTGTGTGGAATATTCAAATGGGTACATTTGTGTGATGGATTTAATAGCGGCCAGCCCGGTCGCGAAGATGCCCCTCTGCTGTTGCGGATCGTGTTGTGTGACTAACCGAGGTCGTGCATTAAGAACGGGAGATACCGCAATGCAGGATTGCTAAAAACAGATAGTGTTTGTCTGCACCCCATCTCAAGCCTACTGGGGTAACACTGTTTATCTGCCAAATACCTACGGAGCTCACTGGAGAAAGATCGTTGTTTTCAAAACTGCAAATATCAGAAGCACTCTGCTGTTGACGACCTTGGGGTAGGACTTTTTGTTCTAATGCGGATATGAAGAACAAGGCAGTGGTTAGGTGTAGCCAGATAATGCCTGTGAACAAGAATGAACTGCATTCGAAACGAGTCAGGCTTCCTTTTTGAATTTGAGGTGTTCCGTACTCTTACCTGAGATCCTGAATAAAGAAGGAGGTAACTCTTCCGTGTGTGGAATCTTCAAATGGGTACCTTTGTGTGATGAATTTAATGGCGGCCGACCCGGTCGCGAAGATGCCTCTCTGCTTTTGCGGATCGTGTTGTGTGACAAACCCAGGTCGCGCATTAAGAACGGGAGAGACCGCAATGCAGGATTGCTAAAAACAGGGAGTGTTCCCTTGCACCCCATCTCAAACCCACTGGGGTAACACTGTTTATCTTTCAAATACCTACGGAGCTCACTGGAGAAAGATCGTTGTTTTCAAAAATGCAAATACCAGAAGCACTCTGCGGTTGACGCCCTTGGGGCAGGTCTTTTTGTTCCAATGTGGATATGAAGAACAACGCAGCTGTTAGGTATAGCCAGATAATGCCTGTGAACAAGAATGAACTGCATTCGAAACGCGTCAGGCTTCTTTTTTGAATGTGCGGTGTTCCGTACTCTAACCTGAGATGCCGAATAAAAAAGGAGTTAACTCTCCTGTGTGTGGCATCTTCAAATGGGTACCTTTGTGTGATGGACTTAATGGCGGCCGGCCCAGTCGCGAAGATTACCCTCTGCTGTACCAGATCGTGTTGTGTGACTAACCCAGGTCGCGCATTAAGTACGGGAGAGACCGCAATGTAGGATTGTTCAAAACAGGGAGTGTTCGTCTGCACCCCATTCCAAGCCCTGTGGGGTAACACTGATTATCTGTCCAATACCTACGGCGCTCACTGGAGAAAGATCGTTGTTTTCAAAACTGCAAATACCAGAAGCACTCTGCTGTTGACGCCCTTGGGGCGGGACTTTTTGTTCCAATGCGGATATGAAGAACAACACAGCTGTTAGATGTAGCCAGATAACGCCTTTGAACAAGAATGAACTGCATTCAAAACGCGTCAGGCTTCTTTTTGAATGTGAGCTGTTCCGTACTCTTACCTGAGATCCTGAATAAAGAAGGAGTTAACTCTTCCGTGTGTGGCATCTTTAAATGGGTACCTTTGTGTGATGGACTTAATGGCGGCCAGCCCAGTCACGAAGATGCCCCTCTGCTGTTGCGGATCGTGTTGTGTGACTAACCCACGTCGCGCTTTAAGAACGGGAGAGACTGCAATGCCGGATTGCTAAAAACAGGGAGTGTTCGGCTGCACCCCATCTCAAGCCAACTGGGGTAACACTTATTATCTGTCCAATACCTAAGGCGCTCACTAGAGAAAGATCGTTGTTTCCAAAACTGCAAATACCAGAAGCACTCTGTTGTTGACGCCCTTGGGGCGGGACTTTTTGTTCCAATGGGGATATGAAGAACAACGCAGCTGTTAGGTGTAGCCAGATAATGCCTGTGAACAAAAATGAACTGCATTCGAAATACTTCAGGCTTCTTTCTTTAATGTGAGGTGTTCCGTACTCTTACCTGAGATCCTGAATAAAGAAGAAGTTAACTCTCCCGTGTGTGGCATCTTCAAATGGGTACCTTTGTGTGATGGATTTAATGGTGGCCGGCCCGGTCGCGAAGATGCCTCTCTGCTGTCGCGGATCATGTTGTGTGGCTAACCCAGGTCGCGCATTAAGAACGGGAGAGACCGCAATGCAGGATTGCTAAAAACAGGGAGTGTTCGTCTGCACCCCATCTCAAGCCCACTGGGGTAACACTGTTTATCTGTCAAATACCAACAGCGCTCACTGTAGAAAGATTGTTGCTTTCAAAACTGCAAATACCAGAAGCACTCTGCTGTTGACGCCCTTGGGGCGGGACTTTTTGTTCCAATGCGGATATCAAGAACAACGCAGCTGTTAGGTGTAGCCAGATAATGCCTGTGAACAAGAATGAACTGCATTCGAAACCCATCAGGCTTCTTTTTTTAATGTGAGGTGTTCCATACTCTTACCTGAGATCCTGAATTAAGAAGGAGTTAACTCTCCTGTGTGTAGCATCTTCAAATGGGTACCTTTGTGTGATGGATTTAATGGCGGCCTTCCCGGTCGCGAAGATGCCCCTCTGCCGTTGCGGATCGTGTTGTGTGACCAACCCAGGTCGCGCATTAAGAACGGGAGAGACCGCAATGCAGGATTGCTAAAAACAGGGAGTGTTCCCTTGCACCCCATCTCAAGCCCTGTGGGGTAACACTGATTATCTGTCCAATACCTACGGCGCTCACTGGAGAAAGATCGTTGTTTTTAAAACTGCAAATACCAGAAGCACTCTGCTGTTGACGCCCTTGGGGCGGGACTTTTTGTTCCAATGCGGATATGAAGAACAACACAGCTGTTAGATGTAGCCAGATAACGCCTTTGAACAAGAATGAACTGCATTCAAAACGCGTCAGGCTTCTTTTTGAATGTGAGCTGTTCCGTACTCTTACCTGAGATCCTGAATAAAGAAGGAGTTAACTCTTCCGTGTGTGGCATCTTTAAATGGGTACCTTTGTGTGATGGACTTAATGGCGGCCAGCCCAGTCGCGAAGATGCCCCTCTGCTGTTGCGGATCGTGTTGTGTGACTAACCCACGTCGCGCTTTAAGAACGGGAGAGACTGCAATGCCGGATTGCTAAAAACAGGGAGTGTTTGGCTGCACCCCATCTCAAGCCAACTGGGGTAACACTTATTATCTGTCCAATACCTAAGGCGCTCACTAGAGAAAGATCATTGTTTCCAAAACTGCAAATACCAGAAGCACTCTGTTGTTGACGCCCTTGGGGCGGGACTTTTTGTTCCAATGGGGATATGAAGAACAACGCAGCTGTTAGGTGTAGCCAGATAATGCCTGTGAACAAAAATGAACTGCATTCGAAATACTTTAGGCTTCTTTCTTTAATGTGAGGTGTTCCGTACTCTTACCTGAGATCCTGAATAAAGAAGAAGTTAACTCTCCCGTGTGTGGCATCTTCAAATGGGTACCTTTGTGTGATGGATTTATTGGTGGCCGGCCCGGTCGCGAAGATGCCTCTCTGCTGTCGCGGATCGTGTTGTGTGGCTAACCCAGGTCGCGCATTAAGAACGGGAGAGACCGCAATGCAGGATTGCTAAAAACAGGGAGTGTTCGTCTGCACCCCATCTCAAGCCCACTGGGGTAACACTGTTTATCTGTCAAATACCAACAGCGCTCACTGGAGAAAGATTGTTGCTTTCAAAACTGCAAATACCAGAAGCACTCTGTTGTTGACGCCCTTGGGGCGGGACTTTTTGTTCCAATGCGGATATGAAGAACAACGCAACTGTTAGGTGTAGCCAGATAATGCCTGTGAACAAGAATGAACTGCATTCGAAATGCGTCAGGCTTCTTTTTTGAATGTGAGGTGTTCCGTACTCTTACCTGAGATCCTGAATAAAGAAGCAGTTAACTCTCCCATGTGTGGCATCTTTAAATGGGTACCTTTGTGTGATGTATTTAATGGCGGCCGGCCCGGTCGTGAAGATGCCCCTCTGCTGTTGCAGATCGTGTTGTGTGACTAACCCAGGTCGCGCATTAAGAACGGGAGAGATCGCAATGCAGGATTGCTAAAAACAGGGAGTGTTCTTCTGCACCCCATTCCAAGCCCACTGGGGTAACACTGTTTATCTGTCAAATACCAACGGCGCTCAGTGGAGAAAGATTGTTGCTTTCAAAACTGCAAATACCAGAAGCACTCTGCTGTTGACGCCGTTGGGGCGGGACTTTTTGTTCCAATGCGGATATGAAGAACAACGCAACTTTTAGGTGTAGCCAGATAATGCCTGTGAACAAAATGAACTGCATTCGAAATGCGTCAGGCTTCTTTTTTGAATGTGAGGTGTTCCGTACTCTTACCTGAGATCCTGAATAAAGAAGGAGTTAACTTTCCCGTGTGTGGAATCTTCAAATGGGTACATTTGTGTGATGGATTTAATGGCGGCCAGCCCGGTCGCGAAGATGCCCCTATGCTGTTGCGGATCGTGTTGTGTGACTAACCCAGGTCGCGCATTAAGAACGGGAGAGACCGCAATGCAGGATTGCTAAAAACAGATAGTGTTTGTCTGCACCCCATCTCAAGCCTACTGGGGTAACACTGTTTATCTGTCAAATACCTTCGGAGCTCACTGGAGAAAGATCGTTGTTTTCAAAAATGCAAATACCAGAAGCACTCTGCGGTTGACGCCCTTGGGGCAGGACTTTTTGTTCCAATGTGGATATGAAGAACAACGCAGCTGTTAGGTGTAGCCAGATAATGCCTGTGAACAAGAATGAACTGCATTCAAAACGCGTCAGGCTTCTTTTTTGAATGTGCGGTGTTTCGTACTCTAACCTGAGATGCCGAATAAAGAAGGAGTTAACTCTCCTGTGTGTGGCATCTTCAAATGGATACCTTTGTGTGATGGAATTAATGACGGCCGGCCCAGTCACGAAGATGCCCCTCTGCTGTTGCGGATCGTGTTGTGTGAATAACCCAGGTCGCGCATTAAGTACGTGAGAGACCGCAAAGCAGGATTGCTAAAATGCACCCCATCTCAAGCCCACTACGGTAACACTGTTATCTGTCAAATACCAACGGCGCTCACTGGAGAAAGATTGTTGCTTTCAAAACTGCAAATACAAGAAGCACTCTGGTGTTGACGCCCTTGGGGCGGGACTTTTTGTTCCAATGCGGATATGAAGAACAACGCAGCTGTTACGTGTAGCCAGATAATGCCTGTGAACAAGAATGAACTGCATTCGAAACGCGCCAGGCTTCTTTTTTTAATGTGAGCTGTTCCGTACTCTTACCTGAGATCCTGAATAAAAAAGGAGTTAACTCTCCCGTGTGTGGCATCTTCAAATGGGTACCTTTGTGTGATGGACTTAATGGCAGCCGACCTGGTCGCGAAGATGCCCCTCTGTTGTTGTGGATCGTGTTGTGTGACCAACCCAGGTCATGCATTAAGAACGGGAGAGACCGCAATGCAGGATTGCTAAAAACAGGGAGTGTTCGTCTGCACCCCATCTCAAGCCCACTGGGGTAACACTGTTCATCTGTCAAATACCTACGGCGCTGTTCTGACATGATAGTTTTTGGCTCTATTTCGGAGTGATGATGACTTTAAGCTTGCTAACATCTATAATCTGTATTCTTACCTTGTGTTGGCCCTTTTAAGCCCTTTCTTCCAGACCTAGAAGAGGATAGCTGCTTTATATGATGATAGATCCCTTTTTCTTGACTCTAATCCATCGATTGCCTATTGGCTTTGACATAATTATGTGTCCTTTGTAGTCCTGACTTTATATTACATATTGGTATGGTTTGTGTAGGTACTCTGACAGAGCTGAGGGTTATTTCATCCTTCTCAGGCCTACAAGGCCCAGAACGAGAGAGACTCCATTTTGCTTTCTATCCCTGCAGAAGTGAGATGCGTGTACGGTAAAGGTAATATTTTAGTTTTGAGCTGTTGTTCGTCCTATGCGAACCGGAGAGAACCGGCCAGAGCTGAATCTAATCAAGAAGTGTCCCTGGGCTCAGGTCTGTAGACGAAACAAGCAGTTGATCACTGTGGGAGCGTCTAGAGCAAGGAGCCTGGTGCATGGACCTGGTGGGAGGAGGCTGATGGCTGGAACTTTCCATGAGGAGACAGCATTCCATATTAGTGAAGTGCAGAGGCGGAGTTAGTTAGTTGAGTTGGAGGAGCAGAAAGAGTTTGAGCTGGAAGGAGTTGAGCTGGAGTTGCAGACAGGGTTGAGCTGGAGTTGCAGACAGAGTTGAGTTGGATTGGAGCAGAGGAGAGGAGAGGAGTTGCAGAAGGAGAAGAGACAGAAGATGCTTGGAACAGAGAGAAGACAGACAGACATTCAGTGAGCGGGAACTGAAGGAAGCAGTCAGAAGCAGTTACTTATCAGGAGGAGTTGTGAACAGCTGGAGTCTGAAGTAATGCCTTTTGGAAGAGACTGAAGTTATATCGTGGATTAATCTGTGGGAGCAGCTGGAGTGAATTGGACATTAGCACAGAGACAATCAGACAGAGTGAAGAAGCTAGTGGAGCGAACGGTTATCAGAGCGGCAGAAACAATTAGACTGAAGTTGGAAGGTGGAGAGAGTTCGTGGGGGAGAGGAATCCAGTGCAGAGTGATCAGCGCAGATGTGTGTCCAAGAGTGCAGGAGAGGATCTAAGACGAGCTAAGGCACAGACGAGAGAGGAGCCCAGATGACAGCTAGAGCAAGACCCCACACTCCTCAGGTGATACCCTTCCTTATTTTTAAATCTTAACCTTGCCCCTACTATATGTCTAATCCTTTTTCTTTCAGCGGTGTGCAGTCTATTTACAGTTCCTGTTAGTTACAGAGACCCCGCAGATTTGTGTATGTGTCTATTCCCATTTTATTGTTATTGTAATAAAGATACCACTGTTCTTAGTGAACCAGCATGTGCCTCGTATTCTTGTTCAATCAGGGTAACCTGTTCTTCTAGTCAGGCATTGTTTTCATGAACGGATGTAATTCCCGGTCAGGTAAGTAGTGACTGAGCAATGAGGGAGAGAGGGGCCCCTTGAGGAGGAGAATAGATAGTACATTATCTAATTTGGTAAACAGTTATGAGCTATAATATTGTAGTATCATATCCCGAGTAGCCAATGAGAGATTCCTTCCAAGGGTATTCATAGGAAAGTGATCGTCGTTGGTAAGCGGCGTTAATGAGAGCACCAGGTGTGAGCCTGGTGTGTAGGTCCGCCGGATTATGGACCGGGCTGTGAGTAAGAGAGCACCAGGGGTGAGCCTGGTGTGTAGTTGCGCCCGATTGTGGACCAGGCTGTGAGGAAGAGAGCACTAGGGCTGCAGACTAGTGTGTAGGCACGCAGGATTGCGACTTGCCGAGTGAGCACTGACTGTGGTCAGTGTGTAATGGTAAATAATCAGAACTGCCCCAGGGTAGATTAGTCTGGACCCATGTGGTCGCGAGACTATGAGGTATGAGTGTGGTGTAGGGCATGGACGTCCTTAGTAATCAGTGAGTATTCCTAGTAATCCCTATAGATTTAGTGGTGTTTCTGATGATATGAGCTTGTATATTGCGAGTTCCCCATCCTCAGGAGGGTACCCAGGTGCCTGGACAGATGGGTCCTGAGGAGGGAGGTGGTTACGTTCCGGCTGGGTTGGAGGTGCTCTGAGGAGCTGATCCTATCTGGTCCGAGAATCCGGCCGTTACATCTGGCGTAGTCGGGCAGTTTTGAATTAAGCGCAGAGGAGGGTGCCCTAGACATGTATTTGGACTTAAAACCCCTTTAAATTTGACATCTGGGAACAGTCTGTGACTTGCATGGTGAGGTGTAGTGCCTGACCTATGGGCTTGAACAGTTGGAGTGTAAGGAGATTGCAGTACATCATGGCATTTGACTTATGCAGGGTGGAAGAAATGCTTTTCATCTTGGTGTTTAAACTGTCAGGCTTGAAGGGTGACATTACATGAGGGAGCCAATTCCATCTTGGTGATGATGCAATTGTACATATGTGTGTGAAAAATGCTTTTAAATTGCCCATTAAATTGCTTGCTGCATTTGCTTATACTGTGCAATGTGAAATGTGTTCAGTGTATTATGACTTGTGGAGTTCCTTGTAAATAGCTCCCTGTAAATATGGCTTGTGGGGAGCATGTTCTCATTTTGACTTGCTGTGTTTCTTATGACTTGTAGAGTTACTTTCTTGTAAATATGGCTTGTGAATAGCGCCATGTGGATATGGCTTGTACAGAGCATGCTATTATTCCGTTAGGCAGGAGAGAGCTGGATCTCTTTCAAATGCTTGGAGAAAATGTTTTGAAGATGTGCGCACGTGTTATGTGAAAACGTGGAGTGATAAGTTCTTGAATTTCCCATGTACTGCAGACATTGGGGAATGATTGTGTTTGAGCTGCCAAAGGGTTAATATCTTGGATTGAGACAGCAGTATTTATTTTAACATGCTGTTTAACATGCATGGTTATGTGAGCTGACGCTAAATGTCAGTGATTGTTTAGCTGAATGATGGTTTGATTTAACTTTTTCATTGGTTGCTGGGTCTGCCTATGTGCTTTGTCAGCTTGCTGACAGAATGGTTACATCTTGCATGGAGAGAAAAGCAGTGTTCATTTAACATTCTATTTGAAATGCGTCCACAAATTTGTGTGGGTTTGCCTTTGAACACATGATTTAATGGGTCTGACTCGGAGGTTGGAAAGTTATAAATCAACCAGTCGGATTGAGATAAGGGTTTTCAGCTGAGTACGGAGGGTGCTTTAGTGCTTTAACGGTTGAGAAGAAAATATAAAACAGACCCATCATAGAATGTGCTTTTAATTAGTGAAATGCAACTGTGTGTGTTTTTTTTTTAAATGTGTTCTAGAAAATATACATGATTAGTTTTCTAATGCAAGCTGCCCTTTTCTCTAAAGTTCTCTATTTTGCACATGATATGTAGCAGACCATTGTGTGAATAAACCCACTCAGTTAGAAAAAATGGCTATTTGAAAAAAATGAATCTGGCCCTTTTAATAGGTAGAATAGAAAAGCTTGCACACTAAATTATGAATTCTTGGTTATGCCCCTTGTTTAATTTGATGGTGTTTCACATGTTATTTAAAAAGAAATGAAATGTGTCTGCATGCAATGTTGTTCTAATATTTTTCCTTTTCAGCAGCAAGTAGCAGTACTTTATGACTGAATTATTTTAAAATGCTAGCATGTGACTTAGTTACAAAAAATAGGTCTTTATTAATTTGCTTTTTACCCCGTTTAAATCTGCTTCAGTTAGTTAGAATTTATGGTCAGTGTTTCTGGCCTGGGAACGGCTTAATGTTTTCAGTTTGAAGGCATTTGCTTTGACCTTGGCTGATATGAGCCCGGCATCTGTTTGCGGCTCAGACTTTGAAAGGGTGGAGGCTCCGTGGGTGATTTCTGAGAGCAGAGAAAGCCAGCTTGTTATTCTTGGCTATGTTACAATTTCTTTCCGCGGAGAAATGTTTATATAAGGGGGGGTCAAGTTGCTCTTCCTTGCAGTCGGCGCAGACAGCTTCATTGACTTCAGATAAGGGATGCTTGCACATGCAGAATAATTGGCAGACGCTTGGACCTTGGAGTTAGATAAATACAGTAGGCCCAGTGAGCTTCCCTGACTAGAGATTAGAAATGCTTAAACAGAATAATTGGCTGTAGCTTTGCTCCTGCAATGAGATCAGCATTTGGCAGTGATTCAAAATTACATCGCAGTGTAGCCCGGCTCCTGCTTATTATGGTTGGAGCTGATTCAAAGCTCTGAGCGCGAACATCTTTCTAGAGGGAGGGGCTGTTTCTCAGAGGAGTGAGGAGTAGCTAGGCCCCAGCCCTTCTGGCTGTGTATGACAAAATTAGATTTTGCCCAAACAAATTTAAAGAATATGGTGTATATAGAATGTTTCAATCATTCCCTGGATTTAGAAGAATTCTTTTCATGAATTAGGAGGTTTCTTTCGAAAATAAAAAGCACTTGGGGTGCTTTTTAAATGGAAAATGTATTTTTGCAAGATTGATGATGCGTGTTTCTTGTTTCAGATGGCTTTATCGTGTGGGGGCCCTGGATGAGTGTGATTTTCTTATTTTGGAGTGATGTGTTTTTTTTTGTTTTCGGATGGATTGTCCCCAACCCCCAAAACCCCCGAGGCTGAATCCAGGATTAGAAGCAGACGTACCAGGCTGAATCCAGGATTAGAAGCAGACGTACCAGGCTGACCAGACTGGAGGGTGTGCGTCCTTGGCACCGGATACAGATGAAGATGGAGAATCATGGCCTTTGCAGATGAACTTTTCCTAAGAAGAGTCCAACTATAGAAAAGCACTACCTATAGTGACATTTTATATTATAATTGACAGTTGGCTGCCTCAGCAGTCAGGTTCAAATTCCATATACTCAACCTTTGAAAAAATTTTCATTGACCTGAAATGTAATTCCTTGGCCTGCATTCTTGAGCCTTGCATTTTTCCCATGTTTCTATTTCAGATGGACATTATGCCACTTTTGCAGTTACCATATACAGGCCCCACTTGAAAAAAATCCCAGTCCTGTTCATGGTTTTGATGTTGCAGTGCCACAGTAATGCAATGATTCATATATATTTTGCTTTTAGTATGCTATGCTATTTCATTATTGATACACTTGTTTATCTTTCACCTATTTCATAGTTTTTCTGTTTTCTGCAAAACAGTCTTGTCCCTAGAAAGAAAGTAATGTTTTAAATGATGGTGCACACATGATACAGAGAGGAACTAGGTGCAAACTGTTTCCTGATTTCGATGATTTGTTATCTTTACCTATTGCCTTTGGCATGGTTCAAATTTAAGTCTATGATCTTTTAGAAAGAATGTATAAAACACACTTAGATAACTTTCTTTGATTTATTGCTTGATATGCATAGTGCTACACCAGCTATTTTGTAGGAATGGGGTTATCCTTATTTTCCTGTTATTACACTTTCACTTTGATTCATCAACTCTTAATTAGAACAGTGGGATTAGTTCCAGGGGTGGTCACCCTAGACTTTAAGTTGTCCTGGGAGGTGTGTCTTTTAGTCAGGTTATGTCCTACATCTATTAGTAATAGTTTCCCAGACCTTAAGGACCCTTTGTCATGTTTATTTGTCAGATTTCACCAAATCCTTTCTTAAGTTGACCAAAGTAGGTAGGCCTCATTTAGGCCCATTGTTATTTTCATTTCACAAACATGTCCCTACACCAAAAGATTTCATGAGTTATCACTAGAAGTTGAGGCACATTTTAGTTCTTAAGTTGACCGAAGTAGGTAGGCCCCATTTAGGCCCCTTGTTGTTTTCATTCCACAAACATATCCCTACATCAATAGATTTCATCAGTTATCACTAGAAGTTGAGGCACATTTAGTTTAAGGGTGCTTTGGTTAGTTTCTGTTGTTATTAGATACATTTCAGCATTCAGGTCAAGGGTGCTTTGATTTATTTTCAGTTGGTTGTTAGATTTGTATTACTTACATCAAGTTTTAGGTGGTATTTCCTTAAGTTGTCATTTATTTTAGAGAGTCTTTTGGTTTTTGGTTTTGTTGATAGATTATGTTGATGTTTGTTTATTTGTTTGTTGTTGTATACAGATGTTCGCAAGATAAAGTCAAGGGTGCAGTGTTCTGACATGGTTTTTGGCTCTATTTCGGAGTGATGATGACTTTAAGCTTGCTAGCATCTATAATCTGTATTCTTACCTTGTGTTGGCCCTTTTAAGCCCTTTCTTCCAGACCTAGAAGAGGATAGCTGCTTTATATGATGATAGATCCCTTATTCTTGACTCTAATCCATCTATTGCCTATTGGCTTTGACATAATTATGTGTCCTTTGTAGTCCTGACTTTATATTACATATTGGTATGGTTTGTGTAGGTACTCTGACAGAGCTATGGGTTATTTCATCCTTCTCAGGCCTACAAGGCCCAGAACTACAGAGACTCCATTTTGCTTTCTATCCCTGCAGAACTGAGATGCTTGTAGGGTAAAGGTAATATTTTAGTTTTGAGCTGTTGTTCGTCTTAAGCGAACAGGAGAGAACCGGCCAGAGCTGAATCTAATCAAGAAGTGTCCCTGGGCTCAGGTCTTTAGACGAAACAAGCAGTTGATCACTGTGGGAGCGTCTAGAGCAAGGAGCCTGGTGCATGGACCTGGTGGGAGGAGGCTGATGGCTGGAACTTTCCATGAGGAGACAGCATTCCATATTAGTGAAGTGCAGAGGCGGAGTTAGTTAGTTGAGTTGGAGGAGCAGAAAAAGTTTGAGCTGGAAGGAGTTGAGCTGGAGTTGCAGACAGAGTTGAGCTGGAGTTGCAGACAGAGTTGAGTTGGATTGGAGCAGAGGAGAGGAGTGGAGTTGCAGAAGGAGTGGAGATCAGAAGGAGTTGAGTTGGATTGAAGCAGAGGAGAGGAGTGCAGTTGCAGGAGGAGAAGAGACAGAAGATGCTTGGAACAGAGAGAAGACAGACAGACAGTGAGCTGGAACTGAAGGAAGCAGTCAGAAGCAGTTACTTATCAGGAGCAGTTGTGAACAGCTGGGGTCTGAAGTAATGCCTTTTGGAAGAGACTGAAGGTATATTGTGGATTAATCTGTGGGAGCAGCTGGAGTGAATTGGACATTAGCACAGAGACAATCAGACAGAGTGAAGAAGCTAGTGGAGCGAACGGTTATCAGAGCGGCAGAAACAATTAGACTGAAATTGGAAGGTGGAGAGAGTTTGTGGGGGAGAGGAATCCAGTGAAGAGTGATCAGCGCAGATGTGTGTCCAAGAGTGCAGGAGAGGATCTAAGATGAGCTAAGGCACAGACGAGAGAGGAGCCCAGATGACAGCTAGAGCAAGACCCCACACTCCTCAGGTGATACCCTTCCTTATTTTTAAATCTTAACCTTGTCCCTACTATATGTCTAATCCTTTTTCTTTCAGCGGTGTGCAGTCTATTTACAGTTCCTGTTAGTTACAGAGACCCCGCAGATTTGTGTATGTGTCTATTCCCATTTTATTGTTATTGTAATAAAGATACCCCAGTTCTTAGTGAACCAGCATGTGCCTCGTATTCTTGTTCAATCAGGGTAACCTGTTCTTTTAGTCAGGCATTGTTTTCATGAACGGATGTAATTCCTGGTCAGGTAAGTAGTGACTGAGCAATGAGGGAGAGAGGGGCCCCTTGAGGAGGAGAATAGATAGTACATTATCTAATTTGGTAAACAGTTGTGAGCTATAATATTGTAGTATCATATCCCGAGTAGCCAATGAGAGATTCCTTCCAAGGGTATTCATAGGAAAGTGATCGTCGTTGGTAAGCGGCGTTAATGAGAGCACCAGGTGTGAGCCTGGTGTGTAGGTCCGCCGGGTTGTGGACCGGGCTGTGAGTAAGAGAGCACCAGGGGTGAGCCTGGTGTGTAGGTGCGCCGGATTGTGGACCAGGCTGTGAGGAAGAGAGCACTAGGGCTGCAGACTAGTGTGTAAGCACGCAGGATTGCGACTTGCCGAGTGAGCACTGACTGTGGTCAGTGTGTAATGGTAAATAATCAGAACTGCCCCAGGGTAGATTAGTCTGGACCCATGTGGTCGCGAGACTATGAGGTATGAGTGTGGTGTAGGGCATGGATGTCCTAAGTAATCAGTGAGTATTCCTAGTAATCCCTATAGATTTAGTGGTGTTTCTGATGATATGAGCTTGTATATTGCGAGTTCCCCATCCTCAGGTAGGTACCCAGGTGCCTGGACAGATGGGTCCTGAGGAGGGAGGTGGTTACGTTCCAGCTGGGTTGAAGGTGCTCTGAGGAGCTGATCCTATCTGGTCCGAGAATCCGGCCGTTACAGACGCTCACTGGAGAAAGATTGTTGCTTTCAAAACTGCAAATACCAGAAGCACTCTGCTGTTGACACCCTTGGGGCGGGACTTTTTGTTCCAATGCAGTTATGAAGAACAACACATCTGTTAGGTGTAGCCAGATAATGGCTGTGAACAAGAATGAACTGCATTTGAAACGCATCAGGCTTCTTTTTTTAATGTGAGGTGTTCCGTACTTTTACCTGATATCCTGAATAAAGAAGGAGTTAACTCTCCCGTGTGTGGCATCTTCAAATCGGTACCTTTGTGTGATGAATATATATATATATATATATATATATATATATATATGTATATTCACTGAAAAAAATGAAGGTCAAAGTAACGTTATAGCTAGATGTGATAAAAGGAACATTTCTTTCTTTTTAAACCATAGAAATTCTTTGCAAAAAACGAAAGTTAAAGCAATTATATAGTTAGGTAAATTTCACAGGGACAATGTTAAAGTTTTAACCCCTTCTGTGCTCTGGGTGCTGCGCACGACCGTTGGCTGACGCAGCCCAACCCACCCATTAGAACACCTGCACCACAGAGGAATATCTACCGTGGTAAATGGGTTAAACTAAAAGAAATACAGAAATTCAGCAGTTACAGTTGTTAGCAGCACTAACTATATTGTGTGCGATCACCATCCACTGCTTATGACCTCACATATGGCAACACTGATTGCATGTTCTATGACATCATTTATGACATTACTGACAACATATCAAATGACATCACTGATGACATCACTGATGGCATCCCTGATGACATCCTTCAATGAGTGTACAAGTTTGTTTTCCAGTTTACATAGTGGGGAGAAACTACCATATTGCTTCTACATACATTTTTTACAGTTTAGATGCAGCTCATGGGTGTAAATGTTTACAAAACGCATGTCCTCCCAATGCCCCATAGCTGTGTGGAGTTATTCAACACGTTATAAATGTTTACATTTAAGAGTAACTTTGTGTGCAAGTGACGGTTGACTTTTGTTCTTTACACATCTGTTTTTTTGTTCTGCAGAAAGTTTCCTTCAGGAGAAACATTCTACATAGCAAATACTAACTTTTGTAAGCATAAGAGCCTAGAGTTATTAAAGAGATTCTTGTCTGCATGATCATTTATACTTAACATGGAAGAGTGTGTGCAGCAGGTAATAACCTATGTACGCGTGCCTGTTTTGCTTCAGAAGTAAGGCTATCTGTAACGTTTTCACCACCATAGGAAGGGTGCAGGTAGTATGATCTTTAGCACCTTCAGATCTTGGTTACTTTTTACCAATTAGTATCTTTTTTGACAACCGTTGCACGGGAATGTACACTGTTCCTAGTAGATTGCTTTTATAATCTGTGGTGTATTTCTCATGAGAGATTCATTACTTTCTAACAGTTTGGTATTGTGTGAACTGTGTGTCCAGTACCCGCTTTTCTTTTTATATGCCCTTTTTTTCTCAGTATAGTTTTAGGACTGTCAGGGGCTGGATACAAGTAAAGACTGTTCTTAGCAGGTCATTAGTTATGTAACAGGGCTTGAGTATCCGGAGGTTTCGCTGAAGAGTTGCATAGATTTTAACTCCATGTGCACGATAAGTTAACCTTTTATCTGTGGTTCATAGTCAACATGAACTTGGCTACCGATGAAGCGTATGGTATATGGTCAATGTTGCACATAAGACAATCTTGATTTACCTATGGAGGTTGTATGTATGATAGCAGTAATGATGTTTTATATTATTGAGAGGTATTTCAGCAGACCACACTATAATGTTACTTTACAAGTTTTTCTTTTCCAGGGGTGGGCGATACCTTTTACTGCACCAGCAGAGTGTACCAAGCTTTGCCCACACAGCGTTACACTTGCAAAGCGCAGTTCTGGCAAAACACCGCCAGCCACCACATATGAAAGTTTGTGGGCGGTCGTGACTATTCATGATGAGAAATCTAAAGAATGAGGAGGAAATCTACTTGAGTGGCAGGAAGGAACCAGTGCCCTCTGGAATACCACATGGTGCCATTTGAACCGATTATTCACTGTGGAACAAGCTCCCAGCTCTAAAAATCAGCGAAAGCAAAGTGACATGCCGATTCTGCCAGGTCCCAGACTCCGCCTAATCCACTGAGTGAAACTCCACCCCTATTTTTTTAAGTGCATTTCTAGGATATTTTAAAGTAAATAATATATACTATATTTTTGTGAGAGTATTTATGTTAGAATGATTTTATAATATATGTTGTGTTCAGACATTATTTTAGTCAAATTGTAACAAAACAAGATATGTGTCACAGTTGGCAAAATCTCTGTAAAATGTGTGTGAGTATTATACAGATAAATATTCAATAGAAATTGTTTATTTGATCAGTTATTGTAACTCTGATATCAAGACAGGTCACCAGCAATCTGTTTTTGAGCTGTGAACTCTCAGGCAAGATGATCTTAAGATGCTCACTGGAAACTTGTGAGGTCGTACAAGTTTGAATTTCATTGCTGTCTATTGTATATGCTTCTTTATCATGCAAACAAACTTAAGACAAAATCCTAACTTAAGTCTGCCTTAAGTCTGTCTTAAGTTTGTCGTAAGTCTGTCTTAAGTCTGTCTTAAGCCTGCCTCAAGTCTGTCTTAAATTTATCTTAAGTCTGCCTTAAGTCTGTCTTAAGTTTGTCTTAAGTCAAACTTAAGAAAAAATCCTAACTTTACTACTACTAAATGCCTTCTGTGAATACCAAAAGTAGTAAGTTTAGGATTTTTTCTTAAGTTAGTTCAGTGAATCAGGACCGAGTTCTTCAGAAACACCTCTGCCCAGGGCTACCAGTGTGTACAGTAGGGTATAGGGAGAGACACTCTCTCCAGGAACACCAGACATCAACATGTTGTATACTCCACTGCTGTATTTTGCAATTCTCTGAGACTCTAGTGAGATTGAAAACTTTAGAGGAAGAATTTACAGTTTTCACTTTTCTTTATTACGGTACTTATGCCTTATAGTCTCCATTTGTAGGTTGTGGGGAGAATGTAGACTCTCAGGGAGACCTTTTCACAGTATGACAACAGTGCATAGTAGTTGTTTAACCCCTTGCGTGCGGCGGGAATTCCCCGCCCATGCTGACTCCGCCTTGCGCGGGCGGAGTCATGACGGAACAGTTCCGTCATCAGCACAGCTCACCCGTAGCTGATGACGGAACCGCTCCGTCATCAGCATGCAAGGGGTTAAAGAGACACTGCAGGCTCACTGATACCTCTCTACTGTCTAACAACTGTGTACAGTAGAGGATTGAGAGATTCTGGCCTCTCCACTGGCACCTTCCATTAAGCTAACCAGTGTGTAGAATACGGTAAAAAGACACACTTCCACCCCAAGCTAAGCAGTATGCATAGTAAGGTAGGGAAGGTACACACCTCACATGTAAGACCATACTATTCCATAGTAGGTACAACAAGTACTAGTCTCCCTCCAGGAAATATATATTAGGGATACCCAGTGGTATCTGGGAAGGGAGTGAACTGTCTGTTAATACATAGTGAGATGAAGGGAGGGACTGCCCTGTTTGCTGACACATCTCTCTTGCACACTAGGTCTGTGTAGTAGTGTGAGGAAAGACTTTTCTCTCTCCTGTGACTGGTGTGTTGGATGATGGGTATGCAAATTAGTGTGTGAAGAGAGGCTTGCCTCACTGGTCACAGTGCTGCCCCAGATGACACATGTACAAGTAAGGTGTGGGGATACAATTACCTCTATGCTGATATGTTTGTCTTGCATACAACTATAAAGACTATGATATGGAGACTATGATATGGAAACACACTGCCCTGTCAGCTGAGACCTATTCCGAGAGTAACCCATATGCGTAGTAGACTGTGGGTATGATGAATGTCCATAGAAGAGTATAAAATAGGGTATCCTCTTGGTTCAGAACTGCCAGTTTTAGTTAATATTGTAATACTTTGAGAAAATTGAAATTTATAATAACTGTTATACAAAGAAATCAAAATAACGTTCATCCTTTTTATTACAACAAACCAATTTAACAGCAATACAAAACTACAACAACAATTTTGACAAACCATATGAATAACTATTAAACAAACAAAACAAACAACTTTAGTAATCTGAAACATTTTTTGTTGACATTCATCAGCAGGCACTAATGTCTCCCCCTTTTTTGCTTTATTTGCCTACTGGATTTGATGTAGGTAGCACTTCTTTTCCTATCTTTTAGCCACCTTAGCCCTTAACCTGCCAAAGAGCCTTTTATTTCATACTGTTTCATTGTAGGCTAGGTGGCAAGAAAGTCTGAGCAAAGCAGCCTATCTATAAATTATAGTTCGCAAACCTAGCTCATGCGGAGTTAGCTCGTGATGCCTAACTGCACAACTTTTTAGGTGCTTCCACATTCTTCCACCCTGAATACCCTGCCTGAAGAGTTAGTTATTACTGAACAACACAATAATCCTGCTTGTGTTAATAAGACTCTTTTTTGCAACTTTGTAAACAGATAAATATTTCCTGAGACAAGTTTCCGTTATGCTCCTAAAAAAGGACAAAATAACAAAAAGATTTTACATTAAAAGTTACATTCTGATCAATAATTCAAAATTCTAAATAATTCACTATACTGTCTAACATTTGCTACATTCTTCACCCGCATTCACATATTTATATCTAGTGCACCAGTAACTTTTTATTCCTTTCTCCTGGAAAATTCCCCACCCTCAACCATTCTATTTTCATATTTTCAAATATAAATTATAACATACCATGAACTCTGCTTCCATAACAGTTTATAAAGTAGCACATTTGTGTTCACATGCCTTTGTTAACACTCACCACAGTGTTTCACTCTAGAAATAGCTATATCACCAGTCAAACATCTCATAGGGCTAAAGTATACATATATGAGGTTCATTAGAACAGTAGAGCTTATATTATTATGTTTTTTTATAATTTAAAAACAGTACTTCCTTTACTTACAGGAAAATACAGTTGAAACACTTTATTTATTAACACAATCTGCAAACCTTGCTCACATCTCTCTACATTATAATGTGTACTTCTCAAAAGCTGTATTAACACATCTACACCTCCCAAAACAGCTTTTCACTCTGTAAACATTGTGTATGTTTACACGAACACTTAATGACACTTCACAACAAATTTATTAAAATATGTTATACCTAAACTTGGAGTTCTTCCTTAAATACAGATGAGGACACCAGTGTCTTTCAGCTCCCATTTAAGTCAAATCTGCTGAGCACAACTCAAAGAGACTTCTTTCTCCTCCAAAGTAGCAATGACGCACTGAGCTATCTCTGGTTTTATAGCCAGTGACATCACAGCATTTCCTCAACCATGTAATTAGAATGGCAACTACTGTTTGAACTTTTGCCTTTTTTTACTTCTCACCATGCAATTGTGAAGACTCTCACAGGATTGTAAAAAACCTTGTGGCAGGCCCAGTAATTTTCCATGTGGGTGATGTGAGAGACTTGCGGAATTGTAAAACAACTCATGGCAGGCTCAGCAATTTTCTATCCAGCTCTTGCGAGTGTCTGGAGGGATCAGATGAGCCTCATATGGCAAGCCTCACTCCCTGAAGCTTGCACCCTACTCTTGCAAGACTCTCGAGGAATCATAATACAATTGTTGGGAAATAGTATATGGGCAGCACTAGCCTCTCCACTGAAAAACCTCTGTCGGATGATGGGTGTGCATCCTGGAGTATTAGGCGGGTTAACCCTTTCCTTTTAGACCTCTCTCTTAGATGACAGATGTGAGAAGTAGGTCGTGTGGGGAGACTGGCCCCTCTGCGGGGACCTCTCGTTGTAGGGTTTCGGGAGGGACTGAGCTCTCCTTTAGGACCTTTCTCTCAGATGATGGATGTGCATATTAGGGCGTGAGGATGGACTAGCCTCTCCTTTCAGACCCCCATCTCAGATTGCGGGTGTGCATAGTAGGGTGTGTGGCTGGACTGATCTTTCCTTTTGGATTCCTCTTGCAGGTGACGGATGTGGGTAGTAGGGCATGTGGAAGGACTGGCATCTCTGCTGAGACCTCTCTCTGTAATGATGGGTATGTGGAAAAGGGTGTGGGGAGGAACTGGGCTCTACTTTCAGGCATCTCTCTCAGATGATAGATGTGAAGAGTAGAGTGTGAAGAGAGAATGGCTTCTCTGCTGAGACCTCTTTGTAATGATGGGTATGCATAGTAGGGTGTGCTGAGGGACTGCCCTCTCTGCCGAGGCCTCTCTCTGTAATGATGAGAGTGCATAGTAGTGTTTGGGGAGGGACTGGGCTCTCCTTTGAGACCTCTCTCTCAGATGATGGGTTGCATAGTAGGGTGTGGGGAGGGACTAGCCTGTCCTTTCAGACTTCTATCTCAGGTAATGAATTGTATAGTAGGGTGTGTGGATGAGCCTTAACTCTAATCACAACTCTTGAGCATAAATAGTACACTTTGAAAAGAACCATTCCTGCAGTAACAAGTGTACATAGTAGAGTGTAATTAAACATGACCTACTTCTTCCTACTTTTCAAGATCCTGCTAGCGCCTCGGGAGATTATAATAAAAAAATAATAGAATTGACCTTCTACTCATCACACTACTTATATCTTACACATTTTCTCTCAATAACTAGGACCACAATATGCATTCCTACTAATACTCGTCTACTCCTTTACACTATTCACGATACTGTAAGACAATGATATCATAAAAGTTGGTTAAACACAATATACATTTATTTTCTTCACAGTAGTTATCCCTTAGATATCCCTCTCTAAATATAAAGGAACAACATGCCATTCTGAAGCCCCGATGTATAGTGTTTTTACTTCACTTCCATAACACCTCCAATTTTTCACAGTAAACAGTAATAATGGCCATTTCACTTCTACCATTCCAACAGCAAGCCAATCAGAGCACTCTTTCTCGCTGAACTTGCAGGAGCCTCTCACTCCCTTTAGAATGTGAAAGCTCACAGGGAAAATAGGCCTCTCGATCAACCACAGTTTTCAATTTTTGATTTGACTCTCTCCTGCAGGACGCTCGCATGCCCAACTGCTAAAAAATAAAATTAGTTTGTGACCCTTAACATCTCAAGAACTACCAAACGGATTTACACCAAATAACAAAAGGCACAATTTGTGGACCAAGATCTATCATCCTGAGGAATTTGGTGTAATTCTGTTCAGCAGTTTTTGCTGGAGCTCTGCCTAAAGAAGTCTAAGGAAAATGCATGGTGATTTTATGTTTTGGGACTCCCTCCTTCTTCCTTGGCTCCCACTTCACAGATTGCCCTGAAATCTTTCCAGGAAGGATCTGAGGTGGATGAACTTTTTTGGGTGACAGTTTTGTGAAGATTCGTAAAACAGAGTCAAAATTATTAGCAAACGAAAAAAATAGATGGACAATATTAAATTAGCACCAATAGTTGATCTAAAAAAAATTGTTCCTTACATGTTGGGACAGGCAACAGTAGTATCAAATATTTATGTAGTACCATAGTTGCCTAGTATTTTGTTTGATGGATATATGTACATATGTGTGTGTATATTACCTACTGGTGGTCGCCAGTAGGTAGTCATAGTTAGGACCAAGTTACCATAGGACAATTGCAACATTCTATTCCCAATAACTTTAGCGCCGATTGACAAATGTTCGTGAAATTTTCAATACATATGGCACTCTTCAGTCCGCTCCTATCTTGACTAGGAGCGTATTTTCTGTAAATTCACATTATCTTTCTAAGTCATGTGAGAATGAAGTCTGACATTTTCAGTAAAACATGTACATCCAACAAAGGCAGATACTGTCAGTTGATTCCTTTGTGTTCAACTGCAGCTTCCCAGAGTGTTCTAAAGAACAACTAGAGCGCTAACAGTCCTACTTATGAAAAACCTATTGCACACCTGAAGCCATCTTGATTGGAATAAAATGGTAACTCTTAAAACATTTAATTTAAAAAGGAATAAAATGAGGGGGTTCATTTTGCCATAGAAAATATGATTAGTGGTGTAGAAAGAATAATGAGGGCACATTTTGAGTGACTTCTCAAATCCTCTTCTATTTCATTAAAACATTCTGACATGCAGACTGAAACATGCACTTTCAATACCAGAGGCAGACTTCCCTGGTGAGCAGTAGCTTTACTACAGTGATCTAATAAGCAACTAGAGTGCTAACATTCTGAAAGTATGGCAAATGTGTGACACCTCTGCATGCCTTCTTGACGGAATCAAAGCAAAAAACTGAAATTATTTCATCATCATCAAAGCTTTATTTCGATATGCAAGATATCATAAAAGCACATAAAAAAAATATAAAAACCACAATTCATAAAAATTACATTTTACAAAGTAGGTTACAATAAAAACATTCATAATACAATAAATAGTTTAAAAGGCATATTAAACATTAGAAGCTTTGTGAATAATAAAAATTTAGATCAACTCATATCCTTTAATCTGATCAGCCAAGCCCAGCTCAGAAATTTGGCAACCCCACACACTAAGCTTGTACTAGTGTCAGCCTTGAGTATTCTAAGTGCGGAGGAATGATCCCTGGTTCCAAGCAATAAACACACGGGTTTGAGCCATTTCTGTCTTGGTTTTACATAAGCTGGTCATGCAAAGAAAAGGTGGGCGATACTTTCGGTGACACCTTTGCAAATTGGGCAGTCGGATGAGGTTTGGTACGGGGGCTTCCACTTACAGGTATAATCATGGAGGGGAAGATTTCCCAACCTGAACTGATTAAATAGGGATCTGTCTCTTGGTTTCTTGATAAAGTCCAAGTAAGGCTCCAAGCGAGGCTTAGGTTTATGCTGTTTAAACGCTTCAGTCAACCTTCCTTTGGCTGGGTCCCCTGGGTCTTGCTCATCAACCCAATTCCAGTAAGCTCGCTTAGTTTCGGCCTTGGATAGAGGAACTCCAAGCTCCCAATCAGTGAGCCAGCCAGTTTCATGTAGAAGTTTCTTTAAATTGTGAATCCAATTAATTTTATGGGCGCCATTAAGATTCATGACCTCTTTCAAACCATCTAAATACTTTGAAAGCTCTGGGGTCCGCCATAACCTAGCCCAGTATAAGAGAGGCCGTAGCCAGGCTAGGTCCTGAATGGAGTGACGACCCAGATCACTCAATAGTGCTTTTATGGGAGTGCCCCTTGGAAGGGATAACAGCTCCCTAAGGAACCTGTTCTCAGACGTAATCAGGCTGTTGATGCAATCGAAACCCCACAACTCAGCACCATAAAGGGCGCTGCCCACAGCTTTTGCAGCATAGATATCCAAGGCAGGAGCAATGGGCTTGGAGATGGACATACAATGTTCTCGCCCCAATGCACCAACCACCCTTTTATGATTTAAAACCATTTTATCAATGTGTGGCTGCCACTTTAAGTTTTGTGAGATTCTAATTCCCAGGTAATCAAATTCTTTTACACGCTGCAGTGGTTCTCCATCAAAGGAGATGATGGATCTGGAAGACTTACTTGGGTTAAAATAAAGGAGCTTGGTTTTCAGGGTGTTTATGGCACGACCCCTAAGCTTACAAAACAAACTGAAGCGATTCAACAACTTTTGCAGACCCACGGGGGTTTTTGAGACCAACAACGTGTCGTCTGCAAAAAGCAGGGTGGACACTTTATCACCCGCCAAAACCGGAGCATCTGCATTTACTTCACGCAAAAAAGAGACTACGCCATTCACAAATAACGAAAAAAGTGTTGGGGCTAGCACACAGCCCTGGCGTACCCCTCGATTCACAGGTATTCTATCGTTTTTTTGGCCTTGAGATCCCCATCTAATACGGGCATAAGTGCCGTCATGCATGCGTGCCAAGAGGTTTAGGATTGGTAGAGGGATCCCCATCTCCTTTAGGATTAACCAAAGGCGGTCTCGGGGAACCAGGTCAAAGGCGGTCTTCAAGTCAATAAATGCCAAGTAAAGACCGCCCTTGCCAATGGTAACCACCTTCCAGTGAAGGAGTAACAACCTAAATGCTTGATCGACTGTGCCTGTGCATGCCCTGAAGCCTGTCTGAAAAGGGGAGATGATGTTATTCTCCTCTACCCACAAGAGGATCCTCTCCAGGAAATTATTTCCTACTGAGGAGACTGTTGTAAATGAGGAAATTAGGAAACTTCATAACAAATAAGTTTCCCAAGATGGCCAGCAGAGACAAAAGAGCCCAAATGTAGCACAAATATCACCCAGATGTAGCCCAATGACAGAATGTCCCAGAGTGTTCTAAAAAACAATAGAGCGCTAACAGTCTTACTTATGACAAAAGTATAGCACACCTGAAGCCATCTTGATTGGAATAAAGTGTTAACACTTAAAACATTTAATTGGCAAAGGAACAAAATAAGGGGTTCATTTTTCCATATAAATTATGACTATTGCCGCAGAAAGAAAAATTAGGCCACATTTTGACTTCTCAAATCCTCTTCTATTTCATCAATAAATTCTGACATGTAGACTGAAATATGCACTTTGAATACCAGCAGCAGACTTCCCTGGTGAGCAGTAGCTTTACTACAGTGATCTAATGAGCAACTAAAGTCCTAACATTCAGAATTTATGGCAAATGTGTGACACATCTGAATGCCTTCATGATGGAACCAAAGTAAAAAACTGAAAGTATTTCATACTGAGGAGAGTGCAGTAAATGAGGAAACTTATTAACAAATAAGTCTCCCAAGATGGCCACCAGAGAGAGACAAAAGAGCCCAAATGTTGCACAACTATCATCCAGATGTAGCCCAAGTATAACTCAATGACAGAATGTCCCAAAGTGTTCTTAAGAACAACTAGAGCGCTTACTGTGTTACTTATGACAAACGTATGGCACACCTGAAGCCATCTTGAATGGAATAAACTGGTAACACTTAAAACATTTATTTCATAAAGGAACACAATGAGGGGGTTCATTTTGCCATAGAAATTGTGATTAGTGCTGAAGAAAGAAAAATGAGGACACATTTTGAGTGACTTCTCAAATCCTCTTCTATTTCATTAACAAATTCTGACATGCAGACTGAAAAATGCACTTTTAATACCAGCAGCAGACTTCCATGGTGAGCAGTAGCTTTACTACAGTGATCTAATGAGCAACTAGAGTGCTAACATTTAGAATTTATGGCAAATGTGTGACATATCTGAATACCTTCTTGATGGAATCAAAATAAAAAACTGAAAGCATTTCCTACTGAGGAGACTGCAGTAGATGAGAAAATTAGGAAACTTCATAACAAATAAATCTCCCAAGATGGCCACCAGAGACAAAAGAGCCCAAATGTAGCACAATTATCACCTAGATGTAGGCTACATGTAGCCCAATGACAGAAGTGTGCAAACAATTTTTCTTTTGTGTTTTTGAAGTTTTATATAGTGCAGACTTGTCAGGTATTGGAGTGCTTTACATGAGCATTGCTTAATCACACAAGAACAAATTCCTTTTGGTTTTAGATATGGGAGATTAAATGATTTGACAAGAATCACAGAATGTCGAGCTGAAGCAGAAACTCCAACCTGGTTCCCCAGTTGCAAAGTCTGCAGCTCTTGAGTAACACCATATCCTCTCCTC
The DNA here is from genome assembly GCF_964263255.1 of Lissotriton vulgaris. Classification (NCBI taxonomy): domain Eukaryota; kingdom Metazoa; phylum Chordata; class Amphibia; order Caudata; family Salamandridae; genus Lissotriton; species Lissotriton vulgaris. The sequence continues at coordinate 1,445,144,743 of NC_141691.1, forward strand.
TAAGTGCAACATTTAATCAAGTGGTCCACTGGATAAAAAAACATAAAGATAACAAATAATTTCAAAGTGCTTTGTCACTATTTGAAAACTCAGAAAATATGACCTCCTTTTAGTTTTTTAGAGCACTAACCATAATTTTGATGCAAATAAGACTGTCTCATATATGTAATTTCAAAGGAAATGCTCTAGGTATTACAGTTTTGATTACATCAAGATGACGTCAGGTGTTCCACACTTTTGTAATGAATATAGAATGTTAGCAATCTAGATGTTCATTAGGATACTGTTGAGTGGAAGAGGCCATGGGCACGGACTCTGAAAATTGAAAGCACGTAGGAGGGTGCAGAGGCAACAATTTGACCACACTGGGTAGACAGGAATAGCATTGGCAGCACAACAGACTATGGAGGGCAGTGGAAAGGGGGCAGGGGCAACAAATCAACAATACAGGACTGGCAAGAGAGGCTGTGGCAATATAATAGACAATTGTGGGCAGAAGGAAAAGGCAGTGGAAGTACAACCATACATGCCAACAGACCCGATTCAGCCAGGAAACGTCCAATGTTTTTAAGCCCAAATGGGCTTAATTTGATCAGAATCCTGTCTACAATCTCCTCTTTTTTCAATGTTAGTCAAAGGGAAAAATCAATACCCCAGTTTTTTTTCAAAATCTCCCTCTTACCAAGTTCAAAATGTTAGCAAGTATGGTACATTGGATCATGGAAGGCAGGGGGAATTGGGGTAGGGACATGGACTTGGATAACAGAGGACAGGAGGGACATGAGAGGTGCACCAAACTGACCCTACAGGGCAGGTATCAGGCTTTGCAGCAGCACAATATACCACATAGAGCATGTGGGACGGGAGTGCAGCACAACAATCCATAGAAAGCAATAGGTAGGGGACAGGACCATGCACATGGACAACAGAGAACAGAGGGGAAAGAGGCAATGGTAGCTAGCTGACCATATAAACAAATAGGAGAGAAAGCTGCAGCATAACGGACCATAAAGGGCAGGGGGGACAGATCAGGGGCATTACAATGGAACAGACAAGCCAGGAGGTAGAGAATAGGGGTTTGCACAAGGAAACAGAGGGCTGGGGGCAAGGGGCAGGGCAGGAGCAGCAAGATGACCATGGAGGTCAGGCAAGATGGGCACTAGAAGCAAGACACACCATGGAGAGCAACAGTGACACTATAATGGCATACACACAGACCATGGAGGGAAGGTGGGAGTGGGTCGGGAGTACCTAGCTGACCACACAGAGAAGGTAGAAGGGGCCGTGGCAGCACAGAAGACCATGCATGGCAAGGAGGAGGGTTAGTGGCAGCACAATGGCTTTGATGGGCAAGAAGTAGGGTGCACGGGCATGCACAAAGGACCATGGAGGATAGAAGGGAGAGTCAGGACCTGGGCACAGACAAGAAAGTTCAGGGCCTCACAACAGACCACGCGGGGCAGGCAGGAGGAGCAGTTGCAGCACAACAGACCAGGGAGGGCAGAAGGGTGTGGCAGTAAAATGGACCATGGGGGAAAGGAGGAAGGGGATAGGGGCATGGAATGTGGACAGGCAGGGTGGAGGTGGCAGGGACAGGTTACAGTCATCTGACAATGCTAGGCAGATGGGAGGGGAGTGGCAGCCAACAGAACACTCAGAGTAGATAGGAGTGGCAGGTCCAGGGCACATGGTGGACAAAAGAATGGAGCATGGGCATGCACACAGACATCGGAGGGCAGGGGGAAGCAGAATAGGGGCAGCAAGCTAAGCACAGAGGCTAAGCAGGAGGAGAATGATGGGGCATAGAATTGGGCAATGTAGGGCAGGAGGAGTGGACTGGTACATCATGCTAAATGGAGGGCAGTGGCAGCACATCAGGCCATGTATGGCAGGAGGGAGGAGGCTAGTCCATGGATTCAGACAACAGAGGATGGGGCAGCAAGCTAACTGTTCAGCGAAGGTGGGAAGGCCAGTGGCAGAACAACAGCCGCACAGGGCTGTAATAAGGGAGGAGGGACATGGAATTGGACAATGGATGGCTAGGAGGACGGAAGGCAGGAGCAGCAAGCTTGGGTGGGGGCAGCACAATGCCAGGCCTTGCTTCCAACCCCCCACCATCTATTGTGATATGCATCTTACTTAACGTTATAAAAACCTAGAATTTGCTGAAAATAAAAAGATTACAGGGACGGTATAGTTAGACTCAGATTTCACTCATACACAGCCAGTGAAATTCAGCAGTTATAGTTACCTGAGCTAACTATAACTTACGGCCCGCAATGTAATGCTAATGACCTTAGACATTACATCATTCATGACATGGTCAGTTACATCACTCATGACATCTCGAATGAGCTGTGAATGGAATGGAACTATAATTGCTAGAACTTTATTTAGGGATAGTGTATATTAACACTCCTTTTTTTTCTTTGCTTTCGTGTAAGAACCATTATAATACGCAATGTGCGCAGATTAATGTGGCCGATTGCCTTTGACTTTAAAGTAATGTGTAGTCCATTATTTATGTTGATGTTTGTAATGTATGTTTATTATGAATAAGTCACATTGACGAACATACAAGTATGGCGGTCACGGGGCAAGATATGCTGAAATGACATTGTGTGCATATTAACACATGTTTTCTTTTCTTTATTGTATCAATTCTTGAATTTTCACATCGTGACCAGGCAAATATGGGTGCTAGCTTTTTGGATTAAAGTAATATGTAGTCCTTCGTTAATTTTGGCAACTTTAGGTATTTGTACATTTAAATAGGGATGCTACAATTGCGTCTTGTATCGTTATCAAGGTTCAGAGGAGCGAAAAAGCGGATTAAATACTTCCAAACTACAACCTGAGTGCTGATTCCTTACTTGTAAGAGTGAGAGGAGATTAAATACATGTATATAAAATTCACTGAAAAAAACATAAGTTTCTGGGACATTATAGTTAGAAATTAGCATTTAAAAAACCTACATACCCACTCACTGATTCCTAATTCTACACACACAACTACCCATTCAACAACAGAATCACTTATACATGAAGTCACTAATTAAGAGAACACCATCAAATGCACGTATACACATATATAGACATTGACACATCAGCAGTCATCTTAGTTGGTTATGCTACTCACTCATGAAAATAATTAATCACACTTACCTTTACTCACTTACACAATTATACACACAACACCTCATTTATTCAAACACATAGTAACTCATAGTTAATATGTTAAAAAATCACCATTACAATTATACACTCATTCATATAGTTACGCTCACAATCACTGACTCTTACATATACTTATTTATATACACCAACTCTCACATACAATGCCTTTTATTTTTTTTTACTTTGTTGATGAAGATGTACAACTAAAACATATATTCGCTCATCAACACACAAATAAATACACTCAGTCACCCAAACAACTGTTTCCACATGCACTCTTAAACCTATACACCTAGTCAATCAACCATTCACAAATCTAAGCAGAGTTACACACACCCCATCTTACCCAACTATTCAATAACTAATATACACACTCATGTAGTTAGTGGCCAACTGATGCAGCATGTTATACAACAACAGAGACAGTGATGCACACATTCACATAGTTTAGTTACTAATCCATGTATTAGGTGTGTCACTTTTAATTACTCACTTAAACAGACAGTCAGACAGCTACTAAATCCTCCATCCAGAGAGTTATATATCCACTCAATCTTCAATACAGATTGGTATGTATATAATACATGTTTAAATTTCAAACTAAACCACATTCACTGGATGATGTCATCAGTGATGTCTTCACTGATGTCATTTGAGATGTCATCAGTGATGTCATCAGTGATGTCACTGACCATGTCATGAATGATGTAATATGTGACATCATCAGCAGTGCATTGCGGGTGCACAAATTATAGTTAGCAGAACTAACTATAACTTGGGAATTTCTATGGTATTGTACGAATGAAATGTCCAGCTAACTATAACACCCCTGAAACCTATGGTTCTGAATTTCTAAGGTTTTTTAAATGCTAATTTCTAACTATACCATCTCTGAAACTATGCTTTTTTCAGTGTATTTCAAAGCTTTTTTAAATGCTAATGTCTAACTATAACGTGTCTGAAATCTATTTTTTTTCAGTGAATATATATTTATATGCACACACACACATACATATATATTCAAGAGTAGATTGTTCCTTCTATCAGAAGGAGAGAAAATATTTACAAATGGAGCGTTGTCTTATACAATAAAAAACACATTTTATCAGATTTCCAACCTCAGAGGTCATTTCGATCAGAGTCATTTCCATCCCAGAAGCTCAAACATGATTTATACTTGCCAGCTCCTGCGTTTCCTAATGTAGCGTGCAGTAACATAGATCTGCGCCAAAGGTAAAACTCCAGAGACAGAGAGCAGAAAACAACAAGACAACTATGAACAACATGAACAATAAACAACTACACAAATCAATTATTATTTAGGACAACAGGCCACCACAGTGATAGAGCTGGTTGAATGGTGGTTTAGTTTTCCACTTAAAATATTGCATGACACAAAAATGATTTGACTTCTATTACATGGGTTTTCAAAATTCTTCTTTAACGTATGTGACTGAAACAATAAAGTGGGAAATTGTGTTCTAAAAATGACATTCTTGTTATAAATTTAAGCAAGGTGGCATCTGAAAACACTTTTGCAACCTTAGTTAGGTTACACATGAGTAGACTTTGAAAACCTATATAACAACATTGAAGAATTCGCTGCCCCCTTCACTTACGGCTGAACATATAAGACTTTAATTTGCAGATAAGTGAAACAGAAAAATAGACACAACATTAAAAATAACAGTGCTCATTTTTTAATTCTCTCCTTTGGTGGAATAAAGACCTCCGCTCAAACGTCGAAATGTTTCTTTTTAATATATAATGTAAACAGCTTAACCAAACACTTTGAGGCAGATTTACAAGCCCCTGGTGACAATTTTGCTCTGCCATTGCTTCACTTTTGTGACGTAGCGGCGACGTAAAAAATGCGGCCAATTTATAACGTGACGCATCTAGGGAGATACATCAAGTTGTAAAGCCCTACGTCACATTATACCTGCATCACGTATAATGTATGCAGGGTGGGCGTTCCCATCCAGGAAAGGCTTGTAAAAGTGACGCAGTGAAATCTACAAGATTGAATCCAGTGGCAAAGTGAGCAGGGACCCACGTCTGGGCATACCCTGCTAACTTAGGGCGAACAAAGCAATACCAAAGGGGATGATGGACAGAGCGTTGGAGCAAATCAAACACTCACCCCCAGTCAACTGATCTGGGTTTAATCCATCATCATTCTTTAGCTCATCCAGCACCCCAGTTCACACATGGCCATATGCAAATCAGTCTGACCCAGTGCCTCATGGTACCGTCCAGCCCGAAATGCCAAGCCATGTCTTCCCTGGACCGGAAACAAGCATCATGGGACTGGTTTGTGGCTAATCAGCTGTCATTTGCCAGGCTAGCTTGAATCCAGTGGCAAAGTGAGCAAGGGACCCACGTCTTGGCATACCCCGCCAACTTAGGGCGAACAAATCGATACCAAAGGGGATCATGGACGGAGCGTTTGAGCAAATCAAACACTCACCCCCACTCAACTGATCTGGGTTTAATCCATCATCATTCTTTAGCTCACTCCACCATCGCATTTCAGGCAAGGCCATATGCAAATCAGTCTGACCCTGTGTCTCATGGGAACAGTCCAGCCCGAACTACCAAGCCATGTGTTCCCTGGACCTGAAACAAGCATCCTGGGAACGGTTTCTGGCTAATCAGCCGTCATCAACCAGGCTAGCTTGAATCCAGTGGCAAAGTGAGCAAGGGACCTACTTCTGAGCATACCCTACCAACTTAGGGCGAACGAAGCGATACCCAAGGGGATGATGGACGGAGTGTTGGAGCAAATCAAACACTCACCCCCAATCAACTGATCTGGGTTTAATCCATCATCATTCTTTAGCTCACTCCACCACCCCAGATCACACATGTCCATAAGCAAATCAGTCTGACCCTGTGCCTCATGGGAACAGTCCAGCCCGAACTTCCAAGCCATATCTTCCCTGGACCAGAAACAAGCATCCTGGGACCGGTTTCTGGCTAATCAGCCTTCATCAGCCAGGCTAGCTTGAATCCAGTGGCAAAGGGAGCAAGGGACCCATGTCTTGGCATACCCTGCCAACTTAGGGCGAACAAAGCGATACCAAAGGGGATAATGGACGGAGCATTGGAGCAAATCAAACACTCACCCCCAGTGAATGGATCTGGGTTTAATCCATCATCATTCTTTAGCTCACTCCATCACCCCAGTTCAGATATGCTCATATGCAAATCAGTCTGACCCTGTGCCTCACAGGAACAGTCCAGCCCGAACTGCCAAGCCATGTCTTCCCTGGACCGGAAACAAGCATCCTGGGACCGGTTTCTGGCTAATCAGCCATCATCAGCCAGGCTGTTACTCATGGGATTTGAATTAATTTTTAAGTAAGTAGAGCTATCCTCTAACATTTGAATCATGCTACCTTCATATTTGTCAGAATCAAGTACTACAATTCCTCCTCCCTTGTCACATCCTTTGATTGTCAAATTTTTATTGGACGATATTTCTTTTAATGACACAGATTCTTCTTTGCTCAAATTATATAGAGGTTTAGGGATGTATCGAAGTGTTCTATCCAGTTTTTGGAGGACTACTAATTCAAAAGCTGTTACTTCTGGGCCTACTTGGTCTAGACCTGGACAGAACGTGGAGGGCAACGTAAGATTTTTATGTTCCATTTGTTCATCATTGGACTCATCCGTGGTCTCAAAAAACTTTTTTAGCCTGATCTTTCTAAAGAATGAGATAATATCCTTGTCTAATTCAAAGGTATTGACATTTGTGTGTGGTACAAAGGAAATACCCTTAGACAGCAATGTCTTACTGTGGCTATCCAGTACCTTAGAGCATAGGTTAAAGATAGGAATTACATTCCTTGGCCCCAGTATTGCCTGTTCTGGGTTTCCCTTATAAACTGAGGTTCCTTGGGGTGATGCTGTTGCTGTTGATGTTGCTGCTGCTGATGTTGTAGTTGATGTTGTTGATTTGCGTGAAAGTTCCCCCTGGTCTGTCCTATTCCCTGGAACCTTACTCTGGGGCAACCCCGACGAGGCCCTCTGTTGGATAAAAAAGGACGACGTTGGGGCCTGGAGCTGCAAATGAACTAAATCCCCCTTCTGGTTCATAGTAATTGCTATTGGAGCCTTCACCTATTGAATCTGAACTATCAGTAAAGTTGTTGACCCTCTGATGGACATTTCTGGATTCATCTACAAAATGATTTTGTTGGTAGAAATCTTTACATAGATAGGGGTATGCTGTCTCCTCAGTGTAAAATCTTTTATCTTTATGGAGTTTGTCTGTTTTCCGTTTATTGAGATAGTTGGCAAAAGATTCTAAGTCTTTATTGTATTCCTCTATTCTCTTCAGTGCCTCCTCTACCCCGTTAAGTTGTTTTAATTTCTCTTCTAGTTCATCAATTTCAGTCTTACTAGCTGCAGCTAGTTCTTTAGATGTTCCTACAATTAGAATCATTAAATCACGTGAACATCTATTTGCTATGCGGCTCCATTTTTCAATGGTGCACAAAAAGACCAGGTACATTCCGTACTCTTAGCCCGTTTAGAATGATGCCAGTTTTTAAATAAGACAGCATATACTCACCATGAGCCTCCATACGGATACGTTTCTTTTTCAATACTAGAAGTTTTTTACCTTCATCGTTGCCTATGACATTGAAGGTAGCACTACTGGAGGAGACTGAATTGCCAACCAATATGGCAAATTCCTCATCACTGAACCCAAAGGTCTGTAAATTGGCCATAACTGAGAAAACAGATAAAAGTGTGCTATGGTTATGAATTCTTGGATCTACTAATAAGACAGAACAATAATAAGTGAGAAGGTGACCTTTTTGTCAAGCCCACGGCACGCAATACGCTGTAGGCAATACGCTGCTACATTTTAGTAGCTTTCACCCCAAGAGTCAACGCAAGAGTATCCCTTTCTCTCAGTTTCTGCGAGTTCGCAGAAATTGTACGAACCTTATGGATTATGACAAGCAGGCAGCCATCATGCAACAGAAGTTCTTGGATCGGGGATATCCGCATAGATTGGTTAGGAGCTCATATAAAAGAGCACGCTTTTATGATCGTGATTTTCTTCTGAAACCTAAAGAAATACCTGTCAAAGACCAACTTGTCTGTGTGACCACACACTCCACACTAAATGAACGTGTGAGACAGATTATCAATGCCAATTGGCATATTCTTAACTGTAATCCCACCTCAAAGAATATGCTTATGAAACCTTTGTTTGCGCACAGAAGGAATAGAAATCTGAAAGACAAAATCGTTCACTCTAGATTTAAAATGACTGATGTAATAGCTGGTCCTATTCAGCGATCTATAGTGAATAATCTACCTATTCGAGGAACAGTTAAATGTTCCTCCTGTAAATCGTGCAACAACATCATTGATGGGGAAGAATTCCTTCATAATGGCTTTCTTTCTAAAGCGAGAGATATGTGGAACTGCAAGATCACTAATGTGGTTTATTTCATCAAATGCGCCTGCGGTCTTGGTTACGTAGGTGAAACCAGTAGGTCCATCCAGATACGTTTGACAGAACATAGATCAGCCATTAGGACAAGGAAGTTAACAGCACCTCTAGTGAAACACTTCCTAGAAAAAAATCATGGACCTGATGATTTTCATTGGTGTATTTTGGAAAAAATACGAATTCCAGACAGTAAAGGTGGTTGCGCCGTTAGGAAGAAAAAAGAAGTTTTTGGGATTTTCGTTTTTAATACCTTTAAACAAGGATTAAACAGTGAAATTCCATGGGAGAATGCGATAGTTTAGGTCTCCATTCTTCCATATTTTTGTATCAGCTATCACTCCTTCTGGGATATATTACATGCCCCTCACAACAAAGTTTGATCTGGCCTTTGTTTTGCTATGGTACGCGTTTGCCACATTGAACAGATCCATTATCGTAATATTCGATATGATTCTCTTTCAAATCATGTTCCTCGCTAGGATCTCTTAGACGATATGGTTACCTTGGAACCGCATAACTTTTATCGCGTTTGATCTAACATTACGATTTTTTTCTGATAACCCAACTGTTGTTGAGAGATATTCTATTACGTCGGCTTTTAATCTATTGTTCGATTACTTCTTTGAAGTGAAATACATAATAATTCTTCAGCGGTCTAGTAATCTCATATCAAGTATCGGGTTAATTTGAATCTTGTAATCTTATCTTTTTGATATGTCGCCGTCTATAGGACACTTCACATCACGTGACTCTTTGATTTAAATGTAGCCGTGATACGCTTCAGGTGATACACCTTTCCCAACGGCCCGGAGATGCCAGCAGTCATTGAACGCAGCGCCCCGTCGCGTACCGGTAAGATAGAGCAGGAAAGCTTTTCTAGAAGTCTTTCACATCTCCGTATGTTGATTCAGACCCTAATACTTGTATTTTGGGTTTATTTAGTTATCTTTAGTAACCTACAAAAAGGAAACATTGATAAAAGAATCATCGATCTTGGAAGCACGACAGATAGTTCACGAAGAGACGGTCGAATGTGTCGGCTCTATATTTAATTTTGGTAAGGAACATTTTTACTGCTTATATTTTGATACGTTACACGTTATATAGTCTTTCAAGTAATATTAGAACGTGTAGATTTGCAACACATGGCTGTGTTTTACCATTTAGAACTGTTTCCGGAAAGGGAGAAATATTGATTACAGCGCTCCAGTTTTATTTTGAAGCCCTGGAACGTCAGAAAACGGGAACAATTTTTTACATATCTTCACGACTCTGCTAGTCTGTAACTGTTCGATTTTTCAAGGCGATAAGCGAACCCTAATTTAAAAACAACAGTCTAAGTAATTACCAGATCGAAAAACTGATAGTCCTCATCATTTTCTTCCCTTATATTCTGCGAATCCATCCGCATTTGTATCTGCAGTTTTATTTGAATCACATTCGATGCAGTTTCTGAAAAATGGACTAAACCTTGATTAGAGTCCCATATTACTACTGAATCCTTTAAGGTAAGCGTAATTGTTGGATATATATATATCTACTATGGGTATAGTTTGGAAGATGTTTCAACAGGAGCAACTAATAGCATGGCCCTGTATCTAATCTAGGTCAGTTAAATGTGGAACTTCAAGATGAACTGACCATTAAATCATCTTTTAGAATGAGCAAGGACTTTCTTTTCTTTTTAGCCTGACTCGTTTTTCATTTATTCAGTGATTCCGTCTACAGGCTTATTTGAATCGTATACGAAGCGATCCTCGGAAAGTGTACCAGACCATCATAGTCCTATATCATAAAAGTTTCGTGTATTATCCTTAGATAATCGCAATTATGGAATAAATATACCGAAGAACGCTTATATTAGCCGTCTCTATTATCATCTTTATAAACATATATGATCATTATACCAGTCTGATACGTTTGACATGCCTTGCTATGCCTGTCAATGAAATTGGTTGGGTGAGTTATAATTGTCTATCTTATATATATCTCCCCCCTACCCCCCCTTTTTTATTTACCCACAGTTACAAAAAACTTCTTGCAACAATTATACCATTGTTTGAAGTATCGCCAATTACAGAAAGACTAAAAGCGACCAGCTATTAGTAAGTGATGGTTTGTTAATATTCTCTAAACTATCCTGTAGATCCTAGTCAAGAAACACTAAAGACTTTGATGTACCTCCTTTTCTCATCAGGAAATGGTACTATTTTCTGTTTTTCAATGCACTCAATATACATGAGTTAAATGGAATTACAACTATTATTTAGGTTTGTAACTTGTTTAGCAATTGATATATTGCTAAAACATGTAGGGAGGGTTTTGTTGCATCAGGAATCCTTTTTGTACTAGTTTAAATACAACGACGGTCTAGTTGTTAATATACGAGATACGTGTATCGCTATTGTTGAAGAACATGTATATAAATGCATTCTCTAAGTCCTGCATTTGTGTCTTGCAGATATAGATTGTGGCTCCTGAAGAAGGTGTTTTTTCAGCACGCCGAAACGCGCGTCGAGAGTATTAATTTGCCACTTTTTTCGTCAATTTTTTAATGATTGTGTAGAATATTCATGCTTATGTTTTTTATGTAACAATTTATTATGTAATGTTGATATATGTTTATATGTTATATAATGGCTTTTTTCATTTAACATTAATGTATTGTTAGATCTGTTTTTATACTTGAAAAACGATTAAAAATGACATATATACTTTTTTAATAACTTGTTAGAATTCCTTTTTGCAACTACCCCCATTATGATGTTATGATTCTATGTACACATTTGTTTTGTCCCTGAACCACGAACTATCAGACTTAATCAGAGGGTCCTTGTTATTTGCAATATACCTGTGCCTCAGGGGAACAGTCCAGCCCGAACTGCCAAGCCATGTCTTCCCTGGACCGGAAACAAGCATCCTGGGACCGCTTTCTGGCTAATCAGCTGTCATCAGCCAGGCTAGTTTGAATCCAGTGACAAAGTGAGCAATGGACCTACTTCTGAGCATACCCTATCAAATTAGGGCGAACAAAGCGATACCCAAAGGGATGATCGACGGAGTGTTGGAGCAAATCAAACACTCACCCCCAGTCAACTGATCTGGGTTTAATCCATCATCATTCTTTAGCTCACTCTACCACCCCATTTCAGACAAGGCCATATGCAAATCAGTCTGACATTGTGCTTCATAGGAACAGTCCAGCCCGAACTGCAAAGTCATATCTTCCCGAGACCGGAAACAAGCATCCTGGGACCGGTTTCTGGATTATCAGCCGTCATCAGCCAGGCAAGCTTGAATTCAGTGACAAAGTGGGCAAGAGACCCATCTCTGGGCATACCCTGCCAACTGAGGGCAAACAAAGTGATACCAAAGGGGATATATTGTAAATATAGCAAATCCTTGGTGGCACAAGGGTTTTTCAGGGTGGTGCAGGGAAAGGGACGCATCACAACAGATGCATCACTTTCTTGTAAATCCTCCCTCTTGTGTTAGCATTGCCTCAGATGCAACTGTCTGGCCAAAGAACTTTAAGGTAGAATCTCCACAACATTCTCTAATAAAAGTCAACAGTGAGCCGAATGTATGCATTAAAAAATATCTCTTCTAAACGTGTAGGAACAAAGGATACTCCAAAACGTAAAGTAAAAAATTTGAAATTTTACAGAATTTGTAAACAAATTCATTTTGCATTGTGCTGGACCGTTACGCCATATCCTCTCACCCTAGTTATGTCCCCATTATACAAAGGCCTTGATTTATGAAGTGTACACTGCTGAAAACAGTGTTCGATAATTATTCCAATCAATCAATCAGAGTACTTGTAAAGCGCGCTACTTACCCTTGAAGGTCTCAAGGCGCTATGGGGAGGGGGGGTGCTGCTACTGCTCGAAGAGCCAGGTCTTGAGGGTGGGGGTGTAGAAGCTGAGTCTGCTGTTCAGGTAGGCTGGTCCGGTGTTGTGGAGTGCTTTGTGTGCGTGGGTGAGGAGCTTGAAGGTGATCCTCTTGTCGATGGGGAGCCAGTGTTGGTCTCTCAGGTGTGGGTGGTGATGTGGCTGTTGCATGGGACGTTGAAGATCAGTCGGGCAGAGGCGTTTTGGATGCGTTGTAGTCGTCGCAGGTGTTTGACTGTGATTCCTGCATAGAGTGCGTTGCGGTAGTCTAGTCTTGTGCTGACGAGGGCCTGTGTCACTGTTCTTCTTGTTTCCGTCAGGATCCACTTGTAGATCAAGCGGAGCATGCAGAGGGTGTTGTAGCAGGAGGAGGAGATGGCGTTGACCTGCTTAGACATGGAGAGGGAGGAGTTGAGGATGAATCCTAGGTTGCGTGCATGGTCAGTGGGTGTTGGTGCTGTTCCCAGTGTGGTCGGCCACCAGGAGTCATCCCAGGCTGAGGAGGTGGGTCCGAGTATAAGGACTTCCGTCTAGTCTGAGTTCAGCTTCAGACGGCTGCTCCTCATGCAGTCGGCGACGGCCTTCATTCCCTCGTGGAGGTTGGTTTTGGCGGTGTGTGGGCCTTGGTGAGAGAGAGGATGAGCTGGGTGTCGTTGGCATAGGAGATGATGTTAAGGTTTTGATGGCGGGCCACTTGTGCGAGGGGGGGCCATGTAGACGTTGAACAGCATCGGGCTGAGAGATGAGCCCTGGTGGATGCCGCAGATGATGTTGGTGGCTTCGGATCGGAAGGGTGGGAGGTGGATGCTCTGGGTTCTGCCGGAGAGGAAGGACGTGGTCCAGCCAAGGGCCTTCTCTTGGATTCCGGCTTCTAGGAAGCGTGTCTTTAGAGTGCGATGGCAGACCGTGTCAAAGGCGGCTGACAGGTCCAGGAGGATGAGGGCTGATGTTTCGCCGTTGTCTAGTTGGCGCCTGATGTTGTCTGTGGCGGCGATGAGGGCTGTCTCTGTGCTGTGGTTTTGTCTGAATCCGGACTGGGACGGGTCCAAGACGTTGTTGTCTTCCAGGTGGTGGGCTAATTGCATGTTGACAATTTTCTCGATGACCTTTGCTGGGAACGGGAGCAGGGAGATGGGCCGAAAGTTCTTGAGGTCCTTGGGGTCCACCTTGGGCTTCTTGAGGAGGGCGTTGATTTTGGCATGCTTCCAGCTTTTGCGGGAATGTCGCTGTTTCAAAGGAGATGTTAATGACCTTCCATAGTTGGGGTGCGATGGCTATGTCTGCTTTGTTGAATATGTGGTGTGGGCACGGGTCTGACGGAGATCCTGAGTGGATGGAGTTCATGACCTTGCGTGTCTCGTCGACGTTGACGTTGGACCAGGAGATCAGGCAGTTGGCGCTGGTAGTGTTTACAGGGGGGGTGGAGTCTGGCGTAGTAGGGGTGGTCGTGGTGTTGAAGTAGTCGTAGATGTCAGCGATCTTGCGGTGGAAGAAGATGGCTAGTGAGTCAAACAGTTCTTGTGAGGGTGGGATGTCGTTGGCGTTGGCGCTGGGGTTGGAGAGTTCCTTTACGATGCTGAAGAGCTCTTTGCTGTCGTGTGCGTTGTTATCCAAGCGGTCTTTGAAGGAGGATCTCTTGGCTAATCTGATGAGGCAGTGGTGTCTGCGGGTGGCGTCCTTGTGGGATGCGTGGTTGTCCGGTATGCATTTGTGGAGCCATGTCTTTTCCAGTTTCCGGCGTGCGAGTTTAGAGGTCTGGAGCTCGTTGGTGAACCAGGTGGCTCTCTTGCTGGCATGACTGTTGGAGGGTTTCTTGAGCGGGGTGAGGGTGTTGGGGCAGTCGTCGATCCACTGTCTGAGGTTGAAGGCTGCAGCGTCTGGGTTGGTGGGGTCGGCGGGTGGGTTCTGGGTGAGGGTGGTAATCAGCTGGTCTTCAGTGACTTTGCTTCAGAAGCGGCGAGGCAGCTGTTGGGTGGAGTGGTGCGTAGTTGGTTTCTTGAAGGTGAAATGGATGCAGTGGTGGCCGATCCAGTGGAGTTCGGTGGTGTGGTCGAAGGCGACGTGGGTGCCTGTGGACAAGACAGGGTCTAGCGTGTGGCCGGGGGCGTGGGTGGGTGCGGTGACGAGTTGTCTGAGGCCAAGGTTGTCAAGGTTGTCGATCAGGGCGGCGGAGTTGGCGTCGTTGTTGTTCTTGAGGTGGAAGTTCAGGTCCCTGAGGAGGATGTAGTCCATGGAGGCAAGTGTGTGGGTGCTGGCGAGGTCGGCGATGGAGTCGCTGAACTGAGCCCGGGGTCCGGGGGGTCTGTAGATGAGTGTTCCTCTGAGGGTGGTGTTGGGGTCAGTGTGGATCCGGAAGTGGAGGTGTTCGGCGGTGTTCAGGGTGTCGTCTGCGTGGGTGGCGACCTTGAGGGTGGACTTGTGAACAATGGCTATTCCTCCTCCGATTCCGTTGGTGCGATCCCTGCGGGTGATCTTGTAGCCGTCTGGGATGGCTATGGCGATGTCGGGCGCCGAGAAGTCGTTCCACCAGGTCTCAGTCAGGAAGGCCACATCTGGGGCGGAGGTGTTGAGCAGATCCAAGAGCTCGACTGTGTGTTTGCGTGCGGAGCAGGTGTTGAGGAGCAGACAGCGGAGGTGGTTGGGTCCAGTCCTTGGAGGTTTGGTGGCTCTGTGGCAGGTGAAACTGCAGGTGTGGCAGGAGAAGGGTCCGTGGGACCGTTTCGGGGCAGCCTAGAAGCAGGTGTGGTTTCAGCCGGCATTGAGTGCGTGGAGGGTGCTGGCGTCGTAGTGGAGTCTGGTGTCGTGGCATTCGTGGGGTCCAGGGGTTCTGGTGCTGGGCGCGGTCCAGGCGCAGACGGGCTTGCCTTAGGTGCGCCTTCGGCGTGCCAGCGGCACACCTGCTGCGTGCATCCGCTGCGCGGCTGTGAGGCGTCCGGCATATATGGGGAGGTAGGAGGGAGAAGCAGCTGGGAGGCGGGAGCAGTGAGTCGGCAGGGGACAGGGCCACAGGGGGCACAGTGGCGGGGAAACAGTGGTACGGAAAGCAAACTGGGTCACAAGGGGGGGAAACAAGTGGCGCAGAGCAGAAAACAAGGCACGAAGAGGGGGTAACAGTGGTACAGAAGGCAAAATGAGGCACAAATGGGGGGAAACGAGTTGCACAGAAGCAAAAATGACGGAGGACACTTACCAGCGGCAGTGGCAGCGGCAGCAGGAGCACACAGTCGGAGCTGCATGGAGGGGGAGCAACCTACCAGGAGGGTCAGGGTCGCTCGATAGGATTATATTGCAATATTGGGCTAAGTAAGGAAAAACTTCCTGATAGCTATTGGCTGAGGATGCAGACACAGAGTCACAGGCAAAAAGACCTGCTAGACCCTCAACCAATAAACACCAGAGCATTCTTCGTTGTTCAGTTGTGTAGAATGGCTATTAAGCATGGGCGAAAAATCCGTTCCGCTCGCGGATATTGTGGATTTTCGGCAAATTTGCAATCTGCGAGATTCGCGAATTTCCCGCAAAATCCGCGAGCGGAACGGATTGGGTCAAAAGTTGAAGCTGACTTTTGTAACTATTTTAGAATAGCACCGGCAAGCTGCCAGCAAGCTGCCAGAGCCATTCTAAAAGTCAGCTTTAACCGGAAGCACTAATAGATAAAGTAAAGCAGGTGCACGAGTTGAAGCTCAAATTCAGTTACACATTTATTAAACTTGGGGTGATTAATGATTGTGTAACTTAATTTGACCTTCAACTGGAGCACCTGCTTTACTTTATCTATTAGTGCTTCCCGTTGAAGCTGACTTTGTAGCTATTTTAGAATGGCGCTGGCAGTTTGCCAGCTCCATTCTAAGTGGGGCTGAGGGCAGAAGGGCACAAAGTGGGACAGAGGGCAGAAGGGGACAAAAACGAGTGGGGCAGAGGGCAGAAGGGCACAGAAATGAGTGGGCAAAGGGCAGAAGGGGACAAAAACGAGTGGGGCAGAGGTCAGAAGGGCACAAACACAAGTGGAGCAGAGGGCAGAAAGTCACAAAAACGAGTGGTGCAGAGGGCAGAAGGGCATAAAAAAACCAGAGGGTGGCAGTGATGAACCAGAGGGCGCATCACGGTCTCGCCCCCAAAAAACCCTGCGAACACGCAAAGCGCCCCGCGAACATGCCAAAACGCCCCTCGAACACGCAAAGTGCCCCGCGAACACGCAAAAATAAAAATATCTGCAAATTAGCACCAATTCGCAAATTTTGCGGATCGCGAATTTGCAAATCCTCAAATTCGCGAATCGCAAGTTCGCAAAATTCGCCCATGCTTAATGGCTATAAAAGCGCTATGCCCCGTACTGGTAAGCAATAATGGCTGGTCATTACCCCAAACAATTAAAGGCAAATGCTGCAGGCAAGGGCACATAATGATGGGAAGTTCACTCTTGGCTCCTATTGTCCTGAAGGGAAGAACAATATGCCTATTGCTACCCTCTTCTCAACTACCTCACTGGTGAACTCAACTCATTACCGGCAAGGCAATAAATGGCGCCTCTATAGAGCAATTGTTAGAAGCTGCATTTTGTCACACTGTGCTGGCTCTTCTCCCTTCCTTCTCTTAGTGGAAATGTAACGACTAATGCCTAATGATTTTTTTGCTCTCCCCTAAGTGAAGGAAAGAGAGGACAGCTCTGCAAGATGGAGAAAGCATCTTCTTACACAAAGAAGCCAGGGCTGTGCTGCTGCAATAGTGGAGAGGAGCCTCACCCCCTGGCCCACGGTGAGCTGAGTTCAGTACTGGGGACGGGGGTTGGAGGGTAAGGAAGTAGAGTATGTCAGATGGGCAAATAGCTGGCTTCTACGAGGTGCACAGTTTCTAAGTCTGCAATAGCTATGTTCCCCATATTGGCTGATTAGCTACTGCCAAAGTTCTGTACAGGGTGTCACTGTTATTTAAACTTTTGAATTGGCAAGTGTATTTCAGAATATATTATGTAAGATGTCGCCTTATTAAATAATTAGAATGTGTATTTTTTTCCCTCCTAGTTGTATGAACAAATAAATATTTGTTAAAATGAACTATATTATGGGTACTTACAAATATTTCCCCAGGGGCCAAAAAGTACGACCTGTGATGTGACCAAGGGATACATTGATGCCAGCATGGTGACAGTCAGGAGGAGGGGTGGTTCTGTAAGTGGGCAAGGGGGTTGAAGTTAGGTGGGTTTAGGGGAAGCAAAGTATATACCTCTAGAGGCTGAAATACACAATGTAAAGCCAGACACACGTTACCAAATGGTGTGATCCTAGGCAATTGTTTAATTTCGCTTTCCCTCCCTTTTATTCATTATCACATTTAAGAGGACCACGAAATACATGCCTTCAGTTTGTGCACTGTATAAAATATTTGCCTATGTTTGATTTAATGAACTATAATGTTGTTCATGTATAATAGGAACCTAGGCCACCCAAAGAGTGCACATAATAACTGACATGCATCTTAGCTCAATATTCACTTTAGAACTGATAAATTTCACAGAGAACGAAGGCCAACTAAAACAAATTCAGCAAAGAAATTGAAGGAACAGGCAAAACATTTGGGGGTGACCCTGCAGAGATGGTCAGGTCCAAAACTGTGTCACATATTCTTAAACATATTTTACAAGAGGGGCAGACTTTAAACCAACTCAAACAGTTCAAATATACTTAGGAACAAAATGGATGCTTTAGACTGTGGAATTAAAAGGTTTGGACTCCAATTGAAGATAGAACATTTCTCAGATGAACAAGGAGAAGAACAATCACAGATTGCAACATATTCCTGAGACACCCTTTTGTTGAAGTTAAAACACGAAGAGTTATTTGAAAACAGTGTCAGAGTGCACCATCTGCTTTGCAGCAGTTCTTAAGGAAAAGAAGAGAAACTCCTGTCCTCCAGGGGAAACATTGCTTAATTCTCATGCGTTACATCGCATGCCATTACAACACGGTTGTTACAGCGATCGCGTTGTTACATCGCATAGGATTACATCGACTTGCTTTATTGGGCAGAAGGAGCTGGCTTTACAATCTAACACCTTCACTGCTGTTGCACAAACTGGAGTAGGACTAGTAAATGATACTATTCCTAAATCCAGCGCGCCCCCTAAAGCAAGTCGTTGTAATGACTTGCGATGTTATCGTATGCGATGCATCAACACAGTCATTGTAATGACTGCGTTTTAATGACCTGCGATGTACCACATGCGTTATAATAAGAAATATTTGTTCTTCAGTAGTAATATAATAATAATAATCCACATTTGTAAAGCGCAAACAATCACCCGTAAGGGTCTCTAGGCGCTGGGGGCCCTCGGGAAGATTAAGCAAGCTATTGCCCAGAGCCACATGGTGCTGGGCTAATCTGCTGCCGGCACTGAGGATCGAACCATGATCCCTAGATCCCAACGTCAGTCGCCCTGGCCGTGGTGCCACACTTCTCCCTCCTAGAAGAACATAATCAAAATATACATTCTTCATGAATCAACAGAAGATCTTACTAATTGCAGAGCCTACAGTGCTCTGCTTAACTCATTTAAGGATAGCTCTTAACCACAGACCATGGTTGTTAGAATTTCAGGTTTCTGTATAAAAGATCAATCTGTATCCAAAGCTATTGAGCTGAAAACAATCTGAGCAGAAAAAGAGTATGAATTAGATTTTTCCTGTGTTGCTATTTGAGGTATCAAACGGCAATGGAAAATGAAGTGATTTATCCCACGGTTCTAGTTTATAGGTGCACGATTTTGCAGCTGGAATTATTAGAAAGTACTTCCAAATTCCATATTATCATTGATCTGCCCGCTGCACATAACCTTTTAATACTGTTGCAGATGAGCATAAGGAAACTCCTCCATGAGCAATCACACTTCATTGGAATAGTGTCTGGGGGCAAGATGGCGGCTGACAGACCATAGGAGTGCAGTCGTGCTATCCCTCTCTCCTGCTACGGTGTAATGGACGCTGCACCCTGAACGCCCTCTAACCTGCATCCGGTAGACTATGCTGTTCTTCACGGATTGGCTTACCAGACTGTTACATAACCCCCAAAAGCTTACAGAGAGAGATATTCACCTTAAAGACCGAGAGGCGGTACCCCTGAAAATAAAGGCGGTGAGGTGCTTGAAGGCTTTCCTGAAGAACTGTTTTGGACAGGGATGGTATCAGCGGACACCCATAATGGCACCAAGAGGGGTGAAACCCAAAGAGCAGAAGGAGTCTGCCCCTGTACCTGCCTCTATGACACCAAGTGCTGCATCCGCCACATCCCTACGTAGGGGAGCGATCATGAAGAGACCGGCGGCAGTCAAGAATATAGATGTGGCGGGAGGAATGGCGGCGCTGCTCGATCAACATGCAGGAGAAAAAGACGCAGCCTCTGAACCCGGCATGAGCCTCCGTGATTCATGCCAGACGGGACTCGGATGTTCGAGAGTGAGCAGCGCGATACTCTCGCTTATTTGACTTGGGATTGACCTCCGGCTTTCCATTCCAAGGTGTGACTTATTTGCCTCCTGTGAATCCTGAACCCCCCCTTCCCCCCACCCCCCCCTTGTCTTGATAAAGACCCACCGTGACCACCAATCGGGGCACAACAGGGTCGAAACGTCGACGCATAACACTGGTCAAGATACCTCCAGGAACGATCATAGTAACCATCTGTCTCCTTGGAGTTTTAATTAAGAACACTGACCGCCAATTTAAAATTGTTTTTCCTCCCCTTTCCCCGTGTATAGTACTGTATATAATTGTAAATAAGTGTCACTCAATATATTGCACTATTCACTTTGTTCACTTACAGTCACTTTTTCACATGTTCTTAGAATTTGTATAAACTGAAATGGAATGAAGTAATTCCTGTGTTTTACAAATGTGACTTTGTTTCCTATATAAATACCTTGAACTATATTTGTTTTCAGAGAGGTTTCATTCAATTTAATTGCACTTGAATTATTACATTGTGTTTTTGAGCTAACCCAGCCTCTTCTTAAAAGCAATTTTTCCGGTTACCCGACAGAACCACTTTTGTTGTTAACCCCGGCATGAAAGGCATCAGAGGCCATCTACCCGCCATTGGGAAAAATAAAGACACAGTTAAAGACATGCTGCGGCAGCCTACCTTGTTCGAGGCTTTCCCTGCGACGACTGTAACAGGATGAAACAGATGAGGACGAGGACGGACCGATCAGCGCCGTGGCAGAAACGGAGGCAGAGGGGAAGGAGGGATCAGGAGAAGGCTTCGCGTTGACTTCTGCACTGCAGGAAAGGATGCTGCACACAGAGGCACACCACCAGATGGGGGCAAGAGACTCTGCAGGTACGGCGGGTACGGAATCAAATACCCTGATAGGAGCAGAAACCGAAGAACAGGAACAGGAACCGGACCGGGTCCTGGCCATACAGGTACAGATACAGCCACAACCGCAGCACTCAGAAAAGGTGGGGAGCGTGTCCACAGCAGCAAGCCTCACAGGCCTTACAGCGGGGGGCAACGCCTCACAAATGGCGGAGAAGGGGAAAAAATCAGCTACCCAGGTGCTACCTTTGGAGGCAAAGTTAACGGAAGCTGCTAGCCGCTTATAGCACAAGGGGTTCAATAACAGAAACAATAGCTTGAAGAACAGGACAAATTCTGCCCTGGGAAACGCTGGGCCAGGTAAAATGGGGAGGCAGAAAGAAGCTGTGATGCCCGGGACCCCCAGTGACGACTGCTTCTTTTCACTGAATGATGACACCGGGTTCTCACTGTCGAGCGGGGGGAGTATGTCCGGGGGCTCCGAGTCTGAGTCTGACTCCATGTCCGGGTCCAAATCGGATATATCCACTGAGGAGAGTACCTCAGTCCAGAGAGTCTCTGTGGGGACAAGGTGACATAGGGGGGATCCCGGTCCAAGCAAAGGCTAAGAGGTAGCCCGTCATGCGCAGAGGTGGCCAAGAGTCTGGACTGGGACGATGCAGCGACATCCCAAATATATCAAGAAAATGGTGGCATAGATGTAGAGCAGCGCGCCGTGGAGCAGGAGACACCACACCCCCCTACTATGGAAATACTATTTGATACGCTTAAGCAAATGCAGGGGGAGGGCTGAGACCAGAAGGGCCAGGCAAGCATCTAAGAAAATACAAGGGAATCTTGAGGATGAAGTCTCAAAGTGGCAGGAGTTTAAAGAAATGCAGGAAAAACTGGTGGAAGACATGAAATGGAAGCTCGAAGATTTCAAGAACTGCCAGAGGCGCAATAATGTCAGGCTCCTAGGGGTTGCCGAAGGAGCAGAGGGGCAAGACATCCACTCCTTTGTGGTGGCATTACTAAAAGGAGCATTCCCGGAGTTATCAAACTGGAGTTGGGAAACGGAGGTTCAGAGGGCACACAGATTCCCCGTGACCCAGAAGAAGGGATATGCAACTACGGCAGACTCTAAACCTAGAGCAATCCTAGTTTTCCTTGGAAACTACATCCTTCGTCAGGAGATTATGGACAAAGCGAGGCCAGAAGCAAAAAGAACAGTGGAGGGGACTACATTTTTTGCTCGCCCAGACTTTCCCCACGCAACAGTAGAGAGGAGGTGGAGATTTGGAGAACCGGGCCTTATGGGCCGGGCAGCGCAGGGCACGCCTTAATCCCCGAGTGCACCTGCCTTGTAAAAAACAGAAATATTTACAACAAGGGGTGGTGAGGGACAGAGTCTCTGAATTAAGCAGAAAGCTCTCACCCAGTCAAGAGATCAGGGCTAGATCCAACACCGTTTTTTAGCTCACTGCACCATCCCAGTTTCAGAACCTGGCTGTATGCAAATTAGTCTGTTCCTGTCCCAGTGCATGATGGGAACAGGGCAAACCAAACTACAAAAGCCAATTCTTACACTGGGAAGGAAACAAGCTCCCGGGGACCGGTTTCTGGCATTACAGCCGTCTTCGGCCCGGTTTGCTTGAATCCTGATGGTGCAAGAGCAAGGGTCTCACATCTGAGAATACCCTTCCACGCTTAGGGTGGACAAAAATATTTACAACAAGGGGTGGTGAGGGACAGAGTCTCTGAATTAAGCAGAAAGCTCTCACCCAGTCAAGAGATCAGGGCTAGATCCAACACCGTTTTTTAGCTCACTGCACCATCCCAGTTTCAGAACCTGGCTGTATGCAAATTAGTCTGTTCCTGTCCCAGTGCATGATGGGAACAGGGCAAACCAAACTACAAAAGCCAATTCTTACACTGGGAAGGAAACAAGCTCCCGGGGACCGGTTTCTGGCATTACAGCCGTCTTCGGCCCGGTTTGCTTGAATCCTGATGGTGCAATGAGCAAGGGTCTCACATCTGAGAATACCCTTCCACGCTTAGGGTGGACAAAAATATTTACAACAAGGGGTGGTGAGGGACAGAGTCTCTGAATTAAGCAGAAAGCTCTCACCCAGTCAAGAGATCAGGGCTAGATCCAACACCGTTTTTTAGCTCACTGCACCATCCCAGTTTCAGAACCTGGCTGTATGCAAATTAGTCTGTTTCTGTCCCAGTGCATGATGGGAACAGGGCAAACCAAACTACAAAAGCCAATTCTTACACTGGGAAGGAAACAAGCTCCCGGGGACCGGTTTCTGGCATTACAGCCGTCAGTAACTCTGTTCATCACCACCCCTTTTCTGAATCGTTTTTGGCCACGATAGGTGTGGCAGGGTATACTCAGACATGAGTCCCTTTCTCACTGCTCCATCAGGATTCAAGCAAGCCGGGCCGAAGAGGCTGAAATGCCAGAAACCGGTCCCCGGTAGCTTGTATCCTTTCTGGTGAAGAATTGGCTTGGTAGTTTGGTCTGCCCTGTTCCCATGATGCACTGGGCCAGGGACAGACTAATTTGCATATAGCCAGGTTCTGAGCTGGGATGGGGCAGTGAGATAAATAACGGTGATGGATCAAGCCCTGATCTTTGGACTGGGTAAGAGTGGTCTGCTTAATTCAGACACTCTGTTCATCACCACCCCTTTTCTGAATCGTTGTAAAAAACAGAGACACAAGACACTCTGTTGAGCGTGGAAGCCAGGTTTATTAGCTGCAGCTAAGCACAGTTGTCCCAGAAGTTACTCTTGAGGTGGATTCTAAGAAGCCTGCCACTTCGATCCGTGGCGCACAATCTTTTATAGGAAACACATTTACAGAGTTTATTCCTTACACATACAAAACGGGCCAATAGGAAAAGTTGAAAAACAAGCTATCAGGTATCTCAAATACGCTCCTCTCTCAGACCCTGTGTGCTACCCCTCCCAACAAATTAATCAGTTATGGCGTCCACAATCCCCTCTAGCAGGTGGCAGGACGTATTTGTGTGCCTCAAAGGATGGTTGTGTAATAGGAGCATACAAGGAGAGAATAGCGAAGGCCAATCGGATGAGATAGTATTCGGAAAGAATAGGAGAGGGCAAATAGTCTGCCGAGACAGGGATCAATCAAGCCAGACATGGATTAACAAACTCAGCCATACCCTGACATCGGGTTTCGTAAACAAGGGCAATGGAGTTACTTTTTAACTGAAAGGACACGTAGCACCTGGAAAAGCAAAAGCACATCATTCGCTGTGCTGCCTGAGTGAGGGCAACTCAAAATGGCGACAAACCACAAAATGGCGGCTAGATACGGGACAACATCAAAAATCATAGAACCTCAGACCCTCCTTTTGCCATTAGTCAGGCAAAAAACCAGGGACTCAAGTCAATCTGAGTCGATGTCAATGGCCGTGAGGTCATCGAGCTGTTGCTGTAGCATCATTCTAATATTCTCTGTTTTCTGTGAAACAGGCTTCAGGACACACATAGTGGCACAAAGACCACATATTGCAGGTCCACACTGCACACAGGGACAACAAGAGAGAATGATAGCCAAGATCATTCCAAGGAAAGTTAGTATCTTTCATCCCCATGTGGACAGGAGTCCCCAAAACCATCCCATCACAGACCAATCTGTCTTGTCCTGATGTATAGACTCGGAGATGATATGTAACTTGGAGATAGCTTGGTATACTGTAGGGGCATTATCAGGAATGTAAACACATCAACTAGACCCGATCAATTTACAGACTCCTCCGCGATCTGCAAGGATAATATCTAAAACTATCCGATTCTGTAACATCATAAGACGATCCGCCTGAAGTCCGGCTTTCAGATTACTCAAGGCTCCAGAAGTTTCATTTATGGTAGCCTCAACAACACGAACTAATTGTCTGATGTCTCTGGTATTTGCCAAATCTAGGTACTCTTTCACTTTCATTATCACCTATGCCCTTACAAATCCATTGGTCAAAGGGTAAAGGCAAAGGTACCGTCTTGCAATGCACGCCGTTAATCAAGTTCTTTTTCCCAACGACTTTCACTGCCGTACGTGTCGTTAACAATACTTGTCGCGGTGGGCCCCAACGAGGTTCCAAATTCTTTTTCCGCTCAAAGTTTTTTACGCAGACCCAGTCGCCAGGTTGGATGAAATGACCTTGGTCTGCGGAGGACTCTGGCAAAGCGTTTTGAACCTGTTGATGAAAAACACGTAATTTAGTGGTGAGGTCATGCAAATAGTCAATCAGGGTATGGAATATCAGAATACTTTTTAGGTCGAGGAACTCCCCAGACATTTGCTGGGCGCCCAAAAATGACCTCATACGAACTCAGACCTAAACGAGAGTGCACAGTAGTTCTCGTAGACAGAAGTTCTAACGGTAGGGCATCAGGCCAGGCGAGACCTGTGCTCGCCTGAATCTTTGCCAATTTGAGCTTGAGAGTGCCATTATAACACTCTATCAATCCTGCTGACTGAGGGGGGTTTGCCGCATGGAATTTCTGTTTAATACCGAGACCTTGTACACACTTTCTGCATAATTTGGCCTACGAATTCACTCCCATTGTCAGACCAGACAATGTGCGGCAAACCAAACCTCGGGAAAAACTCCTTCAAAGGACTTTGGCAGTAGACAAAGCAGTATTGTTCTTTAGGGGTTTGGCCTCTATCCATCTGGAAAAGGCACAGACCACCACCAGAACATACTTGAGGTTATTACAACGATCCATATGAATATAATAAATTTGTAATACCTTGAAAGGATACGTAGGGGGAGCTAAATGACCTGCTGGAGTTGGGGTTCCCTTTCCTGGATTATGCATTAAACAAACAATGCAATGCTTCACCATGTTTTCTGCACATTTAGGAATTCCTTCATTCTGCCATACTGGAGCCAAAATCTTACATATGCCTTTTGCACTAATGTGGGCTGGACCATGAGCCATAGTAACTACAGGTAGTACATAGGTGTCTGGTAACAGCCAATGTTGATGTTCTGACAATTCCGTCCAACACCCAGTCGCGTCCAACATTCCCGTATTTTCTCTCCACTTACTCAGTTCTTTCTCAGTAGCCTCTTCTTGAATCGTTCTCACACTTTCTATTGTGTCCTCACACATTCCTCCTTCTCTGACCCATCTTGCAGGGCCTGCAACACACATGCGACTTATAAAATCTCTCGCCGTCTCTTTTGCTACTTCATCCGCAAAAGCATTCCCTCGACCCACATCATCAGTAATCTTTTTATGAGCACTAAACTTGATTATTGCTATTTGTGTAGGCAACACAAGTGATTCGAGAAGGTCAGTCACCAACTGACCATGGTGTATTTTAGTTCCATGGGAAGTAAAGAATCCTCTTTCCTTCCACAAGCGACCGAAACTATGAGCTACACCCGAAAGCTTGTTGGCTATCAGTGTGGACGTTCACTCTCTTTCCTTTTGCCAACACACAAGCTCTCGTCAAAGCAATTAATTCAGCTGCTTGGGCTGAATTCTGTGCAATGTGTGCTGTCTCTACTACCGTATGCAAGGTAGTAACAGCATAAGCTGCAGTCGTCTCACCATTTGGAAGGTTGAAACAAGATCCATCCACCCAGAGGATCCCATCCAGATCCACAAGTGGTGTGTCTTTTAGATCTATTCTGCCTTTCGTTTCCTCCTCTGTTTGGAGAAAACAATCATGCCGTTCTTGGATGCCTTTCTCATCCGGAATGGGCAACAATGTTGCTGGGTTCAAAGTATTACACCGCTTGATGTGTATATGGCTTGCCAAAAGCGTCAGATCATATCCAGACAAGTGAGCACTCATAAGGTGTTGTGTTTTTGTCCTATTCAAAAGAGTATCTACTTCATGTGGTACCATAACAACAAGAGTGTTGTCCAGTACCAATCCAGCAGATTGATGAATAGAAATTGCTGCCGCTGCTGTAGCTCTGAGACAACTATGCAATGCCATGGCTACTGGATCCAACGTAGCCGAAAAATAGGCACATGGTTGTTGTTTGTCTCCTAATTGTTGCGTTAAAACTGACAACGCTCAACCTTCTCTTTTATGCATGAAAGTGTAAAAGGCCTACTGTAATCTGGAGTACCTAACACAGGTGTAGAACACAAAGCTGTACGTGAATCAGAAAAACTCTTTCGACATTCGTCAGTCCAAGGGAGAGGTTGTGGCCTATCTTTCAACGTAAGTGCCAGCAAAGGTTTAGCTAACAAAGAAAAATTCGGAATCCATTTTCTACAATAAGAGGTAATGCCCAAAAAGGCACGTACCTCTCTTTGTGTGGTTGGCTCAAACATTTGTGCAATTGCTTGAATTCGTTCTGGGGTCAACTGTCTTTCCTCCTTTGAGAAGAGATGACCTAAATAGGTAATCTCTTGGCGGCAATATTGCAACTTAGAAGGGGACACTTTATGATGCAGGTCAGACAAATGACGCAACTAAGAAACCGTCACATCTTTACAGATATCCTCTGAATCAGCAGCAATCAGCAAATCGTCAACGTATTGAATCAAAGTGGAACCTGAAGGTAGAATGAAAGCATCAAGCTGAGATTTCAAAGCCTGACTGTAAATGGAGGGACTTTCACAATAACCTTGAGGAGCACGCTTGAACCGAAAGCCTAGGCCTCCGAGAGAGAAGCCAAAAATATCCCTACTTTCCTCAGCAACAGGAATACTAAAGAAAGCATTATTTATATCGATAACAGAAAACCATGCCGCCGAGGCGGGTATCATAGTAATCAAAGCAGTGATATCTGGGACAACAGGAAACTAGGGGACAACAATCTTGTTGACCTCCCGAAGATCAATCACAAAGCGATACACAGGTGGTTGAGAAGGATTGCTGCATTTAAGAACGGGGCGAACAGGACTGTTACAAACATTACCTCTCATTTCTTCAAGCACACCCTTCCGAACCAGATCATAGATAATAGACATCAAAGCTTGTTCACCATCATTAGAAATCTTGTACTGCGGAATACGTTGCTACTTAACATCAGGCTTAATAGTAACCACATAAGGAGGTATCTGCAACAAATTAACATCATTCGGACCTGTAGCCCAAAGTGTAGCAGGGAGAGATTGCAACTCAGGCGGAAAGTTATCTTTCGATAGGTATATAGGAGAAACCAATTTCCCACCCAAAGTAAGACGCACACCAGAGGGGGAACAATACAATGTTGCTTGAAGACGTTTCAACAGACCCAAACCCAACAAGTTTTCTCCACAACCAGTCGTTAGAATAAGTGGAGCTTCCAGATCGTAAGGACAAATCGAAAGAGGCAAAGGACAAGAAACTGAGTTAGCAACTGGGGTGCCAGAAAATCCTACAGAAAAGTTTGTTAAGCCAGACAAAGGTGCCCCAGGGAGTTTTGGATGAATCATAGAACTTCTCATTGCACCAGTATCCAAAAGAAATGGCTCTGCAACACCCAAAGCAACTACCTCAACATAAGGAAATTCTAATCCACTGGAACTGATACGACTCCCTTACTTTGTCCATGGCTGTCCTAACTAGAATGAAAATCCTGAACCTCACCTTCAACATAATAGTCTTCATTGTAATATTGCGCAGACTGAGTATTCTGTTGATCAAAATAATTCAAAGAATTCCGTCCTTGAGGCAACGCACCTCGCCCTCTACCCCTAGGTGCTGATTGAAAACCACCACGGCCTCGCGGCCCTTGAAGGCCCTTGAAATCCACCATTACGCTGCAATAAAAGCAGACAGGTATTCTTAAAATGGCCTTCCTCTTTACAATAGGCACACTGATTAGGACCAAGCAAAGGTCGCGGAACAAAAGACTCAGGTTTCTGTAGCAACCTCTGAGGCTGAGGAGGTTGCTGAAACTGACACTGGCCAGAACGAGGGGGATAAGCCTGCTGTAGAAGAACCTTCATTTTTAAATCCTTAGTCTTCTTCCCAGCCTTATCTTTCTCTTCTTTGTCCCTATTTTCATAATACTGAGCAGTGGCTAAAATTTGGGCAGACGAAGAAACAGCCCAAGAGCTTTTCGAATCTTTCAACTTATGGGACAATTCAGGAAGCAGATTAAAGACAAATTTATCCACAAATAATCGCTGTCCACCTTCAGTACTTAAATCCTGACCACTATGATCAATAAATGTCTCCTCAAACCGAGTAAAGAAATCAGAGACACTATCATCTTTCTTCTGCTTACACGCAGTTAACTTATCCCAGTTAACGCGTAAGGCAGGCATCATCTTCTTCATTAAAGTGATGATTCTACCAGGCAACTGCGTAATCAAATAATCTGGCTTAGCACCACCCACTTGTGCTGCATCTGCGGCAGATATATCAGCCCAAGTACCTCCCAAAGCTTGATCGTGACATTCCCCTTTTTATGCCTTCCTTATGTTTTTTTTATTTTCCCTCCAGTCTCTCTCTAATCTACCCACATAGAATGCCACTACGAGATCCAGACTATTATCAACCCAAGTGTTCGGAGTTGAGTCTAAAGGTAATGACTCTACCTTTTAGAGAGAGATTATTTTCCCTCACTTCACTTCGGACAACAACCGATTCTTTAAATCGTCCACTTCACTCACACGCCCCCAGTTGAACTTACCACCAACATTTTCACACACAGCTGCACTTCAGACTGCTCTCACTCGCATGTTATGTCACTTCACAACCTTCACATTGCAGGATTACCGTGTGCGTGCTAACACCTTTCACACACTTAGTTGTAACCATTACCTCACTTCACTTCCAGTGCACTACCATTCAAGGTGAACCACTCACATCCTTGCAGTGGGACACTCCAAATATGTTATGCGTCATCACCAATCACATCCACGACGTGTGAAAGAAAAACGCACGTCACAACTGCATGTGTGATGCACCCTTGTCACTAAATGCAGTATGTTACAGTGATAAGACGCGCAACTGAATATGCATACGTTATTTTTGTATCACCAGCCCTGAAGAGTCGTGTTGACTCACCTGTACACGACGAAACACGTGTCGGCTTACTGTGACTGTTCTTCAAGTCTGGATACAATAAACCGTCATCTTGCTGTGACAAAAAAAACACTAAAGAATCTGCTTCTGTCTATTGAATCACATTGGTCATTGTACTAAGTTTTGTGACACCCTACTGTAGTTGCGAGAGCACAGCTGTGTAATTGTTGTTAAGTCATTGACTTTTTTAGACGGTTAAGGGTGGTTTTCCGTCTGCTCTTCGCGCACTACCCATCGACCTATTTACACTACACACTGTAACGTAGAAATTGAGGCAGAGCGCCCCTTGTATCTGAGTTTCCTTAAAAACCCCTGAACAGCTGGTTTCACATTCGGAGAGTTATTACCTCATTTGATGCCTCAGAGGTCCCAGGAGACCCAATGTCTGTTATGATTTTGGACGCAGAAAAAGCGTTCAACCGGGTCTCCTGGGACTATCTTTGGTCATCGCTACGCTGGGCAGGTATAGGGAACTGTTTCATACGGACCGTACAGGTGCTGTATTCTGCACCCACAGCACACGTCAGGGTTAATGGGGAATACACGAAGGATTTAGAAATTAGACGGGCACAAGGCAGGGCTGCCCCTGCTCTCCATTATTATTTGCGCTTTATCTAGATCCACTGCTGTGTAGAATGGAGGTGAATAGGGGTATACCACCAGTTAAGACCATGGGTGGAAAATGCAAAATACTCGCGTACGCCGATGACGTGGCTGTCATCTTGCCGGCCCCCACAGAAGCCATTAGGGAAATAGAGAAAGAAGCTGTAGTATTTGGTAGAATCTCTGGCTATTCTCTTAACAAATCGAAAACGGAAATTATTAAAAACATTAAGGCGCTCTGCTCTGACAACCGCGTTACAGACTCAGGGGTATATTTGGGGTTAGATATATCGGCAAACCTGGATAACATAGTATCAAAAAACATCGAGCCAATAATTAACAAGGCAAAAAAAGACCTGGACAGCTTGCACAATCTTCACCTCTCGATAGTGGGACGGGTGAATGTTATAAAAATGATATTATTGCCAAAACTGTTATATATTTTTAGGTCGATCCCGTTAACATTCGAGGCAAAATGGTATACTGCATTAGAGCAGATGGTAAATAGATTCCCATGGGCCCATGGGAAGACGAGGCGGGCCTTGAGGTATATGGCACTCCCTAGAGATAGAGGTGCTGGGCCGTACCTGACTTTAGAATGTATCATTGGGCGGTGGCCCTCCAATACATGTCCGTGCTTATAGGAGGAGAATCAGAACAAATAGCGGACTCTGTGTACTCAGTACTGTTAGGAGGGGAAGTATCTAATGTGATTTTAAAATACACTGATTTCATTTACTATAAGAGAACTAAAGTTAAAACCCAGATTGCGGCATATAAAACACGGGCAGCATTTAGGAGGCAATGTGGGCTTGGGAGATACAACGTATACACATGATTGTATGGGAATAATGCACTTCCGACAGAAATCTTTGCAGACTTGGTCTTTTCAGACTAGGGACGGCATGGAATTGTGAGCATTAAAGACCTGATGGGAGCACAGGGTTTGTATCAGTTTTCTGAGGCGCAGCAGATATATGGAGTAGCCACAAAAAGTTTTCATAAATATTTACAAGTAAGGAGTTTTTTGGGGTCAAAGAAGGGGGGCCCGGCTGGATTTAGGGAAAATCCAGTAATGGAACACATTGCAAAAAAAAAAAAAAAAAGGAAATGCAAGATGAAAAGAATTTATTTAGAACTCTTAGTAAGTAGAGAGGATAACTTAAGGAAACATGAAGATAAATGGATTGAGAGATTGGGGGCAGGGCAGGACAGCTTTCAACTCTCACTAGAACTAGGGAGGAATACACTGTGATGTGCTGCACTACAGGCGCAACATTATAAAACTATCTTCTCCCTGTATTATATGCCGGCCAAGATCGCACAATGGGGGGGCATATCACATGCCCACGATGTAACAGTACGGAAGCAGGTGTACTTCAATCTTTGCTACATGCCCAACTCTGCTCCCCCTACACAAAAAAATTGAAACTTTTCTGGAGAAATCTATGGGTATTAACACGGTGCTCACACCTGCAAGAGTTGTCTTGGGAGTAGATGGGGAATGTACAGCGAACTACTTTTTGTTTGTAGTGATGGCAGTACTACGACTCTGCGTGACAACAGCTTGGCTAGATCCAATGCCTCCCACCTTTCATCAATGGTTGTCCAGGCTTCTCTCCATATATAAGCTGGAATGGGAGATATATGCAAGGTAGGGTAGAAGGGGGAGAAGGTTAGGATTACAAATATGGGAACCTATGAAAAATTGGAAAGATGGTTACGAGCCAATTAGAAAGTTGTGGTGTTACTTAACGTACTATGAATATAGCTATCTCTGATAATATGATGATGCAAAAGCTCTCTTTTCTTTTCTTGTGTAGTTTATTATGTATTCAATAACGTGAGTCTTTGTTGCTTTTGTTTTTGTTATTATTAAGTGGGCTTATACATGCTTTTCAGTATCTGTGCATGTACGTAATTTTCCCTGCAAAGGGGGAAAAAAGAGGGGTAAAATCTTTAACAAAAATAATTTTAAAATAGTGTATTTGATGAGTGGGTGATGAGAGAGAGGTGTTGTGGACATGGATTCATTGAGTGAAGGTGCATGTGCACTAGTTGTTGAGGAACTTGGTCCTTTCTGAGTAAGGCAGATAGGCAACCACAGCAGGTGCTACACACTGGGTGGCAAGTAGATTAGGATTGGAGAGGGAACAATATAAACAAGAAACATATTGATTCTCTTGGTGATGATCCACATAGTCATTTTTCTTATACTGCTGCTTGAAATAGGATGCATAAATATAAATGCAATTACTGAACATAAGAGAATTTGTATGGGGATCATCCATGTATTAATACGTATGATAGAGTTCAGCATGATTGTGCTTAATGCCACTGGGATAAAAAATGCTTGTAAGAGAACAAAAAATCTTAACCTTGGCCAGTAGCTATATGCTCTGTATTCTTCTCTTGCAAGAACCTAATCTACAAAGACAGTATATATCTAAGTCAAAATGAGGATGCCCATTACTAGCAGAGAAAGGGGTAGCAATTTAACAGTTTTTAGAAACAATATATTTACATATAGCAGATGAATAGAAGTAAACGGTGAGCTAAGAAGGTATTTATTGAAGCAGGAAGCTTATAAATCCCAAGTGAAAGGTCAGCAGGTTTACTAAGAAGAAGAATATGCAGGAAATGTATTAGCTTGAAAGCAAACAGAATTAAAATCTGCAATGAAATAGCAGACCATGGAACTGATACTGCATAACAGGCCTGCTTTCCCTAAGCGCCCATAAGTCCCTGATGCTTAGCCTAGTGGAGGTTGCATAGGTAGATGGAAGCTTGATGGGGCAGCACCATGAGCCCCAATGCTGTGGGGCTCATCAGTCCCTGAAGCTCACCTTACTGGTGGTCCACTGGATGAACCTTCACTTCCTGAAGCTTGCCTGGGAGATGGTTCACCTGGTGGATGGAAGCTTGATGGGATACCCAAGTGAGCCAGGTGCCACAGGGTCTTCAAGTCCCTGAAGCTTGCCTGGGCAGTGGTCTACCTGATGGGTGGAAGCTGTGTCGGGTACTCATGTGTGCCCTGCACTGTAGGGCCCTTCAGTCCTTGAAGGGCAGCTGAGCAGTGGTCTGCCACTTGGCAGGGTATTGTAGGGTATTGCAGTGGGCACAGAGGCAACAAAGCTGGCAGAAGGCCCACTGACATTGCCCCACTTAAATGTTGACACACTTAAAACCACCTGCATCTAAAAGATGCAGGTGGTTTTCCACCTGCACCGTGAAACACGGAGCGGCTTCAGAGCAGCCACTCTGTTTTTCACATGAATGTGCTGCCCCCAGTGCAGCGTGAGTTCGGGGCTTCCCTACGGGCAGTGTATTCAACCTAATGTGGAACATTTTCCTTGTTTGCACCAGGCGCACCTTTAAAAGGTATGTCCTTTGCAAAAGGGAAAATGCGCCCTGTGAATAATATGGCCTCTGGTGGACAAAGTTTCACAGTTCCCCAGACACAAACTCTGGTTCCTCAATACCATAGGGCATCACTGAGAGTCAAGGAAGACTAACAAATCCTGTAAAAACATAGAGGGCTCAATCAAAACTGCTGTAAATAAAGGAGTACTAAAGCTGTAAATGTCCACCCCCAGCTCTCTTGTCTTTCTGGAGATCCTCACACATGTAAGTTTACTACTTGGTAGTTAATGTGGGAAGGACCGAGGGAGTGGTATCCTACATGTTCACTCGTCATTTCAATATTGCTTTTAGCGTTGTTCATCACTGTTAGAACTGGCATCATTGGAGTCATTTCCCCTGCCTTTTTGCCTCTACCTTCTGTACTTTCGACTGTATGCTGGACCTTGTTTTGCTGCTTTGAATGCTCTGGGCACTTTACACTGCTGACCAGTGCTAAAGTGCAAGTGTGCCCTGTGTAAATTGTACTTCTGATTGGTTATCAATGATTGGTAAATTTGATTTACTGGTAAGTTTCTAATAAAGTGCACTGTGTGTGCCCAGGGCCTGTAAATCAAATGTTACTAGTGGTTCTGGAGCACTGGTTGTGCCACCCATACAAGGATCCCTTTAAGTTTGTCCCTGACCTGCCATTGCAGTGTCTGTGAGTGCTTTTTTAATCTGCCATGTCGACCTGGCATGTGCACTGCCAGGCCTAAAGAGCAGAAAGTCTAATACCTTTTTAAATCTGTTTGTCAAAACCAGTTCTTATATTCTATTTTTACATTGCATTTTAACTGTAACTCTGTAGTTTATGAATTCACGTTCCTATGACATGTTATTCCCTTCCCCTCTTCCTCCCTCCATCCTTACCCTTCCTCCTTAATTGCGATTCTTTTGTATTATTATATGTTAATTTTACATATTATGATTGATTACGCTTCATATTGGTTATTTGACCACTTACGCTTGTAACTTCCTTCCTCTTTTTTGTATTGTATTTATGCTTTTTTTCCTTTTGCCTTAAAAATTAATAAAATCTTTCTGAACTAAAACCAGTTCACAAGCAGAATAAAATGATGACCTTTACACCCTAGTAGAAAACTCCTAGGATATGGGGTGGCAATAGAATTTTTGGTATTCAGTAACAAATGCCCAGTTTGGCAAATACAACACCTAAAACACTGAGTCTGAACAATGTATTCTACCAACATTGTAGCAGAATCATTTCTGTTGATTTTTTCCTTGATTTCCATAATGTCCATGATTATAGATCTGACCATCTCTAGATTATTTTGTAATCAGATTTTCCTGGAAGACTTAAATCTCTTTTCTGCATTGTAAATTTAAATCAGTGAGCAGATTCAGAATATGCTATGACCATATCAGGAGGGAAAAATTAGACCTGTGTGGATTTCAGTGACGCCTCAATAATCAGATTAATTTAGGTAACACCAATGTAGTCCTTGAAGCGGAATTAGCGATAATAATGTGATTACACCCACTTGCGTAATTAAGAGGAATTGAAGTGAAAACACCTACCACAAGAGCACATTTAGGTAGTGTGCACAGATTTGTGCGCTGCTATTTATATTCTGTTTCATTTTGTTCTATTTTATTAACTTACAATGCATTGTCACATCCACTTTGGATGTGAGGGTCATTTTTGCGTTAAAATAATAGTGCTAGGTACAGCATTATTGTTTTTGCATAATTCTGCATAATCTTGTGGATTGTTTGGGTAATTCCGCATGATTACACTACACTGAATTGATCGAGTTATGGCCAATCCTAGAAAACATACAAAACATCATCATTACAAGGAGTCTGAAATGATTTACTCCTCAAGATATTTTGCTTATTTCATAGCTTTAATTGAGCATAACATTTGTCTGCCTCATGCACCTTATGAATGTGTCTTTTAACATATCCACCCAACCCTGGAGGCAGCTTTGCAGAGCTAAAAAGTAGAGCTCAAAATAGTCAAATTCAAAACACATACCTGCAACATTTTAGAAGAGGAAAGTCGAAGTTTAAAAAGAAAATCAGGAGAATGTATTTCTCCCACTAGAAGCCAAAATAAAACAATTTTTGGCTTTAAAAATCGGGAGTGTCCCATCTGAAGCGGGCCTATCGGCATGTATGGAATCATAACCTCACTGGATAGAGGCACTACCAGAGACGGCTGCTCACTCGTGGGCTGTCTGTTCCTGCTAAAAATAATGGAGGTGAAAGCTGCACTGCTCCCTGCAGTGATAGAGGTTGAAGCAGCTGCTTCATATTATGTGGTTCTCTTTTCCAAGCCAGTGTTCACATAGGTAGGCTCTGTAATAGTTGTTTTAGGCACACATTCGTACTTTTTTTAAGTTGAAAAAATAAGTTTATTTTGAAAAAAGTCAACAGAACACACATAATTAAGAAAAACTCCAATGTGTTTATATAACTGTATATAATGTGATGAATAAACAATCAGCAAAAACCATGCAGTTGCATATGTAAAACGGAAACAGGAACTATAACAGAGGAAAAAAGAGCAAAAAGGGGGGAAATATAATAATAATCTGACCATAATCTGATGAAGGAATTGGAGAGTTTTATACAATTTAAAGTGATATGAGCAATTAGGAAGTAATGGCTGTAAAGTAGATATAAATAACAGTAAAGCAGATGTAGATTAATAGTGCTAAAAAATGCAATATATAAAATTAGGGAAATCCGTTCATGGAGGTTTAGGAACTTCTTCCAGCAATGAACAGTGTTGGGTACATTTTTAAGCTGAAGCATCTAAGAAAATAGTAGTAGGCAACCATAAGTGTTCTCGTTTGATAAGTAGGGATTAAGGAGAAATAAAGGCATGATCCAGTCGATGGTTATAACAGACACTACTCCACCAAGCTTGGTAGGCTAGAAAAGCGAGTTGTTTCCAATTCTTGGTGATTTGCTGGAACGCAGTCTCAAATAGTAAATCCATAATGTCTGTACTATATGTTATAGTTTGCCATTATTTGGAGAGTGAGCCTAGAAAAATGTTTAAAGGAGGACAGGGAAAATGAGTGTGAAAGATAATATTGATTTGAGACCATATTTTCAACCAAAATTGATGGGTATATGGACAGGAGACTAACATGTGAAATAAATTTGCATTGGAAGCATTACAAGACCAACGATTTGGAACAATTGTAGGCATACATTTACGTAGAGATGTTGGAGCAAACATAAGTCTATTGTATAAAAAGAAAAGTGTTTTCTTTGTACTAGCCGTTCTTAAGGTCTTACGAATTTTGATCCATACTATGTTCCAAAACGAAATGAACCATGAAGTATGAAATTCATGTTTGCACTCTAATTCCCCTTTGCATTTACTCCTATATTCTGTGGGTTTGAATCTATGCCATACATTTATTAGAATATGAGTTTTGAAGGCCGTAAAGTGTCTATGCTTCAGGAAAAGTGAGAAAGGTATCATGTGAGTACACATGATACCTGTGTACTCTGTGTACTGTGACCCTTGTCTCGCCAAGATTTCTAGAATATAGGTTTATTATTAATTATTATAAGGCGATTATCGAAGAGTTATAAGGCCAAATCGAAGAGTTGAAAAAGCGGTCATCATCAGAGAAGTGTGAAATAATTATTGATTGAAATAATTTAAGAGAAGTATTATATATAGGGGAGGAGGAAAATGGTCTCTTATGGGTAAACGTAAGAGATTCTTGAATTGAAAAAGGGGAAAGGAAGGAAATTTCGACATCTTTCCATAGTGGAGAAGTGTCTGAAGATGAATTATTTAAACATTTAGAAAGCTGCTTAAGAAGAAAAGCCTTATGATACATCTGAAAATCACCTTCAAGTGATTTATTACATTTAAGCATAGCGAGGGACATACATGTTTTATTTTAATTCCATAAAAAGACTGATAGAATAGAGTAAACTTTCTTGAAAAAATATGAGCGAATAGTAAGGGGGTAGCAGGAATGGTATATAGAATAACAGGAACAGGCAAGATGGCGTCTGTCTGACGGCAGTGTTTCAGATCGCTCCAGATGCCGGGAGAGCGAACCGAGGTTAAGATGTGCTAAAACATCGTGAATAGAGGATATTTCATGGAAAGCACCCACCTGATGACCGATAATAATGGAGAGGATTTGTTGGCATTGGCGGAGAGGCTCATTTCGGCAATCTTGCTCTCGGTGTCTGCAGCGCTTTTGGAGCTGCGAGAGCATCGAGGGGGAGGCTGCGTAGTCTGCGGAGTCGGCGGAGCTAGAGGCGGAGCCAGCCTCAGCGAGGGAAGTGAGGAAAGCGGAGCCCGGAGCCTATCCAGCAGAATACCCCCAATCACCCAGTCAGTGCTGAGAGCTGCTGAGGACCGATCTGTGGGTAAAATTAAAGAAATTACAAGGATGGCACCAAAGAATACCCGTGGAGGATGGGGGAAAATACTCAATCCTAATCAGGGGGGACCCCCTAAAAAACTACAGCACAGGCTAAAGACGCCAAGAATACCCCAGGTGAGCCAGCCAGTGCACGAGCAGGAAATGACACGGGGGCACCGAGTAATACAAGGGAGAGAGGACCTAAGCCAGGGCAAGTGAACACTGGCGGTCTAAAGAGCATAACTGGCTTTTTATCCCCTGTTAACCAGACCGGCCAGCCAAAAAAAGGTGCACTGACACAAGACAAGGATGGCATAGCCCTAAGGGGGAAGAAGGACGCACAGGTAGATCCCCAACAGACTCTGATTATAGCGGCTCCTACTGGGGCGCCTATTGAGCTAGGAACAAAAGCTATTCTGTCGAGAGCTGAATGGGGGTACGGAGAAATGGAAGCCGAGACTGCTGTAAACAGTACAGAGAAAGGGGTGGGGGGAGTTGCTCAAACCCCGGAACAAAACCAAGAAGGGCCAGTTCAGCAGGTCATAATGGAGCTAGGCCAAAATGCAGCACCTGTGAACCCCTTAGGTGAGGACCAAAGGATTACAAATGCACTAGTCCAGGAGGTCACCGTTAGCAGTGGAATTAGTGGGGCCGAGGACAATCAAGAATTCGGAGCCAATTTTTTTTCTGTGACGGATGGATCAGAACCCACCCCCTCAGAAGCTGAGACCGATGACAATGAAAGTGGCTCACAGGCTAGCTCAGCCATTAGCTCAGAGATGGGGGTCGGGGCAGGACAAAACCATAAAGACATGGGAAAAAAGGCTGACAAGGAGACAAAGGGACTCTCTATCCCAGGAAAAAGTAGTCCTACCTCGGGCTAGCAGAAGCCATTCGGATGAGGCTCTAAACTGGGATTACTCTGCTACCAGAAATGTGTATCCAGAGCACCCGGTACTGGAAGCAACAGGAGCACACGAGGAAACCCCATCTTTACAGATAATACTGGAGTCCATAAAGCAATTCCAGGTGGAGGCAAGAACAGAGGGGAGAAAGAATAGGCTGGCTACCAAGAATTTGCAAGGACCTATAAGGAAGATGTCCAGAATCTGTACCGATACAAATACTAGGGTGGCACAACTGGAAGAACGCACGAGCTAGCTGGAGGATTGTCAGGCTAAAGACTCAGCCAGGTTAAACTTATACGATAGACAGTATGCGAATGTGCAATGGAAACTGGAAGACTTGGAAAACCGGCAAAGACGAAACAACCTCAGGGTCCTGGGAATAGAAGAAAGGGCAGAAGGGGACGACATCAGGGCTTTCGTCATTAAATTAATGAAGGGAGACTTCCCAGAACTAAGCGAGTGGAAGTGGGAAAAAGAAATACAAAGAGTTCATCGATTCCCACTAGTCCTTAAGAAAAATCATAATAGAACACAGGACGGAGTACCGAGACCGAGAGCCATATTGGTATATTTTAGGAATTTTTCATTGAGAGAGGAAGTTTATTCTAAGGCTCGTCCGAACGCTAAACGATCCTATGGCAATCAGACATGTTTCACTACCCCTGACTTCTGCCATCTTATCGTAGAGAGACGCTGGCGACTGAGAGAATTGGTAGAACCATGGCGGCAGATGGGTCTCCAGGCGTATCTTATGAACCCGGCAAGGCTCAAGATTATATATAAAAATACCACCAGGGTATTTTCATCTGAAATACAAGCCAGAACCTATATGGATACATTAAAACCAGGTAATGGAAATGGATATCCCGAACCCCAGCGAGAATAAGAAGAAAGAAGATAAAACTGAGTAATTGATATGGACATCAGCATTTACATTGCTCTCTTATGAAAACAATATGGTAGACATAGGTAGATAGAAGATACCAAACTAGTGTGGGGTGAGGGAGACTACAAGGCTAAGCACCTAATGTGGGTATTTTTTTTCTTTGCTTTAGGGGGTGAATTTATAGGGGTGAATTAGAGTTAAGCACACCACAGAGGAAGGTACATGTGTCAAAGCCCGGCATCTGGAGGTCGACCGCCAGGCACCATCATAGAGACTTTAAGTCTGCTTGCTTTAGCTAGGGGGGGGAAGGGGGAGGGGAACAAGGGGGGGGGAATTACCAGGGGGGGTCCGAGGGTGGGTCACGGGGGAAAAAGAGAGGAAAAATCATCATCATCAGCAAAAAAAGCGAATCAGAGTGTGGTATACAGGAAGACAGAAGGCGAATTTAAACAAACTTCATGCGGATAGTTACACTAAACATATGTGGGTTGAATGACGCAAGGAAACGTAGGGAGTTGAAAGAATATCTGAGAACAGTACGTGCCGACATAATATGTTTGCAGGAAACACACATAGAGGCCTCCCGCAAATTCCTAGTGGAACAACTGGGGTATCAACTTTTAACATACACCACACAAGGAACCAGAACAAGGGGGGTGGCGATACTAGCGAAAGCCAAGGTAGTAATAGCAAAAAAACAACTGGCAGATAAATAAGGGCGCTGGGCCAAGGTGGAATGCCAGATACAGGGATGGAACTTCACTCTATGCACCGTATATGCCCCCACAACTGATGACCCAGAAATGCTAAACCAAGTTAACTCTCAGATGGCGGCTTGGCCTCTCTCAATAATAATGTGTGGGGATCTAAACATCAATGGACTTAACGGTCTGTGGAAAGATAACCCGGATAGATTTAAAGGTCCAAAGAGGAAAAGCCACAAAGTCTTGATTCAACTAATGAGGGACAATGGCCTCATAGATATGTGGGAACAACAGAACCCAATTGGGGGTGGTGGCACTTATTACTCAGCACCACACTAGGCTATAGCTCGGCTAGACTACCTTTTAGTCTCGCCAGAATTGATATCACTCTCTAAAATAAGCAGGCTGCCAAGGATAATATCGGACCACAATCCCCTACTATTAGATTTTGGAATTTTAAATAACCAGGCACAATTCACTAGTTGGTCATTCGAAAGAGCCCTATTACAAGACATGAACTATATTACACATATGGAAGGGTGGCTTAAGGAATTTCTGGAAATAAATAGAGGGTCAGTGCAACCTGGGATAGTTTGGGACGCATTGAAAGCAGGGATCAGGGGGGAAACCATGAGCTACTCCATCAGGCGCAATAAGGTAGAAAAGACAGAGATGGAGGAGAAGATGAGAGTGATCACTATATTGGAGGAAGAGCTAGTCAAGGCCATCATCCGGAAAGAAGATCTCAATTAGATTTTACTGAAACTAGCTCTAGCTAACACAGCAGTGGGGGACTCAATCGCTTCTAAAGTGGCTGGAAAATTCTTAGCCTGGAGACAGGAGCAGTATGAGTACAGCGAACAAGTAGGGCACCTACTGGAAATTAAAACTAGGCAAGTAGCCACGAGAGGGGATATCTCAGAGCTAACATCAAGCATGGGGGTCACAGCTACAGCACCTAAGGAGATCTGCCGGATATTCCAAGACTTTTATCAAGAGCTATATGACGCAGACAGGGGGGCGGCTAGAGAATAAATAGAACAGTATCTGGAGTCGGCGTCTTTTGAAAAACTCGAAATGGAGGATAAAGAGGCCTTGGAGATTTGTTTCTCCCTTGAGGAAATACAGAGAGCGGTCAGTGACTTACCGGCAGGCAAGGTGGTGGGTCCCATTAGAGTTTTACAAAAAATTCCTTCCTGTAGTACAAGGGGACTTATTTAAACTTTTGACCCAAATTCAGAAGGGTGCTGCACCCCCAATATCTTGGGGAGAGGCCACTATGGTGGTATTTCTAAAAATGGGGAAAAAAAAACCATCCCAACCTGGCTCTTATAGGCCAATCAGCCTAATGAATAGCGACACAAAAATCTATTCAAAGATTCTAGCAAGTCGGTTGAGCACTAAAATTGGGAAGGTAATCTCGCCCAGGCAACATGGGTTTATCCCAGGGAGGGGTACAGCAGACCACATTAGAAGAGTCTGCACGCTTTTTGATGGTACGGCAGCCTCACGAGTCCCTATGGCTCTTATTCTATTAGACGCTGAAAAGGCATGTGATAAGGGCTCGTGGGGCTTCCTATGGGCAGTGCTAGAGAAGGCTAATGTTGGTAAAGGGTGCATAACGGCCTTGCAGGCATTATACATAAATCCCAAGATCAGATTGAGAGTAATGGGTGAGGTAAGCTGAGCAATAAACATCGGGCGAGTGACACAACTGGGTTGTCCCTGTTCTCCGCTACTAAATAAGGGCGGAAAATCCGTTACGTTCGCGGATTTCGCGGATTTTCGGTAAATTTGCAATCCGCGAGATTTGCGAATTTCCCGTAAAATCCGCAAATTCGCGCGCAGCGGATTTTTTTTTTCTTGGTGATACAATTTTGCGGCGAGCGGCGTTTATCATCGTTTGCCGAGTTGTTTTTCTCTATATTTTGCGAGTGCTGCGCCATTTTGGATCTTGCTGCGGGAATTTGGCGAGCGCGATT
Organism: Lissotriton vulgaris; assembly: GCF_964263255.1. Lineage (NCBI taxonomy): Eukaryota > Metazoa > Chordata > Amphibia > Caudata > Salamandridae > Lissotriton > Lissotriton vulgaris. The sequence goes on from NC_141691.1 coordinate 1,445,187,463, forward strand.
ACGTCTTCGCAGCTTGCCAACTTGCACAGCAAGAGTTTGTGAACGCGAGTACGGCGAGATCACGTCTCGCGGTACTTCGCAATTGCGAGATTTGAGATGCGGCGAGCAGCAACAATCTCGCACAAGCGAAAATATAAAATTTGCAATTCTGCACAAGAAATCCACCAGCAAGCAGCATAAACCTTCTTGAAATGATGATTTGTATCTGAATAACTCCTTAGGTTGACATTTGCCTGCACTTTTTTTAGCGAGGAGTCCATTTTGGGGAGGGGGGAGGGGGGTGGGAGGAAGGAAGTGCCCCACAGTTTTCAACTTCCTGTTCCTGTCCAGCAGGCTCCTCCCAGTGCTTTGCCCATCTCCTGGTCACTTTTCATTTGGATCTGGAGCTGGAAGGATTACTTTTTGTGGATGCTGCTGGAAATTTGGATTTGAGGCCTTTTTGACTTACTTTGGATCACTGTTGGATTAGAAATTTTACAAGTAAGTTTGTTTGGGGCATTACAGTTGCTGCAACTACAATTTTGGATTTTTCGATTTTTGGGCTGTTTTGGGGCCTTTTGCCCAGGGGTACTCAGTGGTGGGTGGACTGAGTCTTTCTGTGGGGTGTCTTGAACTTAAACATCTTGGAGGGCATGGATGGATTGGGATTGTGCTGATTTTTCAGTGATTTTCGTTTTTTGGGGCTGTACTTGTGGCCTTTTCACCAGGGGTATTTGAGTCTAGCATGGGCCTAGTCTTTCTGTGGGGTGTCTTGAACTTAAACATCATGGAGGGCATGGATGGAATGGGATTGTGCTGATTTTTCAGTTATTTTCGTTTTTTGGGGCTGTACTTGTGGTCTTTTCACCAGGGTATTGAGTCTAGCATGGGCCTAGTCTTTTTGTGGGGTGTCTTGAACTTAAACATCATGGAGGGCATGGATGGAATGGGATTGTGCTGATTTTTCAGTGATTTTCGATTTTTGGGGGTGTTCATGGGGAGGAACAGGCCATGTGGCTGGGGGCCATTTTGACTGCTGCTACAGGCCCTGGCCATGTGCAGGGAGGCAAGTGGCCATTTTGAATGTAGGCATTGTTGTTAGGCCTGCAACCATTTTGCCTACTTTTCAACCTTTATGCCCAGGGGCAGTGAGTCTTGCATGGGCCTAGTCTTTCGGTGGGTTGTCTTGAATTTAAACATCATGGAGGGCATGGATGGAATGGGATTGTGCTGATTTTTCAGTTATTTTCGTTTTTGGGGGCTGTACTTGTGGCCTTTTCGCCAGGGGTATTTGAGTCTAGCATGGACCTAGTCTTTCTGTGGGGTGTCTTGAACTTAAACATCATGGAGGGCATGGATGGAATGGGATTGTGCTGATTTTTCAGTTATTTTCGTTTTTTGGGGATGTACTTGTGGCCTTTTCACCAGGGGTATTAAGTCTAGCATGGGCCTAGTCTTTTCGTGGGGTGTCTTGAACTTAAACATCATGGAGGGCATGGATGGAATGGGATTGTGCTGATTTTTCAGTGATTTTCGATTTTTGGGGGTGTTCATGGGGAGGGACAGGCCATGTGGCTGGGGGCCATTTTGAGTGCTGCTACAGGCCCTGGCCATGTGCAGGGAGGCAAGTGGCCATTTTGAATGTAGGCATTGTTGTTAGGCCTGCAACCATTTTGCCTACTTTTCAACCTTTATGCCCAGGGGTAGTGAGTCTTGCATGGGCCTAGTCTTTATGTGGGTTGTCTTGAATTTAAACATCATGGAGGGCATGGATGGAATGGGATTGTGCTGATTTTTCAGTGATTTTCGTTTTGGGGGGCTGTACTTGTGGCCTTTTCACCAGGGGTATTTGAGTCTAGCATGGGCCTAGTCTTTCTGTGGGGTGTCTTGAACTTAAACATCATGGAGGGAATGGATGGAATGGGATTGTGCTGATTTTTCAGTTATTTTCGTTTTTTGGGGCGGTACTTGTGGCCTTTTCACCAGGGATATTGAGTCTAGCATGGTCCTAGTCTTTTTGTGGGGTGTCTTGAACTTAAACATCATGGAGGGCATGGATGGAATGGGATTGTGCTGATTTTTCAGTGATTTTCGATTTTTGGGGGTGTTCATGGGGAGGGACAGGCCATGTGGCTGGGGGCCATTTTGAGTGCTGCTACAGGCCCTGGCCATGTGCAGGGAGGCAAGTGGCCATTTTGAATGTAGGCATTGTTGTTAGGCCTGCAACCATTTTGCCTACTTTTCAACCTTTATGCCCAGGGGTAGTGAGTCTTGCATGGGCCTAGTCTTTCTGTGGGTTGTCTTGAATTTAAACATCATGGAGGGCATGGATGGAATGGGATTGTGCTGATTTTTCAGTTATTTTCGTTTTTGGGGGCTGTACTTGTGGCCTTTTCACCAGGGGTATTTGAGTCTAGAATGGGCCTAGTCTTTCTGTGGGGTGTCTTGAACTTAAACATCATGGAGGGCATGGATGGAATGGGATTGTGCTGATTTTTCAGTTATTTTCGTTTTTTGGGGCTGTACTTGTGGCCTTTTCACCAGGGGTATTGAGTCTAGCATGGGCCTAGTCTTTTTGTGGGGTGTCTTGAAATTAAACATCATGGAGGGCATGGATGGAATGGGATTGTGCTGATTTTTCAGTGATTTTCGATTTTTGGGGGTGTTCATGGGGAGGGACAGGCCATGTGGCTGGGGGCCATTTTGAGTGCTGCTATAGGCCCTGGCCATGTGCAGGGAGGCAAGTGGCCATTTTGAATGTAGGCATTGTTGGTAGGCCTGCAACCATTTTGCCTACTTTTCAACCTTTATGCCCAGGGGTAGTGAGTCTTGCATGGGCCTAGTCTTTCTGTGGGTTGTCTTGAATTTAAACATCATGGAGGGCATGGATGGAATGGGATTGTGCTGATTTTTCAGTGATTTTCGTTTTTGGGGGCTGTACTTGTGGCCTTTTCACCAGGGGTATTTGAGTCTAGCATGGGCCTAGTCTTTCTGTGGGGTGTCTTGAACTTAAACATCATGGAGGGCATGGATGGAATGGGATTGTGCTGATTTTTCTGGGTTTTTTTTCGATTTTTTTGGGCTGTATAACTGAACTGATGTTCCTCTGTCTTCCATTGTTTTTAGGTGCACAAGACTCAAGAGAACCACCAGTGCCAGGAAGAAGTCCTGCAGCGGTGTGTGTGTGCAGCATAACGTCACGCGACGTCACGTCTGGCATCAGACAACTCTACAATTTGTGCAACTGCGGCCTGCTGTCTGACCTGCTCTGAAGAAGATGGCCCCAAAAAAAGGTCTCCGTAGCTCCTCTAGCAAGAAAGTTGCTAGTAAGGAGCAGAAGAAGCAAGTTACCAAGGAGGCTGGTGTGCCAACCGCCACGTTTGGGTACCACCACGGCAGCCTGAGAGTGAGGCACACCATGATCTGACAAAGATACCTAAGCGTAAAAGGAAGGTCGTCGAAAAACTCAAAGCTATGGAGTGTGATGAGGCTCAACAAGAAGTGACGCATACTGCTGCTGATGAAGCCCTTCACGACGACGATCCAGTCATCATCATGGTCACTGCAGCCCCAGCGGGCATGCAGCAAAGAGACATTTTGACCCTATCCCGAGAAGCTGCTTAGCGTGATGATGATGTCGACGAGGAGTCAATGGAAACACAACAATCATTGGATTTGGAGTTAACTAGTACACCAACACCTACCGCTTCCATATTTCTTCCTCGCAAGAAGGGACTTCCATCCACCTCGACCTCAATTAGTGGTGGTGAAAGTGCAAAACGTACTGAAGTTCGGCAATCCACATCCTCCACTTCATCTGGCATTAGCAGCAGGACCACCACCACCAGTATCGCCGCCTCCTCCGGCCCCCAAAGACATTTCAAGTCTCCAGCTTGGGACTTCTTTAGTGTTTGCCCAAAAAGGGAAAACTTCGCCATTTGTAGCATTTGTAAGGTTGCAGTTAGTTGTGGTAAGTTTGGTACCAACTATGGTACCGGAGGCCAGAGAGGTCATCTTGAGAGACAGCACGCTGTCCAATGGTTTGCGCACCTAAAGGAGATCAAGGAAGCCCGAATTGGAAGTCAAGAAAACGTTGATGTTTCATCTGATGATGACTAGGAGGAAGAAGACGATTCAAACACTTCACTTACACCCAGTACCCCTGTCAGCAGCACACCCCATGTGAGCCACACTAAGAGTGTGGGAGAGAGTGAGACATCAATGCGGAAAAGTTCATCAGTGAGCGTAACTTGGTCGAAGATATCATCATCATCCCGTAAATCCTTGGTCCAGGGCAACATTAAAAAGATGTTGTTTACAGAAGCGCAATATGAACGCAACCACCCACTGACGCGTCTGTATAACACTAAGCTGGCTAAAATGCTAGCTCTGGACCTTCTCCCTTTTTCTTTTGTAGAAGGGGTTGGTTTTCTAGAATTAGTGGCAGCGCTCTGCCCTAAATGGAAGGTTCCTAGCCGGTTCTATTTTGCCCGAGTTGCGGTTCCAGCACTACATGAAGATGCTCTGGAGGTGATTGGGGCAGCTTTGCAGAAGAGTGCTGTTCACACTATACATCTGACAACAGACATGTGGACCAGTGGCGCAGGCGCTGATTACATGTGCATCACTGCACACTGGGTCACTTTTTCAGGGGCTAAAGCAAAGCTAAACGCAGGTGTTGACGCGGACATTGTTTTTAAAGCTGCTCGGAAACATGCAACACTAGCCATGTTTGGTTTGGAGAAACGTCACACAGCAGAAAACATTTTGGATGTCTTTAACACAAAGGTCCTTAACTGGCTGTCCCCAAAAAAACGCCAGGTTGGTTATGTTTCCACGGACAATGGCGCCAATATAGTTAAGGCCATGAGGCTGGGTTACTATTTCAGAGTGCCGTGTTTGGCGCACTGTATAAACCTGGTTGTCCAAAAATTCTTGGGTAATAAAGGCAGTGCAGCGTACAGAGTATTGGACACCTGCCGAAAAATGTGCAACAATTTCAGCCATTCTTTTAAGGCCCGGAAGCAGCTGAGGAGCCTGCTATATCAACGTCAAATGCCAGTGAAAGCACTCATCCAGGAGGTGGTAACACGTTTGAACTCAACCTTCTACATGCTTGAGCGTCTGTATGAGCAGTATACGGTACTCGATCAATATTTCTTTACAGAGGGTACAGCTCAGGAGGAGCTAAGGATGGGTGCGGCGCAATGGAACATAGTTCAAAGCCTGACACACATGCTTCGTCCTTTTGAGTTCTTCACGCGTGCAGTCAGCAAGGAGGACTGTAATTTGGGAAAAGCTATCCCATTGTTGTACATGCTGGAGCACCAACTGAAGGAGGTGTGTTCTGTGTTTGAAAAAGATTTAAAAAACCAAGACTCTTTTGTTCTGGCTGAGAAATTATTAGAGCTCCTACAAGGTGATGAACGTCTTAAAATGATCCACTCAGAAGAGCATTACATTTGTGCTACTATTCTGGATCCACGCTACAAAAAGGCGCTGGCAGGCCAAGCATTCTTTCCTTTTGATGATGAACATGTTCCAAAGTACAAACGTTGGCTAGCCTTGTCAGCCAAGAGGTTTGAAAGAGAACGGCAGAAAATTGAAGGAAATGGCAGTACATCAGCAGGCCATCCCCAGTCAAAACAATCCACTTCTGCACCTGTGGCTGTGGCACAAGTGACCTCTCAGCCGTTAAAGACACCGGCAACCGGATCATCTGCACCAGACACAACAGAAACATTGGAGGCTGAAGAGGATTGGCTAGCTCGGCTTGGGTATGGTTCTCAAAAGGGCAGAGGCACAGCAACAGCTAAGCAAAGTGGAGGAACCTTGGATGAGGACCTTGAGTCGATGGTGAAGGACTATCTGAATGACTCAACAGAGGTCTATGTTAATGCTGACCCATTGGCGTATTGGCATGGGAAAAAAGAATTGTGGCCAGAGCTCACCAACCTGGCTTTAAACTACTTGTCTTGCCCACTCGCAAGCGTGTCTTCTGAACGTGTTTTCAGTGCTGCTGGTGGCATTGTAACTTCCAAACGGAGCCGCCTCTCGCCCAAAAATGTGGAGAGGTTAACAATGATCAAGATGAATCAGCACCTCATACCACCAGATTTCAGAGTACGAGAAAGCGTGCCGGATGAAGACGAGGTGGCCAGCAACATAGATGAGGGAATTTCTACTCTGTCAGGTGACACTGAGCTCACCCTGCCTGAATTCTCAGAGTATGATGACGAAGCCTTCTTCTTATTCCTGGACCGTGATACCGAGCCCTGAAAATGAGACAACGAATCAATAACTTTCTTTTTCGTCCTTATTCACTTTTATTCCTGTGTGTCTGTCTTTCTTTGTTGTGCACAGTTAATATATTTCAAACTTTAATCAGATAATCACAAAAACAAGCCCATCAGCAGAACTGTCTTCACTGGTTTGCTAATTGATTTGAAGGTGCCGCAGTCTGCATTCCTCAGGTTCACAAGTTCAGAAGAACATGCTCCTCTATCCTCCTCCTCCAGACTCCTATTTCCATCAAAGCAGAGGGCTGGTTTATGCCCAATAAAGAAAGACTCAGCACTTTTGGGGGTGTTGTTCTACCTCTTTGCAGGTGAGTTGATGGCTCTGGGACCATTGTTGGGAAGCTCTAAAACCGGATAAAAGTGGTTTGGACCAAATCCGAGGCGCAATTTTTTTAGTGTTTTTGCTGACTTGCTTGCCTTTGAGGTGCTCTTAGGGGGGGTTCCGTCTGTTTGTGGGTGAGTTTCGGGGTCTGTCAGCACTGCTGGGACACTCTAATCTTGATTGCATTTGCTTTTCAGGAAATCCGTGGTGGCAAACCCGACTTATGGCCTAGCTACGCAGTGCGTTTGGACCGAAGGCCCAGAAATATTGTAAGTAGGAGATGTTGGTTTTGGCCTGTTTGGGGGTGTTATGCTTTTTGGCGGGTGGGTTGGCGGGTCTTGGGGCATTCCTGGGAAGGTCTAATACCGGGTAGAAGTGGTTGGGACAAAATCCACGCCGATTTTTTTGTTTGCTATTTCTGACATTTTGCTCAATGTAGTGTTTTCGGGGGCCTGTTTGGGGGGCTTCCTGGTGTTTGTGGGTGAGTTTCAGGGTCTGGGAGCACTGCTGGGACACTCTAATCTTGATTGCATTTGCTTTTCAGGAAATCCGTGGTGGCAAACCGGACCTATGGCCTAGCTACGCAGCGCGTTTGGACCGAAGGCCGAGAAATATTGCAAGTATGAGATTTTGCTTTTGGGCTGTTTGGGGGTGTTATGCTTCTTGGCGGGTGGGTTGGCGGGTCTTGGGGCATTCCTGGGAAGGTCTAATACCGGGTAGAAGTGGTTGGGACAAAATCCACGCCGATTTTTTTTTGTGCTATTTCTGACATTTTGCTCAATGTAGCGTTTTCGGGGGCCTGTTTGGGGGGCTTCCTGGTGTTTGTGGGTGAGTTTCGGGGTCTGGGAGCACTGCTGGGACACTCTAATCTTGATTGCATTTGCTTTTCAGGAAATCCGTGGTGGCAACCCCGACTTATGGCCTAGCTACCCAGCGCTTTTGGACCGAAGGCCCAGAAATATTGTAAGTAGGAGATGTTGGTTTTGGCCTGTTTGGGGGTGTTATGCTTTTTGACGGGTGGGTTGGCGCGTCTTGGGGCATTCCTGGGAAGGTCTAATACCGGGTAGAAGTGGTTGGGACAAAATCCACGCCGATTTTTTTGTTTGCTATTTCTGACATTTTGCTCAATGTATTGTTTTCGGGGGCCTGTTTGGGGGGCTTCCTGGTGTTTGTGGGTGAGTTTCGGGGTCTGGGAGCACTGCTGGGACACTCTAATCTTGATTGCATTTGCTTTTCAGGAAATCCGTGGTGGCAAACCGGACCTATGGCCTAGCTACGCAGCGCGTTTGGACCGAAGGCCGAGAAATATTGCAAGTATGAGATTTTGCTTTTGGGCTGTTTGGGGGTGTTATGCTTCTTGGCGGGTCTTGGGGCATTCCTGGGAAGGTCTAATACAGGGTAGAAGTGGTTGGGACAAAATCCACGGCGATTTTTTTTTGTGCTATTTCTGACATTTTGCTCAATGTAGCATTTTCGGGGGCCTGTTTGGGGGGCTTCCTGGTGTTTGTGGCTGAGTACCGGGGTCTGGGAGCACTGCTGGGACACTCTAATCTTGATTGCATTTGCTTTTCAGGAAATCCGTGGTGGCAAACCGGACCTATGGCCTAGCTACGCAGCGCGTTAGGACCGAAGGCCGAGAAATATTGCAAGTATGAGATGTTGCTTTTGGCCTGTTTGGGGGTGTTATGCTTCTTGGCGGGTGGGTTGGCGGGTCTTGGGGCATTCCTGGGAAGGTCTAATACCGGGTTGAAGTGGTTGGGACAAAATCCTCGCGGAAAAGCCTTTTGGTACTTTTTGTAACTTAGGGTTCGTTAGGGTTAGCCCTAGCAGCAGGATTGCATGTGTTTCGGGGTGTTCTAGATTTTTGCAACTGAGTTCTGGGGTCTTGGAGCACTCGTGAGAATGTGTAATTTTGGTTGCAAGTCATTTGAAGAAAATCCATGGTGGGAAAGGGGGGATTTGGCATAGTTAAAGAAAGCCTTTGCCACTATTCTTAACTTAGGGTTCGTTAGGGTTAGCAGTATTTCTATTGCATGTGTTTGGGTGGGGGGGTTTTCGAGTCTTGGAGCGATGCTGGCTATGGATACTTTTGCTTGGTTGCTTGCAAGTGGTTTGAATGCAATCCACGGTGGGTAAGGGGGTACTTGGGCCTACTTTTACTTTCAAAGTACGTTTTGTCACCAGTTTTCTGCTAGGCCTTGATTTTTGAGATTTGATTGGGGCCGGTCTTCTACATTTTTGCGACTGGCTTTAGTAAGGGTCTGGGTGGGAGCACTGCTGGGAAGATCTACTTTTGTTCTAAAACACAGTTTACAGGACACCTAGCTTGAGGAGAAAGATCCACTACATTAATTTGCCCATACTTATTTATCCTTCAAAAGGTGACTCAGACAGAGTACGCACTTTCAAAAATATTGTATTGTCTACTAGGAAAATCAAAGTGTGACTTTTTGCACTCCACAGCCTACATACCTTATATTTATTTATCAGTGGTGTTGTAATATTATATCACTTCCTGTTTTCCGTTGAATAATTACAGGCCGGGTTTCAGTCTGTGCAATGGGGAAAAAAGGATGGAGTCAGGCTTCACATTAGCGAGCCACAATTCAGCATCAGGCAGGCAGTGGACAGGGTGTCTTCTGGTGACCAACATCGATGGACGAAGCGTCGGCTGCAATGGAAGAGTGCCGCTAATAAGAGGATTTTTTTTCTGCAGGCAACTTACTTACCAAATTCAACAGGACAACTACAACAGCATACAGATACAGTATCCTTTGTCTTTTTCTCTGACTGTGACTGCATTTCTTGGATCTCTCTCTGCTTCTAAATTGATCCCTTAACACATCACTTAGTCCACTCCACTATCACATCTGCACCACACATAGTCATTTGTAAGTGCTCCTACGTAATTCGCAAGTCGCAGCACGCCCCAGCCCGTAGAGGACTGGGATGGCCCCAATGATGAAGCATGTCACCAAGGGGCAACCCTGGTGAGTGAGGGGACACCTAGAAAAAGAGTAATTTCTCCTTTTCTATCTACTATACCTTCCAGACCAACCCCATTGAGTGTTGTGAATGGATTTATAGTGACCAGCAAGGCTCTCAGGTATCTGGCAACAGAGACCTTATGTTGAATATAGTTATCAATAATTCCACACATGCCCTGTACTGTCGCATTCTTTCTTCCACAGTTGTCGAAAGTACTACTTACTTTTCACTGACATGCATGCAGTAGTGCATGCACTTTCAAAGATTGATGGATAGGTTTGTACCCAAAGATTTGTTTATGTTGACAATTGTTTGTCCATGCTGTGCTTTTTTTACAGGGTGTCTTCTGGTGACCAACATCGATGGACGAAGCGTCGGCTGCAATGGAGGAGTGCCGCTAATAAGAGGATTTTTTTTCTGCAGGCAACTTACTTACCAAATTCAACAGGACAACTGCAACAACATACAGATACAGTATCCTTTGTCTTTTTCTCGGACTGTGACTGCATTTCTTGGATCTCTCTCTGCTTCTAAATTGATCCCTTAACACATCACTTAGTCCACTCCACTATCACATCTGCACCACACATAGTCATTTGTAAGTGCTCCTATGTAATTCGCAAGCCGCAGCACGCCCCAGCCCGTAGAGGACTGGGATGGCCCCAATGATGAAGCATGTCACCAAGGGGCAACCCTGGTGAGTGAGGGGACACCTAGAAAAAGAGCAATTTCTCCTTTTCTATCTACTATACCTTCCAGACCAACCCCATTGAGTGTTGTGAATGGATTTATAGTGACCAGCAAGGCTCTCAGGTATCTGGCAACAGAGACCCTATGTTGAATATAGTTATCAATAATTCCACACACGCCCTGTACTGTCGCATTCTTTCTTCCACAGTTGTCGAAAATACTACTTACTTTTCACTGACATGCATGCAGTAGTGCATGCACTTTCAAAGATTGATGGATAGGTTTGTACCCAAAGATTTGTTTATGTTCACAATTGTTTGTCCGTGCTGTGCTTTTTTTACAGGGTGTCTTCTGGTGACCAACATCGATGGACGAAGCGTCGGCTGCAGGGGAGGAGTGCCGCTAATAAGAGGATTTTTTTTCTGCAGGCAACTTACTTACCAAATTCAACAGGACAACTGCAACAACATACAGATACAGTATCCTTTGTCTTTTTCTCTGACTGTGACTGCATTTCTTGGATCTCTCTCTGCTTCTAAATTGATCCCTTAACACATCACTTAGTCCACTCCACTATCACATCTGCACCACACATAGTCACTTGTAAGTGCTCCTACGTAATTCGCAAGTCGCAGCACGCCCGAGCCCGTAGAGGACTGGGATGGCCCCAATGATGAAGCATGTCACCAAGGGGCAACCCTGGTGAGTGAGGGGACACCTAGAAAAAGAGCAATTTCTCCTTTTCTATCTTCTATACCTTCCAGACCAACCCCATTGAGTGTTGTGAATGGATTTATAGTGACCAGCAAGGCTTTCAGGTATCTGGCAACAGAGACCTTATGTTGAATATAGTTATCAATAATTCCACACACGCCCTGTACTGTCGCATTCTTTCTTCCACAGTTGTCGAAAGTACTACTTACTTTTCACTGACATGCATGCAGTAGTGCATGCACTTTCAAAGATTGATGGATAGGTTTGTACCCAAAGATTTGTTTATGTTCACAATTGTTTGTCCATGCTGTGCTTTTTTTACAGGGTGTCTTCTGGTGACCAACATCGATGGACGAAGCGTCGGCTGCAATGGAGGAGTGCCGCTAATAAGAGGATTTTTTTTCTGCAGGCAACTTACTTACCAAATTCAACAGGACAACTGCAACAAAATATAGATACAGTATCCTTTGTCTTTTTCTCTGACTGTGACTGCATTTCTTGGATCTCTCTCTGCTTCTAAATTGATCCCTTAACACATCACTTAGTCCACTCCACTATCACATCTGCACCACAAATAGTCATTTGTAAGTGCTCCTACGTAATTCGCAAGTCGCAGCACGCCCCAGCCCGTAGAGGACTGGGATGGCCCCAATGATGAAGCATGTCACCAAGGGGCAACCCTGGTGAGTGAGGGGCACCTAGAAAAAGAGCAATTTCTCCTTTTCTATTTACTATACCTTCCAGACCAACCCCATTGAGTGTTGTGAATGGATTTATAGTGACCAGCAAGGCTCTTAGGTATCTGGCAACAGAGACCTTATGTTGAATATAGTTATCAATAATTCCACACACGCCCTGTACTGTCGCATTCTTTCTTCCACAGTTGTCGAAAGTACTACTTACTTTTCACTGACATGCATGCAGTAGTGCATGCACTTTCAAAGATTGATGGATAGGTTTGTACCCAAAGATTTGTTTATGTTCACAATTGTTTGTCCATGCTGTGCTTTTTTTACAGGGTGTCTTCTGGTGACCAACATCGATGGACGAAGCGTCGGCTGCAATGGAGGAGTGCCGCTAATAAGAGGATTTTTTTTCTGCAGGCAACTTACTTACCAAATTCAACAGGACAACTGCAACAACATACAGATACAGTATCCTTTGTCTTTTTCTCTGACTGTGACTGCATTTATTGGATCTCTCTCTGCTTCTAAATTGATCCCTTAACACATCACTTAGTCCACTCCACTATCACATCTGCACCACACATAGTCATTTGTAAGTGCTCCTACGTAATTCGCAAGCCGCAGCAGGCCCCAGCCCGTAGAGGACTGGGATGGCCCCAATGATGAAGCATGTCACCAAGGGGAAACCCTGGTGAGTGAGGGGACACCTAGAAAAAGAGCAATTTCTCCTTTTCTATCTACTATACCTTCCAGACCAACCCCATTGAGTGTTTTGAATGGATTTATAGTGACCAGCAAGGCTCTCAGGTATCTGGCAACAGAGACCCTATGTTGAATATAGTTATCAATAATTCCACACACGCCCTGTACTGTCGCATTCTTTCTTCCACAGTTGTCGAAAATACTACTTACTTTTCACTGACATGCATGCAGTAGTGCATGCACTTTCAAAGATTGATGGATAGGTTTGTACCCAAAGATTTGTTTATGTTCACAATTGTTTGTCCGTGCTGTGCTTTTTTTACAGGGTGTCTTCTGGTGACCAACATAGATGGACGAAGCGTTGGCTGCAGGGGAGGAGTGCCGCTAATAAGAGGATTTTTTTTCTGCAGGCAACTTACTTACCAAATTCAACAGGACAACTGCAACAACATACAGATACAGTATCCTATGTCTTTTTCTCTGACTGTGACTGCATTTCTTGGATCTCTCTCTGCTTCTAAATTGATCCCTTAACACATCACTTAGTCCACTCCACTATCACATCTGCACCACACATAGTCATTTGTAAGTGCTCCTACGTAATTCGCAAGTCGCAGCACGCCCGAGCCCGTAGAGGACTGGGATGGCCCCAATGATGAAGCATGTCACCAAGGGGCAACCCTGGTGAGTGAGGGGACACCTAGAAAAAGAGCAATTTCTCCTTTTCTATCTACTATACCTTCCAGACCAACCCCATTGAGTGTTGTGAATGGATTTATAGTGACCAGCAAGGCTCACAGGTATCTGGCAACAGAGACCTTATGTTGAATATAGTTATCAATAATTCCACACACGCCCTGTACTGTCGCATTCTTTCTTCCACAGTTGTCGAAAGTACTACTTACTTTTCACTGACATGCATGCAGTAGTGCATGCACTTTCGAAGATTGATGGATAGGTTTGTACCCAAAGATTTGTTTATTTTCACAATTGTTTGTCCATGCTGTGCTTTTTTTACAGGGTGTCTTCTGGTGACCAACATCGATGGACGAAGCGTCGGCTGCAATGGAGGAGTGCCGCTAATAAGAGGATTTTTTTTCTGCAGGCAACTTACTTACCAAATTCAACAGGACAACTGCAACAAAATATAGATACAGTATCCTTTGTCTTTTTCTCTGACTGTGACTGCATTTCTTGGATCTCTCTCTGCTTCTAAATTGATCCCTTAACACATCACTTAGTCCACTCCACTATCCCATCTGCACCACAAATAGTCATTTGTAAGTGCTCCTACGTAATTCGCAAGTCGCAGCATGCCCCAGCCCGTAGAGGACTGGGATGGCCCCAACGATGAAGCATGTCACCAAGGGGCAACCCTGGTGAGTGAGGAGACACCTAGAAAAAGAGCAATTTCTCCTTTTCTATCTACTATACCTTCCAGACCAACCCCATTGAGTGTTATGAATGGATTTATAGTGACCAGCAAGGCTCTCAGGTATCTGGCAACAGAGACCCTATGTTGAATATAGTTATCAATAATTCCACACACGCCCTGTACTGTCGCATTATTTCTTCCACAGTTGTCAAAAGTACTACTTACTTTTCACTGACATGCATGCAGTAGTGCATGCACTTTCAAAGATTGATGGATAGGTTTGTACCCAAAGATTTGTTTATGTTCACAATTGTTTGTCCGTGCTGTGCTTTTTTTACAGGGTGTCTTCTGGTGACCAACATCGATGGACGAAGCGTTGGCTGCAATGGAGGAGTGCCGCTAATAAGAGGATTTTTTTTCTGCAGGCAACTTACTTACCAAATTCAACAGGACAACTGCAACAACATACAGATACAGTATCCTTTGTCTTTTTCTCTGACTGTGACTGCATTTATTGGATCTCTCTCTGCTTCTAAATTGATCCCTTAACACATCACTTAGTCCACTCCACTATCACATCTGCACCACACATAGTCATTTGTAAGTGCTCCTACGTAATTCGCAAGCCGCAGCACGCCCCAGCCCGTAGAGGACTGGGATGGCCCCAATGATGAAGCATGTCACCAAGGGGCAACCCTGGTGAGTGAGGGGACACCTAGAAAAAGAGCAATTTCTCCTTTTCTATCTACTATACCTTCCAGACCAACCCCATTGAGTGTTGTGAATGGATTTATAGTGACCAGCAAGGCTCTCAGGTATCTGGCAACAGAGACCCTATGTTGAATATAGTTATCAATAATTCCACACACGCCCTGTACTGTTGCATTCTTTCTTCCACAGTTGTCGAAAATACTACTTACTTTTCACTGACATGCATGCAGTAGTGCATGCACTTTCAAAGATTGATGGATAGGTTTGTACCCAAAGATTTGTTTATGTTCACAATTGTTTGTCCGTGCTGTGCTTTTTTTACAGGGTGTCTTCTGGTGACCAACATAGATGGACGAAGCGTTGGCTGCAGGGGAGGAGTGCCGCTAATAAGAGGATTTTTTTTCTGCAGGCAACTTACTTACCAAATTCAACAGGACAACTGCAACAACATACAGATACAGTATCCTATGTCTTTTTCTCTGACTGTGACTGCATTTCTTGGATCGCTCTCTGCTTCTAAATTGATCCCTTAACACATCACTTAGTCCACTCCACTATCACATCTGCACCACACATAGTCATTTGTAAGTGCTCCTACGTAATTCGCAAGTCGCAGCACGCCCAAGCCCGTAGAGGACTGGGATGGCCCCAATGATGAAGCATGTCACCAAGGGGCAACCCTGGTGAGTGAGGGGACACCTAGAAAAAGAGCAATTTCTCCTTTTCTATCTACTATACCTTCCAGACCAACCCCATTGAGTGTTGTGAATGGATTTATAGTGACCAGCAAGGCTCACAGGTATCTGGCAACAGAGACCTTATGTTGAATATAGTTATCAATAATTCCACACACGCCCTGTACTGTCGCATTCTTTCTTCCACAGTTGTCGAAAGTACTACTTACTTTTCACTGACATGCATGCAGTAGTGCATGCACTTTCAAAGATTGATGGATAGGTTTGTACCCAAAGATTTGTTTATGTTCACAATTGTTTGTCCATGCTGTGCTTTTTTTACAGGGTGTCTTCTGGTGACCAACATCGATGGACGATGCGTCGGCTGCAATGGAGGAGTGCCGCTAATAAGAGGATTTTTTTTCTGCAGGCAACTTACTTACCAAATTCAACAGGACAACTGCAACAAAATATAGATACAGTATCCTTTGTCTTTTTCTCTGACTGTGACTGCATTTCTTGGATCTCTCTCTGCTTCTAAATTGATCCCTTAACACATCACTTAGTCCACTCCACTATCCCATCTGCACCACAAATAGTCATTTGTAAGTGCTCCTACGTAATTCGCAAGTCGCAGCATGCCCCAGCCCGTAGAGGA
This sequence comes from Lissotriton vulgaris, assembly GCF_964263255.1. Lineage (NCBI taxonomy): Eukaryota > Metazoa > Chordata > Amphibia > Caudata > Salamandridae > Lissotriton > Lissotriton vulgaris. The sequence continues at coordinate 1,445,203,261 of NC_141691.1, forward strand.
CTGGGATGGCCCCAACGATGAAGCATGTCACCAAGGGGCAACCCTGGTGAGTGAGGGGACACCTAGAAAAAGAGCAATTTCTCCTTTTCTATCTACTATACCTTCCAGACCAACCCCATTGAGTGTTATGAATGGATTTATAGTGACCAGCAAGGCTCTCAGGTATCTGGCAACAGAGACCCTATGTTGAATATAGTTATCAATAATTCCACACACGCCCTGTACTGTCGCATTATTTCTTCCACAGTTGTCAAAAGTACTACTTACTTTTCACTGACATGCATGCAGTAGTGCATGCACTTTCAAAGATTGATGGATAGGTTTGTACCCAAAGATTTGTTTATGTTCACAATTGTTTGTCCGTGCTGTGCTTTTTTTACAGGGTGTCTTCTGGTGACCAACATCGATGGACGAAGCGTCGGCTGCAATGGAGGAGTGCCGCTAATAAGAGGATTTTTTTTCTGCAGGCAACTTACTTACCAAATTCAACAGGACAACTGCAACAACATACACATACAGTATCCTTTGTCTTTTTCTCTGACTGTGACTGCATTTCTTGGATCTCTCTCTGCTTCTAAATTGATCCCTTAACACATCACTTAGTCCACTCCACTATCACATCTGCACCACACATAGTCATTTGTAAGTGCTCCTACGTAATTCGCAAGTCGCAGCACGCCCCAGCCCGTAGAGGACTGGGATGGCCCCAATGATGAAGCATGTCACCAAGGGGCAACCCTGGTGAGTCAGGGGACACCTAGAAAAAGAGCAATTTCTCCTTTTCTATCTACTATACCTTCCAGACCAACCCCATTGAGTGTTGTGAATGGATTTATAGTGACCAGCAAGGCTCACAGGTATCTGGCAACAGAGACCTTATGTTGAATATAGTTATCAATAATTCCACACACGCCCTGTACTGTCGCATTCTTTCTTCCACAGTTGTCGAAAGTACTACTTACTTTTCACTGACATGCATGCAGTAGTGCATGCACTTTCAAAGATTGATGGATAGGTTTGTACCCAAAGATTTGTTTATGTTCACAATTGTTTGTCCATGCTGTGCTTTTTTTACAGGGTGTCTTCTGGTGACCAACATCGATGGACGAAGCGTCGGCTGCAATGGAGGAGTGCCGCTAATAAGAGGATTTTTTTTCTGCAGGCAACTTACTTACCAAATTCAACAGGACAACTGCAACAAAATATAGATACAGTATCCTTTGTCTTTTTCTCTGACTGTGACTGCATTTCTTGGATCTCTCTCTGCTTCTAAATTGATCCCTTAACACATCACTTAGTCCACTCCACTATCCCATCTGCACCACAAATAGTCATTTGTAAGTGCTCCTACGTAATTCGCAAGTCGCAGCATGCCCCAGCCCGTAGAGGACTGGGATGGCCCCAACGATGAAGCATGTCACCAAGGGGCAACCCTGGTGAGTGAGGGGACACCTAGAAAAAGAGCAATTTCTCCTTTTCTATCTACTATACCTTCCAGACCAACCCCATTGAGTGTTGTGAATGGATTTATAGTGACCAGCAAGGCTCTCAGGTATCTGGCAACAGAGACCTTATGTTGAATATAGTTATCAATAATTCCACACACGCCCTGTACTGTCGCATTCTTTCTTCCACAGTTGCCGAAAGTACTACTTACTTTTCACTGACATGCATGCAGTAGTGCATGCACTTTCAAAGATTGATGGATAGGTTTGTACCCAAAGATTTGTTTATATTCACAATTGTTTGTCCATCTTGTCTCCCAAAACCCCCCGTACCCATCCATTTTTCAAACCCTAACCCTCTTCCCCCCGGGCTGTGTGGTTTTGATTGATGTGTGACTAAATTACAGCAATAAATCCACACACTTGCTGGGGAGGATAAGGTGATAGCAACAGGCTGGTGAAGAAATCCGAGGATATATTCTTACTCTGCTTGACAAAGACCCATGGCTAATGTCAAAGAACTTCAAACCGAATTAGTTATACTTTACCATTTGTTAGGCTACAATGTGGCACTGTTCTAGTGTACTTCTGTCACCTGCTATATTCTCTATTGTACCGTTGTATTGCTCAGGAGGACAAACCAGATTTCATTTTCTTTTTTTTCATAGGCATGCAACTGCCACTGTGTCACACCACTAGTACCACCGCTATGAGGAAATTTTATCCGCCCAGGATTGCCAACCTTATTTGCTGTTTCCCGTGGAGCCAGTCCTGGGCCTAGCCCTACTTGCAAACAGAAATTACAGGTAAGATAGGCGTTTGGTTGGAGGTAGTATAATGGAGTATTAGGAGAGACGAGAGATTGGATTGACGGTAGTACTACTAAAGTCCTAGGACTATTCAGGAAAACAAACTTACTGTTAAACCCCCACCCACCAGACTCAAAAGCAGTAAAAAACAGGTATGGTCAGATAAAGTTTCAAAAAGTATATTTTTATAGCCCTAACAAAAGAATCTCCCGCAAGACCCTCCCTAACCCCAACGATTGTCCTTCAAAAGTCCCCAAAAAACCCAACTCCCAATTCCCACCCCCCCAAAAGTCTCTAAAAAAGGGGCAAGGGACACTATGTCAGGGTGCTGTTGGATTTAGCAGCCAGGGCATCATGCTCCTTGCGGAGGGTGGCAAGTTCGAAGCGGAGGCCCTCCACCAAGTTCTTATAGTTATGGACCTCCTGCTCCAGGTAGGACAGTCTGAGGGATAAGCGGCGCCGGTGTGCCTTGCAAATCCTGTGAGGGGCAGCGGCTTTCTTTGCTGCTCGGCGGTGGCGTTTGGCTTTGGTAGCCCGGCTCCGTACCGCTGGAGCACTGCGCTGGCTGGCAGCCCGCACGGAGGAGGATGCAGCTGTCCCAGTGGACGTTGTTGTTGTACCAGACTGCGTCTCCTCCTCCTCCAGGGCCACCAGCCGCCGATATTCAGCAACAGTGGCATCCAGCCTCCGTTGCCGGGCCATTCGAGCCAGCTCCTTCCTCCTTGATGGTGTCTTGGATTTGGAAGGAGCAACTACATGAAAAAAGAAAGACATAGTCTGTAACCAATGCTCCTTAAGATTAACACAAAATGATTGAGCAGAAAGTTGTCACAGTACAAGTAGCAAATTGAAAGCACAGTACATAACTATTAAGGATAGTATCTATGTAACCTCCGACTTCTTCATCCTTGCTCTAACATTAGTGGGAGTTTAAGGAACAAATTCTATGAGCACTATGGACTTCCATTACAGTCGACTATGACAGTACACCACTCTTATTCTTCTTCTTCTCTCTTGTTTAGGAAAATTGGTACGTTATCTTCTCGTTCAAGCCGGCATAATGCCAGCGCAGTGAACTTGCACCCGAGAAAAACAGACGCACACCATGGTGAGTGAGACAGACTTGCGTTACTGTACCGGTCCAGTACATGCAGGTGGTGAAGCTCTTACTTTTCTATTACGGGTGGCACTGAGAATACTCTGTTAAAAGGGCTACTGCTTAATTAATTTAGCTTTCACCCTACAGTGCAAATGAGTATTAGAAAAGGAAAATGAAGAAGCTAAATTATCTGATTATCTATCACTTCACATGGGATGTATTTGATGACATATCGGATGACTTTAGGTGCTTTGCTTATTATTGAGTGAACAGTGATACCCCCACACATGAATGACGTACTACTACTAAACTAAAGTTATTAAGAGAGGTAGAGAGTGTCCACCGTAATAACCGGATATATGCTGTGCTTGCAGTTGCAATACAAACTACTGCTACTATTCATGGTAGTATTTGGACATAGTTACAACTTTTTTTCCTTGCCTTTCCTACACTGGAACGGACGTGCGGGTGCGGTGTTACATGCTCTTCAAAGTAACACTTAGTTCATCCAGTGACCGTCTACTCTCTCTAGATACACATATGCTATCTAAGAGTCAGATAGTACCATGAATGATCCAGGCATACATCCATTCAAAGTATATGCACACATACAGTTTCTGTCTCACCCACCCAGGCTGTTCTCCTTCCACCCATCCTTACTTCATCATTCACCCAGCCATGCACCATACCATATTCTTTCCTTCCCAGCCACCTCGGGGACCAAGCAAACACATATCATTTGCCAGTCATCATTACATTTCTCGTCCTTCCACACTTACTTACACCCTTCTTTCGCTTTTCGTTCATCCCATCCATCAAGTTCACCTCAGATCTGATTGGGATTCTTCTCGCCAAAAACTTCACAGCTAAGTCGAAGTACATTTAGAGGAGGCTACTACCTGGTTTATTTATAATACACCCGTGCAGAAAGCACACTCTGCAGTCTTCAATCTCAATGACTAAGGAATGTATAGCTTACCTCTGCCCGCCACCACCGTGTGAACCCTCACAGGCATGTCCTTGTCCGGCACTTGCACCGCCTCCTCCCCAGAGTTGTCCTCCTCGTCCAATGCCACCACCACCTCCGCGCTGGTCCCGTCTCTAGATGTTCCACCTACAAAGTACATTTAATAATGTTAGAATACACCACTCACTACTATATAATATTTGGTCTAGGAGGAAGAAAGAAATGTGAAAATAACAGTATACAATTTAATAATTTATGACTGTGTACTCTAAAGTAAAAATGTCCCTTTTTCCAGGGAAGGCTGTTGTCTTGCTGCACTTTTTGGCACAACTGATGAATGTTTGCTTTTTACTTTTAATATCAGGTATCTCTAAATAACTAACCCCCAAGATAAAATAATACGGTCGTTTATATATTTGTCTTGATATATAACTGTGAGCATATCTATTTCCTTAGTGCTACATAATTCCTGCTGAAACCTCTTTAATATTAAAAACAACTGAATCTCCGTTATATGAAATAACTGGAATCTACTCTACAGGATAACAAATTAAAGAGAGTAAATAAGTAGTTGCAAATTAGCTTTTTAGTACTTGTTTCCTTTCATTTCTCTTTAGTCAATACTCCTACTTAGGGTTCATGAACTCTTTTTTGTTTAAGATATTACTAACATCTAGTACCTAAGTTTGTACCCTACTACTCGTTATATATCTTCTTAGTCTCTCCCTTCTTTTTCTCTTTTTATATTTCTTTCACAACTATATCTATTAGAAACATTGAAAACCCCAGTTAGATCACATAGGTAAGATGGGTGATATAATGAGACCTTAACTGTTAGTGTTTTGTAACAATTTGTGATATATCATTGTATGTATTGCATGAAAGTTGTTAGGATAACATAGGATATAGGACCGCTAGTGCTAGTCCACTTTGTACACATATTGGAAATGTATCATGAAACCATATAGAATATAATTTAAAATACATTTTTATAAAAAAGCAATTGACCCTTAGAGCATCAGTAGGTTGCTATAACAAGACTCCCTTCCTCTTTCATTCAACCTCGCATTGCATGCTTAGACAGTAAATGTATATCAATTATTATAAAATATTGATGTATGTACCCTATGTGTTTTATCCCTGTTTGTACAGGAATCTGTTGTACACCTGTCTCTGTGTAAAAAACGAATGACGGCCACCTGATGAAGGCCTCAGGCCGAAACGCGTTGTGTTCTATTCTACCGCATTTGCCGTCATAAATTTTCCATCGACCGAACATATCGTACAGCACCTTTTTGTGTTTAGATGTATATTGTCTTGTTTCTGTTTACAATGAGTATTGCATGTTATTTATTGTCACTGTTATGAACTATAAGTGTTGTTCTATGAACTGAATCAATATACTTTTTAAAGAAGAAATATAAAATCTTTTTGTTCAAAATGGAAAAAAAGACATAAAAAGGAAATAAATAATAAGAAAAATAAAATAAACATATATTTTTCATACGTTGCTGTCTAAGCGAATTATTACTGTCTATGTAAACAATATGTAAAATGAGGTTGTAACAAGGGCACTAATATTATCAATGGTTTGCTATTTTTCTTCTCAACTCATGTCTGTGTATTCCCTACGATTAGCAAGCCACTAGTTTGTAGGGGTCCCCTTTCTTTCCAAATTGCTTTTTACTTTTTAACACGCAACACTTTTTCTCCTAACAGACAGAAGCTTGACTTCTAAGAACACGAGCAGGATCAAGTTCAAACCAGGTGAGAGCTCGGCTCGACCACAAGAAATGTGTCCAATTAATCGTCAGCACTAAGCACTTTTCCATTTTCAGTTACACGTTCACTTTTATGACAAACTTGATTTTAATAAATGGGTTTACTTTTAATAAAGCTTTTAAACTTAAATGGACTCTGTGGTTTTTGGTCCTCCAGACTAGAGTGGATGAGCTAAAGGTTTTGGAATTTTTGCAAGCATGAGTCCGTGCCTCTGCCATCGGTGACTTTGGGAGCTAAATGACTCTGCCACACTATCTAGTCAGTAAGGAGATTGGGGGTTCAACTACAAAGTCTGTTAACACTGAGGTATGTGGAAAGTCTAACAGCACCTATTATAATTGATAAGCTAAGCAATGCATTATTTAGTGTCCATAGTTCTGTTTGTGCAGATTTGTCCCTGCAACAGTAGTAGAATGGATTGTCCTCCTATCCAAACCAAAAGTAAAGTAGTATCTTATTCATTCTTGGTGGTCATTCACCTTTTTATTGTTGGCAATGGCCAAAGCATAAACATTTAGAATACTTGAAAAGACATTATGGACAATCCCAGAGGACTGCACTCAGTGCATAGAGCTATTGCTGACTAGAATGGGAGTCCAATGGAAATGCCAAATGTGCAATCTTAGATAGCTACACAGACAGACTAATAAGAATAATCTAGTAATACCACACGGAGTCATAGTCGAGGCAGGATAAGAATTTAGATCCTGTCTACAAGAAGATCAAAGACGATTTAGAAAAAATCGAACGCTAAGAAAAAATAAGTACTCTTTATTAAAATTAAAACTTACTGGGGCCAGCAAAGGAGCCCTCACCTGCCCGATCCTGGCCTGCATCGTCAACAGCACCCTCCTCCTCCTCCTCCTGTGTCCTCCTCTTGCCCCTGGGGGAAGCTGATGTACAACATGAAAGAAAGAAAAACAGAAAACATGGATGATATTTCTCAACCAAATCAAACATTTCAAAAGAACTAACAAAATATTTTTGCGAAATAGCAAATAGGGAACGACTCCACGGGATATATTATTGACCAATCTCATGTGGTCGACTACGTTATTACTTTAGTATTGCTTGATTTGCGGACCGTCGAATTGGAAACTACCCTATGTAACTCACTAAACAAAGTACTAAAAAGGTTTGCCTAGGATTGGCAGGCAGCAGTCCGCAGCACGCAAGGTGACAGCCAAAGTCCATCGTGATTGAAGATCAGCGACAACACTAAAGTTTCCTACTACATTAACCAGTCATTAAAATACTCAAACTATTAATCCACCACCACTATTTCTTCTTATCGCCATGTGTACAAAGGAAGGACTGGACTTGAGTCTGTAGGGGCTGATTTAGAAGCCCCTTGCGGCTCTTTTGCTCCATTGTTGCGTGACTTATGTGACGCAGCGACAGCACAAAAGAGGCGCAATGGTGCGGCGTATATTAACAACGTGACGCATATGGGAGATGCATCACGTTGTAAAGCCCTGCGCCAATAGGGGGCGTTCCGGCACAAGGGAGGGCGTTCCTGCGCAGGAACGCATCCTAAAAGTGGCTGAGGGAAATCTCCAAGATTTCAATCAGTCACTTTGAGGACAATGATGTGTGACTCAAACCCTGCGCCTGCTTGAAGCAGACATACGGCTTGACGCAGCATTGGGGAGATAGGGCACCCCAGAGCATTGATGGAGCTGCACCATCGTTGCGACGCAACTCCAGCAATGCGCCGCCTTTACGGCACAGATGCGTAACGCTTTGGTGACGTTTTGGGCCCATGGTGCGCCGCATTGTAAATACGGCGCACCATGGGTGATGGTGGCGTGACGCACAATTACTGGAGCATCCCTGCTACTTTGCAGGGATGGGCCGGTAATTAAAAATCAGAACCTTAGTGTGTAGCATTACGCAGTTCTTTAAACTACACTCATACATAATTTCACAGGCCGATAAAATGAACACAAAATCTAAAACAAATAAGCATAGTAGCAACACTACTGAGAAGAAGGAGAGCAGTGTACCTGAAATGCACAGAAGATTTTGAAATATAATTGACCTACAATGTAATGAGCAGCATTATTGCTCTTGGTAAAAAACAAAAATTTGCAATATAATAACACAGCAGGAGAAAACATAGTAGTAAAGAAATAGCTACTACTACTCACCAAGCCCGGGGATCTCAAGGCCAAGGAGGTCGAGCAGATCTCGCTCACGGGTCAGGACATCCGTCCAGCGGTGGGTTGCCTGGTTGTAGGTGCGCCAGACTCGAGAGTGGTGGTAAATGGCCTGGCACACCTTCTCCCACCGCTTCCGGCGCTCCCGGGCACCGTACCCGGCACTGATCTTGCCGCCTCCCATGATGGTCCTGGGGAGGCGGCGCTGAACATAAAAAATGAGTTGGCCCACCTCTCCTCCGGGGTAAAGATCTCCCTGGGTACGACCTCCTCCCCCCTCAAACGCCCGCACAGGAGCCGGACATGGGGTGCGGGACCCTTCCCCTTCTCGGGATGCTTCCCGGCTCCCTTCACCATGGTCTGGGCGGAAAGGAATAAAGAAAATAGAATAGGGAAGAGAAGAAAAGAAAAGAGTTTAAAAAAGTAGTTTAAAATTAACCAAAAGTAGCAGTAAACACAAAAATATAGGGTTAGAAAAATAGAGGGATAGATAATAAGTAAAATAGATCAAAAAAAACTTCAAACAAGCAAAGGATGGCAGAGATTGACAGAGGATACAAAGACCATGCCCAAAACCATAGCAATGAATGAGAAACAAGATGGCCGCGCCCGTTCACGACCGCGCGGGTAAGTTTGCGCGAGATTTTCCTTGCGAACACACGCGAAACTGTACTGGCAAGCCGCAGACTTTGCGAGATTACACTTCGCGCCCGGAAACGGAAATACGTCAGGCAAACAAGATGGCCGCGCCCTTGAACGACCGCGAGGGTAACTTCGCGCCTTGCGCTACGAGCGGCTCGCCAAAACGCACAAAACCTTGCCAACTAAAACACCGCAAAAAAAACAAATTGCATATTCGCACGAATTTGCGGCTTCCGAATCCGATCTAGCGCGTGTTCGCGCCCCGCGAATCCCGCGAAATTGCAGAAAAACGAGTTTTTCAAAACTGAAAGCACTCGGCAGGGGCAAGAGTTCAAACTCATCATTAGTAACAATACCCTGTAGTGCTTCCTGACTGGGGCCCCTCCAGAATTCAGTTGCTAGTTGCAACAATTGTATGACCCTGCTCTGACCCTCACAGCAGGCTCATAGAATAGCTACAAGTAGGCCACAAAGGTCCTGGGGAAAAAAATGCACTGCAACAGAAAGCAAAATTACAGATAAGGAAGCAGGTGCCAGACTGGAATTTTAAAACAGTGACACATTAATAAACTAACCCCAAATTAATTCATGTCAGTTGAAGCAGGGCTGGTGTGCTTGCTTTTCCCCCCCCATAATCTACAGTAATGATGAACCAGAGGGTGGCATTGATGTAACAGAGGGTTGCAGTGGTGAAACAGAGGGTGCTGGGAACCTGTGATGATGAACCAGACGTAGAAACAACATAATTCGCGACCGTTACGTGCTGAAATGTAAGTTCGCAATTGCGAACTGGTACGAAACCCTCGCAAACTGGCAGAAATCCTTGCGAACACAAAAAAAAAAAAAATCCGCAAATTCGCAAGAATTCGCGGATTTTGCGGATTGCGAGTTCGCAAATCCGCAAAATTCACGAACGCGAGATTCGCAAAATTCGCCCATGCTTATCCGCTACTCTTCGCCTTTAACATTGACTCATTTTGTAAGGAGAATAGATTGCAATAGTAATATTATGCCGGTAATATCAAATGGATATGAAACAAAAATACTAGGCTACGCCGATGACTTGGCGATTACATCACCTGAACAAATATCGGCGATGGTAGAAATAGAGAGAGAGGCGAATATCTTTGGGGCTCTATCGGGATATAAATTAAATCAAGGGAAGACGCAAATTGTGGTTAATAAAAAAATTGTATTGATAGACCAAAGAGTGACAGATGCAGCGGTCTATCTGGGAATAACTATCACTTCAGATTTGACTAATTTAGTAGAGAAGAACCTTGCCCCAGTACTTAAGAAAGCAAGAAAAGATCAAGATAAAATGAATAATTTACACTTCACAATAATAGGCCGCTGCAACATAATAAAAATGTTATTTCTCCCTAAAATACTGTATCTCTTCAGGACGATCCCACTGAAGTTTAACGGCAATTGGTTTAAAGAGATGGAAGGAGTCACAAACCGGTTTATCTGGGCAAAAGGCAGAACACGCAGAGCCATAAAATGTATGTCTTTGTCAAAAGAAAAAGACTTGGGGGGGGTTTGACTGTACCAGATTGTAGGGCATATTATTGGGCAGCAGTACTTCAATATGCAAGAGGCCTTTTGGGGGGTACTATCGAAGATAAGTGGAGAGGTAGAGAGAGCATTCCAGACACATTTGAGCTTATAACATCCATGGCTAAAGGTTGGCTTTTAAGATATAGTGAGGCAAATTATTCCAAGAAAGTAAAATTTAAGACATTGGCGGCCGCAATGTCAGTATGGACCATGGTCCGGAAAAGGCTAGGTATTGGTAGGATAAATTATTATACCCCCTTATTTAATAATCCCTCACTGCCAATTGTGTTTCACGACAACGTAATGAAATAGTGGGATGCGCTCGGCATCAAAACTATAGGGGACTTCACTGATACCAACGGTATAATCACCTTTGATAAGGCTCAGCGTCTTTACCATCTAGAGCGCAGAGAACTTTTTAAGTATCTGCAGATAAGGTCTGCACTAACAAAAAAACACGGGGGCAATATGATATTTAACAGGGACGAAGTCATGGAACAAGTACAGAGGGAGGGGGGATGTACTATCTCACATGTTCATGAGGAATTGAGCCAGCATTCTGAGGATGATCAGGGGAAAGCCTCTGAAAAAGGGCGAAGAAAATTGAAGCTAGAAGGGACTGAGTTCAAAACATCAATCAAGCTAGGAAACACAGTACTAAAGGTAGCAAACCTCCAGGCACAACATTTTAAAACTATCCATGAGCTCTATTACACTCCACATAGATTAGCCCGCTGGGGTGGAACAAGTGGCATAACCTGCCCAAAATGTCAAAGTACTGAAGCTGACACAATACACATGTTTGCCTCCTGTCCAAATTTGGACCCATTTAAAAAGCTGATAGATCAATTTCTGAATAGAACACTAGGGATCTCTTTTAGGTTAACTAATGAATTAATGGTATTGGGTGTAGTCAATGAGGGTGTCTCTGTAGATCATCAAGAATTTATTTTCTTAGCGATGGCGATAAGCAGGATATGTATAGCTGGTTTATGGAAAGATTCAAACCCTCCGACATTCCAACAATGGATCTCACAACTATTAGCTATATATAATTATGAGAAAGCACTATATGAGAAAAAGGGTTGAAATGCTAAACAGTTAAGGAAACGCATCTGGTCTCCAATGGCAGAATGCAAAGAGAGGATGGAATAAGTTAAGGGATATACTAGAAGCATGGAAAGCAATTGGTGGTTATGAGACTTTAATTTGTTTAAAATCTTTTCATTTAACGTTGTAAATATTTATTCCTTGTTTTCCTTTTGTTTATTTTCCTTGGACAAAAAAATTTGACTGAAAGTACTCACTCTGTGTAATAATGAAATTATGAAGTTAAGTACTGATGACGATCAATAAAAAAATAAAAATAGAATAACAGGAACAAGCATCACTTTAATAGTATCACATCTGCCCCAGCAGGTTAAATATAGAGGGTGCCCTTTAGAAACAGAATTGGATATTGTAGTGGAGACTTGTGTCATATTCAGTGATAAAATAAGTTTAATAGAGGGAGCAAACCATAAACCTAAATATTTGTTTTTTTGGGTGTTCCATGTAAAATTAGTTGAAAGAATGTCATGTCTAAAACATAAAACATTAAGAGGGAGGATTTCGCATTTATCAGGATTTAATTTATAACCACAAAGTGAAGAAAAGGCATTAACCTCTGCCGAAAAGGCTAAGAGAGAAATGTCTGGTTTCAATAGATATAATAACATATCATCTGCGTAGACACTCATTTTGATATCAGTTTTATCATTTTTGCAAACCATGAATATTAGTATTTTTTCAAGAAAGCGTTCCAGAGCAAGGAAAAAAAAGTGGTGAAAGAGGGCAACCCTGGCAAACACCAGTGAGTAGAGCGAAAGAGTTCAAAATAAAACCGTTAACAAAAATGTTAGCTGATGTTTATAATAAAGAAATGTAAGATATACATTTAGGTCCAAAACCAAACCATGAAAAATAAAAGACCTATCCATACAGTGAAAGCCTTCTCTGCATCAAGCACGATAGCCACAAGTGAATGAGGATATCTGATTTATGCAAAATATTAAAAAAGGTCCTAGTATTATAAGAGATGAATCTACCTTTAATGAAGCTAGATTGCTCTGGACAAATGATAGATAGCAAAAAGGGCTCTAAACAAAGAGCAAGCAATTTGGCAAACAATTTATAATCGGAATTAATTAAAGATATTGGTCTGTAATTTTTAAAAAGATGGGGGTCTCTTTAGGAATTAGGCAATTATGGGCATCTTGAAAGCTACCACAAAAGGCATTAGAAGAAAAGAAAAATGTGAATAAAGAATGGAGATGTGGTAAAAGTGATTTGGAAAAGTGAGAGTAAAATTCCACAGGAATTCCACAGGAAATCTATCCGGACCAGGTGCTTTCCCTGTTTTAATGAGATGTAGTGCGTGAGAAATATCTTTAACAGAGTGGATGAAAAATCAATATCAGTGGGAAAGTGTTTGGGAATCGAATAAAGGTATAGCTGTTCTTGAATAGAGTCTGGAGTACCATCAGGAGTATAGAACATATAAGATTATTAAGATCAGCTTTAGAATTAGAGGTAGTGTAAAGTGTTTCTAACAACTTGATGCTCTTAACCCGTTCTGTGCGTCGGACGGCCGGGAGCTGTCCGACATTACGGTGGGCATGTGCATCGAAGTGCAGGTGCTCCCCCCGTGGGCTGCCCTTTAAGGTGCCCCCACCAGGGATGGCAAGGGAAGCCTCCTCCACGTCATCTAAGGAGGTCAGCGCAAGAGGCATGCTGATGTCATTAGTGGATTCCGGATGCGCTTGAAACCATTGCTTCCAGCGCGTCCACTAGAGAGGAGGTAAGTTTCTCCTCGGGGAGGGGGTATTTAAATAAAAGAGGCATTGGGGAAAAGGAAAAGGTTTTCCTTTCCCCTGCAGCCTCTTTTGTGCATTCCTGCTGCACGATTTTGCGATCGTGCAGCAGGAATGCTCACTAGACACCAGGGAATTTTTTTTAATTAAAAATCTGTTTGCTGGGAGGGGCCCCTTAGGTAATGGTTGCTCCCCTTTTGGGGGCAATATGTTTTGGCTATGTCTGACGCCTAGGGGTCAGATCTCACTATTTTTTTAGGTGCCCCACAAGACCGATAGGGATTCATTTGTGGGGAGTGGTCCCTTGGGCTAGGGTCGCTCCCCTTTAGGGGCAATGTTTTTGGCTGTCTGCCCCCCAGGAGGGCAGACCTCACCATTTCTTTTTTTAGTGACCCACAAGACCACCGGGGATTAATTTGTGGGCAGTGTCCCCTTGGGCAAAGGTCACTCCTCTTTGGGGCAATGTTTTTGGCTTACTGCCCCCCTGGGGAGCAGATCTTGCCATTTCTTTTGTAGGTGGCCCACTAGACCACCAAGGATACATTTGTGCGGAGTAGTGCTTTGGGAAAGGGTTATTCCCCTTTGGGGTCAATGTTTTTGGCTGTGTTTGCCCCCCAGGGGAGCAGATCTAGACCAACAGAGATTATTTGTGGGGAGTGACCCCTTGGGCAAGGATTGCACCCCTTTGGGAGCATTAATTTGGCCATTTCTGTCCCCCTGGCAGATAGGCTGATTTTTTTTTATGGCCACTAGGCCACCAGGAATTTTTTTTATGTTGGGGAGCGGCCCCTTGGTCAAGGGTTGCTCCCCTTTTACTGGGGTGAATATTTTATTTATACTCTTAGGCCCACCTACCCCTTAGCCTGACTAGTGGATTGTGTGTGGACTGGTGCATTATTTGCATATGTGATTGTAATTATTATAATTTTTTTAATTCTAGTGTAAAGCTTTTGATTCTTGTTTGTGGTTTCGGCAGTGGTTGTTCAACAATATTGCGTAGTTGCATTTATTTGGAAAGAAACACATTTTTGTTGTGTTTACTTTAAATGAGTATTATTGTCCTATGAATGACTTTTTTTGTAAGTGGTGTCATAATGGCAGCATATTTAGTTAGTGTTTTGAGCATGAAATTATTTGCAATGTGTTTTGCATTGTCTCATGCGTAATTTTCTTTTTTCTTTTTCTTTTTAGTGGGATATTGTTGATCCTTACTGTGTCTGTGCAGAGTAGGTGGTGGTGAGTCTAGCTGCTTCTGGCAAGTGAGTGGTATAGTTTTGGAGTATATAGGTCTTTGTGATAAAGACACATTTTGTTTATTGCTTATTTTACAAAGTATTTGTTGTTGTTGACTTGTTACCTTTATTAGTAAGGATTATGGTAGCAGTAGAATTACTGCTCAGCAGGTAAGTAAATCTTTATTGCACAGTTAATTAAAACCATTGCAAATATTGGCAATTAAAAAGAAAACTTTAGTTAAATACAATTGTTATAAAAAGAGATAGAATAAGAATAACTTCATATAAAAATAGTAGATAGTACAAAAAGATTTATGCTTCTTTCAGGCTGAACGTTGAGTTAAAAAGGAGAGTGAGTAGCTTGTATGGCTCCTCGATAGGAACCAAACTGTGATGAATGTTACAAGCGTAAAAAAATGTGTAATTTTTTTCTATAGAGTCTGTTAGTTCTTTTTGGGAGCCCTACTGTTTCATTGTGTGTTAGAGGCACATCAGGAGACAGTCTGTTGCCCGTATCGTGTGGTTGATCACTTCTCAGTGACCATTTGGGATTTGCTTCTTAAGTGAGCCTCATCCTATTTCGCCCCTCTGTCGCTCTTGTTTCTTTTCTGCCTCCTCCAAAAATTTGACGACATGGCTTGCTAGTTGAATGTTCTTTCCATCAAAGCAGGCTATTATTGCCTGCCGACGTATTCTTATACCCAGCTGATTGAAAGGCTGTTTAATATGGAGTCTGCGCTCTGTGTCCAGACCTTTACAAGTGCATATCAGATGCAGGATGTCTTCTTTTGTGTTCCCACATACTCGGCAATTGATTGTTTCTTTGGGCCTTTTCCAAGGCGGGAGATGGTTTTGTGCGGGAAGTTGGCCCAGCCGTAAGCGTAGGAACTTCTCCTTTGTACACCTAGTGAACCCGACTCCTAGATAGCTTTGGCTGCGGCTGCTTGTGTATCTTTGGATTACCGTCCAGCCATGTGCCCGGGTTGCTAGACTTTCTTTATCTTCGGTTAACGACATTGATTTGACTGATTTGTTCACTAGCTGTTTAAATGTGTTGTGAGTTCCGCTGTGCTTCCAGGCTTCTTGTAGACACAGGGAATTTATTGAGTGCCTGAGGTATTTTGCGGCTGGACTATTGCTCTTTCTTTCCATCTCATTCCATGGATGGTGATTTAGGCTTGTGGCATTTCCTCCCTGGATCTTATGCCAACTTTTGGCGTAGGCACCCATTCGCTCAAGCGTTTGATTTCTCAGGCCAAATTCCAGCCTTATTTGTGCCTGTGATGTATAGTTGGGCAGGCTGAAAATCATTCTTATGGCCTTCGCTATTGTGTTGTTCAGTTGCTGGGCGTCCCTTCCTCGGAGGCATTCGCTTCCATAGGTTAAAGCCGATGTTAATTTTGCCAGAAGCACTTGAAGCAGGGGAGTAAAGCTTCTGCCGACTGCTTTTGTTTTAAGGCTCCTTAGTGCGGTCCCTATGCTAATACCCCTCCGTTTTATTGCTTCCTTTTGCGGGAAAAAGGAGCCCTTTCTATCAAAAATGACTCCCAGGTACTTGTACTCCTCTACTGTTTCCAATGTGGACCCTGCCATATGCCAGTGGAACCCTGCAAACATTGTTTTTGCGTTTATCCTAATTATTTTAGTTTTTGAGAGGTTAATGCTTAGGCTGTTTTCTGTCGAGTACTTAAACATGATGCTGATCAGATGTTGTAGCCCTATCGGTGTTCTGCTGATTAGGACAATGTCATCAGCATACATTAAGTTGGATAGGGTGAGTCCGCCTACGCATGTAAGCACGAACCCTCCTGAGGCAGAAGCCGGGAGATTTAGCCTGTTGTTTTAAAAACTTTGGTTGTCACTATTGCTGATTTTAAGAGCACTTACTTTATTATTTCATCAGGACTCTGCCCTTGAAAGAGCCGCACAGCCGATTAAGCGCTGGTCGCGGACACTTCCAAAACGCACTCTTCCCGCCGAGGAGACGTGAGGCCACGCCCACTTGAGGCCACGCCCCCTCCCCTCTGGGTTTAAAAGCGCCGATTCCCTGCGCCCACTGCCAGTAAGCACGAACCCTCCTGAGGCGGAAGCCGGGAGATTTAGCCTGTTGTTTTAAAAACTTTGATTGTCACTATTGCTGATTTTAAGAGCACTTACTTTATTATTTCATCAGGACTCTGCCCTTGAAAGCGCCGCACAGCCGATTAAGCGCTGGTCGCTGACACTTCCAAAACGCACTCTTCCCGCCAAGGAGACGTGAGGCCACGCCCACTTGAGGCCACGCCCCCTCCCCTCTGGGCTTAAAAGCGCCGATTCCCTGCGCCCACTGCCAGTAAGCACGAACCCTCCTGAGGCGGAAACCGGGAGATTTAGCCTGTTCTTTTAAAAACTTTGATTGTCACTATTGCTGATTTTAAGAGCACTTACTTTATTATTTCATCAGGACTCTACCCTTGAAAGCGCCGCACAGCCGATTAAGCTCTGGTCGCGGACACTTCCAAAGTGCACTCTTCCCCCCGAGGAGACGTGAGGCCACGCCCACTTGAGGCCATGCCCCCTCCCCTCTGGGTTTAAAAGCGCCGATTCCCTGCGCCCACTGCCAGTAAGCACAAACCCTCCTGAGGCGGAAGCCGGGAGATTTAGCCTGTTGTTTTAAAAACTTTGATTGCCACTATTGCTGATTTTAAGAGCACTTACTTTATTATTTCATCAGGACTCTGCCCTTGAAAGCGCCGCACAGCCGATTAAGCGCTGGTCGCGGACACTTCCAAAACGCACTCTTCCCGCCGAGGAGACGTGAGGCCATGCCCACTTGAGGCCATGCCCCCTCGCCTCTGGGTTTGAAAGCGCTGATTCCCTGCGCCCACTGCCAGTAAGCACGAACCCTCCTGAGGCGGAAGCTGGGAGATTTAGCCTGGTGTTTTAAAAACTTTGATTGTCACTATTGCTGATTTTAAGAGCACTTACTTTATTATTTCATCAGGACTCTGCTTTTGAAAGCGCCGCACAGCAGATTAAGCGCTGGTCGCGGACACTTCCAAAACGCACTCTTCCTACCACGCCCTCTCTGAGGCCACGCCCTCTCTGAGGCCACGCCCTCTCCGAGGCCACGCCCTCTCCGAGACCATGCCCTCTTGAGGCCACGCCCCCTCTGAGGCCACGCCCACTTGCGACCACGCCCCCAGGCCTCCCCCTCCCTATTTCAGAATGTGCTTACACCGTACGCACAGCGGACGGGCACAGCGGGCGCGCCGTTTGCGTGCCAAAGGCGCGCCTAAGGCAAGCCCGTCTGCGCCCGTCATCGCCACGACATCGCCACTCGCCAGTCCCCCTGGTCTAACCGTGCCCCATATGCCCTTACGGTACAACCGAGAAGAACTCCTTGCCATGAATCACAGACAAGGATGTTCTGATGTGACAGGCGTCCTTGGCCACACGAAACTCCAGTGCAATTCTTGCCACTTTATTACTGACAGCCCAAACCGCGTTCGGGGAAACCGAGGCACAACCACCACCTCGCCCCTGACGATACTTCAGGTCACTCACCAAACACCATCTAGAGGTCAATTCGCTCATACTGGATGAAAACCCAGACATCCTCTTTCTTTGCGAAACGTGGCTACGAGATGGCGCATCTGCCATTCCCAACCTCACACTCCCAGATGAGTATCATTTGGCCACCTTAAATCGCGATACACGAGGCGGTGGCATCGCGGTAATTTATAAGAAGCATTTCACCTGCTCATTTATTAAAGAAGCTCTCCCTGATTGTGAATGCGCCCAATTTAAAATTACCACAAGCCCACAATTCACAATGTCGGGTCTATATATCTACCGCCCACCTGGCCCTGCTTCCAGGTTCATTGACGCCCTCCTCAAGGTGTCTACCGCACTTATAACCAAATATGCCAACTTTACAATTCTGGGCGACCTCAACCTGCACTTTGACCTATCCGACAATCACACTATTACTAATCTTCTCACTGATCTCTCGGCATTGCAGCTTAACTCCCTCATACAGGCTCCCACCCACCTAGCTGGGCATACTCTGGACCCGGTCTTTACCAACATCCAAGAGGCAGTCACAGAAATACCCATACCTATGGGATGGACGGACCATTACCTCATCAAACTAACCGTCCCAGTTCCAGGACGTCAGTACAAAACCGAATCCAACCACCGCCTTAAAAGACCATGGCACAAACTTTCCATCCCTATTTTCCATGAAACCCTAGGAGTATTTCATCGGGAAGCCAATCAAGACATTTACACGACCTATACCTCCTTCAATAACTGGATCACAGGTGGACTTGACACTCTCATTCCAGCCAAATTGACCAAAGGACGGTCCACACCATCTAACCCTTGGTACAATGACACCCTTAAAGCCTTGCGCAAGGAATGCAAAAGAGCCGAGCGTCAATGGAGAAAAGACTTTGACTGTCAGGATAAAGTTACCTATTTATCCAAACTTAAACTATATCAAAAAGCCACCCGTACTGCCCGCGCAGCTTTCTATGCTGATAAAATCAGCTCCAACCCAAATCCAGCTAAAATGATTTTCAAATTAGTCAAAGAACTTCAGAGTTCTAGATCACCCTCTCCCAAAATTGCATCCACTGAACAATGCGAACAGCTTGCCACATATTTTGTAGAGAAAGTCCAGAATATCTACAAAACCTTTTTGCAGCACCCTCTTCTCCCTGGTGAACCCACCAACCTTACCTCCAATATCACCACTCTCACCCAAATCCCGGCTATCTCTGATATCGACCTAATCAAACTATGCAAAAAAGTGAAATCTGGCTCCCCTGGGGATCCTATGAGCCCTACACAGTTTCTGGACTCACTTGACTTTTTCCTACCCCCCATGATCGAAATACTCAATCTTTCCTTCCCATCCGCCACTGTACCTACAGCCTGGAAACAGGCTTGGGTATCACCCATTATCAAAAAACCCTCCCTGGATCCTTCAAAGCCAGAAAACTTCCGACCTATATCCCTTCTCCCCTAGATGTCTAAAATAGCAGAAGCTCACGTCAACGGCATTCTCTCCAAACATGTGGACCTAAATGGCATCCTGGACCCA
The DNA here is from genome assembly GCF_964263255.1 of Lissotriton vulgaris. NCBI lineage: Eukaryota > Metazoa > Chordata > Amphibia > Caudata > Salamandridae > Lissotriton > Lissotriton vulgaris. The sequence continues at coordinate 1,445,222,900 of NC_141691.1, forward strand.
TCCCAAAATGTTTTCAGACCGGGCCGCAGCACGGAATCTGCCCTATTGGCCACCACCGAATGTCTCCGGACGATTTTAGATTCCGGTCAGAGTGCTGCGCTGATCCTCCTTGATCTCAGCGCAGCCTTTGATACGGTATCCCACGACATTCTTCCTAAACGTCTGGAGATGGCCGGTGTGTCTGGCCTTGCTTTAACCTGGTTCTGCTCCTTTCTCAAGGACAGATCCTTTCGGGTGTCAGCTCCCCCTTTCCTCTCAAAACCTTATCCCATAACACAGGGAGTTCCCCAGAGCTCAGCGTTGAGCCCCTCCTGATTCAACTTATACGTCCAGCCTCTTGCGGAAGTGGCCAAAGAGTGGGGGCTCCCGCTGGTATCATATGCCGACGACACCCAGTTGGTCGTCACCCTCACTGAAAGCCCTTCCATCCCGGCGTCCAGGTTCAGAAATGGCCTGGCAGCAGTGGCACAATGGATGACGGACAATTATCTACAACTGAATGCCGGGAAAACCGAGGTGCTCCTCCTTGGCAGAAACACCAGCCAATGGAAAGAGCACTGGTGGCCGTCATCCCTTGGTACCTCCCCACTCCCTAAATCCAGTGTCAAAAATCTGGGAGTCTGGATGGACGCCACTCTCAGCTTCCAGACACATACCAAAAAGGTGGCAGCCACTTGTATAGGTCTTCTGAGAAATCTTAGGCCCATACTTGGCTTTTTCGATCCGAAGGTTCGCCAGCTGATTGTCCAGGCAACTATCTTATCACGCCTGGACTACGCGAACGTCCTCCTCCTAGGTACAAACAAAGCAGAAACTGCTAGATTTCAACGAGTGCAAAACGCGGCGGCAAGAACGTTGGTCGGCCTTCCCCGCAGATGCTCAGCCAGAGCCACCATCCGCAAACTTCACTGGTTGCCCGTTGAAAACAGAGTAAAATTTAAAACCCTCATCACGATCTTTAAAATCGTCAAACAGGGAAGCCCCACTCTCCTACAAAACCTCATCTGCCCCTATGTTCCTAGCCGTGAGTTGCGCTCCTCCAACCAGCTCCTTCTGAATGTACCCCGAATAAAGCTCTGTCGCACTGGAGGTCGCTCCTTCAAGGTTCTTGGACCCAAGCTGTGGAACGCTCTACCTCTCCACATACGTTCCATAGACAACCTTTCTGCCTTCCGTAAGGCGATTAAGACCCTCCTTTTTCCTTCCGACTAGTGCTGCTCCCTTCCCCCCCCCCCCCTTCCTCTTCCTGGTAGGTTTTGTGACTTCTCTCAGCACCGGGACGCCCCATTGCTGGGGCAGCTGTTGCGCTTTACCAAACCCAGAATAGAATAGAATAGAATAAATAGTGTTGTCCAGCTGCTGTGCAAGGTTTGACATAAAGATGTTAAATAATGTTGGCGCCAGCACGCAGCCTTGTTTTAGGCCCTTTGTGGTCTTTATTTTTCTGGACAGTAGGTCCCCTGGCCCTAGCTTTACTTGGACCCATGTATCAGTGTGTAGTAAGATTAGCTGTGTGAGAAAGCCCGATGGAATATTCCTTTCCTCCAGCTTTGACTATAGTAAGTTTCTGTTGATGGTATCGAAAGCTGAGGTAAAGTCGATGAAGCATACGTATAGGGGCAGGTTAGCTGCCTTGGTTGCGTCAATGAGGAACGAGAGGGCTATCATATTTGATGTTGTGCCCAGTTGTTTGCGGAATCCTGTCCGGGTAATAGGGATTACTTTGTTTTCTTCTTTCCAATCCAAGAGCTCCTCTAATAGGAGACCAGCATAGTACTTGGCTTGGTTGTCAATTAGGGCTATTAGTCTGTCATTTTTTGGATTGTTTACATTGCTCTTCTTGTGTATAGGTGCAAATATTGAGCCTTTTCATGACGCTAGGATTGTTGCAGTATCTGTTATCTGTTTGAAGAGTGGTAATAGGGCCGCTGCCCAGTAATCCGGGTTTTGTTTATACAGTATGGGGGGAAGCCCGTTGGGGCCTGGCACCCCCTCCACTTTCCCCTTGGCGATCCTGCTTTTTATTTGTTTTTCAGTTGTGTCAAATGAGGTACTGACCGGTTTTGTTGTCACTGCTGGGTTTTTATTAACCTTATTCAGTCGACTGGTTGTTGCAAACTGTAGTGCTGTGTTGAAGTGTTCCTGGAGGTGATTGGCCCAGGCTTCCTCGGTTACGTAAAAGTCGATGGTTGGAGTCCTGGGGTTCTGGAGAGAGTTGACTGTTTTCCAGAATCTTCCGCTTGTGTCGGTGCCTTTAGCGTCGTGTAGGAAGGAGTCTCACCCACAGGTCGTCCTCTGCTTTCCTTTTTTCCTGCCAGATTAATCTTTTTTTGTTCTGTTTTAAGCTTTACAATTCCGATTGTGCTGCGGCGTCCGGTCCGTCGCGATGTAGTTTCCGCAGTATATTGTTAATATTGCTTTTGAGGAGTTTTAACTTGATGTTTTGAACTAGGGGCTTTTTGCAGTTGCCCGCTGGATCGGTTCTCTTTTCTCTGCTTTGTGTAGCTTTGACGATGGATCACGTGTTTCCTTGTGTGAGCCTGTCCCAGGCTCCTCGTGATTTGTTCCCAAGCATTTAGGTACCCAAACTTATTTGCGATGCACTCTTCCCACCTGCTTTTTGCATCGATTATGAAGCCTTCCAAGTTTGCTGTGTTACATTTAATTCTTTTCTTTGCCACCGACAATGAACATCCCAGGTTTGTCGCTGGCCTGGTTAGCACGGCCCCCTGGAAATTAAGGCCAAATTCTTGAGGCTGGTGGACGCTTGCTGACATCGTGCCAATTTGGAAGTCCGTGACTTGCGCAAAGAGTTGCAGGGAAATAAATGTATAGTCTACGGTGGAGCTAGCTGTTGAATTATGAAAAGTGGCTGACGTGGGCCTATCATTTGGGAAGCGACCGTTTAATGCTGCCAGGTTGAGATGTTCAAGATCCTTTATGCTAGCCATTGACAGCCGGTTTTGGTTGCCCCATTTGCTTATTGCTTGGTGAGGAATGTCCCATGCCAGAAACAGCTCTTCTAGCGCTGTGTCCCTTGTTTGGGGCCCTCCTAGGAACATATTGAAGTCCCCTGTTACTACTAGATTGGGGATTGCTGTCCTTGTCAGTGTTTCGCTGATCTCTTCCACCAGGTGGTTCATTCCTGTTTTTTATTCCCGGGGGTGGAGGTATACATTCATCAGCATTAGTTGTTGGTTTAGGTCTTTTCCCCTCACTTCTAGTTCTATTGTGAGGGTGCAATTGTTGCCTGTCTGTTTTGCGTTTGTGTACTTAGATTCGTTGAAGCTCTTTAAAGCAGTGTATATTGTTAGGCCACCTTTTGGGTGGCCGTATTTTGCGTTTCTTGTTGCTGGGAGATGGTATGTTTTGAAGCCTTGGATATGATGTGCTGTTCTAGCCAGGCCTCCTGTAGGGCTATTATGTCAAATTTTTGGAAGTAGGAGAATAGCTGGACGTCGTCTTTTTTGTTTGCTAGGCCGTTTATGTTCCAAGAACATATTCTTAGTTGTTGCTTTGCGATGATATTTTGTTGAAAATTTTGTTGTGTATTTTGTCAGAACTTTGGGGCCCTTGTGTTGATTGTCCTCGCTATCCAATTCCAATCTTCTTGCTCGGTTAGGCCTTGCTCCAGCCCTTTGGTCAGAACGGTCATCCTTGATACTGATAGTCTTCTAGCCCCCTTTAATACACTTTCTGTTTTTCCTTGAAGTGGCTTACTAGTTGCCTTATGTGCTTGTCTCTCCTTGTATGCCTGGCATAGGGGGTCTGGATACCCGTTTTTTTCCAATCTTTTTAGACGTATCCCCCAGGATAGAAAATGAGGTTCTAATTCCATGATTCTAGTCGCTGTTTCGTTCCTGGCCCATGTTTTTTTAGTGACCTTCAAGTCTGACAGGTGGTTACTGTGGATGAATTCCACTGCCGCAAGGTGGTTGGTATGCTTTTTGAATCTTCCTCCGAGAAAGATTATGAGTGTGTCTGGGTGAGTGCAAGATTCTGGCAGTAAATTTTCTGTCCACAAGGAATTATCTGATGATGAAGCTACTCTCAATGCAGATCAAGTAACTGTCTGTGCAGATGAACTGCCTGTTTTAGAGAAGGACACCGATGTGTCGATGGTGCAGCAAGAGACATCAGGATTACAGCCTGAGGCTGCAAGGGTTTCTACTGGAAGTGCCGCACTCTGAATTGATCCAAACATGGTGCAGCTGTTGTTTCCTGCCTTAAGGTGTGATGCAGGGTGTAGAGTGTTTTTTTATTTTTTTTTGCCTATACAGTTTTTTCAGTTGTTCATGAATGATGTATTTTTGGCTGAGATTGTTGAGCAGACTAATTTGTATGCTGAATAGTTTTTGAGGGACAACAGTGCCAGACTTAGGCCCCGCTCTAGAGCTACCCGGTGGATTCACACAAATCTGGATGAGATGAAGAAGTTTTTGGGTTTGACTTTTTTGATAGGCTTGATAAGGAAGCTGTCCATGGCTTCATATTGGCCTATCAGTGTCGCTTGATGGCAACGGCCATATTTTCTGCAATTATTAGTGGTGATCGGTATTGACTTTTGCTTCGGATGCTGTATTTTGTTGCTAATGCTTTGCCGTTGCCACAAGATCACCCTTACGGTGACCGTCTTTTTAAGATTCTGCCTGTTCTTGGTCACTTTGTAGATTGATTTTCAGAGATCTATACTCCAGGGAAAGAAATAGCTTTTGATGAGTCTTTGGTCCTGTTCAAGAGCTGTTTGGGTTTTAGGCAGTACATTCCTAGAAAGAGGGCACATAATAGAATTAAGATGTATATATTGTCTGAGAGTAGGACAGGATATGTCTATAATTTCTGGGTGAACACTGGTAGGGATTCCACTATTGACCCCCCTTGTAGTCCGTCGACTTTTGGAGTTTCGAAAAAAATTGTGTGGTATCTTGCTAGAGGACTGTTTAACAGAGGCCACTCTTTGTACCTTGAAAACTTCTCCACTGCTGTGCAATTGTTTAAGGAATTGTTCAAAGTGGACACTTTTGCTTGTGGCACAATCCGCTCTAACCGTAACGGTTACCTAAAAGAACTTGTTTGCAAAAAGCTTCAGAGAGGACAGTGCAGTGCCTTGCATAGTGAGGAACTACTAGCTGTTAAATTTGTGGACAGGAGGAATTTTACATGCTGACTACCATTCATGATGAGAGTACTTTACCTGTGACTGTTTGGGGTGAGGTTGCTCAAGTGTGCAAACCTGAGTGCATTGTAGACTACAATAAGCGCATGGGTGGTGTTGATAGAGTAGATCAGAGGTTGGAACCTTGCACTGCTGTTCGTCAGGCCTACATTTGGTATAAGAAGTTGGCCATCCATCTCTTCAATTTAGCAACTTTCAATGCATTTGTTGTGTTGAAAGAGTGTTCCCCTGCATCAAAGATGACTTTTGTTCAGTTCGAGGAGGCTTTGATGGACTGCCTTGTTTTTGTGCAACAGGCAAGTGTTCCTTGAGTTGGAGTGGTGGAGGATGTGGCGAGATTGAAAGATTGCCAATTTCTTGATTTAGTTCCTCCCATGCCCCAACAACAATCCCTGTAAGAGATGCAGAGTCTGCTTGCGAAGAGGAATGTGGAAGGAGAGTTGTATGCAGTGTGCTGATTGTCCTTCTAATCCTAGGCTTTGTGTGTCCACATGTTTCAGATTGTATGACACTCAAAAGAGTTTTTGGGAGCAATCATGGGTCTAATAGTGTACTGCCTGGTCTGTATGGTTCTATATAGTTGTTGTTCAGTTTCACGTTTGGCAATAGAAATGTGGCTTTAGTTACTGCTGTTTTTTATGTAGTAATAGTTTTGTATCTAGTTGCAATTGGTTTGTGCTTCTTTCTTGTTAAAAAAATGTAATGACAGTGTGTGTGGGCTGGTGTTTGGTTGCCGGTGTGTGTGGACTGGCATTTGGCTGGCAGTGTGCGTGGACTGGTGCTTGGCTGGCAGTGTGCATGGACTGGCACTTGGATGGCGGTGTGCCTAGGCTGGCTCTTAGCTAGTGGTGTGATGGGCTGGCACTTGGCTGGAAGTGTGCGTGGGCTGGCATTTGTCTGATAGTGTCTGAGTAGTGACTTGCTGCTGGTCATTACACACTCTGCAAGTCAAACGCCACTACAGACACTATCTCAGCCACCAGCCGGTGTGATTACTGTGTCAGTCATGTGGGCTTATGAAAGTGATGGGCCCTTGAATGGCTCTGTCTGTTGATGTGAATGTTGTAATGTGCTGGGCCCGCGGCTAGCGGTGTGAATGGTCTTGTGTGTCAAGTATGAATGGTGTATAAAATAGCCTGTAAAGAGGTTGGGGCCTTGCCGTGGCTTTACAGCTCACAAGTTTTAAGTCATTGGTTCAGGTTTTTAACCTTTTAAATATTAACAGTGCATTTCCTTTTTGTAAAATCTCTTGTTAATAGAATTTTATGCTCTGAACCTTCACACCTTCACTCACCCTCGTGCCAAATCCAACCAGTATGTATGAGTACTTAAGGAATCCCTTGTGCCAAATCCAACCAGTATGTATGAGTACTTAAGGAATTGTTCAATTTGAAGTAATATTTGTCTTTTTTGTCTCTCTCTGCTCGGGAGTACATTGCCTCCACATTGTCTGTGGATGTGAGTGTTGTAATATGCTGCGGCGGCAGCTGGTGGTGTGAAAGTGTGTCTCAAGTATGAAAGGCGTGTGAATGACCTGTAAAGAGGTTGGTGTCTTGTCGTAGCTTTACAGCTCACACGCTGTGAGTCATTGGTTCAGGTTTTTAACCTTTTAATTATTACCAATGCATTTCCTTTTTGTGAAATCTTTTGTTAATAAAATATACATTTTGTACCTTTCACTCACCCTCGTGCCAAATCCAACCAGTATGTTTTTGTACTTGAGGACCACTTGGATTGGCAGTCATATTTGTCTCATCTGTCTGTCTGTGCTAAGTTGCAGTCTGTCTCTAGGGAAAACTTACCAACTTTTGATATTTATGTAAAGTAAAAAAATAAATTGGGCCTACTGGGTGGCGTGCCTCTCATGGATCCCAGCAAGTTTTTTTAGTCACAATGCCAGGCAAACCTCAAAATGTGTATATAGTCACTCATTTTCCTTGTATTACTGTTTCATAATATTCTGTTGTCAGAAAAACCAAAATTTTCCTACCACCGAGCATTCCCCCAGGTATCCTGATAAAATGGTACCTCACTCACGTGGGTGGGTCAAGTACCCGCAACAGGCAAGGGCCTAAAACCTATTGAGGCGACATCAAAATTACCTATTGCAAAAGAACCTGGTTTTGCAAGGGGGTCCCCTGGGTTTTTGACCCCGGGCTCGGTGGCCATCTTGGAAAGCTACCAAACCCACACATTTCTGAAAGCTAGACACCCGGGGAAGTCCAGTGAGGCATGGCTTGCGTGGACCCCCCAATGTTTTCCTACCCAGAATCCCCTGCAAAACTCAAATTTTGCTGAAAAAATAACTTTTTTCTCAGATTTCTGTGTGGGAAAGTTCTGGAATCTGCGTGGATCCACAAATGTCCTCCCACCCAGCGTGCACCCAGGTCTCCTGATAAAAATGGTACCTCACTCGCATGGGTGGGTCAAGTACCCACGACAGGCAAGTGCCCAAAACCCATTGAGGAGACATCAAAATTACCTATAACAAAGCAACCCAGGTTTGCAAGGGGGTCCCATGGGTTTTTGGCCCCGGGCTTGGCAGCCATCTAGGGAAACCTACCAAACCCACACATTTCTGAAACTTAGACATCCAGGGGAGTTCAATGAGATGTGGCTTGAGTGGGTCCACCAACATTTTCCTGCCTACAATCCCCAGCAAACCTCAAATTTAGCTGAAAAAAAATTCTGTGTGGGAAAGCTCTGGAATCTGTGTGGATCCACAAATTTCCTCCCACCCATCATTTCCCCAGGTCTCCCGATATAAATGGTACCTCACTTGTGTAGGTGGGACAAGTACCCGCGACAGGCAAGGTCCCAAAACCTATTGAGGAGACATCAATATTACCTATCGCAAAACAACCTGGTTTTGGAAGGGGGGTCCCCTGGGTTTTTGGCTCCGGGCTCGGTGGCCATCTTGGGAAACTACCAAACCAACACATTTCTGAAAACTAGACACCCGGGGGAGTCCAGCGAGGTATGGCTTGCATGAGTCCCCCAACATTTTCTTACCCAGGATACTTTGAACCTTTGACACGTCATTTATCCAAAAATATAAGAAAAAGAGAAAAATGCACACCAATTCACAATCAAAAGAGCCATTAATAAAGCGTTCAGTAGGAACAGAAAAGGATACGAAATGTAAAAAAAATGTAACAACAAGAAAAGAAGAGGAGGCTAGAAAGGAGGTAAAATGAAGAAAAATAGGAAGAAAGAGAAAAAGTGAAAAGATAGAATATATCTGGAAGAAGAACAATGAAACATACCAAAGACTCAAAGATGGAGGGAGGGTGTTTAGGTGACAAACCGAGAAGACATATAACCAGTGAATTAAATCCGGGGGAAATCACGTGGAGAGATATGGTCCAGACGGTATTATACAATGAAGGGTGGAAAAGGAAGACATAAGAAAAAGGGTTAATTAATGAGATATTGTCTTGAAGAAGGAAATGAGAAACAATGTAAAACTACAGTTGGCACAGTAAAACAATATTATTTTCATGTAGAAGATGATCTTGTGAACTCCATAGATTCTTCTCTGCAGTTATCGAGAAAACATTGAAGTAAAGTTGGATCGTCGTAGGTGGTTGTTTTATTCTTATATGTTACTTTAAAGAGGCATGGGTGAATCAAAACAAATCTGACATTTAGATCATGTAGAGCTGGTCTCATTGCAAGAAACCTTTCCTTTTTTCTGCAGTGAAGAATAGTTGTGAACCTTGCAAGGAGATACGGTGTTCAAATTTAACTGCCTGCAAAATTTTCAACAAGTTAGTATACTCTACGAAGTAGAGTAATACACCTCTTTGTTTACATTGAGACGACAGAGCAGATGGAGGACAACCAAGTCTGTTTCCCCTTTGTATGTTCAATGAAGGAAATTTTGAAATGTCCATTACCTGCAGAAGTAAAGATTGAAGGAAGGCTATTAGGTTGAATCCTTCCAGCCCTTCATCTATGCCATATATTTGTAGATTATTGTGTCTACTATGGTTCTCAAAGTTTTCCATTTGTTTCTGAAGCTGAAGTATTTCTGCTATCATAGGAGGAATGTGTTGTGAAGATTCAACATGACATTATACAGAAGCGATCTTGTTTTCAAGCGAAGACCAATTATCCCCTATAGCTTGTAGGCGGGTGTTTGTCTCCTCCATATATGGCTTGAGAGCTCGAATTTCATCCAGAAGTCATTTCAGAGAAGCTGGTGGGGGAGAGGTGACTGGCAAAGGAGGGTATTTTTTAACTCACTTAGTGGAAGATAGTAATGACGAAGAAATTGGTTTAGACGCATTTTTGCCGCTGACCTGAGATGAATGAGAGCTAGAAGTAGGTGCAAATGTAGAAGTACTGGAAGAAGATTCAGAAAGATGCAGCAAAATGGTATGTGTTGAATCTGCCATGTCGTTCTGTAATATTGAAAAGGGGTTAGAGGTAGGCACTGAAGTAGACTTCGGGCATAAAGCAGATGTTTAAGAAGAAACAGTGACCGACCAGATTTGGTTCTCCCCATAGTCATGCACATAGACATGCATATTCAACAAGGAAATACAGACTGTGTGAAGAAATGCCAAGAGATGGGCGTAGTGCAGCGTCATTAGGTAGAAATAATATCACCAGCTGAAATCCTGTGAGAAATTGTGTGCCACTATCAAGTGTTTCAAAGATGAAGTGCAGCCAGTAGAAGTAGCATCATTCCCAGGGTTAAGGTGCCAGCTGTTGTAGCTGAATGCAGACTACAATTTGGAAATATGACTTCCGCGATGTTTAGCGAAAGAATACATCAATCTGACATAACAGACCTTCAAAGTGTCCTGCTATCTTTGCCCTTCCCAAATGGTAACTTGTGAGGAGACTGCTCCTCGAGGGAAAACGTTGCAGATTAAACAATATGGCGGCTGCGGTCGAGTCACGGAGCCCGCTGCAGGTTTAAAGCAGAAGGCGCGAAAATGCAGGCTTTCTGCAGTTGACAAAAGGCACCTTCAGATGCAGTGATGGGTCCGCCAACAAGTCCCTTGTGTAAAACCAGTGTTGGAAAGCTTCCACCGAAAGAAAACTTCACAATCCTTGGATTGGGACGCGGAGCGCTGTCTACCAGCCACCATCCTCATCGGCGCCCAAGACATGCCCCCCCACACATTCGTATTAACCTGTGCCCTTTGCTGTTGTGCGCCAGGGACAATCCCACTAGCCCCCGGGTGCAAGATTATTGAATGTTGTTGTATATTCTCCTCAAAACCTATCATTACAACAAGGTTACTGTTCTGTATAATATGATTCAGAGAACACTGAGGTCCTCGTTCTAAATTGGACGGTCTGTATAATGCTCCACATACATGCTTTAAGGTTATGTAGGTGTATAATTTGTGAAACATATTTCAGCATTAGCACTACATTATACAGTCAACATTTTTCCGTGATTGCGTGTACTTTTATGAACATGCATGTTTAGGTGTGCAGTGTGTGTGTGTGCCCAAAGTACTTGCAATATTTTAATAAAATGAGGGCTTACCACCACGGCATTGAGAAATTTCACTCTCAATCTAGGGCAATTTATTTTGTGTGTACATTAAATTGCCATCGTTTTCCAAGTAATATCTGTATTTGATTTCTCACTTATGAGTTCTACGACTGTTATGTTCTTGCTGGATAAGGCATTATGGGTCAGAAGGGAATTTATTAATGGCCAGGAAATAGCTAAGCTATTCTGGTAATTTCATCTGTAAAATTGTTTTGTGGAAGGAAATTGGAAACATGTTCGCATTTCAATTTAAGGCCATAGGAATGCTGCTGTTTGTTATTCTGTTTATTCAAGTGATGTTATAAGAAACACATAAATCACAGCGACCCTTTAGCCTTGTGCAAAATTGAAGACCATGCAATTGTCACTGAATAGTTCCTATCACCATGCAATTTTATGGCAAGCATAACACATTTCAAGAGAACCGTCAGCCAAAAGGTGTTTGTCTATATATTATTCAGAAGCAATTGTCTGTTATTCAAAGGCGCGATTTTAGATCTTTACCAATGCACCCATGACTCGAAACTGATACAGGACACGCAGCCCTTGAGAGAAGAGGAGGCTAAATCATGCAGCGCCTTCTTTAAACGACAGTCCCTGCTGTGCATATAAATATATTTTATTATGCGCCTCAAATTCCGCGTCGCGGTGCAAAAGTTTCAAAAATACAAATGTTTATTGTGATTCACCCATTTCCAGTAGAGAATATTTGCTGTAAACGTGTCCTGTTTTCAAGCTGCCTCTCAGCCTCCAGGTCACTGTATTCAAGGCTCCCCAGGGCATGGATTTGTTGACGATCCTCGCGTGTCTTTTCCTGATTCCAGCTTGAGTGTTCTCTCTTTTATCAGTCTCTGATGAAGCAGGTACCAAGATCCCAAGGGGCATCATTTATGAGGCCGTGCATCACTTTTACGCTGCCGGTGCGTCACTTTTTGTGACGCACCCGCAGCGTAAAAGATGTGCCTTGTTGCACCATATTTACAAAGTGACGCATCTAGGTAGATGCGTCACTTTGTAAACCCCTGCGCCACGTTATACATGCGTCAGGTATAATGTATGCAAGGGGGGTGTATTGACGCAAGGAAGGGTTGTAGAAGTGACGCAGTGAAATCTATGAGATTTCACTGTGTCACTTTTAGGACGCCGTTGCGTCAAAATCTAGCGCCTGCTTCACAGCAGTCGTAAGACTGACGCAGGCCCTTTCACATGGGGTTTGTCCCATGTGAAAGGACGCATTGCTGGAGTTGCGTCACTTTTGTGACACACTCCAGCAATGCGTCACTTTTGCACTTACAGATACGTCAGAAATACTGACATATCTGTAACTCCTTGCGACATGATGCGTCATACATTAAATATGACGCATCAGGAATGTCGCAAGGAGTGCGCACTGAGAAGTGACGCATCGCTGCTTTCACGCAGCGATGCGTCATTTCTCATAAATGAGGCCCCTTCTATTTAGCAGTTCCTCGCGTGCCAACGTACATTTAATATATGCAAAAATAATCTATGTATTAATTTCATTCAGTGACGGCATATATTTAAAGTATTCAATTTTTTAAATCAATTTCCTTCTTTATTTATCTATTTCTTTCTATCTTCATATTTTAGTGGTTCGGGTCTAATGAAACGTGTTCTCTTACAAGTGCAGTTATGGCTAATCAGACAAATGATAGATGTATTGTTGGCTCTAACATTTTGGGTGACATTCCATCGCAGGTCAGCAGTTTAAATCAATGAGGTGTGGCCACAGATAAAGGATCTTTGAGCTGGGTAATTGAAAATGTAAGTGTCAAGAGGTAATTCAGGTGCATATTTCCAAGAACCTCGTTAAAATTATCGCCGTTTTAGCGGCAGGAAACTAACGCTAAAATGGCGATAATGGGCTTGCTAATATGCGTCATAGAATTCCAATAGAATCCCAGGTTAGATGTCCTGCACATCTAACCTGAGCTTCTATTGGAATTATAAAACGCATATTAGCAAGCCCATTATCGCCGTTATAGCGGCAGTTTCCTGCCGCTAAAACAGCGATAATTTTAACGGGGTTCTTGCTAATGTGCCCCTCAGTTTTTAGTTTTTGCTACATAAATAGGCAATAATATGGCGTTATTACTAATAATTAATTACTGCCAGATTCATCAAAGACCCGTTTGCGAGTCTTTAATAGTGATTCATAAGGAATCGCTATTACAGACTCGCAAAACGGGATTCATGTAGAAATCGCAAAATAAAATGCGATTCCTACACATTCCTTATTTGCGATTAGCAAATTGCTAATCGCAAATAAGGATGCGATTTCAAGGGTGCTAGGGGTGTCCAAAGGACACCCTGTAGCACCCCTGAAATGTAATCTACATTGGTGTTGCGCACACACATGTCCAAACGACATGTGTGTGTGCAACATGCAACTTAGAGAAATGCATTTAAAAGTATTTTTCTAAGTTTTCGCTGTTTACCACGAGGTTTGACCTCGCGGTAAATAGCGGCCCGAAATTGCGATTTCGCAATTTATAAATGGTTAATGAATTGCATTTAAGGAATCTCAAATAGAGATTTCTTAAATGTAATTCCTCGCAATTTTGCGAAATCGCATTCACCGATTTTTGCATTTGGGATGATGAATCCCAAATGCAAAAATTGCGCTTGCAAAGGGCCAGATTCTCAGAATCTGGCCCTTTGCGAGCACAATTAAGCTTCATGAATCTGGCTGTTAGTGTTTATGAAACAGTTCATTAAAAGCTATGCATACATATGCACCAAGGCATTTGAAAATCTTCCACTTAAATACCTTGCACACAATCGTTGCGAGCATCAGACGTGATCTGATTTTGCCTATAGTGCTTTTTACCCCTACTTTTTAGCAGGAAGTTCATCCCATGAATTCCACCCAAGAACACATTTCGAGTTAAAATAAAGCGCCAAAATGCCAATTTTGCATTTCACATAATTATTCACAAATTATTTCACAAATTATACCCATTATAAACCCCCAAGTTATTCTCCGGTTTGCAGGCTCAGAATTGCCAGTTCACGGCCCCCAGCCTCCAACTGCACTGCTGCTGCAGTCCTTGTGCAGCCTTGTGAATTGGCCTCTGACACAAGGTGAATGTCAGAGTCTGGTGAGTAATATCAATTGGCATCAGCTTACGCATGTCTCACTCTTCACATGTAAGAGAACAGTGAAACTGTGAATTCAACAACACACTGAGGACCTCATGTTCAGCGAGTCTTACCAGCATGTGGAGTTCCTGGTCTGATGTCTATGTTCCTTGTGGACCCCAAAAATCGTTGACATTTACTTCTTCATTGTTAAACCAATCAATCAATCAGTGACACTTATAAAGCGCGCTACATACCCGTAGGGTCTCAAGGCGCGGGGGGGGGGGGGGGTGCCGCTACTGCTCGAACAGCCAGGTCTTCAGCTTCTTCCTGAAGGAGAGGTGGTCTTGGGTCAGGCGCAGGTCGGTCGGGAGGGAGTTCCAGGTCTTGGCGGCCAGGTAGGAGAAGGACCTTCCTCCTGTAGTCGCTCTTCGGATGCGGGGGACGGCGGCGAGGGCGTGGTTGGCTGATCGGAGGTGGCGTTTGGGAGCGTAGAAGTTGACTCGGCTGTTGAGGTTGCTCGGGCCTTGGTCGTGTAGGGCTTTGTGTGCGTGGGTGAGGAGGCGGAAGGTGATTCTTTTGTTGACGGGGAGCCAGTGAAGGTCTTTCAGATGTCCGGAGATGTGGCTGGTTCGTGGGATGTCGAGGATGAGTCTGGCTGAGGCGTTCTGGATCCGCTGGAGTCTCTTCTGGAGCTTGGCGGTGGTACCGGCGTAGAGGGCGTTGCCGTAGTCCAGTCGGCTGGTGACGAGGGCCTGGGTGACGGTCTTCCTGGTCTCGGTGGGGATCCACCAGAAGATCTTCCGTAGCATGCGTAGGATGTTGAAGCACGCCGAGGAGACGTTGTTGACTTGCCTGGTCATGGAGAGGGAGGAGTCCAGGATGAAGCCCAGGTTGCGTGCATGGTCTGTCGGTTTGGGTGCGGTGCCCAGGGCGGGAGGCCACCAGGAGTCGTCCCAGGCGGAGGGTGAGGAGCCCAGGATGAGGACCTCCGTCTTGTCCGAGTTCAGTTTCAGGCGGCTGGTCGTCATCCACTCGGCTACCTCTTTCATCCCTTCGTGCAGGTTGGCTCTGGCGGCGACGGGGTCGTTGGTCAGGGAGAGGATCAGTTGGGTGTCGTCGGCGTAGGAGATTATGCTGAGGTTGTGTTTGCGTACGATGGCCGCGAGGGGGCTCAAGTAGACGTTGAAGAGGGTGGGGCTCAGAGATGATCCTTGGGGGACGCCGCAGATGACTTCGGAGGCCTCTGACTTGTACGGTGGTAGGCGGACTCTCTGTGTTCTTCCGTCGAGGAAGGAGATGATCCATTCCAGCGCCTTGTCCTGGATTCCGATGTTGCTGAGGCGCCGTACTAGGGTGCGGTGGCAGACTGTGTTGAATGCCGCAGAGAGGTCTAGGAGGATGAGGGCCGCTGTTTCTCCATTGTCCATCAGGGCTCGGATGTCATCGGTGGCGGCGATGAGGGCGGTCTCGGTGCTGTGATTGGCTCGGAAGCCGGACTGTGAGGGGTCGAGGGATCCGTTCGTCTCGAGGAAGTCGGCCATCTGCTTGTTGACGGTCTTCTCGATGACTTTGGCTGGAAACGGGAGGAGCGAGATGGGGCGGTAATTCTTGAGGTTGGTGGGGTCCGCTGTTGGTTTCTTGAGTAGAGCGCTGAGTTCGGCGTGTTTCCAGCTCTCAGGGAAGATGGTGGTGTTGAAGGATGTGTTGATGATGTCTCGCAGGTGGGGTGCGATGACAGCGTCGGCCTTGTTGAAGACGTGGTGAGGGCAGGGGTCGGTCGGTGATCCGGAGTGGATGGAGTTCAACGTGTGTTTTCTGTCACTTGCTCAGTACACCCAGGCCTACAGTGCAGGCAATCATGAAAAACTAAGCCCAAAATCAATTTAAATTCAAGGTAAGAATGGTCCAAATGAAAGCAATTCCTCCAAACAAGGCAATATGTTATCCTGACTGTCCTGGGTTGGGAATACAGCTGCTGGCCATTTACTGCTTGAGATGTAATGTTCGCCTGGAGCACCTCCTCAGGTGCAGGCTTAGAAATAGGAAATGTAGGGTGAAATAAAATGATGGAGGTAGTGTAAAAACTGGGGCTCGTAATGACAGAATCCTGGGTTTGCTTGGAGGAGGAGGAATGAGGTGAGGGCCATAAGCTCTGTTGATGTGGAGACCTCCACCTTGTCCTTGGAAGTGGCCTCAGGTCCCGATGCGGAGACACCTGTTCTTGGGACTCCATAGTGTCATTCTGTACAAGAAAGCTGGTGACATTAGTGCCTTCCTGGCTAGTGGGTTCATGGAGCCTTCCTTGCTTACTGCCCTGGAGCCAAGATCCAATTCTTTTTTCCTGGGTCCTACTGCTCCCTGTCACAAGATTGGCGAACGAGAAGGAGTGCATGTGTTCACTGCTTCATTTCCACCAGAGAACAACGTTTTCTTTTGTGTATTTCAAACGTTGTGCCAGTCTTTCAGTATCACACTGATTACACTCCTGCCTTAAGAAAAATTGGACGTTTAAGGTATAGCATTTAGTTATGGATCACCAAGGCTAAACAAATAGGTTCCACACATATAGGGACTAACAACTTTTAAGAAACATGTCACCAAAAGATGAAATTAACCTAACATCACATATACTAGATGATTACAGATTTTGGGCCATGATGCTTCACATAACTGAATGGGCACCTTTACATGTAACTATGCACAATAAAGGACTCACAAAACCGAAGTTAAAAAGTGAGTATTTTTTGTTGTGCTGCCGCTAATGTATGTCCAGGTAAGCATGGGGTTCCGGCCATGCCTTCTCCAGGACACTCATTTGCAAGCTAGTGGGGGTCTGGTGTGGGGCAGGGAGTGACTTCAAAGATGGCATGGGCCTTAATTAAGCTCCTAAATTAGAGGAGGTCATCAGGGTCTTTGCAACGCAACATAGCTTTTCAGTTGGCAACCCTCAGCACTGATCATTTTGTGGAAATCTCAGTCCAGATTGCCAGGGATGCCTTACTGTTTAGCTGCGTGTCTGGGCCCCAACAGAGCCGAGGGGCTAGGGGGGCTTGAAGACTCTTTCCTTATGATTTCGAGATTTTCTGCCTATCCTGTGTGTAGGAAATGGCCATTTGTGGTGGCTTATGCCCCAAAATGTTGCTTCATCCACCTATTTTTGCTTACCTGTTTTTTTTGGCTTTAGGACTCTGGGCACATTACCACTGCTAATCAGTGCTAAAGTACATATGCTCTCTGTGAAAATTATGATTATGATTAGTTGTCCATGACTGGCATATTTGATCTACTGGTAAGCCCCTAGTAAAGTGCACTGTGGGTGCCCAGGGCATGTAAATCAAATGCTACTAGGGGGCCTGCAGCACTGACTGTTACACCCACATGAGCATCTCTGTAAATATATCTCAGACCTCCACTGCAGTGTCTGCATGCTCCGTTTTAAACTGTCATGTAGACCAAGCAAGTGTACCCACTTGCCAGGCCCCCATCTTCCCTTTTCTTACATGTATGGTTCCCCTTAGGTAGGCCCAGGGTACCCCCATTGGCAGAGTTCAGGGTAAGTAAAAGGTAGGGCGTGTGTTGGTGTGTTTTACATGTCCTGATTGTGAAATACTGCCAATTTCGTTTTTCACTATTGAAAGGCTAATTGTCCTGTAGGCTAACATGGGAGTTACTTTGTGACATGTTACAAAGATCACTTTCTTTTGAGGCCATATAGAGAAATGGAGTTTAGACTCTCTGAACTCAGAATTTACTAAGACACCTTTTCAAGAAGATGGTTTTTAATGTGTGTTTAAAAATGGCACTTTCAGAAAGTATAAACATACAAGGTTAAGCCCCAAATAAGCTTTATGTAAACCTAAAAAACTTCAGAAATGCAAATAATGATGCATTGTCACACACTCATTCCAAACCGAGACCATATAAATTAATATATATGATCACCATTTATGACAAAAAATATACATACAATGTAACTATTTTTACATTAAACAGAATGCACATAACCCAAAAAATAAATAAAAAGAACAACAATTATTATGATGTGCAGATCAACAGCATTAGTGAAGGGCAATACACACAACTAAATCATAAATAATCAAATACAATAGCTATTGCGATTCTTTCATGAGCACAGGTTCTGATGTTTATACTACCAAAGGAGCTTTTCTTTTCTTTTCATTCCTTTTTGGCTCCTAGCTTAAAGGACCATAACTAAACAGTGCTCATACGGAGCTCAAAGATAAACAAACTGGATTATATTGTGCCTTGCATTAATTTGAAGCTCCAATAATGGCTAGATTGAAAAACTGCACTTGTTTGGTAAATCGATAAACTGTCAACATGTTTCGAACCTGTCATCCAATTTAAGTATTCTCCTCGGCACACAGAACATCCGAGCACTGGAAGAAATAAATAATTGCAATGCTGTTAATTCACTCTACACACTTTCTTGAACACAACACACATTATATTAACAACCGCTAATCATATTAGCTCAGTTTTTTCTGATCACATCTAAGCCTCATCCAACTGAACACCAGTTTTCTGAATCCTCTGGTTTCCCATATAACCTATGACCTATGAATGAACCCCAATTGGGCCACCTTGTCTTCATACAATTAACAAGCTGGAATTCTGCTTCTCTACTGCACAAAAAAGCCAGAACTGAACCGCGTCAAAACACCATTGAAATTAGCTTATTATGAGACCAATGAATGTTTCCGTTCCTATCTCCACTGCAGATAAAGAGCAGAATAAATCCATCCTAAATTATGGATAAAATGTCCAAACCATAATCCTTTATCAGGAATAGGATTCCCATATCTTCCACTCTAAACGAGTGCAGCTTTTTTGTCCATATCCTCTTTTTAAACAGGAATCAAGTTGATTATGATTAGCACATTTTACGAGTGTGCACACTTTAGAAAGTAGGCATTTTCTTGTTTAACCATCCTCTGTGCCTCTGCTGGTTAGTGTATTGACTGTCTGGTTTTGGAGTTACAGCGAGCTGGGTATGTGCATTCACTGTAGACAGCCTCAAGGGGGTTGAGGTGTGTCCTGCCATTCCTGAGTGACTCATAGCTGATATGAATTGGCCTTGTCTGCATTTAGAGTGATAGGAGTTTTCCCATGTGCCTGAAAAAGCTGTCTCCTTTGCACAATGATGTCTCCACCCGCTGTGTTCATGCTGCACCAGAGATGACAGAACTGGTTTGGACTGGGCCCAGAAATCTTTGCCACAAAGAGAACAAAGTCAAACTGGGGTATACGTAGGGGACCTTAAACCCATAGATTTAGATCACTTCTGAACTTAAGAGGAACCGATCCTAAGGAGAAGAGCTAGAGAGCTGTGAGGATGAGTAGTACCCCTTTGCTGTATGCACTGCTGGGTTGACCTTCAGTCACTGCTTCTGCCAAGGAAAGGACAAAGACTGGAACTTTGCTGTGCACCTGCTTGAAGAAGAATCTCCCAGGGCTAGTGTTGTGTTCGATTTTAGATTTCTAATCCTTTCCCCGATTCATGCCTTTATATAGTTTTTTTTTTCTAAACAATTTTTATTGATTTTTTTTAACCACACTCAATCCCCTTATACATGGCATCTTTGTCAATGGGAGGCACATTTGTAGTGCATTGTGTGCATATCCAGCATCCTTAGTTGAAACGGTATCAGTATCATTAGTCCATAATGTCTCATAATGCCTCCCGGGCATATCGCCAATCAAGGCTCGCTCCAACACATACTGCAAACATCATCCCCTGGTGCAATGCTTCCCCAATATGCTGCCCTCTCGGATTTCCGCCCTGTCCCCCATCCCCTAACTCCCTCCCCACCGGTGTGTTCCAACAACATGATCAATAATATCCTAGCATTTCCTCATGTCAGGAATTCAAATGGCAGGCCTCACTCCAGTCTGTTCCTCAGCCACGTGTGTACAAACCCTCGCTCCCCCGAGGACTACTGATAGTTCCCTAAGGTCCCTCCAATGAGTCTGTATCCGATTTCGCCTCCGAGTGTGTTAGCATCTCCACAAGCACCTCCCAAGCTCGTGCAGTTTCCGTCTCTAAATCATTATTCCGTCTCCTGGCCTGCTGAAGTCAAACCATGCTCTCACTGGATGCCCATTTTACAAACTCCTCTCTCCATCGCCCTACACTAGGGCCCTGTTTAGATTTCCACTTCCTTGTCAGTTCTCGCGTAGCCAGCAATAATCCCAGGTCAAAGAACTTACTGGTGACCTTGGTGCGTTTTGAGTGTGGAAACCAGTGCAGTATACAAGCCCCCATGTCAGGCTCCACTTGTCTGTCAGTCACCCCATTCAGGACCGCTACCACCTCCTCCCAATATGTTCCGAGCTGCGGGCAGGTCCATAACATATGTTGGAAATCCGCTGCCTGAGTGCTACATCTGGAGCAACACGCCGTCTCCATGTGAAAGTATTTGACTATCTTTTCAGTAGAATGTAGAAATGTATAAGCTGGAACCTGGCGTTCCGTGTACCTTTCCAAGCTCTTTCTACAATAATGGCCCATGCTGTCTCAGGAATATCCTTTCCCAAATCTGCCTCCCATTTTTCACGCAGCTGTGTCAGTGGCTGCAGTCCCTTCACCATTCGCCTGTACAGGAACCTCACTGCCTTACTGTCCCCGCTGCACTTACCATATATCGACACACCAACGATGTCGGGGGCTCCACCAGGCCATTCCCCCAATACTTCTGAATCGCTGTCACCAGGGCAGCATGTAGCAGGTAGTCACCTCTAGGTAGGTCATATCTATCTTGGAGAGATTGGAAAGGCAGTAGGGCCCCTCCTCGTATAGGTCTCCAATCATCTGCAACCCTAATTCCTCCCACTCTGCAAGCATGGCCCCGTCCCCCCCGTGCGGGAAGGCAGTACATATGCCCAGGGGAATTTACGGCGCATACGGGCGCGAAACACCACTCCTGCGCTTATAACCGTTCCAGCTGGCCCTGACCGTTTTCTCCTCGCTCATCAAAGAGTTGAGTCGCAGCCGCTGCCCCAGCACTACGAACGAAAGAACATGCATCAATATCCACTTATCCTCTAGTCCATCCGGCCCCCGAAATTCTCTGGCACCGCCTGTGTAAGCCACTGTAATTGGGCCACTAAGTAATACCCCTGAAAATCAAGGACAGACCATCCCTGGCACTTCTATGTCTCATCATCATGGTCAGGGCTACCCGCCGCCTCCCATTGCCCCACAGAAAGCCCCCCACCATGGACCGCAATGTTCTAAACATTAAGCCCAGAATGTTGACCGGCAGTGTCCTAAAATAATAGAGCAACTGAGGAAGTGCCAACATCTTCAGCAGCGCCATCCTACCCGCTACTGAAAGCGGGAGAGCGACCCAGAACCTCATATTCCCTTTTATCCCCCGCACAGCTCTGCTCAGGTTTCCCTTCAGAAGGTCCGCCTGTTCATGATAAATGTTAGTTCCCAAGTATTGCAGGCATCAAGGCTCCCATCGCAATCTCTCCAGTCCTACTGGGGCGACCATCGCCCTACTCACTGGGAAAAGGCAAGTCTTCTCCCAATTCACCCGAAGCCCTGACACTTCCCAAACGTTCGCAACAGCTCTGCCGCACCAATATCCACCTCAGAAGAGTCTGCCAAAAACATCAGCAAATCATCTGCATAGAGTGAAATATAATGTACCTCCCCACGAACCCCAATTCCAGCATAGTGCCTCCCTGATCTAGCCCAGATCGCCAGTGGTTCAATCGCTAGAGCAAACAATAGTGGAGAAAGCGGGCAACCCTGCCGCGTTCCGTGTCCCACCGAACATGGCGCTGATATCGTCCCCCCTGTCCACACCCAGGCCGTCGCTGAGGCATACAACAGTTGAGTCCAACATACGAACTCTACGCCCAACCCCATTTTATTCATTACTTGAAAAAGAAATGGCCATTCCATGCTGTCAAATGCCTTCTGTATATCCACCGATAAGATCAGGGCTTTCAATGCCAGTTCCAGGCAGTCCTCCAGGATTCGCAGTAAACGTCTAATACTGAGACCGGGTCCTCCAGTGCCTCTGGACGGAGGCGCCAGGTCGGTATAAGTGGCAGCTCTCGACTCCATCGTATCCTCACCAACAACAGGTTGTGGTCCAATAATGTCCTCGCTAAATACTCCCTATCTAACACATTGGTATAGGCATCAGGGGTACACAATATGGCATCCAATCGCACATGTAGATCATGGATGCCAGAATAATATGAGTAGTCCCTCTCATCCAAGTGCTGCGCCCGCCAAGTGTCAATAAGTCCCCAATTAGTTTGCCACATCTTCCTCGCCTTAGAATTCAAATGAACTGGGGTACCTGGGAGCAGGGGGTGAGACCAGTCCATGTCTACATCTATTATAGAATTAAAATCCCCCCTAGTAAAGTTGCCCCGGTCAGATAGGTAGCTAAAATCCCCGATAATGCCTTAAAGGATGTCGGCTGATCAACATTTTGGGTGTACACACTGCTCAAGGTCAAATCCACCCCATCCAGTCGCCCCATCGCCGCCACAAACCTCCCCTCCGGGTCAATCAATTGTTGCGTGGGTTGAAACGGAAGCCCAGCTCTGACCCATACCAGGACACCCCTAGCATATGCCAAATAAGTTGTACAAAATATCTGCCCTTGCCATCTGCCATCTCTTCCTTAGAGCTGCTCTCTCCGTACAGTTGATATGTGTTTCTTGAAGGAGTCGTTTTTGCATGGAGTGAAGCCCCCGCACATTCCAAGTTATACAGGTCTGATCACGTTATGTCCCCATGAGTCATGGCGTCTGTCCCCCATTTCCGTCCTCTGTCAAAGAGCACACCGGTTCCCTTAACTACCCATGAACACAACTCAATCCCTCCCCAAGTTCCGCCCCCCAGAACAGGCACAACAACATTAGAACCCCTCCAAACTACCATTCTAACCGCTCTCTCAATACTCTCACTGAGCTATCCCCACCCAAACTTACGGGAGGTGAGCCCTCAGCCTCAGCGAACCGGACGCCCAGCAGACCTCCAGCCCGCGCACATCCCCCCTTAGAAAACACTGGTTTCTTCCGGGACCTTGCTGCTTTCAACTTGATGCAACACATGTTCCTCTGCCCCCCAACAAACTGCAGGCCTCATCTAGTTCCACCTGATGCAACTTAAGCGCCCAATTCCCACCCCCCAGCCAACCCCACACTCTCATCCAGCTAGATTCTACATCACCCATCTACGATTTCAGCAGCTGTCCCAGCAGTGACTTGCGGCAACTTCAAGCTCCCAGCCTCCGAGTGCTCGCGTCCTCTTGCAAAGACCCCTCGCCAGACTCATACTGTGCGGGGAGGGGGGTTAACCCCTCCATCTGTGAGATGGCTGTAACAGCCTGCAAGCCCTCCAACCTTTCCTTCTCAGTTTGTGTCTCTGTCGGTCCTTGGGCTGTCATGTGGCGTCTTCGATTATGCCGCATCCTGCGCGGGCCGGGTCTCTCTATCCCTGCTCCCACATTGCTGCCTGGTTCTCCAACACCGGCTTTGTACAGCTCCAGCCAGTCCCAGGCCCCCTCCGTGCTGTCATGAAAGGACACCTTGCCATCCACCATGACCTTCAACCGGGCCGGATACATCAGGGAGTACTGAACACCTTTATCCCTCAGCGCTTTCTTGACTGCCACAAACGACACCCTACTGCGTTGGACTTCGAGCGTGTAGTCGGGGAATAATGTCACCTTGCAATTATCCACTGTATAGGGGCCCACCATCCTTTCTCTGTTAAGGAGGAGATGCCTGTCCTTGTAATGGAGCAGTCTGGCCACCACCGGCCTTGGTTGTCTTCCAGGGGGCAAGGGCCTGGCCGGCACTCTGTGGGCCCTCTCTATGTGAAGAAGGTGGACAGCCCCTCAGGTGCGACCGTCTTGCGCAGACACTCCTCCAAGAAGTCCACCATTTTGGTTCCTTCCACTCCCTCCGGTAACCCCACCACACATATATTATTTCTTCTGCATTCTCTGTCCGCCTTTCCAGCGTCTGCAGTCGGGTCTGAAAGTCCATCATCCGCGCTTCCATTAATTATCAGTGAGTTTGGCATGATCCGCCCTTAGTAGCCCCAATCCCTGTGATACATGCGCAATTTCCAACTGCAGGGCCTCCCTGGTGTCAGTGATAGCTAGTAGTATTTGATTTACTTGCTGTTGGAGCATCCCCTCCAGTTGTGTCGGCAATCCCTTGGAAGCCTCTTCAGGCACTAAATCCCCCTCCTGTTCTGTAGGCACCCCGGCCTGCCTTCCTCGCGGCTTGTTCATGGTTCTAAAGGGCCGCAATCCCTCACGGTTTCAGAATGGGTGTGTGCTCCGTGTGGTGGAGCCCTGCAACACTTTGCCCCGATGAGGTGGCGGTGGCCGGGACACCCTGCTGCTCCCAACTGCTAGAGGCACAGTGTCCCTGCCTCTGCATGATCCACCAGGGCACTCTACTCACTGGCCCCGTCCGCGTCTATGGAGCTGCTCAGTCTTCCCTCCATCCAGGTCCTACGCCAATGGCCGCCCTCTCGCCGTCACTAGGCTGTGATATCCCAATGCGCCACTATAGCATGCAGTCAGCAAGCCAATCACCTTCACACGGTGGAGCTGCTCCCCAGGAATCCAACACCTAGTGTCCAGGTTCCTGCAGCTGCAGCCCAGCAGGCCCCCAGGGCCCTCCGCAGGGTTAACTCCCCTCCCACAGTCCTGCGCCAAATGTCCAGGCCAGGTCCAACTGCTACTGCCCAGGTACCCTGTAGCGTCTGTAGGCATGGCTCCCCTTAGGTTGCTTCCTCACTGGGCCGGTTCCAGATGCTCCACTCCTCAGCACAGCTCCCTACTTCACTCCTGTGCCTCCAGGCCGCTCCACTGATCATTCAACACAGCAAGGGGGGGCACCCACCATGCCGCCCATTCCTCCTCACCTCCGCTTGTTCCAGGGCTCCACTCGTGGCAGTGCCGACACCATCCGCTGCCTTCCTATCCCATGGGGGCCCACTGCAGTTCAGGGGATGCCCGATGAAAGTTCTGCACCTTGTCCTCCGCAGGTCTCTGTCCCTGCAGTCGCACCCACAGCTCCTCTCGGGCACTCACTACGCCAGGTGGGGAGGGGGAAGGGAGAGCTCTTCTCCCAGTCGCGGTCACGCCACTCACGTAGGTCTCCTACCCGCCGCTCTGGTGCCGCAGTGGTAGGCGTGCCCCACAAATCCACAAGCCTTTCAGTGCCTGCACCGCCTCCAGGCTCGATCACCCCAGCGCTGCCGCCATGTTGCTGTGTGTCCCCTTTCAGAGTCAGCAGGGTCTCAGGTCCCCCTCTCCACTCTGGACCCCCGCTCCCGCTGTCCAGACTTGCCTGCAACTGCGCCAGGTCAACTCCACAGCTCCAGGCTCTTTGCGGTGCCCCGTACATGATGCAGCTCTGCCCGCCAGTTGCGATTCAGTGTCCACACGCCGCCATTTTGGGGTCATTCTGTGGTCCAGGCAGACTGTCTCCGCTCCCCTCGCAACGGCACCCTGCGGCCACCAAGTCTCCCCTGCCGCAACCTCTAGGGTCTTTCAGCACCCCCCTGCAGCCATTGGGGGGTCACAGTTACTCCACTATATCAGGATCAAGGTCGGGTCGGCGCGGAGCTCCGTGCTCATGCGTCTGGTCTCATAGGCCTCTTGGCCACGCCCCCCATGCCCTTATATATATATAATTCTCATTGCCCGCATATAGAAATACAGTCCTTATTTAGGCATAGCCCATGCTACCCAAATACAGGCATGGCTACTTACATTCGTTCATCTACGTCATAACGACTGCTTGGAAAACCAGACTCTTAAGCCGTAGGGTCTTCCCCTTGCCTAGATATTGATTTCACCAAGAACTCTTTTATTATGCATGAACATCTACTCCTTAGGGGTTCATTCGTGACGTTCATATGCCCGACTTTTACGTCAATACTGGCATTCCTAAACACTTTCAAGGTATAAATATACCTTCACTTGCTATGGCAAAGCACAGTGTGGTTCGGTGCAGTTCGACTACCTATTTGACCGACGCAGCTCGCTACAGCAAGTGCCGAAGGAAGCCATCTCCCCAGCTGACACACTGACTACAAGCTATCATCCTCCTGCCAAGAATCCAGCTCCAGTGTTTCCGACTCACGTTGCGGGGTGTTGGAAAATCGAGTCCCGAGAAAGAGATACCAACCTCTCTCATTCTAAGGTATGGAGCCGATTAGAATTCTAGAGAAACCTTTGGCAATACTTGGCAAAACTAAACCTATGCTAAACCAGCATCTCCTTCTTCCCTTGTACTAGACCTAGGTTAGGTACACTGGGGTAGGTGCATTTTAGAAGCTTTGGTTCCAACATACAGAACTACTTTTCACAAAACAGAAGTTGCTTTATACAGGTTCATGCATACGCTTCGATTAAGGCACTTTTTTTTAACAACCTGGTTATACACCCCATTACCAAGGAAGAACATGAATTTCTGGAATTCAAACCCAAAAGCACCTTCATGGCACCAGTGTCTCATAAAATACTTGACTGCTTTGAATCACCAGCTAAACAGGATCTCAATAAATTA
Organism: Lissotriton vulgaris; assembly: GCF_964263255.1. Lineage (NCBI taxonomy): Eukaryota > Metazoa > Chordata > Amphibia > Caudata > Salamandridae > Lissotriton > Lissotriton vulgaris. The sequence goes on from NC_141691.1 coordinate 1,445,249,287, forward strand.
AAGTATCATCAATATAAAAGTTACAACCTGACGACCAAAGAGAGGAACATTCTTTAATAACTAGCAAACAATGAAGCACTTACATTTCAATCAGCTGATAAGGGTGGGGCACTGGTTATGAAGGATTCATCGTATTACCACCAAAAAGTGCAGGAACATCTGTCAGATGAAAACACCTACCTGAAATTAGATCCTGACCAAACTTCAGAAATACTGCAGATTCTCAAATGTATTTTGGAAAAAGCTCAAAGCATGGAATGGATATCAGGCAGAACAAAAACTTATTTGTTGCACAAAATCCTAAACGGCTACATATTTACATGTTGCCAAAGATTCATAAACACAGCAGTAATCCACCATTCAGACCTATTGTGTCTGGATGTGGTTCACTCTTCGAACCCTTGGGAGTGTAAATTTACCCTTTTCTTCAACTTATCGTATGCAATTGGAGAACATACATAAAGGTCACCACTGACTTTTTAAGTCAACTCAGTCACCTAAATTTATCCAATACTCCAGATTTTTTGCTATGCACTATCGATGTGATATCATTGCACACGTCCATTCCTTTACACAGGCAGGACTTGAGGCAACAGAATGGGCCTTATTGAATCAACCGGAGATAGGAGCACACAAGGTTTTCCTCATGGAATTGTTACATTTCTGACTCCAACATAGTTATTTTTACTACAAGAGGAATTCTTTTTGCAGATAAGTGGTACATCTATGGGTTTTGGGGGGCGCCCACATACGCCAATATCTACATGGCCTAATTCGAAGAGAAATACATTCTGAACAATCCAGAGTGGAACAGTCATCTGAAAACGTATTGTCGTTACATAGACGACATTTTTCTAATTTGGTCAGACACTCAAGAACTACTCCAAAAACAGATCCAAATTCTCAATACCCGCAATAATTGCATTCAATTTACATTGTTTGTTTCATTATAGTGGGACCCGAGGAAGAGACTACAGCACAAGAGGTTGAAGGTTGAAAGTAATCTGATACCTATCCCCTCCCATCTTCACCTTGCTTCCCCCAGGACCTCCACCACTAGCCCTGCACCTCCCCATATACTGACCTTGCTTCCTATGAGGAATCCACACAGCCTACCCTTGCTCCCTCCTAAGAAAGGCATCAATCACTATCGACCGCAGACCTGCTACCCACACCTTATACCCTCACCCTACTGAGGATAAGTTGACAGACCTCAAGATCCACTAATTAAAGAGGATCTTCAGAGCCTATTACACCTCACCATAAAGATGGAGAAATTTTTAAACCTATTCATGTCCTCCAAGACTAATCAACCGTATCATTCCACAGCTGCTAAGCACCACCTGGCAAAACATTTTCTGTGGACAGCACATTAAATCTACACTGGAAATGTAGACCTCATCTTATTCACTACTCCAGGCCCCATAGGATAATTAACCATCTGTCGGATGCTGACATTCACTCCCTTCAACTATCTTACAACACTTCTCATAGCAATTCTTCACTCGCACGATTCACTATCCAAACTATTCCCTCCAACCCGTTTAGAGAATCCAGTGTCAATCTCAGAATTATGAACATGGAAATTTCACTTCCTGTCACCACTTCTCACCTTGAAGCTCTAGTAACTAAATCCCACATCAAATAAATGCTTCCTAAAGGCAGGTCAGTTGTAGGACATGCTTCTAATATTGCTGACCCTATTTACTCGCTAGAAGTGGACTTCATGATCTTAACAGAAACCTGGCTTAATGACTCACCCTCACCAATTGTAGACATTCTAGTTCCCTCTTTGTATAAATTATCAGATTAGATACTCCTCAGAAAGTCAGAGGCAGCCTAGCTTTGATCAATTTTCACCCTAAGCCACATAAAAACTGATCCTATGTCCACTTGTGAGCAACTGGGCATCGAAATCTGGAACCGAGATAATTTAGTTTGTATCTCTCTTCATAGAACAATCGATGGAGACCATATCCTCCAACTCTGACCAACACCCAAATCATATTTTCAGGGCTAGCTCAAACAATTAATGGGCCTCAATTGCATTCCACATGTGGTGGCTTCCACTAGATCACAGGAACTCATAAAACAGCCCGCGGGCCGGCAGCGGCCCGTCAAGCCTTCCGTGGCGGCCCGCGGACCATGAGACATCGTACCTGTGTTTTCAAAGCGTGTCTGCAAACACTCTGCTGCTCTGTGGGGGCCGGGCGATTCATTCCAGTGAGGCCAGAGTGGAGCTGCAGGGGCGCTAAGAGGAGGTGAAATACAGAAAAGCCCCATCGACATGCAAATGGTCTTTTTAAAGACCTGTGAAGTTCTCGGATGGGGGTTATGTGTCTGTGAGCGCTGGGGAAGTGGTCTCAGCCCAGTGACACACAGGCAGGGTGAGATGACTGAGGGTCTCGAAATGCATTGGGCTACCTTGAAATACTTTTTTGTTCTGCAAAACATTTGAAAGCCAGCTTGGTATTTTTATCAACAGAAGAAATGATTTGTATTTGTAATGTGACATGAATTCTTAATGTACATTAAAGTTGCTTGTATCGATAAGTTGATTGTGCAATAACAAACAACCATTACTTGACAACTACTTTGCGTTGGAAATTTCTTTTACGGATAATTATGTGTATCAGGATTATCATTATTTTGATCTTGAATAGATTGTTTAAGCTGTTTAAATGCTCACTGTAGAGCACACAGTTATTCAAGTGAGAGTTCTCTTGAATTTTGGGTATTTTAGAAGCACCAGTTGAGTATTTTAGCCTTTGTTATTTATTTATGTATTTTTATAAATATCATAGCAACAGACAATGCTATTACAGTAATCTTTTATATTACTGTTTGCACTGTACGCATTATAATTCCCATTCTGTCTAACAATTGTAGCAGTTCATATCTCTTGCATGAGAAAGAAGACTGCTCAATAAACCCTTTTTTATTGAAACGCCCGTCTCTCTATTTCTGTGCAACTCTGTATAAACGAAGCATGCACGATTGACTAAGTAAAATAGTTATCTATTATTTCCACGACTCTGAAGATATTATTCCGACTCTCAGAGAAACAAAGTTGTCATGTTTAAGCGGTTGTCAGAGACTAATCCCTTCTTGTTTATTTAAGAAAGTTTCTAGTGACCTCTGAGTTAGCTCCCACTCACAATTAAGTGTTATGTACTCGATAGAGACATACTGACGTCAGTCCTATGTCAAATCTATAGTATATATTAATCTGATTCGCAGAGCCTATTAGGGATATAGGAACTATACTACACTAGTGTGTGCTGGCCTACTGAGGACATAGAAACTTCACCTGCAACCCACTGACCAGCACCTGGACTCCTGTGTGGAACTCCTGAATTCTAAAGGGTGCCGATTTCAGCTCCTGGGTCCTGAGAATTGTATGGTTGGTGCTGCGAAGCAAGAAAAACAACTCTGACGCTGTCAGCGATACCGCCTGTGACACTGTGACCAACACCGAGGCCGGGGGCAATGCTAGTAAAGTCCAAGGTGCACCACCCCGCCTGCCCCATATCGCCTGCGGACTCCTGAAGTTATTGGCCTTCCTGATGTCAGCTTTCCCACCAACCCCATCACTGCCAGCACCTGCACCCTGTTTCGCGGGGCTGATCACCAAGAGAGTGACTTCACGAACTCTTCGACTTTGCATCACCTCACCAGAACCGACGCCTCACTGCTGACGCTGCCTATCTTCCCCTGTCCCGGTTTCGATGCCTCACCTCCTCACAGACTCAATACTTCGCTTCTTCCGTGGCAACCAGGGAACCAGCTTCCCCTCAGCACTGATGCCTCATATCCATGATCACACGCATTGTCCCTAGACTTCTCTTCTAAGATACTGTTGTTTGAGGTCCGTGTGGCTCCGTACCCAATGCCAAGCACCTTGTGGGAGGCGCAGTGCTTTGGAATTATGCCTGTCACTATGTCGCAATAGCCCAGATTGAGCTATTTGTTTTTATAAGTGTTAGTTTTGAGATAACTGTCCTACAAGTGATATCTTGACATATGCAAGTTGGAATTGTGTCATTTTGGTCTTGTTTGGTTTAGATAAACTGGTGTGGTGTCCATTTGTGGTATTTTCACTATGTTACTGTGTGTTTGAGTACAACTATTTTACACATTGCTTTGGAATAAGCTTGTCTGCTCATGCCAAGCTACCAAGGGGGTGATCAGGGGTTATTTTAAAAGTGTGATTTTCTTTAACCTGAACAGATGCTGAGGTCCCTTCTTGGAGAAAGGTGCCTAACTGTTCCAGCTAGATACCCCAATTTCTAACACTGGTGGTCAGCGGTGAGGATTGAACTTGTATTTGTACTTGACACCCAGTACTTGGTGTACATCATTAGACCCATTCAGACCACTACATAACCACATACTATGTTTTAGCATTTTGTTAACCCTTAAAGTGTACACGCACCACGCGTCTAAGTGGTAAACCATCAAGTGAGACTGCAGAATTAAAATTTGACATTGAAATGTAGCTACAAAGTAGATCAACTCAAGCAATTCTGCAAGAGCTTTGGATTTCCCATGAGGAGCCCAGATGGGAAGAAGAAGCTGCAGAAGGTCTTAGCGGCCTGCTGGGAGGCCAGAGAAGCTGGAGAGTCAGGTGATGAAAATGTGGATCTGGATGTAGAGAGCTAGCAAGGGGAGTTTGAAGCTCAAGATCTGCCAGTGGGGGAAGAGACCATCAGGCATGGCAACAGATTTTCTTCTAGAGGTCTGTCCCCAGAGGACCTCAATGCCAGGTGACAGGAAAGAGAGCATCAGAGGGAGCTGTGAGAGCTTGATAAGGAGTTTGAGTGGCTTGAGGCCATGAGTGTCTCAGCAAAGCGAGAAGAAATGTGTTTTTGCTTAAGAACAGAGCTTTGCTGAGCTTGGGGGGTAGCCGGGAGGGCGAAGCCCAGCTCAGGTGGTGGCAGTAAAAATGTCAAGTCTAGTCATGAGGGAGAAGTACACTCATCCAGAGATGTGGTGCCTGACTTGTAGGTGGGGGTTGATATACACAAGGGGGTTCAGGTTTATGAAGTAGCTTGTGTGTTGCAGTGTCTCTGAGGTGAATTGGGGAACTGGCACAGGGGACCATGTTCCTAGTGGTGGGTGTGACACTCTACCGACACTAGATGAGAGGTGCAGGAAGAGGGGTTCCCCCATTTTAGTAGCCCTTGTATGTGAGCATGGAGACCACCCGGAAGAGTGTTGGTTGAATGGCAGAAACAGTAGGACACTTTCTAGCACGTCTCAGGAGGGTGATATGAGGTACTTATGCAAGGCACTAGATGGTGAAGTGTAGAGTAGCTTGGTCAACACTTGTGTCCCTGTTTTCCAGAAATATGCCAACACCCGGTTTAGTGCGAGTTCTCTGATCGCAGGAAGCAAGCGCTGGAGGCAGGCCTTTTGGTGGATTCCAGAAGGTCTGTAGAAGTTTTTGGGAGTAATCCAGAAGGGGATGGCTCAGGAATTTCCCAACAAGTTGAGGTAGGGGATGCTGGTGTCAGGTGATCTGAAAGGCTGCTGTCACAACCGCCCAACCTGTTTTGGTGTCTGGCAGCACCACTCCAATTGGGAGGGTGCATGAGTCCAGTAAATGGGGTGAAAAGGGAGACAGTGCCCATTGAGGTCAGAGCACCCCTGGACTGACTCTGGTGAGGCAACTGGGAGTCTTCATGCACTGTCAGGCTGACAGCAGGCTAGAGATCTGAGCCAGGCAAATATTGCATAACTCATGAGGAGTGTGCTTCCCTTGGGGGGATTGTGTGTACTCCCCCAGAATTCATGGCTTGGAACTCAAAATTTACTAACACATATTTTTAGTAAGATGGTTTTTAAATGGTCTGTTTTAAAATGTCACTTATCATAGCACTGCTAAGTAAATTGGGCAACCCAATAAACCATCGGAGGCTTGGTTAACAGGACATTTATATCAGGTAACAGTGCCTTCAAGGGTTTTCATTTAAAAATAATAAAGCTTAATTTGTCAAAATCAAATTCTGAGCTTCCAGATTAGTGGCCTTAGATATATGAATTATAGAAATCAATTAGAGGAATCTCAAAAGAATGTATCAGAAAGTACAACAACGGATCTATACATTTTTGGACAAATTTATGTAGTTAAATAATTTAGATTCAAAGGGTACAAACCAACATTCATATAAACAAAATTTGACTGAGATTGATTATCTATCAAATAGAATTATCTCATAATCTCTTTTGTGAATAACCCATTTCTTTCACCTATTTACAAATGGAAATTACCATTAAACATTCAGGGCCCGATTCACAAAAGTAATCCGAGAAAAAGTCCTAACTTTACGACTTTCGGTATTCAAAAAAGGCATTTAGGAGTTTAAAAGTTAGGATTTCTAACTTTACTACTCCTAAACTGAGACAAAATCCTAACTTTACGACTTTCGGTATTCAAAAAGGGCATTTAGGAGTAGTAAAGTTAGGAATAATAACTTCAATCCTCATGCTCCTGGACATATATGCAGCTTTCGACTTTGTCAGCTATCTTACTCAGTCTCTTCATTAGATTCATAGGCTTGGCACACAACTGACTTACCTCGTATCTCTATATATTCGATGACTCTATTGTAACTCTGGCTATATTTTGGGAGAGGAATACTGATGATGAGCCATCACACTATTATGGGGTTGATGTTTTCTATTCCATAAAGGATGGCTTTTCTCGTAAGCGTGACAAAAGTCCGGTGATGTTCAAAACTCTGGACTCTGGATTGTTTCCATAACATTACAAAACAATATATATTCTATCGTTCTCTTCTTGTTCTGGCTGATGCCACACTTATACTTGTGTTTTCATTGATACTCTGGAGGGACGTTCTGTGGGATATCCTCCAAATCTCTGTTTATGTGCTAAAAGGAGAAGACATGCTATGCCATATAGAACCCCAGTGTTTTGATTGTGTGGACTGGGGATACATTGTTCAATTCAAAATCAGCTAGAACCCACTGAAATCAGTGAAGCTGCAATACATTTAGCATTTTAGAGATAGCTACTCCTTTGAACAGCCATATCTAACCCTTTCGCCGCGGCACAAATTCCAGCGTGGCGCGGGGGCTAGGGGGTGGGTGCAGCGCTTCGAAGCTCATTATGGCACCACGCCCTCATGAGTCATGATGGCGTGGTGCCGTCATGATCCCACCCACTCATTATTACTCCCACACAGGCGGGGAATTAGTACGGTATTAGTACGGTGTAGGCGGAGTGGCAGAGGCATGACGGCACGCTGTCTGAGCACACGCCGCATGTGACTCACGATGGCGTGGTGCCATCATGAGCACCCATAGGGCTAAAGGAAGTAAGTGGAAATGGAAAAACAGTTATGGACTTAATAGATAGTTGGTATTTACAACATGTGATAAGCCCTAACCATAGCTTTGAGGAGGAAAACATATGTCACCCACACACACACTGGGTCGCTCAGGCATAGCCAACCAGTACTTTAAACATGAGTATAGAAGAATATGACTTCACTATTAAGGTAGGACTACTTACTAGGCTCTCATAGGTCTAGGGACAAACTTGCCCATATTTATGGAACTTCTATTTGGTCCTTTCCAGAACTGGTGGTGGAAGGTTCCCAGTTCCATTGATGAGCCTTTGTAAATATTTGCAAAAGAAAAGAAAGGGAACCCGAACATAAAGGTGGGTAGTAAAAGACGAAATACAATGTTTCTTCTTGTGCAGGCAAACAATTAACTCATTCAGTGGAATGAGCACATGATCTTATTCTTTAGAAGGGAGCAGAGCCAATGTTCTACAGCATGACATCCCATGTGCTGACAAAGAAGGTTGCCAAAACTCCATGCCAGACAGGCCCCATTTTCAGTGTGAGAAACACCTGTTTACAGTATTATTCCCAAAGAAAACAAATAGCCTTCACAGCAACTCTGAAATCTCAGCCATTACAAAAGATGGTGCTTCAACTAGCACACAGTCATTTAATTGAAAGTCAAAAGGGCACTGAAAAGATGCAACAAGTCCCCTTTCAATGTTTCTTCTGCCTAGTTTATATCCAGTACCTATGAAGTATGCGAAAGATGGCAGTAGTATCAACTGAAGAAGAAACTATTTTGCTGAAAACCCCAATACACCAACTACCTCTGATTCATGTCCCTTCTTGTGAATTTACATGAATTTGGTTGGACGAATTGACCCATCCAGTAGAGGACAACAGTATATTCTGGTTCTTTTAAACTATGCCATTCAATAACATACAGTGTTTCCTTTCTAAAGTTTACAGCTGCCAGTGTCTGTCATGTTTTCATTACTTATTTCTCCAGAGCTTCTTTCTATGTCAAGATCCTGATGGACCAATGACCATATTTCATATTCTTGCTTAGGCAACAAATGTGTAAACTGGTACAATGAACCCATTTGAAGAAATCTGTCTGCCATACATAAACCAATGGTTTAGTAAAATGAGTTAAAAATACGATTTAAACTATGAAAGTAGTTAGCCTGGATGGTGAAGTCTGGAATAAAGTCCTTCCGCTGATCCTTTTTACCATCTAAACTACTCTCAATACTTCAACTGGATTTATCCCCTGAGAATTGCTGTTCAGGCACCAATTCTAATCTTGTTGGATATGACCTTAGAGGAATGAGAAGAGGATGATAATAAGTACACGTCATAGTGAGATTTACATTACAGCACCAGGAGTGTGACGCGTATTTATATATTTATGGGTTGTGATGCTAACATTACAGAGGAGTCTATAAAGTAAACACGCCTAGGTTGCGCACATCATGAAAACATCGTTATTGGTCATGCCTGAGAATGCAAAATATCACAATACTATGCATTATGACATCAGGGCATACAAAGCACCCGTTAGGTGGAGGAATAACCCCTAAGCTTCCTAACATCACATAGATATAGCGTACTTGCACTTTCCACATACTATACGGTAATCAATTCCAGGGCACACGGATACCTGTGCACCTATTACGTGCACTACGGTAATTGATGCAAAAAGGAATGTCACACGTGACCTCCGTCAAGGGTTCCTACCCGTCTGGCAAACTGATGCCAACCAAATGCACCGTAAGGTGATCAACAACCAAAGATGCCCAGCAGGTATGTAAAAGTAGAAAAAAGGGTGCGGAGGCACACACCTCCTAAGTCGGGGAGTTGACCTCACTGGGTCCCCTGCATATGGCTGGAATTCAAAGGTTCAAGGTGAGGGCACACACACTGACAATCAAGCTGGGAGACGCCAATGGGCCCTCCCTGCAGACAGAAATACTAGATGCAGCTGCCTGTGACCATGCAGTGCAGCTGCCGAAGGTAAGGGCAGCTCCCACATGATTGGAGTCAATGCGGGCCATGATCTGTCTGCCAAAGGCAGTGCTGCAATAACCACTGCGGCTCTCTGGACCGTAGGTCATATGGCGCTATGGGGTCCCCATGTGTGACCTCTGGGCTCCACATTCGCCCGGATCTCTGGAGAGAGTGGTTTGCAACAGCTCAATGCTGGTTCCTGGTTGCTACAGCAACCCACTAGAGTGGCAGCAAGGTTTTCCCAGATGATGGGGCTCCACTGGGGGGGGGGGGGTCTGCAGTGCTACCGGTGCTTCTCCAGCAAATAGAGCCTATTGCACTGAGGGGATTCACGGGAGTGACTGGGGAAACCTGGGGGGCTCATCAAGCTTGAATTTCACAATACCACGTGGATCGGGTATAGGAATAAGTAGTGCTCATCATACACTAACTGTAAGACCCAGAGCAAGTTAACCTGCACTTTAAGTGAGCCTTCCAACAGGACACACAAACCCTTGAAGATCATTTCAAGCAGGATACCACAGCATCGCAAAAAGTGTCAGTCATTTTCCTCTGCCTGCAAATTGAAGCAGCAAATGCAGGCCAACCCACTCCTCACACAACAGAAAGGGTCATCATACAGCTCTTCACATCTTTTTGGAAGGTTCCTCTTGTTTCTAGAGGTGATCTAAAGGTTGTGGGTTACTTATACCCCATTTTCTCATTGTAGTCTTTCTTTCAGAGTCCCTAAGCTCATTACAAACCAGTTCTGTCCCCTCTGATGCAGCCTTACCACATGGGGTAGAGGCAGCATTGTCCAGAGGAGACACAGCCTATTCAGATGCTAGTGAAAACTCCTCCCACGACTCTAAATGCAGAAGGGTCTACACAGCCTGGCTAGGAGTCACCCAGGAAAGGTAGGACACACTTCAACCCCCAAGTTGTGACTGTGTAGAGTGAAAGAACATTGAAAGTACATCCCCAGCTCCTGTCACTCCAAAACCAGATGGTGAATACACAAACAGGTAGAGGCACACAAAATGGTAAAGTAACAACATTTCCACTTTATAAAAATTGCATTTTCAAACACACAGTTTAGAAACCACCTTTACTAAAAGCTGTGTTATTAAATTCTGAGTTCAGAGAGCCTAAACTCTATTTCAATAGTGAAAAACTAAACGTACAGTATTTCCTTAACAAAACATGTCAAACACACCAGCACATGTCCTACCTTTCACATACCCTGCTCCCTGCCCATGGAAGTACTTTGGACCTACCTGAGGGGTGCCTTACCTGTAAAATAGGGACATTAGGGCCTGGCAATTGGGTGCACTTGCCAGGTCGACATGGCAGTTTAAAACTGCACGCACACGCTGCAGTGCCAGGTCTGAGACACATTTACAGGGCTTCTCATGTACATGGCATAATCAGTGCTGAAAGCTCACTAGTAGCATTTGATTTTCAGGCCCTGGCACACTCAGTGCACAAGGAACATACTAGTAAATCAAATTTGCCAATCATGGACAATCGATCATAATCACAATTCACACAGAGAGCAAATGCACTTTAGCACTGATCAGCAGTGGCAAAGTGCCCAGGCATAAGGCATAAGGCAAAAGGCAAAATGCAAAAAGGCAAAAGGTTTGGACCTAAACCTGCCAAAAGAGCCAGGTCTAACACAAACTCCCATAAGCCTAAAGTCAGGGCAGACCAATCAATACCTTGATGGACTTTCTCTGATTGGGACGATATAACATGGAAGCCCGTGACTACCCACGGAGAGTAGTCAAGCAAGCCCAAAAAAGAGCCTTGAATACACCCAGAGCAGCCTTGTTAGAGACACAAGTCAAAGAAAAATCAGACTGTCTACCTGTAGTCATGACCTATGATCCCATGGCCACAAAAATCCGCCAGTCGATCAGGAAACACTGGTCTCTACTTTCTACAGCGGACTTTAAGATGCCACCTCCACGGTTTGCTTTCCGAAGAGCGAGTAACCTGAAAGACAAACTGGTTCATACCAGAAGTGTTGGAAGACCAGAAACCGAGAACACTACCATCCCTAAAGGACATTTCCCATGTGGGAGCTGTTCTGTGTGTCCCTTGACTAAGAAAACCACCACCGTGACGCTTCAATCTGGGAACACGTGGTTACTGAATCACTTCAGTAACTGTAACACAACCAACGTGGTATACAGATTGAAATGTGAGTGTGGTTTGGAATATATCGGACTCACCACACGTAAGATCAAACTCCGCATCCAGGAGCATGTCAGTACGATAAGGATTGGAAAACTGACTACGAAGTTAGTGCAACATTGCCACCGCAATAAACACACCTTTACCTGGGTAGTGTTGGAGAGAGTGATGGGCGATGCGCAGTCTGTGGAAAGACGACTAATCAACAAGGAAGCTCGCTGGATATATCAAGAACAAAGCGAGCAGAAAGGGCTGAACGAACTACTGGAATGGAATAAGCTGCGTTAACCACCTGAAGAGCTGTCTTCTAGCGCAATGGTCTGCTGTCCTTCATGACTGGTGGTACTCCTCCATCCTAAATTAAAATTAAAATTAACATATAATAACAACATCTATATTAATAAACACCTTTCTCCATTTCAGCAGTACCATGACTCTCACCATATCTGATCTGACCAGGCTTAACATGTGATAGTCCCTTATTAGCCTTTAATTGTCCTTTCCACTCTTAGAACACGGGGTGAGTTGCCATTATAAATCCTTAATATACTGTGAATTTGTTAACACCTAAATTCTACACTAGATAAATACGGGACAAGTTCTACTAAACCTGTTTATCTTAATAGTGCAGTGTAGCTATAAACATTGGTGTACACTACACATTAAACACATTGGTTTAACTTCCATTTTCCATTCTGATCCAGGTTTAAGTGCCCGTTTAAAAATGGCCGCGCCCTTCTGCTGAAGACCGGCATTCAATATTAGGATAGTCTGAGTCCTTTCACAGTCTCTGTAAATCGGCACCCGTGTCATCTGACAATGTGGACCAATGGAAACGCGCGGTACGCGATCTCAAGAACCAATCCGAGATCGGGAAAACCGGCATCGCGGACCAATCCTAGCGCGCAAACGCGCAACTCCACAGCCGGTAAATAAACAGAGATTCATTCGGTCGGCGCTCGAGGGTTGAGAGGACGCCGACCGCCACTCTGTTACCGGTAATATCTAACTTAGCTGCATTTAGGCTGTGTGTAACACGCTAGCTAGGAGCAGACTCCTATACTGAATGAATTAAATGCTCTGTGTTTTTACATTGCAGTAACTTTCTCGAACGGGGAGTAAGGACCATGCTCACCTAAGGGAGCTGGATTCCGTTTTTAGCATAATTTCATCACTGGTATGAGAGCCAATACTGCATGCAGGGTAAACAGAATTCTTTCTTTTATCTACTAATATAGCATGGTGTTTTGATAGTCTGAGATGCAGAACACAGAGAGGGACGCCAGGTGACCACACTCTTGTTTGTTTATGTTACAGCACCCAAGCTTCAGTGTCTCTTGCAGTGGCATTTAAAGTGTATTGCCCTGAAGAAATTGCCTGATAGAAACCAAGGCAATGAAACATGTCGGCTGTAAGTAGAGAGTGAATCGATAGGTAGTATTTACTCTCTTCTTTTTTAGTATATGTGTGTTCACTGTTTTGCAACAGAGAAGGGAATGAAAGTAAAGTTTATGGTCCCAGTTGCTCAGTGACTTATATGTTAAATGTTGTCAGTTTTGTCACATATAAGTTGTGTCCACTGCACCATTCACTGTCTTTTTATTTTTGAGGTTCGAGACACGTTTTTGGTTTTAGCTTGATGGCACCGATGATGAGAACAGGGCCATCCTGGTGAGTACCAACCAGGGGCCCCATTGGTGGTGCGCCCGTGAGGTGCCATCTCGCTTTTCACACATTTTTTGTTTGTGCTGTCCTGTTTGTTTCAATCAGAGAGGTTGTTGTTTTAAAGAGGCAATAGATTGAATCATCTTAGGATTCTCTTAAGAATAGAGAGATCCCTTGGATTACGAATGTTGACCACAGATGTTTACAATGCAACAAATGAATATTGCCATGAGAACTAGGACTGTTGTTGTGTATTAACGATATAACATGGACCCTGGCACGCAACAGCATGGGTGCAATCCAGTTCCACACCATCATGAACCTAGTTGGATCCCTCTGTCTATACACTCAGGGCCCACTAAGCTAACCCATGGTAAAGTCTTCTCCTCGCCTGCAGGCCCCATCTTTGCAGTGCCTAAACTTCCTTTGCTCACGGATGTGTCCCAGTAGGCAGAAAGTACCCACATGGTGAACACAGTGCTGTGGCCCAGTACACACCTGGGACGTGACTCCTGTCCCCCTTCCAGAGGCAACTCTGTCCACTAAGACAGCTGCCAGTGCCTCTCAGGGCTCTATAACCTGTGTGGTATCAGGGAGTAGGGGGCGGTAGCCCCTGGTGCCTGGCACACCTTGACCACTCTTCCTCCTGCCAGGTCAGGGATGGCATCCTGACACTGCACCCGCCTAGGGCCTGTAGCCTAAGGCTAGACAGGATACTGGGATTGGCTCTCCCACACCCTGACCTCCCTGAAGCTCTGCACCCTCCCACCTGGAGAGGTACCCCAGACTCCAGAATTGTCAGGGCATCTGTGGCAGGTGGCCTGCACAATTCTCCCATCAGCACAGAGGAACTCTCTTGCAACTGGTATACCAGCCTAGGGTTTGTACCCTTAGGATGAACAAGGGTCAAGCTTCCCTCTCCCTGCCCTCCCGCCTGGGGCTCTGCACCCTCTCAGCCAGAGTGGTACCCTAGAAGTCAAACCGGTAAGGGCACTGCTAGCAGCTGCCACTTACCCAGGTCAGGGGGGACACTGGGAACCTGGACTTCCAACTCAGGGTCATACCCTTAGGCTGGACATGTGCCTGGCAAGCCAGGACTTCCAGGGGTGTACACACACCTTCCCCAAGAGAAACACACTCCTCATGAGTTGTTTGAGATTCTGCCTAGTGAAGGTCTTGAGCTTCCTGTCCACCTTAGAGTGCATGAAGACCCCCTGGTCAGAAGTGGCCTCTCCATGGTCAGTCCTGGGGTACTTTGAGCTGGCAACCCATGACCAACTAGCCCTCCAACTGGGGACTGTCTTCCTCCTCCAGCGCAACTCCCTGGAGTCAGAGAAAACACACTCCACAGTGTTGACATAGCTCTAGAAAACTGAGACTGAACATATGCTCTCCAACAATTGAGTCACATCCCCAGCGCTTGCCACTCCAAAACCAGGCAATGAATACACAAAAAGACAGAGGCACAACCAATGGTAAAGCAACAAAATGCCCACTTTCTAAAATTGCCATTTAAAACACACAATTTAAAAACCACCTTTCCTAAAAGGTGTATTATTAAATTCTGAGCTCAGAGAGCCTAATCTCCATTTCTCTATCTTGACCCAATGGAAAGTTACACCTGTAAGATGTTACAGGGTGGCTCCCATGTTAACCTATGCGTTAGACAATCTTACAATATTGAAAAACAAAATGCACAGTATTTCACTATCAGACATGTAAAACACACCAGTACATGTCCTACATTTCACATATATTCACTTACATGTAGGAAAAGTAGGTGCACTTGCCATGTGGACATGGCAGTTTAAAAAATTGTGTGTGCAGACACTGAATTGGCATGTTTGAGACACATTTACAGGGCTACTAATGTGGGTGGCACAACCAGTGCTGAAAGCCCACTAGTAGCCTTTGATTTACAGGCCCTGTCACACTTGGGGCACTTTACTAGGAAATTACCAGTAAATATGCAATCATGGATAACCAATCATAATCACAATTTACGCAGAGAGCAGATTCTTTTTAGCACTAATCAAGAGTGGCAAAGTGCCCTGAGTCCCATCACAAAACAAAAAAACAGGGTCAGAAAAATAAGAGTAAAGGCAAAATGTTTAGGGAGAAATCTGCAAAAATTGCCAGACCTAACAGGCATTAAATGATTAGAGGGTAGAAATACATCTTTAGAGCCTTCAGGACTTTATTAATAAGGTTTAGGCCACATTCCTGAGGAGAATCAAGTTGCGAAAGGCAGCACCCTGTATCCTAAATGCTCTGCTGCATCATTTCTTGATACTGGAGTTAGACATTTCAAAAGTAGCTTCATTCAAAGATCCGAGGTTCCAGACGGGAGCACATTCTTTACCTTTGTTTTGTAGTCATTTGAAAGCTGTGCCATGGTAGATTTAAAAATAATTGTCTTTGTCACTAGTAACCTGTGAAGCTGATGATTGAAGATTGTCCTTAATAAGGGGCTTTGGATTGTTTGGAGATGGTCTATAGATTTATATGGGAGGCCAGCATAAGCTGCATTGATATTGTGAATACATAAATGCACAAATGCATTAGCTGCCACACATTTGTTGGGAAACCAATGAAAGGGTTGGGTGGTTGCAGCATTCTCATTCTATATAAACAGGTTTGAGTAACCTTAGTCTAGTCCAGGATAAACTCAGCATCCAGAATGAACCTCAAAATAAGGAATGGGGAGACTGGATTTGGACAAACACCAAGTTAACTTGGCCAAGGGGGGTTGACCCAGTGATTAAACTTGCTAGAGACAGGCAAGCTCTCTGATTTAGAAAGGTTTAGTGTCATCTGTTTTAATTAGTCCAATGCTTTACTTTGGCCAAACCACTCTAAAAATCTAAATGTGCATATAACAACATATAAATCACATTAGATGGAAGTTCCTTACTTCCCCATTGGTTTTGCACCATCTTGAAAAAGGACATTCAGAAGATTATATGAAGTGGCAAGTAGTCATTACCATTTCCACTCTTAAATATGGAAGTATTATATAAATGCTATTAAAGAAAGTAGAGTTATAAAATAACGGGTAAACAAAAATGTCCACTGGACCTCGGTAGAGAGAGTATGGTACAGAAGAAAAAGGTCACAGTGGAAACAGATTCAATGTTGGATACAACATCACCTTTGGATAAATCCAAATTACAGTTTATTTAGTCCTGTAGCACTTTCTGTATCCTGGCTGACTACAACCCCTACACTCACCACGCACATCGTCCCTTCTTATTACTAGCAGCCTCCCACACTGTGAAGAACAGACCTGCACATCTGGCAATGTGCCCCCTTCGTGCTAGACGTTGAATCTTAACAGATCAGTTGTGCATTTATTGTTTCTACCTGTATTGCTTTGTTCTGCTTTTTTTAATGAGGCCTATATCCTTTGAAATATACACTTGTTAATTATATGTCATTTACTCTCTTTTCTTCTAGTGCACTTGCCATCTTCTTGACTCTGTGAGAACGGATTAATTCATGAAACATATCTTGGACTGATTCCTTTTTGTGTCAATATGTTCCTGCCATTATTTCAGCTCTGTCTCAGGGTTACAATTCTTTAAGTTCTCATCTGATAATGATCTCAATATTCATAATTGGATCGTAACGCCGTAAACGTGAAAATGCATGGACTCTATATGATATATATATATGGAAATTTCCTGATGGGCTGTGCTATTCTTGGCTTTCTGATACACGTGTTGTTCATGCTTTATCACCTACCTACTTACCACCACCACCGCCGAGAGTCACGGAAAGCTGCCTGAGGGACCAGCCGCCACCGCCAACAGTCACGAAGCCTACAATTACCGCGCCGCCGCTCCGGGGACCACAACACCTGGCAGGCCTCGCGGCGGCGCGTAGCTGCAGACGTCAGACGCGGGGAGTAAGCGCCAGGAGGCGCAATAAATTCCCTGACACCCCGGCGGAGCGGGGGAGACCTACTTACCGCCGCTACCGCCGAGAGTCACGGAAAGCTGCCTGAGGGACCAGCCGCCACCGCCAAGAGTCACGAAGCCTACAATTACCGCGCCGCCGCTCCGGGGACCACAAAACCCGGCAGGCCTCGCGGCGGCGCGTAGCTGCAGACGTCAGACGCTGGGAGTAAGCGCCAGGAGGCGCAATAAATTCCCTGTCACCCCGGCGGAGCGGGGGAGATCTACTTACCGCCGCCACCGCCGAGAGTCACGGAAAGCTGCCTGAGGGACCAGCCGCCACCGCCAAGAGTCACGAAGCCTACAATCACCGCGCCGCCGCTCCGGGGACCACAACACCCGGCAGGCCTTGCAGCGGCGCGTAGCTGCAGACGTCAGACGCGGGGAGTAAGCGCCAGGAGGCGCAATAAATTCCCTGACACCCCGGCGGAGCGAGGGAGATCTACTTACCGCCGCCACCGCCGAGAGTCACGGAAAGCTGCCTGAGGGACCAGCCGCCACCGCCAAGAGTCACGAAGCCTACAATCACCGCGCCGCCGCTCCGGGGACCACAACACCCGGCAGGCCTCGCGGCGGCGCGTAGCTGCAGACGTCAGACGTGGAGAGTAAGCGCCAGGAGGCGCAATAAATTCCCTGACACCCCTGCTTCGCGGGACGCCTGGAGCGAAGCCAGGGCAAAGGGCGGGCCCTCTACGGCCCTCATCGGCAGGAAGAGGCAGGAGCAGGGCCCAGACCGCTGTGCAAAAATACCCAAGTAAGTCACATTCTCCCACAAACTATTGCATGTGCCTGGGATACCACATTGACTTAACACCCCACGGACCTGCATAGTCGTAACCCTGTAAAGTTGCTTGGAAAATGTCTAAAACTAAATCTTCAACAGTCCCCATGAACACCATAGATAATTACATGGTTCAGAAAGTTGCCAAAATTAACCATGACAGGAGATCATCCCTGGGATTGAGTTATTCGCCAGACTTGCTCATCGATAACACGCCTTTACCTACTCCTGCTCTTGATATCAGTAATGAGGTGTTCCAGACCCCGGATAACAATCCACTGACCCAGCTTCTAGTAGCCATCTCTGAGAGGAGGCCCCTACACCGGTCCCAGCTCCAAGAGTAACAAAGGGGGGGGGGGGGAAGAATATACCTAAACGGGGTGGCCTCCGATCAAGTAAAAAGCGCCCTGACGCTTCCCCTCAGGGAAATAGTGGAGATGATACAAGGGGTAATACAGGAGGAAAGGTCCACTTGGATGAAGATCAGTTCAAGAAGTTGCTTAATGCTGTAGATAACAAGATCAAAAATATAACCAACCGCTCCTAAGCAAAATAGACCAGCTCACAGAAGAGGTCAACAGGCTGGGGGCACTTTTGCAAAAATCATTAGAAGAAAAAACGAAAACCCCTCTGCTAAAATCACCTAGAGTCGATCCAAAAACTACCCAAACTGTTCCTGGGTCAGATTTATTTGCAAATACTCCCCGGAACACCCCGAGGAGACCAGCTCTAGGTGGGGTGGGGGCCGGGGGGGGGGGCTTGAGAGAACGAGATCCAGATATTAATAAAGGGGACTCTGCAGGGCTGAGTTTTAGAGGTAGAAAAGAAGATGACAACCTAGAGAAGGGGCCCGTCGAATTAATTGTGGAAGCCTCTCCATTAATATTGGTCCTAGCAAACGTCCCCCAACTGGAACCAGGGCAAGTAGAGAACATCCCTTCTTTGATAAACAAATCACTCCACTGGCTATCAAAGAACATGGCTTTTAAACCGGGAGGCAGGGACCTGTTGGCACAGGAAGTAGTTAAAGCTAGAAGAGTTGAATGGATCGGGGGTGGTACCAAGAAATTTAAGGGGGATTGTGTGGTGCTACATTTCTCAGACCCAGAAGTTTTGCCAAATATTCTAGGTAATATATACCCCCCTCAGCGTAGATCTACTGAAATAGTGCCACTAACGTTGGATTTCTTTTATATAAAAAAAGGTAACATCTTAAATCCAACAATGCTGAAAACAAAGTGGAACCCTGTACTAAGAAAAGCCCAAATCCCTGAAAATAGAAATAACTGGGGTATCTCGACCGAAAATAGGTTCTCGGCCCTATCGGGTCTTAGCCAATGTGATTGACTGGAAGAATCGTGGAGCTTAGGAAAAGCTAAGGTTGTAGAGGTTAACTACGGAATCAATAGTACTCAAACGAACCCAGAAACAGATTGTTGTGGGGGTAAGACTCCCGACCATAGAGATTATACCTCTAGTATAGTAGTGTACACTCCACCAATTATTCATACCATTATCAATAATGAGGAAACTACTTCTCCATCCTCCTTGCTTCCCTTTAATCAGAGCATACTTTTACAAGAGGGGAATACTGAATTGAAAGGTAGTATCAAACTCATTTCATGGAACATAGCGGGTATCCACCATAAACTAGAGACACCCGAATGGTGCGAGTTCATTGACCGTCATGATGTTATCATGATGCAGGAAACATGGTCAGTGGCACCAGTTTTTCGCCAGGGCTTTTTAAATTTTCATGTACCTGCGAAAAAGAATACTAAGGGGCGGCCTTCTGGGGGTCTAATTATATGGATACACCAATCCTTACAATGCACTATCAAGCAGAGTCATATTATTAACAGTGACCTACTCTCTATAGTGCTCACCTGGGCTGATGGTTATAACCTGGCTTTATATAACATCTATGCCAGGGGAACCCAAGGGTGCACAATTTCCGATGTGATAGGTGCATTAGATAATGACTTAGAGACTCTACCTACGCAGTACACTATCTTGGTGGGGGGAGACCTGAATACAACATTTGAACCTCTAGGATGTGAGGATAACGATCTGGCCCAAGAGGAAGACACTAAATGGGGAATCCCCCAATTAGATCTCCCGATGGTAAAAAAGTGGACAGAAGTGGCAATACAGGCTAAAAGCTTATGCCTGTCCAGAGGACTGAGGGCAGTAAATGGCCGCACCTCCTCTGACCCACAGGGTAAGCACACCTTTGACAATTCAAGAACAAGTAGTAGGATAGATTATATCCTTATAGACGTCAGAGACTGTCATAAAGTGGTCGATATGCAGGTGATTCCAAGGTTGGAGAGCGACCACAATCCATTGTGCTTGCTCTTCAACCTGGAACAAAGTGTAAACCCAATAAACACGGTCAGGGATCTTACGACACTAGACGTTGTTACATCTAACAATCTCCGTCACATTAAATGGGCAACCTTGGTAGACAAACCTGGGATATGCAGGCCCTAGAGGGGATAGTTACTGAAGAGGTAACCAGACTACAGACTTTTATTAATGAAATAAATTTTAAACAATTGATTGAAGAGTCACAGCCAAAGTTTTTTGCTAATATACAGAAGTTATTCTTCAAAAAAAACAACCAGAGGAAGGGTACTAGACCACCAATAAAAAGAGGATGGTATGACCATTCCTGTAGAATAGCGCGACAAAAACTTAGTGTAGCGCTGAGGTCTAAAACAGGAGTTTTAAAGGCCAGGGATGAATACAGAAAAACACAAATCAGGGCAAAAAAATTGTGGGATGAGAATATATGGTTCGACCTGAAGAAAGCATGTGCCGATAAACATCAGAAAGAGTTTTGGGCCATTTTAAAGTGGGGCTCTGGGGGAATAGCAGATTGTCCGAAAAACCATGTAGCAAAGGAGGCTTGGGTGGACTTTTTTAAACCACAATATGCAGACAATTTGGTATCACAAATTGAATCCCCTCCAGTAAGGGTATTTTATACCCATGAACTATTCACATTGAAAGACGTAAATGAGGCAATGGATGGAGTAACCAGAGGAAGGGCGCCAGGAATTGATGGAATACCGGCGGATGTGTTCTTATCGGACAGGGCCAATTGGTGCAAATACTTCGCATGGCTTGGTAATGCCATTGCACAAGGAGCAACGATTCCAGCAACATGGAAAGGAGCGGAAATAATACCTGTCTATAAAAAAGGGGACAAGGCTTTACCAAGCAACTATAGGCCCATTAGCCTTATCGACTGTGCACAAAAACTGATGGGCAGGATGATACAAAACAAAATACAAGCCTGGATAGATGATAAGGATATCCTCTCCCCGTACCTAGCTGGTTTCCGCCCTTTAACCAGCTCTGTCGACCAGGTATTCCATTTTTTAACTATGTACTGGAAAAATGTAACCTTGTCAAACGGTCCACTATTTGCTGTTTTCGTTGACTTGAAGTCAGCGTTTGATTTAGTTCCCCGACAAAAGCTATGGGTTGTCTTGCGGGATCTTGGAATAAGCCCTGAATTATTGACTTTGCTTGTGAGGATGCATGAGAACAACTATGCCCGGATTAGATGGGGTGCCCAGGGAGATGTCACGGAATCCTTCCCTGTGGATAGAGGAGTGAGGCAGGGCTGCGTCCTGGCCCCCACTTTATTCTCCCTCTATATCAACGGCATAGTTGACTTTTTGAAGCAATTTCCGACAGATGCCCCATTACTAGATGGGGAGCGAGTTCCAGTACTAATGTTTGCAGATGACACCTTGCTGGTCTCGCAGACCCCTAGCGGATTACAAAAGACGATAAACGCTTTTGGTGACTTCTGTCGGATTCGGGGCTTTGAAATAAACACATCAAAGACTAAGTTTATGAACCTGAATCCCGCCAAGAAATTCAAGGGGAAAATGAACTACAATGGGTCCTCACTGGAGGAAGTGAATGCTTTTATCTATCTAGGCATCTCCTTAAATGCCAACATGAACTGGAAATCCCACATGGACTCTGTGGTGCTAAAATTTAATCAGCTGGCAGGGGCAATAGCCCCAAAACACAAATCTTCATTTACAAGACCTATCCAGCCAATAATGGAGATTTACAGCATGAAAGTGTTGGGCGCCTGTCTTTATGGATCAGAATTATTGGGCTTCACCAACTTGAGCTCATTAGTAGTTGCAGAAAACAAATTTCTTCGGCGAATAATTGGTGTCCCCCAGAGTACCCCCTCGACCCCGCTCCAATATGACCTCGGGAGGAAAAAGATCGAGGATTCGGTCAGACTGCGTCCCCTCCTCTACTGGAGGCATGTAAAAACTACTCCTGAACTGAGTCACTACGCAGCTGCCCTTTTGGATGTTGTTAATTCTGACAGGTTTCATAAAGTACCCTGGCTCAAAGAAGTAAGGAAATTTCTTCAGAAACTGCACCTGAAGCATTTGTGGACTGCAGTAGACCCACATGCTTTTCCATCGAAGACTGTATTGAACAAAATGTATTGGGACATGATAAATAACACTGTATTTATTTCCAACCAACCATCCGTGTTGACATCCCAGTTTCTGCAATTTAAAACTACTCCAAGATTTGAACAGTACTGGGATTTGATTGCTAAGCCTCTAGACAGGAAATTGTATTTTCAATTTAGAATTGGTTCTTTACCCCTCAATGCCTTCACGGCCAAATGGTCTTCCGGTAATGTAAATACTTGCTTTTACTACAAAGCACATGTAGAGGACATCCCACATTTTCTGTTTGTTTCCCCACTGTATGCTGCCCCAAGAAGCAGATGGTTAAAGCCGGCTTGCAGGAATTTGTATACAAGGAAATATTCAGAGGCGCTAAGGATTTTAAAATCAAATTGTGCCCCCAATATTGCAATTGCTGTAGCCAAATATATGGGGTGGGCTTGGATAATACGTACGTGCACTTTAAAACTGTAATTAATTATCTATAATGACAAACTTACTCTGCTAAGACCTTGTGCTGTGACTTGATTTTACAATGCTAATTTTATGGAGTTATTCGTCAACAAAGTATAAAATGTATGAAATTTAATACATATTTTAACTTGTTCTTAAAATTCTAGCGTAGTATTTATTCTGTTTAGCCTAGGGATATATGCTTTTATGACAATGTTGTTGAATAAAGTATTTAAACTTGACTTGCTTTATCACCTGGGTGTATCACTTTAAAAATAGAGCACCAAGCATGTTTTCATACACCCACTCTCACTGTGCTGCTAAATGTTTTCTTAAAAAAGTAATTAGTTTATTTATTTTTTGATCTACCAAATTGCCATTGGGTACTTTTTATTGTACAGATTATTACTACAGATCGTTATTTGCAAATATATAGTTATTACCCCAACTCCTCAGTGATCCTTAAGTTTCCCTTGTTAAATAATAATAGCACAGCAATATACATCACAATTTCTCTTGTGCCTGATTTAAGAAGATATAAGGATTGTGGGACAACAATTGACATTGCACTACAGTAAATCCTTATCTACTACTGAAGAATGTGGTCTGGAGAGGTAATTAGGATGGTGGTTAATCTCTGAAGACAATGATTGACAATCTTGGGTGTCTAGAAATTGGGAATGTCATATAGTGCCCAAGAACAGGCTGAACCAATCCTGATGGGCTTGATTTCCCTGAGGCTCCTGACAGTTTCTCTATGTTACATTTTTGTATGACTGCCTAATTCAGACTGTGAGTGGTAAGCAGTGCAAATGTATCAGGCAGTATATTTTGGCACTTTACCTTCCTCCTTTAGGCTAACTCCTAGAGTACATATAACAAGTTGAGAGTTGGTTCAAATGGATGAACATGCAAATTAGATGAAAAAATTGGAAGTGTTTGGACAAGTAAAATTGTGATTAAAAAATATTGTGTAAAAATATAGTTTGTACTGAAATATCATGTCACAGAGTATCATTATGAAAATTTTTTTATTATGGAATATAATATAATTTTTGCAGATGAAATGGATGCCTTGGTATGGAGCTTCAAACACTACCACACTCCATGAGTGGGAGAATCTAGTTCCATACATTATCAGTGGGAGCACCTCATTGACGTTGCTGTTTGAGGCAACCCTCTCTCATTCACGCCCTCCCCATTGGCCTAATTGGTTCCTGGCCCCTGGACTCAACGAGTCCCAAAAGCTGGCAGTCTGGTGAGGGGTATAGAATGGGTCCTTACCAAAGTCTGCACTTGAAAACATACATGTACAGGCAGAGAAAACTGCATGGGCAATTTCAAAATGCATGCTGATCTAGGTAGTTGGGGGAGGGTGAGTTCATTTGAAACCAAATTGATAATTTATAGTTCTTAGCTATATGGAAAAACGATTAATAGGTGGGTAGTGGGGATGACGTGCAGTTTCTGCAAGATGACAAGATATGTTTATTTTGTATGGAATGTTGCGATGACTGTAAACTCTTTTGATTTATGTTGTACCTTCATCTTCGGTAGAATATGGTAGGAAGTAACTTAGATTGTAAATAATGTATTGCTATTGGTAAGTAACTATTGAATGGCAAATAGAATATTCAATTGATATATAATTATTGAAATTGTCTAATTATTTAATGATTATTCTATGTATTTAGATTAAATTTGTTATTTATAATTTTTAATGTAGAAATTTGTATGTGATATTATTATTATTGTGGCAACGGCTTTGTGGTTTTTGTTAAGAAGTACGGTGTAAAGTTATTTAAATATTTATAATTGTTTACTCACTATGTAATTGAATATGAATTATTTAAATTGTGTTATGGTTTAATATTGGACTATACATTCTTTATTTGATGTAATACTTGCATTTTTGTTTGTAAATTAAATTTCAGTAGCAGGTTGTTTAAAGTTAACTAACGTGTACATAATTTATTTATAATGCTTATTAATTGTGTATTGTTATTTCAATATGTAATTGGTGCCTAATTATGTAAAATGGTTCATTTTGTAAGTGCTCAGTTAATTTATTTTTACAGTATTTTTAAATGTTCACCTTTGTTAGTAATGTTATGGTATGTTATGTTATTTTTATACTTCTATAGCGCACGGCCACTCCACGGAGTATCCCGGCGCTTTATTGAAGGAAACCCAACCGAAGAAGGGAGAACATAACACTAAGAGGACGTGCAGACACAGGAAGCAGCATCAAATTAAAGGAAAAGCCATGTCTTAAGGGCCTTTCGGAAGGACAGAAGGCTAGAAGTCTGTCTCAAAGAGATTGGGAGGTCATTCCAAGCATGAGGAGCTAAGTAGCGAAAAGACCGTCCTCCTGCTCTAGCACGCTTGATATTGGGAACACTCATTTTTGATAGGGACGAAGATCTGAGAGATCTGGGGGGGTTATACCAGGACAATCGTTTGGAAATATATTTGGGGCCTATGCCATGTAGGGCCTTGAAAGTCGTGGTCAAAGTTTTAAACAGAATCCTTTTAGCAATTGGAAGCCAGTGTAGTGTTGAGAGAAGATCAGTGGCTCTGGCTTTTCTTGGAAGACCAAAAATGGCTCGGGCTGCAGAATTCTGGGCGATTTGCAGACGCCTGACCAGATATTTGGGAAGTCCCAGAAACAAAACATTAGCATAATCCAGCCTAGAGCCAATCAGTGCCTGGACAATGATTTTTCTGTGCTGGATAGAGACTAGAGGGAGGAATTTACGAAGCATCCGAAGGATGCCGAAACATTTCCCAGTAAGAGATGAAATATGCGGTCCGAAAGATAGCTCGTTGTCAATCATAACTCCCAAATTTTTGGCTTTCAAAGACAAACTAGTGGGAGGAAACATATCTTGCGGCCACCAGGGTTTCCAATCAGGCTCAGAGGTACAGCCAAAGAAGAGCAACTCCGGCTTGTCGGAGTTGCACTTCAGCCCATGACGTCCAAACCACTCAAAAACAGCGCTCAAACAGCCCTTGACCTGGGCACCGTCAAACAGGCCATCCTTGTTGCTTACAAAGAGGAGCTGGGTGTCATCAGCATAGGTGACAATCCGGGCGCCGAAAGACTCCGCCGTCACCGCCAGGGGGGCCATAAAGATGTTAAAAAGGAGGGGGCTCAGGATGGAACCTTGAGGAACCCCCACTTCAAGCGGTGACATTTCGGCGGAGTAGGGAGGCGCCCAGATTGTCTGCCGGCGGTCGGCTAAGAAGGATTTAAGCCAATGCCACACCGTTCCCCGCAGACCAAAGTCCCAGAGTCTGGAAAGAAGAAGTGCGTGGGGAACGGTGTCGAAAGCCGCCGACAGGTCTAGCATAATCAGTACCACTTTTTTTCCAACATCCAACTCCTCCCTGATGGCATCTGTGACTTCAAGGAGCGCGGTCTCCGTGCTGAAATTTGCACGGAAGCCAGATTGAGTGCTATGCAACAGACCCTTTTCCTCAATGAAATTAGAAATAGATCTGTGAACAAACCTCTCAGTCACTTTCGCCAGAGCAGGGAGTAGGGAGATGGGTCTATAATTCGCATGGACTGAATGGTCGAGCGCTGGTTTTTTAATGAGTGGCAGGATCATGGCGCTCTTCCAAGCTTTGGGAACTACCCCGGAAGAGAGCGACAGATTCAAGATGGGATTTACCAGGTCATTTAGAACAGGTGCCATATTTGCTAGACACTTGGCAGGGCAAGGATCCTGTGGAGATCCGGATTTAAGACTTGCCAAGATATCAAGAGAACTCTCATGATCTAATGGGGGAAAATCACACAGGAAGGGACCATGGTCTGGCAAGGGACACCCCAGACTCATCGTATGCTGCTGAAAAGTGGCCTGGAGAGATTCTTGAATAGTGGTAATTTTCTGTACAAAATAGACAGCCAATTCCTTCAGCCAAGCTTCAGAGTGAGCATGGGTCGGAGTATAAGCAGAAGGAGAAGTGAAATCTTTTACCACCCTGAAAATTTCCTTGCAAGAATGCTCCGCTTCATTTATTCTAGATTCCAGATAGGATTTTTTACCTTCCCAAATGGATTTATGGTAGGCTCGGGTCAGCGTCTTGAAATTTAGCTTCTCAGTATGATCATAAGATCGCCTCCATGCTCTTTCTGCTTTCTTAAGATCTTGTCGTGCTTTTTTTAAATGAGGGGTAAACCAAGGGGCAGATGTTCTCTTATCGGCAGAATTTTGTTTCTTGGCCGGAACCAAGCTCTCTAGACGATCTGTGAGCCAGTTATGAAAGAGAGCAGTGTAATCCTCTACATTGTCAGAGGTGGGACAAGGGAAGTTAGTTAAAGCATTTGATAGCATCTCTCTAGTAAGAAGATGGAAAGATTTAGAGAGATGCTTTAACGACCCAACAGGTTTGGACCGTGATGAAGCCATGACAGGGATGGAAAAAGTGATGAGAAAATGATCTGACCACAAAACTGGCATGGGAGGGTCAACACAGATAGGAAGAGTAGAGAAGATCTGGTCCAACGTTTGGCCTTTATTATGAGACGGTCCTGCCACATAAGGAGATAGGCCAAGCACGGAAGTAATATCTAACAGTTTTTGAGTGTCCGGATCTGAGCTGTTGTCCATATGAATATTTAAGTCACCTAATAGAAAGCAATGATTGGACCTAAGGCATGGGGTCGATAGGGCTGCCTGCAGTTCTTCTAAAAACGGCCCCAGCGAGCCTGGTGGTCTGTAAACAAGGATACCAGTACAAGCCTGGGAAGATGAGAGCTGAAGAGTGAAGCCAAGGGCTTCACTGCCCTGTATATTATCTACAGGGAACGTGCGACATGCTATGTTCTTATTAACTATGATAGCCACTCCACCACCTCTACCAGATGGCCTGTCTTTCCTATAAATATAAAAATATAATGAATATTTTAGTTGTCGATTTTTGGGTTGGCAGGGGTATAGAGTGGGTAGAGACTGAAATTATAGGATATGTTAAATTCATTGTTGTAATTTATTTGTGTTGGTTAATAATTTGGTGTTTTCAAGATTAATGTTTGTACAATGCTTTTAATTAAAATGTTTGTTTTTGTTAAAGTAATATTAGAAAATTGTTGTACTTAAAGTGAGTTATTGTTTTTGGTGATTTTTGTTTTTGTGGAAGGAAAGTACATTCTATGTATCAGGCTGAATCTTCAAGAAAAGGTAAAAAAAAAAGACATAAGGAGGCAGGGTAGGGATACCAGGACCTCCTACAATGGTGGTGGGGTCCATTGTAAATGTTTTTAAAAAGCATGGGCTCCCACTCTATGATTAATAAAAAACCTGGGGTGGGCTAAAATCGTAGGGGTGGTGCAAAATATTTCTTCAGGGGAGGGGGGAATATTCTCCTGAAAAATTCTGTTCAGCCAATACCTGTAAATGATGGGAGGGGGCAAGAGGCCTTCGACTCCAAGCCATATTGTTCATCGAGATCCTGGTGCCAAATTCCATTTAAAAAGAGGAGTGGCCACGTGGGCCACCTCCCCTAACTTTAAAAGGCCCAAGGGCCAAATTCCATGAAGAGTGGATACCACATCCCTGAGGCCTAAGGGGAGGGTTAGGGGTGTTCCCGAAGCAAGTAGTGACCCAGGGACCCTATCCCCTGGAGCCATTTCTTAAATATAGGGGTGGAGGCACGCATCCCCGCTACCCAGACTTTAATCTTCCAGGGCTGAATGCCATAAAAAAAAGGGGAGGGAGCCATGCAACCCCCCTGAGCCTTAAAATGCTCTGAAGACCGCATCCCCTTAGACCAAACACTTTTTTAAAGGGAGGGGGTCCAAACCAGTAAAGGCTGTAGGGAACACTTCCTCCGAGGCCATCTCATGGACTGCATCCCTGGGGGTTCACTCTCAAGACACAATAGTTTGCCTGCCTGCATCAGCGCATCGGTGGAAGTATTCTTTAATCTCCCACCAGGTGGGAGCATATATGCCACCTCTCACTCAGATGGCGCTTTAAAACACATATTGCTCTGTTTCGGCAGGAGCAAACAAACGATCACATGTCTCTTGCCAGGTGGCAGAAATGATTGTTCTTCCAGCATGCAGCAAGTCGGCTAGGGCTGTGGGGGCCCTAGGGCTCCCCCATGTTCCCCAAATTGCTGTTTGGTGGGTGCCCCAGGTGGGCACCATGGTATCCAACTAAAAGAAATAAGGGCCCAGAAATGGCTCCGAGGCCTATTAAGGCTCAGGGAGGTGGTCCAGACAGCCCCTCCCCTTTTTAATGAGGATAGGGTCCCAGGGCTATAAATGCTGAGGTGGGTGTTGCAATACCTCCTCCCCTTTTTTTATGGCATTCGGCCCAAGAGGTTGGAGTACCAGTGGCCAATTAAGGCTCGAGTAGTGGGAAAGCATGCCCCCACCCCTATATTTAAGGGGGTGCACAAATAGGTCGGCTGCAGAGCCTAACCACAGGCAAGGCCCTGCAGCCAACCTTATGCTTTCACGACCATAATGTGTGCACAGGATTGGGTAGGCTCCCTGTGGGGGTTGGCCTCAGGGCCTGGTCACAGGCCAGGTCCTGCAGTCAACCCCCACCGCTCACAGCCAAAGGCCAATACACAACAGGGGTTGGCTTGTGTATAGTAACAAAATAGTACTTTATGTTAAAAAACTGAAAATTCACTTAAAAACAAATATTAAAGTAATAATATACTTAATCGAGAATTTGAGTGACAACGTAACATTTTAAACATACAAAACCACTTAAATTCACAAGTTATTGTTATTTCAAGTAACAATCATTCATTCCCTAAGGCAGGATTCTCCAAAGTCAGTCTTGGAGGGCCAATCAATGCCAGATTTTTTAAGATAACTACATTTATCTAAGTGGGGATATGCTAAAAATCTGGCATGAATCCGGCCCTCCAGGGCCGACTTTGGAGAACCCTGACCTCAAGTAACTTTACCTCATGCCCTTGTCATGCACAGCAATTACCCCACATATTACATTACTCATGACATTTTCAATGACATCACTAATAATATCAATGCAACATTTCCAATGAAATTATTGAAGAAAAAACGGTGCATGGTGGGAGAATGAGTTATACTTATCTTAGGACACGAGTTAATGTTTCAAAGTTCCCATGAGGCATTGTTTGGGCAAACTATTCTCCTGGAAATTATGTGAAAAGTGTAAGTAGAGAAAAGTTAAAAAATGCTAGAAATACACAATACGCAATAATCAGGATATGCATTACACTTATGTAAAACAACAATCTGCTGGTTCTAGCCTCACTCACAAATGGCATGGGGCAAGACCCACTGAAGCAAAATTATTGCATGTGACTATTTAAGGAGGTATGAATCTTGTCATATACAAGAGCATATCACTATAGGGGAGGAAGGAGTCAGGTTCTGATGATACTTTGGAAGGCCAGGTGGTCTTTCAAACTACAGACACATTCTAGTAGATAGTTCCATTGTTTTCCCAGTTGTACACAACTATCACAGGCATAGTGGAGTGGTGTGGCTCACTGGTTAGAGGCGGCAGACCCGAGAGCAGAGGACGGCCCGGGACCAGGGTTCAATTCCCGACGCGGCAGGGTCGTGGACCAGGTTCAACGGACTCGATAATTCTCATCTCGGTGCCTACTCTAACCATGGATCACACTCGGCAACTCTGGGCATTAGCTTGCCTCATCTCCACAACGGCCCCCCACATACGCCGGGGATGCCTGGTTTCACCTTGGAGATACCCAATAGGGACCATCTCACAGGGAAAGCCAGGACGGGTTCCCCAGCGGTCTACTGCGCAGAGATACTCCTTCGGGAGTCGATTCTAGCGCATTACAAACCCACAATTAATTAATTAATAGTTACAATCAGCTCAGAATATTAATCCAATCCACACTTCCACGGAAGATCCAGGTAGTTTTGCAATCGATAATTTTGAAGTCTCCACAGTACATTTGGGCAATTTCCTGTCACGGGTACACAAGTGAGGTGCCATTTTTATCAGGAGACCTGGAGAAATAAAGGGTGGTAGGACATTTGTGGTGGTCTGGTGATTGCACAACTTTCCCACACAAAAATGTGAGAACAATTAGATTTTTTAGATACATTGAAGGTTTGCAGGGGATTCTGGGTAGGAAAACATTATGTAATCGACGCGACCCTCACCTCCCGAAACTTCCCCAGGTATCTAGTTTCAGAACTGTCTGGATTTGGTAGGTTTCCATGGATGGCTGCCGAGCCCCTGACCAAACGCGCAGGAGACCCACTTACAAAATCAGATTGTTATGTGTTGATAATTTTGATGCTCCACAATACATTTCGGACCCTTCCCTGTTGCAGTACTTGGCCCACCCACACAAGTGAGGTACCATTTTTATCCGGAGACCTAGGGGAATGCTGGGTAGAAGGAAACTTGTTTTAGCCCGGTTATCCCACAAACATTCAGGCACTCAACATATGAATTTGTGAAGTTCCGAGGAGTACAGTGGTAGGTTGACAGCTTGTGTTTTTTCTGATAAAAAGGACGGATGTTTGGATGCCAACATCGTGCAGGAGTTTCATGAGGATGTTGAATCCTGCCAAGAGTTCCAGTAAGAGGAGGGTTGCCATGCCTCCTCGGTCTAGGATCATATTAATGCCACCTTTGGTGGCAATGAGCATTCTTCTATACTAATGTTGGGTCAGAACCTGTATTGTATGGCTTTTAGGAGCTGATGGTTGATGAGGTGGTCAGTGAGACATTGGTTGATGAGCTTTTAGAGGACCTTGCCATGTAGGGAAGGAGGAAAATGGGTTTGTAGTTAGCGAATGTGGATGAGTCAGCAAAGGGTTTATTGAGCAGGGTTGATAGTGGCAAGTTTGCAAGTGTCCAGAAAAGAGCCTGAATCAATGAAGGCATTGAGAATGGATGTAGTGCTTCGCAGATTGGTAGGAGTATTTTGGCGAAAGGGATGTGGGAAGAGTGGTCTGATAGGGCCTCAGAGTGGATTGACTACATGTGGTGGCAGTTTAATAATGGTGAGTGTAGGCCAGGAGGTCAGGGTTTGTTTTTCAGCTTTGATAGGAAGTTGAGTTGAGAGGGTGATGGTGTTGAAGTTGTCGTATATGGCGGTGATTTTGGGGCAGAACAATTCAGATAGCTTGTTGCAAAGGTACTGAGAGGAGGTGATATTGTTGGCGGCAGCAGGGGTGGTGGTGAAATCTCTGACAATGGTTAAGAATGTTTGCTGCTGTTCATTCTCGCATTTATGTGGTCTGTGAGAGCTGTGTGCTTGGCATTCTGAATTCCCTGGTGGTAGCGTGTTGGGATGAATTTGAAGGATGAAGCAGGACAGGGAATCCCTGAGCTGATAAGAGCGCGACGTAAGCGCATCGGCAGGTGAGGAGGTGTATGTACTAAAAGCCCCTAAACCTTGGACCTCATATGCGGACCCCTTGGACACAAAACTAGAAATCTGGGGTTCCGATTTGAACCGTTGAAGAATATAAGGCAGTTGGGGAACACAGATTATTCAAGTCCATTTAAGAAGGGGGTCCAGTAAATAGACCATTCTTCAAATCTGCAAAAGAAGTACAAGAATAAGTTCAAATGTCAACTCCCTTTCATTCAGGGTATGACAATCAAATATACCACAAAGAAAAGTGAACATAATGTCTTGATAAAGATGGAATAACTAGATACCCATCGAAACTTGTCGACGTATTTGTATACATTATCCAGAGGACAAGTTGGACCTGTAGTTACAAAATAGAGTATATGTATCCAGGCTAATCTTGCAAAAATTATTCCCAGGGGATTGTTGAGCTAAAAGACAAAGCATACTGTCGAACATTGTTCGTCCTCCCTATTTGTAGGGTTCTCTGTGGTAAAAGTGTCATAAGTTGTTATGTTATGTCCTGATTTGATGAATTATGTTATTTTAATTATGCTGAAATGATGCATTGTGTTTTATTATAGGTGTTTTTCCAATATTTGTGTTTTAATAATATTCACATGTACTAAATAAATAAATTGACTTGTTTTCACGGCATGGTATAGTAGTATCATTGTTTGGGTGTTTCAGGGACTTTGAGTGAGATCTTTTTTGAGTTTATCTATGTGTTTTATATGAATTATGAATTCCACTATTGATAGGAGGTTCTTGTTGATTGAGTGACTCAAGGGATAATTATTTTTTTGTACTGATAGTACTCTACTCCCTTGGTTGCTGACAAGGGGTTTCTCTCTGTTTAAACACATGAATTTGAATATGCCTTTGCCCGTAGTGTCTTAGCTTGTTCTCCATTTGCATTCCAGGTGCTGGCAGCAATATTTTGACATTTTGAGTTCTTCTCTGTACCAACTGGCCTGTGACCTTGCTCTTACCATTAGGTTGCACTTGAGAGGAGCCAGGGTGTGGGTTTTTGCTATGATTCATTTGTTGAAGTTCTTGATGACTTTTGGGACTGGTTTGTTTCTGCTGGTGACCAAAGAGGGCCATAGTCCAGTCCTGTTCTGTGATGATTCTGTGGGTCACAGGTCTGGCTGTGGTGGCATGGTAGGACCGGATGGGAATGTTACAACTAGCAAGTTGGTGGTCTGTTCAGGCCATCGGTCTGGTTTCCTGACTGTGCTGTTGCTTCGGTAGGTGCAGATCTGGTCCCATGGGTGTCCAGCTTCATGGGTGGAGTTCTGGTAGCATTCTGATATATGAACTGAAGAGATACTCTTCAATGAAGCCTGGCATGAAATGATATGCCAGTAATTCCAGACAAAGATTCACTAATAGCTTGTAGTTATATAGTTATGTCGAAGCTTCCTCATATTAGATTGTTAGTTAGTTTAGATACAATTTAAATCTAGGGCCATCATTATGAGTGACTCGGTGTTAGGTGCAATACTTATTGCACTTAATAAATAACCAAACCATGGGCATGTTGTTTATTGAGTTCAATAAATAGCACCTATTACAAGTTTGCCCCCTGAATATAGGGCATAATATGCTAATTTTGGTGCATACCAAGCAAAATCAATATGCCCTGGTATTTACTGAGTATTTATTCTCTATAAATAGTGGCAGTTGTGATCACCCTAAATACACCAGGAATGCAACTTTTTTTCACAAAACTTGTAATTTCAATAATCGCTGGAACATGAGCTACCGAATGGAATGGATCAACAAACTCCTAATGACTCGTGATGAGGGTCTAACTTTACAAGAGCAAGTTTTATCAGGATGCCACAAACACAAACAATCCCATTGTCAAAACGGACACAACAGAATAAGTGAACTAGTGGCCATTTGAAGTTGGACCACTTGCATGCCCAGCAGCCATGCCAGAAACCTCAGAATTATCATGGACTGCAAACTGGACATGACCACAAAAGTTAGAGCTGTCACTTTCTCCTGCTTTCACATACTGAAGTTGGACTACAGAGACTTTCTCTACATCAGTATCACCAAGACTACAAACCTTCCAGAATTTAGCAGCCAGACTCATTTTCCACCTCCCGCACAGAACTCACCTCACACAGTACCTTAAGGAGTTCCACTTGCTCCCAATACACAAGTATGCCTAGTTCCATAATTTTGGGACCCTCTTTTGCTTACCTACTGTTTATTTTCATTTAAAAGATAAAATATAATATGATTGCCAGGTTTGTTAAGCACAAATTATTTGATCCGGTAATTCAAGTATGTCCTGGATAGGGTTATTTCAGGTGCATTTAGGGATCACTCAAGATGTACCTCTAAAGGCCTTGCTGCCACCAGACATCACACTTGGCGTACCATGATTTAGTCCCTACACTATGTTTGAGTCCTCAGGAGCTGCACTGAGAACAGAAGACTGAGAAGGGAATGAGAGGCAGCTCATCAAGCTCCCTTCATGCTCTAGAGAGTTCACTTTGCTTGAGTGTCTTGACGCTGATGAAATGTACTTCAAGTGGTGGGAGGCTCTCTTTATTGGGATCATGTAGAGTGGTGTTGGTCAGCAGAATCTGACAGCAACTTTCTCTACTCTCTTCCATTCCATCTTCCTTTGCAACATGTTTATCCACATTAATATGCCGTGAAATGTGCACATTAATCTACGTTCATGCATAATAGAAGAATTCTCACAACTGTGCATGGTACTCTTTTGCTTCATGGTCTGTGTTTGAGTTGAAAATTAACTTCACCTTATTTTATTACAGGGTAACCCAGAGCTTAAGTACTATGCATTAAAACATACAAAACAAAAAGGTAATTCAAACTCTTTGAAACCTGACAGCAGAGCCCAGAGGCTGTCAAATTTGGAGACATCACCACTACTTAAATGTGAAAAAGACCTGCATACATCCGTAGGAAGATTAAGCAGGAACCCCAGGATATTGCGGCATGGATTAGCAAATTAAACGGCACAAATATGGAAATTTAGTGACACAATTATGGAAATTTAGCAGCATTTTTACGGGACTTTATATTACTTAAAAATCATTCATTTTCAGCCTTAAATCAATACAAAATGTTTTAGCAGAGTATTTCACTTTAAAATAGGCATGTTTAAAGTTCTGCAGCTCTACTGAAGGACAGCTCTAATCCTATCCTTGTGAGAGGGAGTCCAATTTCTCCTTGGGATGTCCTAGCACCCATGCACGAAGCCCTGCTGGGGCACCACTGCCTCCTGGACACATGAGGCATGACACCTCTTCCTCAGGTGCCCTAGGGCACAGGATCGTAGTGGATGGAGGTGCATTGCCATGACTAATGTAAGGGTGTTAAATATTGCTCTATGCCATGCAGGCATGCCGAGGCCTATAGATAGGAAAACGTGTAATGTTTTGTTCACTGTTAGTTAATATCGCATTATTGTTATATGCTACAGGATGTATCTGTTCTAACCCTTAAAAGAGATGGAAGATGCAATGCACATGCTTTTTGTAAGTTCAGTAATCTTACGTATAACTAAAAAAGATTATCAAAATAAAAAAGAAAATAATGCTCTTTGCAGATCAGTGGCATGGGCGTGGTTGTGAGCCCTTATACAATACAACCCCATCTCAATATGACTTACAGGTGCTGTGTGTGCAGTCACACCTGTTTGATGTTTTGTCTCTGTTAATATGTGTGTGTGATGCAAAGAAAAACATCCTGCATTAGAAAGAATAGTGGTATTAAAGAATTAAAGGAAAATATAAAAATGTATAAGTGCTTTTTAAACTGTTGTGTAATTAGTCAGATAGATCCACCTCAATTTGTGTATGGAGGTAACTTGTCAACTTCTACACATGAGGGTACCCAACTTTCTCTTTAAAAAATATACCTGAAGTGGTTGTCAACAACACAGTAGAAACTGTTCTCCATCACTTGATAGTCTTATAATAAATGAACATGCCCGGCTTGATAGCTTACTGTTTGAAGGTTTTTCTTGGAAAAGCGCCAAGAAGGGGAAGGAGAGCGGACAGCTCTTAGTAAGCCTTTTATATCCTGCACAACTTAAATATGTTGCTGAAATGCAATTTAATACAGTACTTAGATACTTTCAGGTTCACTGTGTGTATTAACTTTTGTCATTTTTACATTTTAACACTCATTAGTTCAACACCTAGATACTGCAGTCAGTGACTAAAAAAGCCTGGAGTCATAGTATCTGAAGCGCAGGCTGTGCCTCTCATGCCCAGCAGTAGTAAGCCTCTCCTGATGACCTTTCCCTTTACTAGCCTCATCCACCTACCAGAACTTCTCCCTGCCCAGTCTCCCCGTCGCCCTGGGAACTACCTTCACTCCCTCCTCTGCCATCACCTTCACATCACCTCAGCTCCACAGCTGTCCCCCCTCACTACCTTGACCCTCCTGTAGAAGGAGCATCTCTTTCTCCTCCACAGACCCTTTTATTGCATCTTTCTTCCTCACTTGCCTCCATATGTACTGGCCCCCCTCTCACTCCAGGCCCTGTCTTCACAGCTCCCCTCTCCTCTCCAGCTCTCCTCTACTCTCCAGCACCTCCCTTCACAGATCCCCTCTCCTCTCCAGCACCACTCCTCACTGGCCCTTCTACCTACAGAAAGGGAGCAGAGGATGGGAGGGGACCTGGGATTTTAAAGGTCACTTAAACGAAAGCCAAAGTGACATGCCTAAAGCATATGACCTGCCTGCTAATTTGATGAGCAGGCTTTCCACATGCACAGACAGAGACTGGTTGTGTTGACTCTGCTTGTCGAAGTGTGGATGGAGGAAGCAGAGAGATGATTACAAACATGCATTCATTTCTAGCAACTATCCAGCATGTGGCCCTACCTGATTAAACTGCATCACAACAACAGCATTATCAAGAGGGCAAAAGAAATGATAATTTAAATTAAAAACAGCAATAGATGCTACATTTCATTCTCCCCCAATCCCCGCAGCTCCCCCCTACTCTTCCCCTCCTTTCTCCACTGATGTTTGTGGAACCCATGTGTGCGATTTTACCTGCTTTGCTTGTGTCCCTTTCACTCTGCTCCATATCTCTTAACTTCTCTCCCTATAATGCTGTACGGAGACACGTAGTGATGCTTGTGTTTAGCTTGTATTCATAGCTACACACTTTCGATTTCCAACCCTGAGTCATCTGCCCCTTCCTCTTGTGAATATTTTTGTCTCAGAATCTCAAGTAAGAACCTGCCGGTTTGCAAACTTCACACCTTCTACTACCCCCCGGGAGACAATGTCCCCTTCATTGAGCGATTAATGGAAATCATTTTGAGCAATGTTGACTCAGCTGTGTCTCAAATCTTCCTTGGTGACTTTAATCTTCACTGAGCAAATCCCAAGGACCTTGCGGTTTCAAGCCTGAAAGCTTTTCTAAGTGATCATGATCTGACTCAGCACTGTAACCAACCAACTCATAGTAAAGGAGAAACCCTAGACCTCATCATCTCAAAAGGGCAGACCATCACTCTGGACTCCATTACCCCATGTGACTGGTCAGACCACCACTGCATCCTTTTTTATATCAACAAGGAGGTTCTGTTGAGGAAGGTTCAAACAACGAAATCAAAGATATGAAAAAAGGGACCTCAGATCAATAAACTCTGTTGAGCTAGCTGCCCATTGTACATCTGCCCTCTCCTCCCAAGCTGACTTAACTGAGAAGCAGCTACTCACTGACTCCTACAATTCAACCCTCTCCAACATCATGGATGACATTGCTCCAATCCAACATAAAAATGCTTCAACAAAAATATCCAAACCTTAGTATAATGCAAACTTAAACACGGAACGTTGCAACCTTAGGGTAGTTGAACAATCTTGGAGAGCAAATCCCTCCTCGGACCAACTTAAACTCCTATGAGAGGGTAAGAACCTCTACTACAAACAAATCAAGAGCGTCAAGGCTAACTACTTCAGACACCAATTAGATCAAGTGGCAAACCGTCCAAAGAAACTTTTTGAATTGGTCAGACAGCAACCAGTCGTAGGTCCAAACCTCTCTGTACCTTTAGGCAGCCCACCCTCTTGTGACAAACTTGCTGCTTTCTTCATTGAGAGATCAAAGCTCATCTCCACTGACCTCGCCTCTAAGAAGGCCTTACTGCTCTCCTCCAGGGCAGCATCACCCCTTGACTTCCTAGTAAAGCTCAACTCTACCCCCCAGAATGCCAAGGACAATGCGTCTTGGGGCTCTTTTACCCAATTTAGTGAGCAAGACATCAAAAATATCCTCCTGAATATTAACCCAACCAACCACTTCAGTGACCGGTTACCCCCGGCCATCTTCAAGGAAATCAAGAATGCACTCATCCCTACCTGGACAAGGATTGTAAATGCTTCTCTATCTCAAGGCACGATCCCCAACTGCCTAAAAGCAGCTCAGGTATCTCCTATAATAAAAAAAACTAACGCTGACAAGACTGATCTCAATAATTTCCGACCTATCTTCAACATCCCCACCCTAGTGAAACTCCTTCAAAAATGTGCTCAATCCCAACTCTATGCTCACATAGAGAACTACCAACTCCTAGACCAGCTGACAATCCGGCTTTCGGAAGGGGCATAGCACTGAATCGGCTCTCAACCATGTTAAGGATGACATTTTAAAAATGCTCGATCAAAACGAATCCTGCCTCCTGATCCTCCTTGACTTTTCCTCCGCTTTTGATATGGTAAATCAAGAGAACCTCCTATCCATTCTGCAAAACAGGATGGGTTTTTGTGATCCGGTGCTACAATGGTTCTCGTCCTTCCTCCACCACAGGTCACAAACAGTCAAGGCTAACCACTCTCTCTCCCAGCCATCTCCAGTTCTCATGGGGGTCCCCCAAGGATCTTCCTTATCTCCTATCCTCCTTAACCTTTTCCTAGAACCATTAGCTAACACACTAAACTCCACGGGTATTCTTTTCCACATGTATGCTGATGACACACAACTCTATTTGAAAATCGCATCCCCAAAAAACATCATCTCACTCAACACTACCCTAACCTCTACTCAACACTGGTTAACTGAGAACCATTTCCTGCTTAACACCTCAAAAACTGAATTCCTGCTCATCTCCCCTCCGAACCACATCCCCAAGCTGGACCTATGGCTGAGTCACCTTACTGCTTGCAACTGCACTCCTCTCATCGTAGACTCAGCCAAATCCTTAGGAGTCACCAGGGACAAATAACTTAATATCAAAAATCATATCAGTAAGTATGGGCCGAAAATTCGCTTCGCCTGCGGAATTTGCGGATTTTCCGCAATTTCACGATCCGCAAATCTTGCAAAATTGCGGCAAAATCCGCGAATCCGGCAGCGGGATGAATTTTGTTCAGGAAGCACTTACAGGGTTACAGCAGGTGCCCAAGTTAAGGCTAATTTCTTTGTAACTATTTACAAAATGGTTACAAAGAAATTAACTTCCACTTGAGCACCTGCTGTAACCCAGTAAGTGCTTACTGAGCGGCGCCTCCTTGTCTACTTGCAACTATTCTCTGCCCCTGCTCTGACCCTCGAAGCAGGGTCAGAGAATAGTTACAAGTATGGCATGAGGCTCCTGCAACAGGAAGCGCTTACAGATATAAAGCAGGTGCCCAAGGTGTAGGTCAAATTCAGTAGCGTTTTAATCAGCCCAAACCATTAGTGAGCACGGTCGATTGGCAAGTGTGCTTTAACCCCACAAGCTTTTACCAGAAACAAAGAAAGTTGTTTAAAACAGTTACTCTACTTTTCAAGGAAGGAAATCAGTCAAAGGCTTCACGCCAGTACGTTAATACGTTACAATCGGGCTCAACGTATCCCAAGGGGTCTCCGAATCCCGCTAAAGCCACTACTCTGCAGGAACAGCTCGAAATTTGTGGACAGATGGTATGCCATCTTAAATAAATGCTCTTTGGACCTAATATTGGTGATTGTGGATGAATTATCAAGAGCTCTAGAAGAATTGAACAAAGATATACAACAATGCAAACAGGAACTATCGGACATGCTATCCAAGGAAGAGTGGTCTAAGATATTGGAGGACATCACTATTCAAATGGACAAGCATACAAGAGAGATAAACGAACGTAAAATACGTAAGTATTGTAGAGATACTATAGACTACAAGTTAGGGGAGGTGTACTCCTGGGCTGAGGTCTATGCCAGGAGACGCCAAAACAAACCGCCAAGGGACAATACTAATACCACAACAGAGACCTCATCCTCAGAGGGAGAATCACACACGGATCAAAGACGTGTGAACACACAAAAACCTTCTACCAGCGCAGAATCCTCTACCCTCTCTGCGGTTCCTTTTTTAGAGGAAGGACCAGGAGAAAGAGACGACCCAGGAGGAGCCAGGCAAAAAGAAAAAGAGAAGGAAAAAGAGACGGAAAGGGACATGAGGAGCACAACGGTGAACAAGAGGGTGGAGAAACCAAAGAAGAAAACAACTTAGTGATAAACATTTCCTCATACACTCTTTCAGAACAAGAAAAACTAGTATTGCAAAAAGGCACTTCATTTATCCCCACCAGTCACACCAACAAACTGGAGCTTGAGATTAGTCTATTTAAGTTTATGCGAAATTTGCGTTTGAGACACTTTTTTGAAAACGTTTTGCCTCCACAAGATAGTGATCAAAGTGACCAACTTAGAGGATTACGAGCTAAAAGCACATTTATGGCACCTGTTAGCCATAAATCCTTTGACATTTTTGAAAGTTTGGTCAAAAACGATATCAGTGGCATTAACTACACCAGGAAGAAAAAGCACACGAACTTGACCAACAAAGAATATTTGACATTAAACAATCTGGCAAGGAAAGTGGAGATCACTTATAAAACTGCTGACAAGGGGGGCGCTTTAGTCCTCATGGACACAACATTCTATAGGTAGCAAGTTCAAGAACATCTTTCAGACACAAACACCTACAGTCCCATTCATTTCAACCCAACTAGCCAATACAGTGAAGTATTGATGAATATACTGTCAACAGCGGAAGACAACGGTACTATAAATCAGAAAACCAAGAACTTTTTGACTCCAACCAACCCACGCACACCGAGCATGTACATGCTACCGAAAGTTCACAAAAGTTTAACTCAACCTCCATTCAGACCAATTGTTTCAACCCGTGGTAGCATCCATGAAAGTACCGGAAAACTCATTGACAGATACTTGCAACCACTAATTCAACAATCCTGCACCTATGTAAGTGACACTTCAGACTTTCTACAAAAAGTAAATGAAATCAAATTTGAGGACAATGAAATCATTTGGCTTTGTTCCATAGATGTCAGATCACTTTATACAAGCATCCCACATGATCTTGGTATCGAAGCAATTGAGAACATTCTATTGCACTCTGACCTTACCAATGACTTCCAGATTTTCATCATGGAACTCATGCATTTTACATTGTACCAAAGTTATTTTTCTTGGGAAGATCAACTTTATGCACAGTTGTCCAGGACATCAATAGGCAATTGTGCAGCACCGGTCTATGCTAATGCATTTATGAAATACTTTGAAGAGAACAATATCTTAAACCAGGCTCCTTGGAATGTGCATGCCAGGATGTTCCTGAGATATATAGACGACATTTTTGTTTTATGGCAAGGAGACCAAGAATCTTTAACAATGGCATTAACAGATCTCAACAACATCAATGATCGAATTCAATTCACCTCTGAAATCAGCCAACAGACAATTACATTCTTGGATGTCAGAATAACAAGAGTTAGTGATCATCTAGAAACCAATTTATACAGAAAAGCAACAGACAAAAACAACACCCTTCATTACAGTTCCTACCATCAGAGATCATTGAAGAATCATCTTCCATTCTCGCAACTCCTCTGGGTAAAACGGATTGTATCTGACACTTCCGAATATGAAGAACAAGCATCTAACATGTTAAAACGTTTTGAGCAAAGAGGGTATCCTAGAACCATTCTGGCCAATGCCAAAGAACGCTGTGATAAATTGAAACGTCAAGATGTGTTGACGACAAAGCAAAAGGGCAATGTCAGGATACCTGTGGTCGTATCAAAATACTCTGAGGCATCAAAGGAATACAAAACTTCAATATTAAGACACTGGCCGATTATCAGCAATGAACAGGATTTCAATGATATCTTTTGTGACCAGCCGCTATTTGCATACAAAAGAGGCAACAACTTGAAGGAAATCATAAAAAATCCTAAACACATTTCCCCCATCACGTACAAAGGGAATCAACCTTGTCTCAATTGCAAAAACTGTAATAAGGTCCGATTATCAAACACCCAATGAAGGGCACCAACATAAAATTGAGATTTAATGCAACATGTGACACTGAGAATGTAATATATATAATTAAATGTCCGTGTGGATTGGTATACACTGGGAAGACTTCTCGCAAATTGAAACTGAGAATTAACGAACACAAAAGCAATATAAGAACTGTGAATGTAAAATCTAATTTGGCTTAACACTTTAAAGACAACAGACACAACATTAGCCAACTCAGGTTCGCTGCTGTGGAAGTGGTTACTAAGCGTGATGACAGAGACAATAATAATTTCTTGTTGCAGCGTGAAAACCACTGGATAAAATATCTTCAATCCATGAAACCATCCGGTCTTAATGACCGGATGGAATTTACATGTTATCTGTAGAGAACTATGTTCAGAACTGCATTTTTTCGTTTTATTGGTTCCACTATTTTGAGTTTCTAACTGAAATGTTTTACCTCCCCATAAGTTCATACTGTATACAGAACCGTTATTTTATGTAAGAGATCTGATTACTTGTTGTTTATGCACTATTTTATAAGCGGGTTTACGGTTTCTTTTTTCATCATTCTTTGAAACTACTTTAAGATGGCCGCCATTTGAGAAGTCCACTTTCTATGCTGTCAGTTTCATTCACTTTACTTCCGTACACACGGCACACGCCGTTCACATTCACCGGCGAAGGGCGCACGAGTGAGACGCGGGATTATGCTCATCTTTATCTGTAAGTTCTACTCACTGGCACTAAGCTCGCACGATCTGGTTTGGCTTTGGATATCACTTGTGGTTATACTTTGCACGTGGTTTTTTCATGAACAATCACTATCGAGTTTTCGGGCACTTTTCTTTATAGCACTGAGTTCGTCTTACCTTTCGGTCAACCTAAAATTCATTTATCTCATAACAAAACTTCGGGATAACACGCTTTCGGGAATTATACTATTATATGATTCATCACTTTGGTTCTGTGTTTTAGGAGTGATTGATATATGGCTAAAATTAGTAATGGATATGACTGAATGCATTTATATGTTTAGTTTTGTCTCTGTCGATCATACTTAGATTGGATTATTGTTTTTCGGGATTTCCCTGATGAAGGACTGCTTGTCCGAAATGCATTGGGAAATGATGTTATAATGCATATACCAAAATGGATTTCAGATATGGTTTATGGAAATGAAACTTTGTGATTAATAATGAGAAACCCATGTGAATAAAACATGAAGAAGTTTGATACAATTTTGGTTTAAACTTTATTTGGCATTCTACGCATTGAATATAGAAACGGATTTCGTTTCACAGAGGTTGTGCTCAGAGAGTTGGCGCTTATCCTAGGCGCCACAGACCACGTTTTGATTACCACACCTTCTCGTCAGGGGGTGATATCTTTGAGGCACACCACAGATTGTTTAACCTACTCACAAACGAGGAGTGCGTGAACCAAACCTTTAACCCCATATCTGCCATCGAAAATTTGCTGTAATACTTGAGGGAGGACTTTGCATCCATGAGTTTCTCGAGCGCAATCCCCGTGTAGTTCCTGTGACCAGGAGGCTGATTTCTCCTCATCTGCAGCCCTGCTCGCTCTTTGACTCTTTATACACAGAAGGCATGTGAACACTCATAGAAACCCCGCCACCACACGCTAGCGGTATCCAACGTCTTCCCTCACTTTCCTAAATATGATGGGCATCTCACTCAAGGGACCTCGGCGCCTTTTGGCGCGGTGGCAAAGTTACAGGCACACATGGTGACTGGAGACAAATCTTCTGGCCCTTTATGCAGCTGCAGTGTAGGAAATGCACTATGAATAAAATATGTTTGCGTACATCCAATAAGAAGCCACCATATTTTTTATGCCATCAGGGACACCATTTTGCAGCTGAAATAGTAAA
This sequence comes from Lissotriton vulgaris, assembly GCF_964263255.1. NCBI lineage: Eukaryota > Metazoa > Chordata > Amphibia > Caudata > Salamandridae > Lissotriton > Lissotriton vulgaris. Next base: position 1,445,293,672 of record NC_141691.1, read on the forward strand.
TATCAAGGTCATCGTGCTACTCAGCTGATTTTGCGATTTTGTGAAAAGCTGGAGGGTCTGATTAAAGTGGATGGGCAATTATAAGTGTCTTAATTACATTTTGCTGTGTGAACACCAGAGAATCCAGGATTTCAGGTCGCCATTTTGTAGCCTTCTCTCTACCGCCCTCATTTTTTTACTAGCCCACTTCAAAGGTACAAATGTTATTCCTCTGCTCCACTTTCTGCCATTAAATAGAAAATTAACATTGAGTTTTAAAATTGTAGTCTTAGAAAAGTTAATCGGAATTTAATTTCTACGTAATAAGTAGGCAGTGGTCAGTGTGACCCATACCTGCTCTCAAAAAATGTAGATCATTTTTTTATATCGCCATGGTGATGGAGTCCCTTCGGAAATTCTTCCCATTTGACAATGATTACCAAAACCTTTCAGTAGGGGGGCTGATTTATCAATTTTCACACAACGCAATGCAGCTAGACACCTTGCTGTGATGCATGGAAGTTATAGGGCAGGAATGCACCACATTTAACATTATATGGTACATTCCTGCCTGCCCACTCCTAAGCTGACACACAATGAACCTTGTAGGCAGGATTGTTGCTTGCAAAAAGAGACACTTTCCTGCTCAAAAACAATTCTCACAGGGATTTTCCTCCAAGTGTGCTGCATTTAGAAAGAGGAAACAGATAGTAGTAATAAAGATAACTCTCTTTGGTGTGCCCTGCTTTACTTTGCGTGGCACAAAAGAGACGCAAATGTTGATAAATTTGGCACTTAATGTTTTGCAACCGTATTTCGGTCCACCGCAATCTGTATCTTGGAAGTGGCACTCTAAACACGACCCTTCCAAATATGGAATCGCAAACCCAAATTGCAATTCGATAACTACTTACTGAACCGCATTTTCGCTTTAAGTATAAAAATGCTTTTTTGCTGTTGCGCCAGGCCCAAAAAATCTTGTTACATATGGCCCGAGTGATTGTTGTAAAAATGTAGACTCGTCAATTGGTCAAAAGGTGAGCCTGGCGATCAGACCGTTATTAAAAACACACAGTAGCAGCTTGCACAGGTAAGAGGTGGTATGTCGGGTGGGGAGCGGTTGAATTCGACAGATGACGGGCTAAGTAATATTAAATAAATAAATAAAACGACTTACTTTGCGCTCCCTGCACTATCGCTCTTACCTGTGCGAGCCGCCACTGAAAATGTATGCCTGCACATAGGGCACGTTGCTGACCAAAGAAGGCTACTTTGGTCACAGCATCCACTACTCTATTGTTAAGTGCCGATGATCCTTCCATTCTACAAGCCACACTGCCATTGTAAAAACTCATCCATTTCAAGATTTCAACTTAAGGCTGAAAAAAGCCTACCGAGTTGTTGACTGCTGTGGAGACTGATGCAATATTTAAACGCTGCTGACCTCTAGTGTTGACGTTCGGCTGGAAGATGCTGATTAGGATTTTACTAGCAGTCAAATAATAGTCTCAACATAAGTATTGTTTGCCTTTCTAACTTCTTTCTCGTGCGTTTTTTACTTCGGTCTTTATTATAGAAATAGTTGTCATTAAGCATGAATCTTTAATTCGTAGTCATGGAAACATTTCCTATGATTCTCTGTCTGTCATTTAACTTGACAGGATGGTACCTTTTAATGAACCCGAAAGTTGTCAATAAATATTTTATCAGAAGAAGGATGTCATTAGATTAATAAAGTACCCATTCAGAACAACTCCAGCCATGGCCAATTATTGTAATTAAAGGCAGTGTTCTTCTTTCTTTGACTAGCAGAAAAATGAAAAACACGAGAAAGTTTTTCCTAATGATTTTCTTCTTTAAATTGCTCTGACGCCTTTCCAAGGAAATAATGCACTTTCAGTTCCATGTAGAAGTGATTTATTTGGTGATTACATTTCTTTAGCTTTGCCTCTCTAATTGTTCACAGTGATTTTAATCACCCTTGCTAGTGTTCTGCTGAGGATCTTGGAAAATGACCACTCTTCTCTAGGATTTGATTGATCATTTCCCATGTAACTATTTAATATGACTCCTACAAATCTGCAAACTGTGATGTGCACAAAATATTAAAGTAATCTCATGGCTTTAAATCTCAAGGCGTTTTTCTTTTCTGTGACCCGTTTTTTAGCCTTATCTTCGTTCCACCCAAGCACACCCAATGGAAGCACCAGTTCAAGGTAACTAAAACTTCCTGCATGATGACAGAATTTCTTAACAGTTATATTGATTGCACCAAGTACATTATTTCTTCAACCTAGAAATTAACAAATGAGACTCGTTAAATGAGTGTTACTGTAGAACAACAACGTTTTTGTGTATCCAGAAAAGGAAGCACAGTGATTTTAAGGATTTTGTTAAGTATCGTATTAGATATCTAGTTATTAATAGTGCAATAAATTATAATTCAAGTGTAATGTGAAAGACGTTGTGCTGGGTAAATAAAATGTATGAAGCAATCATTGTGCATGAAAAAGCCTTTAAGAATTAATTAGTTGAACCTAATAAAGTACCTGATCTGATTTCTGGAGAAAGACTAACATCTCCAAAGACAGGGTGAGTGAACAATTGCATGTGCCACCTGCACATTTAAAAAAAACATTTTTAATGAAAAAAGATACAGCCTCGTACAATTTCTAATACTGTAACCTCATATATGCAATTCCTTATTACTCTTTAATGCTGATTACACATAAAGTGACATTGCAAAAGTGCAAGGTACATCACAACAAAATATATAAAACACGTGTGAATCTGCTGTAAGATGAAGTAATACAAATTCAGAGAAAAACAGAAATAAAGGGATACATTTATGGGTATTTGGCACAGGGCAGCATGTAAAGTTACCTCGCTGTTCTTCCCTGCATCAAAGTGAAAGGGCAGGAATTCACTTTATCTATGCCTTAGAGTGCATTCCTGTCCTTTCCTCCTGTGCTGGGGCCATTTTGGCAGCCTAGTGCTAATGCAGGCACCCTTGCACCATGATGCAAGGGTGCCTGCGCTGCAGGTAGGATTGTTTTTGCTCAGGAAGGGGCACCTTTGTGCACAAAAGCAATCCTGGTAGGCACTTTTCTCTTTCTATGCATGCTGCACAATGCAGCACACAAGGAAAGAAGAAAACAGGAGGAGAAATAAAATTATTTCTCCTTGTTGCACCTCCCCTGGGGAGACATAAGGTTTTGGTGCATCTCAAGGTTTACATGGTCTTGTAAATCTGGAGGTATGTCAAAATGCATCAGTGTTGCACTGGAACTTATAGTATTATAATACTTATAACTTAAGTTATACTTCTCTCAAGGTATACTTACAACTTAAGTTATATGTATCTCAAGAAGCTATAACTAATGCCCTAAGGTAATTATAACTCACGCCACAACCATGCACAATTTTCTCCTCAATGATTTAATAAATTGAAAATGAACTTGTCAGCCCCAGAGGGAAATGAGCCCAAGGAGCTTGATCCTTGCAGAGCTTTTGGGCCCAGGGGGATCCTCTAGGGAAGATTGGTGCCATGGACAAACAATCTATCCCACTCTTGAAAGCCTGAGGCAGCCAGCTGCTGATCAGGAAAAGGGAAGTGTCAGTGAGACCGGGAGGAGGGACGCCTATACACTGAGGCCAGAGACCCCAAACCTGGTACCACTAGGAGAGTGGTAGTGCCTCAGCAGTTTAGAGAATTCCTCCTAACATTGACCCATGACATTCCCCTAGCTGGGCACCTGGGCAGACCAAAACTTGTAGTCAGTTCACGAATCACTTATACTGGCCAGGAATGTCTCAGAAGACGAAGGAGTTTTGTAACTCCTGTGCCACTTGTCAAGGCAGTGGCAAGGCAGGTAGCCACCTAAAGGCCCCCTTAATTCCACTTCCAGTGGTTGGGGTGCCCTTTGAAATGGTTGGGATTGATGCTGTTGCTCCCCTTTACTCTCCAACAGCATCAGGGAACACATTTATTCTGAGTCAATTTCCCTAAGGACCACTACTGCTCCTGCAGTGGCCAATACCTTCCTTGGTATTTTCAATATGCTTGGCTTTCCTAAGGAGCTATTTTCAGACAAAAGTCCACACTTCATGTCTGCATACTTAAATCATATGCGGACTTAGTGTGGGGTGACCTATAAGTTCACTATACCATACCATCCGCAGACCAATGGGCTTGTTGACAGATTTACCAAGACCCTAATAGGTATGATTGGTGAAGTCCCTGAAAAACTCAGGAGGAGATGGGATGCTTTACTACCATACCTACATTTTGCTTACAGAGAGGTGCCACAAAAAGGAGTCAAATTTTGCTTTTGTTTGGACACGTTGTAAAGGGACCACTCTGTCTGGTGAAGAAAGGATGGGAGAGACCCCCTCCAAGAAACAAAAATAGACATTGCGGATCATGTGCTTGGCCTTCGCTCAGGGATGCCTGATCACATGAAAAAAAGCAAATAAAAACCTTGAGGCCAGCAAGAGCTCCAGAAGCTCTGGTATGATCATGGGGCTGCTATTTTGGAGTTCCAACAAGGGCAGAATGTTTAGGTATTGGAGCATGTGGCACCTAGGAACCTCCAGAACAACTGGGCCCTACCCTATCCTTGAGAGAAAAGTGGCGGTCACCTACGTAGATGACCTTGGCACATGTAGAAACCCCAAAAGGCCAAATTTCCTTAAACCCCATAATGTCAGGGCTACAGGACCATTTTCATGGTCTCTGATGAGGCGCAGGAAACAAAGAACTAACCTCTCCCTGACCTCCTCTCAAATAATCCTAAAGAAGGTTCAGTGGAAGGAATGGTCTTTTCAGGAACCCTCACTGACCAACAGCTGACTGATTGCAGACAAGTCCTAAATCAGTTTGCTGAGCTTTTTTCTTACCCCTGATAAGACTAGCTTTGGTGTCTTTGAACCCTCAGAGAGCCCCTGGGCCAGCCCAGTTGTTTTGGTCCCCAAGCCTCATTCCCAGGGTGGAAAGAAAGAAATTAGGTTTTGTGTCGCCTATAGGGGCCCCAATGTAGTCACAAAAACGGATGAACATCCAATTCCTAGGGGTTATGAACTGATTGACAGGTTGGGTGCAGCAAATATATGAGTACCTTTCATCTTACGTATGGATATTGGCAGATATGTCTGACCCCTGGAGCCAAAGCAAAATCTGCGTTCTCGACCCCAGATGGGCACTTCCAGTTTACTGTAATGCACTTTAGATTAACTAATGCCCCTGCCACCTTTCAGAGGCTGGTGAACAAAGTCCTTGCTGGGTTGGAATCCTATAGTGCAGATTAACTGGCTAAAATCAGCTACACTTGGCAGGAACACCTGATCCACCCCCAAAGGGTCCTGAAGGCTTTGCAGACTGCAGGACTCACTATCAAGGCAAACAAGTGCCAGATAGGGCAGGGCACAGTTTTATACTTGGACCACCTTGTAGGTGGAGACCAAGTTCAACCACTACAGCCCAAAATCCAGACTATCATGGATTGGGTAGCTCCAACCACCCAGACCCATTTAAGGGCATTCCTTGGCTTGACTGGTCACTACAGGAGGTTTGTGCATGGATATAGTTCCATTGTGGCCCTCCTCACCGAACTGACCTCTAAGAAAATGCCCAAAATGTTTAACTGGACAGTAATACCAAGAAGTCCAGTTTGTCGACTTCCTGATCCCCAGTGATCCCATAGAAGCCTCTACACCAGAATCGGTACATCTGCTCCAGTGGTCCAGATATACTACTCCACCAAGTTTGGAGGCACCAGCACCTACCAGAGCTGCAACATACCAATAGCCTGGAAACTGGACCCCATCAGCAAAACGAGAGAAGAAGAGTCCACTATGGACTCCCACAACACCAGAAGCAAGCAGCTATGGAGGTACATTGAGACACCCAAGACCCACTTCCTGAGTGTTCCATATGTCCTGAGATCGCCTCTCCAAATTGCCGGCTCCTGACCACGAGGACCTCAAGATTTACAATGCCTGGCTGACCTATCTGCTCTGCACCTGGCCCCACTGGCCTGGTAACGATAAACACACTGTGCTCCTGTGGTCCCTAGGCCCTTGCAACCTCTCCCCTCGAGGAAGACCCCCTGGACTTACCTTTAAGACCCCCTGAATAGTGTGTTTACAAGTGGCGCCCTTTGTTGCAGTGCACCAGCTACCATCACATTCAGCACGCTGTTCCCGGCGGATCCGGGACACTCACGAACATCTGGTGCTGTCACCTTGGACCTGGTTCTGCTATTGACTTGCACTGAGAAGGTGAACTCCGTGAAAGAATTGCCTGTTTTCCTATGCAATTTAAAAAATGTTCACATTGACTTCAATTGTGTGGAATTTCAGACAAAAGTAATATGTTTTCTTAACTTTGATAAATCGTAACTCCGAAAGTACTTATCGTAGATAGAGATTATGGGTCTTAAAATTGCATCAGATGTATTCTTGATTGTGTGTCACATTTACTGCCTCTATGAGTGCAACAAATGCTTAGCACTACGCTCTGATAAGCCTAACTGCTCTCCCACGCTACCACAAAAGAGCATTAGAATTATCATCATTTACCTCTGTATACTAATTGGGGATCCACTGGACTTTCTGCACAATGTACTTCATTTAAGTATAGAGAGTCAGCTTCCTAAACTGATATAATTTGTGTGATAATTTACTGTGGTAAGAGTTGTAGTTACCTTAAGGCATGAGTTGTAGCTTCTTGAAATAAGTATAACGATAACTGCTGTATTCCTATGGTTCCGTATGTTTAAAATCTGAACCCTAACTATACATTTTTTTAAAATTCTTTTTCCTTACTTTAGTGTTTCTGTAACTTTTGTATCGTCAGTAAATGTCAATGTTTTTTTAACATAAAGTAATATTTAATTACCATATACAAATTCGACCCCGCAAGTTCTTCTGTCATGTGCTCAGCGGGGGGTTGGCCACAGCCGACTCCATTCTGCTCACGGCCTTCAGCCGTGCGTGGTAGGGAGTTGGCTACAGGCACCAACCATGGCCAGAGGTAGCCAACCATAGAGGGGGACACTCGGGCCCCCTCCTTGGGCCAATTTGGGCCAAGGAACCCAATCCCTCTGGCCCACCATATTTTTTTTTAGAGGAGGGGGAATGTGACCCTCCTCCCTGGGCTATATTTGGCCCTGGAGACACCATCCCCAAGGGCCCACCATGGGGGGCACACAGTCACCCTCCCCAGGCTGATTTCAGCCTGGGGACTCTCTTCCACGGGCCCCAGCCTAAACATGGTTTGTACCCTGGATCCCAGGCAGGGCACCCACTGCATCTTTGTTGGGGACTGTGAGGGAAGCCCCAAGGCCCACATGGCCCTAGTTGATTCCCTGCCTCCAGCAAAAAATGCTGCTCCCTGCGGGCAAGATCAATATTTTCATTTGCTTCCATTTCCATTTCATTGTGAGCAGGGAAACAGATGAACAGTCTGCTCCCAGTGGGAAGGAGCAATTTTCATGCTTCATGCAGCCTGGAGCCAAATTACTGTATGCTCTCACTTGCATAGAGCTTTGAAATTGCTCTAGACAAGCGAGGAGAACACAGGTTTCCCTGCCCTCACTTTGTGGGCAGAGAAATCACTATGTCCCCGTGATTGGCACCCTAGGATATAGCAGGAGCCGGCCCTAGGGCCCCCAGATCCATTAATGGCTCCAGGAGAGGGGCTGCATGGTCCCCTTCACACCCTCCCCCTTTTTTACAAAGCGGATATATGCACAGCTTTGAAGTTTGCAATTTGAGTTTACAATTTGGAACCATCTACACTGTATAATTGCAGCATTGCTATAAGGTATTTTCCAGTTCTAATTAGGTTTAATGTAGAGATAACACCTGATCTGCAGTTTGAGCAGGTCATATTTTGGTTAGTCTGCTTCAATAAGTTCCTAAAATGCACAGTTTTGAAATCTGGTCATGTTAATTAGAGAAAATGCTCAGAATTTATTTGAGTGGTAGTTAAATAATCACAATCTTCACAGTGATGGTTCCATGTTTTACTCAGTTCAAATAAATCATCAATATTTACATCTTCTTCTTTTAAAACTCCAAGAATGGCCATAATACATTTTTGTGCATCTTGTTGACTGTTGAGAGTAATCATTACTGATCCACTACATATACCTAAAAGTCTCGAATACCTGAAGCAGAATGTGTCACAATTCTGTCAGTCTTTAAACGCTGGAGAAAGTGATACAGTGCAGCACACAATCTCTTATCTTGGTTTTGTTGAATTTGGTTTGCTACATGAGGTCAATGAAACAGTACATTGAGAACAACATTTGCATAGCAGTAGTCACTTGGAGTATTTTTCAAGTGCTAACTCTCAATACCTATGTCATTTTCCAGTGTTGTCTTCTTGACAGCTTCTACTATATCCTAAGGTCCTTTCTTTTCTCCAGCATCTGTGTACTCTTTTGTAACCTTCCATTTTGGACAAATTAGCTGTTTCTCATAAACAGGGTATTGGCTGAAATGAGGAGCTTATACACTTTTTAGCAGATTGTACTGTCTTACATTTCTTGCATGAGCACTAACTTTCTTTTCATCAACATCAATCACAAACAAAACAGACAATGTTCTAATTCACAGCAATGCTACAAATGACATTCCTTCTTTAAATACAGTACTTTTGATATAAATGAAATCTGCAAAATACAATTAAACCTTGTGATTTACCGACAGTTACAGCATTCGCTTGAGACAGTGGGAGCTGCTGGCAGCAAACATATAAGTCTTTCACTAGCAAAAAACTATTTAACACAATGGCCAATCTGCTTCACACCATCAAACTGATCAGCCTAGTATTCAACCACATCTCTATTTAGGATATTAACAAAATCAATTACTTTGCCCATTGTACCATTTACTAACCTTACTTCTACATTAAATTTACGACACATAATTACTTGGCAGTTTTTGCTGACACGTAAAATCTTTTTTAGTTATGCAGTTCATGAGACAGATTTTTCAAAAGCATCACATTTTGGATATTGTAATTATAGGCTTCTGTTCTTCAATGAAATTGTGCATTAGTTCAGCTGCGGTATTATTAGATGGAAAAAGTTTCTTGATAAGATGACTTTCCAAAGTGCGTTTGCCCTCTTATGTTAGAATTACTATTCTAATATCTTCATTATATCTGCATAGTTTACATTAGGTGCTTGACACATATTTTTCACTAGTTCCTTGTATTGAAAGTGTAACCAAATATGTACATTTGCAATACTCCCAGAGAATTTCTTGTTTCATAATGCACAATTGTTTTGAAAACAGGTTGTCTTTTTGTGTGGGTGAGTTGCAGTAGCTCACCAAATACAATTAAATGCTTTCCTCCAAAGAGCACATTGTAGTTTGTTCTTAAAATCTTAAGAATTAAGTTTGATACCACTGGTATTCCATTTTGTTGTCATGTTCAATGGGTAGCATCAGTAAGTAATGTAAAGTAACAGCTTTAATGTTATGTTCAGCTAATCCTGTTGGTACTATTACTACACATGACACATTTGATTCCGTAGTCTCCTCTAGATAACCAGTGAGAGCTTTCATTAGGAAGCTTTTTCCAGTGCCAGATTGACAACTGATGCATAGTAATATTTGTTTGTATGAAGAACAATCACACTGTTTCCTCTCGTAGAGAAATCCATTCTCTATTTTACCTTTAACTTTAATATAAATGTATTTTTGCTCATTGTTCAGTTATTCTGCTAGGTATTCAAAATCCACAGTTTCCTCTCTTGCTTGCTGTGTTGCAGTCTCCACCTCATTCATAGTTATAGCTGCTTCATTTTGAATGATTGGTTCTCCAAGTGGATCTTGATTCGCTGGTGCAGAAATGTGATTGCTTTGGAAACTCTCATTGGCTCCCAGCAGCAATTGTTTTTTCCTGTTCAATCTCATCTTTCAACATTTGCTGATAGGTTGAAAGGACAGAGCACTCAATGGTGTCCTTCACAGCATTGAAAGAGTCTTTGACACAGTCATAGTGTCCAAATATTTCTGATTCTACGTACCATGGCTTGTACAAGTTCAAAAGTGTCAAGTAGAAAAACTCTCTTCTCTTTGGGGGTTGGCAACTAAGCTTTCATGGTTAATTAGATTTCTTTTGATGTTCCTGACCAAACAACCATCACATTCAAGTACTCTATATCTGCCTTGTTCATCATTTTCAGTTAAATTACTTCTATATGTGTAGTGCTGAAGTATGTCATAGAGACACATATTTTGAAGATGAGGGCTCCTTGTTGGGTAGTATATACCCATCAAGTTAGTTTTCAGACTATCTCTATTTTCCGGATCGAATTCTGTGAGATACTGTATTTCTGGGAAATACTTTAGTACTCTAGTTTGACTGCTTGCAAGGCCGAAGCTTACCCACAATATTTTTCTTGACTTGGAGAACAAACTAGCTGAGCCCAACATGTCTGAGCATTCATAAGAACCTATTTCTCTGTGGGAAAGCATTTTCAAGCTGAAACTGTACAATTTCTTAGTAAGACTCTTTTCTGCAGAAAGATCTCCACACATCTCTTTCATCTCTGCCTTTTCTGCTTGTGTTATATATGAAGTTACATAGCAAGCAACAGCGATGGAGATCTCTGCAACAAACTGTAGATGAATATTTTTATTCCACATCTTCAGAATCACATGGTTGTAGTCATTGATATATTTGTAAATGTCTGTTCTTCTCAGATTGATATCTGTACTTAATGGTCATCATACTTACCACCCATTCCTTGTGGGGAAAAGATGTGGAAAACATTGAGCTTTTAAACTTTTCTCCCAGACACTCAAGGAAGCTCCTCTTGCTTCTTTCATTTGAAAGAGATCAATTGCATCACCAATAATCTCTTTAGAATGCAGAAGGGAAACTGTAGTGTTCATAAATTTCTTCTGATTGTAATCGATCCTCCTTTTCCATCTGTACAGTTGATGATGATGTGTCATCCGCCATATGCATTATGACTTGAAGAACATTTACATTTTTATAATATAATGTGTTTTGTACCAGATGTAATGCTGCTTTATTTAACTTTACTAACATCTACTAGCTCATGCCATATCTTTTTACACTTCGTAGGGACACCATTGACAAGAATAATTAGTATTTCTTCCAAATCTTGCTGTACCTCTACAGTTTCAATATCCTTCTTTAAATCTAATGGAAAATACACAACTCTACCTTTAAGACCTTCTTTAAAGTTGTTGTAGGTAACTTCCCTGTCTTTGTCTCCATACTGACTATAGCTTGGAATGGAGGTATAGACTGTATTAGAATTGATTCATAAATATTTAAATCTAGTAGTTCTTAAGGGATTGGAACTAATTCTAACTTGCTGTGGACTGCTCTAGGTGGCATTTTATTGTCCTTGACTTAATAAAACAGTACTTACATATAATTAGTCATGTGGAACAATCAAAGCCTTAATCTAAAAATAAATAAGCTGTAAATTCTCACCGCTTATCTCTGTTGTCTTGTTCAGTTTTTGTTGGCAAAATGACTTTTGTATTGAGTGTGTCGGAAACATATGCGAACACAGTCTGCTTTCTCTGAAGAGATTATGTTAAATGTTCTAATCGCATCTTGAAAGTTATCAACAGTAATAACAGTTTCCTGTTAGGCTACACCTGCAGATCCAAGTCTTCATTTTCCCTACACTCCTCTTCAAGACCAAAGAAACAAAACTGCACATCATCAAAAACGTTCTGGATCACTGCTACTGTACAATGCAAAAGAGCTCTATTCATTTGTCCTAAACATAGGGCAAGAGCGTTGACATCATAAACCCTCCTAACTAATGTTTGTGTTTGCAAGTGGTGTACAGCTAATATTATGAAATGACGAAAGCTGGTTTGGCACACTTTTTTGATAGACATGCTAAGCAATTCCGGTGTAAATTTGTATACTTTCTTATCGTACATTGATCTAATCCTTGTAAAGCCACAATTTTCAGTTTGAGACTGCTGTTTGGAACCTTTTGTAGGATAGATCTCAATATATCAATAGATTGCTGCTGCACACTGCAAATACTGCTATATTCTCTTTTGTATACAGGGGCCTGTCCATGCCTTCCCTGTACCTCTTCAACTATCACTTCCTCTATATTTCTGTCTACCATTACCTCTTTTGGAATAGGGTAACCATTCTTCATCTCATAACATTGTTCAGCCTCTTCAACTGCATGTACTAATGTGTTCAGTTGGTAGTAGCTTTCTTCATTAAACAACAGCTCAGTACTAGAAGTATGTCTCTATTCACCACAGAAAACTTGGCAAAAGTTAGTTATATTACCAAGTTTTTTTCTTTTGACTTCTTCTTATAATTCAACACTATTATATCCAGTGTCTTCATACTGTTTAACATTAAAGGAAATAGCTTCCTCTTCAGAGCAAATGATTCATCAACTATGCCATCAACATTTTCCTTTTGTCCTACAGCTTCTCTTCTTCTTTTATATTTCTTCATAGTTGTCATTAGATTGTGAATTTCTTTAGTATGCAGCATTCTAACTGAATTCCTTAAACTGGATCTGTCTTCTGTGCTTTTTATGAGAGTTTTTTCTCAGTTGTGAGGATGTAGTATCCTTGTATCCGTTTTTTCACTTTGGTATGACATTATGCCTTTCTGTAATTAAGTGGAAATTGATGTCTGAAAAGAAACAAAAATACCTATATTTAGGTTTTCATTAGATAGTATCAGATACTGAAGTGAAGAATGAATATAAACAGTTATGAAATTGTAATATCGCTAACATTCATTGTCATCTGTATATGTCTCTTTCTCTGTATTACTGTGTGTAATAGTATCCTATTATATTCACTACTGTGCTCCGTTGTATCTACCCATGTTTAAATGAGTACTTGGCTACAAACATGACTAGAGTGTCTCAGTACGTTGCTACGTACCTCAGTGTGTTTATGACACCAGTTGTAAGAGTATCATAAGATGTTCATATAAATGTGCCAGTATGCAATGCTTTGTGTTAGTAGTTCTATAGCTATTTAATTGTGTATAGAAGTGGTACAATGAATAACTCACTGCATGTGTTAGGAATTACAGGAGTATGTAGTTGTCTGTGCAACTGCCTTTCATACTGTTGCATACATAAATCGTTTCTGAGTATGTGAGTGAATGTAGAAGTACATCTGTCGCTCTGAGAGTTGGTGAGGGAGAGCCTCTATGCTTTGGGAACATGTATGTCAGTTTCTTTATGGGTGGTATACTTTGTGTAGTACTTGGCAAATGGGCCTGCAAGTGCACATGTAACTTATTGAACAAAAAAAGTCATCTCTCATGTTTTAAGCACAAAGCACCATGTTTTATAGCATACCTGCAGCGTATCTCAGAGGTGATGTGTGCACAGAAACATGGGTTTAAGACTTGACAAGCAGCATTTACATGCCAAATTAAGCTGCAAGTAAGATTGTGCAGACAGAATCCACACTTGTAGGCATCACCCAAGTTTGAAGGACTATATCTCCGGCTCCGGATGTTGTACATTGTTATATCAGTACCTGCCTACATATGTGAGTGAGTGTAGGGATATGCCTGTAGCAGGGCCATTAGATGTTTAAGTAAATGTGCTGGTATGTGACAGTGTGTTTTAGTACCTCTATGGCTATCTAAATGTATACGTGAGTGGCTGAACAAATACCTCACTGCCTCTGCTAGGAACCAGAGAGCTCTGTAAGTGTGACTGTAACTACCTTTCAATCTGCTGCATGCATGACTAATTTCTGATACATGACTGAATGTATAAGTGCATCTGTAACTTTCTCAGTAGGTGAAATAGGCTCTATGCTTTTGTGATCATGTATGATAGTTGCTTTAGGGGTGGAATGCTCTATGTAGTACTTGGCATTGGGAAAAAACATATGATGGGCAGAATGCTGAACAAATCAAACATTCACCCCAAGTCACAGATCTGGGCTAAATCATCTGTTTTCTTGCAAGTCATGCCATTTCATTTTAGACCCAGCCATATGCAAATCAGTATTGACCTTGCTCCCCACGGGAAAATCCAGCCCAAACAGTCCAGCCTAAACTACTTGACATAGGGTCCTGAAAGTGCTTGAGTAACTAATTCAACTCAAAAGGACATCTCTAAATGTTCTAAGACATATAATCATCATGCTTAAAGGCATGCCTGCAGCATATGTTAGAAGTGTGTTATGTGCACTAAAACATAGGTTTGGCACATGAGAAACACCTATTACATGCCCAGTAAAGCTTGCAGTGGCCGTGCGCAGAGAGGGTCTGCACTAGTAGGTATCACCCATGTTTGAAGGACTATTTCTCTGGATGGATGAGAAATTTCTGTCAGTAGCAGCCTACATATCTGAGTGAGTGTAGCAGTACACTTGTAGCAATGCCATGAGATGTTAAATAAATGTGCTGGTATGTGACTATCTGTTTTAGCACAAATATGACTCTCTAAATTTATATGTAAGTGGCTGAGCAAATTTCCCAGTGCCTGTGTTAGGTAACACAGGGGTATGTATGTGTGTCTACTACTGTGTTTGATACTACTGCATACAGAAGTGTTTTAAAGTATGTGTCTGAATCTATAAGTCCTTCTTTAACTGTGTGACTGGGTGAGAGAGATAATCTCCCTGCTTTTAAGAACATGCTTTAGGGTGGCATACCCAATGTAGTACTTACAATGGGGCCTGCAACTGCCCAAGTAATTTATTGAACCAAAATAACATGTCTCATCTTTTAAACACAAAGAACCATACTTTATAGCATACCTACAACGTATCTCAGCAGTGACTTGCATGTATTAAAACATGGTTTGGAGGCTTAGGAAACAGCTTTTATATGGCAACTAAAACTGCCCTTAAGGGTGCACTGACAAGGTCAGTAGTAGTAGAATTGATCCATGTTGAAGCCTTGCATTTTTAACCATACCTACGACTCTCAATCCACACATAAGACTCAGTATTAGTTTAAAGAACATGTCTAACCAGCTAAGCCTAATAAAATGTGTCCTATATTTACCAACATCTGCCCTAAAGGGTATTTAAAATATAGCTGGCAAGTTTCACAGATTCATACCTAACGCGCATGTTTATTCCTTTCAACTCTTAGTCTTGTACTACTCATTTACAATACAAAAAAGAAAAACATTCTTTAAGAACAGCATATCATATATACACATGTAAATATTTCCACATCTTCGGATATACTGTAAAGTAAAAGTTTAATCCTTCACATACAGTTTTTCAATAACAATTAGAATCTTCAGTAAAATAGGAGATATACAATATACAATTCCAGGGCAAAACATTGTGAAGCAAGTTCTCACACATCTAGTATGCACATCAGAAGAAATTGCTACATGCTCATACACTCATAAATCACCTTACCTACCTTTTAATAAATACACACAACCACTCCTACTATCACTCAAAGATCATCTCATGTAGTTTGAATATATTTCATATTGTGTTTTTACATTCTGACTCACACATATACCTTATCAATCATGTTTTTGTCTTCAAATTAAATGTAATTTACATACCTGAAAGTTGAGTTTGTTGAACAAATATATTTTCCCTCTTATCAGATAGATTAAATAACCTCAGAAAATGTAAAAGCTAAGCATATGAATGGGACACCGATCTAATACAAAGCAACCATTAATGGAAATGTTTTTAACTCTGCAACCTCTGATAGTGCCACTTCTGAATAGTTATTATATCCTAACCCTTTCATGCACCTTTATAAAGAAACCCAATATGGTAGGGTATGTGTGCACATTTGCGACTTCTTCGCAACCATCACAACAAATTCAGGGATCCAAATATATATTTAGCTTGGTACTTTGCTGGCTTTATGAGTAGATTACACTTTATTAGCAAGCCCTCACTATGAAATGTACTCCTTACTACACAACAATCACTCTAAATTCCACTAATTTCTTAAAAGAGACAAATCTATCTTTAAAACACTTCCACAGTACACTCTAAGCACAGACTCCATAGCAACCTACTAGAACAAATATGTCAGAAGTTTGCAGTACATTGTAGAATGGATATACTAGTTGCAAAATGAGCAGCAGCAGGTGCGGTTTACAGTACAGTACTAAAAGCATATACTAGTCTGCAGTAAAGTAAAGTAAGTAAAGTAAAAACTTTATTGTTTGATTAATTAAAATCATTACAATCATCCGTTTGTAACATCACAGAATATTAAAAGTAGCATTCATTTGAGGTTATAAAAAAAACGATATAAAATTAATTCACATGATTTTAGCAACTTATTAGTCATGTTAAAAAAGGACACTTGGGAGCCGTTATTGTCCCGTATGAGTTAGCGTCTACTAAAAAATGAACACAAGGCGAAAGCCAGGATTATGAAGGTACATAGTTGGTACTGCTAAAAGCACGAATCTGTTCAAACAGTAAGAACACTACGTATGATGACTTAATGATCCCAAGACGCATAGTGTCCGTAAATTGTCTATATAAAGAGGGAATGCAGCCTCGAGCGGCTGCTATTTCACGGTACAAAGGGGTAGATCATCCCATTTAATGTTGACCATTGTTTACTTGTTGGCATTTCCGGTTGAAAATCTTATTGCTGCTCTTGTCATGAACTTGATAAACCGAATGTTAAGCGTTGGGTTGTCCGGGTTCATTAATGCGAGCATGGCTTGTCTGCATGTACGTTTGCCCAGTTTGTTCCATTCGCTTTTTAACATGGACATCCGGTCGTCGAGAAGTACTGGACAGTGACATGCCACATGCTCGATTGATTCCTTGTCACTACCACACCCCCTGCACACTACCTCGGGTTTTGCACATTTCCAACTCGGCAGATGGTACAAGATTGGCCATTTGCCCATTCTGAGGGCCATGAATCTTTTTGTCCATAACACGGAGTAGGTGCATGACAGGTATGGGGCCATGACCCCTGGCTTAAACCATGGAATGATTGTCCAGGCGTGCTTACATTTAGAAAGTCGAGCTCTGTTCAAGTGAAAGGACCAGAGGTGAACATTCCTCTTTATATAGATTTTGATTGCCTGCTGTGATGAATTCAAATTCAAAATTTTCTTCCAAGTCCAGAAGTTTTAATGAATCATGTAAATAGCGCCGGTATGTTCCACCTAGCTGACCAACGGAAATTTCCTGCCACAGGAGGGCCTCCAGGCTTCCTTTTCTTGAACTACGCAGCTTATTGCACAGCCTAATGAATGCTCCTGCCCCTGCCGCGTGGTGGTCTTGAAGGCCGAACTTAAGGCGTATTTGAGCAGGGGATGAGGATTTCGGCAGGTTCAACGCTTGTTTGAATATTCTTGTTGGTATTTTATTCACAAGACTGTTGGCCTTCCCTTGCATGATCTCCTGGCCGTAGGTAAGAAAGCCAGTGATTTTTGCCTTCATGACAGGTATGAGAGGGGTCAGGGATGGCCCAGAGAGTTGTCTGGTGAGTATCTTGAATGCAACCTGGATAGACAGAGCTTTGGCTTCTACCTCATCTCTATGTTTGGAGACGGAGCCCCTTCTGTCCATGTGGACCCCCAGGTGCTTGTAAATGTTTGCTTTTTCTACCTTCTTACCATTGTATAACCAACCGCGCCTCTGTATTTCCTTGACCCAAAAGTGATTGCCCTTGTCTTCGTTAGATTCAGTTTTAATTTGTTTCTGATGGTGTAAAGGGACAATTGATCAAGGAGTCTTTGTAAGCCAACCCTGGTGTGGCTCAACAGGACCAGGTCATCTGCATACAATAGATTACTAACTCTTACTCCAGCGAGTTTTGATGGATGAGAGTGAACCTCATCGAGTGACTCTGACAGATCAGAAATGAAGAGGTTGAAAAGAAGAGGCGCTAACACGCAGCCTTGTTTCACTCTGCGTGATGTTAGTACTTTCCTTGATGTGTGTGATCCGTCCCCAAGTTTTATGCGGATCCAGGTATTGGTGTGGAGGGCAATTATGGCTCCTAGCAGTATTGGAGGAATCCCCCATTTCCGTAGTTTGAGCCATAATAGGCTTTGAGGCACACGATCGAAGGCGGCCTTAAAGTCCACGAAACAGGCATGCATGAACATTTCGGAGGCAGCCGTTTTGTCCATCAGGATCGATATTGCGAGTAAGTTGGTTATTGTGCCTGATTTTTGCACGAATCCTGTCTGGTTAAAAGGTATTCAGTGGTTTTTTGTTGCCCAGGATGCCAGGTCGTGAAGGAGCAGTTTGGTGTAGTATTTCGATTCTAAATCCAATAGGGTGATCATCCTGTAGTTTTTTGGGTCTGATCTCTTACCTCCCTTGAAAATTGGATGTATAATGGCGCCGCGCCAGGATTCGGGTAGTTCAAAATTAGACCAGCAGTGGGAAAAAGGGGTGCCAGTTGATGGGCCCAGAATTCCGTGTCTTGCTTAAACAGGGCCTGTGGTAGGCCATTCGGCCCTGGGGCTCCGTCAGCGGGACCCTCTGTTATAGCTCGGGCTGTTTTGTCCCTCGTAATTCTCGGATTTGTAGATGCGTTGCCCGATAGTTCTAAAATCTGAAACGAGGATTTAGTGTTGAATGATCGTGGAGTTTTTGAGTTACATTTAACTAATTTGTTTGGTTGAACCGCTTCCGTGATGTCCATCGCTCGGTAGCGATTGAGTTGTTGAGCCATTGCCGGTAAGTTGACGAGTGAGCCGGCTTTTTTCTCTTGCTCTTCAAAGTGCGCTGTTAAATAAAATAAATAGTCTGCAGTACATTTTTTTAATTTTTCTGCAGCCAATCATAGTTCTAGTTACTTTTACTTTCAAGACACTACCTAACTGTATGACCTCCATATTCACAGCATCCAATCAAATATATATATATATATATATATATATATATATATATATATATATATATATATATATATATATATATATATATATATATATATATATATATATATATATATATATATATATATATATATTCCAGTACTCTATCCTTAAAGAATCCATTCACCAAACCACGGACTCAGATAGACAACGCGGACCCATTTTCTTCGTGCGTTTCTTATTTATTTAAAGTTTTTTCGCCCTGCATCAGTATGCCGCCATGACGCGTTTCGGTCCGACCTGGACCTTGATCACATGACGCGTTACTCACGGACCAGTGCCAAATTTAAAGTGCAAGGTAACACAAAATTGTAAACAGCTGTGACATTACAAAATAGAACTGAAAAACAGACTATGTAACGCACAATGTATATACACAACAGACTGCAAAAGGAATACATGGAAAATCCAGTGGAATGTACAAGTTAAAATCACACATATTTACAGATAATTTCATAAATGTACACCTTCATATATGTAAAAAAAATATATATACATCTCAGTAAAAAAATATATATATCTTTCAATAAATAAAGACATTTTAAGTGCATGGCTCCTTAATTGATTTACGGAACACAAACTACATCACAATAATATGCAGCAAAGCCACTGGTCACACATTATACGTGCGTCCATCTGCAGTCCATAATAAGCTGTTTACTTTAATATTGCCCAAGTGGACGAGCACTTGAACAAAATTAGGCATCCTGATCCTAGTCTTGGTTGATCGATTTTATCAGCTGCCAGAATCTTTTAGGCGAGAAATTTTGTGATAAATTAACAGTGAATCAGTGAAAAAAATCAAAAAGTACTACATTCGATTACAAATAATAACCACCAATGTGTTCAGTGAGTATTTAAAAAAAAGACAATGCTTAGTTACATAGTTTTAGCGCAGATGTATATGTAGAGAGACCTACGGAGGCATTCTATAATAGATAAATGGAGAGTATGAGCAGTGCCCTAGCAGTAAATTTTCCCAAACAATGTTCCCAAACCACCTAGGCCCTGCAAAGCTTACCAAAATTTCAGTCTATTGCTACAAGGACAGTGAGATTAGATTTATATACATGTGTATAAATCCTCCGTGGTGTTAAGACCATTTGGAACTTTGGAATTTAATTCCAAGATGTATCTAGTCTCCAACACTCTTAAGGCACTATCCCTGTTTCCCCCTTTGCGCGATGAAGGTATACAATCAATGGCAAAGTACTGAAGCAGAGTGTTGTCACTGCCATGTTTATATATATATATATATCCTCGCTCTGTGCCCCAAAGTCCGTGGCACTCTTTTCAGCGGGTGCAGTCCAAGCGCGTCGGAGACTCGCGCTCTCTGTATTCAAGCTCGATCCCTCCCGGTCCCGGGTGGAAAATAAAGACAGCACACACGGGAATCTTCAATTCAAAAAAGCAACTTTACTCGCACAGACGCGTTTCGGAAGCCACGCTTCCTTCCTCAATGTTGTTACATCGCAACGCGCGCCAAAGCGCCATTTTATTTCAAATGCACACACAGGTTTGGTGTGGGACATAGAGAGAGGACAGGCGCGCGGGCGCCATCTTGCTAGTACATGTACATAAACAATGACATAGCACTAAATTGATGTTATTACCACATTATTTCTATGGCAGTTTTTAAAATTAAAGCAAACATTTTATAAATTGAAAAACGTTACTTGCAATTTGATATCGCCGTGAATCGGCATTTAACCTCTCTTGTGTTGTTACATAAAGGCGGGGGATAAAAGCTTTTTTGAATTGAAGATTCCCGTGTGTGCGGTCTTTATTTTCCACCCGGGACCGGGAGGGATCGAGCTTGAATATATATATATATATATATATATATATATATATATATATATATATATATATATATATATATATATATATATATATATATATATATATATATATATATATATATATATTTATATATATATATATATATATATATATAGTTTTACGCTTTCCTGCTTTTGTACCACCGCCTGCCTTGAGAGTTGTGTCGTCAAACCGGACTCCACAGGAGTAGGTCCACAATATATGCTCCACGCTACCTTCGCTTTTAGCCAAAGGATTACGACGATGCCTTGTGTAGCTGGTTAACACCTTGGCTGCTAGGTGTTTTCCCCTCCTATGCTGACTTTTTCGTCATGCCATCATTTCTTGACGAGCTCAGCTCGTCATCAGCACAGCTCAACTGTGCATCATGACGAGCTGAGCTCGTCATGAGCATCGAAAGGGTTAAAAATTATTTTATTTCGGCCTTACTCGAACGCATTTCAGCTGTCCTTGCAGCCTTGCTCACCGATATTTTACAAAAGTCAGAATCAGCCATTTTTAAACGCATCACAGTGTGTGTCACGTGAAAACTACAGAACAATCGATAGTGTAGACAGACTCGTAGTTTTTTTGGGTATCATTTCGTAATACATTAAATTCATTGATTATCAATGAACTTTGAAATCACTTTTTGTCATCATAATTCCAGGAAATAAATAAGCAGACACAAACGTGTTTTTTACACAATTTCTTGAACATCATGCATTTGGAAAGCGCCGCCTCCCTTTGAGCTCGAAGCAGCGCGTGCTTTTATCTTATTTACCAAGCCACAATCGTGCATTGCCTTCAAGCCCAAGTGGGCAAAATACCTTATTATAATAACCAGATAGGCAGTGTTACATAATTATTCACAGTTATGACAGTGTAATGAATTCATTAACCCCAACGGTTATACTGGAAACTCTGAGGCTACTTTTCTCATCCAATACAACAAATTGGTGAAGGAGGGTCCGAGGGAAAGTTTAACGACCTAACAGGTAAATACCCCCAGTGTAACAACCTAAAGAACAAAGGTACCTGTCAGTCGGGTAACGCTGAGGTGCTCAGAAAGCGCGCTAGGATAAGCAAATACACCCAAGAACCAGATAGATCAAACACATTGACTATCAACAATTGCTGGTTTAAGTCCTGTCAGACCACCCAGATGGCGGAACCTCATCATGTAGGACACTCAGGCCATGGTTAGTCTGCAAACGCCCAGGTGTATATTGGCAATGCATGACTGAGTCATGGTCTGGATACCGCAAATGTTAATGCAAGGTGGTACTGATAGGTGCAGTGCAAAAAAATACAAATAGTGCAGTGGCTAAAATGGCTAAACATAGAGCAGAGGATCTGACTTGGGTGGTTCTCGAACAGCCATACATCCCACCACACATCGCTGATGTTTCGCACTTTTTATTTGTTAAAGAGCAGCGATGGATTTTCAAATTAAAAACTGATGTGTTTGGACTGAATGACAACATTCCGTGGCTCTCTATTTGAACACCCTCTCCGGGCTCTTCAACGTGCCTGTGCACTACTTGCCATGGTGATGCTCCTTCGTCCCTATGTTGGGGACTTAGTGCGCACCTCCAGGTACTGTGATATAAGTGACCACTCAGACCCTTCAAGTGGCAGCTGCCATATGCAGCTTTCTCCACTAGCAGGGTGCACCAATATAGGCTGGGAGTGCGCCTGGGATTGTTTAACTACTTTCACACTCTAGGTCTCATTAGACTCCAATATTACTATTGGGCTGTCTGAATGGGGTGGGCATTCACATTTGCCCTGGCAGGCTTCTTGCGAGCAGTCTCCAGCCTTAAGGACGTTTATTCTTGACTCTCTGGGGAGGGCTCCATCCATTGTTTGGCCTTGTAAAGGTCATGGTAACACCTATCCCTAGGGGCGTCTTTATCTGCATTACTATAGATGTTTCACACGGATTAACACACCTAGGTGTAGCGATAGGGGCGTACACAACTAGCGCATGTACATAGCGGCGCCCCCCCTAATTACAGGCGTCCGTCCTGGGGTGCATGGGGTTCATATGTGTGAGTTTCCTCGCGCTGACCGATACCCCTTTCACTTGCTTAGTCGGTTTGACTATTAGCTTAGGCAGCAGTGATTGCACACGTGTTGTTGTTGCTAATTTTTTCTAATATTTTCCTATCACATTTGACAGTACGAGGCGGCGCCTGAGAAGCTTGTCAGCGGTGTCCTGGTGTTCCCGGGAGGTGCTCGCGAACACCAGATATGAGATGCGGTTTAGAGCAGCCCGAACACGGGTGCCGCGAGAGATGCAGACGAGCGCACCCGCTATGTGCATGCGTCCTCATGCAGACGCGCGATGCGGGTAGGGTTTGCATCAGGGGTAGTGACATTCAGCCACACATGCGCGCTATCACCTGTGCCGTCTAGGCGCATGTGCCGGGTAGTGTCTCAACAGCGCATGTGCGCTGTGACAATGGGACTCGCACCAGCTGGGATTCATCAACCCACTAGCGCCAGTATTTAACTGGCCCAAACCGGTCCGTCGGTGCCTCCCCTTCGGCTCGTGAACCCGCCGTGAGGTACCGACGGACAGGTGAGTTGGGGCGTGTGTGGGTTAGATGGGATAGTGGTCTAGCATGGACCTCTAGTCTGGGTTAGGCGTTTTGTCTACTTGACGCTAGACAAGGTTTGAGATGAGAGTTTGACTCTGTGCCTCCTACCCATCTCTTCCCTTTTTAAGTTGATTAAAGAGAAATGGTGAAAAGTAGATACAGATGCTGCGCTGCTGTGCAGTATATGTATAGAAATAAAGTAAATTGTTTGAAAGTAGATACAGATGCTGCACAATTGTTCAGTATAGGTATACAACTAAGCAACTTGTTTGCAATTAGTATTTGACAATATGCATTGAGGTTACATTATAATGGATTCGCCTTATGCGGTCATCTGGTCTTTCGTGGGGAGATTTGTTGTGGGCAATTTAGAAAACTGATTGGGGTTTGTAGACAATACAGTGTATTGTAGATTTGACAGTGATCTGATCAAGGTACTGTCTTCATTTACACGTCTAGAGCGGGACCTTATCTTTCCGAGCAGTTGCCGGGTGAGGTGAGGCTTACTTCCCACATATTGATGGGTAAGTGTCAAATTCATATATCTTTGTTGTTTTTGAAATTTTACTACAGTAGTACTGTGTGGTGACGCTATTTCGCGCACCACTGAAAGGATCATCAGACGTGAGTGATTGATCTGGCTGAGGTTGCTGGAATGCTTGATGGGTATGCAAAGTATTAACACGCGGTACCTTAGGCATGTTCAAATAATTTAGATTGACTATGTTTTACCAGGCACCACGTGGTTATTCAATTGGTATTTGGTTTTCTTTTGACTTCTTTCACAGGGAAGACCAATCGCATCCACTGAGCAAGTCGAGAAGATGCGGTAGGATGGTCGTGTTCGACCACTCTTAGTTTACCTATAATATGGTCTTTTGATTTAATCTCTTACTTTTTCATTCCTACACATTTGGTAGTGTAATCTG
The DNA here is from genome assembly GCF_964263255.1 of Lissotriton vulgaris. Classification (NCBI taxonomy): domain Eukaryota; kingdom Metazoa; phylum Chordata; class Amphibia; order Caudata; family Salamandridae; genus Lissotriton; species Lissotriton vulgaris. The sequence goes on from NC_141691.1 coordinate 1,445,317,879, forward strand.
CAGTAGCATTTTTGAAAGCTTGGCCCTGATGAATGCCAGTGAATTTACACAGTACGGCAGAAACATGTTGGCCTGATTATCTTTGTTTTCTACCAAGCAAACTGGACAGTGATTATTTTACACTGTCATTACACTATTTTTAATCTGACGTCCAGGCAAGCACTAATAAAGGTCTTCGTTTGCCTTGACAGCCATTTTAGCCACTGCACTATTTGTATTTTTTTGCACTGCACCTATCAGTACCACCATGCATTAACATTTGCGGTATCCAGACCATGACTCAGTCATGCATTGCCAATATACACCTGGGCGTTTGCAGACTAACCATGGCCTGAGTGTCCTACATGATGAGGTTCCGCCATCTGGGTGGTCTGACAGGACTTAAACCAGCAATTGTTGATAGTCAATGTGTTTGATCTATCTGGTTCTTGGGTGTATTTGCTTATCCTAGCGCGCTTTCTGAGCACCTCAGCGTTACCCGACTGACAGGTACCTTTGTTCTTTATACTTTTCTCATCCTCCAACCAGTAAATACAAAAGCAATTAACAACATATTTTTCAATCAAAAACATATTTTTGCATACTTTTGTACACATTATGCATTCGAATTGCACTGCTTTCCCTGTATCATGTAGCAGCGCCTGCTTTTACCTATTTACCAAATCATATTTACGCTTTGCCTTCAAGCTCAAGTGGGCAAAATCCCTTACTATGATATATAGTTAAATAGTTAGTTAGTAAACCTGTGTCTCCTCCAATGTAGCCCTGTGGGCATACAGACACAACAGCGATCATACATTTTTTCATAATTGCTATTACTTAGGGATAACATAACCCATCAGGTTTACCAGCTTTTTATGTACACTGACTAAAAAAATCAATTATAATTTCAACAATACTCCTTTCCTAAAAACATTTTACATTGTATATATATATATATATATGATGTACCTCGTCACAAAATAAAAAGGACTTTTGGAATCTATCTTGGAGTGCTGGATGATTTATTGTTACAAAAATAAGTCCTATATCGAATACCTATTTTCCATAGGAAATTTGCAACGTTCTATTCCCAATGACTTTGGCGCCGATTGAGAAATCTTTGCGAAAGTTTTAAAACTTATGACCCTCTCCTATCTTGAAAGTTTCGGGGTGATTCGACAAGCAGGGGCTGAGAAAAAAGGGGGGACTCAAAACGTGTTTTCCCCATGCAATTTTCAATAGCAAACTTTAGACATGGCTACAGCCCGAACTGCTGAAAGGAATTACTCCAAATTTGGCAAAGAGGGAGTTCTAGGTTCAGAAAGAACCCTTTTTGTTAAATGGTGTAAATTCGTTAAGTAGTTGATGAGAAATTAATAATGAAAAATTTCAATATCTATGGCAGCTGAGGATCTGCGGATCCTACATATTAGGATCCGCGCAGCCTACGGATTATTATCCGTGCACCCTACAGATCAAGATCCGCGCACCCTGCCGATCACGAGCTGCATTCTTTTTGGCTGTGAACACTCTAAACCAGGAACAGTTGACAGCTATCTTGTGCCTCGGTAGAAGCGAGGCACAAGAAGGACTTTTGGGGCAAAAAAAAAGGACTTCTAGGGCAAAAAAATCCAAAACATTTAAACGCTGTGATGCGCATAGGGTGAGTGGATCCTCCCACGCTTTGTTTAATTAAAGCCCCCGGTTGGGCCAGGTCATGGGGGAATGGCAAAAAAAGTGGGGGAGCCCAATCCCCCCAAACTGCCCCAGGGACAGCCACCCCCCAGGGCAAGTCATGAATATTTGTGGGGTCATACAGCAGCCCCACAGCCCTGGGGACCGCCACCCCGGGGCTTAATACTTTAGAGTAACCCCCTGGAACCGCCACCCCGGGCTCTAATAATTATTATTGTGGGGGCACAGTGCCCCCCGAGGCCTATTTAACCTGCGGGGGGGGGGGTTGAGCCCCCCAACACACCCCTAGGACCGCCACCTCCAATGGGCACTGAATATTCAAAATAGGTGGTCAGTTACGGACCCCCAAGCCCTGGGGACCACCACCCCCAGGGCTTTGCATTAAGTGGGAGGGGGGCCTCGCTGACCCCCTCCTGGAGCCAATGATGGCCCTGGGGACCGCCACCCCCAGGGTCGGCTCCTGAAGTGTCTCGGAGTGCCCACCCACAGGACACTGCTGTTTGGTATGGCAGGACTGAAGCCTCGTGGCTCCCACCATGCCATAGCAAACTTGGTTTGGATTTTGAAAGAGAGAGCAGGGAAACCTGCTCTCTCTTTCAAATTGCATACGAAATTGCATTTCCTCAAGAGGAGCTGCATTTAAGCATCTCCCTATGCAGGAAAGCAATGACTGCTCCCGATGGACGTGGGGAGCCAGCGGTACCATGGGGGCATTGGGGCTCCCCCCACAGTCCCCAGTGTTGTATATAGGCCCCAGGGGGTGAGGTCCTTAGGGAGAATATAAATTAGTGATAGGAGCAAAAAGAAATTTACGGAAAAATTTGGAGTCACGACTTCAGCGGGGCTCTCAGCGCAGCCCCCTGGTATGAACGCACTGGGTGCACGACTCCCAGTGCTACCCCCTGGTGTGAACACGTTGGGTGCATGACTCCCAGCATGGCCCCCTGGTGTGAACGCATTGGGTGCGCAACTTCCAGCGCGGCCCATGGTTTGAACGCGTTGGGTGCGCGACTCCAGAACGCGTTGGGTTCATGGCTCCAAACAAAAAAAAAAAAATTTAAATATACATCAAGCTTATATGTTTACATCTTAGTTGGCTTTAAAAAGCGCCCTTGTGTTTATTGAGAGATGTTGGTACCTACAAGTAAGTACATATGCAGAGTCTAAAGTTGTTGAGAAAGACTCTGTTACCCTCATCTTTAAAATGTACACCATCTCTCCTATAGAGGCCATCCATATTAAAACGTAGATTGTTGTAAATTAACCTCATACTGTAATCTCTGAGATAAGCAGAAACAGCTTTATTGACATGTTTCCTAGCTTTCTCAATCTGGGCATAAAAACGATTGGACCAGTTCTATTTCTGTCTTTGGCATATGTTAGAATAGAAAAAAGGCAGTTTGGGGGAAAAGTGACATAAATTCTCCAAAGGTGTGCTTCATAAGCATTTCCAGACCTACCCCAGTCAAATTGCCTAGGTCATTGCCACCACAGTGCACAATTATGAGGTCAAGGGCTTGGAGATGCAAAAAAGATTTAACCAATGGCATCAATTGGTGCCACTTTAATCCTCTCTGTTCAATCCATTTAATGTCTACATTTGGCAAAGCTAAATCTTAGTCGATACCTCTGCTTTCAGCATACCTTTTCGACCAGAAAATATAGCTGTGTCCCACAATCCACACTCTAAGCATCTTGAAGGGAAGTCTGGATGCACTCAGAAGATGTCTGTATGTGAAACAGACCCTGGGGGTGGCGGTCCCCAGGGCCATCATGAGAAGTAATTGTGCAATCATCGATAATCCTGCGCCAAAGAGTAACACTAAATTACCTAAATTACTGCACTTTTCAGCTTATAAGAATCCTTTTTCCAGGTTTATTAGCTTGAATGAAAAGAAATAAATGATAATTTTATGTGATTAATTATCATTCAGTTTTATTCCTTTTTTTACTTTAGTTAGTCGTACATAGATGCTGTGTGCTCCTTTTGTTTCTTTTGTGTGTGACGTGTTTCATCCATTACAAGTAACATCTGGAACTTCGTTAAGGCTTAATTGTTTAGTCTGCATATGTTTTTGCTTTCTGTTGACAGTCTCCTTTCAGTTGATTTGAGAGATAAATAATGGTCTTTCTAAAGTCATATTGTGTTCTGAATAATTCACAGATAATCAATATGTATAACCAATATGCATAAATACCAAAGAATGTTCCATTAATCTTGCCTGGCCACGCCACAGTTTAATCAATTTGTTCATTGATTTTGAGCTGTGGAATGAAACCTGAACACCTCATATCTTGGGAAAATCCGAAAAACCTCAGCTTAAGGGTTTTGTTCAATTATATCCTGAAGGCAACTGATGATATCCTAGCTCATCATGACAAATAACCACTGTTTTAGACACTCTGCCCCCCCACCAGAAAGTAGAATCCAATTAAACTCAACACAAAAGTTTTAATTCAAATTCTATCTGATTGGAAGGCAGACAGAAAACTTTTAGCCATTTTTTAATGTCTTTAAGTCCTATATGATTATTACTATCTTAAAAGTAACTTATTGTAACTACGATTGTCACATTAAATAAATGAACTCAAAGAATGTTGTGGCTAAAATTGGAGAAGGCACTACAGAACATCCTTCTTACAGTGAGAGACATCATCATTTATATCAAATTGATGCACAGTGCAAGCAATTGACAAGCTACCTCGGCAAGTGTGAAAATACAATTAGTTTTAGAACAGGAACACTGTATTTCAACAGTTAAGATATGTGTACCCTAATAAACTTAAAACATATCGTCCAATTCCTTACAGTACTTAAGTGAAAGGGAGCAAGGCCATACATATGCAATTTCAGTAATTAAAGATCTTAAATGGGGGAGTGAGAAGAGTCATGTTAAGACTAGAGGGAACAGACGGGTAGGGGGCAGCGTGCGATCAGGAGACTATGTAAACATTTACTCATAAGCAGGGACAGGTGGGTGAGAGCAGTGTCGTAAATATTTAATTTACCATCTTAATTTCTATGCAGGTAAGTACTTAATCAATAATAACTCAATCGGAAAGAAAGAAACAGAGTCCGTGGTGTTAGAGTTCTTAGGGGTTTTATTCCTTAAAAAGGAATTGTTCCGGAACTGGATATCAGGTTCCTGGCACCACACAGGGTCCAGGAAGGGATAGAGCAATATTTTATTGACAATACATAGCTTATATACTTAATTCATGTCATAGAAAGCAATATAGTAGGCGTAACAGCTGAGAGAAGACAAGATAACAGCATCCACGTGTTGCTAGTACGTAATCAGAAGGCGTGGATTAGGCGTGAACTAGAGGTGTGCGCTAGAAACGTCACAGGTAGGTGTCACAAAGGGGTGGCACAAAGCAGAATGTTGCAATGTCAGCAGAAAACTGGAGCTTGGATGCGCGCGCAGCTGCATGACGTGTGATTGACGTGGAAACTGGAGGGTGCAGGGGACTTGACATTTACACTAGCGGAAAGAGACAGAAGTCTGGCATGTCAGATCAACTCGTACTTCTAACATATCTGATATCTGATGTTTGGGATCATATTATCTAGAGGGAAAGGTCTCTGGGGCAGAAGCTATTCTATACTGACTGAGAGTGCCTGTATAAGCGCCTAAGTGTCTGCATGAGAAGCGTGGGGCATGGGCCTTCCCTGGGAGCATGGTAACAGAGGCTATGAATTACTTGCACGGAGACAGTAGGCCGGCCCTCGTGCTCTGCAGCTGGGAGGGTGTTTACTTAAACTAGTAGGCAGGAATGTATTTTCGAGGAGCGGAACAGATAATTCGAAGGTTGTAGTCAGTCTTGGCAGGCAGCAGGCTGAACTAAGCGCGGTGGGCCGCGCTGGAAGTAAGTCAGAGTTCACGGGTACAGAGACAGCCTGGGCTGAGGTTTTCAGAGTCAGAAGCCAGGAGGAAAAGGCTCGATGGCAGAAATTCAGGGCCTACTTTGCCAGAGCTGAAAAACGTGTAAAGTACACTACAAAAAGACGTTGGCATGGCATACTTAGGAACGGACTTTTCAACCCATTCAGGGTGGGTCTGAAAGAGGACAGGGTAACGTTGGACGCAAATGTATTTGCGTCTTCATAGCTGGCACAGGAGGGAAATTACATGCACTTCAAGCTGGTACATGGAGCTGGTGGGGTACACGCTAGGGAACACAATTTGACCATAAAATCTATATTTCCTCATTCCCTCCTTGTTCCCTACGGACCCTTCATGATATATCGATCCTCATGAATCGATCAGTTTGTTCTTGTAACATCATTTGCTCGTCTTTCTTCCTTTGGCGTTTTGAGAAAAAACTGGAATGTTCAATGCATGATGTGGCACACAGTCCACAAATCGCTGGCCCACACTGTAGGCACAGGCAGCAACTGAATACTAGGACTAGGCCAATGCCTAGGAAGGATAGGATCTTCCATCCCCAAGCGGTTAACGTTGTCCAGAACCAACCGGACCAAGTCCAGGTGCCTGGATTCTGATGTATCAGGTTGGCAATCTTATGAAGACGTGTAATAGCTTGATATACTGTTGGCGCGTTTTCTGGGATGAAAATACAGCAACTTGACCCGATGACCTTACAAGCTCCACCTCTATCTGCCAAGATGACGTCAATAACAAGACGATTCTGAAGGACAACAACCCGCATGGCGGACTGCTCTTCTGTTAAGTTACCTAAGGCGGAGGCAGTTTCATTTACTACTGCTTCAAGTGTTCTAGTTAATCTGCGTATGAGTTTACTATTTTGGACGGGACCTAAGAAGAAAAAGAATCCTTTATTAAAATCGGTATATTGTTCCCATGCCGTTTCTGTATAGTCGACAAGCGAGAGATCTCTTCGGAGCCTATTCTTTACTAGATTTGTATTTCTGTGATAGTCAGGAGGAGCTAGAAAAACAGGTGGCAGAAGGAATGCAATGTAACAGGTACCATCCCAATCTGGAGGTAAGCGTATGTATGCGGTATGACCACAAACAAAGTAGGAATGACGGGTAGCTCTAAAAGAAGACTTGCCTTGATCACTGAATTCGACCACAGTAGTACATTTACTATGACCTAAGTGTACTGAACCTTTCTTACTGACACATAATTCACCAGTGACTGGTAATACTGACATAGCGGGCAGAACTGGTGCAGCTTCGGATTCAACAGTAAGAATCATAAGGTTAATTGTATAATTACCTAATCCATATACTTCATTTTCTAGATCAGTTCCTATTCTAATGGGGAGTCCCTTCTTGTCAGGATAACAGGCTTTAAGCAGAACTAAGTTCAAGTTTCCCCAAACCCAGCTCCCTTTGTAAACAGCAATATCAGGATCTACGGAATTTATTATTCTAAACCAGGCTCCACAGGAACCATTGTGGGTGAACGGGTACGGAAAGAGGGGCAGAGCTCCCTTGTATTTCTGGTAGGGAGGGAGTCGGCCACATATCCAGCAGTTTGTAGCATTATTAGTCTGATGAGAGTGATGTAACATACTAATGAATGTGTTGTTGCGCAGCGCGAGTCTGTAAGAAAGTTCATGTGGAGGTAATTTGCTAAAAGAATGTTCAGCAGAAACATTGTAAGCAGATTGTTCACGCTTGAAAATAGGGTAATAGATAGGAAGTAGTATACTTGCAACAATAATCAGGAGACTTAGGAAAAACATAATTAATAATGTCACTATACAGTGACTACGGAGTGATTTGCAATATGTACGTTTCTTGAATTGTCTCTCTCTCTCTCTATCTCGATCTCGATCTAGGGGATACATGTCAGAAACTATTTAACCGATTCACCTAGGGGAGGACTTAAACAATTAAACTGTCTGACTTGCTAGATCGGAGCTTTAACTTATATTCTTCTTGGGGAGTTTTTTCTCGTTCTGAAACTTTAAAGTCACTAGGCTTGATACAGTCTTTGGAAGGGGTGGACGAGCCTGGGTCTGGTTTCAGTTCATTGCATAGTTTGATATGGCTCGTGTGGATCCACCCCTTTCTTCCCTCCACTTTCACTGCGGTCCTTGTAGTAAGAAGGACGGTCTTCGGCGCTTTCCAGCGGGGCTCCAGCGGACTTTTCCTGTCAAAGTTCCTTATTAACACCAGATCGCCAGGACGGACATCATGCGGCTTTACATCAGTGTTGTCAGGGAAAGCTGCGGCAACCTGTGAACGACATGATTGGAGTGCAGACATCAAGGAGGCAAGGTAATCTGTCAACATGTTACAATCAACATCAGTAATTTTCTTAGGAATGGGCGTCCCCCACATATTCGGTGGTCTGCCAAAAACCACTTCGTACGGGGATAGTCCTGATCTCGAGTGGGTGACCATTCTCATGTAGAACAGTGCTACTGGCAGGGCGACTATCCAGTCGACCCCTTTCTCTTGGCATATTTTAGCAAGGCGGATCTTTAATGTCTGATTATGCCTCTCTACAAGGCCTGCGGCTTCGGGATGTCGGACACAATGGAATTTCTACTGATATCCTAGCAGCAAGGAAACCTGTTTCATTAATTCGGATGAGAATGGCTGTCCGTTATCTGAGTACACGACACGAGGCATGCCGTACCGTGGGAAGAATTCACGAACCAGCTGCCTGGCAGTGGTCGGAGCAGTATAATCTGGGACTGGATATGCTTCGGTCCAACGGGAAAGTGCACAAACAATTACGAGGACATATTTGAATCCTCGACAACGGTCCATCTGGATATAATCCATCTGGAGGACTTCAAAAGGGTGATCGGGAGGATGAAATCCACCTTGCTCTACAGGGACGCTTTTACCTGGATTGAACTGACAACAGATCATGCAAGTACGCACTTTCTGTTTTGCTGCTGCTCGTAAGTGTTTATTGTGCCAGAGATTTTGTAAACTGTCTAACATCGCTTTCTCTCCTAGATGTGCTGGGCTATGTGCTGTATTTATTATGACTTGAACCATAGAGTCGGGGAGAAACCATGTAGATTTTCCCTTCGTCATCCAACCTTGATCTGTCTGGATCCCTCCTAGTTCAGTCCATTTCTTTATTTCATCTGAGGTAGCATGTGTCTGAATATCAATTACATCTAGTGCGGGATCCCTGACTGTCATACAATGTGTCGGTACTATTGTCTTTGTCACATCAGTTGTCTGAGTATGAGTCAATGCTGTATGTTTTGCTGTCTGGTCTGCCAGGTCGTTACCCTGGGAAACAGAATCTGTAACTTTAGTATGTGCTTTACACTTCATGACGGATATGCCTGAAGGCAGATGTATTGCTTCTAACAGTGCTTGAATGAGGGGACCATGTTGGATCTTGGCACCATGAGAGGTCAAGAAACCTCGTTCTTGCCATAATATTCCGAAGTCGTGTACAACTCCGAACGCATAACGGGAGTCAGTGTATATGTTAACATTTCTGTTCTTGGCTAGTATACAGGCTCGGGTCAGAGCAATAAGCTCTGCCGCTTGAGCGGACAGTGTGTCAATACGATATGTTTCTTTAACTTCCGTTTCAGTGGTCACGGCATACGCGGCCACTAATTCTCCTGTACTTGTTCTCATACATGAACCATCCACATAAAGTGTCAGGTCTGGATTTGTCAGTGGAACATCTGTTAGGTCTCGTCGAGGCTTTGTTACTGCATTAATGATCTCTATACAATCATGCGGAGCTGGATCTGTCGTAATGGAAGGTAACAATGTTGCAAGGTTCAGAATGCTGCAGCGTCTGATTTCTATGTGTGGTTGGAATAGCGTTAATTCATAACCTGTCAGTCGTGCTATAGTCAGGTGCTGAGTCTGGGTTCTGTTTAAAAGAACCTCTACAGAATGTGGAACTTGTACTGTTAATTGATGTCCTAAAACAATTGAGTCGCTCTGTCTGATTGCTAAAGCTGTCGCTGCTACGGACTTCAAGCACGCAGGGAGTGCCTGGGCTACTGAATCCAATGTACTTGAAAAATAAGCGCAAGGCTTATGTGAACCTGCTTGATCTTGGGTGAGGACAGACAATGCTGTACCATCACGTTCTGTAACGAAAAGTGTAAAAGGTTTGCTGTAACATGGTGTCGCTAAAACTGGTGCTTGGCATAAAACTTTCTTTAATTCTTCAAAGGCTTGTGTGTGTTCCTGAGTCCAAGGGAGGACAGTCGAAGTTGCTGCCTCCTGTGTTGTTAACTGAATGAGTGGTTTAACTAGAAATGCATATTGAGGAATCCATTGTCTGCAGTACGAGGTGAGGCCTATAAAGGCCCGCACTTCCTTTTGTGTCTGGGGTCGTGGCATATTTACAATTAATTGAATGCGATCGGGAGTGAGCTGTCTCCCCACTTTGGACAGCAAGTGACCCAAGTACACAACTTGCTGAACACAGAATTGTAGCTTCGAAGGAGACACCTTGTGTCCCTTGTCGGCCAGAAAATGTAAAACTGTCAGTGATGCTTGTTCACATTCGGGCTCACTTCGTGCGGTGATCAGCAGATCATCGACGTATTGCAGTAAAGCGGTGTTAACTGGCATTTGAATACAATCTAGTTGTCTTTTCAGTGCTTGGCTATAGATGCTGGGGCTTTCTGTGAATCCTTGAGGTGCGCGGGAAAATTTGAAACTTCGTCCATTTAAACTGAATCCGAAGAGATATTGGCTCTCTGGATCAATCGGTACACTAAAGAAGGCGTTCTTGAGGTCAATTACAGTGAAGAACGTTGCTTCAGAATCAATAGCAGTCAATAGGGAAGAGATATCGGGAACCACAGGGTACTGTGGTACAATGCATTTATTCAGCTCTCGCAGATCAATCACCAGCCGATATACTGGCGGTGCATTGGGATCAGTACGTTTAAGAATTGGAATGATAGGTGAATTACAGATATTGGAGTCGGTCTCTACGACCACTCCTTGGGCAATGAGCTCTTCAATGATTTTCAGTAAAGCCACTACAGCATCGGGTGGTAACTTGTATTGTCTGATTCGGGGTAAAACAACCCCTGTCTTGAGTGTGACACGGTATGGTGTGATATGCATACAACCTACATCAGTTGGGCCTTTTGCCCACAAGTGGTCTGGGACATTTTTCAATCTGACATCAAACTGTCGTAGTACATAATGACCCTTGAAATCCCGCAGAAAGAGTCTAACTCCCTCCGGGGAACAGCATATTATGGCTCCTAGAGCCTTCAATGTTTTTATTCCTAACAGATTTTCTGGACATGATTTCGTAAGTAACAAGTCTGTAATACGTGATAATGGACCCACAGCCAGGGGGACGGGTTCTGATACTTCATTTACAATGGGCTGTCCTGAAAAACCAAGGGAAACATTCTGTGAGCCTGAGAGGGGTGCCCCTGGGACTTCATCATGGCTGATTGTTGTGCGGCTTGCCCCTGTGTCAATTAAAAACTTTCTGTCTTTTCCCAATACTTGACTATGTACATAAGGACCCTCTTGATCTACAGGAATCTCAATAAGAGGCAAGCCAAATTCCCTCTCTAGGCTGTTTCATGTGTATCGTGGGTAATCGGGGTAAGCAGATTGGGCATACTGGTACATCTGTTGGGAAACTTGCTGAGTCGCGGCAATGGGCTGTGGCTGTGGTACCGCTACCGTCTGTGCTGTATGAGATGAAGCATGCGTATGCTGTGGATTCTGTGAAGTCTGTTGTTGGGCCTGATCTTGTCTTGGTGGATGCGGCCTTTCTTTAGTTTTACCTGTTGCTATATTATGTTTCAGAACTGGGCATTCATGTACGTAGTGACCTGGCTGCTTGCAATAGTTGCATGTCCCTTTAACGGGAGCTGCGGCGTGACCTGTCTGGGTCGTACCCTTTCTCTGGCTGTCTGCTGGAACTGATTGGGCCACTAACATTTTCATTTTCGTGTCTTTCATACGTTTCTGTTCATGGTCTTGTTCTTCTCTAATTCTGTTCTGATGATATTGTAACATTTGTAACATCTGTGATGGCGTATTTGCTTGCCATGTACTCTCAACCTTGTATACACGGTTTTTAACTGCTAACAGGGAATTCTCGACTAACTTTGATACAAAAAGATGCGGGTACGACTCGCTACTTGGTTTAAGACCACTGTTAATAATGAAACATTTCTCGAATCTTGAATAGAAGTCACTAGTATCTTCATCTGGTTTCTGTTTACATGCTGAAATTGCATCCCAGTCTTCCATTCTAGTTGTCAGTAATCTTGGCAGAACCTGTACTATCAAACCTGGTAATGCTTTAGTTTTCTCCCCAAGGCCTACCCCTGGGACACGTTTGTTCTCTTCGTCTTCTATTTCTGCCCATACAATCTTTTTCTCTCCCACTTCCCATTCCTTTTCCTTCAGTTTCTCGTAGATGCCCGTGGGCAGCAGTACCTTTAACATTTTCATGATATCTTCATATGTGTAATCCCCCATCAGTAACATGTCTTTAAGCTCTCTGTGAAAACCTGCAGGGTCTTTATCATGGCACGGTACTAGTTTCTTCATTTCTAACAGTTCTAACTTGGTCAGAGGCGTGTGTACATACACACGTTTTAAGGTATGATCGGTACCCATAACTGGATGTACTTCTCGTAAGGGGTTCTGACTTTCAAGACCATGCAGACGCTCCATATGATACATTTTTCTTTCTGGGGGCGGAGCGGGAACATATTCGGAGCTTATGAAAGTGTTATATCTGTGTCGCTGTTCTAGAATTATTTGTATTAACTTGGTACTTAGACCTCTCCATCTATCCATGAGTAGTGCTTCTAATGTATCGTGTAAGGGACCTGGATCAGAATGTTGGTTTCTGTATAACGTGAGAAGGTGCTGCATCATGTATACACCTGCTAATTTCTGCTCGTCTGGGGAAAGGTTCAGGAATGTCTGTGCTACGGTGTCATCATTGTATATGTCTGGATTGTCAGCCCATAATATCGCTGACCGGGCTAGTTCTTGCTCATCCATAGAATTGAGTACGTGGTACCCTATTCGGTCTCGAAGTCTTTTATCAGTCTCCTGGAACCGATGTTCAGGAGAATTCGGGTTTGTTAAGCCAGAGAGAAAAACTCTCTTGCTTTCTGGACGAATGCCTTTCCTAAGGTAAGTTCCCTTACATACATACGCTATCGTATCTGTAGTCCTTTCTGATTCTTCATGTTCTTCTTCCTCCTCGGAGGAGGCCTTTTCTTTCTGTTTTTCGTGTATTTCTATCACTGTTTTTCTTATTTTCTTGTACATACTGGCTATGCAAGTCCCCTTGTCATGTTTTCCATCGGATATATTTTGACCCCACTTGTTGAGTGCATTTAATTCATCCTGTTCTGTTTCAGGCCTGTCTCGTTCTCTTATTAGGCAGTTTATATAAAAAAACGTAGTATATGTGCTTGAGTGTCAACTTTCTGATGCGCCATGGCATCCTTAATACTTTCAGGGTCTTTCCCAGTCTGAACAAAGTGATATATTCTATCTAGGCGCTCTTTCATTCCTGCAAATAGCAGCAGGTAGTCAGTGGCAGATCGTAACCGTAGTGATGCCATCATCATTCTATCGTCTTTGCCGGGTACTGGATCATATCTGCAAACTGCAAGCGGTTCTTTGAGTATGTCGAGACGGGGTGATTTGAACGTGAGAGGACTCTGTATATCCCTAAGGTGTAATCTGTGTGTTAATGGCGGCGTCCGAAGACCCCCCATCGCACTTCCTGAGGCGGAAGCTTGGACATTATCTCTCTGTGGAGTCTGTATCTGTACTTGAATTTGTCTTTGAGTAGGGTCAGGTAGAAGCGGTTTCGGTAGATCAACTTTAGGTACGGGAAGTGGTGGAGGTGGAGGAATAGCGGGCTGTCGAACGGGGAAACCTGGTTGCAGTTGTGGCGGGTTGCCACCTCCGTCACCGTCAGTAGGCGGGACACGGACAGGCAGGTTGGTGTAAGCGGGTGCTACATCCTCTAGATAGGAATTCAGGAATATGTCTTTAGTGGTCCTGTGATTTACTTTAGTTGGAACCAATGGTGGCGGCAGATTTTTCGGTATTTCTGAAATGGCCTCAGGCGAACCCTCGGCCGCGAGATACATACCGTTTACGATATTGTTTCGTGCGCGGTCTACTTGCTCTGATTTTACTCGGATCCCTTCAGTAACTAATTCGTTTTCTTGGGCTTTATTTGATTCTTTGAGTCTGTCTTCTCTACGGAGCGCCTTTTCAGCACGCTTATGTGATTCCTTACGCCAAAACTCTATGGCGTCTTTCTGAGATTGTCTGGCTTTCTTTTTCCATAGTGCTTCCTCTACCTTCATGATGCACTCGGCATCCCATGTTCCGGTAACAGGCCATCTGTGTCTCTCGTCTAGATGTTTAGTATAATCGGCCCATAAATCTAGATACAATATGGCGTCTAAGCCATGCTTGTTGTACATAAAATTTCCTGGAGTGTCCCTAGGGGGGATAGGAATTTCTTCCTCTAGTATCCCTTTCCTAGTTCCTATCTGCTTTAGCTTGTTGAAGAACGGCATCTTGTTTACTTAATACTGAATGCTCAATCCTAACTACTTAATACTGAATTCAGCTAGTTATAAAAGAACACAATAATGCACATAAAAAAAACAGTCACACTCATACCACGACATTAATCACATGAAAAGATATTTGAGACATATATGACTACCCCCTATACCGGATGTACTGCTAAACAGCACAGATACACTGTCAGAGACAATGCAAAAACTTTAATAACTGATGTACTGCTAAACAGTACAGATACACTGTCTAAAACAGTGCAGACCGGACTTGTGTACCCAAACCCGTCTAGATACGTCCCAGCAATGGTACTCACCGGGAAGCACGGAAAACAGAAGGCCTCGGAAAACTCGACTGGACTGGACCGGACTCGACTCGACTCGACACGTGGATACTTCGGAAAACTGGTGGGCTTCTTGACACCTCGGACCTTGCTTCTTTCGGCTAGGCTCTGGTCGGGATCCTCCGCACTCCTCACCGCCTCGTCTGGGCGCTGATTGCAGTCTTCGTCACCTCCGTGGGCCAGAGGGAGATACAGGAAATCCTGCCGGTACGCGTAGTTTCCTTCTAACTGATGGCAGGGGACAGAGCTTGCAACGCACCAACCGGCGCGTGAGGTGGGGGAGGGGTCCCTGTTCGGGCGCCAAAATGTCGTAAATATTTAATTTACCATCTTAATTTCTATGCAGGTAAGTACTTAATCAATAATAACTCAATCGGAAAGAAAGAAACAGAGTCCGTGGTGTTAGAGTTCTTAGGGGTTTTATTCCTTAAAAAGGAATTGTTCCGGAACTGGATATCAGGTTCCTGGCACCACACAGGGTCCAGGAAGGGATAGAGCAATATTTTATTGACAATACATAGCTTATATACTTAATTCATGTCATAGAAAGCAATATAGTAGGCGTAACAGCTGAGAGAAGACAAGATAACAGCATCCACGTGTTGCTAGTACGTAATCAGAAGGCGTGGATTAGGCGTGAACTAGAGGTGTGCGCTAGAAACGTCACAGGTAGGTGTCACAAAGGGGTGGCACAAAGCAGAATGTTGCAATGTCAGCAGAAAACTGGAGCTTGGATGCGCGCGCAGCTGCATGACGTGTGATTGACGTGGAAACTGGAGGGTGCAGGGGACTTGACATTTACACTAGCGGAAAGAGACAGAAGTCTGGCATGTCAGATCAACTCGTACTTCTAACATATCTGATATCTGATGTTTGGGAACCATATTATCTAGAGGGAAAGGTCTCTGGGGCAGAAGCTATTCTATACTGACTGAGAGTGCCTGTATAAGCGCCTAAGTGTCTGCATGAGAAGCGTGGGGCATGGGCCTTCCCTGGGAGCATGGTAACAGAGGCTATGAATTACTTGCACGGAGACAGTAGGCCGGCCCTCGTGCTCTGCAGCTGGGAGGGTGTTTACTTAAACTAGTAGGCAGGAATGTATTTTCGAGGAGCGGAACAGATAATTCGAAGGTTGTAGTCAGTCTTGGCAGGCAGCAGGCTGAACTAAGCGCGGTGGGCCGCGCTGGAAGTAAGTCAGAGTTCACGGGTACAGAGACAGCCTGGGCTGAGGCTTTCAGAGTCAGAAGCCAGGAGGAAAAGGCTCGATGGCAGAAATTCAGGGCCTACTTTGCCAGAGCTGAAAAACGTGTAAAGTACACTACAAAAAGACGTTGGCATGGCATACTTAGGAACGGACTATTCAACCCATTCAGGGTGGGTCTGAAAGAGGACAGGTTAACGTTGGACGCAAATGTATTTGCGTCTTCATAGCTGGCACAGGAGGGAAATTACATGCACTTCAAGCTGGTACATGGAGTCGGTGGGGTACACGCTAGGGAACACAATTTGACCATAAAATCTATATTTCCTCAGCAGTCCACAGATGAAACGCTAGCTACTAATTTAAAATATTTCACAGTTGTCAGGGTATGCAGTGAGTGAAACTATTGGAGTTGGTGGATCAGGGTTCCGACATGCATTTCATTTTAGGAAGGAAACCCAGGTACGTTTGAAAATTGTGATTTGATAGTGCAATCTGTAAATATTACGTTCATGAGCCACTAGAAAAACAAGTTGCAAAACCCATTCCCCTTGTTGGTATTGTGACTACCTTCTTGTGTCTTAGCATACTTCACTTATCCACTAAAAGTGCTGATGCCATTAAGCATGCTGCAGTGTCATTGCATAGATTGTTTGTCAGCCGTATATTGTGAAGTATCGCCAGTTTCAGGTAGGATTTGAAGGGAGACCTGAAAATGGTCATCAGCACAATCCGTACAATTGTCCAGTACACTAGATATGAGGGTATGGCCATAATATCTATGTATGATCACATTAAGTAACCGTACACCGACAGCATAGACCCACTAGACATTACTTTTGCCTGATGAAACTAATGAGAGGACCAATATCGATCATGTAGAACCTTAAAGTTTGTAAATTTGAGTTGGTCTTCTTGTAAGTCTATGGGTACAGGAAAAGGTGGGAAACCCAATGCACCCTTGGAGGTTTGGGTAATCAAAATATTAACAGGTAAGTATATCTACAAGAGATTTTCTGATACACAATTTGGCATTCAATTTGCAGACAATTATGGCAAGCTTTATCTAGTAGCTTACATTTAATTATTTAGAAATTCAATTAACTCATTTCAATTAGAGTAAATCTAGTACAAATAGTCATACACAGGTGTACATGTTTCAACAAAATGAATTTATAGTGCAAAGATTTTTCAAAGGGTACAAAAAACTGGTAAAAAAATCGGTATAAAACTACAAATAGCAACTGAGGATTTCCACATGATTTGATGTTACAAACACCTCTTTGTTACTACTGTGAGCATCTATTTCAAACAATAACAGAAAATTGTGACTGGTCAAATGGAAAACATATCCTTAAGACAAATGATTCAGAACAAAAGTAGGCGTGATTGTCGACCTTTTGTCTATATGGTGTAGACATCAGCTAGACCATCTTCAGGGCGTTAGAATCAAGTGTTGAATGACCCCTATACAAAATAGAATGGTAAATAAGTTACAACATGATCAAAAACTGATCAAAGAAAGAAGGAAAAAAGATACATGCATGTAAAAAAGGAATAGGCAAACGTGACTTATCTGATTTAAGATTTATCAAAGTGAGAGAAGAGACAAGAAAGTATCCCCTCTTAAAAGAGTTGTTAACCATAAAGGCTGAGTTAAAGTCAAAGAGAATGTTAGAAAAAGAGAAAAAAAGAGAGAAGTGCCAGTGTCTGAAACTTACTTAGAAAATTACACGAACAGTTTCACTTTGTAGTTGTGTTCTTTGAAATCTGTCCAATTAATTCGAGGAAGGGGTTGTTATACCCTGACCCTCTAGACCTGCTTAGGGGGTCCCACAAGGACTTCCTGGGACCAATACATATTTCTTTTTTTTAAACGGTAAAGTGCAGGGTGCACAGATCCTGCCGTAAAAAAAATGAAAATAAACTGGAGCTTCTTAATAATTAGCCCCGGGGTTATTTACATTTATGGAGGGCCAGAGGGGTCCCCCCAGACCTGGGGACCGCCCCACCGGGGCTAAAAAATCAATAGTTGGGGGGCTCCAAGGCCCCCCCACAGCAAAATACGTGGGTGGGAGGCTCAATGCCCCCCCCAAGCCCTGGGGACCACCACCCCCGGGACTTTGCAAAGAAATGGTTGTGGGGGCTCAACAGTCCCCTCCAAGCCCCGGGGACTACCTCCTCCAGGAATTTGTGTATTGTGGGAGGGGGGCTGCGTGGCCCTCCTCCTGGAGCCTTTGAGGGCCCTGGGGACCGCCACCACCAGGGCCAGCTCCTGCAGTGTCACAGGGTGCCCACTTCCGGGACACCGCTGTTTGCTATGAGAGGGTGGGAGTCTCATGGTTCCTGCCATCCCATAGCAAACTTGGTTTGGATTTTGAAAGAGAGAGCAGGGAAACCTGCTCTCTCTTTCAAAATCCAAACCAAATTGCTTTTCGACAAGGGGAGCTGCATGTTAACAGCTCCCCATGTGGAAAAGCAATGCCTGCTCCTGAAGGACGCGGGCAGCCAGCTTGGACTGTTGGGCATTGGGGCTCCCACTACGGTCCCCAATGTTTTGTATAAGCCCCGGGGGATAGGGTGCCTGGGGATAATAGAAATTAGTGATAGGGGCTATTTGTTTTACCAGTAAATTTAGGAGTTGCGCACCCAGCACAGCGTTCAGTGTGGCCCCCTGGTGTGCACGCGTTGGATGCATGACTCCTATACTGCAGGGTGCGCGACTGTGTTTCAGACCTGGAACACCCTCCCCACCCACCTACGGCAGACCCAGGACCTGCTCACCTTCAGGAGGCTCCTCAAGACCTGGCTCTTCGAGTAGTAGCAGCAGCCCCACCCCCCTCAGCACCTTGAGACCCTCACGGGTGAGTAGTGCGCTTTATAAATACTGTTATTGATACAATTCAACAGTCAGTATCCATACACTCCAGCAAACACCCTGTGACTGCTCTTGCAGTCCCATAATGACTCTTTCAGTACCATGTACTAATCCATTCACTAAAGTAAAACTCAACCAATTATGAATTCACCCAGTGTCTCTCCTTATAGTACTGTAATCATTCAGTTAGTATGCATGTGCTCATGCAGTGAGCTAGGCTTTAGGGTATGGAGTGCTTCAAACTCCTATGCAGTATGCATGTAGTGGTCTAACCACCTTCACACTTGTGTTTCAGCCCTACAATTCCCCAGTGAGTATCCATACACTTCAGCAAACACCCTGTGACTGATTTTGCAATCCCATAGTCACTCTTTCAGAACCATGTACTAATCCATTAACTAAAGTAAAGCTCAACAAATTATGAATTGACCCAGTATCTCTCCTTATAGTACTGTTATCATTCAGTCAGTATGCATGTTCTCATGCAGTGAGCCAGGCTTTAGGGCATGGGGCAAGCAGCGAGAGAACCCGAACACATCATATCCAACGCGACAGGGAGCTAGAGAACGCGAACACGTCAATTTAGGACGCGCCATCAACCTCCGGCAAAAGTAATGTGAAGCTCGAGAACTCGAACATGTAAAATTTTCAATTTGGAGAAGAATATCAGCTCTAGCAGCATAAAACCTTCTGCAAATGATGATTTGGATGAAAAAAACTCCTCAGATTGACATTTGGCTGTCTTTTTTTGTTCAAGGAGTCCTTTTTTTAAATGGCAGAAGAGGGAGGAAGTGCCACAGAATCTCCAACTTTCTGTTCCTTTCCAGCAGGCTCCTCCCAGTGCTTTGTCCATTTTCTTTCTCATTCTGCCTTTGGATTTTGAGATGGAAAGATCACTCTTTTTGTCTACTGCATCACTGCCATTGGAGTTGAGGATTTTTGAATTGGATATTTTACAAGTAAGTGGTTGTTGTGTCTGTTTGATTGGGGGCAACTACAATTTAATTTTGGTAATTATCATTCTTTTTTCATTATTTTTTTTTTTAAATGTTTGGGTAGTAGTAGTCAGTAGGCCCAGAGCTAGTCATGGCCTCATGGGTGGGTGCATGATGAAGCAACTATTCCTTTAGTGTTTGTTGAATGTATTTCATTTTCAAGCATCATTTAGGGCATGGATGGCATTGGATTGAGTCAGGAAATGCGTTTTTCTTTTTGGGTGGGCTTTCTGTTGTTGGACCTGGCCATGTGGCTGGTGGCCATTTAGAAGACTAGGTCTGCAAGCTTGTCTGACCTTGTCTGCCAACAGGCCTGCTTTCATCCAGTAGGCTCAGAGCAACAGAGAAAATAAATGTATTGGACAGTACAGAGGATATAGTAACTGTGTCTAACAACAATGTTGAATGTGGTAATGTAATGAACTCTAAAACAATTGTTGATGATGTATCTGTGATTAATCTCTCCCAAATAGAATTGGATGCGAGTGAGGTTGAATTGTTAAGAAAAGGACTGAGCTTCTGTCCTATGAGTAAAGTTGATTTCACCTCTGTACACATAGACCTGTATAAGTTTGTGAGAAAATTAAAACTAAAAAAGTTCTTTGATCAAAATAAAAAACCTAAAGAAATCAAGGTGTTTGATATATGTGAAAGTGGGAGAAGCATACAGGACATCATGGAGGTACAAATGCTTCTTGAAATGGATGATGACCTGCCAGAAACCCCGACTATTAGTACAATCATGTCTGACCTAGGAATAGAGAGCAACATCTACACTGACAGTGGTCTTAGGAATAAATCCACCTTCTCCCCTAATACTCCAGCAGACACACTCATTGATTGTTTCTATAGAATGGTCACAGACAAATTATACAAACTAGAAGACAAAATTGGAGGCCAGCCTTTGGGCAGGAAGGATAACCTAACCAAGAATGAGAGGAAGGCACTTAAACAACTCAAGGATAGAAAGGACTTGGTAATAAAGGAAGCTGACAAAGGGGGGAATATAGTGATGCTTGATAGAGATGACTATATAAAGGAGATCAATCGCCAATTGGAAGATACCAGTTCCTATATCAAACTAACAACTAATCCCATTAATTCTACATCAACAAACCTAAACAAAATTCTTAAGTACTGGCATAGTGCTGGTCTCTTATCAGACCTTGAACTTAAATATCTAACTGTTTCCAATCCCAAAGCCGCCTACATATATGTGTTACCCAAAATACACAAGAGTATCACCTCCCCCCCTGGAAGACCTATCATCTCGGGTATTGGGGGACCAATAGAGAAAATATCTGAATACATCGATATTACTCTGCAACCAATTGTAAGAAACATCCCCTCATTCATAGAGGATACCAAGGACCTTCTATGTAAATTGGAGGACCTTGAATGGACGCCTACCTTTAAGCTGGTAACACTAGATGTATGCGCACTATATACCAGCATACCTTTGGAAAAAGGTATGGCCGCTCTCACATACTTCCTATCAAAAAGAGACACCACACTTTATGAGCACACCACTATGATCATTGAGCTTACCAGATTTGCTCTCAACAACAATTTCTTTAAACATCTAGATGATTGGTACCAACAACACTCTGGTGTTGCCATGGGAGCTAAATTCTCACCTTCCTTTGCAAATATATATATGGGCTTCTACGAAGAACATCATATATGGAAAAAAGGCCCCTCAACACTAACTGAACACATTGTTTATTGGGGCCATTTCATAGACGATGTGTTTATGATATGGGGGGGTGGTGACACATTACTCAATGATTTCATGACTTACCTTAATGACAATGAGTACAATCTCAAATTTACCCATGAATCCAGTAATAACAGCATCCCTTTTCTAGATGTTACATTATTCATCTCCAACAACAGAATTGAGTCCAAACTATTTAGGAAAAGCACCTCCTGTAACTCAGTCTTACATGCCAGCAGTGCCCACCCCATTTCCCAAATTGGGGCTATCCCATACGGTGAAATGACCAGACTGCGACGCAATTGCAGTACGGATGACATATTTGCGGCAGAAATTGAGATCCTTAAGAAAAGATTTTTGATAAGAGGATATGATAGTCAACTTCTGAACAAGGCACAGGAAAAGGTACATAAAATCTCTAGAGAGTCCACTCTCAAAAGAAAACCTAAGGGGCCCAGACATAGCACGGACAATAAGCTTGCTATTATAACACAATACAGTGCCAATAGTTCCAAAATCTTTAATGTGTTCAGGAAGCACTGGCATTTACTACAATTAGACAAAGATCTGGAGAAACATATTGGGAACAAACCCTGCATTGTTTACAAGAAGGGTAAAACACTCAGAAACTGGCTTAGTCCATCTACCATCAGGAACCCTGTATCAAATAACCATGTTCTGACTGGCACCAACAAATGGATGCCCATCAAACCCTGTGGCTTCTATAAATGCACTATGTGTAATATATGTCAATTTGCCCTGGACAAAAAAAAGACTTTCTCTTATAACACCGAGCAAACCCACCACATCAGGCAATTTATCAACTGCAATTCGAAGTTGGTAGTCTATTGCATCATTTGTCATTGTGGGTTGATTTATGTGGGGAGCACCATCCGTCCCTTAAAAGAAAGACTTCAAGAACACATTAGAGCCATCCGTAACAACGATGCCAGATACCCACTAGCAGCACACTACAACAAGGAACATTTGGAATTGGAGGTACTGGGCATCCGCTTTCATGGCATTGATATGATTGAACCGGACCCGAGAGGAGGGAATAACACTCTGGCCCTCCGTAAACTGGAAGCACAATGGCTAATCAAACTTCGTGCAGTGGACTTAGGTCTTAACACAGATAGAGATCTACATGTCTTCCTAAAAGATTAGCTTGATTTTCTGTATTTTCTGTGTATAATGAGACTCCACGGTATTTCTGTGTCATTTTTTCTATGACTGTACTGTTACTCTGCTAAAATGGCTATATGGCTGTGGATCCTTTGTCCTTAATACACAGCCATATTCTCTTCTGTATAACATTTAGCCTCCATGGATCGCTTTGTCAATAAGAATTCAGATACCTTATATAAGACACAACATATTCTGCTCTTCATGTTTTACTTCCCCCATACACAGGCACTCTGAGTATTCTCTGCATTAGAAAAAATTTTCATCTTAAGAATAAGATATAGTCTTTTTTTTATATACACTGTCTAGTAAACAATGGCGAACATGCCAGGATACTGTACACATGAACCTTATTAATCTAGTCCACTAGTCTATTGGGGGTGACCAGCTGTTTCCTTTACTATTGGAACGTTCTTCTACTTGCGATTAATTTAAATACACGAATTAGGATACACGGCCATCAGATATGTGTTATTATCTCCGCTATGGCATTGCTTCTATTTAAAAAGCGGACCCAAAAAGGTTCCTTCTCTTATTTGGAAAGGGCTGCTCCTAATTATAGTACCATTGTAAACCTGGGTTGGATTTATTTTACACTCTTTAAATCAACCCGGTTTTTACTTTTTTAGTGTATTAATCGAACGTTACACTGCTAATGCCTATATTACAATGCACTTCCTACTATTCCAAGATGGCCGCCACAGTAGTCTGACACTAGCCGTCTCTGATAGCGTCACGGCTTTTGACATCCTTTCCCGCGCTAATTATCTCCCGGCGTCTATTTAAAACAGAACGCGGGATTTCCAATATGTCAGTGCCCAGCAGTGGAGACTCGGCGCCGAGTAGAACGAACGGAAGGTAAGATTGGGAACCCAGACTTATGGGATCCACACTTGGCGCTAACTATTTTTCCTGGGGGATTCTAATGCTACTTGCAGTTGCCGTTTTCTAATCCTAGACAAATTCTTTTTTTATTTAGCACGTTATGGGCATGCACTTGGTGCCTTGAATGTATCTGAACCTTGGTGGTGCACTTTGCACTAATTATGGATTAACAAGGGCTTTGAGTGAGGGTAAGCTCTAGTTTAATGTCCCTATGGACTTTTCATATACCAATAAACTGTACCTTGCCTACAGGGTCTTGTCAGCAAATACCTTTCACGGCATGTGTAATACTGCCGAGCAATTTAGCACAATGTGTCCAAAGGTTTGTTATTACATGGTTACACTTTGTTCTAACTATAGGACTGTATGGAATACATTATTTCCCTTAAATTAATTAGATGTTGTGAATGCCGACTTGGCACCCCGCTTACAAGGTCATTCTTTAGCCTTTTTTCTGACAATTTGTTTACTACATCAAGTTATACGTGTAGATCTATCAAACTTGAGGTACATTAGTTCTACCTACTCCTTTTTTTCAGACTTATCAAGGTCTTCAAGAATCTTTAAAATAGAAAGATAAGACTCATCTCCACGCAGCGAGTCGTACTATCCTACCAAGTGAGTCATCAGTCAATTTTTCTAATTTCCTTTGGCATTACATGGTATTGCAAGCGTGAAAATATATGGGCTTACTGTGGGTGGTCTACCACCTTAGCTCCAGTCTTTCAATTCGAGCCTGCGCAAGCCTACCACATCTATTGGGAATGTGTCTTGATACACGCCCCAATACATTTATATGTCTGCTTATGTGTTTGACCATTGTATACCTTAGGACCATGACTAGTATGCCCGCGTTCTTTCCAACCTACAGGACATACTTCCACGACTGTCCTTATGTCTTATAATACTCAACGTGGGGCCTAATATCTTGAAGTCACAAAGGTGGAACCTATATCTGGAATAGCTCGCTGTGATCACCACACCTAATAGGTAGGGGTAGTTTGTGGAATTGGGCTGAATTCGTCTTCTTTTTTCTTTTTGACTGCTTGTTTTGAATCGCTATATAATATATATTTTAATTTTTATTCTTATTTCATTAGGACTCTTAATATCGACGCGTCACACTTGTATCCTTTTGAATCATAGACCTCTCCGACGCCAGACCAGTATAGACTAACTAAGATAGGTAGGTCTTTGCCTTATTCAAAGTGAACTCTGTACTTGTAATCATAGATTTGAGGTTACCGTTATGAAGACTGTGTTATGAAACTGTGAACAAGGTTAGGCTATTAATTAATGGAATCTTTGTACTACCCCTACATTTGACAATTTCAGGATACTTGAATCACGAAATTCTGTTCATGTTGAATCCGTTTGTTTATTGTCATGAGATTATACTTTCATATTTTTGCAATTTTATGGACTGTCTGGCTCTTTTCATTGTATTTACAATGAACTCATGTATAGTATAAAATGTCCGTGTTTTTAGTGGTTTTTCTTAGGACGAACTATTGAATGTTAGTGTAAATATTGTATATATGAGACCATACAAATAGTTCGACTGTACATATTTAGGGACACTGTATATATTTAGTTTATATATATTATTAGATGTACTTATTGTAATTTTTATGTTTCCAGCCTTGAAAAAGCCCTGGTGAGGGCGAAACACGTGTCGGCAGTGTAAAGCTGGAAAAAAAATATTTTTTTTTAATATATTTGACTAATAAAGAACTTGAAGCACAACATTTGTTTTTTGGATCCATACTTTGAAGCTCCTATTGAACCTACGGTTGATGTTGGTGTAACAACCTTGAAAAAAACTATTATCCTACAGAATTGTTCTCTGATAACTGACTTTGTAGAGGGTGCTTGTGCAACTTGGTTGTCTCTTGGTTCTAGGCTCAGAGCAGATAGCCACAGCTGCATTAAACAAGTGTTTCTGTGTGGTCTGTTGAATTTAGATATCATTTAGCGAATGGATGGCATTGGATTGAGTTGGGAAATGTGTTTTTGTTGGTGGGCTTTCTGTTGTTGGGCCTGGCCATATGGCTGGTAGACATTTTGAAGCCTAGGCCTGCAAGCTTGTCTGGCTGTGTCTGCCAACATTCCTGCTTTCGTACAGTAGGCTCAGAGCAGGTAGCCACAGCTTTATTAATCAAGTGTTTCTGTGTGGTCTGTTGAATTTTTTAGACATCATTTAGGGCATGGACTGCATTGGATTGAGTTGGGAAGTGTGTTTTTATGGGGTGGGCTTTCTAAAGTTGGGCCTGGCCATGTGGCTGGTGGCCATTTTGAGGCGTATGCCTGCAAGCTTGTCTGGCCTTGTCTGCCAACAGGCCTTCTTTCATCCAGTAGGCTTAGAGCAGGTAGCCACAGTTTTATTGATCAAGTGTTTCTGTGTGGTCTGTTGAATTTAGACATCATTTAGGGCATGGATGGTATTGGATTCAGTTGGGAAATGTATTTTTTTGGGGTGGGCTTTCTGATGTTGGGCGTCTTAAAGACATGCCTATGTTGTGTGTGTCTGGTGTGTGTTGGTGTGCAATGCATGCACCCTGCAGACCTTTTTGGGGCCTGTGAATTTTCGTATTTGCATTTTGTTATATTAAAAAGGCGAAGCAGTGTGCATCATGCATCCTTTGCCTGTTTTTTATAGGCCTTTTGTCAGCTCCTGGTGTTTCCCAGGCCCCCTGCTTGTTGCTTGTGATTTGAGTGTCCACTGTCCATGTGGCTGGTGGCCTTTGTTTGTGGTGGAAGTTATTAATGTCCTGCTTTTGCCATATAGGCCTGCATGGTTTTCCTATTGGCTTACTGCTTCCACCCATCCACGCCCTTTGCCAGCAGCAGCTCCATGAATGTTGTGATGCTCAAATAATTTAATGGCAAATAGGGTCCACCCCACTTCCATCACATTTTTATTTTGGTGGTTCTTATTCTCTTTTCTATCCTTTCTGATAGTGTAGTGTGTGTACACAGTAGTATAACATAGCCCTTGTTGACAAAGTCTCAGAAATGGCTAGACTTTATCTTTTGTTTGCACTAGTACAGTAGTAACTGAACCACAACAACAAATGCAACATTTCACTGATGTTCTTCTCCTGGCTTATTTGTTGTTAGGTGCACAAAGAGTCAGAGGAGGAGGTGTCATCATCATCACCAGTTGTACTGCCAGCCAGACAGAAGTCCTGCTGCGTATCACGTCCACGTGTGACCACAAATTGTTGTGTATCTGCGTCCTGCCTGACTTCTGAAGAAGATGGCCCCAAAGAAAGGTACCAGGTGCAGTACCAAGAAAGTTGCAGGCGAAAAGATGGGACAGAAAAAGGAAGTGCCATTAACCACGACTGGTGTGCCGGTCAATTGTTTTTTGGGACCAAAAAAGTTACACCTGCAGCAGCGTTGTCCGGGAACCAACCCCACCAACCTAAGCCCAAGCCCTTGAGTGTCGCCGAGGTAGCCAGTCTACTAATGAGCAGCGATGTTGAAATGTCATTATCGCAAAGTAGTATACAATCATTGCAGGCGGAAACTCATCAGATAAGTGTGCAGCCGCAAGAACAACAGCAGCAGCTGCAAAAGCAAGAGCAGCAGCCGCAGGAACAGCAGCAGCTGCAAGAACAGCTTCTGAAGTAGGGGCATTTCAGGAAATCGTGCTTCCTTCAGACAAAGTGGAGCAAACCACTGTTTCGGAAGATCTATTGTCTTCCAGACCACGAGCAAGATAAAGGAGGCCTAGTTCATCATCTTCTTCTTCAAGCTCCGCTCCAGATAATCATGATGCCACTTGGCAGCCACCAGCTCAGTCTTAGAGTGATGCATGCCACAAGACAATGCTTCTGAAAAGGAAGGTTCCAGAAAAACTTAGAGTTATGGAGGTAGATGTAGAAGAGAGGGATGATGTTGATGAAGACGAGCCAGTCATCAGACACATCACTCCTGGTCTAAAGGAGATGGAGACCAACGATCTTACCCTATCCAGAAAGGCTGCTACTGAGCGGGATGCAGCACGGATACCACCAACATAGGTTACACCACCACGACCTCCAGCTGCCATATTTTCAAAGGCCCGGGAAGGGACCTACTACATCCAGCTCAACCATATCAGTAGGTAGTGGTAGTAAAAGCCACAGTGTAGCTGCACAGAGTCACATTCCAAGCACTCCTCCAGTTCATCTGGTATTGAAAGTGGCACATTCAGCAGTGCCATAAATGTCTCCTCCCCAGTTTGGGACTTCTTTTCTTTTAGCACCAAGGAGGAGAACGTTGCTAAATGCTCAATTTGTCGACAAGGTGTTCAGCGGGGTAAGCTTGGTACAAACTATGGTACCGGAGGTCAAGCAAGTCATCTCAGAATACACCACACTATTGTGTGGGAGAATCACCTACTTCACTTAAAACAAAGTAAAAAAACTCAACCCATTGAAGGGTGGCATGAAGAATCAGGGGACGATATTATTGCGGTGGAAGGTGAAGAAGAGGGAGGCATTTTTAGACTTGTCCCCAGTAGTGCAGTGGTACCGCCCACATCCTCCTCATTAACATCTGAGTGGCACAGCAGTAAGAGCCATACTCAGAGTCTGGCTGAGACACTGAGGCGACCGAGTACTGCAATGAGACAAACTGCGTCGTTGAGCCTAAGGGGTTTAATGAAAACAACAGTACCACAAAGGAAAGTAAACCAGCCTACCATTGAGAGCATGCTTAGGTTGGGCGGGCAGTTCCAATGCAACCACCAAATGGCACAGTTGTACAATGTGAAGCTGGCTAAAATGTTAGCACTGAACCTTCTCCCTTTTTCATCTGTGGAAGGGGTGGGTTTCCTTGAATTTGTGTCAACCATCTGCCCTAAATGGAAAGTTCCCAGCCGGTCCTATTTCGCAAGAATTGCTGTTCCGGCACTACATCATGATGTGCTGGAATTGGTTGGACAAGCTTTGCAGCAGAGTGCTGTTCACAATATCCAGCTGACAACAGATCTGTGGACTAGTTGCCAAGCCACATATTACATGTGCATCACTGCACACTGGGTCTCTTTTGTGGGGGTTAGAGATAAGCTATCTGAACGAGGTGCTATTGACACAGCTGAGATTTTTAATCTACTCGGAAACATGCAACTGTAGCCATGTTCGCCATGGAGAAATCTCATGCTGCTGTAAACATTTTGGAAGAGTTTTGCAGCAAGGTTTTTGAATGGCTGCGCCCAAAAGGACTTAGTATTGGTTTTGTTGCCACAGATAATGACAGTAATGTACTTAAGGCCATGTACCTTGGTTGCTATTTCATGGTTCCGTGTTTGGCGCACTGCATAAACATTATAGTTCAAGACTTTCTGAAAAAGAACCCATAGCCAGCACCTCACTGACCATCTGCCGAAGAATATGCACTCATTACAGCCATTCTTTTAAAGCTTGGAAGCAGCTGAGGATCATTCAACGTGAATATAACATGCCAGTCAAAGCATTCATCCAGGAGGTGGAAACACGTTGAAACTCAACGTATTACATGCTTGATCATCTTCTTGAGAAGCACAGGCCACTCAATGAATATGTCATGTGAAGACTGGAGGCTACTGTGAAAGGCATGACCCTTCAGATGGACCAATGGTGCCTAGTTAAATGTCTGACTGATATGCTTCATCCTTTTGAGGCCTTCACACATGAAGTCAGCAAGGAGGACTGTACAATGGGCCAAGCTATCCCATTTTTGGAAATGCTACAGCATCAGCTGAAGAAGTTGTCTGAATCATACAAAGGTGTGGAGGGAAAAAAGGAAGCCTATGACTTGGTGGAGAGCTTAGCCCGTCGCTTAACTGAAAATACAAGGGTGCAAAATAAGATTTTGTCACAAGAACATTACATTTCTGCCACAATTCTGGATCCACGGGCAAAATTGGGATGGAAGGCGTTCATTCCTTTTTCAGAGATGGATGTTGCCCGCTACAAAAATTGGATAGCTGAGACAGCGAGTAAGTTGGAAAATGAAGGGCTGCTAATTAAAAGCCCACTAGATCAACCCACAAGAAGTACTGCAGCAGGGCATTCTGCATCAAGTGCAACTTCTGAGGCTGAGAGCAGTGCGTCTGGCTCACAACACTCACAATCACTATCGACAACAGCAACAATAACTGGATCATTAGGCCCAGTGGAATTAGTACACAATTGGTATTTACAGTTAGGCATTAATAAGCACAGTGCTGATACACAGAGAAAAGAGCCCGAAAGGTTAGCAGCAGCACCCCTGAACATTGAGCGGATGGTCCAGGCCTATCTGGACAACCCAACAGAGGTGTACATTGATCAAAACCCATTGCAGTATTGGTATAGAAAAGGGCTGAATGGTCACTGCTCAGCAGGCTGGTGATAAGCTATCTGGCTTGCCCTGTCACAAGTGTGTCTTCTGAACGTGTTTTCTGTGCTGCTGGTTCCATTGTAACAGTGAGAAGGGCCAGTCTTTCGCCCAAAAACGTGGAGAGGTTAACAATGATCAAAATGAATCAGCACTTCATACCACCGAATTACAAAATACATGAAGCAAGGGAGGAAGATGAGGACAGCGGCTCAGGTGACGGAAGTAGTGTCTCACATGATTACCTACTACTGGCTGAACCCCCAAAGTTTGAGGACGAGCTATATTTCCCTGACAATTAGGCTTGCACTTACTGTCTTCCTCCCTTATTTTCCTTTATTTGTGTGTCTGTCGTTCTGGTTACAAACTTTGAATCACAACAAATCCATTAACACCATCTTCTACTCTTCTTATTTCAATATACAAGTTTCAGGTGTCTGCATTTCACAGTACAGTCCTTTGAATCCAGCTCCTCCGCTCCATCATACTGAATCTCCCTAAATCCATTGCCCTCATGATGATTGGATGATGGAAACTAGAAGAAAAAATAAAAACTTTCCTAGTCCTACCAAAAGAAGTGGAACATGATGACTACTATAGCTATCCTCCTTTAAGAGCCGAGAGAGACTGCCCATTAACTAAAATGAGATGGATCAGGTAATGATTTATGCCATGCATTGGACGCAGAGTCGCAGACTGAGTGATTTTGTTGTTGTTTGTTGTGCATGAAGTTATGACATTGTGCACTAATCATTTTTTTACAGTATACACTAAACGTAACTCAAGGTAATTTTCCCCTTCTTGCAAATATTTTTAATAAGAAATGTGTACTTCTACTCCAGTTTGATACATTGCTTTTGATTGAATACAGGAAGGGGACTCAATCTGGACACTGAGTATGACAACAGCACCATCCATGATGATTATGGCGAAAAAGATGGCCCGTTAACTTAAGATGAGAAGGAACAGGTAATGAAAATGAATGTCATGCATTGGACACCTGCCTCTGAGCGATTGGTGTTTTTGTTGTTTGTTTGTTGTGCATGAAGGGAAGTCATAGTGTACTAGTAGTCTTACTGTACACACTAAAGAATGACTCAAGTCAATAATATTTCTACTCTTGTTGTGTATTAACAAAATGTTACTTCTACTGCAGGCCGATCTTCACAGTCAGTCAGTACAAGTATCGGAGATGATTCATGGAATAATAACAAGTCAGACGTTTCATGAGTGGCATAAAAGGTAAACATGTCAACAACAACCACAGCAGACCCATATGTCTGTGTAGAAGTGGAGTCAAGTGTAGCGGTGCAATGACTGCGTTGCATTGATTTACTAACTTAAATTGTAAAATGCTATGTTTGGATATGTGCTTTGTCCAACTCTTTTAAAAAGTACTCTAATCGGAGGATGTGCTAAGCGACGTGCTATCACTGTGGGCCTGCTCTGTCCTGTTGTGGTTGAAGGTCAATGCTGGAAACAGACGAGAGTAGAGATGATGCATACATGCCGCCTCGGAAAGTGTTCTTGTTGCACTACACCATAACTTGTACATTTCTTTCAACTTTGTTTCTCAATATCCCTTTTGTTTTTCCATCTACAATTACAGGCCGGGCCTTGCCCTATACTTGGGAAAACATTACAATGCATACTTACCCTACGAATAAATCTATATTTTCCAGGAGGGCAGTGGCGACTGGCGACACTCAAGATTAATGGATAAGAGGACCAAGAGGAATGCCGAGATGCAAATCTAGTCCACTTTTTTGACCAGGATAACACAGTAACAGTATCAACTTTCGTAATCTTTTAAATTATTTGCTTCATTTTTTTGTCTACAATTTTTACAACAGTGTGTTCTTGTTGTTGTTGTTATTATCATTAGGTTTGCTCTCAGTTTATGATTCATCCCTACCAATATTTAAACATTTTATTTACTCTCTGTAAAAGTATTAAGCCCGGAACAACTGAACAAGAAGTGTATGTAATCCGGGTCTCCTTATCAATCATCATCATGCTTACATTCCCTTTTTCTCCCTACATATTGATAAGGATATGGTAGTCTACGGAGTTTGTTGTTTGGTGTTTGTCTATGCGTACTGTCTGTTTTTCATTTTCAAACCTTTCCCCAAACCCCCCCTTCCCATCCATTTTCCAAACCCTAACCCTCTTCCTCCGAGCTGTGTGACTTATAGAGGTGTGACTAAACTAAATGTACACCAACAATTAATTACACGCTTGCTGGGGCAGATGTGGCGAAAGAAACAGTACTTCAATTTCAAGGCAGAGCGATGATCTTCTTCTGCTTGCCCACCCATGACCAGTATAATTTAGAGGTGATTTTTGATTTACCAAAGGAACATATACCTCCGCAATAATTGCCGGCATCGATTGGATTTGTTGTCATCCTCATACACGGCACTAACTGTTACGCTGTAGGCCTAGTCAAGTGACTCGACACAACTATAGTTTGTAACTCTGTCTAGTAGGCTATCCCCACCACCATTATGTTTTGTTGTAAAATATTTTTGCATATTATTGTTGCTCTGTAAGTTCTGTACTGTACTTCTTTCTACTACTCAAACAGTCTCTCAAGGGCGACTGGCTGTCTCATTTTCTTTTTTTGCAAATGCTGCTGCCCTGCCAGTGTCTACTACTACCCTCACCACCATAATCATGGCATGTTAGAAAAATGAAACCATCATCACCATGTAGCCATCGCTGTGCCTAAGTTAAACATCAAGCATAGGTCAGAGAAGTTTGGGGGAGGCATAATTAATAATGGATATGTTTTCAATCAATTCACACACCCCTTTGAGTACAGATGAAGACTGCATAGACTAGAAGAGAGAGACTCAAAGTACTAGTAGGACAACTCAATCAGTGAGGGGTGTTACATCTATCTGTTTGTGTCTCACACAGTCAGCCAATTATTTAAATCAAACACTGGCTGTGGGCGGACCTGCACCAGCAAGGAAACAGTGTAATGTAAAACAGTAACCCCACCTAAAAAACATTAACAACATTGTATGTAAAGTAGAAATATATTTTTAATATAACCATAACAAAAATAAACTATGTAAAAAAAACACTAAACCTGACCCACCTCCCTAACCCCAACCAATGTCTGTAACGAGAAAATCCAAATGTCCAAAACCCCATCGCCCAATTCCCACCCACCAAAACAAGAATTAAAAAAGGGGCAATAGACAGGGTCTATGTGTGTCAGGATTGTCTCTGGAGGACACACACTGCCTCCTCTAGGAGGGTGACGCAGCGCTTTAAAGCGCGGCAGTTGCAGCCACAGTGGGGGGCACCAGAGATGGAAATGCTGCAGCTGGCGGCTGCCAGACACTGGTGCCGTACTGCTGGAGTGCGGTGGCTGGGGCCCTGGGTACTGGAGGAGGCTTCAGCTGCTGCAGCCTCCTCCTCCTCCTCTTACAAGACCACCAGCCATCGATATTCTCGTAGGACTGCCTCCAGCTTGCGGCGCCGTGCCTTGGCAACCAGCTCCTTCTGATCTGGTTTTGAACGGGAAGGAGTAGCTGTATATCAAAAGAAAAAAACAAGACAATTGTAAAATATACTCTTAGAAAAACAGTAAGACACGTTAATTATACACATAGTGATATGTAGCACTATAAGGCACAGTACATAAAATGTGTGGTATGTATCTATCCTCCCACTTGCTTGGGCTTTAACATTTGCAGGATTTTTGTCAGGCATTCAACCAACCATGCATCAGATTCTTTACAATCAGCCCCCATTGCAATTTGCATGCTTGTATCACACATATCATTCTCTCTGTCAGTCATAAATATTAAATCTCTCCCGTCCTTCTTCCTTCCATCTGTCTTTAACTTTTTAGATCAACATGAGGTGATCTGATCCGACTTTTAGTCTTCTCAATAAAACTTTCACAGTGGAGTTGAAATTGCAGATAGATGAGGCCATTGGTTTCTCAATACTCCTGCCCCTAATGCCTTTACTAATGCCAATTAAAGGGTGTCTTCACTTTTCAAACGTTAACAACAACTCTTACTTACTTAGGGCATTATTAGGATGGCGGGCGTACTTTGTCCGCCCGCCATCCTCACGCTAAAAAGGACTGCCCGCCATGAAGGCGGGGATCCCATGGGGGCAATTAGGATGCGCCCGCCACTGTGGCGGCCGCATCCTGTATTTTTAACATTGTGGCGGGCGGTGCTGAAAGCACCGGTCGCCGCAATGCTAAAAATACATGTTGTGCTTTTCCAAGCACAACGTGACGGGCCCTGCGCGGTGCCTGCCATGTTGTGCTTTGAAAGGCAAGGGGGTACCATTGGTACCCTCCATGAAGGCCCAACAACCGCCCCCCCAAGCATACTCTGCATGCCTTTCGGTGGTGGCAATGCCGCCACAGAAAGGCATTCAAAAATGCACATTATATGGCTGGCGGTGTGTTTCAGACACCGCCACCATATTGAACCCTTTTCCGCCCGGTTGACATGTCGACTGTGCGTCTTTCTATCCGCCATGGACCCCCCAGCTATTGTAATATGGTGGGGGGGCCTTTTCTACAGGGATGGCGGGAGGTTTGCCCACGCCGGCCCAGCGGGGGCTATCCGCCCGCCATCCCAATGGGGCTCTAAGTCTCAACAGTACAGTATACATACAGTACACACTCGCAGTGAGTGTAATTTCAATAGTTAGGGATTATGAATCTAACTTACCACTGCCCACCACTGGTCTTGGCTCGCCCCCTACCGCTCCATCGGCAACTGCTGCATCCTCTCCATCTACGTTGCCTTCACTGCTGGCCCCGGCAATGGTAGTCGGTAGTGCGCGTAGAAAAAAATTACACATTTTTTAGGGGACGTATACACCTCCCCCTATTGGTCAGTAGCAAGATTGAAAAATGAGTTAATAGTATACAACATACATCACTAGTACACATCAAGTAGTAGTAGAGTAGACACTAGTAGTTATATATGTTAACTAGGGTCATTCTAGCCTTTGCTTAGTTAGCTCGAGTTATGCAACTATTTTACCTTTGTGTCTTTTATTTTTGCACATGTGACGTTACCTTGCAGCTTGTTGTATAAGACACCTTGGAGCCCACATGACCTCATACTGCTACTGTCTAAGCGCTGCGTACAAGGTCAACTAAAACAATAACATGCCACTTTTTTATGAAGTTCTGGTGTACTGTTAGTCCATATTGCTTATCCATAAATGCTACACTTTTTGGCACTGCTGAGAAATCCTTGCAATATACTAACGTGCACCATTTAATTTTTCCCATTACAGACAGAAGATTCCTTTCTATGAACCAAAGCTTTGCAGAGCTTATGATGCAACAACTACCAGTACTAGGTTCTTCTAAGGTGAGGTGTCCCCAGAATTCACTCAGAGATCTTCATTTATAAATTTATATAAACTATATTCCTACCTAGGGGATGGTGGTGCTTCCACCACTGTTCAGTTATCATGATTTATGTCCCAACTATAAGTAAGTGTAACACTGGTATTGATTCCCCGGTTGGGGCTGCATTATAGAACAATGTACAGAGCTTGTCAATTCAAAATAACAATTTTGAACTTACATAGACTTGGTGGTATTTGGTGTGGACTTACACGAGTGAACGAGCGAAAGGAAGGGTGTGCTTGTGCATTGCTTCCACGACTGAGAGGTTGAATGTGTTATGTTCTGGGTTGTCTACTTGTTGGGTATCTTGGGGGGAGGGTTCAGGGAGCTAATAGTTATGACAAGACACTACTATAACTATTCGGGCAGGGGATTGTGGTGGGTTCTGAGCTACTGATTGAGGTGTGTGAGGAAGGGAAGGTCCAACCTCCCATCACCAACATCCTATTTTCTTGTGCAAAGTTCTGTATGTTCAAAATACCTACAACAGTAGTAGTATGTCCTATCCTATCAAAATAGTAATAAATCAGGTTGGGCATTTGTTGATGGGAATTGTCGAAAAGCCTCAAGATTAACAAAGACTCAAGATCAATAAGACTAGAAGTAGTACAAGAGGACGACCCAAAGGACTGGACTCAATGGCTAGAGCTACTGTTGAATCTGACTTTTATTTAAAACCTTTTCAATAAAGAGTGGCCAACTGGGCAAGCTTAGCTACTACAGTACAGACAGACTAATAGTAGTAGTACAGAGAGTCATCATAGCAGAGGCAGGGATAACAAGATTTTCGAAACAGTACAGATCGAAGGATAATTG
The DNA here is from genome assembly GCF_964263255.1 of Lissotriton vulgaris. Lineage (NCBI taxonomy): Eukaryota > Metazoa > Chordata > Amphibia > Caudata > Salamandridae > Lissotriton > Lissotriton vulgaris. Next base: position 1,445,353,818 of record NC_141691.1, read on the forward strand.
TTGGTAAAAAATAGCATTAGGAAATGGAAACAATAGTTCGAGAAAAATATTTTGCAGTAAAAGTCATGGAATAAGAATTATTAATAAAAAAACAAGAAGAATTACTAGGGCCAGCAGAAGAGCCCTCGTTGGTATCCTCCTGAGGGTGTTCTCCTGCCAACTGTGCCCCTTTCTGCCTGCCCCTGGGTGCTGAACTGGAAAGATATAAGAAAGAGACAAACATTGATGAACGGTGTCAAACAAATAGAACATTTTTAAAGAACGGTCAAAACTTATGTAAACAACAATTGCAATAATTCAATTGACCGATCTCATCTGGTCAAGTAGTATCGGGGGATTTGCAGATCGACTACTTACTATTTATCAACACTAATCCATTCTTCCATTTTGAATCCAGAAAACTAACTAAGCCTAAGTAAGACGTACCACCTAACCTAGCCCACCTATTCCAGGCATGCCAATTGTACATTAAAGTATGTATTTCCACTTCTTTTAGTCCTCAACAAAGCATATGGTCAAGTGGAGGACACATGACCACATTTTTGTATACACCAAATTTTTGGTTGATTGATTGATGCTGATGATATGCTAGTGCTGCTAAGTCTATTACCACTCATTCAACAAACTACAAAAGGATCTAATAAAGACTCAGGTACTAGCAGCACTTGACGTAACAGAGGGGGCATCATGCATACCACTAAAAAACTTACAAACTAATACAAAGTAACTAAACCTAAGTATCAAACCGCCCTTATCTCTTAGTGACAGGACAAAGTAGGGACTAGAGGCACTATAGCATTACGTTACTTAATTTCTCTAAGTGAGCGCAAATGCAAAGTTGCAAACAAGTACAATTAGTAGCGCAGAAGAGCACCTGTGTCATAACAATCACAGATTACTTTTACCATAATTTAACTGTAATGTAAGCAGCAGCATTCTAGCTGGTTGGAAAAAAAATAAATATTTGCAATATATAACACAGAGCAGAAGAAAAGACACAAAGTAGTAATAATTAAATAGTTACTCACCAAGACCCTGGACCTCCACTCCTAGCAGGTCCAGCAGGTCCTGCACCCGGTCCAGGATATCAGACCACTGGTGCGTCAACTGGTTCTGGGTGATCCGGACCCCAGAGCAGCGAAACACTGGCCGGCACACCTTCCCCCACCGCTGTTGACTCTCCCGGAGCCCATACTCAGACCCAGGCCTGCCACCTGCTGCAAGGGTTAAGGGGAGGTTGCGCTGCACAAAGAAAACTAGTGCAGACAACTCCACCTCCCCAAATAAGGCCTGTACCTGCACCCCTTGTGGGCGCCACAGCTCTGGCTCCTGCGGCGAGCCCTACCCTTGAAAATGGTTCTTGGGTAGATAGGTAATAAAATTTAAAAAGTAAGTAAAAGAAATTGAAAGAGCAGGCAATAGAAAAAGAGTGAAAAAGTAGCTAAACAACACACAAAAAGTAGACAAAAACAAAAATATAGTAGCAGGAAAATAGTCAGAGAGATAATAAATAAAAAAGATTTTTAAAAAGTGTCTTGAAACAAAGGATTGGAAAGATAGAGGGAGGATTGAAAGCAGGCCCCAGAACCATATCAATAGAGTGAAAAATAAGATGGCCGCGCCCATTGCGACCAAGTGCGCAAGATTGTGCGATATTTTCTCCCTGAGCACGCAAAAATGGCGCGAACACGTAAATGCGTTCCCGAACAGGAAATACGTACTGCGAACAAGCACGAGCATACATTGCACGACCCGGAACAGGAAGTAAGGATTGTGAGCGGGCGGGACAAGTGAAAACAAGATGGCCGTGCCCATGAGCGACCGCAAGGGTAAGTTGGCGCGACATTTTCGACACGTTCACGCAGAAAATACTGTCTTTGTGATATTTCCGCATGTTCGCAGAGATTTTTAACATTTTCGCTATAGTTTGTGAAAGTGAATTTCGCAAATTTTGCCCACCCTTAGTGAATTCATATTTGGTTGAGTTTTACTTTAGTGAATGGATTAGTACATGGAACGGAAAGAGCCATTATGGGATTGCAAGAGCAGTCACAGGGTGTTTGCTGGAGTGTATAGATACTGACTGTTGAATTGTAGGCCTAAAACACAATTGGTTACTTAGTTAGTTAGTCAGAGTCCAGCACACAACGCGTAGAAATTGTTCACCAATGCCTTGCAGTTGCGCACCCTACACAATAGGAGTTGTGCATCCAACGTGTGCACACCAGGGGCCCTCACTGAATGCCGCACTGGGTGCGCAAATCCTAATTTTACAGTTAAAACAAATAGCCCCTATCACTAATTTCTATTGTCCCCAGGCACCCCATCCCCCGGGTTTATATAAAACGTTGGGGACCGTAGGGAAAGCCCCAATACCCCAACAGTCCCAGCCGGATCCCCGCGTCCTTAAGGAGCCGGCATTGCTTTTCCACATGAGGAGCTGCTAACATGCAAAATACATGGGTGGGGGGCTCCAAGCCCCCCACCCATGTACTTTGCTGGGGGGGCCTTTGAGCCCCCAACCATTTATTTTGGAAGCTCCGGGGGATGGTGGTTCCGGGGCTTGGGGGGCCATAGAGCCCCCCTCCCATGTATTTTGCTAGGAGCCTTGGAGCCCCCAAACCATTGATTTTGTAGCCCTGGGGGTAGCGGTCCCTGGGACTGGGGGGCCCCTCTGGGCCCCCATAAATTTTATAAATTTTTCCCTCAGGATTTGGCTCCCCCGGGGGCGAAATATTAAAGAAGCTCCATTTAATTTTTTTACGGCAGGATCCGCGCACCCTGCACACACTTTGCCATTTAAAAAAAATCAAAATTTTTTGGGCTCTGGGAGTGCTTGTGGGGCCCCCTAAGCAGGTCTAGAGGGTCAGGGTATTTCTACCCTGCCCCCTTTATACGTTTTGCTCACTTGTTCCACTGACTTTTTCAGCCTCACATCTACCGAATCACAAAATGGCTGCCAACACTTCCTGGTTTCGAATGATGACAACCACATGACAGCCAATTAGCAATCAGCGCGCGATCGGTAGGGTGCGCTTAGGTTGCGCGGATCCCCCGATGCCATAGATATATATGTGCTATCAAATGTCATTTTCTCAGGAACTACTTAACGGATTTACACCATTTAAGCAAAACGCACGAGTCTGAACTAAAGACTACCTCTTTGCCAAATTTGGTGTAATACCGTTCAGCTGTTCGGGCTGCCGCGATGAACGGTTCCTATGGAAAATTGCATGGGGAAAACGCATTTTGGGACCCCCTTTTTTCTCGGTCCCCGCTTTACGAATCCCCCTGAGACTTCAAGGATAGGAGCGGACCGGAGCTGGCCATTAGTTTTCAAAATTTCGCAAAGATTCGTCTAGCGGCGCTAAAGGTATTCCAAATAGAATGTTGCGGATTTCCTATGGAAAATAGCTCCTAACTATAACTACCTACTGGCGACCACCAGTAGGTGATACACAGATATATATTTAAATATATAAATATTTTCCTCAGAGGTCCTTTAAGGGAAGCTTTGTCTTGGGGCATTTTAAATCTGCCATTGTTCATTCTCCTATTCAGCAAAAACAAGGGGGACCCAATAAGTGCCCAAGGACCTTGGGCAATCAACTATTAAGGAGAACAATGGTCCATAGGGTTAAGTTTTTCACAAAACAAATGAAAATATAGACTCCAATCAGTACTATATTAGCCAGTTTTTTCAGTGCCCAGCCGGGCCTGAAATTTTATTTCAAGTATAAACAAAATTAAAAGACCATCAGAGAGGTCTAATGCGAAAGCTGATAGGGTACAAGCCTGTACCTATCCAAAGTACACTCGAAAAGAGTTCGAGGGTGAGAGAATAAGCAAAGAAAGGAGGGTAAAGAATATCAGGCAAAAAGAACATGGGAGCCAATTGTCCCTTGCATCATTAGCATATTCGCAAGGCAAGTTCAGACAAACAGTTCCTGTAACAGTATTAACACAATGGGAAAGTTACAGAACTGAAAAAGTGTCGACAGCGTTTCGATCCCTGGCTCCTAGTGAACTGGGATCATCATCAGGACTTTAACAATATATTGCCTGTATGTACTTTTTAAAGAAACCTGTTGAAAATGGAAATTTGCAAGAATGGGAAAGAAAAAGAGAAAGGAAATTCTGTTTAAATACAGCACTTGTTTCTGGTACTATGCACATAGTATTCATTTGTGTCATGCCAAGGTGTTCATGTTGACTTCATACTCAAGTATTCCAGTGTTTCAATCTCATGCTTACCGAGAGGGTGCAAAAAGGATTTAAGCTGAAACCGACTCGATTTATTACACCGTGAGCCTTTCGACGCTGTCGTGGTTGTGTCTAAAAGTGTTGTTTCCAAGGGTGAAGCAGTGGTGATGAGTCATGTGAAGTTCATGTTATTGAGACCATGCAAACGGGTAAACTTAAAAAACGATTTGTCACGCTTTTTGGTCTGTGGCTAGAGTGTCATCTCGTGATTGGAGCTGTGGTGACTGCGTCATGAACATGCGCAACGTGAGCGTCCAAGAATCAATGCGGCGAGAATATCTACGTGCCTATTGGAGTTACAGCGATGATAGGTAAAGAACACACCTGTTCGAGCGATCTTCAAGGAACTCCTGTGAGTCTAGAAGAGACGATTGAGTGGAAGGCTGGTGCCTAAAACGAAGGGGATCGGTTAGGATCAATTAACGATTACATGCAAAGACATGTGGCGTGTGAGGACGAGACAAGTGGTTACCTCGAGTTCCTAATCCAATTGGTTAGGAATGTTACTATTAGCTGCTATCCTGCTTGGAATGATTCAAACGTCACGGAGGTATACAGTCTATCCAAAACTTCCCGAGGGTGGGCACTCGAATTTTTTCAGGGTCTGAAACCAAACGGAATTAAAGATAAGCAGAAGGCAATATAAGCCGGTGGCAGGAAGGCAAGGGGGACCTTAAACCCTTACCTTTAGTGCAGAAGCGATGCTGCTTTACTCGCAATACGAGCAAAAAGCGGACGGCATGCTCAATGGCAATACGCCGGCTTCACGCAAATCCGGAAGTGAGCCCATGCCCGGCACAGCGTGTTTAAGTAACCAGGGAAGAGGGAGTGAGAACGGCGGGGGGCGGGGAAAGTGTCCCGATGGCGGCCATCTTGGAATGGTGTCAATTGGGCAAAATAAGTGATTCTAGTGCTCGTATTCATGCATTTTAGATTGTTTTAGGAATACTATTACACTCTGATGTCAATGATTGAAAAACTGACTTATACACACATTAAAAATGTTTCAAGTTTCAAAGTACAATTTCTGTCCATATTGAGTATTAGATTACGCTTTTGAACAACAACAGCAATTATTTTGGAACAACTCATCCTTAAAAAACAACAAGCACTGGAACCATAAAAAGATGTCGTGATTGACAATTGTTCCGGTAGTCTCTGGAGTCTGTTTCAATTTAGTCAGTCTCTCAAATAACCACATAAAAATTTAAAGCAATCCAGCCCAGTCTTCGGTGCGGTTCAAGCCATTCTGTATTGTGTCCAGAAGTATAATGCATTTCAGTTCCTCCTTGTTAAGAAGTTGAGCCATGCATCCTCCTCTAGGTGGTAACTTCAATGCCTTCAGCACAGTCCAGCGTAACTCATTTTCTGTGTGCTTGGCACTGATGAAATGTTCCACAAGCGGGGCATTAGGGGTTTGGCAGCGAATGCGGCTCTTGTGCTGGCAGATCCTTGTTTTTACCTTCTGTGAAGTTTGACCTACATACATTTTCATACATGTGCATTGAACCATATATATAACATTGCAAGTGTTACAATTTGAAAGTGAAGAACTAGTAAAGGTGATGTTGTTAAATACTCTGGTTTTCCCTTCAATAGTCATGTCACACACCCTGCAGTTCCCACATTTTACATGTCCTACAATGGGGGACAGACCCCATATGGTTTCAAGCATAGAGGATTGAGTTGAACTTGGCAGTGCTGCTCGGACTAAATGGTCCTTCAAATTTTTGCTTTTTTTAAAAGCAAACAAAGGACGTTCAAATTCTAGTACGCCTGCATTAATGACAGACCAATGACGGAGTATCATTTTTCTCATTTTGTTCGACACTGGGGAGAAAGTAGTAACGCAGGCCAGTCTCTCCTGTGGGGTCTTTGGAGTAGGTGTCAGCAAGGTTTCTCTAGGTCTGTACCATGCTCTTTTGAGTGCATTTTTGACAATTCGCCTTGGATAGCCCCTGTTTTTAAGTTTGTCTGCTAGAATGGCACTTTCTTTAAAGTAGTCCTGCCTACAGGAGCAATTTCTCCTGATTCGCAGGAACTGAGAGAATGGGAGTGAGTCACGCAGGGCTCTAGGATGATTACTGGAATAGTCTAACAGTGTGTTGCGCTCTGTGGTTTTTCTAAACAGACGTGTCAGAAGAACTCCCTCCTGGTGAAAGATGGAAAGGTCCAGGAAGTCAATAGAAGAATAATTGCTGTGGCCTCCACTTTACCCTCACATCAGATAAATCTTCTATTGACTTCCTGGACCTTTCCATCTTTCACCAGGAGGGAGTTCTTCTGACACGTCTGTTTAGAAAAACCACAGAGCGCAACACACTGTTAGACTATTCCAGTAATCATCCTAGAGCCCTGCGTGACTCACTCCCATTCTCTCAGTTCCTGTGAATCAGGAGAAATTGCTCCTGTAGGCAGGACTACTTTAAAGAAAGTGCCATTCTAGCAGACAAACTTAAAAACAGGGGCTATCCAAGGCGAATTGTCAAAAATGCACTCAAAAGAGCATGGTACAGACCTAGAGAAACCTTGCTGACACCTACTCCAAAGACCCCACAGGAGAGACTGGCCTGCGTTACTACTTTCTCCCCAGTGTCGAACAAAATGAGAAAAATGATACTCCGTCATTGGTCTGTCATTAATGCAGGCGTACTAGAAATTGAACGTCCTTTGTTTGCTTTTAAAAAAAGCAAAAATTTGAAGGACCATTTAGTCCGAGCAGCACTGCCAAGTTCAACTCAATCCTCTACGCTTGAAACCATATGGGGTCTGTCCCCCATTGTAGGACATGTAAAATGTGGGAACTGCAGTGTGTGTGACATGACTATTGAAGGGAAAACCAGAGTATTTAACAACATCACCTTTACTAGTTCTTCACTTTCAAATTGTAACACTTGCAATGTTATATATATGGTTCAATGCCCATGTATGAAAATGTATGTAGGTCAAACTTCACAGACGGTAAAAACAAGGATCTGCCAGCACAAGAGCCGCATTCGCTGCCAAACCCCTAATGCCCCGCTTGTAGAACATTTCATCAGTGCCAAGCACACGGAAAATGAGTTACGCTGGACTGTGCTGAAGGCATTGAAGTTACCACCTAGAGGAGGATGCATGGCTCAACTTCTTAACAAGGAGGAACTGAAATGCATTATACTTCTGGACACAACACAGAATGGCTTGAACCGCACCGAAGACTGGGCTGGATTGCTTTAAATTGTTATGTGGTTATTTGAGAGACTGACTAAATTGAAACAGACTCCAGAGACTACCGGAACAATTGTCAATCACGACATCTTTTTATGGTTCCAGTGCTTGTTGTTTTTTAAGGATGAGTTGTTCCAAAATAATTGCTGTTGTTGTTCAAAAGCGTAATCTAATACTCAATATGGACAGAAATTGTACTTTGAAACTTGAAACATTTTTAATGTGTGTATAAGTCAGTTTTTCAATCATTGACATCAGAGTGTAATAGTATTCCTAAAACAATCTAAAATGCATGAATACGAGCACTAGAATCACTTATTTTGCCCAATTGACACCATTCCAAGATGGCCGCCATCGGGACACTTTCCCCGCCCCCCGCCGTTCTCACTCCCTCTTCCCTGGTTACTTAAACACGCTGTGCCGGGCATGGGCTCACTTCCGGATTTGCGTGAAGCCGGCGTATTGCCATTGAGCATGCCGTCCGCTTTTTGCTCGTATCGCGAGTAAAGCAGCATCGCTTCTGCACTAAAGGTAAGGGTTTAAGGTCCCCCTTGCCTTCCTGCCACCGGCTTATATTGCCTTCTGCTTATCTTTAATTCCGTTTGGTTTCAGACCCTGAAATAATTCGAGTGCCCACCCTCGGGAGGTTTTGGATAGACTGTATACCTCCGTGACGTTTGAATCATTCCAAGCAGGATAGCAGCTAATAGTAACATTCCTAACCAATTGGATTAGGAACTCGAGGTAACCACTTGTCTCGTCCTCACACACCACATGTCTTTGCATGTAATCGTTAATTGATCCTAACCGATCCCCTTTGTTTTAGGCACCAGCCTTCCACTCAATCGTCTCTTCTAGACTCACAGGAGTTCCTTGAAGATCGCTCGAACAGGTGTGTTCTTTACCTATCATCGCTGTAACTCCAATAGGCACGTAGATATTCTCGCCGCATTGATTCTTGGACGCTCACGTTGCGCATGTTCACGACGCAGTCACCACAGCTCCAATCACGAGATGACACTCTAGCCACAGACCAAAAAGCGTGACAAATCGTTTTTTAAGTTTACCCGTTTGCATGGTCTCAATAACATGAACTTCACATGACTCATCACCACTGCTTCACCCTTGGAAACGACACTTTTAGACACTACCACGACAGCGTCGAAAGGCTCACGGTGTAATAAATCGAGTCGGTTTCAGCTTAAATCCTTTTTGCACCCTCTCGGTAAGCATGAGATTGAAACACTGGAATACTTGAGTATGAAGTCAACATGAACACCTTGGCATGACACAAATGAATACTATGTGCATAGTACCAGCAACAAGTGCTGTATTTAAACAGAATTTCCTTTCTCTTTTTCTCTCCCATTCTTGCAAATTTCCATTTTCAACAGGTTTCTTCAAAAAGTACATACAGGCAATATATTGTTAAAGTCCTGATGATGATCCCAGTTCACTAGGAGCCAGGGATCGAAACGCCGTCGACACTTTTTCAGTTCTGTAACTTTCCCATTGTGTTAATACTGTTACAGGAACTGTTTGTCTGAACTTGCCTTGCGAATATGCTAATGATGCAAGGGACAATTGGCTCCCATGTTCTTTTTGCCTGATATTCTTTACCCTCCTTTCTTTGCTTATTCTCTCACCCTCGAACTCTTTTCGAGTGTACTTTGGATAGGTACAGGCTTGTACCCTTTCAGCTTTCGCATTAGACCTCTCTGATGGTCTTTTAATTTTGTTTATACTTGAAATAAAATTTCAGGCCCGGCTGGGCACTGAAAAAACTGGCTAATATAGTACTGATTGGAGTCTATATTTTCATTCATTGTTCATTCTCCAGCATTGTGAGATCACAGCAATATGACCAAGCACAGGGGGTAGTTGAATAAGTGATTGATCAGCAATGTTCCCCTTCAAGATCTAGAAGTGAAAGAGGAGTGGCAATACAGAGTGCAACTTCAGGAAGTATTCTATCCAAAAGCAGGTTCCATGGATGTACAATTCAAAAGCAATTGCCATGTATGACTAAGACCATGATCCTCCACTACTTGTCATTTTCAAACTGATTTTGTAGCCCTGGGTGAAGCCCTGGGGGTGGCGGTCCCAGGGGCACCCCTCTGGACCCCCATAAATTTTAATAATTTTGCCCTCGGGATTTGGCTCCCCCGGGGGCGAATTATTAAAGAAGCTCCATTTATTTTTTTTACAGCAGGATCCGCGCACCCTGCGCACACTTTGCCATTTAAAAAAAAAAAATCAACATTTTTTGGGCCCTGAGAGTGTTTGTGGGGCCCCCTAAGCAGGTCTAGAGGGTCAGAGTATTTCTACCCTGCCCCCTTTATACGTTTTGCACACTTGTTCCACTGACTTTTTCAGCCTCACATCTACCGAATCACAAAATGGCTGCCAATACTTCCTGGTTTCTAATGTTGACAACCACATGACAGCCAATTAGCATTCATAATTTTTTATGATACGGTCAGACTTGTTTGAATGGGATTGATGACAAAATTCGGGTCAGCATTTATCAATCTTGGTAGCGAAAAGCTCAGAATGGAACCTTGATTGTGTTGCCAAAAGTATGACTTGCCAGTACAGAGGACAACATAACATCGATTTGTGGATTTCTTCTATGAAACTAAGGCACTGGTAATTACTCTGGTCCGCAATTCAGTCCACTGATGTTTTTGCCCACTTTGCCATCTGAGAAACAAACTAGCATATGCAACTCAGTCTTGGTCCTGCTCATATTGGAACAGCCTAAACCACCAGGCCAGTCTTCCTTTGAATGGGAATCCAAGCAAATCCAGGTGAGTTTCAGCCTCTTTGAGCTTTGTCAGTAGGGTGAAGCTTTAGTCCTGTTGCACAGTGAGCCGAGGACCCAAATATGGGCGGACCAATCACACCATTAAAGAAGATGTGGATTGTTCTGAATTCGTTTCAGTCACTGTTAATTTCTACAGCGAGAATGTGACTTATGTCTGGGCATGCCTGTCACTCTTCAGATATTGCACACAGGACACCAACAAAAAAGTGATGGGAGAGTTGCTTGAATTATTCTCAGTCACTGGTATTTACTTTGGACCACAATCCAGTCCATAATTGTTACCCACCATGCCTCTTCAGACAGGAAATAACCCTGGGCAAAGTTTGTGTAGCTGCTCTATGCGAGGCTACGCGAAGTAGCACAAAAACTCTACAACACTACGTGGAGTTAGGCGAACATGCGGAGGTGCTAATTTCCGCATGCTTGCATGTGCTTGCCTATGCTCATGAGATGTTATTGCGCGAACTTCACCAAGTGGTCGCCAGTGGGAGCGGCCATCTTGTTTTCCTATTGTTTGCATGGTCTGGGGCCTGATTTTCAATCCCTGTCCAATCTTTTCAATCCTTTGTTTTTCTGATCTATTTTATTCATTTTCTATCCCTCTCTGTCCCTAAGTGTATATTTTGCATTTTATTTCTATCCAAACCAAGCTAAAGGAATACTTTGATGAGAGGCAGAGGATCGCTAGCAGGGAATCCGCAGTGGGCGATCTTGTTAAAATAAAGAAACAGGACTTTCTGAAAAAGGTGATTCTAAGTTCAGCAAACCTGTGGTTGTAGACAAAGTTTGTGGGAGTGCTGTTCGCGTCAATGGACGCAATTGGTGAAACATGAACAAGATTGTGAAAACCAAAGATAAGGACAGTGAGTTGAGAAACGTAAATGGTGATTCAGATGTTTCATTCAACAATGTTCCAGGTGACTGTATGGTTCCTGATTCATGTAATCCTCCTGTTCAAAGGAGGAGCTCAAGAGTGGTCCGTATTCCGTCCAGATACAGGAAATGAAAATGAAATGAAATGAAATGAAAAATTCCACTTATATAGCGCATAACTGCCCGGAGGCCTCGCAGCGTTGAGTCTTTTCGCTCCTGCTGCCTTGCTGTGCCCCTGCTCTGTCTTTCTTCCTCCTCTTCTCTCCTTATCCCATCCTCGTCGCCATAAACGAGTGTAATGACTCGTAGATCAAAGCTGTTTAGTAAGATTATACTTTTATTCAGTTCCCACTGGAGCCTCGGAGAGTAAGCCTGTATCATTAGAAAATGGGGGAATAACTGTCAAAACCCAATTGTCAAAACCCAATTGTCAAAACGACGCTCACAGGCACGCACACAGGTCGCGCGAGGCCAGCACCGAACATTGTCCTCGCGCGGATCGCGCTATGGGCGAAACCATTACACAGTCCTTAGTAGAACCTTTTGTAGTTTGAAAGTGAGTGAGTAAGAGGCTTAGCAGAACATCAGAAGCAACCAACCAACAATCTGGTGTATGCACAAATGTATGCATGCGTCGTCCATATGTACTTTTGAGGATTAAAATAAATGGAAATGCAGACTTAGTGAACTATTGACCCGTCTGGAATAGGTGGGCTAGGTTAGGTGTAACCCTGGGCGGAGAACTACGCTCTGTTCGCGGAGTTTGCGAATTTTCGGCAACTTCGCACTTCACGGCGAGCACGAAACTGTCGACTACTTCGCAATCTACAGCGTAGCTTAGTAGTTTTTCTTCCTCACGCGCGCAATAGCATTCTCGCGTGCGCGGTAATGACTTACCGTGGTTCTGCGTTCGCTTTCTCGCTTCTCTCTCCCGGCCGCGTTTGCTACGATGTTTGGAATCCGGCCGCACAATCCCACGCAACTTTGAGAACGCGATTACGTCATTCAGACGAGCAAACATGTCATTTAGACGCGCGATCCTCCTTGCAGCGCCATGTTGGTAAGATCGCGTTTCCGAACACGCAGAAACTGCAATCTGGCACAGAATATCTCTCGAGCATGTTAAAATCTTCTCAAAAATGGTCATGTAACCCCTCAGATTGTGATTTGGCTGTATTTGTTTGGGCTAGGAATCGTCTTTTTGTTTCTACTCTTTTTTTCAAGAGAAAGGAAGTGCCCCTGAGTCTCCAACTTCCTGTTCCTGTCCACCAGGGTCCTCCCAGTGCTTTGTCCATGTGGTGTTCACTTTCATTTGGAATTGGGGGTGGAAGGATCACTCTTTGTGTATGTCTGCTGTATCATAGCATTTAATTGGATTTATTGAAGAATTTTGGATTTGAACTTTTCTTTTACAAGTAAGTTTGAGAATTGAGAAATGGTGTACTGTAAATGTTTGTTTGAGTTGGGTTTTTTTTAACTACAGTTTTCTGTGCTTCTCAATCTTTCTTAAAAATTATTATTGAGGGAGGCCTGTACTTTCATGAGGGGCCAAGTTGTATGTGTTTGAAATTTCATCCAGTAGGCCTAGAGGTACCCAAGGGTCCACCCATGTTTCTGTTGTGTCTGTAAAACATCATGGATGGCATTGGATTTAATTGCATTGTCTGTTGTAGTGGAATTTAATTTTTTTAAGTAAAATTAGGTAACCCTAGTAGTTCATGTAGTTAGTGTAGGCCTGCTTGAGTTCATTTACTTTCTGTGGGTGGCTTGGCCAGGTGGTGGTGGCCATTTTGTGTTTGTAGCCACTGTGTTTTTGCCATAGGCCTCCAAGCTTGTGGCCTACTCTGCCAGTAGGCCCAAGGGTACTACTAGAGTCCTCATCATGGGTGCATGAAAGTTGTTCAACTGATTTTGGGGTGTTTAAATTGTAAGTGTAACATCATAGGTCATAGATGGCTCTGGATTAATTAGCAAAATGTGTTTTTAGTGTTGAATTGCAGGTTTTGGGTGTGTGTTGAATAATATGGCTTTTTCTGCGCACTAGGTAACCCTAGAATTCAGCTTGCGTAGTTTTGGTAACTTTGCACAGTGCTACAACGCGACCTTACAGTTTTTGTCTTCTTTGCGCGCTCAATGTGCGTGCTCGGGCACGCAATAACGACCTTTTGTACAGTTCGCACTGCCGAACACGCCGAATTTGCATTCTCGCGAGCAATATCTCTCGAGTTGCCTAAAACGTTCCCGAAAATGTAGATGCTGTTCATTTTGCTAAAGAAAACTCCTCAGGTTGTCATTTGCTTGTAGTTTTTGGAGCATGGACCACTTACTGTTTCTGTCCTTTATGTACTTTGTTGTTTGAGGGTGGCCTGACCATGTGGGCGGATTGGCGGCCATTTTGTCAAGCCAAGCATTGTCCTTTTGCCATAGGAATGTATTGTCTGTCTTCTCTTTCTTTTCATGTTTTTGGGGGTGGCCAGGCCATGTGGAGGCGGCCATTTTGTGTGACCTTCCATCCTGGTTTAGTTTTTTTGCCGCAGGCCTACAAACTTGTGTGATTTTTTCTGCCAATAGGCCTAGAGTTCCAGAGATAGTCAGCGGGATGCTTGATGTAGCGGTTTCCATTTTGTCTGTTAAATTTAACATCAGTTAGGGCATGGGTGGCAATGCATTGAATTTTCAAATGTGGTGTTTGGGGTGTACTTAATTGTTTGGGTGAAAACTCCAAATGCCTTTGTTGTTTGTGTTGTTGTGTAACTTTAAAACTTGTAGCCATGGGATTTTCTTTTTTGCATTAAGCTGTGATGCAGGCATCCTCCTTTTTCTGGCCATATAGGGAGGGATATAGGCCTGCTTGAGTTTATTGTATTTTGGCCTTTACCCATGTACCTGTGATGAGAGTGCCCATGTGGAGCTGAGGTGGTAGTAGTAGTGTGCTGTCTTGTTTTTGACAAATTGGCCTGTGTCTTGCCATTGTTCCTGTTGGCTTACTACTGTTCACATCCCCATTGCTACATGCTGCAGGTCACTGATGCTGCATCCATCAAAATGATGCACAAATTAAGGATAAACAAGTTCCACTTCCACTACATTTGCATTTTAGTTCTTTGCTATTCGTACTCTTACTGGTTGTACTAATACTTCTAGTAGCAATTAAAATTAAAGCTAAAAAAATCCACATTCGGCTGATGTTGTTCTGCCTTCTTTGCTTGTATTTGCCCAAAAGACTGAAGAGGAGGTGTCTGTCATCATTCATCGCCTGTTCTACTGCCAGACGGACGTCCTTCTGAACTACGTCACGTGTGGTGTGACTAACCTGACCAGACATCATTCTCAGCAACTTGTGCAACTGAGTGCTGCTGCTGACATCTGAAGAAGATGGGCCCAAATAAAGCAGGTACCAGGTCCTCCAAGACCAAGAAAGTTGCTGAGAAGAAGGAAGAACAGAAGAAGGAAGTGACACTTAAGTCTGGTGTTGACCCGAAAACCTTTTTTGGGAAAAAAAAGTACGCCTGCAGCAGCAGTGACCGGGGTGCAAGCTGAGGCCAGCACCTCCGCATCAGTGGGCCCAAGCCACCAACCCAGGCCCAAGCAGATGAGTGGGGAAGAGGTAGCCAGCCTAATGTTGGAAAGCAGTGATACTGAGCCTGACCTGAACTTATCGCTATCTCAAAGTAGTACACATTCCACGCAAGAGGGAACACAGCAGAAAAGTGGTGAACAACAACCAGCGCCCGCAATAGTAGATGTGCAACCTGAGCCACCGCCAGCAATAGTAGTTGTTCAACAACCACCGCCCGCAATAGTAGATGCTCAACGAAAAGAACAACCACAACCACCGCCTGCAATAGTAGTTGTTCCACAACCACCACCCGCAATAGTAGGTGTTCAACGAAAACAACAACCACAACCACCGCCTGCAATAGTTGTTGTTTAAGAACCACCACCGGCAATAGTGGTTGTTGTTCCTCCCGAAGTCGGGGCAGTTCAGGAAATTGAGCCTGATGCAGAGCAAGAAGAGGCAGCACCTTATGCAGGAGATCTATTGTTTTCCAAATCCCCACCAAGGAAAAGGAGGGTGAATCCATCGAGTTCTTCGCTAAGCATCCCTTCTGATGATCTTGATCTCAATTGGGAGCCACAACAATCTGAGCATGAGAGGGAGAGACATCCCAAGAAGACCAGGCTAGGGAAAAGGAAGGTTCCAGGAAGCCTACCACTTATGGAGTGCGATGTGTAGCAGCCGGATAATGATGGTGATGATGAGTCAGACCCAGTCATCACAAGCATTACTCCTGGCCCTGAGGACATGGAGACCAACATTTTAACCCTATCAAGAATGGCTGCGACTAGGGATATAGCACGCATACCACCACCACAGGCCACACCAAAACTACCTCCAGCTTCCATTTTTACATTTGCACACAGCCGGCAGCGTCCTACATCCAGCACAAGTTCCACCTCAGCAGAAGTAGGTAGTGGTACTACTGCGCAGCCACATAGTGAAATTCACCACACAACCTCCAGTTCATCCGGCATTGGAAGTGGTAGCTCTAGCAGGAGACAAAAGTTAAGCTCCCCAGTGTGGGACTTCTTTACAGTTAGCGCAAATGATGAGAACATTGCTATATGCTCCATTTGTCATTCCTCTATTAGTCGTGGTAAGCTTGGTACAAACTATGGTACCGGAGGCCAAATGACCCATATGAAAAAACACCACGCAATCAAGTGGGAGGACCACCTACGTATCATAAAAGCAGGAACCATTAATGTTGGTGGGGAAGCAGTCGAAGGTCCACGGGTCGAACAAGAAGAAGAGGGAGGCATTCTATCTGGTAGTGGTACACTAAGTACCCCTGTCCGACTCCCCAGCACTGCAGTGGTAGATCCCACATCCTCCGCATCAGCAACATCTCTGTGGCACCAGAGTAAGAGTAACCCGGAGACACCAAGGAGTACGGGTGCGAAGTTTGCGACGCAAATGACAGCATCGGGCATAACTGAAAGAAATACCAAGCAGTGTACCATTGTTAGCATGTTTAGGCAGGAGGGAATGTACGAGCGCAACCACCCAATAGCACGTTTGGACAATGCTAAGCTTGCTAAAATGTTAGTTCTGGACCTTCTCCCTTTTTCTTTTGTTGAAGTGGTGGATTTCCTGGAATTTGTGACAACCCACGGACCAAAATGGAATGTTCCCAGCCACTACTATTTTGCCAGAGTTGCTGTTCCAGCACTACACTACAATGTGCTGGAATTGCTTGGAAAAGCCTTGCAGCAGAGTGCTGTGCATAGTATCCACCTGACAACAGACATGTGGACCAGTTGCCAAGCCACTGATTACATGTGCATCACTGCACACTGGATCTCTTTTTCAGGTGTTAGAGACAAGATATCTACAGGCATTGACACTACTGAGATTTTTAATGATACTCGCAGACATGCTACTGTAGCCATGTTTACTATGGAGAAATTGCATACTGCTGCAAACATTTTGGATGAGTTCAACAGCAAGGTCTTTGAATGACTGCGACCAAGAGGCCTCAGTATTGGTTTTGTTGCCACCGACAATGGCAGTAATGTAGTTAAGGCCATGGAAGATGGTCTCTATTTCAGTGTCCCATGTTTGGCACACTGCATTAAAATTGTGGTTCAAGACTTTCTAAAAAACTGAAAGCAATGTCAGCAACTTACTGACCATTTGCAGAAGAATCTGCATGCATTTCAATCATTCTTTTAAAGCCCGGAAGCAGCTATGGGTCATTCAACGTGAGTATAAAATGCCAGTCAAAGCACTCATCCAGGAGGTACCAACACGTTGGAACTCTACTTATTGCATGCTTAATCGGCTGTTTGAGCAGTACATACCACTTAATGCTAATGTCATGACAATGTCAAGAAGATCAGCGGATCCAACTGTTATTAAAGCCATGACAGTTGAGATGTCGCAATGGGACCTCATTAAATGCCTGACAGAGATGCTACTTCCTTTTGAGGTCTTCACACGTGCAGTCAGGAGGGAGGACTGTACTATGAGCCAAGCTATCGCATTGTTGTACATGCTAGAGCAAGAGTTGAAGGAGGTGTCTGAAATATACGAAGGTGTTGAAGGAAAACTTGAAGCATGTAATTTGGCAAAGTCCTTAGCCGGCCGCTTATCTGAGAATACAAGGATTCAAAATAAGATTGTGTCACATCAACATTACATCAACATTACATTACTGACACAATTTTGAATCCACGTTACAAATTATTTGTGAACAGTAATGCAGTAATGCAGTAATTCCTTTTTCAGAAGGGGATGTTTCCAAGTACAAAACTGTAATAGCCGAGGAAGCCACTGATTTAGAAAACGAACGGCTCTCAATTAGAGGCCTGCCAGTGCCAGCCCAGGACAGTGCAAGTACTACTGAGCATCCTACAGAGTCAAGTTCTTCTTCACAGCATGCGAGCAGTGCGTTTGCTTCCCAGCAGTCACCAACACAACTGCACCAACAGGATCTGATTCATCAGACACAAGCAAAAAAATAGTTGCTTGGTTTCTACAGAAAGGGATGGGTAAGTCCGTTGCTGTCGCAAAGCAAAAATAGGACGAGCAAACCCGAGCACCAATGAACATTGAGCGGATGGTCCAGGCCTATCTGGATGACACAACAGAGGTGTTCATGGAGCAAAGCCCATTCTGGTATAGGACAAGAAGCCAATGGCCAGTGCTCAGCAGGCTGGCGATAAAGAATCTAGCTTGCCCTGTTGCAAGTGTCTCTTCTGAGCATGTTTTCAGTGCTGCTGGTGCCATTGTGACTGTGAAAAGGACCAGTCTCTCGCCCAAAAGCGTGGAGAGGTTAACCATGATCAAAATGAATCAGCACTTGATACCACCCAACTACAAAGTACGTGAATCAGAGCTGAGAGAGGAGAGCGAGTCGGAAGAAATAAGTAGTGGGCTACAGGACCTACTTCTGTCAGAAGAACCACCAGGGTTTGAGGACGAGCTCCTCTTCCCTGACAACTAGGCTTTGAAATTGTTACATTCTCCCTTCCTTTATTTCTCCCTTCCTTATTTGTGTGTATCTGTCTTTCTGACTCAAACTTCAAAACCAACACATCTTCCTTTCTCTTTTAATTACCTATTGGAGTTGCACATCTGAGCATTTACTGTGCACTCCACTCATCAGAGTCCTGCTCCATCTTCCTGACTCACCCTAAATACATTTCCATCTTGCCATACATTGGATGGAGATGGACAATAGTGCAATAATGTAGCCTCTAACAGTCCCTCCATAACAAGTGAAACGTGTGTGACTATAGCCATCTTCTGTTTTGTTTCCAATCCGAAATGCATCATTGTCTTAAGGCTACACCTCTGTCTGCAGGCATACACAACTCTTCAATGTCAGAACTTGAACAGGGCTCCAAAATTAAAGTAAACTCGTCATCACTTTCAGAAGACTCTGCTGAATCTGTGATCTGACAGCCACAAAGAAGAGAAAGACAGGTATATGAAATGAATGATGCCATACATTGCATAGGCTGCTTGCTGACTCAGAGCAAATGCGCATGAAGTAGAAATATACTAGTAGTTTAATACAATAACAAGATACTTGTGTCTCAAGTGATGGTCAATGTTTCCATGTTGTTTAATAATATGTATCCAATTGTACTCCTACTACTGCAGGTGCAGTCTGGACTTAATTGTAGTCACTCACTACAGACTGAGTTGCTGTTGGTGGTCTGTTGGAGAACACGTACACGTGCCACACCGGATGATGATGATGATGACCACCATACCATCTTTGCACGCTGTTAGTCAGTTTGATCAGAGATGATTGATGGAATATGTTCAGGAAGTGGAATACAAGGTAAACACACAACCAATCAACAAGAATCACAGCAGACCTAGGCTACATGTGTGTGCAGTGGTGGAATAGAATAGTGGTATGATTGACTGACATTGGCGCATTAATTTAAATTAATCACTTGTTTTGGAAAATTCTAGGTTGATGTATATGCCTTTTGTCTGAAACTGTGAAAAATGTAGGTAAATGGAGTTTGGGCCATAGACTCACAGCCCGGTGTTGTTGTGTGGCCCTGTAACTGTTCTGTGCTGGCTCCTATCTTGTTGTTCTTTGCGATGACTGCTGTGCAACTAGAAGAGTAGAGTTAATCATTGTATCCAAGCAGCCTCAGTCTAAAAATCTTCTCGCTCACGAGTCTTGTCTTTTTTGCACTACACCATAATTGATTTTTATGTTTTCATTCTGTTAACTTATTTTGTAATACCCCATTTCTTCTTTCATCAACACTTACAGGCCGGCCTTTCACCCAGCGCTATTATACGTGGAGCAACAACTCACACTTACCTTACCAATCCTCCTCATCATCATCCAGCCAGAGGTGCCCAAGAATGATATAATCAGTCACAGTGTCCATGAATGACGAGATACAACTACACATTTGGCCCTGGATAGTACATTAACTTTAGTATCATTTTCATATTTTTCTTTGATTCCTTTTTCCTCTTCATTTATTTTACGCTTGTGTTTGGTAATTGATTGTTCACTTAAACTATCTCTTAATTTTCTTTGCTAGCTTTCAGTCCGCTACATCAGGTATTACGGTTTCTCAGAGGGCATACAGCCTAGGCAAAAGTCATATTCATATCATATATAAGAAATACTTCCTTTGAATTGTGTAGTAGTAGTTAAGTAATTACCAATTATTATTAACCATCAAGGTAATAATAAACCTTCATCATGTATCCATTTCATTTTTCTTACTTGATTTTACATTTATTGGGTAGTTGTGGATCAGCAATCATCGTCTTCATTATTTTGCTGTTGTTGTCTCCATGCGTACTGTTTTTCTTTGTCAAACCTTTCCCTAAACGCCCGTTTCATCCATTCATCAAACCCTAACCCTCTTCCCCCGGGCTGTGTGGTTTTATATTGAGGTGTGATGTTACTACATTAAATCTACACCAACAATTGATCACACGCTTGCTGGAGCAGATGTGGTGAAAGCAACACTAATGAAATCAAATGTCAACGAGGCAGGGCGAGGATCTTCTTCTGCTTGCCCACCCAAGCTCACTTTATGTACTAGTGTACAAGGCAATTCCCAAAGTGACCCAATGAATAAATGTAAATCATTGCTAGTATTGTTTGAATTTAATTTTAGAGCATTTAAGTTTACGATTTGTATTGTGTTTTAATGACTCCAACGCAACTACAGTTATCTTCTTCTACTTGGCACAGTCCCCTACACCATTGATTTCTTTGAGTTTGTTTAGCAGTTGCAATATTGTTTGTATTTTTTTGTCCGTATTATGTACTGTAATTTTCTACTCCTCTCACATTCTCTCTCAGGCAAATGACTGTCTCTTTGTTTTTGTTTGCCAATGCTAGTGCCGGTGTCTAGTCTACTACTACTATCACACAACCACAGCATATTCTCCGTTGGTTTGGGAAACCATGCAGCCCTTGCGGTGCCAAACGTAATCATCATCAATCACAGGTAAGAAGAGAAGTTTTCTGGGAGGTATAATGGAGGAGAGGCTGGTAGTACTAATAGGACAAATATAACTGAGTGTGGGGTACAGCATCTATCTGTTTGCATGTTACACATGTGGTCAATTAATAAAGTATTTCAATCAAACACTAGCCGCTGCCCTGCAACTAGAGTAAACCTTGTGACGTACAACAGTAACCCCACCACAAAACAACATCATATGTGTAAGTTGAAAATAAATAACATTTATTCATGTACAAAAAATATCCTCCTAGTTCTCCTATCCCACCCCTATCCCCACCGTAACCCCAACCAATGTACAAGTCCAAAGAATGTCCCACAAAAATAACCCCAACACCCAATTCCCACCCATCAACAAAAGTATTAAAAAAGGGGCAAATCAACAGGGTCCATTACAATTGGTGGGCTTTGAGGTGTTTGTCCACTATAATCTTGACGCGCTCCTCTAATTGGTCCTCCAGCTTGGCCACCCAGAGGAGAAGTTGTTGCTGAAATGCATGGCACCTACATTTGCATCCATGCTGTGTGGGGGTGGCAGATGTTAATTGCCGGCGGTGAGCGGCTGCCTGGCCGTGGCGCCGTACTCCTGTAGGTGGGGCCTTGCTGGGGCCAGATGCATTGGAAGAGGCAGCCCCTGCTGCCGCCACTTCTTCCTCCTCCTCCTCAGCCTCAGCCACCAGCTTGCGGTACTCCTCCACAATGGCCTGCAGTTTACTTTGCCGGGCCCTGGCTGCCAACTCCTTCCATGATGGTTTTTGGGAAGGAGTATGAGTATCTATAAAAAAAGAAACAGAATTATAACTGAAACTCTTCAAAATTAATTCAACAGTACATTGTGGCATAGTAGCACTACCAAGCGCAGTACATACAATTGGTGTCAACTTTTAGTATCTATCTAATCTATCCTCCTGCTTCCCCTGCCTGTAGCATTTGTTGAAGTTTTTTCCGGCATTATACTTGCCCTAGTACTGGGTGGCCTTGAGTACACATAAGAACAAAAGTCTTTTTTCTATCTCTTTTTATTTTTTCAAAGTAAGACTCTGCTTCCAGTGACAGTCTTCACCTTTGATGAATACAATACATTTAGGGGGCATCCACCCATTAAAAGTAAATGTCTATCATTCTTTATTATTGGCTTAGCTGGTTTCACTTTCACCAGCAACCACCCATGCGTCCACTCCTTCCTTGCCTTGGGTTTCATTGACACAAACTCCGCTCATGATTCTTGCTATCCACTGTATCCATGCACCCATATTGTTTTGCCCAACCAGGCCTGAATTTTCTTTGACCTTCCAGTTCTACCCATCCTTCAACAACCCATGCATCGGATTCATATCAGCCACGTGAATGTAGTTAGTCTTATTATTACATCTCTTTAGCCCTTCCTCCTTCCACCCTAGTTCACTTCGTTCCTTTTTGCTCAACACATCCCTCAAGCTCATCTGATATGACTTTTAGTCTTCTCCATAACTTTCACAGCTGAGTTGGAGTCTGATGGAAGAGGCCTTGTTTACTCAACTCACACTGGTAATGCTACAAAGGGTGTCTTCTTCAACCATTGTATATTGTCCAGTACAACTTCAAATTCATACTTTCTTAATAAGTCTCATAGCACAGTGAGGGAAATGTCCCCCTTCCACCTAGTAATGCAAATAAGTAATGAATATAACTTATCACCGCCCACCGCTGAAGTTTCCTCCCCCACTGATGCTCCTTCAGGTGCCGCAGCCACTGTCCCCTCCTGGATGGCAATCGCATCGCCGCTGGCCCCGTCGGCACTGGTGGTTTTTAGATGCCTGCACACCTCCCCCTATTTTACTAGTTGTACTTTTTTCACCAGGAAGGAAGATTGAAAAAACAGTTACTTACAACATGAATTGTTGTTTAACTAGTCCAAATTGCATCCTAATGTACAGCAGTCACATTAGACAGAGTTTAGTTTTAATTTATCAGATGGTTCCTAGGGTCATCTAATCTCTACTCCTACTCTAGTCTTTGGAAAGTTAGCCTGAGCCATATAACCATTTTAAATCCGGGTCTACTGCTTTGCCCATGTTACCTCGCAGCTTGTTGAACAGTAGGAAGACACCTTTGAGACCACATGAGTGTTGCGTACAACTAAAGAGGTTGACAAACCAGTATTGTTAGTCCCTTTTGCTTATCCATAATGTTGCACTTTTTGCCATGACTGCTGAAAACTGGCATAGTTGTATTCACTGTCTAACGTGCAACATTTTTCTCATAGGCAGATGAGAAGAGAAGATTGCCTTCTACGAAACAAGGGATTTGCAGAGCTTTCAAAAGATGCATGTGTAACCAGTATACGTTCAACTGTGAGGGGTCTCCCACATTTCACACATTTCTCTATCGTGCACTAGATGTACAAAATGTATAGTATTTAATCTTATTCATTTTGCATGGTAGAGCAGGATGTTTTTCATTGAAATACTTACAAGTTACAACAATACAAAGCTTGTTATTAAAAAAATTACGTTTTTGAACTTGCACATAGACTCTGTGGTATATTTTGAGTGTCTGGGGTGTTGTGGACTGAAACGAGTGAGTGAGCGAAAGGGTGTTCATCTGTTCTGGCCTGGGTTCTGTAATAAAATTATTGGGTATATATATCTAACTATCTTCGTGTGGGGGTCAGGAGTGGGACAAATGACTATGACCGAGACACTTAGGCAGGTAGACGGTCATTGGATTGTGGGTTCTTCTGACTGAGTTCTGTGACTAGGGTATAAGGTGTAAGGTCCAACCTCCCTATCACCAACATCAACATCATATTTTCTTGTGCATAGTTCTGTATGTGTATGTGCAGAAAATAATAACCACAACAGTAGTAGTAGTATACTAACTGAACAAAAATTAGTAGGCAAACATCTGGTTGTGCATTTTGTTGGTGGGAATTGGCAAATACTGGAGATTACAGAGGACAACGCAAAAGACAGGAGTGGACCCAGTGGCTACAGCTATTCTATAACAGCTTTATTCAAAAGAATACCTTAACTAAAGAGTGGCCAACAGGGCAAGCTTAGCTACACAGAGTCTAATAGTAGTAGCACAGAGAGTGTTAGGACAGAGGCAGTTTGAAGGAACTGAAAGTCAGGGATGGCATTGGATACCCAAAATTTGGAAAACAAATTTAAGACCAAAGAAGGTTTTGCTAACATTGAATTAGGAAGGAGGCTTAATAGGTTGGAAAAAATAAGGTGCGTTAAAAGTTAGGGAAATATAATTGTTAATAATATAAGCACTGTAGGACTTACTGGGGCCAGCAGCAGGATCCTCGGTAGAGGAGCACTCCTCTTGTGGTTGTCCCGCCAACTCTGACCCCGTCTTCTTGCCCTTGGGTGGTGCTGATCATGTAAGAAATAATAAAGAAAGAGAAACATTAAGTGCTGTGAAAAAAAGACCTCATTCAAAAATCCTCTCAAACATTTTAGGGAACAATTCCAATAAAATTGACTTCGAAGTCTAAATGACTACTGGCTTGCAGGATCCACAGACCGTCTACTTATAGAACACTAATCAAATGTTACATAAACATTCTGATTGTAGAATATACTAACGAAGCCAGTACCACCTGACCTACACCACCTATTCAAGAATCCAGACAGGCCAATTGTTCAGTAAGTCAGCATTTCAATTTTATTTTTGCCCGCAAACATGCATAGATGATGAGATGGAGGACACATGCATAAATTTGTGCATACACGGAATTGTTGGTTACTTGCGTCATATGACCTGCTACTGACGCACCTGACCATACTATTGCTGCTAAGCCTACCACTCAGTAAACAAACTTCACACCGGTTCTATGGAGGGGTGGGGTAAATAAGAACTAAGTATTCAGTGACAGAGGAGGCGTCATGCAGACCGTTAAAAAAATATGAACTAATACTATCCATCCACCAATATTTCACTAAAGGACAGTGTAAGGAAGGACCAGACTCCAGCTATAGCATTAACTAACTTCAGTTCTCTAAAAACTCTAACATCAATAATCACCATCCCAAGCTGGCGCAAAGTTACAAACCAGTAAGAGAAGTGGCGAGCAGCACCTGTGCCATACAATAACAGAAGATTTTGAGACGGAATTGATCTGCAATGTAACTAAGTGCACCAGTAATCGTGTTACTTTTTCGTCCATTAAATATTCACAATACTTATACTACTATATTATATATTAAATATTACTAGCTACTCACCAGCCCCACGACCTCGACACCTAGCAGGTCCTGCTCCCTGTCCAGAATGTCTGCCCAACGGTGGGCTAGCTGCTGGTGGGTGCGCCGGATATCCGAGCGACGGTAGACTGCCCGGCGCACCTTTGCCCACCGGCGGTGACGCTCCTCTGGGAGGTATCCGGAGTCTTGCCTGCAGTCTGCTGCCAAGGTCAAGGGGAGGTGGCGCTGGATGAAAAAAATCAGGGCGGCCACCTCCGCCTCCCCGAAAAAATTCCAGGCATGCACCCCTGCAGGTCTCATTCTGAGCGCAGGCGCCTTGCCCTTCGAGCCAGTTCTGCTGCTCCCCTTTGCCATGGTTCTGGGGTGGAGGTGGAAAAGAAAAGTTAGAACAAAAGGAAAAAACGTTAGAGGGAAGAAGCAGGAGCTTAAATAAAGAAGTAAAATAAAACAGTAGAAAAGTTTAAAAAAAGGTGGAAATAAAATGCAAAATATAAACTTAGGGACAGAGAGAGATAGATGATAAGTAAAAAAAGTAAGAAAAACTGTGAAAATAGGTAAAGATTGCACAGATATAAGGTGGATAGAAAACTAGGCCCAGCGCCATAGCATAGAGTGTGAAAAACAAGATGGCCGCGCCCATCGCGACCACGTGGGTAACTTTGCGCGCAATTTCACGCGAACACGCACTTTGTCAGCGTGAACAAGTAGTTGTGTTCCCGAACAAGACGTGCACCGCGCGAACACGTTATACGCGACCCGGAAGAGGAAATAGGGGACGCGAGCAGGCGGGACAATTGAAAAAACAAGATGGCCGCGCCCATAGCCCACCACATGGGTAAGGTTGCACGCTACAATCCTCCGAACACGCAGACAGCGCCCTGAACACGCACACCGCACTCCCAAGCAAGAAAAACGGCTCACGAACGGGACCAGCAAGCTACTACGCATGCTCGCGAAGCTTGCGTAGTGCGAGAACGTCTTCGCGTAGCTTCGCGTAGCGTGACTACGCGTACTACGCCCAGGGTTAGTTAGGTGGTACTTAGGCTTAGGATTCTGGAATCAGAATGGAACACTGGATTAGCGTTCCAAAATAAGAAATAGGCAGTCCGCGAATCCCGCAATACTACTAGTCGATCAGATTAGATAGGTCAATTTAAATCCAATTGTTTTTGCCAAAAATGATGTTTTGAGCGTTTTTTAAAATATTTTATTTGTTTCACAACAATCATCAATGTTTGTCTCTTACTTTATTATACCTTACATGAGCAGCCCCCAGGGACAAGAAGACTGGTCAGATTCGGCGGGAGCATCTAGACAACAACAAGATGCCTCCCAATCCCAGGGCCAGAACAGCTCGTCTACCCAGGGCTCTGCTGCTAGCCCCAGTAAATACTCCATATGTTAATATTAATTATATTTCCCTAACCTTTACTGCACCTTAGTTTTTTTTAACTATTATTTCTGTTTGCTGATTCTATTTTTTAACAATTTTATTTGATCTACACAGTTTTTTTCTAAAGTCCTGTAATCCCTACCTCAAAGTCCCTCTGCTCTTACTCTCTGTACTACCACTATATTAGTCTGTCTGTAGCTAAGCTTGCCCAGTTGGTCACTCTTTATTTTTCTTTAAAAGGTTTTAAAACTCAGATTCACCCCTAGCTCCAGCCACTGAGGCCAGTCCTTTGGGTTGTCCTCTTCTAGTCTTCTTAATCTCAAGAGGCTTTTCGACAATTTCCACCAATAATGCCTAACCAGATATTTTACTATTTTTGATAGGATAGGAGATACTCTTACAAGTGTCTACTCTACTCTAGTACCCGATTTGTACCAGTGATGTATGTGGTATATATATGTATTTTAACTTTTTTTCAATCTTGCTAGTGAAAATTAAAGAATAAATAGGGCATCTAATAAATGTGTAATGTTTTTTCTAGGCATAACGACCACCAGTGCCCTGGCCAGCGGGGGGTCAGGTGACGCCAGCCAAGAGGGAGCAGTGGATACGGCAGCTACCACAGGGGTGGGTGAGCCAGCAGCAGTGGCAGGCGGTGGTAAGTTATACTTAAATACCTTTCTTATTGACAATAGTTATACACTCACTGCAAGGGTGTACACTGTATGTTGAGAGAGACTACGTTGTTGTGAACAACGGTTAAAGAAGACACCCTTTACTTAGCATTAGAGCAATAGCATTAGCGGAGGGAGTAGTAGTTGAGTAACTAATGGCCTCTTCTATCTGACTTCAACTCAGCTGGGGAAGTTTTATGGAGAAGACTAAGAGTCAGAGGACCTTGATGGATAGGTTGAACGAAAAGGGAAAGAAAGATGGAAGGAGGAAGGACAGGCGCAATGTAATATATATGACTGGCTGAGAAGGATACATGCCACGTGGGATGCATACATAGGTGGCTGATAGGAATCAGATGCATGAGTGGTTGTAAGGTGAAAGAAAAGATGCCTGCCTGGGTGGATGAATCTTTATGGGTGATAGCAAGAATCCTCCGAGGTGTTTCATGTGTCAAACTCAAAGGCAAGCAAGAAAGGAAGGACGCGTGGGTGGTGGTTTAAAAATAAAAGATATTTGTTGTTGTTGAAACAAACTAAGGTTTGTTGAGAAGTTAAGAAGAATGATAGACATATTTACTTTGAATGGAAGGATGCCTGAATGGTATTCACCATAGCATAGGTGGAGACTGTCACTGGATGAAGAGTCTTTGAAGAGAATGCAAAAGGAAATAAACTGCGCCGGACTAGCAAATCCAAGGAAAAAAGTAATTGTATTTTCAGTAGTTTGCAAGCACAACAAATATATTATGTATATATATGTTATCAAACTCCTCCCTCTGACTCCGAGGCCCACTCACTACCTATGTTAATTTATTTTTGACTGTGTCAGCCTGCCATGGGTGGCATATTGGCTGCATGGTTACACAATCATCCCATATATATAAGCAATAATCATTTGGATCAGATATCATCTGCTTTCTAATTGTCAGTGCAGGGTGAAAGGGAAATTGAGCAGTTGCCCTTGATGTAACGGAGTATGGCCAGTGCCACTCATAAGAGAAAAAATAAGAAGATTGTGTAGTCAGCTTCCCCACCTGCAGACAGTAGTAAATAAAAATAACGTGAGTCTGCGTCACAAGTATGTTTGTCTTGGGTGCAAGCTGACTGAGCTGGCATGCCGGTTACAACAAGGTTACTTAATTTAGCTAAACAAGAGAGAAAAAGAAAACAGGTGTACTCAAGTCCGTAGATACCACAAATGTTATATACTGTGCTTGCTAGTACAACTGTGCCACTATGTGTAGAATTAATTTTATGTTACTTTTCTGCTAACAGTATTGTTATAATAGTCTTTTTTCTTTTTTGATATAGCTACTCCTTCTCAACCAAAAGTAAAATCAGACAGGAAGGAGTTAGCAGCCATGGCCTGGCGCCGGAAGCTTGAGGCCATCCACAATGAATATCGGCGGCTGGTGGCTCTGGCGGAGGAGAAGGAGGCAGCAGCTGTAGCCTCCTCCAATGCTCGGGGCCCGAGCCGGGTCCCTCAAGTGGTGCGGCGCCACAGCTCTGGCAGCCGCCCGCCTCACTTCTTCCAGCAGTGCTGCCCCCCCTATAGATGCAATTGTCGAGCTTTTAAGTGCTGTATGCTCCTCCGACTTTGGCGCCTATTGGAGCAGGTAAAGGAGGTCCTGGCAATTAACCAGAGACTGCGAGCCCACCGATAGAGAAGATCCATTTGGATTGCCCTTTTTTAATTCATTTTTGGGGTGGTTGGGCATTGGGCTACATTGGAAAAAAACGTTGGCTTATATATTTATGGACAATTTTATTTTTTAATTTTGATTGGACTCTTTATCTTTTTGGACATTGGTTGGGGTTAGGGAGAGGGGTGGGTCAAGTGTTGTGAGATTTTTTACATTAGTTATTTTGTTAGGTGATTAAATTATATTTATACTTAAACTTTGCATACGATGTATGTTTTGTGGGAGGAGTATTCTTTTATGTCACGCGATTTCCTTCCTTTGCTGCTGCAGGCCAGGGACTTAGCGAGTTTTTGAAAATAATCTGCTGATTTTGTAACACACAAACAGATAGATGCAGTACCCTCACCGAGTGACTTGTCCTACTAGTACTGTCAGTCTCTCTTTCTAGCCTATGCAGTCTGCAACTGGGTTCAAGGGTGTGGGTGTGTGAATTAATTAATTGATTTCCATTAATATTTATGCCTCCCCCAAACTTCTTCTCTTACCTATGATTCATGTTTAAACTTAGGCACAGCGATGGCTGCATGGTGATGATAGTTTGGTTTCCCAAGATGCCATGGTTATGGTGGTAGTATAGTAGACAATGGCAGTAGCAGCATTTGCAAAAAAAGAACATGAGACAGACAGTCGCCTGAGAGAGACCATGGAAGGAGTAGTAGAACAAAGTTAATTACAGTACAGTACACAAGAAGACTGCCAAACAAAAAAACATAATAATAGTGATTTTTAGCAATGCTAAAGTAAAATAAAACATAATGGTGGTGGGATAGCCTAATACAACAAGCTACAAACTGTAGTTGACTCTAGTCACTCAACACAAGCATAACCTTTAGTGCTTTAACTTAGGAGGGGCTGATGAATCTAATCGATGCCGGCAATTAATTATGATGGATTATGTTCCTTTGGAGAAAAATTGACTTGCAAATATACTGGGCATGGGTGTACATTGGCAAGCAGAAGAAGAAGATCCTTGCCCTGCATTGATTGAAATTGAATTTGTGTTTCTTTTACCACATCCGCCCCAGCCAGTGCGTGATCAATTATTGGTGTAAATTTAATTTAGTCACACCTCAATATAAAACACACAGCCCGGGCGAAGAGGGTTAGGGTTTCGTGAATGGTTGGGAAGCGGTATTTGAGGGAAAGGTTTGACAAAGGCAAACACTACACATTGAATGAGAACAACAACTAAACACACACAATCTTGGCAGACGACCATCATATATCTGTTAAGGGAGAAAAAGGAAATGCATACATGGTGATGACTTGATGGTTAATGATGATAAGTAGTACTTACTAACTGGACTAGTAGACAGTACAGGGCAGCAGTATATTATTAATTATTATTATGTTATTTACCTTGCCTCTGTGCCCTCAGGGAGACCCAAATTACATACATTTTGTGTTCTGTTGTACCGAGCTTCCTTTTAAAGCTAACAAAGAAAATTTGAAAATATCTGTAGGGATCAATTATAACTAAGCAAAGATTAAACATAAAAACAACAAGAACAAACACAGAGTCGTAATGATTGGAGAGAAAAAAGAAATCTAATTATTTAAAATATGATGAATGATACTAAATTTACTGTATGGTATCCTGGTCGAATTGGGGAGTTGCAAATCGGCATTCCTCTTGGTCCTCCCTTTCATGGTCACTGTGCCCATCAATCTTGGGTGCCACTGCCTGCCTGGTGGATGCAGTTTGATAGGTGAGTGTGTGTTGCTTTTCTCTGTTTAGCACAGGGTAAAGGCTGGCCTGTAAGTATAGATGGAAAAATAAGCGGGATATTGAAAAATCAAGGAGAAAAAACAAGCATGAATTACGGAGGAGTGCAAACACTTTCAGAGGCGGCATGGCTAAATCATGTCTACTATGTTGTATGTTTCATTTACAGTATTCACCTACAACAGCAACAGGACAGAGCAGGCCCACGGCGCCGATCCAACCTCCACTTAGCTTAGATTTTGACTGAGCCAGACAGTCACAGAGCACACATATACAGCAACATAGCATTTTCCAAAGTACGTAACTAAAACAATGCACAGCTGTCAGTCATACCACTACTACACTCGCGACTACTCGACTCCACCACCTACTACACAGACATGTAGGTCTGCTGTAGTTGTTGTTGACTTGTTTACCTTTTATGCCACTTCGTGATTTTAAACACCCTGAGTTATTCCATCAATCATCTCTGATCCAACTGACTGACTGCGAAGATACTATGTGGTCATCATCATGGTGTTGTCCAAATTAGTCTGTAGTGTACCGAGTAAGTCCAGATTCCATATTAAAAAATGCAATAGATCGGCCTCCAGTAGAAGAATAATTTTGTTGTTGTTGAACAACAAGAGGGGAAAAATTGACGTGAGTCACTTTTAGTGTGTAGATTAAATACTAGTACACTTTGACTTCACTTCATGCACAACAATCAACAACAGAAACACCAATCACTAAGAGTCAGCGTCCAATGCATGCCATCATTACCTGTTCCTTTCCATCTTAAATAAGGGGACAGTCCCTCTCGCCTCGGAAAGGAGGATAGCTATACTCATCATGTTCCACTTCTTTTGGAGGGACTCGACGAGGCAATATTTCTTCTACTATTCTTCATCCAATGAATGGATTGAGAAAAATGGATTTAGGGCAAATGAGGAGGATGGAGCAGGACTCGGAGAAGTGGACTTAAAATGCACACAGCTGCAACTCCATTATGGCAATAAAAGAAGACAGTTATGATGGATTTGTTGTGATTCAAACCAGAAAGACAGAAACACACGCAAAAAAATAGAAGTAAATAAGGAAGAAAGGAAGTAACAAGTTAAAAGCCTAGTTGTCCGGGAAGTAGAGCTCATCCTCAAACTCTGGTGGTTCAACCAGAAGTAGGTCTTCTAACACACTACTTCCGTTCATTGAGTCGCTGTCCTCATCTTCCTGCTGTGATTCATCTATTTGTAATCCGGTTATATAAAGTGCTGATTTATTTTGATCATGGTTAAACTCTCTACGTTTTTGGTCAGGAGACTGGTCCTTTCCACTGTTACAATGGCACCAGCCACCCTGAAAACACACTCAGTAGAGACACTTGCTACAGGGCAAGCCAGATAGTTTATTGCCAGTGTGCTGAGGACTGGCCATTGGCACATTTTCCCATACCAATACACCAATGGGTTTTGATCAATGTAGACCGAGTTGTCCGGGAAGTAGAGCTCATCCTCAAACTCTGGTGGTTCAACCAGAAGTAGGTCTTCTAACACACTACTTCCGTTCATTAAGTCGCTGTCCTCATCTTCCTGCTGTGATTCATCTATTTTGTAATCCGGTTATATAAAGTGCTGATTTATTTTGATCATGGTTAAACTCTCTACGTTTTTGGTCAGGAGACTGGTCCTTTCCACTGTTACAATGGCACCAGCCACCCTGAAAACATACTCAGTAGAGACACTTGCTACAGGGCAAGCCAGATAGTTTATTGCCAGTGTGCTGAGGACTGGCCATTGGCACATTTTCCCATACCAATACACCAATGGGTTTTGATCAATGTAGACCTCTGTTGGGTCATCCAGATAGGCCTGGACCATCCGCTCAATGCTCAGGGGTGCTGCGCTTTGCTGGGCCTCTTTTGCCTTTGCATCAGCACTGGACCTAACAAGCCGTTGCTGTAGATTCCAATCATGTGCCGATTTTACTGGAGCTGACAATCCTGTTCTTGCTGTCGTTGATAGTGTTGGTGATTGCTGTGAGCCAAACGCACTGCCCTCAGGCTCTGAGCTGAAATTAATGCTGGATGCCTTGCAGTACTTGTTGTGGGCTGGAGTAGTGGGCCTTTAATCACCAGCCGTTCTTTTTCAAAGTCATTGGCTACTACAGCTATCTAAGTTTTGTACTGGCAACATGTACTTCTGAAAAAGGAATTCATGTCTTAGTGTTCAATACTGATTTGTACCGTGGATCCAGAATTGTGGCAGAAATGTAATGTTTGTCTCACACTATCTTAGTTTGCACCCTTGTATTTTCAGCTACAAAAGAAAAAGCGAGAAGGTCCAGCGCTAACATTTTAGCCAGCTTTGCATTGCACAAACGTGCCGTTGGGTGGGTGCGTTCGCACTGCCCCTCCGACCTAAGCATGCTGAGAATTGTAGGCTGGATTTTTTTCCTTTCAGGTGACGCTGATGCAGGTGACTTCTTGAACCCAAATGTTGATAGGCTCAATGCCGCACTTTTTTTCATTGCAGTACTCTGTGTCCTTGGTGTCTCAGTCTGACTCTTACGACGGTATTTCTGAGGCTGATGACAATGTGAGCAGTAGTGGTACCGCTGAACTGCTTGGGAAAGGTTTACTTTGTGTACCAGAGAAAATGTTTCTCTCTTGTTCCCCTTCCACCGCAATCATATCTTCTTCTTCTATTTCTTCAACCCCACCAACAGCAATGGGTGCAGTTTTTTGGCCGCTAAGGTGCGCCTCCCACTGGATCAAGTGGTCTTTTTTCAGATGGGTTGTTTTGCCTCAGGTACCATAGTTTGTACCAAGCTTACCCCGACTAACACCTTGTCAAGAAATTGAGCATATAGCAAGGTTCTCCTCCTTACTGTGAACCGAAAAGAAGTCTCAAACTGGGGAGGTGAACTTTCTTGTGCTGTTGGAAGTGTCACTTGCAATGCCGGATGTACTGGAGGGTGTGCCTGGAATTTGACTTTGTGCCGTGCCACTACCTGCCGGGCATTTGCAAATCCAAATATGGAAGCTGGAGGTGGTGTTGGTGTAACTTGTGTTGGTGGTAACTGTGCCTCATCCCTGACAGCAATTTAGGATGGTGTAATGTCAGTCTCCAACTCCACTGGGGCGAGAGTGATGTTCATGATGACTGGCTCATCATCATCCTCCTTTTGTGCATCTACCTCCATAACTCTAGGGCTTTCTGGAATCTTCCTTTTCCTTAGCCTTGTCTCCTGGCTTAACACACTCTCAGACTGATCTGGTGGCTTCCAAGTGGCAATTAGATGATCAGAAGGGGTTGAAGAAGCAGTTGGTGGACTAACTCTCCTTTTCCTTGCTGGTGATGGGTCTTCTGAAAGAGGGGCTTGTTCTTCTTCCTCTACAGGAAGCTTGATTTCCCGAACTGTCCCTTCTTCGGGAGGAACAACTAGTATTGTGGGCGGTAGTTGCGGCTGTTGTTGGGGCTGTTGTTGCCCACTTATCTGCTGAGTTTCCTCCTGTGTTGATTGGGTACTACTTTGCGATAACGATAAGTCAATTTCAACATCACTGCTCGTTGGTGTTTTCGCCATTAGACTGGCTGCCTCTGGGACACTCAATGGCTTGGACCTAGGTTGATGGGGTGGGCCTACTTATCCGGAGGTGCTGCTCCCAGCTTGCTCCCCAGACACCGCTGCTACAGGCTTAATTTTTTGATTCACACAAAACATCCTGGGCAGCATACCAGTCTTGGTAAGTTCCACTTCTTCTTTCTTCTGTTCCTTCTTCTCACTGGAAACTTTCTTGTTACTGGAGGACCTGGAATATTTCTTTGGGGGCATCTTCTTAAGATGTCAGCAGGACACAGTTGCGCAAGTTGCAGAGATGTCTGTTGTCACAACTCATGTGACGTTGTGCGCAGCAGGACTTCCTCTGGCAGTACAATGGCTGATGATGACACCTTCTGCTCAGGTTTAAGTGCACCTAAAAGCAAAGAAGCCAGAAGAACATCAGTGAAATGTACCATTTGCTGTTGTGGTTCAATTACTACTAGTATAAGCAAACAAATATAATATATAAGTTAGTGTGTAGTGGTCAGACTTGTTAATGTTATCTTATGACGTTTTATTAACTCAATTATTTAAAAAACATAACATTTTAGCCATTTGTGAGACTTAGACAACCTAGAGCTTTCATGTTTTACTGTGTATAGGAAAGAAGAAAAACAAAAACAAAAATACAAATGTAATGGAAGTGGAACCTGTCTGGCATTAATTTGTGCATCACGTCATTCAAGGAGCTGCATCTGGCAAAGGGGATGGAAGCAGTCAACCAAGAGGAAAAAAAGAAACACATGCAGGCCTATATGGCAAAAGAAGCACACTGCAAAACTACCACCACAAAATGGCCACCAGCCACATGGTCACTCACAGTCACAACAAGCAGGATGCATGCTTGCTAAACAACACAGGTTTAATGCAAATCTACAGGGCTATAAAATGTTGGAAAGTTACACAAGTACAACCACACCACACACACATGAAACAAAGGCATGTATTTAACCTGCATCTAAAAAAGTAAAATAGCCCAAAAAAGACACATTTTGCAATACAAACCAATGCTATCGGTGCCCTAAATGATGTTTAAATTCAACAGACACCACAGAAACAGTTGTTTCATGAACCCATGGGTAGCCCTGGCCTTCTGGCTGAAAAGCCTATTATCAGACTAGGCCACAAGCTTGCAGGCCTATGGAAAAAGCACACTGGCTGGCTACACAAAATTGCCGCCAGCCACATGGCCAGGCCACCCACAACAACAAAAAAATGGAAGACAGACAATGCAGGCCTATGGTAAAAGCATACTGCCTGGATTCACAAAATGACCAACTGCCACATAACCAGGCCACCACAACAACATAAAAGGGAAGACAAATAATGCAGGCCTATGGCAAAAGCAGCACATTGCCTGGCTGCACAAAATGGCTGCCAGTAACATGGCCAGGCCACAACAACAAGAAGCATAAGCCAAGAGGAACAAAGGAAAGAAATGAAGGCCTATATGGCAAAAGCAGCACCCTACTAAACTACCATCACAAAATGGCCACCAGCCACATGGACACTCACAGTCACAACAAGCAGGAGGCAAGGAAAATAATGAACTTAAGCAGGCCTATAATATGGCCGGACAAAGGAGGTACGCTTGCTAAACAACACAGCTTTACTGAAAAAACGAAAATCCACAGGGCTGAAAAAGGTTGGTAAGGTACACAACACAAGTACAACCACACCACACACACATCCAACAAAGGCATTTATTAAACACACATCAAATAAAATAGAATACCACAAACAAAACACATTTTGCAATTCAATACAATGCCATTCATGGCCTAATTGATGTTTAAATTCAACAGACACCACAGAAACAGTTGTTTCATGCACCCATGAGTAGCTCTTGGCCTACTGGCAGAAAGGCCTATTGGCAGACTAGGCCACAAGCTTGCAGGTCCATTGCAAAAGCACACTGGCTGGCTCTACAGAATGGCCACCAGCCACATGGCCAAGCCACCACAACAACAAGAAAGGGAAGACAAATAATTTAGTACTACTATGGCAAAAGCACACTGCCTGGCTTTACAAAATGACCACCAGCCACATGGCCAGGCCACCACAACAACAAGAAAGGGAAGACAGACATTGCTGGCCTATGGCAAAAGCAACACTCTGCCTGGCTGCACAAATAGCCACCAGTAACATGGTCAGGCCACAACAACAAGAAGCATAAGCCAAAAGGAACAAAGAATAGACATGAAGGCCTAAATGGCAAAAGCAGCACACTACTAAACTAACACAACAAAATGGCCACCAGCCACATGGTCATTCACAGTCACAACAAGCAGGAGGCCAGGATAACAATTAACTGAAGCAGGCCTATAATATGGCCAGACTAAGGAGGCATGCTTGCTAAACAACACAGCTTTAATGCAAAAACGAAAATCCACAGGGCTAAAAAAGGTTGGTAAGGTACACAACACAAGTACAACCACACGACACACACACATCCAACAAAGGGATTTATTTAACACACATCAAAAAAGTAAAATACCACAAACAAAACACATTTTGCAATTCAATCCAATGCCATCCATGCCCTAAATTATGTTTAAATTCAACAGATACCACAGAAACAGTTGTTCCATGCACCCATGAGTAGCTCTGGGCCTCCTGGCTGAAAGGCCTATTGGCAGACTAGGCCACAAGCTTGCAGGTCTATTGCAAAAGCACACAAGCTGGCTCCACAAAATGGCCACCAGCCATATGGCCAAGTCACCACAACAGCATGAAAGGGAAGACAGGCAATGTAGGCCTACTATGGCAAAAGCACACTGCCTGGCTTCACAAAATGGCCACCAGCCACAGGGCCAGACCATCACAACAATTAGAAAGGGAGGAAAGACAATGCAGGCCTATGGCAAAATCAGCACACTTCCAGGCTTCATACAATGGCTGTCAGCTACACAGCCAGGCCTCAACAACAAGAAGCATAAGCCAAGAGGAAAGACATACAGGCCTATATGGCAAAAGCAGCACACTACTAAACTACCACCACAAAATGGTCAC
The DNA here is from genome assembly GCF_964263255.1 of Lissotriton vulgaris. Classification (NCBI taxonomy): domain Eukaryota; kingdom Metazoa; phylum Chordata; class Amphibia; order Caudata; family Salamandridae; genus Lissotriton; species Lissotriton vulgaris. The sequence continues at coordinate 1,445,390,796 of NC_141691.1, forward strand.
CAGCCACATGGTCACACACAGTCAGAACAAGCAGGAGGCCTGGAAAACAGTGAACTCAAGTGGGCCTATTATATGGCCAGATAAAGGAGGCATGCTAAACCAAAACAGTGTTAATGTTAAATTGCAAAAACGAAAATACACAGGGCTAAAAAAGGTGTGCAACAACCACACCACACACACACATCTAACAAAGGCATTTATTTAACACACATGAAAAAAGTGAAATACCCCCTCAAAAAACATTTTTTAATTCAATCCAATGCCATCCATGCCATAAATGATGTTTAAATGTAACAGACACCACAGAAACAGTTGTTTCATGCAGACATGAGTAGTTCTGGGCCTACTGGCCGAACTGGCCTATTGGCAGACTGCTGGGCTAGTGAATTAAATAAATGCTGCAAATTGATTGCAAACGTTGGAGAAAATGTAGTGAACTTTGCAACATATTTCCTTTATAAAACAAAACTAGTAGAGAAATTAAATACAAAGAAAAACTACTAGGCCCCTACTGAAACTGTAGGCCACCCACAACAATAAATTTGAAAAAACGATGAAAAGTACAAAAAAATGTTGGTGCAATGCCCCAATCAAACAACCAACACCAATTCTCCATCTTACTTGTAAAATCTCAAATCCAAAAATTCGCAAATCCAATGATATAGGGTGCAACAGGCACAAAGAGTGATCCTTCCACTCTAAATCCAAATGAAGAGAGAACAGGACATGGACAAAGCACTGGGAGGAGCCTGCTGGACAGGAACAGGAAGTTAGAGACTCTGGGGCACTTCCTTCCTCTTAAAAAGAAAAGTAAAAAAGAAAAAGGACACTTCGCACAAAAAAGTACAGCCAAATGTCAATCTGAGGAGTTTTTTTCAGCCAAATCATCATTTTCGAGAAGGTTTAATGTTGCTCGAGAGATGTTCTTCTCCAGATTGCAAATTCTGAGCGTTTGGCACGCGATCTTCACTGAACGTCGGCTGAATGTCCGATGGCGCATCCGAATGTCTTGTTCGCAGTCGCACACACTCGCGGGACCGTGCAGTTGGCTACCAAATCTTGTGGCGCACATGAACGGATAGGAAATCTCTTCGGCGAAAGCAGGGATCCCGGTAAGTCCCTACTGCATGTGCAAAAACGCATTTTGAAAGCACGAACAAGAAAAAAACTCCGATGCAGAGCGTGGAGTTTTCGGTAACTCTGCATTCCACGTGGAACGTGGAGTTGCAAAAAATCCGCAAACTCTGCGAGCGGAGCTGATTTTAACACCCACAATTAACAGGAACCAGCTATACACTTAAACATATTACAAAAGGTGATCAGCACCCCTTATACATTTAAATTATTATATAGATCTCACAATGAAGCAAGATTATCTTGTAGAGCAGAGACATCTTTTCAATTTTTCATCAGAATTTCCAATGAAAAATTGAAAAGGAGTCTGTATTCTACATGATAATCTTGCTTCATTGTGAGATGTATGTAACAATTTGAATGTATGGTGGGTGCTGATCACGTTTTGCAATTGTCTTTGTGGAATTTTGTTCCTGTACGGGAAGTTAGAAGGCTGATTTCCAACATCAATACTTTATCAATTGTGATAGGTGCAATTTGATTGTCTCAGCCTCATTCTTGTAAATAACTTATGCAAATTAGCTTTGTCCTGTCTTGAGGGGCTTAATTGAGTTAAAGATGGGCACTGAGCCTAAGGTAATAATTTTGGTAAATGAATGTCTCCCCAGCGGGTCCTCCCAAGTTATTTTTTTACTGTATATTTCTAGGAGTTTTAGAAGAGCAATGCCACTCTTTACCTCCTGGGGATTGTGCGGCATTGGAAGTGGTCTGAGTGTATGTAGATTAAATATTTCCTTACCTACACCATCAGGGAAGATCCTCAACAAGCGCCTAAAGCACAACCCCCTTCTCCTCCTAAATCAACCTCTCCGGTCTCTATGGAGATGTTGTTGGATGAGATAAGAGCCCTCTGACCCTTTATGGAGGAAACTAACTCTAAGCTACAAGTCCTTACGGATAACTGGTCTCAACTCGACACAAGAGTCACTGCTGTGGAACTGAGGGGCAGATTTATGAAGGGCTTGCGCCACGTTTACGCCGCCGTTGCGTGACGCAACGGCACGGAAACGTGGCGCATCCCTGCGCCCTATTTACAACGTGACGCATCTAGGAGATGCGTCACGTAGTACAGCACTGCGCCATGAGGAGGCGTTCCTGCGCAGGGGGGGCGTTCCTGCGCAGGAACGCCTCCTGAAAGTGGCTGAGTGAAATCTATGAGATTTCACTCAGTCACTTTCAGGGCAATGCTGCGTCAAAACCCTGCGCCTGCTTGAAGCAGGCGTAAGGCTTGAGGCAGCATTGAAAGAATAGGCCCCCCCCAGAGCATTGCTGGAGCTGCGTCGCGTTTGCAACGCAACTCCAGCAATGCGCCACATTTCCGGCACAGATGCATCACGCATCTGTGCCGTTTTTGCCCCATGGTGCGCCGCATCATAAATGCGGCGCACCATGGGTGGCGTAGCTGTGGCGCACTGTGGCGCATGTTAACTGGCGCATCCCTCGGGATGCGCCAGTTAACATAAATCTGCTCCTAAGTATTTCCACCTTTAGGGATACATGTGCGAATGTCTCCCTGCTCGAATCTCAAGTATCGATGCTCCAGAAGCACATTGAGGACCTTGAAAATCGTAGTAAGAGAAATAATCTACGCTTTTATGGTTTGGTGGAGGGAGTTGAGGGGTCAGACCTCCTCGCCTTCTTCACTTCTTTTTTTCCCAAGGTGCTTCATTTGGCAGAAGGAACATCACTCAACATCCAAAGAGCACATAGACTAGGTCGCTCCTCCTCTAACATGGCGTCCTCACAAAGACCGAGAGGAGTAATTATATACTTCCTGGAATACACAGACCTGTTGTTGGTGCTATCTGTGGTCAAATCGGCTCAACACCTTACTTGGTCTGGCTCAACTTTGTTTTTCGCGCAGGATTATGCCAAAGCTACTGCAAATAGACTAAAAGCTTTCCTCAATCTAAGACCAGCCCTCCGATCACTGGTTGCCCGCTATGGCCTCTTTCATCCTTGCCTGTTTAAGGTTACGTACAATATTAGAACAATAACGTATGACGACCCATTAGGGCTACAAAGTTTTATTAATTCATGTAACCCGACTGCTATGGATACTCAACGGTCCTCTTCATCAGATAATGCTTGAATTTGTAAATTCTTGAAGTTATACAGTCCCTAACCCCTTACGGGTTAAGTGTTACATTTCTTTTGTGTTCTTATATTCACTCTTTGGTGGTTTTGTACATACTATCCAAAAAATATTAGGTTCCACTTTTTCCTGTATGGAGTTGTACACATAAGTTGCTTTCTAAGTTTGCCTAGGCTTTGCTTACCCATTTTTTCTCCTTGTCCTGAATTTTGTTCGATTTACTGGTTTGTTGTGTTCTCTTGGTTGTCTTGTTCTCTTGTTTTTTCTTTTTATAATCTATGATCAACCCTTTTAATTGTTGCTCTTTGTTTTCATTGATTGTAAGCTGATGGTTTATTTAGCCTAGTATATCAATATACTGTTGCCGTTTTTGTTTTTGTCTATCTCACCACATATTCTAATATATGTTTCAATCTTAATTCTAACCCTTATTATTTATTGCTCTCACTGATTTCTTACTCCCGTAGCATGATCTCTTCTGCATCCCCCTGTTCAGCTAATGCTAGACGTGTCGCCTACTCCATGTGGTTCCATCCCCCCTCACGTATTTTCTTGAGTCTCCCTTTCTGTAGGTATGTTATTTGTTGGTATGTTTTTTGTTATGTTCTTTGTTTCTTGTTCTGCAATACATCCCTTTATCGCTTTCTTTAGCTAACATTTTTTCCCCTGTGACTTTTCTTTCTCTACTACTTTGGCTATGCTTATACATCTTTTATATCTTACACTATCCGAAGCTCATTTTATTCTTCCTATCGTCTCATTTTCCTTCTCATATTTCACAATGTTTTTATACGGTTTTAGATTTTAGTATCACAGGCTTGGACTTTTTTACTATTGTTTATTTAACTGTATTGAATTGGACTACAGTTTTCTTTAGCTATCTGCGCTCTGATTTCATGTGTTATGTCACTTAAGCTGGTTTCTTGGAACTTTGGGGATTAAATTCTCCTATTAAGAGGCAGAGAGTTTTAACAGATTTGGCAAAGTTAAATGCTGACATTGTTTTCTTTTTACAAGAAACACATCTTACGGAAACTGAATCCATGAAATTAAAAAGGGGCTGGGTGGGTGAGGTTTATTTTTCTCCTGGGGATGGTAAACGAAATGCAGTTATCATATTATGTCGTAAATCTATCCCAGTCACATTATGTCTCAAGAAACATATGTTGAAGGGAGATGGCTTATCGTTAAACTTTCGCTAAAGGGTGTTCCAATATCCCTACTTAATGTCTACGCACCTACAGATGGGGACTCTTCCTTTTTGCCTGCCTTAGCTACACGCATATCTAACTGCATTGAGGAGAACTTTATTATGGCTGGGGACTGTAATAAAGTGTTAGATCCCTTTGTAGACAGGAATTCAAAAGTGCCTTTCGTCCCTAATAGGATACACAAATCATTCACTCACAATATATCTCATCAAAAATTACTTGATGCCTGGTGCCTATGTAATCCCCCCACCAGGGAATACTCCTTTTATTCCTCCACACATCATACCCAGTCCAGAATTGACTATATCTTTGTTTCCCACAACATCTCACAATCCCTCACATTTGCTGACATTGGTCCCATTCTATTATCAGACTATGCTCCCATCTCCATTGGATCTTGATATATTGCCCAGGAGCAACGCCCCTGGACAATGGCGTTTTAATAACGCTTTACTCCTAGATCCCAAATTCTCAACATCATTCACCTCCTTTTGATTGATTACTTTGAGAGAAATCATACAGAATCTTTATCACTTATTTGGGACACAATTAAAGTGTCAGCAAGAGATTTCATTATAAATTATGTGGCACAGAAACAGAAATCTGGACATAAGATTACTTCAGTTATCCTCCAGGATATTAAGGCACTTGAACATTCATACTATACATCTCATTCGGAGGATTGCCCTAGGAGCTCTTATTAAAGCTAAATTGGAAATCAATAAAAAGTAATCGGAAGACGCTTTGCTTTACTTATTAAAATGCAGCGCAAAGTTCTATGGGGGTCAAAATAAAGCAGGGAAAATATTAGACAACTATTTAAAGGTCCGCCAAAACAAATTAAATATTGATTCTGTCTTTGACGAACAATCCGTCTTAAAGTTTAAAGATGCTGAAATATTAAATTATTTTTCTCTTTTCTATAAATCCTTATATACCTCAGTAACTCAACCTTTGGATCACTCTTTAGAGCAAGTTTTTTCGGATACCCATAGGCCTCAGAAGTTACCTATGGACTTCTCTCAATTAGAATCTGATCTCTCTCAGCAGGAACTATTTAACTCTCTCCAAACCCTTAAAATGGACAAAGCCCCTGGGCCGTATGGCTTTACTGTTGAGTTTTATATTCATTTTTCTCAACTTTTACTCCCCAAGTTATATTCACTCATCAGTTGTTTTCTCTCTTCTAATAATTCCTTTGGTTCTTTTTCGGAGGCCCATATCTTTCCTATTCCTAAGGCAGGTAGGGATTCCAAGTACTGTAAGAAATATAGACCTATCTGTGAATATCGATTATAAAAAAAATTTCTAAAGCCTTAGCCATACGTCTAGATTCCTATTTACCAAATTTACTAGGGAAAGAAAAATCTGGCTTTGTCAAGGATCGAGTCATTACTGATAATACATGACTCTTTTTCGACATTCTATCCAAATTGTACCATCTTGATCATTCTTTAACGGCTATAGCGATAGATGCTGAAAAGGCTTTTGATAGGGTTAAATGCAAATATTTATTTTATACATTAAAATGGTTTGGAATTGGCCCAAATTTGTATTAATTGACTATCTCTTCTTTATTCTAATCTTCGCGCAGCAATATGTGCTAATGGCTTAATATCTCCTTTTTTTAATTTAGTCAGGGGAGTGCGTCAAGGTTGCCCCTTACCGCCTTTCCTTTTTAATTTAACCCTTGTGCTGTTTCTCTCCAAATTGCGCCAACATCCCAATATTTGTGAGTTTCAAACACCGAATGTTCATATCAAACTTGCAGCTTACGCCGATGACATTTTGCTTTTCATATCAAAACCAGAAGAATCAATTCCTGCCTTCTTGGCGGAGGTGAAAGCTTACTCTTCTATTTTTGGATACAAATTGAACAATGACAAATGTGAAATATTGCCTTTAACAAAATATACTTTTAGTTCAGAATTTCAAATCTCCCACTTTAAATGGAGTCCGAATAAAATTAAATATCTAGGTCTACATTTTACATCTTCAATCTCAGAAACTGTAACCCTGTGTATGAATAAATGTATTCAAAAGATTTCAGATTTGACTGCTAAATGGCATCCTCTTTATTTTTTTTGGTGGGGCCGCATGGACACCATAAAGATGATGCTATCGCCCATAGTTTTATACACCATTTCCAATATTCCGATTCCAATTACAACTAAATTACTTAAAAAGTTAACTCAATTTTATCCTCATTTTGGTGGGGTAACAAAAAACCTAGAATGTCCTTGCTAAAATTAATTCGTCCTAAATCAGAAGGAGGAGTCAATTTCCCAGATTTCCATGCTTACTAGAAAGCTTTCCTATTGCGTCAGGCCTCTCTATGGTTGCTCGACTCTAAAGATGAATTTCCTCTCTGGATGTCAGTGAAACGCCTCTTTCTAAATCCCTACTCATTCTGTGAATACCTTTCTTTTTCCTGTAAACCACAATCCATTTCCACTCCTATAATAAAGTACACATCCAAATTACTTGAGATACCTTCACACTCTATTCATGATCCTAAACAATCCTTCTTAAATTCGACGATCTGGCATAATAAAAATGTATTGATCCAAAACAAACCCTTCTACTGGAAATCTTGGAGACAAAGAGGTTTAATATTAATCTATCAATTATTTTCAGATTCACAATTTATACCTTTTGATGCGCTCAAGCAGTTATTTAATATACCTACCTCCTTTATCAATAAATATAATTTACTTAAAATGACTGTGCTGGAATCTCTTTCCCGTCTCCCCACTACACTAAACACTTGCGACAATTCAATACCCTCTACCAGTCTCCAAACCTTGTTAATGGCCACACCCAAGGCCTCTATTATTTACAAAAACCTACAAAGTAAAGATAACAATAGACAGAAGACAAAAACAGAAGAAGCTTGGTAACATGATTTTACTACAAGTTGGCCATTATCAGTGTGGAAAGGCATATGGACCAAACTACGCAAGGCATCTAGAGCAGCAAACATTGCCCAAATATTATTCTATGTATACAATACATTGTTACTCGCGCCAGCCACTCTATCTAAACGCTTCTCATCTACTCCAGATACATGTTGGACATGTTCTTCCCCCAATGCTGACTTATTTCACATGTTATTCATGTGCTCACAAGTACACTGTTTCTGGAAACAGGTATGGTCTCAAATTAACTCAATTTCCAACACTAAGGGGCCTATTAGGATGGCGGAGGGACCTGCGTCCGTCCGCCACCCCCGAGGTGGAGGGACCGTCCGCAGGGGCAGCGGCGGTCCCTCCGGTGCAATTAGGATGTGACCGCCAACCTGGCGGTCACATCCTGTATCTTTAACCTTGCAGCGGGTGCTGCTTGAAGCAGCATCCGCCGCAAGGTTAAAAATGCATGTATTACATTTACATGCACAAAGCGGCAGGCACCGCGCGGTGCCTGCCGCTTTGTTCATGTAAATGCAGGGGGGTACCATAGGTACCCCCCATGTGCACCCCCCACCCCCTGACACCCTGGGCGCCCGCAACGGGCCCCCAAACTCAAAAGACCACATGCTTTTCCACAGCGGAAAACCCGGCGTGGGAAAGCATGTTTCCTGCCCCATCCTAATATGGCTGGAGGTGTCTGATAGACACCGCCACCATATTAGAGCTTTTCCGCCACAGTCGGAAGGCGACCGCGGCGGAAAAGCGGCGGACGGTTTTCCCGTCCGCCGATGACCCCCTAGCCATCCTAATCTGGCGAGGGGGTCTTTGGAGGCACTGCTGCGGTGATTACGCATCCTCCGGGCCGGCGGTGGCTTCCGCCGGCCCGGAGGATGCAGAATCACCGCAATCCTAATCGGACCCTTAGTTTTCTTTTTCTTTTACTCACATCTTCTTGGGCAGTCTTTCACCCATTTGGGATGATACTCTTCTTAATGTCAAGATTATCGATTTGTTATTGGCGGTTGCCTTTCAACAAATTACTGTCAACTGGAAAGATTCATCAAAAATTTCTTTTAGGGCTTGTTGGTCCACTGTTTGCCATAATCACAGATTAGATACTGCTTTTGTATATCCTCACATGGCCGTCAAGCGGGCTGATTTGTTGTTGCCCATCACAATCTTTATTGATACAAGTGCTAAACACTGCTCATTACCACAACCCGCTCAACAAGAGGTTTTAAAGCCACCTTAGATTCCCTAATAGTTCCATAAGTTTTTGCTTTGTACCTAGCTGACATACGTATTTTATTTATTTCACATTTTTCTGTTTTATACTTACTTTATTAGTCTGATTACTTTATCTTATATGTCATGAGCTTGATTTGTATAATTTATATTGCATATTGTGTTCAAGTGATTTCAAATTCTTTTCAATAAAATTTATTTTGAACTTAAAAGAAATGGACCAATTAGCCATTTTGTTTCCATAGGGAGATGGTGACTCATTGCCCTAATTCAAGCCCCAGGCAATTTATCTGGGGTACCACTCTACAACCCTTCAAAAAAAAAAAAACAGGATAGCAAAGAACACCCATCTCTGCCTTACTATTCCATAGGCCCTCCCACAGTACTCTCCTGCTCACATTAGCTATAGAGTATGATATGGGATACATTCTTTGTGATGCCTGCAGTGCTAAAGATGCTGTGCTAACTTAGGCCAAAATAACATACTGTCAATCAATACTAAGGTAATAAAGTATCTAGTGGATATATCCATAACTCTTCAAGCATTCCATCATCACACACATTGTAAATAAACTTTCAGTGGATATGATTTTCCTTTCAAATACAATTCTACCTTTGTATTACCTTGTCACACAACAATATGAACATGAAAATGGTGGCAGTGGTATATAGGTATTCTGCATTTCCCAAACAAAGGATACGTAAGTCAAACAAATTAACGTCAAGTGTGCTCCATGTGCAAATGACACCATGCCACCATGGTGGTGTCCAACATACATGAGAAGAACCTCCTTCATATAATAAGTGTACAATAACACCAGAGCACTCCAAAGTATTTCATAAGGTCTGCAAAATAGAAGCAGGCCCATTTATTGTAGTCGATTCAATGATCCAGCTTTGTTGCACATTAGATGACAGCCGAAACATGTTTTGTCCTAGACCACTTTTTCAAGGCTGTAGGTTCAATGGACAAATATATGAATATTTATTTTCGAAGGAAATGGTGCATCAGGTGCGCCCTACATGTTTTAATGCTAGAACCCTGGTGAATAGGAACATGCACAGGACCTCAAGAAAAAGTGGTATTTCCAAAACAGAAACGAAAAACAAAAAGCAAGAAACACCTTGCTTCCAATCGTGCATCCTATATGATCAATTTAAATTGTAAATGTCAACTCTATTTTTACCTAAATAACATCTAAATACCTGAAGCAAACAGGTCCACAATGTTCCAGTAAGTAAAACCGAAACTGTAGGGAAATCTAAAACCATTAAGTATCCAATAATTGACACATATCTCTGAATCAGTTAAAATTGTGTTTATAAAACGTGCACCTGCAAATAAAGTTGCGTTGGTACAAAAACATTGGTCTGAAATGAGGGACCTTGATAAGCCCGTATTTGTATACAATGCATAGCTAGTAAAGTTACGGAGAAGTGACTGAAAGGGAATCCATAATTATTATTAAAATGTTTTACATTCAAGCAAGTTAACACGTTCGTAGACAAAACAATTGCAAACATGGAACGGTCACAAGACTTACGAGCTGTCTTTCAAATGTGTGTGTTCTGAGGCAACCCAGAGGAGCTATAACATGTAACAACAGCTGATTCTTAAGGATAAGACATCACACAAACTGAGAAGGGATGAACATGACTGTAGAAATGTCAGGGTTTTTACCTTTTCACGTAAATTTGATAATAATCAAAGTGGTGAACCTACAGAGAAGACCAACCAGTGCTTAATTTGTGCTGGTAGTTTTGGGTCCTCAGCACCGGCACTTAATTGTTAGCACCAGCTCCAGTGACAGTCCACTACATGGTGACGCTGTCATTTTAATTTTGAGATCAGCAAAGCAAGCGTGTTTATTAAGACAATATACATTGAAAATGAATAATACCAGCCTCTCATGCCATTATTATAGCTCTATGTGGCCTGAATAGTCTTACTTGTCAGGATTGTAGGAGTGTGATGGCTATGTGTTATGTTGGTTCTGTCACTGGCAACGGTGGCAGGATATGGGTGGTGCACGCTGCAGTTGTCTTCCGAGAAGGGCCCTGGCACTTATTTGTTTACAAATTAAGCACTTTGACCAATGTTTGGAGCATATCAGCCAACAGCGAGTCAGATGTTTGAAGTATTAGAAGTTACCGCATTGATGGTCCCGGTACTAGCACTAACTCCTCAGGCTTACTTAATCAAACTTCCTTCTTGACTTTTTTTGTTTTACAGGAGAGGTATGGAAGCCAGTTTTACCAAACTCTGCAAGAAAATTAGAAGAGGAAAAGGGAGGAAGAGACCCACTGGAAGCAAAGAAAGAGGGAGTGACCACCCAATAAAATTCCAGGGCACAAAAGAACTGAGTATTGCACATGAGGTTTTGACTTAGACATAAGTACGCAACCTGATACCATTACTATGGTCAATCTTTCACGCCTTGTCCCTGAACCCTGCACAAATAAAATTGCTTTCAAAAGGACTGGGTTTTTGTCTTACTTCCAAACCAGATTTCATGCAAATACATATTGATTTATTTATATTCATACATAAACTGAAACTTCAAAATGTCTTTGCTCTCAAACCAAAAGCCTTAGCATACAGACTTAGTTACAGCACTGATACCTTGTCAGAGAATGATTCAAGATATAGAAGATTTGCAAATGCTTCTATCACTGGACAATGTACAGGTGCCTGCATCCTCTTTTTGCACATACCTTGACAGACCTGGATATTTCCCCTGATCTCAGTGTAGATAGTGGACTCAATCCCAAATCCACTTTTTCCCCAAGTTATCTAATGACAATGCTATTAATACATTTTACAGATTGATTATCAATGATCTTTATTCATGGGACGATTCCAGTGGACAACATGTACATTACAGTAATGACAATTTGAGTAGGGAAGAGAGACAGGCAATGATTCAGTTGACATCGCTCCCAGAACATCATTATGAAGGAAGCTGATAAGGGGGTTAATCTAGTCATAATGAATAAGGATGACTATTTGAAAGAGATCTACATACATTTATTAGACACCATGACCTATGTTGAGCTGGCAAACAATCCCACAAAAGGTTCCACGACTCTGCTGGAGAGCAAGCTTAAGGGTTGGAAGGACTAGTGTCTCATTAGTGACTTAGAATACAGATACTTGGATTATTCTCAACCTGTAGCACCGTGTATTTACATTTTATCAAAAATACACAAACCATGTGACCTTCCAATGGAAGACCGATTAGTTCAGGAATAGGCTTCCCCACTGCACATACTCTGAGTACATCAACACTGTTTTGCAACCATTTTTTCGGAACCTTCCATCATATTTGCGAGACACAAAAGATCTTCTCAATCCATTGGTGGATTTTACCTAGTCAGAGGACTGTTGGTTTGTGACCTGTGAAATTTGTTCTTTTTACACTTCAATACTGAAAACATTGGGGTTACAAGCATTACAACATTTTCTTTCCTCAAGAGATGCTATCCTATGGGATTATACCCAGATGCTAATTTAGATGGGATTATTGGTTTTGGATTACAATGTGTTTTTGCATAATAGGACCTGGTTCTGTCAATGTGTAGAAATGGGAAAAAAAGATTCCCTATCTTTTGCTAATTTGTATATGAGGTGGATGGAGAAATGTTACATCTGGTCAAAATGTCCTGTAGAAATGATGAACCATGTGATAAACTGGGGTTGCTACATTAACCACGACCTAATAATATGGATGGGTGGTAGTGAATTGTTGCTGCAATTTTGTACGTTTCTCAATATTAACTTGCACATTTAGGTTTTCACATATCATTACAGCCAAACACAAATCCTGTACCTGGATCTTATTCTATACACAAAGTACTCTAAAATTCGGTCACCCCTTTTCAGAAAACCCACAGAATGTGAGTCTATTCTTCACGCTCAAAGTTCACACCCAAAGTCACAAATATATTCAATACCTTATGGTGAAATGATCGGGGATAAGGCGTGGCTGTAGCCAGGATGTTAAATTCCTCACGGAAATAGAGAAGGCAGAGAAAAGATTTATAGCTAGGAGTTGCTGTCATCTCTATAGCTAAGCAACATATTTTATGTACTCAGCACCACATGCTACTGGGATGTAATACTAGACAATCCAGAAAGAGAAACGTGGTGGCAACTATCACCCCTTTTCATAAGTCCAGCCATTTGTTTACAATATCTTAGGAAAACATTGGCATGTCCTCAGTACATACCCAGCACTTAAGGACTTTGTTTCAAAGAAAATCTTTATTTGAGACCGCATGTATTTTAGGTGGCCTCCACTTGTTTCACCGGGCTGAAGTGGGTGAGAAAGATTATTTGGGCTATTCCACACTCTGTGTAAAGAACACTGATCAAGTGTTGCGGGGCACATCAGCGCCGATCGCGCAGGCAGACGTTGAGGTAATGGGAAGAACTACATTTTCTATAATCCCCGACCCGCGCAGGACGCCGCGCAGGGCTCCGCACTCACGTGATGCGGAAGTCCTGAAAAGGCGGAATCGGGAGAAGACGATTATTCTCCTGTGTTCCTGCCTAAAGGAGGCCATCTCTGTGAGTGTATTTGGTCTGGTAAGGGTGCCGAGTAAACCAAGCTTCTGCTTTACTGTACTTTGGGACTTTCCTGCCTCAACATTTTGTCGGAGTCTTTCTTACGGAGTGGGTGATTTGGATGTTAGGTATTTCCTACCTGATTCTCTGCCCGCCTTATTGATTCATAGTATTCTGGGGCTTCTTCTGGAGAACTCGGGTTCTAAACATTCCCCTATCCATTCCCTACATTGGCGAACTCTTCCCTGGTTCTTTGTAGAGTTCATGCGAGGGAGAGGGGCCATGGCTGTACTATACCATAACAATCTACATTTCTTGTACAAACATTGATAATGTATTTCTGATGTGTGAGTGACCCAACTCCATCCTAGTACCTTTTGGGAATTCTATTTTTTATGACTTATGATTGCTTCTACTGATATTCGCATTGAGCGAGTGACTACTTTTAATTCTACTCATCGTTGGATTGCTGTTTTCTTTTCCTCCACAGGGGTGATACGTTATCCGTATCTCATTGAGCTATTGGTGTGTTCCTTTCCTTTCACAGGTATACACGTGTATAATAAGATATAGTTTTAGTGATACTGCATAACAGGAATGTGTTAATCTTATTGTTATGTATTTACAGCTGTGCAAGTGTATAGAGAACTATCGCTCAACACCCCTGTCAGCAGGACATTGTTATTTTCCTTTACAGGTTAGTGTAAGATGGGGTTGAAGGGAGAGTAATAATTCAGAAGAAGATGCATGAAGATTCTAATCCTCGGCTTCTGTGTGTCTCACTACAGATCACCCTCCCTGCTGTCCCCATCCTTTCCTTCCCCCGCTTAACCACTCTTTAGTCTGTTTTTTGGTTTCAATCCAGACTTGGGGAGGTTGAGAGGTGGACCCACTAGAGCATCGATTCGATCCTGGGGATACGTTCAGGCCTGGGACATCCAGGCTTAGATACCCCCATGAGTAGATTATGGTAACAGTCTCTAGTTAGGAATTGACAAGTCCTCTATTCTCCACCTGCAGTTGTGCAGAACTTTGTGGCTAGCCTCCTGAATTAGCCCCCGAAACATGCTCCTGGCTCGCATCTCCCCCGTGAGTTCTACAGCCTTACTATTGAATAGAGAATTCAATTTAAATCCTTATGTTTAATTTTCTAGGCCAGAGCTGGGCTCGGCCCTGATCAAATCCAAGACAATGGGGCATATTATCAAGGACCGGTGTTACAATTATCACCATTTTAGTGGCAGGAAACTGCTGATAAAATGGTGATAATGGGCTTGATAACACGCTCTTGTTAATTCCCATAGAAGCCAATGTTCTGGTGTTAACATGGGCTTTTATGGGAATTAACAAGAGCGTATTATCAAGCCCATTATCGCCGTTTTATCAGCAGTTTCCTGCCGATAAAACAGCGATCATTTTAACACCGGTCCTTGATAATATGCCCCCTGGTGTTTCCTGATTAGCCCAGATAGACATTCAAATAAGGTAACCAGACTATTTACTTTATGCCCAGAATCTATCCGGTGTGCAGGGTATGTCGCTCCTTTACACACTTTGGTTTAAAAGTGTGAAATGGACTCCTACAACTTCAGGTCTCTGTACAATCACCGGGCGCAGGTTTGTCAACACAAGCTCGTCAGTTCAGTAGCTCGAGAGCCTTTTCAAACAGAAGAAGAGTTCGAGCACACTGCCTCACATCCCAGCACTCAATTTGCCCCAATGCACCATGGTAAATGCAGTGCATGATAACACATATTGCCATAATAGTCTTTTATTTTTCTCCCTTGTTGGTGTAGTCGGTGCAGTGTAGATATAGACAGATGTTTCTGGATTCCTTCTTACATAAGAAGAGAGCAACATGTCATTTTGGGATCTGGAAAGACTGCCAAGAGTCTTCTTAGATCTCTGTACCATCACCGGGTGCAGGTGTATCAACACAAGCTCATCAGCTCAGTGGCTCAACGGAGCCTATTCAAACAGAAGGAGTGTGAGAGCACACTGCTTCACATACCAGCACTCAAATTGCCCCAGTGCCTTATGGTGAATAAGTGTATGATAGCACTTACTGCTATAGTAGTGTTTAATTTTTCACCCTCCTTGGTACAGCCTGTGCAGTAGAACTGTAGCCACGTGTTTTTGGATTCATTTTTTTATCAGTAGAGAGCAACAAGTCATTTTGTGGGTGCTGCAAATGCTGCCCAAATTTTTCTCAGGTATCTGTACCATTACCGGGATCAGGTATATCAACACAAGCTCGACAGCTCTCCAGCACTCAATTTGTCCCAATGCATCATGGTAACTGCAGTGCATGTTATCATTAAATTCAGTAGTAGTCTTGCATTTTTCACACTTTTCTCCCAATTTTTCACAGAGTTACTCTGTTTACTCCTCTTTCTGATGCCCATGTGACATGCTGTGTCACACATCCGTGTTCGTGCCAGTTGTTGGAGAAAGCATCAAACAATGTGAATGCTGCCAATAGCTGTGGTGCCTGAAATGCTGTCCAATATGCACGCAGTGCTGGGGCTTCTCTTCTTGGTTGGCCCTGCCTGGAGCCTCCTTTATTTAATCTGTGTTGCCTTGGCTAGCCGCTTAAAATTGATTCTCCATGTCTCCTCGTACCATTGACAGTGATGGCAGGAGCCCCTGTCATGGGGCATCTGCTGTAATATGCTAGTGAGTGGGACAAGAGACCATTTACATCTAACAACAACGAAACAACCCTCGCAGGAATCCCTGCTCAAGAGACCATTGAGTGGGACAAGGGCAGGTCAGTAAAGGTCCTGGAAGGCCAGATATCCCAGGAAGGCGACACAAAACAGTGCCCTGTAGCTGGGGTGATTGCACCACAGCTCCCTGAGATTAAGGAGAGGGAACATCTAAAGGGTGCACATTTGAAGTTGAAGTTCAGTGGCCGACAAGAAAACGACTGTCGGTGGTGGTGGAAGCAGCGCTGTAGCATGGCTTTAGTCAATGCGAGCAAGAGGAGGAGGTAAGTGAATTTATTCTTAAGTTTTAAAATTGTTTAAAAACAAACAAACATGAACCTACTGTTACCTACTGCAGCCTCTGTTAAATCTCCCTTGAGATGCCTTCCTGAAAGAAAAAAGGTATCAAGCCCCCTGTTAGACTTGGCTGTCTCTAGTTGGCAGAGGTATACACTTCTGACAAATAGGGACCCACCTCCTCTAGTCAGGGCAAGGGGATCACACACTCAGATAACCCCTGCTCACCCCCTTGGTAGCTTGGCAAAGCAGACAGGCTTATCTCAGAGGCAGTGCGTTAAGCATTTATGGCCATATACAGTAATAAAGAGAATACACTACAAATGGACACGACACAGTAGTATTTCTAAAAATAAGGATGCTTATGTAAGGCTTAGCACAAGACCAAATAACGACAAAAATATACCACAATCTTAATAAATACTCTTGGAAGGAAAAAATAATAGTTCAAGTGTAGTTTCTTCTTAGCACAAAGTCTTTAGTAACAAAAGCAACTCTTCTTCTTTAACTCACAGTTCTTGGCAACAATATAACCCCTACAGGAGTCACACGACGTCGAGGCAAAGTTAATCCAAAGGTTCAGCGTCCACCGCGAGGAGTGCTACGTTGAGCCCGGAGTCGAAACAGACCCCCACATCACAGGACCTTGGAAAACAAAGAAAAGATGATCTCCGGCGTGGAGGTGTCCTGGCGTCGAGTCTTCGGCGCCGATCAGGCCTCGGAGTCGGGGCTATCTGCAGCGGCATCGACAGATGTCAGGCAGGAGCAGTGCTCATGGCTTCGAAGCAGGATACGGCGTCATCGTCGATGTCGATGTTGCAAGAGTGAGCAGCGCTCACGGCGTCGAGAGGGCTCAGTGTCGAGGCGTCGGTAGCGGCTTCGCTACTAGCGTCGATCAGACCCGGCGGCCGGCGTCGAAGATGCGGGACACGGGAGAAGCACTAACGATGTCGAGCTGGATTCGGCGGCATCCGTCGGCGTTGGGATTGCTGGATTTCTTCAGAGGTGCAGGACGTTCAGGTTCCAGCAACAAGCACTTTCAGCAAATGGTGAAGTCCTTTAGCCCCGTGACTTCAACAGGAGGCTGGCACTCTTCCAGCCCTTGGAGATTTCCTTGGCAAAGTTTGAGAGTACACACTCAGTTCCTCTCTCCTGGTTCCTTGGCAAAAATAAAGAAGTGACTGCAGGATTCCCCCCAGCAAACAGCACTCTGGCAGAAGGGGTAGGCAAGTCCTTGGATGAGCAGGCTTCTTGTCCTTGGTTCAGGGTTCCTTGTCAGAATTGATCTAAATTCTTTGGTTCAGGGGTCCTTCTCTTACACCCCTTTTCTGCTTTGATCCCTTTGTCCATGCAGGGGAATTATCCTCATCCTGGGTTTGTTGTGGGTGTAGCCAGGCTGAGGCACCTGGCCTATTCGCTGTGCAGGGCAGGGTCCTCATCTGCCCAGCAGGAGGTGGAGCCAGTATTGTCACTGGCAGGAGCAGAGCCATCAGTCGCCCGGCAGGAGGTGGAGCCAGCATTGTGTCAGGCAGGGCAGGCTATCAGGAGCTACTCTTCCCCTAGTCTCAATGCAAATGCCTCACTCACCCCACACTGACTCATTCAGACCTCTGGAGCCACCCAGCTCCTGTTACACACACACCAAACCAGCAGAGACCGGTAATAGTCAGACAAGAAAATAGCCACTTTCTAAAATAGCTATTTTCAAACCCAGAGTCCAGAAACCATCCACCCAAACGGATGCGTTATTAAACTCTGAGTTCAGGGATACCAAACTCGACATTGTACCATGCTCCCCGAGCCCGCTAGGATTATAGCGCTTAATAACCCTGGCAGCCCATTCTAACTTATGGAGAGCAGATAACCTTGCAATAGTGGAAAACGAATATGGCTGTAATTTACTATTAGAACATGCCACACACATCAGGGCTTGTCCTACCTTATGCTTACAATGCACCCTGCCCTTGGGCCTACCATAGGGGTGACTAACATGAAGTTAAGGGAAGGTTTGGGGACTGGCAAGTAGGTGTACTTGCACAGTCCGCGTGACAGTACCAGACTGCACGTAGGTCTAGCAATGGCAGACCTTTAGACACATTTTACCAGGCTGCTTCTGTGGGTGGCACAATACGTGCTGCAAGCCCACTAGCAGCATTTGTATTTACAATTCCTGGCACTCCTGGTGCACTATACTAGGGACTGACAGTAAACCAAATAAGCCAAACATGGAATCCAATCAATATTAATTTAACATCGGGACCACTTGCACTGTGGCACTGATGGGCAGTGGCACAGTGCCCAAAGCAATATACCAGAAAAACATCGTAAACAGAGTAGGCAAATAGAAAAAATGGAGGAGAGACTCAGGCCAATGATATCAGGTCTAACACGTGTCCCCTCCAGATGAAATGTGGGGAGAACTACCCTTGACCTAGGGAGTTCTCATCACTAAGGCGGAAAAATCTGGACAGACCATCAGCATTGGCATGATCTGTACCAGGGCGATGTTCTACCGTGAAGTCCATCCCCTGTAGGGAAAGGGACCACCTCAACAGCTTTGGATTCTCACCCCTCATCTGCATCAACCATCTGAGGGGCCTGTGGTCTGTCTGAACCTGGAAGTGAGTCCCAAACAGGTAGGGTCTTAGATTCTTCAGAGCCCAGACCACAGCAAATGGTTCTCGCTCTATCGCACTCCACCTCTGTTCCCTGGGAAGTAACCTCCTACTGATGAAGGCAACAGGTAAGTCTCAGCCCTCTTCATTCACCTGAGCTAGAACAGCCCCCACGCCATGCTCTGAAGCATCCGTCTGGACAACAAATTCTTTAGAAAAGTCGAGTGCCTGGAGTATGGGTGCTGTGCACATTGCAGTTTTCAGGGTGTCAAAGGCCGTCTGACAGGCGTCAGTCCAGATCACAAGTCTTGGCTGCTTTCTGGAAGTCAGTGAAGTCAAGGGGTGCACAATGTTGCCATAATCCTTGACAAACCTCCTGTAGTAACCCGTGAGACCTAAGAAGGCTCTCACCTGAGTCTGGGTTTTGGGTGGTGCCCAAGCCAGGATGGTATCAATCTTGGGTTGAAGGGGGGCAACCTTGCTGCTCCCTACTTGGTGCCCCAAGTACACCACTGAACCCTGCCCAATCTGGCACTTACTGGCTTTGATTTTGAGGCCTGCTATGCGCAGGGCCAACAACACTTCCTGGAGGTGGCAGAAGTGTTCCTCCCAGCTGGCGCTGAACACTGCTATGTCGTCCAGGTAGGCGGCGCTGAAATACTCCAGTCCAGCCCATACCTGGTTGACCAACCTCTGGAAGGTGGCAGGGGCATTCTTCATCCCAAAGGGCATAACCCGGAACTGGTAGTGCCCATCTGGTGTGGAGAATGCTGACTTCTCTTTTGCCCCATCAGTCAAGGCGATCTGCCAGTACCCAGATGTTAGATCAAATGTACTAAGGTACCGGGCAGCCCCTAACCGATCGATGAGCTCATCAGCTCTGGGGATGGGGTGAGCATCAGTTTTGGTGACTGAATTGAGTCCTCGGGAATCCACACAGAACCAAAGTTCTGGTGAAGCACCAGGCGCTGCAGTCTTTGGGACCAAGAGGACTGCTAGAGGACTCAACCACCCCTAAGGCAAACATTTTGGAGACCTCCTCCTTGATGTATGCTCTGACCTTGTCAGTCACCCTGTAGGCCTTGTGCTTCACAGGAGTGCTGTCCCCGGTGTCTACATTATGGACACACCACTGAGTGACATCAGGAATCAAGGAGAACAGATCAGGGAATTGTCCCAACAGTTGGCAACAATCTTGCTGCTGCTCAGGAGTCAGTGTGTCAGAGAGGATAACACCATCCACTGACCCATCTTGCTCTTTTGCATACAGGAGGTCAGGAAGAGGCTCACTCTCCCCCTCCAGTCCAGCATCTGTAGCTAGGAGCATGCCCACTTCGGACCTTTCTAAGTGGGGCTTTAAACGGTTGACATGCAGGACCCTCAAGGGGTTCCTGGGAGACTTCAAGTCCACCAAGTAGGTGACATCGCTATTTTTTTCCACGACCTCAAATGGTCCAGTCCACCTGTCCTTGAGCGCACAAGGTTCCACAGGGGACATGACCCAAACTTTCTGACCAGGTTGAAGCTCTACCACAGCGGCATTCCAGTCGTACCACCGCTTCATCTCTTCCTGGCTGGCCTCCAAATTTGCCTGAGCAAGATCTCTGAAGTGCCTAGTCTGGTTCCTAAAGGCCAGCATGTAACTGTATACATCCTGGGGAGGTTTCCTGGGAGATTGCTCCCAGCCTTCTTTGACCAGACTCAAAGGTCCTCTTACCGGGTGACCATACAAAAGCTCAAAGGGGCTGAACCCCAGAGACTTCTGTGGCACCTCACGGTAAGCAAACAGCAGGCATGGCAAGAGGACGTCCCATTTAGGCCTCATTGGTTCTTCAAGACCCATGATCATGCCTTTGAGGGTCCGGTTGAATCTCTCAACCAGCCCAATACCTTGAGGGTGGTAAGGAGTGGTAAACTCTTTGGTTACCCCACACTCCTTCCACACAGACTACATATAATTACAAATTAAGTTGGTGCCCCGGTCTGACACCACCTCTCTGGGGAACCCCATGTGGGAAAAAACACCTATCAGTGCCCATCCCACCACGGGGGCCATCACTGTTCTGAGAGGGATGGCTTCCGGGTACCGTGTGGCATGGTCCACCAAGACCAGGATGAGTCTGTTGCCCAGGGCTGTCTTGGGGTCCAGGGGCCCAACAATGTCAATCCCCACTGGTCAAAGGGGGTACTGACAACGGAAAAAGGTTGGAGGGGAGCCTTCTGCTTCCTCCTGCTTTTCCCACTTGCCTGGCAAGTTTGACAGGTTTTGCAATGGATATCTGTATCCCTTCTCATCTGAGGCCAATAAAAATGGGTGACAAGCCTGTCATAGGTCTTGGCCTGCCCCAGATGTTCAGCTAACGGAACCTCATGAGCCAAACCCAGTAAGAAGGCTCGGAAGCGCTGGGGTACCACCAGCACATGGGCTGACCCAGGCTCAGCAGCCTTAGTCTCGCTATACAGGAGATCGTTCTCCCAGTAGACCAAATGTGATCCTGACTGATCACCTGCCGTTTAAGCTGAGGCCTGCTGCCTCATACCCACAAGAGAAGGGCACATTTTCTGTTCTGTACAAAATTCTTCCCTGAAGAGACCACCATCCTGCTGCCAGTGGGTCAACTCGGGCAGGTCTCCAAGTTCAGCAACTTGTTCCCCTGTAGGTTCCAGGGCATCCCCCTCGAGGTCTGCCTCCTTCTGGACCGTGGGAACTATGGGGGACGGTTTCCAGCGCCCCCTGCCTCTTCTCTTTACAGCTGGGTCCTGGGCCATACTTTCAGTTTTCAGGATCCCATCAACACCCTTACTTGCTGTCGTCGATCGAGTGGTTGCACACACCCACTCTGGCACACCCAACATTTTCAAATGCACCGCTCGCTCCACTTGAGCCCAAGGGGATTCCTCCAAATCACTGCCCAGGAGACAATAACCAGGCATGGCGGGCCTTACAGCAACTTAAAGAGTACCTGAAACTCCCCCCATTCAAAGGGAACCTGAGCTACCTCACACCCTCTCTGGGAGTTGTCAGCAGCTATAACAGGGTAGAATACATGAGGGACCACCCGCTCTCTGAACACCAAGTGACACTTGACAGCTGTCACACTCGCTCCGGTTTCTCTGAGAGCTTCCACCCTATGGCCATTAATGGTCACCCACTGCCTATATTTCTTAGTGTTACTAGGCAGCAGGGAGGAGGGACCATTTCCATGTCTCCTAAGGAGACCAGGGACATCTCTGCGGGACCCCTCCCACCAGGGGCAACCATCTCCTCCCCTCCCAGGGCTACCCTCACCATCTGACGGGGGGGTGCACGTGGTGGTGCATTAGAGTTCTTCACGGGACACTGGGGATCATAATAATGGTGTCCCACCTGCTTACAAACGTAGCAGGTCATTGGGCCCCTATGAACAGGTTTACCTGTCGGGGCCTCTGGCTTCTTTACTGGGGGAGGCTGGGAACCCTTCCCTTAGTTCCCTTGGGGATTACTTTGGGGACCTTTCTATAACTCCCTCTGTTTACCCTTGTCCCCCCACTCTTCTGCTGGGGACCCTACCCACCTTTGGCTGAGTCTCCCACTGGACCCTTGTGGACCCTGGCACTGACCCAGCGGTCCGCCTCCTCAGCAAGTTTTCTAGGGCTAGATATCTTGCTATCAATAAGGTACTGGCGCAGCTCTGGAAAACAGTTATTAGACAAGTGTTCCCAAGCAAACAAATCATAAAGAGAATCATAACTTTCCACTTTGCTGCTCTTTACCCAACCATCCATGGCTCTGCAAAAAAATGACACATATTCAACCCACGTAGTACAAGGCAATTTCTTACATTCTCTAAAGGCTTGTCTGTACTTTTCTGGGGTTAGGCCATACCTTAACATTAAAGCATCTTTCATATGAGTATAAGACATCCTATCCTCAACAGGCATGTCCAACAGGGTATCTCTCCCCTCATTCACAAAGCGACCCCACAACCCCGCTCCCCAATCCTTCTCCGGGACCCGGTGGGCCCACAATGCTAACTCATACGCTTTAAACCATTGGCCAATATCTTCATTCTTATGAAAATTTATGATAACATCTTTGGGAAAATAAAACCTACTTTGTGCAGGCACAGATGGGACGCTGCCACCAGAAGGATTCAACTCTAAACTCTTCGTTTTAAGCTCCATCTCCCTCACCATTTTCTCACGTTCAAAAGCTAACTTTTCTCTTTCAAACTCCAACCTTTTGATCTCCAGATCAGAATCTCTCCTGCTTCTTGCATTTTCTAACTCCAACTGCCCTTCTATCTTAAGTTTTGCCATTTCTATGTTGTATGCTCGTTCCTTCGCCCTTTCTTCTCTTTCTTCAGGGGAAAGACCTTTAGAGGAAACACTGCTGACGGGAGAGGACTCGGCCCCATTCACTGGCACCTCCTCTTCCCCTTCCCCTGGCGGTACTACCACCGGATCAGAGGGATCTCTGGCCTCCAACCAGGCTTCCAATGCTTTGCAAAAGTTTTCCTTATTTTTGAGGCCTGTTGTAGGTACTTTAAACTGCTTGCAGAAGTGTTCCAGCTGCCTTCGGTTGTATTTCTTTATCTTACTCCTATCAAACTCCTCCACAAAAACAGGGGTAGTGACGCCGGCATCACTCATGGTCAAAACTGGCAGTGTTCAAAAAATCAAGCTCCAGGAAAGCGGAGAACAAAAATAGAATATCCTACCAAAAATAGATTGTGGCTGTGCTATGGTCTGCTTTCACTATGTTGCGCACACTAATCACTGCAAATGGGTCATAAATAAAAAGTTCAAATCCTCACTGCTGACCCACCAATGTTAGACTTGGCTGTCTCTAGTTATCAAAGGTATAAACTTCTGACAAATAGGGACCCACCTCCTCTAGTCAGGGCAAGGGGATCACACACTCAGATAACCCCTGCTCACCCCCTTGGTAGCTTGGCAAAGCAGACACGTTTATCTCAGAGGCAAGGCGTTAAGCATTTATGACCATATACAGTAATAAAGTGAATACACTACAAATGGACACGACACAGTAGTATTATAAAAATAAGGATGTTTATATAAGGCTTAGCACAAGACCAAATACCAACAAAAATATACCGCAATCTTAATAAATACTCTTGGAAGGAAAAAATAATAGTTCAAGTGTAGTTTCTTCTTAGCACAAAGTCTTTAGTAACAAAAGCAACTCTTCTTCTTTAACTCACAGTTCTTGGCAACAATGTAACCCCTACAGGAGTCACACGATGTTGAGGCAAAGTTAATCCAAAGGTTTGACGTCGCCCGCGAGGAGCGCTACGTCGAGTCTGGAGTCGAAACAGACCCCCACAACACAGGACCTTGGAAAACGAAGAAAAGATGATCTATGGCGTGGAGGTGTCCCGGCGTCGAGTCTTCGGCGTCGATCGGGCCTTGGAGTCGGGGCGATCTGCAGCGGCGTCGACGGATGTCAGGCAGGAGCAGCGCTCACGGCGTCGAAGCAGGATATGGCGTCGATGTCGATGTTGCAAGAGTGAGCAGCGCTCACGGCGTCGAGAGGGCTTGGTGTCAAGGCGTTGGTAGTGGCTTCGCTACTAGCGTCGATCGGGCCCGGCGGCCGGCGTCGAAGATGCGGGACACGGGAGCTGCACTCACGATGTCAAGCTGGATTCGGCGGCGTTGGGATTGCTGGATTTCTTCAGAGGTGCTAGACTTTCAGGTTCCAGCAACAAGCACTTTCAGCAAATGGTGAAGTCCTTTAGCCCTGTGACTTCAACAGGAGGCTGGCACTCTTCCAGATTTCCTTGGCAAAGTTTGAGAGTACACACTCAGTTCCTCTCCCCTGGTTCCTTGGCAAAAATAAAGAAGTGACTGCAGGATTCCCCCCACCAAACAGCACTCTGGCAGAAGGGGTAGGCAAGTCCTTGGATCAGCAGGCTTCTTGTCCTTGGTTCAGGGTTCCTTGTCAGAATTGATCTAAATTCTTTGGTTCAGGGGTCCTTCTCTTACACCCCTTTTCTGCTTTGATCCCTTTGTCCATGCAGGGGAGTTCCCCTCATCCTGGGTTTGTTGTGGGTGTAGCCAGGCCGAGGCACCTGGCCTATTCACTGTGCAGGACAGGGTCCTCAGCCACCCAGCAGGAGGTGGAGCCAGTATTGTCACTGGCAGGAGCAGAGCCATCAGTCGCCCGGCAGGAGGTGGAGCCAGCATTGTGTCAGGCAGGGCAGGCTATCAGGAGCTACTCTTCCCCTACTCTCAATGCAAATGCCTCACTCACCCCACACTGACTCTCAGACCTCTCGAGCCAGCCAGCTCCTGTTACACACTCACCTAACCAGCAGAGACCGGTAATAGTCAGACAAGAAAATAGCCACTTTCTAAAAGTGCTATTTTCAAACCCAGAGTCCAAAAACCATCCACTCAAACGGATGCATTATTAAACTCGGAGTTCAGGGATACCAAACTCGACATTGTACCATGCTCTCCGAGCCCGCTAGGATTATAGCGCTTAATAACCATGGCAGACCATTCTAACTTATGGAGAGCAGGTAACCTTACAAAAGTGAAAAACGAATATGGCTGTAATTCACTATTAGGACATGCCACACACATCAGGGCTTGTCCTACCTTATGCTTACAATGCACCCTGCCCTTGGGCCTACCATAGGGGTGACTAACATGAAGTTAAGGGAAGGTTTGGGGACTGGCAAGTAGGTGTACTTGCGCAGTCCGCGTGACAGTACCAGACTGCACGTAGGTCTAGCAATGGCAGACCTTTAGACACATTTTACCAGGCTCCTTCTGTGGGTGGCACAATACGTGCTGCAAGCCCACTAGCAGCATTTGTATTTACAAGCCCTGGCACTCCTGGTGCACTATACTAGGGACTGACAGTTAACCAAATAAGCCAAACATTGAATCCAATCAATATTAATTTAACATCGGGAGCACTTGCACTGTGGCACTGATGAGCAGTGGCACAGTGCCCAAAGCAATATACCAGCAAAACATCGTAAACAGAGGAGGCAAACAGAGAAAATGGAGGAGAGACTCAGGCCAATGATGTCAGGTCTAACACCCCCGGTGACTGGAAAAAGTAAACAATGTTGGGGTGACATTCAATATACCAGAAATTATAGACTCTCTAGCCCCTGAGATCGTTTAGCCCTCATGTCGAGATGACATAAGTCATTTTGGAGTTGAACGCTATCCCGCAACTAGGAAATATGCAATCATCAGCAAAAATCATGGCTGTTTTGATTATGGACTTTGTGGGAAAGCACTTCAGGTCCGTTGTGACACAGGAATACGCAAATGTGGTACAAGTGGACTACCCTTTCGGATGTCCCCTGGAGTTATTAGATGCCCAGGAAAAGAAGTCTCTGGACTCCACCCTTTTCAGTGAATCTTTCACTGAGTTACTTTGTTTCCTCCTCTCCCTGGTGACCATGTGACATGCTGTGTCGTGCATCCGTGCTCGTGCCAGCTGCTGGATAAAGCAGCAAATACCGTGAAGGTTGCCAGTAGCTAATAGCTGACTTCCTGTGGCACCTTACACCCAGTCAATATGCCTGCAGTGCTGGGTCTTCTCTTCTTGGTAGGCTTTGCCTGGCGTCTACTTTATTTAATCTGTGTTGCCTTGGCTAGCTGCTTGAAATAGATCCTCCCAGTCTCCTCGTGCCATTGTCAGTGACAGAAGGAGTCCCTGTCATGGAGCATCTGCTATAACATGTTATTGAGCGGGACAAGGGCAGGTCAGTAAAGGTTCTGGATGGCCAGATATCCCAGGAAGAAGACCCGGAACAGTTCCCGGTAGCTGGGGTGATTACACCACAGCTCCCTGAAATAAAGGTGAGGGAGCATCTAAAGGGTGCACAATTGAAATTGAAGTTCAGCGTCCAGCAAGAAAACGTCTGTGAGTGGTGGTGGAAGCAGTGCTGTAGCACAGCTTAAGTCAATGCGATCTGGAGGAGGCTGGTATACTTAATGAGATTCCCTGTGAGCTAAAGGCAATTAACTATTGTATGCCTACATTTGTAAGGCTGATAGCCTCCCAAACTCAGGAGCTTGGTGAGGAGGTACTGGTGCAAGGAGGATCAGGGAAGCTCCACTGTGTATGTATCCAGGAGGCCAATATTGGTGAGCCAATGGTGTAAGGGGTGGGCTCGAAATTGGTGTTTGTGTCGTTTTAATGTGAGGAAAGGCAGGAGCATGAAAATCAAAGAAACCTCCCACAGAAGCCTAGTTTAGTGGAAGACTAAGATGCACCAACTCAACCTGGCAAGAACCAATGGGAAAATTGGAGATTATATCAAGGGGAGAAGGGCATGATGAAAAGAGAAAAGTGTATGGTAATGGAAGCCGTCGCCCTATCACATTCAGGTTCCAGGTCACTTAGTAAAGGTATTAACAATCAACATAACAAGAAGGGAATTAAGGGCCCCACAGGGTCAGAAAAATTGTTTCACATAGGAGGAAAATTATAAAGTGTCAATATTTCTCAACTACTCAACAACTAGATCTAGAATCGGTCCTAGAGCAGATACAAGTTTTTAAGAGGATCCCAGACCAAAACTCTTGTATTTGGCTGTGACCCGCAAAGGGATAAAAGCAAGTAAATGGAAACTTGGAAACTATTGAACAGTTGGATTTTGCTTAATGTATTCTCAACCTGTAAGGCATTGGAGGAGGTTACTTCAAGATATATAGAGCAAGTATCCTTCAGAGAAACCAAAGCACAGAGAGAAATCACAAAAGTTAGCTTAAGTTCTTCAGTTTTCATGAGCTTGTTATTGGAAGTCAGACATGAGCTCAATACACTTGGCCTAAGAATTGCACCTGTAACAGAGGTAGTGATTCCTCGACTGAAGTCGCCTTTGTTTGCCAATCATGTTTGGCCTCAGCTTGGAACAACTAAATATAGTAGTTGATGCAGAGATAATCCTGTCCCTCTCCGGCTTGGTGGGTTATAATCAGGGTACCCATTAGGTAATTATTGCAACCCACTCAAGAGAAGGATTAGTAGACCCAACACAACTACAGAGAGGGCTACAACTACATAACATTGTAGTATGAGGCGGTGATCTATGCTAAGATACAGGCTTATTATCAGTCAAATTAAGACCTCAAGATTAGCACCGTCCAGGATAAGGGTGTGAATACATTTTAGAAGCTAGTTCAGCAAGGGTGTAGTAAGTCGAACTCACGTCTAGGGTGTATGGTCCCAGAAAAAGCGTGGGTCACCTATTCAAGAAATATTTGTAAGGCCAGAGAGGTAAATGACTCAAAGTGGGGGAGGAGCTATTGGACAATCTTGTAACACTGATATCCTCCTTAAATCTAACCAAGGCGTGCGGATACCCTCTCTGTAATTGTAATAAAGTCTAACCCTTTATGGTGGGGAACTTGCTTCTTTAAAGATTTTGTATCTAGAACAGAGAAATGGTATATTTCTTTCAAGCTGGAAAGGTGCAATAATCAAACCTATGCATGAATAGGGAGACTGATGTCCTAGTGAATTTCCGCTTGATAAGCTTGCTTGACGTTGGTGTAAAATTGTACTCTAAGGTAATTCTCTTTTCACTTGAGAACAGGATTGAGTACAATGATATTGTCCCAATGAAACAAGGAGGCCTCAAGTAAGGGAATCCAATGGTTAATCACTGTTTCAGCGTGTGGGCCCTGGGACAGAAGGTGATGAAAAAGTCAGGAAATCTGTTTTGTTGCATCATCGACTTTAGCACGGCCTTTGACCTTGTGAATCAGAGTGTAGGAGAAGTTTTGACAATAGGCAAGTTCCATCAGCCTACTAGCAATACTACAAAACTACTCTCACAGAACTGAGCCCAAGTTGAGCAAGACGTAAATGGGGCCTTATTGAAAAGAATACCCTTAGAAAATGGATTAAGAGAGGGCTATGTCCCGGCCCCTGCATCGATTTAATTATTCCTTCAGATCTCCCAGGAGTGGTTGCTTCCACCAATTCCTTATCGCCGTCAATTGTGGAAAGGCACATATCTTGCCTCCTCTTCGCAGACAACCTGGCCATTTTAGCCCTGACCCAAGTATGGCTATAGTAGATATTGAATAGATGTAATCACTATTGTGAGGAAAACTAACTCAAGATTAACCTGCAGAAAACAAAAATAATCGCCATTGGGAAAAACTTGATAACCGTGTAAGGGGCATTTAAGTAATAGGATGGTGGAGGTGGTATCCTCTTATAAATATCTAGGAATGGTGTTCACTAGAAAACTGAACTGGGCCCCAATAAAGAAACTGTAGAGAAGCGGACAACTTCAACTATAGGAGGCCTAGTACTTTTTAAGAAAATCTTTGGTGAACTATCTTGTACCCCTCTTCTAGCAGCCTATAACGCAATGGACCTCTCACAGTGCCTATATGGGGTCAAGCTATTGCCCCTAAGCATGGAGGTGAGTTGGAAGAAGTGCAAGGTAAATGTTTGAAACAATTATTAGGTCTACCAAAAAGTATAATGGGCCCGGTGATAAAACTGGAAGGGAATCTGCAGGCTTGGAATTTCCTGGTCTACAAATCAACACTGTGATTCTGGGACAAACTCTTGTCCTCGAAGGTTCAAAAGGTATCAGTTGTCAGTGCAAATGATATTGTAAGGAGTGAGATAAAATGGGCGGTGCAGATCAGGTTTAGGAAAAAATGCTGTGGCTTTAAAAATTGAGAAATTTAAGATGACTGAAGCCTCCCCGCTTTTGTAAGATCAATTAAAAGAGGCCTATAGAAGAGCATCAAGGTTGTATGATGTAGGGTATGTAAGGAGTACATCCTCAGAAAATTATATGATTGAATTCTAGGACAATCAGAGAGTATTCCGGTACGTATCTGCACCACTAGATGCCCAGCTATGCCTATAATTTTTACAATTTTGGGTTGCTTTGAAAGTTCGGTACCTTAGGTTCGAGAAATTTAATGCACTTTTGGATGCTGAGAATAATTGCACATGTGGATTAAGGTATCAACATTTTTATGTTAATGTTTTATTATACTGCCTTCATTTTTATAGGACTGAATGTATGATTTTAAAACCACTTTTTCATAAAATATAATATAAATCATCATAATGAAGCACTTGTACTTTTGGTGAATGTGGAATTTTTTGATAAAGCATGTGCCTTAGAATTAAAAAAAATAATAAGTCTGGGCTAGCAATACAATGATTGTGAACTTTAGACCCATTAGATGAGCTGCTGTTGCCTCCTAGCATCTAAGTGTTAGAAGGAATATATAGTACTATATGTGGACTTTAGTCTTGCTGTTTATAGTGTCCTGTGAGAAGGCTGAGTTTTGAACTTGGAATGGTCGGGGGCAGTGGTAGGGTTAGGGTAAAAATGTTTTTATGTGTATTACATGTATTTATTGTTTAAAGACAATTGTCTAAACATTAATACTTTTGAACTCAGTGGACTAATACAGAAGTGTTAGCATGTACTGATATTACCATGATGCATTGGGGCAATTTGAGTGCTGGAATGCGAGGCAGTATGCTCCCACCCTCTTTCTGTTTGAAAACTACCCAGCAGTAACTTTAAGTCAGGGTTTAGCCACATTCAAATAACAGAGTTATGGAAGAAATATATGGGGCATATTACCAAGCAATAGCGATAATTATCGCTATTGCTTGGTTAGAGACAAAAAATTACCGCTGAGCTGCGGCGATTTTTATCGCAAATAAACCTTGGTATTACCAAGGTTTATCGCAAATGCGATAAAAAATCGCCGCAATGCATGAATATCGCTGAAAAGTCAGCGATATTCATGTTTTACCGAGCTAATGCTCTTAGCCATGTTATCCACCTCCCATTGGATAACATGGCTAAGAACTGCTCAGGGCAGGTGTTAGCTTTTGGAGATATTCGCGCTTAGCGCGAATATCTCCAAAAGTTGGTAATAGGAGATAGCGATGTTAGCGACTGTTTTCAGTCGCTAACATCTTGGCACGCCCACTTTGCATGTCATTAGTGATAAATATCACTGACATGCAAAGTGGGGCCCAAGATGGTCGCTATCTCCTACTAGCTGTCGCTAACTGGTGTTGCGACAGCTAGGTAATAGGGAGATCATTTTATCTCCGCTTTCTTGGCTTTTAAAGCCAAAAAAGCGGAGATAAACCCCCTTGATAATATGCCCCCTATATTGCTTGGGAATAGCCATGAGGGAATTAGACCTCTCTTTAGACTTTGACAGTTGGACTTATTTCTAAGGTATCAGTCATACAGAGCTATTTTGGTTAATCTCAATCCTACAGCATCCATGTAGTAAAATAGGTCCTTTCCTCTCCAGATATGTCATCAACATGTATGATGTACATCACAGCTGTGCACTAAGTCCAATGGTAATAAACATTTTTATGGCTACTCTCATCAATGTCCTACAGATAGGTTACCACATGTGCATAAGTGATACCCAGTTTGATCTTGGCGATGACAATAGCACTGAATTTTTTGAAAGAGGGGCTGTGTTTGAGCATTGCAAAAACATTTTAAAAATCCATCACTTGTGTCATGTCAGGCAATTCCCAGTACTTTTAACTTGGCCTGAACCACTGGGTTCTCCCCAACAACCATCCTGAGGTAAAATCTTGTACTCTAAGGGGTCTATTTACTAAGATTGAACCTTATTTGTGTCACCACGCAAAACCATTTTTTACTAATTTACTTTCAAGAGCTAAAATTGCTTTGCACTAGAAAAAACACTCGAAAGTAGCGCACAGTGCTGCTTTGTCCTACGTAGCACCAAGGAGGCATACCTTGGATAGTGCATGGGCATTGCGATGCAACCACCCACGGTTTCAGACGCTAAGCCATATTTGACTAAAAAAGTAAACAGGATTTAGCTTGAGAAAATAGCGCACATTTGAAATGGGCACTATGAATGAGAAATGCTTTCATGTTTCCTTATTTTTCTGACTTTGTATGCGTGCTGCACTGCACAGCAAACATGCAAATTAGGAACATGTTTAAAGTTAGTCTGAGTGTAGTATTTTGTACTGAAAGACTATCCTTCCAGTACAAATCCTCTGCTAGATTCACGCAGCCACCCTTGGAATATGGTGCAAAGGAGTGTGGGGCATATTACCAAGGGCATTATCGCTGCATTAGCGGGATTTTTTCCCGCTAATGCGGCGATAATTTTATCGCCCTATTACCAAGCTGTCGCTAACACCAGTTAGCGACAGCTTGTAGGCGATAGCGGGCATTTAGGGGCCCACTTTGCATGTCAGCGATAATTATCGCTAATGACATGCAAAGTGGGCGTGCCAAGATGTTAGCGACTATTCCCTAACTCCTATTAACAACTTTTGGAAATATTTGCGCTAAGCGCGAATATCTCCAAAAGCTAACGCCTGCAAAAAGCAGTTCTTAGCCATGTTATCCAATGGAAGGTGGATAACATGGCTAAGAGCATTGTCACGATAATGCATGAATATCGCTGATTTTTCAGCGATATTCATGCATTTTGCAGGATTTTTACCGCTTTTGAGATAAACCTTGATAATATCAAGGTATCTCAGTGGTAAAAATCCTCGGTGCTCTGCGATATTTTTTTCCCGCTAACCAAGCAATAGCGATAATTATCGCTATTGCTTGGTAATATGCCCCACGGTGTGGGGCTGATGGAACGTAATTTCAGTGCTGGTGCTTTGGGAGAGGGGAGTAGAGTGACATATTTCTGTAAATATGGCGCTCTCTTGCTCTCTTTTATGCCGGTTGCGCTGTGTTGCATGAGATTTTAGTTAATCTGCCCCCTGTGTGCTCACTTTCATAACCCAGAAAATGCTGCATATAAACCTGCTTTCAGTCATCATAACTACTTAGATGTGTTTTTCTACTCCTTCAACAGCCTCGAAGAAATTGATCCAATGATTTCTTTGGTCATTTCCCATCTTAACTAAATCAACAGTGGCTATATTGACCCCCCAAACAAAACAATCTCATAACTCCAGGATAGCCTTTTTAGACTAAAATAATATAACTATCTAATGCCTGTGATAAAAAATCTCACTAGCTTACAGTGAAGGAAGGAGTGAAATTTACATGGCTTTGTCTTCTCGACAAAATATTACATATAACATCAACCAACCACTTAGCATGGGGCGTGGCCATTACCACCACCAAGGAGTCCACTTTCTTGTGAGGCTCCAGTGGTGGCAGCCTTTAATCTCTCTATATCACCGCCATCATCGCCAACTTTTCAGAAAAATTGCTCGGATACTGCATCTGAGGTCCTGACCAACTGCGGGGACCGGCTTTGGGAAATGTTGATGCTTGCTGGCCATCATTCCTGTCATTGGCTGTCTGTGTGGCCCGGCTCACCCTTGGAAGCCCCTCAGTGACAGGGGCCATGGGTGAACCTGAGGCGGAGGTCATCTGACCTTGCCAAGATTGTGCAGTGCATCTAACCCTCTCAGGGGCAGTGAGGGTGCTTGGAGCCCTGTGTCGCATACTGAAACTACAGGCTGCAACAGACCTGATGGCATCGGAGCCAGCTCTGACTACCCAAGCTGGAGCTTCCACTCAGCCCCTGGGGCCCTACATGACTTGCTTGAAAGCTGCATATACAGAATGAGAGAGAGTCGTTGGATCGTCACAGAGCAGGAATTAATGGCACTGAGGAGAGGATATTGGTTTTGGAGGATGGCACTGCCACCATGCTGAAAAGACTGGACAAGATGCAAGGTATCCTGAAGCAATGTGCAATTAAGAATGAAGGACGTTGAAGCTTGATTCCATAGTAATAACATTTGCATTTCTGGTGTTGCAGCAACCACTAACATCATTCCCTTGGCCCTCAGCCCCCTGAAGGCATCCCACCTCGCAATCTCATAGCCCGTCTTCTTAACTGCAAGGACAGGAATAGTGCCCTCTGCCTCACCCAGTAGCATGGTCCACTCCTCTACCAGGGTGCCTGCATCTTGTCTACCCAGACTTACCCCCACAGTCCAGGCTGCTCACTGAAATGTTAGCGAAATTAAGAATTCACTTCGTAAACTGGGCATCTGTTAGGCAATTCTTTACCTGACCCAACTCAGTGTGGACCATAATGGGAAAACCCTTATCTTTGACACCCGGCGGCTGTGATGGCCTTTGTAAAACACTTCCAAACCATCCTCATCTAGTCAGACATCATCAGATCCCTCACCAGTCGTCCTCGCCCGAACATTTCGTATTAAAATGACTGCTCTACTCCGATGTCTTTACTCCCTCTTCATGATATTTCCAACACGTTATTGCACTTAGGCATTATTCAACAGTTTCTCTCTGTGCAGGCTACTGTTGTACAATTGAGGTTTGTTATTCTCTCATTTGAAGAATCTTTTTATGAATCAATCAATCAATCAATCATTTGTAAAGTGCACTATATACCCGCAAGGGTCTCAAGGCGCTTGGGGGGTGGCGTTACTGATCGAACAGCCAGGTCTTGAGTATCCCCCTGAAGGTCAGCAGGCCTTGGGTCTGTCGTAGGCTCAGTGGGAGTGTGTTCCATGTCTTGGCGGAGGGTGGGAGAAGGATTTCCCACCAGTGGTTGTTCTTCGGATGCGCGGGACGGTGGCGAGTGAGAGGTTGGCGGAGTGTAGCTGGCGGTTGGGGATGTAGAAGGAGAGCCGTCTGTTGAGGTAGGCTGGACCGGTCTTATTGAGTGCCTTGTGTGTGTGGGTCAGGAGCTTCAAGGATATCCTCTTGTTGACGGAGAGCCAGTGCAGGTTTCTCAGGTGGGGTGATGTGGCTGTGGCGTGGTGCATCGAGGATCAGTGGTGCCAAGGCGTTTTGGATGCATTGTAGTCGTTTGATGAGCTTGGTCGGGGCTCCGGTGTAGCGGGCGTTTCCGTAGTCGACTCTGCAGCTGACGAGGGTCTGGGTGACTGAATTTCTTGTATCTCTCAGGATCCATCGGTAGATCTTGCGGACCATGCGGAGGGTGTTGAAGCAGGAGGAGGAGACGGCATTGACTTGCTTGGTCATTGAGAGCGTTGAGTCGAGGATGATTCCCAGGTTGCGTGCGTGGTCGGTGGGTGTCAGGGCTGCCCCCAGTGCTGTCGGCCACCCGTAGTTGTCCCAGGCTGAAGGGTTGGAGCTGAGGATGAGGACCTCCATCTTGTCCGAGTTCAGCTTCAGACGGCTGGTCTTCATCCAGTTGGCAATGCCTTCAATCCTTCATGATCCGACCTGACCTGGTCAGTGCCGGTCGCTCCTCCCGCCCCATCGCTGCCGCTGCCCTCCTGAAATAAGTACTGAGGCTGCATTCATTTGGTATTGAGGCTGCATTCATTTTGTATCATCGTCCTCCGTTCCGCTGCTGCCATTGTTGTGTATTGTGGATTATTTTGAGGCTGCATTCATTTTGTATGATCGTCCTCCATGCCCCTACTGCTATTGTTGCTGCATTCATTTTGTATCATCTTCCTCCGTGCCCCTGCTGCTATTGTTGTGCCTGCTTTTGCCCCTATTATTATTGTGCCTACTTTAGTTTTGTTTACGTCGCGATCCCCGCCGCTGCTCCCCCGCGGCCCCACCCCCGCTCCCTCCAGCATCACCGATCCCCTCCCCACTCGCCACCCCGCTCCCGCCTCCCAGCTGCTCCTTCCTCCCACTAGAACCAAAAGGAGAGGTCCTCAAAGTGGGGAGCTGTAATCCAACCTGACCTGGTCAGTGCCGGTCGCTCCTCCCGCCCCATCGCTGCCGCTGCCCTCCTGAGATAAGTACTGAGGCTGCATTCATTTGGTATTGAGACTGCATTCATTTTGTATCATCGTCCTCCGTGCCCCTGCTGCCATTGTTGTGTATTGTGGATTATTTTGAGGCTGCATTCATTTTGTATCATCGTCTTCCGTGCCCCTGCTGCTGTTGTTGCTGCATTCTGCATTCATTTTGTATCATCTTCCTCCGTGCCCCTGCTGCTATTGTTGTGCCTGCTTATGCCCCTATTATTATTGTGCCTACTTTAGTTTCGTTTACGTCACGATCCCCACCGCTGCTCCCCTGCGGCCCCACCCCGCTCCCTCCAGGATCACCGATCCCCTCCCCACTCGCCACCAAGCTCCCGCCTCCCAGCTGCTCCTCTCTCCCACTAGAACCAAAAGGAGAGGTCCGCAAAGCGGGGAGCTGTGATCAGACCTGACCTGGTCAGTGCCGGTCGCTCCTCCCGCCCCATCGCTGCCGCTGCCCTCCTGCGATAAGTACTGAGGCTGCATTCATTTGGTATTGAGGCTGCATTCA
Organism: Lissotriton vulgaris; assembly: GCF_964263255.1. Lineage (NCBI taxonomy): Eukaryota > Metazoa > Chordata > Amphibia > Caudata > Salamandridae > Lissotriton > Lissotriton vulgaris. The sequence goes on from NC_141691.1 coordinate 1,445,426,805, forward strand.
TTTTGTATCATCGTCCTCTGTGCCCCTGCTGCCATTGTTGTGTATTGTGGATTATTTTGAGGCTGCATTCATTTTGTATCATCGTCCTCCGTGCCCCTGCTGCTATTGTTGCTGCATTCATTTTGTATCATCTTCCTCCGTGCCCCTGCTGCTACTGTTGTGCCTGCTTTTGCCCCTATTATTATTGTGCCTACTTTAGTTTCGTTTACGTCGCGATCCCCGCCGCTGCTCCCCCGTGGCCCCACCCCGCTCCCTCCAGCATCACGGATCCCCTCCCCACTCGCCACTCCGCTCCCGCCTCCCAGCTGCTCCTCCCTCGCTCCGCCCCCTCCACTCTCCACTTATGACAGAATGGCAAACGTGCAGCGTTCACGCGCAGCGGGAGCGCCCTATGCGCGCCAAAGACGCGCCAAAGGTAAGCCCGTCTACGCCAGTCCGCGCCCGGCCCACGACCAGCGCCAGACCCCCTGGTCCCCGCAATGGCCTTCCCGCCCGCCGAACCTACGACGCCGCAACCCTCACTGCATTCAACACCGGCCGCCTCATCGACTGTCACCGAGCCTCCCCAGGAAGTACCCACGGACCCTTCACATGCCAATCCAGCAAGTTCTGCTGCATCAGGACCCACGCTCCATTCACAAACGCCAAACTGAACTCCAACAACAACCACCTGAAGTGCATCCTGCTCAACACCCGCTCGGTCCACAGACACGCCATTGAACTATAGAACCTACTCGACACCACAGCGCCGGACGTCGCCTTCCTCACCGAAACCTGGATGAACGCCTAATCAGCACCCGACATCGCCATAGCCATCCCGGATGTATACAAGATCATTCAAAGAGACCGCATAAACCAAACAGGAGGAGGCATCGCCATCGTCCACAAGAACACCATTCGCATCTCGACCAACTCTGACGACACCCCCATAGCCACCGAACACCTCCACTTCCAAATACAAACCGACCCCAAGACCACACTCAGAGGCACCCTCATATACAGTCCCCCAGGACCACGCACGCAATTCAGCGAAGACTTCGCTAACTTTGTCAGCCCACACGCGCTCCCCTCCGAAGACTACATTCTCCTTGGGGACCTCAACTTCCACCTGAAAAATAACAATGACAACAACACCATCACCCTGCTGGACAACCTCGCCAATCTTGGACTCAAACAACTGGTGAACACCCCCACCCACTACGCCGGTCACACACTCGACCCAATCTTCTCCTCCAGCAAGCACATCTCCTTTAATTACGTCACGGGATTCCACTGGACAGACCACAGCTGCGTCCACTTTAGCTTCAGAAAGACCACGACCCACCACCACCCGCAACGAGTGCCCCGCAGAAACTGGAACAAAACTACAACCGACCAGCTCACCACATCTCAGAACTAAAAACCCCCACCATATCAACTGACCCAAATCAAGCAGCCATCAATCTCGCAAAGTGGATCACCTACTGCGCTGACGAACTAGCACCCTTGAAAAACCATCCCAATAAGACAGGAAGCAAAAAAGCCTCCTGATTCAACGACGACCTCAAGAACTCCAAAATGAAATGCCGCACCCTCGAGAAAGCCTGGCGTAGAAACCCAACCACAGACGACATGACCGCCCTCAAGAACGCCACCCGTAAACACCACCAGCTGATCCGCACCACCAAGAAATCAGCATTCAAGGATCGACTAGACAACAACACCCATAACAGCAAGGAACTCTTTAGCATTGTCAAAGAGCTCACCAATCCCAGCGCCGGCAACAACAACATCACTCCCTCCCAAGACCTCTGCACTCTCTAGCCTCGTTCTTCCACAGCAAGATAGCAGACATACACAACAGCTTCGGCGACCAGTCCACTCCCTCCACCACTGAACCGAAGCCCCCCACCAACACCCGCGGTGCCTGGACCCCGATCAGCACTGAAGACACCATCCGCTTGATGAACTCCATCCACTCCGGATCTCCAACCGACCCATGCCCCCATCACATCTTCAACAAGGCCGACTCCGTCTTCGCAACCCAACTCCGGGACATCATCAACTGCTCCTTCGACACCGTTACCTTCCCGGAAAGCTGGAAACATGCCGAACTCAGCGCCCTCCTGAAGAAACCTACAGCAGACCCCACCGAACTTAAGAACTACCGCCCCATCTCGCTCCTCCCGTTCCCCGCCAAAGTCATAGAGAAGACCGTCAACAGTCAGCTCGCCGCCTTCCTTGAATCAAACAATTCCCTCGACCCTTCACAGTCCGGCTTCCGAGCCAACCACAGCACCAAGACCGCCCTCATCGCAGCCACAGACGACATCCGGACTCTGCTCGACAACGGAGAAACAGCGGCCCTCATCCTCCTGGACCTCTCCGCAGCATTCGACACGGTCTGCGACCGCACCCTTGTAGAAGCCTCAGGGACGTCGGGATACAGGATAAGGCATTGGCTTGGATCATCTCGTTCCTCGCCGGAAGAACCCAGAGAGTCCGCCTCCCCCCTTTCAGATCAGAGGCCACCGAAGTCACATGCGGCCTTCCACAAGGATCATCGCTCAGCCCCACCCTCTTCAATGTCTACATGAGCCCCCTCGCATCCATAGCACGCCAACACAACCTCAACATCATCTTCTACGCAGACGACACCCAGCTTAACCTCTCCCTCACCAAAGACCCAACCACCGCCAAAACCAACCTACACGAAGGGATGAAAGACGTAGCCGAATGGATGAAGAATAGCCGCCTAAAACTAAACTCAGACAAGACGGAAGTCCTCATTCTAGGCTCATCCCCCTCTGCCTGGGATGACTCATGGTGGCCCCCGGCCGTAGGCAGTGCACCCAAACCAACGGACCATGCACACAACTTGGGATTCATCCTAGACTCCTCCCTCTCGATGACCAGACAAGTCAACGCCGTCTCTTCATCATGTTTTAACGTCCTACACATGCTCCGAAAGATCTTCCGATGGATCCCCACCAAAACAAGGAAGACAGTCATCCAAGCACTTGTCACCAGCCGTCTGGACTACGGAAACACCCTTTATGCCGGAACCACAGCCAAATTGCAGAAAAGACTTCAACGTATCCAGAACGCCTCCACTAGACTCATCCTAGACCTACCCCGTCACAACCATATATCTGGTCACCTGAGAGACCTGCACTGGCTCCCCGTCAACAAAAGAATCACGTTCCGTCTCCTCACCCACGCACACAAGGCACTCCACGACCTAGGTCCCAGATACCTCAACACTCGCCTGACCTTCTACACCCCCACCCGCCATCTTCGATCGTCCAACCAAGCCCTCGCCACGATTCCACGCATCCGAAGAGCCACCATGGGAGAAAAATCCTTCACTTACCTGGGGGCCAAGACCTGGAACTCCCTCCCCACCCACCTCTGTCTCACACAGAACCACCTCTCCTTCAGAAAGCAACTCAAAACCTGGCTGTTCGATCAGTAGCAAACTCATCTCCCTTAAGCGCCTTGAGACCCTCTGGGTGAGTAGTGCGCTATACAAATGTTTGACTTGACTTCATGGAGGTTGGCTTCGGCTGTGATGAGGTCCTTGGTGAGGGAGAGGATCAGCTGAGTGTCGTCTGCATAGGAGATTATGTTGAGGTTGTGCTGTTGGGCTACGTGTGCAAGCGGGCCATGTAAATGTTGAACAGCGTAGGGCTGAAGGAGGATCCCTGGGGTAAGCCGCAGATAATCTTAGAGGCTTTGGAACGGAATGGGGGGAGGCGTATGCTCTGGGTTCTGCCGGAGAGGATAGAGGCGGTCCAATCCAGATCCTTGTCTCGGATCCCTTCAGCGTGGAGGCTTGCACATAATGTGCGGTGCAAGATGGTGTTGAGGTCTAGGGGGATGAGTGCTGCGGTCTTGCTGTTGTCCAGCAGGGTTCTGATGTCATCGGTGGCGGAGATGAGGGCAGTCTCGTGCTGTGGTGGCTGCGGAACCCTGACTGGGAAGGGTCCAGGATTCTGTTTTCTTCAAGGTATCAGGTTAGCTGTCTGTTGACTGTTATCTCGATGACCTTGGCCAGGAAGGGGAGCAGAGAGATGGGCTGGAAGTTCTTGAGGACTCTTGGGTCTGCCTTAGTTTTTCACCTGAATACGTTTTCACCATGCACCCAAGGTGAACACTGACTTTCTCAAAATGGGATTACTTTATTTTCTGTTTCATTTATCCTGAATTTGCTGGATGTCTTATCATCTGGTGTGGGATCTAATGTTCTGGTTTTGTGGCTGTCGAGTGGTCATTGTATGTTTGAACACTGTGACCCATCACATAACTCACATATCATTGCCTATTACATGTCCTTGCTAATCCCATTTTATCATCCAAAATGCCACTCTCTGATATCAATAGGTTATTCAAACTTTCCCTACTCAATTCAATTCAAAATAGTCTTCATTCGATATTTTTCAATCATAAAAGACATTTTACAGTTAATACTCACTTAGAATATACGTGGAATCAATTACCCGCGAAAAGGGAAACTGGTACTATCTTCCCTGAACAGACTTGGCATAAAGATAGGCTTCCTCCAGGAGACTCATCTTCTTCCTAGTATCGGCCACAAATATGCTATGACCTGTCCTGTTACAGGTTGTATACCCGAGGCACATGCATTCTCATTCATAAAAGTGTCCCCTTCATCTTTTAAACATGTCATTTTGACCCTGTTGGCCATTCTGTTCTCTTTCAGGGTGCCATTGAAGGCAAACAAGTAGATTATTAAACATCTATGATCCAAATGTAGATGACACTGATTTCTTTCATGATCTATTTGCCCTGTTGGGGTGAGTGGATGCTTATCAAGTGATACTAAGTGGCGACCTCAATATGCCACAATGAATACATTTTGTTTCCACTAGCACACAAACCACTCATAAACCCCTGGAGATGTATATAGGCACATTACTGACACACATGAGTTGTGTGATGCTTGGCGTACACGATACCCATCCACTTCCAGGTTCACATTCTATTCTTCTCCTCACTCAGTCAGTGCAAGACTAAACTGCTAGTTTCTCACACTGAATGTTCATTCTGGGTTTTGGGGATGTCTGGCCTCTCTCGGACACTCTCTGACTACAGACCCATCCTACTTCAGCTGCAGATACTCTATGGCTGTGGTATGGAATGCACTTGGCGGTTCCATGGTGAAGCCCTCTATGACCCGGTGTTCCGTAGAGAACTTCTTGAATCAGTAATTGAGTATTTTATATTAAACACAGATCCAGCCCACCCTTTGATACACACTGGTATACTTCTTGGTATACGTACTCAACTACAACACATCAAGACAGACATGAGAAACATAGATTGTACTGTAGAGGCTGATCAATGTTCAGTACCGTTGATGGAGTTCTGGGACTTCGCTGATAGGGAATTTGCTTACCGGGGTAAACATGGCAGAGCCCATCGCTACGGGGAGAGTGATCCTCCTGGCCATACCCTCGCTCATCTTTTACACCCACACCAACTGCATAATTATTGTATTGACCTACGGTCAGATTCTGAAGTGCGAATTGTGGGCAGAGTGGAAATTATGGCAGAATTTCAACGTGTATTAGCAATGTTTTGAAGCCTCCCAGGTGCAGATGTTCTTTCCTAGAGCTCCTCTCACATAGAGGGGTTTGCGATGGCCTGGTTTGCAGATGGTCAATGTCAGCTCCTGGGTGAACCAGTCACCCTGGAGGAGATGACGCAGGCTATTGACACCCTCACCGGTTCTAATACACCAGGCCTTGATCGTCTAACAGGGGTCTTTTATAAAGCTATCAAGCAGCAATTGACTCCCCATCTCTTGGCATTAAATAACAAATTCCTGACTAAGAGCCAATTGCGTTCTCACTTCTCGAAGCTGTTCTAACACTATTGTTAAAACCAGGTAAAATCCATGCCTGTGTGCTTCCTACCATTCCCTCTCTCTCTTGAACCTAGATAATAAAATCTTAACTAGAGGCCTCACTACCAGATTGTCATTACTGTTGAGCAGATCATCTAGCCTATCCAATCCGGTTTCGTTCCCCACAATTTACTTCCTTCAATTAATGCACTTTTTTGCTGTACTCAATAACGTTTTACCAACTATTCCTGCAGTTGTGGCCTTCTTGGACACCGAAAAAGCATTTGACTCTCTTGAGTGGCCCTTTTTTGAATGCTGTTCTGGGTAAGCTTGGTATTCCTTCGCCGTTCATACCTCTAACTAAGCTCTTATCCTCTAAACCTGTGGCTCACATACGAGCCAATGGTTCAGTTACTGAACAAATTGCTATTATGCGAGTGACCAGACAAGGCTGGCCCTTGTTCCCATATTTTGTCATCATAGTAATGGACCCTTTATTCTGCTACTTACAAAACCACCATGCACAATCTGGTTTACAGCTCACTGTGATTTACTGCATCTTTAAATGCAGATATATTAGGGTATTTATATGTCACCCATCAGATAACCTCTCTCCTCTCATGCAGGAGATCGTTCGTTCTGGTCATCTGTCTGGACTTCAGATCAATTGGGCCAAATCTGAACTATTTCTGTTAACAGATCCAGCATAGACCCCTTCCGAATACCCTTTATAATGGGCAGCAGATGGCACCAAATATCTTGGCATCTGGCTCCACAGAGACAAGGACCAAATTATACAGCTTAACTGAGGTCCATCACTGGCTGATCTGACTACCCAGGTAGAATGTTGGGTTAAACTACCCCTCTCAATGGATGGGTATGTGGCTATTATTAAGATGGTTGTGCTTCCCTGTTTTTTACCTTTTCTTAAATATCTTCATTTTACTATCACTGGCCTTCTTCCATTCATTGTGTAGTCTCCTCTTATGCTTAATTTGGGCAGGGGGCGCTCCTGTGTCCAGTGGGATACTCTCATCCTTCCTTACGATTGTGGAGGTACCAGAACTTCATCTTTACTGTCTTGTAGCCCAGTGTCAATACACACACCGTTGGTACCACCCTGATGCCTGCATCCCTTACTTGAGATCCAAGCAGGATCAACTGGATGGTCTTTTACATTCAAAAAGCCAATTCACTCCCGCAGCGCGGGACGCAGCCCGGGCTAAGACTGGGCAAAGACAGGGCCGTTTTAGGCCGTTAGAGGCTGCTAGAGACTGGGCTGGGCCACCCCATTTCGATGTTCGAGTCGACCTCTAAACTTCAACCCAGCATGACTACCCGAGAGTTTAGAGACAGAGCAGCCAAATCAAAATTAAAAAATGGCACACTGGACGATTTCATCACCAGGACCCACACTGCAATTGATAACGAAATAACCAAGATGCAACACAGGGTGTCACTAGAACTTGAAGCTGCCAGACGACTGTCAGTGGAGTTGACTGCCACTAAAAAATCCTCCCTTGGCCCTATTGCTTGGGCAAAAAGTCCTGAACGTCCGCTAGGCCCTACACCCACCCTGATTGTTACCAATGCTGATATTCACGACACAAAAGTAGCAAGATTACCCTTATCACAGGGGAACCACTTAGACAAATCAATCTCCCCCCCATCTACCCAACTGGGCGAGAATGTAGATCAAAAGGAAGGCTGTGCTGAGGGTGCTCCCTCAACACTTGAACCCTCCCCTGCCCTACAAGAAAAGGATGGTAGCCTATTCAAAGCACAAAAGCACACACATAATAAAAGGAAACGCAATCCTACTTCGGCATACTCTAGAAAAAAGGCTAAAGTAGCGAAGGCACAGCTACCAACCAAGGCACCTCCCCTTGACAAATCGCCAACACTGCAACCCTCAACTCTAGCAACATGCAGAGAAGGCACCTCCCCTCACACAGTAATTATACAGGAAAACAACGATTTCACCATAGAAAGCGATGCTGCAGGAATCCCCCTATGTTCCATCAAAGGGAAGGACGTTGAATTTCTCACTATTGTCTGGGAAACATTAAAAAAACTACTCACCCCAATAGAAAAGAGATTCACACACTTAGAGACACAGCTTCTAGAAATCGAAAAAAGTATAATAAACCTGGCAACTGTCACTATGCAGAATTCTAATTCCACATGTACAACTATAAACCTTCCCCCAGCTGTAAAATTAGACTCTACCACCGAAGCAGCAGTAATCTCGCGGCCTCCCCCCAAAGCTAAGAGACCAGGTTCGACTAACATACTGCCAACTGCCGCATGCTCTTCCCCTAACACTTTTAATACTATACCCAAGGTCAAACCAACACCCAAACCCCGAACCAAGGCTAGTGTCATCAATCCTCCTAGTGGGGCAATACCATCCACCTCAGCTGCACCTGCCCTAAGTACATCTGCCCCGACCGAGCACCCCAATGTTAGACACAATGGCCAGAGCACTAATCCTCCAACATCGCAGAGAGCTAGTACCAGTTTCATTCGATCAAGGGGATTTGTAGATCTCCCCCCAGAGGTTAGCCCCTACGTTGTGGTGCTAACTGGGGTAACTGAACTGGTATATAATCAGCACGAAAACTTTGACTCTCTCAAGAACAAGGTGATCCACTGGTTGGAAACCAACAAACCAATCCCCAACCATCTAAGGAGCAAAATCCTCATGGTACGGAGGGTACCTTGGGTAGGGACTACACAAAAGACCTCCCCTGGAGATTGTGTGATACTCACCTTTGAGGACTCTAACACTGCCCATGCCATTTACTCATGGACTAATCATAGTTCATCTACAACAATAATAGCAAGACCACTCACCTTTTTCTACCCTCCACGTCCCCCAATAGCTCAGGGGGGGAACTGGAGCAGGATGCAGTCGAGGAAACACACTTGGGGAGCACAAAGTAACTGGTGGACAGATACCCTTGGAGGTTGGAATGGGATCCCGACCTCCATTAGATATGGGTGTCTCGAGGAGGTGGACTGACTTACACATCCAGCAAACATTACACCTCCCTCACCCATTCAAACTAGCAATCACACTCACTCTCCAGACAATGCACCGTCAACCAGTCCTTTAGACACACCTACGATCGGCTCTATCCCATCAACTCTACTACACACAGTGTCAAGTGACCTTAGCCTAGGGGCAGTTAGATATACCAATTGCTCTGCTATGGGTGGAATTGCTGACCTCAACCAGGGGTTGAATATTAAACTCCCCATTCCACAGAGCCACACACCAAACAGTGCTCTACTTTACACTGCCCCACCCAACCAGCGTGGGAAATTAGTAGCATTAGGGCACCGGGGAACATCAAACATCAGAAGTACAACAGAGACTCACGGTACACTCTCTATTCTATCCTGGAACGTGGCTGGGCTAGCAAACAAACTAGACACCCCTGACTGGAGAGACTTAGTAGAGAGCTATGACATCTGCCTCTTACAAGAAACTTGGGCCAGAGAACAACCCAGCCCCCAGGGATTTGCGACCTTTAGTATTGAAGCAAAATGGGGGGGCAAAGGCCGCCCCTCAGGAGGCCTTTCAACCTGGGTGGGGTCCCACCTGGCATGTAGGGCCACACCCATGGAAACCAACTCTTGTGACTTCCAATGTGTCTCCCTAGACTGGCCATGCGGAGGGAAACTGGTAGTGATAAATTTTTATTCAAGGCCAGTTGGGGTTGCAGCAATATCGGGTACAGTGGAAGACCTAGCATACTTTCTCGATACACACAACTTTTCCTCCCCTCTAATAATAGGTGGCGACTTTAACAATCAATTCGAACCACTCCCCGCCTACGTGGAAGGTATATCTGCCGAGGAGGATGAACTATGGGATATTCCCTCCTTGGCAGATGTAGTCACAAAGACATGCTCCCCCCTTGCCATTCAGATAATGTCCCTCACACTCAGTCACTCTCTTAGGGCATGCAATGGCCGGATCGAGGGTGATATTCCCCCTAAAAACACCTTTAACAGGCTGGGACACGAATCAAGGATTGATTATATAATGATACCTACCAGAGACTGGAAGAGGGTGAAAGACTTTAGAATCATCCCTAGATATGATAGTGATCACAATCTGCTCACACTAAAGTTCGAGACCCCCTATCGTCAGCTAGAAAAGGTAGATCCCAACGCACCATCCCAGTCCGACCTAGTGCTAACTAGCAACAGATGCAAAATCAAATGGACCAAACTGCTGGAAAATCCATCCAACATTGAAAGACTCTATGCTCTAACCGCACCTGCCCTGGAAGAAGTAGTGTGCTGTCTGAACTCACTGGGAGGCGAATCAGAGACTAACACCATGAGTAGCCTGGACCCTCAGGTTCACTTGGCTGCACTCGGGAACATCCACTCAGAGCTATGTATCAACCTTGCAGATATACTGAACCCAGTGGCCAGGCTTCGCAAGCCCAAAAAGAGAAGAGCGACTTGGTACAACTCCTCCTGCAGACAAGCGAAAACTCTCCTTCTCGAATCATTGAAAGCCCGAGAATCTCCAGCCGAAATCAGGGAGAAACGTCTTTCTTATAAATCTGCCCTCCACACCGCAAAAATAGAATGGGACGAGGAGAACTGGTCAATGATAACAGCCGCCCTCGCCTGCCAAGACTCGCGGACATTCTGGCAAATTGTTAGGCATGGCTCGCCCGAACCTCTTGCAGCTGTCGAGGCTTGTATTGCACCTTCCGTCTGGGAGGAACATTTCAAAAACCTATATCTCCCACATAACAGCGACAAGGGAAGTAGCAAACATGGTGGAGAGTCCTCTGTCGCTACAAACTGGACAACTGGGATCGAGGGCTTCACTCTAGAAGAAATCACACTGGCAATCTCCTCACTGTCTGCTGGTAAGGCGCCGGGCCTAGATAGGCTACCAGGAGATCTCTACAAACATGAACCCAGCGTTTGGGCCCCCTATCTAGGGGTACTATTTAATGCTATCCTGAAGGGCCTGCCAATTCCATCCACCTGGCCAGGGGCTGAAATCGTGCCAATTTTTAAAAAGGGTTCGCCCCTGCTCCCTGCAAACTATAGGCCCATAAGCCTAATTGATGTTTCCCAGAAACTCTTTTCGAAACTTTTGCTAAACCGCCTACACGAGTGGATCAGGGACTATAACATCTTAAGTCCCTTCCAGGCAGGTTTCAGGGAAAAGGTCTCCACAGTGGACCAGGTCTTTCGTCTGTCCATGATACACTGGAAAACAGTACTACTAGAGGGTGGCAGCCTCTACACGGTATTTGTGGACCTAAGGGCAGCGTTCGACCTGGTACCAAGGAACAAGTTGTGGGAGGTCCTTGACAACTTGGGGGTCCCTGATGGTCTCCTGAAAATGATAATACGCCTCCACTCTAAAAACTACGCCCAGGTCAGATGTGGCAGGATGGGAGAATTGTCTGCGAAGTTCCCCGTTGGCAGGGGGGTGAGGCAGGGTTGTGTCCTCGCACCAACCCTGTTTTGCCTCTACGTCAATGGGGTAATTGCCCATTTAGCAGGTGTAACCAACTCCGATGCACCGAAATTGGCCTCCGAGAGGGTGCCAGCCATCATGTTCGCAGACGATACACTGCTTTTATCAAAGTCGGCAAAAGGTATTCAGTGTACCCTTGATGGCTTTGTGGACTTCTGTGGAACCCATGGGTTAGAAATTAACGCAACAAAGACTAAATTCATGGTCTTCAACCCACCACAGAAATTTCATTTCCGTCCCAGCATCTTACATACTAAACTAGAAAGGGTAAAAACCTTTGAATACCTAGGAATTATTGTGAATGATAAATTTACCTGGAGCTCCCACCTGGAAAAAGCGGCACTGAAACTGACCCAGCACTCGGGAGGTGTAATGAAGCTCATGGCAAATAATAAATCCTCGGTCAGGCCGATTGGCCCCCCACTACAGATCTACAAATCCCAGGCTAAGGGGGCCGCCCTCTATGGATCTGAACTCTGGGGCCACGTAAATACATCCAAACTACTGATGGCGGAAAACAGATTCATCCGTAACCTAGTAGGGTTACCATTGAGCACCCCTCTCGTCCCGCTGAGGATGGACCTTGGCTTACGACCACTTAATGAGGAGCTAGCTCTACGCCCACTGGCTTTTTGGCGTAGACTATGGTCAACCCCTGAGTTGGATAGCTACAGAGAAGGTTTACGAGAGATCCTAGCCACACCAGGTGCCGGAAAAATCAAATGGCTCTCCCACATTAAGCATGAACTGGTGGCTGCAGGTTTCCCAGGCATGTGGTCCGACCCCCAGAACGAGTGCCAAACCCTCTCTAAAAAAGATCTAGCCAGGTCCTATCGAGAATTTAAACTCTCACAGACTCTCAACCATCTAGATCCTGGGTCCTTGACAGAGTCCTTCTTCTCCCATAAAGCGAACTACAATATGGAACTGACTCTAGATAAAATTTATCCCAATATACTGAGAAAATTATATCTTCAGTGGAGGCATGGCTCTCTTCCAATTAAATCTTTTACGGCCAAATGGAACCATGATCCCAGCAGTACATGCCCTGCTTGTAGAACCACCGATGAAAGCGAGCTCCATATTCTCTTCTTTTGTCCTGCTTACCAGGGGATTCGCAGGCACTGGATTCTCCCCCTATGCAGGAACTTGGGATTCTACAAGTGCATGCAGGCTTACAGAGTTTTAAAAACTGATATGTCCCACCAAATTGTATTTGCAATGGCCAAATACCTGGGCGCCCTTTGGTTCACCAGAAGGAAATATCTCTAAACTGTGGGCTGAATATGGTTCTGTTGTACTACATGCAGGTTTCTTCCAGTAATGTTTTTATGCATTTTTATGCGTTTTATATTTATTGTACAAATCATTTTAACACATGTGTAACGTGACTGTCTTTTATGGTAATATTCTTACCGAAATAAAGGTTTTTCAAACATTCAAAAAGATTTTGAAATATATAATTGTCAATGTCAACTTTACTGTTTAGTTAATAAAACACAATTTGCCGGCATACCATATTAAAATTAAGACATCCATCCAAATTCTAAAATTGTAAACTTAGGATCAATATTCAAATGTCCTGTAAAATTGCTTCTGTACGCTCAGGATATACTACATATAGAAAGGTAAGGGTTAGTTTTTGTGGACGTCATAAACTGAAGGTGCATAAGCAGAAGGAAGGTCAGAAATTGAATGCTGAGAATTAAAAGTGAGTAGTGCGAAAGATTGACGTGGTTCGCAAAGAAAGCTGCAGGCTGCTAAGGTTGAAGACACTTAGGGGCATATTAGCAAGCAATAGCGATAATTATCGCTATTGCTTGGTTAGAGACAAAAATTACCGCTGAGCTGTGGCGATTTTTATCGCAGATAAACCTTGGTATTACCAAGGTTTATCGCAAATGCGATAAAAATCTGCCGCAATGCATGAATATCGCTGAAAAGTCAGCAATATTTATGCATTACCGAGCTAATGCTCTTAGCCATGTTATCCACCTCCCATTGGATAACATGGCTAAGAACTGCTCAGGGCAGGTGTTAGCTTTTGGAGATATTCGCGCTTAGCGCGAATATCTCCAAAAGTTGGTAATAGGAGATAGCGATGTTAGCAACTGTTTCCAGTCGCTAACATCTTGGCACGCCCATTTTGCATGTCATTAGTGATAAAGCCAAAAAAGCGGAGATAAACCCCCTTGATAATATGCCCCTTAGTGACCATGCTGGACTATTTAACTCAAAGGAGACCATTCACCTTGCCACACCCCGTGTACAAAAAGGGCGAAGGAAAATTACATTATATGGTACATAGAAATGGTTCACTAGAGCTATTGCCTTGATAATGCCATTAAAACAGCAGTGTTAGAAGGAACTACAAATAGTTTCAAAGATCCCCCCAAACTATAAAAACAGATTTCTTCATCACAGAACAGAAAGCTGATTTACTTGAAAGCTGGCACTTAAGTATTACTATAAAAAGCAGCAAGAGTGCAAGATCTAATACCCACCTTAAGAAAGGGCGGGAGTAGTAAGATCCACTATAAACAAACTTTGGGCAGAGCAAGGAAGTTTAGGGGGAATGTTAATGTAATGAAGTAAGAAGACTATTGTTTTACACGGCTAAATGTGCTTATGATTTCCCCTCTCCAGCGTCCATTGCCACGGTTAGACCAAGTACCCCTTGCCATAAAATTATCTCTGTTCAGGATTTCTGCGTGCAGTTGTCCGTTATCAGCTTCTGGGTAAAGATAATGGGCCGGGGCTTACAGGTTCAGAGTTGAAGTTTAACATTGAGTTCCTTGACAAATTTTCACCACCTCGATAAAGTTCTTACATTGGTTTGGAGGAAGTATAATGATGGGGCCTCCAGACAGGTACGAACTGCCTGCGTCAAGTAGGTTGGTTTCAACAAAGACCTCCCGATAGCATTGAGAGTGGGACAACATACAAGAGGTGCCACTATGATTCACTCTTAGAATTACACAACCTGCATGCCCCCTTCCTTTCCCTGATGGTCCCATGCCAGGTTAAAATCGACAACTGGTAAGCCTAGTTGACTCATATACAGGATGTGTCTTCAAGTCCAGCTGTAGATGGCCTCTGATAGATATGGTTGTGACTTCCCTACCAAGTATCAATTATTCAAGGGAAGCAAAATACCAGAGGGAAGAAATAGACAATTATTTTTTTGATTCATTGGAGCTGCATGTTGATTACCCCTCTGCAAGCCGCTTCAACTTGGAAAGAGGAGATTGCTTTTTGTATTTGTTGGTGCCACTGATTCCCCGGGGTCTCAAATATATCTTTCAGTAGGGCTTTAAGCAAGGTGGATAACCGTGTAAATGAATGTGAAAATGTTTTGTTAAAAAGCTTGTATAGCCAGATAAAAATAATTTTTAATGGGTCAGGGTTCGGGCTTCTTTAAAACTTATTTTGTGCTTAGGAAGGCTGATTAGGAGTCTTCCGCACTTTCAAATGTTCATAAAAAGGTCGAGCCCAAGCGGGTCAGATAGGCTTTCTTCAGGACCTGGAAAAAATAGCGGTAAAGACCATGTGTTTTTAGGGTCTAAAGGGTCACGGTGAATTCACCCGACTCTTTTACGGTGTAGTAGTACCTCTAAATTGAGGAAGGAAACAAGACATACAGACATACATAGAGAACGTCAGGTGTGCATTCTCCAGAAATTGGTGCTGTCCACGTACATGGATACAGAAGTAAGTAAATATTGGCAATTCTTTTTACAACTGACAACATTTTCACTCAGTCCCATTTGGCAAAAGATCTCTCTTTGTTCATTAAAGGTTAAGTCACATTGCCTAAGTTGGTAAATTCAACTATTATTAAAAAACTATTTGGGTTCATTTGTCTTATCAGCCCTCACTCATGAGTGGGTACCATCTCATTATATCCATAGATTATTCTTTGAGTGCTGCTATAAAATGGTGTAACTCTTAGGACTGGTGCTTATTGATAACAACTTTACTTTTAATGCATATTCCTGGTGTTGTGCCTCTCTAGGCCTTGATTATGCTGTGCATCTGCATTTTTATTCTTTAGTCATGTGTTGAAGGAAAAGAATAAAACAGCATGTTCGAGTTTAATGGATGCCAGTACTCTGTTCTTGTCTGTGACCTCATTATTTCTTAACTGCACACCTTCAAATTCTTTCAATCCATACGTTTTATGTACCTTTCTTGAAGTGCATGTCTTATATACCTCAAGTTAACCCCTCGTTATGCCATTTTGCTAAACCAATCGGCATGCTGTGTAATGCCTTCATGTCGTGTTCCTAAACAACACGCCACTTTATGGTTTAGCCGCGTGTTTAGGGAAATACGTATTGTTACATGCATTGCCAACAAAATCATCTAAGCCTCCATACGTGATTAATATTAGGAGCACGCTATGGCCATTTTTATTTGCAATTAACGTTTTCGCTCACATCGTGCATGCACATGTCATGCCCCTCCCCGCAAAGCCCCGTTTTTGCTTACCTTTAGCCATTAGTGTTTGTGCAGCATCGGCAGCCAGGGGGTTTGGTTCCTGCTAAATAATCAACGCTGTGCAGAATAATTACAATTTTATGGCAAGACCGGAGGCTCCTATTATGCTTTCTTATCTTGCATTTATTTCTATAGCAGCCAAGATAAGTGCAAGAACTACAGTTCCCAGAGGGCCAGGCAACAACTGGGCCATGGGAATGAGAAAAAACGAGAGTACAATAACCAATCAGCAGTCACAACATAGATAAGAGTACACACTGACTGCGCAGCTTCCTCTTTTCTTGCTGCTCGCAGTCAGATAAGTGTTCCCTTATCTATGCTCGCAATTTAAATGTTGATATTTGGCTATTATTATTAGTATTACTCTTTATTGTTGTTGTTTCACTATTCTGCTGACTCGTTTCGCGCTATTGCGCCTCTGGGTTCACGCTACTCGCGCGTCTAATTTATTGTCCGGTTTCTGTTTACCGGCTCCTCTTCCCCCCCCTCCCGCCCTTTTCTGTTGGTTTATCCCTGCTCCGTGGTCCTCGCGCTCCTCGCGCAGGCTCTTACCGCTTCTGGAGCTTCTATCCGGTGCTTCGTTCTGCCGCCTCTGCCCACCGCTTTCCAAAGCGGTTGCCTCTGTGCAGTCCGGAGCTCATTTCTACAGCTGCCATTCCCCGGTCTCCTCGCTCCGTGTCCTGGAGTCGACCCGCCCTTGTGCACGCCCCCTTTTACACGCCGCCCTCTCTTTCCTCACAGAATTAACCCTTACCTACCACATTTCTGAAACATGGAAAATGAGAGTTCTTCAGAGGAGAATCCCTCTAACATGGACAATGGGTCTCTCAAGCAGGACCTTCACAGATTTATTAATAATTCTGTCGAACAGGCAGTTGAAGTCTCCATGAAAAGAATGTCAAAGAACATGGAGAACTCTATGGTCAGCATGTTGTCCAAAGTTTTGGCCCAATCTGCGGGGGATAGCAGAAAACGTAAGGTGGAACACTCTGCTTCTGTGCAAAAGCCTAAAAAGGCGCCAGCATTGGTTAGCGAGTCTTACTCGCCTATGGACTAGGACGAAGTGCCTCCCAGCCCTCCTGCTAAGGAGGGGTTTGTCGGTTCAGAGGGCAATAGAAAGCAAAAATCCAAGCACACAGAGTCTCCTACTAAGAAATTAGTAATTTCCACCATCTTGGACACGGATGACGATATGCCTGATGCTGACGACTTGTGCGATATCTTTGACGTCACAGACCCCCCTCCCCCCAAAATACCCAAAAGTGACTCCTTTGATCCAGTATATGACTCGGAGGGTCTCCCTATGTTTGACCCGTCCTCCATCCGTCATCCCAACTCAACTGAATGGTTTCCCTCACATCACGTTGGTGAATACATTTCTGCCCGTCTTCGTCTCCCTCTAGAGGCAGCTGTGCGTTCCAGATTAAAGTCTGAATGTCCCGAACCTGCCCCTTGTCCCTTCCATCGACCAACCTCTCCTTACCTTCTTTTCTAAATTTGGTAAAGACCCTCGACGCGGGGTTGACAAGGCATGGTCCACATGCCAGGACAAAATGCTGGACATTGTTGGTCCCTTGGCCCGTATCTTCTACATGGCAGAGTCTTCCCATCTTGATGGTTCTGATCTTTCAGCCGATGACATCTCCATGTGGGTACAGCGTGCCTTCTGCCTTTTGGGCAATGCCAACGCAGCCATTACCCACGAAAGACGTAAGGGTCTTTTGATCAAGTTGGACCCCAAGCTAGCTAACCTTGCTCCTATGGACCCCGGCTCTAAGGCAAATGGCCTCCTCTTTGGGGAGAATTTGGTTTGCGACATCAGCCGCTTTGTCTCTACCTTTGCCTCTCTTGACAAGACTCAACAACCCATAAAAAAGACTTCCGCCCCTCGGGTTTTTGGACGGGCCGGACGAGGCAGGGGTCGCTCTTCCGGCCGTCCCTACAATCAAGGCTCCAAAGGTTCTTACGACAACTCCCAAGAATACAAGCCGCAGTTCTATCCACAACGAGGACGTGGTTTCCGCGGCAGAGGGCGCAAAGGTTATCGCAACACCAACTCCAATCAACAAGGTAAGCCTTTCTTCTTTCCCTCCTGTAGGGGGTCGATTAAAACTGTTTCTTCCAAAATGGCATTCCATAAGTGTAGACCCGTGGGTCCTCAACACAGTTCAAGGCTGTCTTATAGAATTTTACTCTCCTCCTGTCCAGACCTCTTTCCCTGCTCCTCTAGTGTTCTCTTCACACATGGCAAACCTCATCTCAACCGAAATAAAGTCCTTATTACAGAAACAAGCCGTCCAAATTTTTCCCTACGATTATACAGGCTTGTTAAGCTCCATTTTTCTAGTCCAAAAGAAAAACAAGAAATTACGCACTGTCATAAACCTAAAATGGTTCAACCACTTTGTGGTGTATCGTCATTTCAAAATGGAGACGATCCTTCATCTGAGGGATACACTTCGGCCAAACGATTGGATGGTTCGCTTGGATCTCCAAGATGCCTATCTTACAGTTCCTATCCACCAGTCTCACTGGAAGTTCCTTCAGTTCCAGTGGTCAGGAGTGACCTACTGTTTCAGCTCTCTTCCCTTTGGTCTCTCTTCTGCACCATGGTGCTTCACAAAACTTCTGAAGCCGGTGGTCGCTTTTCTTCGCTCTCTTGGTATCAGACTCATAATATACTTAGACGATATTCTAATCCTGAATTTGGACAAACAGGGTCTCCTTGCAGATCTCCAAACCACTCAGTGTCTTCTTCTGGACTTGGGTCTCCTTGTAAACCTCGAGAAGTCTTCTCTGGTCCCCTCTCAGAACATGGACTTTCTGGGCTTCCTTGTGGACTCAGTAGCGGCGTCTTTACGCCTTCCCCTTTCCAAAATTTCCAAAATCAAGGCGGAGATTGCCTCTGTACTCCATCTTTCTGTCATCTCCCTCAGATCTCTGGCCAGGATTGTTGGTCTTCTTTCCTCTTCTATTCAGGCGATATTTCCGGGCCCCCTGCACTATCGGGCCCTTCAACGCCTAAAGATCAGGCACCTTCGTCAAGGTTTAGCTTATTCAGACGTCATCGCTCTAGACCAAGAGTCCCGCACAGAACTGGAATGGTGGATAGACCATTTAAATGCATGGAACTGGCGCACTATCTTCGCCACATCCCCAGATCTTGTTTTAGAGTCCGATGCCAGTCTATCGGGTTGGGGCGCCCGCTGTGGTCCAATCTCAACTGGAGGAGCATGGTCAAGAGAGGAGTCCAGACTGCACATAAATTGTTTAGAGATGCTTGCTGGTTCCTTTGCGATCAAAAGTCTTTCCAAAGACAGGATCCGCTGTTCCATACTCTTATGCATGGACAATGTTTCTGCGGTTCGCTACATAAATCATCTCGGCGGCACCAAGTCCAAGCCTCTAGCAGACTTAGCGAAAAGTCTATGGGAATATTGCCTAGCCCATCATCTCTCCTTGACAGCGGAATACCTTCCAGGCGACCTCAATTCTGTGGCGGATTGGCACTCGAGGTTCCTTCGCGACTCCAGCGACTGGAGGCTTTGTCCCTCCGTCTTCCATTCTCTTTCTCTTTTGTGGGGTCCCTTTTCCATCGATCTCTTTGCTTCTCGCCTCAATTCCCATTTGCCCCAGTTTTTCAGCTGGCGTCCAGACCCCCTAGCTCTAGCCACGGATGCTTTCCTCCAGGATTGGTCTCGTCAACTCAATTATGCCTTACCTCCTTTCATAATGATCAACAGAGTGCTGGCGCAAGTCCGCCGCCAGGAAACTTCTGTAGTACTGATAGTCCCCTTCTGGCAAGCTCAAATCTGGTTCCCTGTTCTTCTGGAAATGGCGATGGATTTTCCTGTACTTTTGCTGCCCTTCGACGATCTTCTTCTCAACCCTCGAGGCGAGCGTCACAGTCTGATCTTGGACAACTCCCTCACTCTGTCGGCTTGGAAAGTTTCCGGCCTTCCCCTTCTAACGTCCTCATTTCACAAGAGGCTGCTCACTTTATCAGCCAGGCCTGGGCTCCAGGCACTTCCAAAGCTACAAATCCGCCTGGTCTCTTTGGGCAAGCTGGTGTCTGGAAAGGTCTCTCGATCCCTTTTCAGCCCCTCTAGGTTTTGTTATCAATTTCTTAGCTTCTCAGGCCACGCTGGGAAGGCCTATCGCACTGTCAACCTCTACCGCTCTGCCATTTCCCTCAATCACGCCCAAATTGACGGGAAACCTGTAGGCGCTCATCCTCTGATTTGTCGCCTCCTCAAAGGTGTTTGATGCTCTAAACCACCGTTGGCTAAGTATACCTCTTTGTGGGATGTTTCTGTTGTACTTAAACTGTTTTTGAATTGGCCCTCTAATTCTGCTTTGTCTCTCAAAATGTTATCAGCCAAACTTACTATGTTACTTTGCTTGGTGTCTATCAAAAGGGTTTCTGATGTTAGAGCTTTGGATGTTTCTTTTCGCCAATTTTCCCCTACAGGTGTGCTGTTCCGGATTCACAGACGCACGAAGACTAATTTAGACTCTGTTTTTTATCCCTATTTTCCCGATCAACCCCAACTTTGTGTGGGACAGTGTTTGAAAATGTATGAACAAAAGACCGCTGATCTCAGAACGCCCTCTTGTTCTCAACTCCTCATTTCCTTTCGTAAACCCCACCTTCCTGTTTCTTCCCCTACCCTCGCCAGGTGGGTTCGCTGGGTTATGTCCCTTGCCGGTATTGATGAGCATATTCGGCTAGAGGAGCCATGGCTTCTAAGGCCTCTTGGGCTGGCTCCCGCTTAGAGGACATACTGAGATCAGCAGATTGGTCCACTGACAGTATTTTCCGAATGTTTTACTGTAAGCCTATTCATTCTGTTGCTTCTGATGTTATTGATTTGCTTTAAACAAGCATAATAGGAGCCTCCGGTCTTGCCATAAAATGTAGATTTTCCTAGTTATTATGACCGAAAGTCTTAATTTTATTAAAGACACGGAGGCGAGTATTTTCCCGCCGCTACACTATTAACATGTGTTCTCCCTCCCAACAGCGAATCCGGCCTTACCGCCTGCCACATCATAGAAGATCTACCCTCCAGCGTCTCCGTTCATCTCCTGCTTGGATTTCCCCTCCGGTCCTTCCAGCTCCTTCTACGGATACTTTCGTTGGACTTTGTCTCTGGATTCCAGTGATTAAGGATTTCTGCTCCTGGACTTTGGCGTTCTTTCTGGTTATGGCTATTTTTCCTTTATTTTCAATTGTTATCTGACTGGCTCTCAGCGAAAAGAGGAAGCTGCGCAGTCAGTGTGTACTCTTATTTATGTTGTGACTGCTGATTGGTTATTGTACTCTCGTTTTTTCTCATTCCCATGGCCCAGTTGTTGCCTGGCCCTCTGGGAACTGTAGTTCTTGCACTTATCTTGGCTGCTATTGAAATAAATGCAAGATAAGAAAGCATAATACTCGCCTCCGTGTCTTTAATAAAATTAAGACTTTCCGTCATAATAACTAGGAAAATCTACATTAATTCTTGTAATACGTTACGGTTTTGTTGAGTCTTCACACGATGATTCGGCTTCTACCTGTTGCGCAGATGTAGCACAACTTGCGCTGACTCTACCTCTGGGGGCCCAGTTCGGGTTAGTGTTCCTTTCTAGTTCTTTTGAAGTAATAACAACCTGGCCAGAGGAAAGACTATGCGTGGAATCAGAAGAAAGACACAACACTCATTTTGAATAGAGATTCCAAATATTAAATCCTCGTTTGTGTTGATTCTATTTTAGTGGGGAAATGTTTTATAGGAGTTGAAAAGGTCAGCTCGTGCAAGTAGGAATTCCGACTCTGTTCCACATTTTTGATGCTGATATTGGGTCACATACTGACACTGTTGGTAGTCTTTGTAATAATTTCAGGACTCCCTAGTGGGCCGTCATCATTGTGGGGTTTAGACGTGGCTCAGTGATTTTTGGTATGGCGTAAGTTGTGTAGGTTTTTTTGCTTGTTTTATCAGAAAGACTCTTTTTAATGATTGAGGTTCAGCCATGGAACGTTGTCATTGAGCCCAAGGTCATTAGTTTGTAAGCGATGGACCCATCTCTGTTCTTCTTCAAATAGTACCTTTTCTGCATTGTGGTTTTTTTGTAGCCAGGGTTTCAAGAATGACCCATTTCAAGTCATTTATTGTATGTTTGGCTTCTATGAAGTGATTACTCATTTTTGTCGTGTTTCTTTGGCATTTGACATTGCTCTTGTGTTCCACTATTCTCTGTTTGACTTTGCGACAAGTCATTCCAATGTAGGGTAAGTTACATGGACAGGTGATCATGTAGATCGTGTGGGTTGTATTGCCATTCGTGTGGTACCTGATAAAACATTTCTCCACTAAAATATGTGTATTGCCTGCATGTTGTGTCCCTAGACAGCACGTCACGTTATGGTTTAGACGCGTGTTTAAAGAAATACATATTGTTACGTGCATTGCCAACGAAATCATCTAAGCCTCCATACGTGATTATTATTAGGAGAATGCTATGGCCATTTTTATGTGCAATTACAGTTTTCTCTCACATTGCGTACATATTGTGCCCCTCCCTGCAAAGCGCTGTTTATGCGTACCTTTAGCCATTAGTGTTTGTGCAGCATCGGGTGGCCAGGGGGTTTGGTTCCTGCTAAATAATCAACATTGTCCAGAATAGTTACAATTAGTTCTTGTAATACGCTACGGTTTTGTTGACTCTTCACACAATAATTCTGCTTTTACATGTTGCCCAGATGCAGCAAGGACCCCTTCCCCATTGTGAATCTATGTAATAAATTTTTTTAAGGGCAGGCAGTGGTCCCATGGACCACTGTCTGCTCTTAAGGAATGAAAAGTGAACTATTAGTTTTTTTTCTTAATGCAACCAGTTGTCCTTTAAGGGAAATGGGATGCACTTAAAAAACAAAAAGATTGCTTTTTTGAAAAGCAATCAAGGGCATGGTGGTCTGCTGACCCCAGCAGTTCACCATCCCTCTGATATTGGCGATTCCTAAGGGGTCATAAATTGAGACCTACCTGATTAATATTAATGAGGTACGTAGATTTGCAACACCCTACAAATCGCTAAATGAAACTCTTGGATTTTCATACATTTGTAATATCGATTACCTAATTGAGACTCGCTGAAAATCGAATTAGGTGATCGCTATTACAGATGTTGATTCATGTGGCCCCTAATGTTGTTCTTGGTGGCCATCTTAACATATTTTAATCATGTTTATGGTTTCTTGTTCCTGAAGGGGCACAACAGAATCTGTACAAATTATAGCTCCAATGCATAGTAAGCACTCCTTTTGGCCCAAAGTGTTTCGCTTTACACCAAGGAAAAACTTTGAAGTGGTTGCCATACCGCGGGTAATATATTTTTACTAAACGTTTGATGCAAATTGGTGTTTATTTACCCACCTGGCGTCAACTTGTCCTGCTGCTCCCCACGCTCATATTTCCTTGAAGATCACATGTAGGTAAATCAGATTTACCGATTCATAAATACCGAATTTTACCGAATCGGTATTTATGAATCGGTAAATCAGATGCAGGTAAAAAATTGGTATTTTTTACCGAATCCGTACAATTCGGTATCGGACTTTCGGTATTTACCGAATCGGAATTTACCGAATCAGTATTTACCGATTCGGTATTTCCCATTCATTCCTATGGGCCAAAAGGCCCATAGGAATGAAAGGGAAATACCGAATCGGTAAATACTGATTCGGTAAATACCGAATCGGTAAATTCCGAATCGGAAAGCAAGCAAAAGTGAAACTTAAGAAAACAGCCAATCAGGTGCTACCACCCTCCCCCTCCCTACCAGGAAGTGGCTACCCAGGCAGCTGCAACTAATTAGAAGGTTCTGGAGAGGCAGTCTGAGCTGAGCAGAGTCACAGAGCAGCAGGGAGCGTTTTTGGAAGTTTACCAAAAGAAAAATGGCAAGCAGTAGTGAAAGCCAGAAGGCAGAAAGAAAGAGGAAAATAAAGTTCAGCAGCATGGAGCTGCAGGTACTTGTGGAGGAGGAAGTGAGGGTGCACAACAAACTTTTTGGCAGGCACTCCCTCACTGTTCCCGAGTCTGCAAAAAGGAAAATGTGGCTGGCCATTGCAGAAAAAGTGAATGCTGTGGGAGTAACAAACAGGAATGCTGAGGATCTGAAAAAACGATTCTATGACTTCAAGAGCCTCACCAAGAAAAAAATGGCAGATATCCACAAGCAAGCAAGCCAGACCGGTGGAGGCAGGAACACAGCGACCCCCCTGACTGACCTTGAGGAGTTGGTGGCCTCAACCATTGAGGCAGACAGCGTCTGCGGACTTGGAGCTGTGGACAGCTCAGCCAGATCTGCAACGAAAAAAGGTAAGACGCATGCGCTGCACAACACCCCATACCAACCTGCTTCCCTATACCCTTTGTGGACAAGCAAACCCCAGTCCAGTACTGCTATCACTATACAGGAGCAAAGTATTATGGGAAATGTAGTCAGCGAATGTAAGACCATGTGCAACAGCGCAGACAGCAGCAAGTTAGTGAAGTGAATGCAGATTAAAAAAAAGTGAAATGTGTAAAGCTTTTATTGTAGTGACTGTGACACAGTAGCAATCAGTTGATATATGCTTATTTATACCTAGGGGCCAAAGCAGGCAGTCGACCCACTGACTCAGAAGGGACTGCACCAGCGAGGGAGGAGAGTGAGGAAGCAGGTCCAAGCCAAGTGCAAGCCTCTCAGGAGGAAGGTGACACGACTGGCATCTCCCATGAAGATGACAATGTACAGACCCCAGAGTTGCTGCACTCCCCACAGCTTTCCCAATGCCCTCCCTTAGTATTCTCACCAGAGAATTCACCAACACTGCTCCAGTCCACTCCTGCAAGACCACCAGCCAGGAGGCGTGTCGTGGCCCCACTACCATTAATGGGGGCAGCAGAGGGTGAGGGTGTGGCTCAAGTCACCGCAGATGTGAGTACTGCAGCACTGCAGGCCACAAATGAGACAGTCACTGCTCGCAGAAGATAACGCAGACCCAGCAGTGCAGGTGGACGTGGAGGGGGCACTGTGTTCCGTGGGCTGGAGGGGAGCATGGTGCGCATTCAAAGGATGCAGGGCAAATCCATCCAAGCCTGCCAACGCCAACTCCGAGCCCTGAATGTGCAAATAGGAGACATGGGGAAGGGCATGAGAGACATTGTGGAGTCAAATAAAGAGGTTGCCAAAACTAATGCGGACATGGCAGCAGGAATGCAGCAGATGAGCAACTCAATTACGCAGCTATGCTCCAAACTTGAAAGTCAGTCTCACACGAGGCGCAGGGATGCCCGTGCCCACAATACGGCCATCAATCGATTGGCCACTGCCACATCCCTGCTATGCAGGAGGGGCATAAATATGCAGGAGGCCTTGACACAAAATACAGCAGAGGTCACCAGGGGCATGGCCAGAATCACAAGTGCACAAGAGGCACTCTTGATTTCACAAACAGCACAGAATCCTGCCCTGGACGTGGCAGAGGCTGACTACACTAGTAGCCGGAGCAGCATGGCTAGCACTGTTGGGGAGCCACGGAGGAGTAAAAGGCACCAAGCTGAGGCTGCAGGGCACACTGAACCTAGCGACCAACACCCTAGTGGCTCTGGGAAGCGCGGGCACAAGTGACATTACCGGTCATGGGCGAAGTAACCCGGGACATACAATCCCCACGTGTTTGATGTTTATTTTGTTGCACTGAAGTGCTTGAATGTTGTGGCAACATTAAAATACGTTGCTCCCATACACAACCTGTCTGTGTCTCATTACTCACTCAGAAATAGTTGTGAGTAATCTCCTCATGTCTGTATCTGCCATCACTTGGTGTTGACACTCCAGCAGGTTGTGTTTCAGGCACAGCAGTCTCGTCGTCATGATCCTCAAAGTCTGACAACTCCACCTTTGTGCCCTTCTTCACAGGAAGGTTGTGCAACATAGCACAGGCAGCAATGATTTTGCAGCAGGTCAGGCACCTGAACCTGCTCTTCCACATGCCAAAGGTACGCTCCACAACATTTCTTGTGCTCTTGTGGGCCCTGTTATATTGCCTTTGGCTGGGTGTTGAGGGATTGAGGTAGGGGGTGAGGTTGAAGGAGCGTAGGGCATATGCACTGTCCCCTAAAAGGAAATGGGAATACATTACTCACATGCATACATGTACTTCTTACTGCAATTGGTGTTTATGGGGTTGCACAATGTGTCTTACCTAGAAGGTATTCTTTGCCAAATTCCCCTGCTGTCATCCATGCATAGATGCCGCTGTTTTGGAATATGTAGGAGTCATGGGTACTCCCAGGAAATGTGGCTGCCAGGTCAGTGATGACGCACTTGGCATTGCAGATCACATACACATTGATGGTGTGGGTGGACTTACGATTTCAATATATGTATTCGGTGGCAGCAGGGGGACAAATGGGAATGTGGGTGCCATCAATGCAGCCAATTATATTGGCGAAATGATCCATCTGGTAAAAGTCAATTTTAGTTTGAAGCAGTTCCCCATGGGTTGCAGGAAAAGATATATAATGGTCCATCCTCTGTAACATGGCATCAAGGAATTTTTTGAAAAAGCGGGACAGGCTGCTCTGGGTCACCCCACCTACCGCAGCAACCACACTCTGGTAGCTCCCTGACGCAAGCAGGTGTAGGCTGCACAGCACCTGCACGTGGGGTGGAATGGCATGTGCCCTTGGGGTAGTGTGCACCAACAGCGGTTGGAGGTCCCTGATGAGGTCCAAGATGGTGTCTGGCTCCAACCTGTACCTCTGGAGAATCTCTGCCTCTGTCAGCATGAACAAGGTGATCCTCTGCCTGTAGACCTGCTCCTGTCTCTGCCATTCCCTCTCTCCTTCCTCCTGTAGCCGTAGCCGTCTCACAATGACATAGAATGCCACCATTGTGCAAACAGTATTGCATTTTGGGTCCTTTTTTATAGTCTGCACCTGGTTACCACCTGATTTCAATCCATGGTAAATACCGACTCCTAAATACCGAATTTCAGGCAAATTCAGTATTTAAGTGCTTACCTACATCTCGATTTTCATTTTTGCCACTTCTTATTTACCGATTCGGTATTTTACCGATTCGGTATATTTACTGATTCGGTAAATTTACCGATTCGGTAATTTTACTGAATCGCAAACCGTTGCGATTCGGTAAATTTACCAATTCGGTAAATATACCGATTCGGAAAGTTTACCGATTCGGTAAATTTGCCGATTCGGTATATTTACCGAATCGGACGATTTTCTGTCCCCTACATCTCAAATACGAAATACTGGTCGGTAACGGCTGAAAATACCGATTTTCGGCCGTTACCGACCAGTATTTGGTTACCTACATCTGGCCCTAAGTTTCCCCACAGCTGCAGGGTCGCTTCTGTTCCTCAGCTGTCTGAAATTCTTCAAGCCATTGCCAGATAGGGTAGACACTGCTTCCTGCTCCCCTTACTCAGTGAGCGAAAGCCACATTGCCAGTGTCTAGCCAATAACACTTCTCACAGAATCACACAAGATGAGCCTGCTGACTTCCCAGTCGAGAGATGAACTGGTGCGCTCCCCCCACCAAGCAGAAGGCTTAACTTTGAAAAATATTCCAATGAAGCTCCAGGCCCGCAAATGGGACATAACTGCATACAGTCTTGCCAGGCAAGAATGCTGATGCCAATTGGGATTCTAAGAGAACCTGCTGCACTTGCACTGGTTAGAAGACCTCCCATAAGCAGCGTATGTGTTATAGTATATCTCTACATAGGGTGTCTGTATTTTGCTCGTAGTGATCTGGCCCCGAAGAGTGAACCAAAAATGTCTTGGAGCTTAGCTTGTGATTCCTGGTACGTGTTACAGCCCCTAGCACTGCTATTTATTTTTCTTCAGAAACAGTTTCCCTGTAAGAGCTCAGACCTACCCTACAGTCATTTCTCTGACACTCCTGACCTGGAGTCCTGCTTGAAGCAGCACCTACAGTCCTCAAGGCAAATCACGGTTCCTGCCTGCATTCCACATACAAGCACAGGCCACTTACAGAACACATCTTTGTCCAATGAGAGCCATTACCACCCACCGCTAGAGCCCACAAACGAGCAGTGCACAGGAGACCCACTTTCTGCAAGGTCGAAAGAAAGTCCACCGACTGGCTCCAAAGGAAGGCAAGTTCTTCAGTCTCTTGACAACTAAAAATGAAGGTGGACAATTCTTGAATCTGGGAGTTCCTGGTCAGACTAGAGCTGCCACATCACTCCCTCAACCCTAACTGGCACAATCCACTGGTTTTCCAATCCTCACGTAGCATTTTAGGAGGAATCCAAATGGTGGCTTTAAAGTAAATTGAAACTTGCCTCACTCACCAAGGCCTAGTGTCTTCCATCCATGCTTCAAATGCCCATCCAGGTGGTGTTGAAGCCTCTCCTCTCTTCTTGCCAGATAAAGATATCCATCAAGTGCTTTGTAAATCTTTGTTGTTAATCATCTAACAGATATTACCCTGTCACCTTCCTCTATCACAAGAAAGCTAAACTCTTGGGATAGAGCTATTGTTCTGAGTGTCGTTTTGAACTGCAAGATGGCCAATTTTTTAAAGAAGCCACAAGAAAACATTAGTGGACCATATATTCCGCATGACTTGTTGTGCCTTGATATTAGTCAATGATCATATTGATAATAACTACTTAACATTCTTCATCGGCATTTTTGAAGGGATTCTATGAAGTACTCAGAGGTTTGGTAATGATTGCATCTGTTTTTTTCTTTTCATTTCACTAACCTTTGGCATTAGATGACGAATTCCAGTTTGGTTTACAAAAGATACAAGATGTGGCAAGTTACTTGATTTCAGAGAGACACATTCAGACACATTCATAAAGTTGCCAGAAGCCATGGGCAACAAAAGTGGTGCCTCTCTCCAGTGGACCATCAGAGGTAAGTTCGAGGGAAGGGGCTCCTTAGAGAGCTGACAGTCCTCCTGGCACTAAATAGGGTAAATGATAGTCATTTTGGCAGATTGGCTACCCTGTCCACCAAATTCTTAATCACCCCAAGTGTAAGAAAGAGTAATATACCATACAAGATTAACTTATCAAGAAAGGCAATGCAAGATGTGTCATTCCAAAAGGCTATGGTAGACCTCAAGCAAAACACTTGCAGGGAAAACGTTTCTGGAATTTAAATTCGACATTCCTCCAATCAGAGTGTTAGGATACCTACAGAGGACCAATAAAAGAAGTGGAAGAGGGGTTACAAAAACATTGTATCTCCCTGCTTGCCTTTCACCCTCATTCTTTAGCACTGAACATTCGGACTCCCCCCTCCATCCATCTCACTACACTACATTCAACACCTCAATTTAAAACCTCAGTATTGTGTGATGCCCTATTGCTTTCAGGGTAGTTCTTCACCACAGAAATAAATAACATTTGCCTTCAGGTGTTTTAAGCAGGAGAAACAATCAAACACATTTACAAAGAGTAGCCAGTAGGAAGTATTTTTGGAAAGCCAGGCCAACTTGATAATACACACACTTGTCATTGAGCTCTGCACATAAGTGCCACTGACAGCACCTCTAAGACTTAACAATGCAACTACAGTAAAGAAACACATCAAAAGGAAAATGTTGTTGATAAAACATTAGGGTCGTGACCCTTGCAGCAGGCCTATCACATCATGAGGAGTATACTGGGAACCTCTGTAAAGAGAGCATTCAATTCAGTGTGGCACCTCCTTAAACGCAAGCTGTGCAAACCTAAATAGAACTACATTTAGACCCTTTAAAATCAGACTAATCAATGTTAATCCAGCTGCTGGATACAATAAAAGGTGAAACATGTCTTCTTGGCTGTATCTTCACATCAGACTGACTATTACTGGAATCTGATAATAGATGACGTTTAACAAACCTTTTCAAAGAGACCTTGCAAGATTGGGTACCGAGGGAGCCTGTAATATCGATTTTACTATTCAGAACTGTTATTATGAATTCTGGCGTATAATACTCTATTATCCTGTCAGGAGGCAGATTTTCTTACCTCTGTTATAGAACGGACATTAGCAATTGGACAGTGATTTTGTTGGATTATTGTTCCAATTCTCAAGAAAAATATTGATTGTCAATGCCATGAAGCTGGGTGTGTGATCGCACCCCTACCTGTCTTCTTATTTTTCGCAGACTTAACAAATGCACCGGGAGTCACTAGTTTTCCTTTTAAAGTTAAAATATCACATATTAACGCACTTTATTTTGATGACGTACTGTTTCTTTAGGGGACCCCCTTTGCACTACAAATCCTATGACTGACTATTGTGGGGCAAACGTCCTGGGGGGCTTATTTATGAGCCCTTGCGTCACTTTTGCGCCGCTTGTGGGTCACTTTTTGTCATGCACCAACGGTGAGAAACAGGTGCCATGTTGCGCCATTTTTTTAAAGTGACACATCTAGGTAGATGCATCACTTTGTAAACCCCTGCACCAGGTATAATGAATGCAGGGGGGTGTTCTGACACAAGAAAGTGTAGTAGAAGGGACACAGTGAAATCTATAAGATTTAACTGTGCAACTTCTAGGATTCAAATGCGTCAATATCCTACACCAGCCTCATGGCAGGCGTAAGACTGATGCAGGCAGATTTAACATGGGACTTGCCCATGTGTAATGACCAGCAATGCGTCAATTTGTGCGCCGACAGATACATCAGAAATAATTATGTATCTGTAACTCCTTGCAACATGATGTGTCATACTGTAAATATGACATATCATTGGTGTCGCAAGGAGGGCGCAATGAAAAGTGATGCATCGCTGTTTTCTCGCAGCGATGCGTCACTTTTCATAAATGTTGACCCAGATATTTAATACAAAAGAGATACAGGTAATGGTGTTTGAAAGGTGAAAACAAAAAGAAGAAATATTTGCCGTTTTATTTCTAGTGGGCGATCGCAACAGGAAAGAATGCAGAAAGTGTCCACATATTTTATCGGAGTCTCTTTTGTCTAAAACCATGCAATCCTGTGCTCACTGGACAGCTATGGAAATGAAAGCAAGGGTTCCTCTACAAGCACTTTTGGATTCAGTCGTCACCTCTTGAACTGTGCCATGGTGATACATCTTTTAAACTAAGATTATACCTTTACTATTTCATGGATACCCTGTACTGCCACCTTATTCGCAAATTCCAGTGCAGCGAGAGAAATGTACAAGTCATACACCTCCTTTCCCTGTCATGAATAATTGAAGCAATGCGATGGATTACAATTGCAATACATTTTTAAAAATATTGAAACATGGATGAGACTCTTAGGATAAATTTCTTCGCCTCTTTGACATCGAATATAGAAACAATTACTGGTTTCTGGTTTCAGGAATTGACAATTGGCCACTCAGCATGGATAAAATCGAGGCTGATTGCTTTGACCAAGAACAATGAAAATTGTGAAACTGAACACAGGAAAATTGAGTCTAGGCTCAGCGCCTATTGGTAAGTGAAAAGGCTCAGATGTACAGTCCTTGAGAATTAGGTTGCAGTAAATTGTGACTAAAAAACCCTTTGCATAGTACCAGGATAGTAGACTGAAACTCAATAAATATTTAAGGACATATATATGAAGAGGTTTTTTCGTCTCGCTTGTAACACACAACTTTGTGGAAGTGCGATGTTTATGAAGCCAAGTAAAGCCACCTTGCATGGCCCTGAGTGGCTTCATAAATCTGGAGTAACGCAAAGCAGTGCAAATCACTGTGTTGCATACTCTGCCCTAGGACGGAATTATCTGGTAGTTGTGTGGGTGCTCCCACAAAACTCTCTTGGTTTTTGATGCAGCCCAGAATATTAAAAGTAGTAGACCTGGCAATGCACCAAAAAGATATGCCTTCCCAGAGGTAGAGTAATGAGGAGATATATCTTTGTTTCTCCTCACTACTTCCTATTCCTATGTGTGCCGCAGAATGCAGCACACATAGCATGAGGAATATGTCTCTCAGGATTGTTTTTATGCAGGCAACAACGGCATACATGGGTGCCTATGCTGGGGCTAGGCAGCCAAAATGGTACCGGTGCAGGGACAGAGGCAGGAATGTGCCATATTCTTTCTAATACGGTGCATTCCTGCCCTTTCCCTGTAATGCAGCGCACCGCAGCAAGGTGGCTTGCTGAGCTGTTGTGTTATTTTCCCATAAATATGGACCATTTAATGTTTTTGTCTAACCCTGATAGAAGTGGCATTTGCTGTAATTGTGGAGAGGGTGCTTTTTAATAGATTTTAAGATGAAATTTGGTGCTATGTCATTCATTAATAGTAAGCACTCATGTGACAAGCACAGGGTGCAAGTCTGTCCTCTTGTTTGCTCTCATAAAAAGCTTTACTGTTATCTTTATGCCTCAGGTATTTGAACAATCAAGGAAGTTAATACACGAGCATATGTGTATAAACTCCAGCTATTTCTATTGCTGTGGAAAGAATTTTAAAAATAAATTTGTGATTTTTTTTAGTGACTTGTAATTAGGTGTATTAGGTTCTGCATGATTAGTTTTAATGGAACAAGGGGCTTATTTATGAGAGTGGTGAGTCACTTTTGCACCACATAAAGGGGTACATGCGTGATGCAGGGGTCTCATTAAGATTTATGAAACCACACAAAGCCACCCTGAGTGGTTTTGGGTGGCCTCATAAATAATGAGTAAAGTGACACAGCACAAATTTGATTGTATGGAACGGACACCACAGAACAATAATTCCAAGAAGTGAAAGAGAAAATTAGAAGCAGTTGTAGAGAAGAGTGTGCGAGGGGACAAGGTAGCATAGATGGCCGCCAACATATGTCCATAGTCCTTTTATAAAAAAAAAAGGGGGCAGATTTACAATTACTGGCGCATCCCTGCAAATTAGCAGGGATGCGCCAGTAATTGTGCGCCGCAGCTCCTCCACCCATGATGCGCCGCATTTACAATGCGGCGCACCATGGGACCAAAACTGCACAGATGCGTCACGCATCTGTGCCGTAAAAGCAGCGCATTGCTGGAGTTGCATCGCAAGCGCGACGCAGCTCCAGCAATGCTGCGGGGGGCCCTATCTGGACAATGCTGAGTCAAGCCTTACGCCTGCTTCAAGCAGGCACAGAGTTTTGACGCAGCATTGGCCTAAAAGTGACTGAGTGAAATCTTGTAGATCTTGTAGGTACGCCCCCCTGCACCGGAACGCCTCCTTATGTCGCAGGGCTTTACGACGTGACGCATCTCCCAGATGCGTCACGTTGTTAATACCCCGCACCATGGCGCATCTTTTGCGGCGCCGCTATGCCACTAATGTGACGCAACGGCGGCACAAAAGAGGCGCAAGGGGCTTTTAAATCTGCCCCAACGTATGTATTTCTAAATGCACATGATACGTGGACCTGTTCATGGAAATCCAAGACAACCTGTTAATAGGTACCTGAGGAACAAACTGCAGCAATGAGTGTAAAGTTGAGAAACTGAAGCAATATATTTCAGAGCTTGTAGCAACATGACTGGCCTTTTACCATTCCATCTTTATTTCTAAAGTTTAACATTTTGCTAGATATTATTCAGAACATCTCATAATTGTATGTTTTCGTGCATTTCTAATGAATGTTTCTTTCTGACATTTGCATTTGTCTATAAATGCCACCAGATAACAGTGCTTTAATTATCCCAAATAGCTTTTAACTATAGACCATATTAATCTTGTAGAAGGTTAAGCTTCAGCAACATGAATGAGATTCTTTTCGCGCATTCTGTGTTAAAAATGGCTTTGTGCTCAGACAATAGATATATCTTAACTTGCTTGGTCAGTTTCATCGGAAGGTTTAAGCTGTAAAACATGATACAACGAGATAAAATGTACAAAAGAAATTTCAGCAATTAGAAATTCAGTGGTAGTTATCCATCCAATGACAATACTGAACGATTCTTATTGTTTGATATTTATTAAGGAAACACAAACCATGTCTTGCTGATTAGTATGCTCATTGTATTTGAATATTTTTCATCTTTAAACTCAAAAATTATTCTTTTTATAAAAAAGTAGGGTAAGCAGCATGGTCGACAGCCAGATCATTAAAGACTTAGGGGCACATGCACCATTGGAAATTGCAATCGCAAATGGTACGAATCGCAAAATTCGGTCGTTTGCGAATGGAATTTCAATTTTTGGGCTGCATTACCATTTTTGTACTTTTCGCAATTTAAGAAATCGCAAAATTGTGATTTCTTAAATTGGGATTGCATTTAAGGAATCTCAAATTGAGATTCCTTAAATGCAATGCATCAAACTTAAAAAATTTGCGAATTCGCAAATAAGGGGGGCAAATTACCATGAAGTTGACCTTCATGGTAATTTGCGAAAACTTTGAAAAATGCACTAAAGTGCATTTTTCAAAGTTCCATTTTACACACACACATGCCCTTGGGGCAAGTGTGTGTGCAAGATGTACTTATAGGCAGATTTCAGGGGTGCAACAGGGTGTCCTTTGGACACCCCTGCACCCTTGAAATTGCATTCTCAATTTGCGATTCTCTAATGGTGAATCGCAAATTAAGAATGTCTCCCCATTCATTCCTATGGGCTTCTAGGCCCATAGGAATGGAAGGGGAGGTATTCCTTAATTGCGATTCTCAATTAGAGATTCGCAATTAAGGAGTTTTAAGAAATCGCTATTTTTTAGCGATTTCTTGATGCATTGCAGTTTGCAATTCCTTAATTGCGATTCCTTATTTTTCGCAATTAAGGAATCGCAAAAAGCAATATTGATGCATGTGCCCCTAAGGGCTCTGCATTCTTGGCACAGGTTCTCTCACTGTATTTAGAGATTCCGCAGGTGCTGAACATTGATTTTAGGCCTACAGTGGAGTCTTTGCACCAAAAAATCCACTGTAAGCTCTGTGAGAAGCAGAGGGGGGGCATGTTCTACTGGCCAATTTTGGCACTTCTACTTCACCAGATACAAACAAAATGACAGAGAAGAAGATTGCTAGTGTTAAGCAATTTACCAATGGCCTTTATGCATGGGGAGGTTTCTCCTTGCACATGGGGGCCTTTAGTTGATTTTCGACTTTGGGAAAACTATGTCTTGTTTGGGGGTGCTAGGTCAGTAAATCTTTTGACAGCCACTCTGCCCAAAGTAAGGTACATTCACCATCACTATGACCTTATGGCACATTTCTGGACGTCTTCTGGTGGTGGAGACAGAAGAGACCCCAGTTTTGAAATCCAAATAACATGGGGGCAAAGTAAATTTGCCAGACCGGGCCTCTGCTTTTTTAAGGTGGGTATCCACATTCACCAAGCTCTAGCTTAATTGTTCTCAAATTTGCAAAAGTCCCTGGTGTCCCAAGGGAATCTTCAGGACTCTGGAATAATCCAGATTCCATCAACATACGTGCAATAGACATCGACAGTACATAAAATCTGATTGTGCGAGTTCATGAAATTTCTTACTTTAAAAAAAAAAGATCTTTGGTGTGACATATGCACAAGTGATTTCTGGTAGGCATAGAATTACTTTGCCATGTGTTACAGGGAATGTATGCGTGCAAAAATTGTTGTTTTCGGCTAGATGTTTATGGAAGTATGCTACTAAGCACATTAGTTCATAAAATTGCCTGAATTTGATTTGCACGAATTCATGGAAAGTAGATGCAGGGTGTACATTTAGCTTAAGCTTGGTCTCAAATGGAGCACTTGCCACAATTTATGGGGCACAACTCACACTTTCCATGAGTAATTTATTTCTTGTGTGATGGGTAATTTATTAGGAATTATTTTGCATTGTGTTGCCTTCAATGGTGCAACCCAAACAAACATGCTTAACATATGCATTTTTATAACATTTTGGGAATTTGAAAAAATAGGAGTAGGTTAGAAGCGTTTTGGACATGGGAAATTCCTAAGTATGGAATTATCCTTTGTAATCAGGCCCTACTCTTACTTGAAATGCCTTCTCTTCCTACTCATACCCTGGAATATTGGAGGCATTTTATGTAATTCCCAACACTTTCAAAAGTATGTTACCTGTTTGATTGAGCTGCATGTTTGAAAGTGTTAATATGTGTAGGGAATAAGTTCCATTGAAACTGAGAAAACGCATTCCTGTTTTTCTCATTTCCATTGCATTTCTTCGACCACTCTCTAGACACCTACATATTCTCTTGTTGCAACTTTCAAATAGGTAAAATGTACAATTGTGACCTGATTCATAAAGGTAGACTTACACGTTGTGTAAATTTACTTTTTTTTAGGAAAATCACAAAACTGCAATTTGGAGTCTCCACAGTCATGTCAGAAAACTCCACAATTAACTATTCCCATATGGCGGGGGGTCATTCCTGCAAGGATGGCGGGCGGATCGCCCCTGCCAGGCCGGGGGTGGCTACTGTCGGCCCAGTGGGGGCGATCCGCATGCCATCCTAATGGACCCCTTAATCTTCATGCAGGTTAAGCACGTAGGGTGGCAGTGACCATTTTTGCATATGTTGGAGAAATTGGCATGAATTTAGAAACTGATTTAATCACTGTGCAGGCCTATACTTTAAAATAGGAGCATGCATTATGACCGTAATGTATGCTCCTGTTGTAAAAATGTGTGGTGCAGTTCATTCCTGTACCCCATGGTATGCACTTCAAAGTGCCTGCTACAAGGTGCAAGGTGTCAATGGGGGGCACCATAAGTGCCCCATCGGCGCCACACGGAAGCCGCCCACTAAATGGGGCTCTACTGGGGATCTCCAAAATCAAGCTCCTACAGCCTTTCTGTGTCGGAAAGGCCCGCACAGAAAGGCTGTCTCCACCTACATCATAATCCCAGGGGCGGAAAAAGCAGACCTTGTGATTATTGAAAGTATTTTGACTGGCGGACGGGCTCTCCAAGCCCATCGGAAGGCAGTCCGAATGACTGGTGGCATTCCTTTCCGACTGACTTTATCGTAGTAGGTCAGTTGGAAAGTAATCTTACCCGCCGTTTCCGACAGCATCGTAATCGGCCCCTAATTAGTCAATGTGTTGGACTAAGGATGTATAAAATTCACTCCTCCCACTTCACACAACACAACAGTAGGAAAACATCACACAGGGTTAAATGTATTATTCCCACTACAGTCAATTCACCAGTAGGGAAAGTGTTAGGTAGTGGACTGGTAAAATTAACTATTCCCACACCATTCACTGCAGCAGTAGGGAAACTGTTAGATTGCGGAGGGGTAAAATGTACTATTCCCATGCCAGTCAGTGCAACAGTAGAGAAAGTGTTGGATTGCAAAGGGATTTAATGTACTGTTCCCACTCAAGGCAATGCAACCGTAGGGAATAAGTTCCATTGAAACTGATATCAGCAAATTTGCAACGCATGCCTGTTTTCCTCATTTCCATTGCATTTCTTCGACCACTCTCTAGACACCTACATATACTCTTGTTACAACTTTCAAATAGGTAAAATGTACAATTGTGACCTGATTCATAAAGGTAGACTTACACGCTGTGTAAATTTACTTTTTTTTAGGATATTCACAAAACTGCAATTTTTTAGTAAGTTTATGACTGCGGAGTCTCCACAGTCATGTCAGAAAACTCCACAATAAACTATTCCCACATCATTCACTGCAGCTGTAGGGAGCCTGTTGGATTACGGAGGGGTAAAATGTACTATTCCCAAGCCAGTCAGTGCAACAGTAGAGAAAGTGTTGGATTGCGGAGGGATTTAATGTACTGTTCCCACTCCAGGCAATGCAACAGTAGGGAAAGTGTTGGATTGCGGAGGGGTAACATTTACTATTCTCAGTCCAGTGAGTGCAACAGTAGGGAAAGTGTTGGATTGCGGCGGGGTAAAATGTACTATTCCCACTTCAGTCAGTGCAACAGTAGGGAAAGTATTGGATTGAGGAAGGGTAAAATGTACTTTTCCAACATCAATAAGTGTAGCAGGAAGGAAAGTATTCAATTGCGAAGAAGTAAAATGTACTATTCCAACTCCAGTAATTGCAGCAGTAAGGAAAGTGTTGGATTGCGGAGGGGCAACATTTACTATTCCCACTCCAATGAGGGCAACAGTAGGGAAAGTGTTGGATGATGCATGGGTAAAATGTACTATCTATACACCAGTCAGTGTAACACTAGAAACAAATTCTCTTCAACATAATAAAATAATTTTGAAAACATAATAAACAATAACAAATACAAATATTTAAAAAACAGAAATACAAATATATTTTATGATACAAAATTTAAAAAATAAAAATATATACAATGTAACTGAAACGCAAAAATATATGCTGAGCAGCTAACAAGTAAAATATAATGTACATGTAAAAAACACAACACATTTAACATATACAATAATAAATAGCGTACATTTTATGTTACATTCTACCCTAAGCTTCAACAAAGAATACAACACATATATAAAAATGTCATATTTAATAATCGAATGCACACATGTTATGTATTTATTACCTTAAAAAATAATAATATAAATGTATTTCTGAAATAATTGTAGTTAATTACCACCCCACCATTTATCCTTACAATAAAACAACACACCCCAAACATATAAATGGAAGAACAAATCTTTTCAACATAGTAATAAACAAATCTTATTTAAACAAGTACCATTAACAAATAAGTAATAATAAATTAATAATATTTAATTAACTTCCGACCATGTATTCAGACGACTCACACCTGATATATAAGGACAACTGTTTATGTACATACTTTACATAATTATTTTTCATTTCTGCAATTATTATAAATGTACTTTCTTTATTATTTGGTATAAAGAATGTTCTATATACTCATGCAACAATTATAACATATTTAATATAATACACAATATACATACATATTTTTCATTTAAATGAATATTATTTAGAAGGTATTAATTTTAAGAGATATATTATTAAATAATACTAATGTAGTTACTTCCCACCCTACATCCCTAAAAAACACACAATTCACCCTCATTCCAACATAAATATTCAATCAAAATACTAAGTAGCCTTAATTAAAAAATAATTATTACTCAATTATAATTCATTTACTTTCAAAAATATACACCTACAACACACACAACATGCTCTTAAAATTTGAATTAACAATTAACTAAGTACTCAATTAACCTAATCAATTAACAATGTAATAATTAATAGCAATTACAAATGTATCATTACTTAATTAAAAATAATTTACTCCCCACCCTATACCCCTACAAAACCCACCACACATACCTAAAACTTAATTTCAAACAATGTAATTTCAAAATTAACATAATTAATTATCAATTAAATAGTTATTATCAATTAAAAACAACATATTAATTAAATAATTAATTTACTTCCCACATGTACAACTATAAATGCCACAACCAGCACCTTAAATTAAAATGTAATAAATATTAACTACAC
This sequence comes from Lissotriton vulgaris, assembly GCF_964263255.1. Classification (NCBI taxonomy): domain Eukaryota; kingdom Metazoa; phylum Chordata; class Amphibia; order Caudata; family Salamandridae; genus Lissotriton; species Lissotriton vulgaris. The sequence continues at coordinate 1,445,466,101 of NC_141691.1, forward strand.
AATTAACATAATTAATGATCAACTATTAATTAACAACTAATTATCAAATAATACCAATTATAATTAATTTACTTCCAACCCTTTAACCCTATAAACCCCACAACCCACACCTCCAATTTACTTAAATATAAATCACTGCACAATTAACATCATTGACTTTAAATGAAATTATTAATATTAAATAAAAATGCATTATTAATTAAATATAATAAAAATACTTCCCACCCTGTACCCCCATACAGCCATAACCTGCTACGGTACTAAAAATCACAAAAAATAATTAAAGACAATTAAAATTAATGTAATAACTACTAAAAATGTAAAAACTACATTAAAACACAAAAACAATAACTATACAATAAATGTACATTACTTACATTTAAATTGTATGGTAAAACACATAACAATAATTAAAAAACAATAATATTAACTATATTTTTGTAAACGATATTAGTGACTTTGATATTTTCACAATCGATTTTACTTACCTTATAATCGATATTCTTGACAGCGAAATTCTTGCAGACAATATTTCCATATCACGATATTTTGTACACAATATTTTTGGTGGACGATATTTTATTTTTTATATTTTGTCGGAAGAACCAAGCTCCAATGGTGAAGGGCCAAAGAAGTTAGTCAGTCCTCTGATCCCAAATAACTAGAATATGTGCAAAATGTATGTCATGCCCTTTCCTTATTGATGTTTTTAGCATCCCCTCCAAGCAAGTGGGGTGATGTATTCTTTCATATTCCCCTTGTACCAGGGAACAACCAGAAAAAACTTGGGGCCCCATTAGGATGGTGGTCGGAAAACCACCCCGACCGCCATGAAGTCGGGAAACAACCGCCGGCCGGGACTGCGGATAAACTGGGGGTCAAATTAGGAACAACCATCAATAAAGGCGACCGCCGCGGTAGATGACCAACAAAAAACACCCTACGCGAGCTGTGACGTCCAAAAACCGACCGCGGCGGTCGGTAACGCAGCAGAATAGCTACAACCCGCCACAAGCAAAGCAGAGACACCGCACGGGAAATTTAGTATGTCCCCGATGGTCCTGCGGTATGAACCGCTGTTTCCGACCGCCACGGTCGCACACTGCAGTGAATGGGAGAGCCAGCGGGAGAGCTGCAGCATGGCCACCGCAGCGGACGATCCTCACAAAACATGGCGGATGATGCAAAAACACCACAACAAAGGCAAACATTGCACACAAAAAAGTAGTCATGCCCCCCAAATACACAAAACACTTCCAAATGAAATAAATAAATAAATGCCAAACCAAAACATACATGTTTCAGGACAACTCCCACAACACATCTGACAGCAAAATCCCATTATGACATACCCACACAGCTGACTATAAAACCAGCCCCTTCACTGACCAGAATCCTTTGCAACACTCCAGATGAGAAGGGCACACATCAGACCGGAAAGGAGAGGCAAGACACACAGAACACCCACCACCACCATCACACCAGCACCAACAATCCCCCAGCACATAACACACCTCACACAAAAACACCACATCCATCACCCACACCCCTGCACTCACAAACACTCCAAACACCACACACCATGGCATCACAGAAAATGTCCAAATTCACAGAGTGAGTTCACAGTCATCATGCCCCCTGTCTCACACTTGCGCAGCATGGAGCATTCCCCCCCACACCACCCAGGAGCACATGAAAGCCTTTGCATTCTTCCCCCTCACCTTACAGGTAGGTAGCTATCTTGCTAGGGAGGCCTGTTTGAGAGAGGGCCAACACTCCCTCCCTCCCACAAGCACTGTGAAGCCATTACATTGTTCAACAAATGAACTAACAGGTTGGTAGCCATCTACTCTGGGAGGCCTGTATGTGGGAGGGAGGCCTGCACTCCTACTCCCACCATGCCCCCTGTCCCACACCTGAGCAAGATAGAGACCTTGCCCCAAACCACTCAGGAGCACATGGAAGCCTTTGCATTCTTCCCCCTCACCTTACAGGTAGGTAGCCATCTTGCTTGGGAGGCCTGTTTGGGGGAGGGAAGCCCGCACTCCTACCCCCACCATGCTCCCTGTCTCACACCTGAGCAGCATGGAGCACTCCCTCCCTCCCACAAGCACTGTGAAGCCATTGCATTGTTCAACAAATGAACTAACAGGTAGGAAGCCATCTACTCTGGGAGGCCTGCACTCCTATTCCCACCATGCCCCCTTTCCCATACCAGAGCAGCATGGAGCACTCCCTCCCTCCCACAAGCACTGTGAAGCCATTGCATTGTTCAACAAATGAACTAACAGGTAGGTAGCCATCTACTCTGGGAGGCCTGTATGCGGGAGGGAGGCCTGCACTACTACTCCCACCATGCCCCCTGTCCCACACCTGAGCAGGATAGAGCCCTCCCCCTCCCAGGAGCACTTGGAAGCCATTACATTGTTCACCAAACAAACTTACAGGTAGGTAACCATCTTCACTGGGCTGGCTGTTTGTGGGTGGAAGACCTGCATCACTACACACAGCACCAATTGCATGCAATGCATCAATACCTGACATGTACGAGTAATTGATGTACCTCTGCATCATGTAATGAGGCACAGTATTGCACTTAAATAAAATAGTGAAAATCTCTCACTTGTGTAGTGTACAGACAGTGGATGACACGCAGAATACTTGCACAGGCCCCAACACTGACCATTCCCCATCTAATCCACAGGTGACAAAGTACTCACTGCTGAGGACAACAACAACGACCAGCAGAGCCAATCTCCACCCCCGATACATGGACTCTCGGATATAGACTCCCAGGATACTTTGGACGATGAGCTCCAGGCCGGCTCATCTGGTGTGCCAGGGAACAGCATGTCCCAGGCCCCCATCCTCCTCACCACTACGTCTGCAACAACAACTGCACAGCAGACCCCTGCAGTCATGGCCTGCGCCTCCACCACCACCTCCACCACCAGTGCCACCTGCAGCACCCTCCCTGTCCCAGGGGATGACCAGCCCACACCAACAACTGTGGATGGCATTGAGAGTGTGCGGGCACTCACAGGGGGGGGCAGGGTCACCCCCAGACCTCAGGAGGTTGGCACACAATCACAGGACCACTTCAACAGAGTCATCGGGGTCTACCAACAGGTCCAGGGACAAAGTGGCCAGTCTGACAAACTATTACGAGAGCTCATCCTGCTGATGAGGTCCATCTAGACACGCATTGGACAAATGGTGGACCTCATGGGCCAGCAAGTGGTGTTACAGAGGGACAGGCCTGCATCCCAAACAACACCTCCGCCCCCTCTGTTGTACTTCAGGATGACAGTGCACCATCCTCCGCTGTGGCCAAATGGAGATGTGAGTCCGCAGTCTCCACTGGCCATGCAGCAGGGTGCCCCCCAGCCAAGTGACCAAGTGGGTGTCCAAAGAAGATCCTGGGAGTCTCTGGAGGCAAAGCACCAGTCAAATGCCAGTCACGGAGCCAGCCCTGATGGCAACCCTCTTCCCCACTGTATTGACTGTTTGGACTGTCCTTCCCCACACTGCCTTGTCAATGGCACCTGTCTGTTGGGCGAATTTTGCGAATCTGGCGTTCGCGAATTTTGCGAACTTGCGAACTCGCAATCTGCAAAATCCGCGAATTTGCAGATTTTTTTTTGTGTGTTCGCAAGGGTTTCTGCTAGTTCGCGAGGGTTTGGTACCAGTTCGCAATTGCGAACTTACTTGTCGGCTCGCAATGGTCGCGACTATGTTGTTTCTACGTCTGGTTCATCATCACCTGGTTCCCAGCACCCTCTGTTTCACCACTGCCACCCTCTGTTTCAACCATGCCACCTTCTGTTACATCAATGCCACCCTCTGGTTCATCATCACTGTAGATTATGGGGAGGGAAAGCAAGCACACCTGCCCTGCTTCAACTGACATGAATTAATTTGGGGTTAGTTTATTAATGTGTCACTGTTTTAAAATTCCATGTCTGGCACCTGCTTCCTTATCAGTAATTGGCTTTCTGTTGCAGTGCAATTTTTTTTCCAGCACCTTTGTGGCCTACTTGTATCTATTCTATGAGCCTGCTGTGAGGGTCAGAGCAGGGTCATCCAATTGTTGCAACTAGCAACTGAACTCTGGAGGGGCCCCAGTCAGGAAGCACTACAGGGAATGGTTACTAATGATGAGTTTGAACTCTTGCACCTGCTGAGTGCTTTCAGTTTTGCAAAACTCGTTTTTCTGCAATTTCGCAGGATTCGCGGGGCGCGAACACGCGCGAGATCGGATTTGGAAGCCGCGAATTCGTGCGAATATGCGATTTGTTTTTTTGCGGCGTGTTAGTTCGCAAGGTTTTGTGCGTTTTCGCGAGCCGCTTGTAGCGCAAGGTGCGAAGTTACCCTCGCGGTCGTTCAAGGGCGCGGCCATCTTGTTTGCATGACGTATTTCCGTTTCCGGGCGCGAAGTGTAATCTCGCAAAGTGTGCGGCTCGCCAGTACAATTTAGCGGATGTTCGCGAGGAAAATCTCGCGCGAACTTACCCGCGCGGTCGTGAACGGGCGTGGCCATCTTGTTTCTCATTCATTGCTATGGTTCTGGGCATGCTTTTGGTATCCTCTCTGTATCTCTGCCATCCTTTGCTTGTTTGAAGTTTTTTTTGATCTATTTTACTTATTATCTATCTCTCTATTTTTCTTGCTCTATATTTTTGTGTTTTCTGCTACTTTTGGTTAATTTTAAACTACTTTTTTCAACTCTTTACTTTTCTTCTCTTCCCTATTCTATTTTCTTTATTATTTAGCTTCCTTCCTGCCCAGACCATGGTGAAGGGAGCCGGGAAGCATCCCGAGAAGGGGAAGGGTCCCGCACCCCGTGCCCGGCTCCCGTGCGGGCGTTTGAGGGGGGAGCAGGTCGTAGTCCGGGAGATCTTTAGCCCGGAGGAGGTGGCCGCACTCATTTTTTATGTTCAGCGCTGCCTCCCCAGGACCATCATGGCAGGTGGCAGGATCGGTGTCGTGTACGGGATCCGGGAGCGCCGGAAGCGGTGGGAGAAGGTGTGCCGGGCCATGTACCACCACTCTCGGGTCGGTGCACCTACAACCAGGCCACCCACTGCTGGACGGATGTCCTGGACCGCGAACGAGATCTGCTCGACCTGCTTGGCCTTGAGATCCCCGGGCTTGGTGAGTAGTAGTAGCTATTTCTTTACTACTCTGTTTTCTCCTGCTCTGTGTGTTATTATATTGCAAATTTTTGTTTTTTACCAAGAGCAATAATGCTGCTCATTACATTGTAGGTAAATTATATTTCAAAATCTTCTGTGCATTTCAGGTGCACTGTTCTCCTTCTCAGTAGTGTTGCTACTATGCTTATTTGTTTTCGAGTTTGTGTTCATTTCATTGGCCTGTGAAATTATGTATGAGTGTAGTTTAAATAACTGCGTAATGCTAGACACTAAGTTCAGATTTTTAATTACCGGCGCATCCCTGCAAAGTAGCAGGGATGCGCCAGTAATTGTGCGCCACGCCACCACCACCCATGGTGCGCCGTACTTACAATGCGGTGCACCATGGGCCCAAAACGTCACCAAAGCGTTACGCATCTGTGCCGTAAAGGCGGCGCATTGCTGGAGTTGCGTCGCAACGAAGGCGCAGCTCCATCAATGCTCTGGGGTGCCCTATCTCCCCAATAATGCGTCAAGCCGTACGTCTGCTTCAAGCAGGCGCAGGGTTTGAGTCACGCATCATTGTCGTTAAAGTGAGTGATTGAAATCTTGTAGATTTCCCTCAGCCACTTTTAGGATGCATTCCTGCGCAGGAACGCCCTCCCTTGCACCGGAACGCCCCCTGATGGCGCAGGGCTTTACAACGTGATGCATCTCCCATATGCGTCATGTTGTTAATATATGCCGCACCATTGCGCCTCTTTTGTTCTGCCGCTGCGTCACAAAAGTCACGCAACAATGGAGCAAAAGAGCCGCAAGGGGCTTCTAAATCAGCCCCTACAGGTTCAAGTCCAGTCCTTCCTTTGTACACATGGCGATAAGAAGAAATAGTGGTGGTGGATTGATAGTTTGAGTATTTTAATGACTGGTTAATGTAGTAGGAAACTTTAGTGTTGTCGCTGATCTGCAATCACGATGGACTTTGTCTGTCACTTCGCGTGCTGCGGACTGCTGCCTGCCAATCCTAGGCAAACCTTTTTAGTACTTTGTTTAGTGAGTTACATAAGAAGTTTCCAATTCGACGGTCCACAAATCAAGCAATACTAATAACGTAGTAGACCACATGAGATCGGTCAATAATATATCCCGTGGAATAGTTGTCTATTTGCTATTTCGCCAAAATATTTTGTTATTGCTCTTTTGAAATGTTTGATTTGGTTGACAAATATCATCCATGTTTTCTGGTCTTTCTTTCTTTCATGTTGTCCATCAGCTCACCCCTGGGGCAAGAGGACACAGGAGGAGGAGGGTGCTGTTCAGGATGCAGGCCAGGATCGGGCAGGCGAGGGCTCCTTTGCTGGCCCCAGTAAGTTTTAATTTTAATATAGAGTACTTATTTTTTCCTAGCGTTCCTCATTCGATTTTTTCTAAATCGCCTTTGATCTTCTTGTAGACTGGATCTAAATTCTTATCCTGCCTCGACTATGACTCCCTGTGGTATTACTAGATTATTCTAATTAGTCTGTCTGTGTAGCTAACTAAGATTGAACATTTGGCAATTCCATTGGACTCCCATTCTAGTCAACAATAGCTCTATGCACTGAGTGCAGTCCTCTGGGATTGTCCATAATGTCTTTTCTAGTCTCCTAAATGTTTATGCTTTGACAATTGCCAACAATAAAAAGGTGAATGACCACCAAGAAAGAATAAGATACTACTTTACTTTTGGTTTGGATAGTAGGACAATCCATTCTACTACTGTTGCAGGGACAAATCTGCACAAACAGAACTATGGACACTAAATAATGCATTGCTTAGCTTATCAATTATAATAGGTGCTGTTAGACTTTCCACATACCTCAGTGATAACAGACTTTGTAGTTGAACCCCCAATCTCCTTACTGACTAGATAGTGTGGCAGAGTCATTTAGCTCCCAAAGTCGCCGATGATTGATCCCCAATGATGTCAGAGGCCCGGACTCATGCTTGCAAAAATTCCAAAACCTTTAGCTCATCCACTCTAGTCTGGAGGACCAAAAACCACAGAGTCTATTTAAGTTTAAAAGCTTTATTAAAAGTAAACACATTTATTAAAATCAAGTTTGTCATAAAAGTAAACGTTTAACTGAAAATGGAAAAGTGCTTAGTGCTGACGATTAATTGGACACATTTCTTGTGGTTGAGCCGAGCTCTCACCTGGTTTGAACTTGATCCTGCTCGTGTTCTTAGAAGTCAAGCTTCTGTCTGTTAGGAGAAAAAGTGGTGCGTGTTAAAAATAAAAAGCAAGCATTCATCAGTTGTGCCAAAAAGTGCAGCAAGATAACAGCCTTCCCTGGAAAAAGGGACATTTTTACTTTAGAGTAGACAGTCACAAATTATTACATTGTATTCTGTTTTTTTCACATTTCTTTCTTCCTCCTAGACCAAATATTATATAGTAGTGAGTGGTGTATTCTAACATTATTAAATGTACTTTGTAGGTGGAACATCTGGAGGCAGGGCCAGCGCGGAGGTGGTGGCATTGGACGAGGGGAACAACTCTGGGGAGGAGGCGGTGGAAGTGCCGGACAATCCTGTGAGGGATAACACGGTGGTGGCAGGCACAGGTAAGCTATATATTCCTTACTTATTGAGATTGAAGACTGCAGAGTGTGCTTTCTGCACGGGTGTATTATAAATCAACCAGGTAGTAGCCTCCTCTAAATGTACTTCGACTTAGCTGTGAAGTTTTTGGCGAGAAGAATTCCAATCAGATCTGAGATGAACTTGATGGATGGGATGAACGAAAAGCGAAAGAAGGGTGTAAGTAAGTGTGGAAGGACGAGAAATGTATTGATGACTGGCAAAGAAGAATGATATGTGTTTGCTTGGTCCCCGAGGTGGCTGGGAAGAAAAGAATATGGTATGGTGCATGGCTGGGTGAATGATGAAGCAAGGATGGGTGGAAGGAGAACAGCCTGGGTGGGTGAAACAGAAACTGTATGTGTGCATATACTTTGAATGGATGGATGCCTGGATCATGGTACTATCTGACTCTTAGATAGCATATGTGTATCTAGAGAGAGTAGACGGTCACTGGATGAACTAAGTGTTACTTTGAAGAGCATGTAACACCGCACCCGCACGTCCGTTCCAGTGTAGGAAAGGCAAGGAAAAGAAGTTGTAATTTTGTCCAAATACTACCATGAATAGTAGCAGTAGTTTGTATTGCAACTGCAAGCACAGCATATATCCGGTTATTACGGTGGACACTCCCTACCTCTCTTAATAACTTTAGTTTAGTAGTAGTACGTCATTCATGTGTGGGTGTATCACTGTTCACTCAATAATAAGCAAAGCACCTAAAGTCATCCCATATGTCATCAAATACATCCCATGTGAAGTGATAGATAATCAGATTATTTAGCTTCTTCATTTTCCTTTTCTAATACTCATTTGCACTATAGGGTGAAAGCTAAATTAATTAAGCAGTAGCCCTTTTAACAGAGTATTCTCAGTGCCACCCGTAATAGAAAAGTAAGAGCTTCACCACCTGCATGTACTGGACCGGTACAGTAATGCAAGTCTGTCTCACTCATCATGGTGTGCGTCTGTTTTTCTCGGGTGCAAGTTCACTGCGCTGGCATTATGCCGGCTTGCATAAGATAACGTACCAATTTTCCTAAACAAGAGAGAAGAAGAAGAATAAGACTGGTGTACTGTCATATTCGACTGTAATGGAAGTCCATAGTGCTCGTAGAATTTGTTCCTTAAACTCCCACTAATGTTAGAGCAAGGATGAAGAAGTCGGAGGTTACATAGATACTGTCCTCAATAGTTATGTACTGTGCTTTCAATTTCCTACTTGTACTGTGACACAACTTTCTGCTCAATCATTTTGTGTTAATCTTAAGGAGCATTGGTTACAGACTATGTCTTTCTTTCTTCATATAGTTGCTCCTTCCAAATCCAACAGGCCATCAAGGAGGAGGGAGCTGGCTCGAATGGCCCGGCAATGGAGGCTGGATGCCACTGTCGCTGAATATCGGAGGCTGGTGGCCCTGGAGGAGGAGGAGACGCAGTCTACCGGTACTACAACAACATCCACTGGGATAGCTGCATCCTCCTCCGTGCCCCCACGGGCTGCCAGCCAGGGCAGTGCTCCAGCGGTACGGAGCCGGGCTACCAAAGTCAAACGCCACCGCCGAGCAGCAAAGACAGCAGCTGCCCCCCACAGGATTTGCAAGGCACGCCAGCGCCGCTTATGCCTCAGAGTGTCCTACCTGGAGCAGGAGGTTCTAAGCTATAAGAACTTGGTGGAGGGCCTCCACTTCGACCATGCCACCCTCCGCAAGGAGCATGATGCCCTGGCCGCTAAAGTCCACAGCACCCTGCCGTAGTGTCCTTGCCCCTTTTTTAGAGATTTTTGGGGGGTGGGAATTGGGAGTTGGTTTTTTTTGGGACTTTTGAAGGACAATCGTTGGGGTTAGGGAGGGTCTTGCGGGAGATTATTTTGTTAGGGCTATAAAAATATACTTTTTGAAACTTTATCTGACCATACCTGTTTTTTACTGCTTTTGAGTCTGGTGGGTGGGGGTTTAACAGTAAGTTTGTTTTCCTGAATAGTCCTAGGACTTTAGTAGTACTACCGTCAATCTCTCGTCTCTCCTAATACTCCATTATACTACCTCCAACCAAACGCTTATCTTACCTGTAATTTGTGTTTGAAAGTAGGGCTAGGCCCAGGGCTGGCTCCATGGGAAATGGCGATTAAGGTTGTCAATCCAGGGTGGATGAAATTTCCTCCTCATTGCGGTGGTACAAGTGGTGTGACACAGTGGCAGTTGCATGCCTATGGAAAAAAAGAAAATGAAACCTGGTTTGTCCTTACTGTAGCATTACAACGGTACGATAGAGAATATAGCAGGTGACAGTACACTAGAACAGTGCCACAATGTAGCCTAACAAATGGTAAATTATTGATAGTATAACTTGTACTTGTGTTGGATTTTTGACATTGGCTACTACTACAAGAAATAGTACTGAAGCTGAGTAAGTCTAGAATATATCCTCGGATTCCTTCACCAGCCTGTTGCTATGACCTTATCCTCCCCAGCAAGTGTGTGGAATTATTGATGTCATTTAGTCACACATCAAGCAAAACCACACAGCCCGGGGGAAGAGGGTTAGGGTTTGTAAAATGGATGGGAATGGGGGTTTTCTTTTTGGGTAGGTTTTGTTGAGAGAAAAAAAAAGCACAGCATGGACAAACAATAACTGAACATAAAGAAACTTTTGGGTACAAAGCTAACCATAAATCTTTCACGTGACATAAAGGAAGTGCATGCACTACTGAATGCATTGTTACTGAAAAGCAAGTAGTACTTTCGACAACCGTGAATGACAGAATGCGACAGTACAGGGCTACATTAAATTAGGTTTAAAAAATAGCCTATTGAATGGCTGTAGGGATAATTTAGAAGCAGAGAGAGATCCAAGAAATGCAGTCACACACACTCATAGAAGAAAACAATGGATACTGTATCTGTATGTTGTAGTTGTCCTGTTAAATTTGGTAAGTAAGTTGCATGCAGCAAACAATTCCTCTTATTAGCGGCACTCCTCCATTCCAGCTGATGCTTCGTCCATCAATGTTGGTGACCAGAAGACACCCTGTCCACTGCCTGCCTGGCGGATGCTGAATTGCGGCTCGCTAATGTGAAGCCTGACTCCGTCCTTTTTTCCCCATTGCACAGACTGAAACCCGGCCTGTAATTATTGAACGAAAAACAGGAAGTGATATAATATTACAACACCACTGATAAATAAATATAAGGTATGTACGCTGTGTAGTGCAAAAAGTCACACTTTGATTTTCCTAATAGACAGTACAATATTTTTGAAAGTGCGTACTCTGTCTGAGTCACCTTTTGAACGATAAATAAGTATGGGCAAATTAATTTAGCGGATCTTTCCCCTCAAGCTAGGTGTACTGTAAACTGTAAACTGTGTTTTAGAACAAAATTAGACCTTCCCAGCAGTGCTCCCACCCAGACCCTTACTAAAGCCAGTCGAAAAAATGTAGAAGACCCCCAATCAGATCTCAAAAAACGAGGCCTAGCAGAAAACTGGTGACAAAACGTACTTTGAAAGTAAAAGTAGGCCCAAATACCCCCTTACCCACCGTGGATGGTATTCAAACCACTTGCAAGCAAGCAAAAGTATCCATAGCCAGCATCGCTCCAAGACTCGAAAACCCCCCACCCAAGCACATGCAGTAGAAATACTGCTAACCCTAACGAGCCCTAAGTTAAGAATAGTGGCAAAGGCTTTCTTTAACTATGCCAAATCCCCCCTTTCCCACCATGGATTTTCTTCAAATGACTTGCAACCAAAATTACACATTCTCACGAGTGCTCTAAGACCCCAGAACTCAGTTGCAAAAATCTAGAACACCCCAAAACACATGCAATCCTGCTGCTAGGGCTAACCCTAACAAACCCTAAGCTACAAAAAGTGCCAAAAGGCTTTTCCTTATGGATTTTGTCCCAACCACTTCTATCCGGTATTAGACCTTCCCAGGAATGCCCCAAGACCCGCCAACCCACCCGCCAAAAAGCACAACACCCCCAAACAGCCAAAAAGGAAAATCTCATACTTACAATATTTCTCGGCCTTCGGTCCAAACGCGCTGTGCAGCTAGGCCATAACTCCCGTTTTCCACCACGGATTTCCTGAAAAGCAAATGCAATCAAGATTAGACTGTCCCAGCAGTGCTCCCAGACCCCAAAACTCACCCACAAGCACCCGGAACCCCCCCAAAGAGCACCTCAAAGGCAAGCAAGTCAGCAAAAACACAAAAAAACTTCCGCCTCCGATTTGGTCCAAACAACTTTTATCCGGTATTGGAGCTTCCCAGCAATGGCCCCAGAGCCGTCAACCCAGGAGAAAACTAGTAGAAGACCCTCAAACAGCCAAAAAGCAAAAGTACAAAAATGGGGACTTAGTCATTTTCTTGCCAATTTCCCAAATCACTCCGCGCGCGCTCTGCAGCCAGGCCCTAACTCCCCTCTGCCACCATGGATTTGCTTCAAACCTCTTGCAAACTAAAGTATCCATAGCCAGCAGTGCTCCCAGATTCCGAAACCCACCCATAAACACCAGGAAGCCCCCCAAACAGGCCCCCGAAAACGCTACATTGAGCAAAATGTCAGAAATAGCAAAAAAAAAATCTGCGTGGATTTTGTCCCAACCACTTCTATCCGGTATTAGACATTCCCAGGAATGCCCCAAGACCCGCCAACCCACCCGCCAAAAAGCACAACAACCCCAAACAGCCAAAAAGGAAAATCTCATACTAACAATATTTCTCGGCCTTCGGTCCAAACGCGCTGTGCAGCTAGGCCATAACTCCCGTTTTCCACCACGGATTTCCTGAAAAGCAAATGCAATCAAGATTAGACTGTCCCAGCAGTGCTCCCAGACCCCAAAACTCACCCACAAACACCCGGAACCCCCCCAAAGAGCACCTCAAAGGCAAGCAAGTCAGCAAAAACACAAAAAAAATTCCGCCTCCGATTTGGTCCAAACCACTTTTATCCGGTATTAGAGCTTCCCAGCAATGGCCCCAGAGCCGTCAACTCACCCACAAATAAGTAGAACACCCCCACAAGTGCTGAGTCTTTCTTCATTGGGCATAATCCAGCCCTCTGCTTTGATGGAAATAGGAGTCTGGAGGAGGAGGATAGAGGAGCATGTTCTTCTGAACTTGTGAACCTGAGGAATGCAGACTGCGGCACCTTCAAATCAATAAGCAAACAAGTGAGGACAGTTCTGCTGATGGGCTTGTTTTTGTGATTAGGTGATTAAAGTGTGAATTATATTAACTGTGCACAACAAAGAAAGACAGACACACAGGAATAAAAGTGAATAAGGACGAAAAAGAAAGTTATTGATTCATTGTCTCATTTTCAGGGCTCGGTGTCAGGGTCCAGGAATAAGAATAAGGCTTTGTCATCATTCTCTGCAAATTCAGGCAGGGTGAGCTCAGTGTCACCTAACAGAGAAGAAATTCCCTCATCTACGTTGCTGTCCACCTCGTCTTCATCCGGCGTCCTTTCTCGTACTTTGTAATCTGGTGGTATAAGGTGCTGATTCAGCTTGATCATTGTTAACCTCTCCACATTTTTGGGCGAGAGGCGGCTCCGTTTTGGGAGTTACAATGCCACCAGTAGCACTGAAAACACGTTCAGAAGACACGCTTGCGAGTGGGCAAGACAAGTAGTTTAAAGCCAGGTTGGAGAGCTGTGGCCACAATTCTTTTTTCCCATGCCAATACGCCAATGGGTCAGCATTAACATAGACCTCTGTTGAGTCATTCAGATAGTCCTGCACCATCGACTCAAGGTCCTCCTCCAAGGTTCCTCCACTTTGCTTAGCTGTTGCTGTGACCTTTTGAGAACCAAACCCAAGCAGAGCTAGCCAATCCTCTTCAGCCTCCAATGTTACTGTTGTGTCTGGTGCAGATGATCCAGTTGCCGGTGTCTTTAACGGCTGAGAGGTCACTTGTGCCACAGCCACAGGTGCAGAAGTGGATTGTTTTGACTGGGAATGGCCTGCTGATGCTGATGTACTGCCTTTTCCTTCAATGAGCTGCCGTTCTCTTTCAAACCTCTTGGCTGACAAGACTAGCCAACGTTTGTACTTTGTAACATCTTCATCAGCAAAAGGAAAGAATGCTCGGCCTGCCAGCGCCTTTTTGTAGCGTGGATCCAGAATAGTAGCACAAATGTAATGCTGTTCTGAGTGGATCATTTTAAGACGTTCATCACCTTGTAGGCGCTCTAATAATTTCTCCGCCAAAACAAAAGGGTCTTGTTTTTTTTCTTTTTTTTGAAACACAGAAGACACCGCCTTCAGTTGGTGCTCTAGCATGTACAACAATGGGATAGCTTTTCCCAAATTACAGTCCTCCTTGCTGACTGCACGCGTGAAGAACTCAAAAGGACGAAGCATGTCTGTCAGGCTTTTAACTATTTCCCATTGCGCCGCATCCATCCTCAGGTACTTGTGAGCTGTACCCTGTTTTAAGAAATAGTGATCGAGTACCGTATACTGCCCATACAGACGCTCAAGCATGTAGAAGGTGGAGTTCCAACGTGTTGCCACCTCCTGGATGAGTGCTTTCACTGGCATTCGACGTTCATGTAGCAGGCTCCTCAGATGCTTCCGGGCCTTAAAAGAATGGCTGAAATGGTTGCACATTTTTCGGCAGGTGTCCACTACCTCGTACGCTGGACAGTCTTTATCACTCAGGAATTTTTTAACAACCAGGTTTATACAGTGCGCCAAACACGGCACTCTGAAATAGTGACCCAGCTCCATGGCCTTAACTACATTGGCGCCATTATCCGTGGAAACATAACCAATCTGGCGTTTTTTTGGGGACAGCCAGTGAAGGACCTTTGTGTTAAACTCATCCAAAATGTTTTGTGCTGTGTGACGTTTCTCCAAACCAAACATGGCTAGTGTTGCATGTTTCCGAGCAGCTTTAAAAACTTGGTCCGGGTCAACACCTGCGTTTAGCTTTGCTTTAACCCCTGAAAAAGAGACCCAGTGTGCAGTGATGCACATGTAATCAGCGCCTGCGCCACTGGTCCACATGGCTGTTGTCAGATGTATAGTGTGAACAGCACTCTTCTGCAAAGCTGCCCCAATCACCTCCAGCACATCTTCATGTAGTGCTGGAACCGCAACTCTGGCAAAATAGAACCGGCTAGGAACCTTCCATTTAGGGCAGAGCGCTGCCACTAATTCTAGAAAACCAACCCCTTCTACAAAAGAAAAAGGGAGAAGGTCCAGAGCTAGCATTTTAGCCAGCCTAGTGTTATACAGACGCGTCAGTGGGTGGTTGTGTTCATATTGCGCTTCTGTAAACAACATCTTTTTAATGTTGCCCTGGACCAAGCATTTACGGGATGATGATGATGATTTCTTCGACCCAGTTACGCTCGCTGATGAACTTTTTCGCATTGGTGTCTCACTCTCTCCCACACTCTTAGTGTGGGTCACATCGGGTGTGCTGCTGACAGGGGTACTGGGTGTAAGTGAAGTGTTTGACACGTCTTCTTCCTCCTCGTCATCATCAGATGAAACATCAACGTTTTCATTACGTGCAATTCGGGCTTCCTTGATCGCCTGTAGGTGCGCAAACCATTGGACAGTGTGCTGTCTCTTAAGATGACCTCTCTGGCCTCCGGTACCATAGTTGGTACCAACCTTACCACGACTAACTGCAACCTTACAAATGCTACAAATGGCTATGTTTTCCCTTTTTGGGCAAACACTAAAGAAGTCCCAAGCTGGGGACTTGAATTGTCTGTGGGGGCCGGAGGAGGCGGCGATACTGGTGGTGGGGGTCATGCTGCTAATGGCAGATGAAGTGGAGGATGTGGATTGCCGAACTTTAGTATGTTGTGCACTTTCACCACCACTAATTGAGGTCGAGGTGGATGGAGGTCCCTTCTGGCGAGGAAGAAATATGGAAGCGGTACGTGTTGGTGTACTAGTTAACTCCAATGATTGTTGTGTTTCCATTGCCTCCTCGTCGACATCATCATCACGCTCAGCAGCTTCTCGGGCTAGGGTCAAAATGCCTGTTTGCTGCATGCCCGCTGGGGCTGCAGTGACCTTTATGATGACTGGGTCGTCGTCGTGAGAGCCTTCATCAGCAGCAGTGTCCGCCACTTCTTGTTGAGCCTCATCACACTCCATAACTATGAGTTTTTCAATGACCTTCCTTTTACGCTTAAGTACCTTTGTCAGATCATGGTGTGCCTCACTCTCAGACGGCCGTGGTGGTTCCCAATTTTCATCCATATCATCAGAAGGAGGTGGGCTTGAAGAAGATGTAGACACCACCCTTGATATTTCCTTGCTAGGGATGTGGAAGACAATGAATGATCATCAGAAGGAGTGGCTTCCTCAAATGATACCTCGGCTTGATTGTCGATTTCCTGATGTGCCCCTACTTCGGGAGGAGCAACTATTGTGGGCACTTGTGACCCTCCATGCACCTCTGCTTGCGCATCTCCTTGCGCTGCCTCTCCTTCCACATGTACTTGGGCTTGTACTTGCACATTTGGTTGTTGTTGCGGCTGTGGTTGTTCAACACTCGTCAGATGAGTTACAACAACCTGTGTTGATTCAGGGACATTGCTGCTACTTTCTTGCGATGAGCCAACATCACTGGTCGATGGTGATTGAACAACTTGACTAAGTGCCTCTGCAGCACTCAAGGGCTTGGACTTAAGTTGGCGTGGTGGTGGTGGTGGCACTGAGCCCAATGGAGCAGGGGTGCTGCTCCCAGCTTGGTCCCTAGCAGATCCCGCTGCTGCTGCAGGCGTACTTTTTTTTATACTCCCAAAAAACGCGGCGGGCGGCACACCAGTCTCCTTGGTAACTTGCTTCTTCTGCTCCTTACTGGCTAGAGGAGCTACGGGGAACTTTTTTTGGGGCCATCTTCTTCAGAGCAGGTCAGAACAGCAGGCCGCAGTTGCACGAGTTGCAG
This sequence comes from Lissotriton vulgaris, assembly GCF_964263255.1. NCBI lineage: Eukaryota > Metazoa > Chordata > Amphibia > Caudata > Salamandridae > Lissotriton > Lissotriton vulgaris. The sequence goes on from NC_141691.1 coordinate 1,445,482,784, forward strand.
AGTTGTCTGTGGCCAGACGTGACATCGCGTGACGTTATGCTGCACACACACACCGCTGCAGGACTTCTTCCTGGCACTGGTGGTTCTTTTGAGTCTCGTGCACCTAAAAGCAATGGAGGACAGAGGAACATCTGTTCAGTTATACACCCCCAAAAAATAAAAAAAACACAGAAAAATCAACACAATCCCATGCCATCCAGGCCCTCCATGATGTTTAAATTCAAGACACCCCACAGAAAGACTAGGCATATGCACCACTCACTATCCCTGGTGAAAAGGCCACAACAACAGCCCAAAAAACGAAAATCACAGAAAAATCAGCACAATCCCAAGCCCTCAATGATGTTTAAATTCAAGACACCCCACACAAAGACTAGGCCTATGCACCACTCAGTCCCCTGGGCATAAAGGTTGAAAGCTAGGCAAAATGGTTGCAGACCTAAGAACACTGCCTGCATTCAAAATGGCCCCCTCCTTCCCAGCACGTGGCCATGGCCTGTAGCAGCACTCAAAATGGCCCCCACCCACATGGCCTGTCCCTCTGAACACCCCAAAAAAATCAAAAAACACAGAAAAATCAACACAATCCCATGCCATCCAGGCCCTCCATGATGTTTAAATTCAAGACACCCCACAGAAAGACTAGGCACATGCACCACTTACTATCCCTGGTGAAAAGGCCACAACAACAGCCCAAAAAAACAAAAATCACAGAAAAATCAGCACAATCCCAAGCCCTCCATGATGTTTAAATTCAAGACACCCCACAGAAAGACTAGGCCTATGCACCACTCAGTACCCCGGGCATAAAGGTTGAAAGCTAGGCAAAGTGGTTGCAGACCTAAGAACACTGCCTGCATTCAAAATGGCCCCCTCCCTCCCAGCACATGGCCGGGCCTGTAGCAGCACTCAAAATGGCCCCCACCCACATGGCCTGTCCCCATGAACACCCCAAAAAATCGAAAAACAGAAAAATCAACACAATCCCATGCCACCCAGGCCCTCAATGATGTTTAAATTCAAGACACCCCACAGAAAGACTAGGCACATGCACCACTCACTAGCCCTGGTGAAAAGGCCACAACAACAGCCCAAAAAAACGAAAATCACAGAAAAATCAGCACAATCCCAAGCCATCCAGGCCCTCCATGATGTTTTTATTAAAGAGACCCCACAGAAAGACTCAGTCCACCCACCACTGAGTACCCCTGGGCAAAAGGCCCCAACAACAGCCCAAAAATCGAAAATTACAAAATTGTAGTTGCAGCAACTGTAATGCCCCAAACAAACTTACTTGTGAAATTTCTAATCCAAAAGTGATCCAAAGAAAGTCAAAAAGGCCTCAAATCCAAATATCCAGCAGCATCCACAAAAAGTAATCCTTCCAGCTCCAGATCCAAATGAAAAGTGACCAGGAGATGGACAAAGCACTGGGAGAAGCCTGCTGGACAGGAACAGGAAGTTGGAGACTGTGGGGCACTTCCTTCCTCCCACCCCCCACCCCAAAATGGACTCCTTGCAAAAAAAGTGCAGGCAAATGTCAACCTGAGGAGTTATTCAGATAAAAATCATCATTTTCAGGTTTATGCTCCTTGCTGGTGGATTTGTTGTGCAGAATTGCAAATTTTCTATTTTCGCGAGTGCGAGATTGTTGCTGCTCGCCGCATGTACGAGTTCGCAATTGCGAACTCCCGCGATACGTGATCACGGCGTACTCGCGTTGACAAACTCTCGCTGTGCAAGGTGGCGAGCGCGATGACGTAATCGCGGTCGCCAAACTCCCGATGGATCTCGCAGCAAGATCCAAAATGGCGCAGCACTCGCAAAATATCGAAAAAAATCAACTCGGCAAATGCTGAATGATGGTAAGTGAACGCCGCGCGCCGCAAAATTGTATCACCAAGAAAAAAAAATCTGCGGCGTGCGAATTTCCGGATTTTCGGTAAATTCGCGAACGTTCGCGGATTGCGAATTTACCGAAAATCCATAAAATCTGCGAGCGGAACGGATTTTCCGCCCATGCTTAGTCACCACATCCATGTGGTGTCTACTCTTACACTTCATTCCCCATGACTGTCAACTCACTGCTCCATCACCACCTTCATGTAAATCTGCCCGCACCCCTCACATGTCAACTTTGTAAATAAAATACCTTACACACTTCAATCGGTGCAGCTTTGTCTTTAGTGCAATATTTACAGTGTTCAAAATGTTCATAATGTATCCAAAAGATGTACAGTAGGTAGACCTGGACAATTTTGAGGCACCAAGGGAGAAACAACAGAACAACAGTCACTGGCATGAGTGTGGCATCACGGACATAACACTACACCAACCATCTACATAAGTCAACAGGCAGGCAACACAATGTGCAACAAGTGTCAACAAACAGAGTTCCATATACGTTCACAGGTGAAATGTCACTGCCACATTTCCACACATAGGTGACTCTACATGTGCCTGTCTGTACCATCCGCACATAGCCCTTCATGACAACAGCAATCACACCAGACAATGTACAATTTGTACCTCGTCATCCACCTTCAAGTGAAGTAGCGGGTGATGAGCTGTTGACGCATGTCATCTCCTCCCTCCTCTCCACTGTCCTCATCACTGTCCTTCGGTCCCTGAACAGGCGGGGGCCTTGGGTCCTCACCATCATCCAGGAGCAGGGGAATCCCCATGTGAATGGCCATGTTGTGGAGCATACAGCTTGCCACAACAATCTTGCAGACCTTCCCAGGTGAGTATAACAGTGCACCTCCAGTCCTCTCAAGGCAGCAGAATCTTGGCTTGAGCAGGCCAATAGTCCACTCAATGACACGACGGGTCCTGCCAAGGGCCTCATTGTACCTGATGTCAACCGGGGTCCTGGGATTCCATAGTGGGCTCAGCAGCTATGGACGGATGGGATATGCAGAGTCACCTGTGAATGACAAACACACATTGCAATGTTGCACAGGCAGAGGGCAGCAGGTCACATACACAGCATGCCATTTTACTAGGCATGCTCACCCACAATCTAAGCACGTTCTGGAAGCAGATTTGCCATCATCCGGGGCACAATGCTGTTCCTCAGGATGTACAAGTCGTGGGCTGAACCGGGGAATCTGGCACACACATGCGGTATGGTCATGTCCGCAAAGTACACCACCTACACATTGATTGAGTGATAATGTTTTTGATTCCTAAAAAGGTGCTCACTCGCCTGTGGTGGCACCAGACCAACATGGGTGCAATCGATGGTACCAACAACATGGGGGATGTGCCCAAAGAGATAGAAGTCTACCTTCACAACGGCCAATTCTTCTCCCCTGGGAAAATGTATGTATCTATCCCTATAGATCATCATAGCTGCAAGAACATCCCTCAGCACCAGGCTGAACATGAGTTGCGACATCCCTGCAGCGCTGGCCACAGTCTCCTGGGGCCTCATTTATGAAAGCCTTGCGCCACCGATGCGTCACTTTTTCCCATGTTAAAGTGACGCACCGGCGGCGCAAGGCCTTCATAAATAAGGCCCCTGGAAGGAACCAGTTACAAAAAAACGGAAGGCTGCCATCACTTTGTACGTTGGTGTGAAAGCTGTTGGGTAGTGTCGACGAGGCTGCAGGTGGGGCTCCAACAGATCACAAAGGATCTTCAGGATGGGTCTGTCGAGGCTGAATTTGCGAATGATCGCAACATCTTCCATGTCCTCCAGCAGTGTCAAGTGATGTAGATTAGGCCTCCTCCTAGTTGAGAAGAAAATGGACACATGTCAATGACAACAATCATGAGATGCCCACAGCATATCCCGTCAAGGGTGTCACAGAAAAACAAAGACTGCCATGAGAAATTCCTGACACACCAGGTTACATGGGTGGACATTTGAGACACACAGAGGGCACACCTCTCCATTTACCATACACAAGTGCCTCAAACAACACATAGGTCAATGTGAATGCACACATACTGAACCCCACAATCCACATATGCACGCCTTGTAGCGTACCATCCAGCCAATGTGTATAAAATGAACATGACTGTCTCACACTCATCTGTTGTACCTGTCACACCTCAATGCATCATGTTAACTTGGCGCACATCCACAACACAATGATCACAGTAGGCGGTGAACTGTCAGTCTGCATGAGCAGATATGAAAGCACAAGTAAGTAACAACACCATAGAGTGAGACAAGCCTTGCCAAGGTCAGCAATGACCCACAACACATTGATTGCTTACATATTTGTGAGTCCACTACAACCCTGTCACGCATCATCAACCATCAAATGCATAATTGACATGGCAGGGACCACAGACCAATGTACGTCACACATAGCCAACCATGGCACGTGCGTCCACCTGTGGATTATATGGAATAATGGCATTGTGTGCATGATGATGTGCCCTTAACTATGTCACCGCTGTGTACAGTAGAAGTGTTCACGATGGACATTGCCATTGCATGTTTCCCAAATTGCGGTAGCTTCCACCTGGCCTCAACGGTTTGGCATGCTCCACCACCCAAATTGTGGTAGCTACCGCCTGGCCGTGGTGGTGTGACACCAGCACCACGCCCTTCACAAGTGCAGTAGTCATTGGCATGGAGACTTGGGTAGATGGCGTGGGCATACTCCGCCACCCAAATCGCGTTAGCTACCGGCTAGCCCTGGCGGTGTGACACCAGCACCACTCCCTTCACAAGTGTGGTAGTCATTGGCATGGAGACATGTGTAGATGGAGGTGGGCATGCTCCACCACCCAAATCGCGGTAGCTATCGCCTGACCACGGTGTTGTGACACCCCCATGGGCCATTGCCTAAAGCCAATGTGAGCGATGATTGCGGTGGCCTGATGCAGTTTTGAAAATCACGGAAGGGGTTCTCCGCCACTGCGGAGGCGGTCATTGAATGGGTTTGAAAGATGCACCATTGCAATAGCGCACCCCGGGCCCCTGCGGTGCATCACCACCATGGAGCATTGCCTACAGCCAATGGGAGTGATGATTGTGGTGGCATGATGCAGTTTTGAAAATCGCGGAAGGCATGCTCTGCCACTGCGGAGGCGGTCATTGGATGGGTTTGAAAGATGCACCATCACGGTAGCGCACCCCGGGCCCCTGCGGTGCATCACCACCATGGAGCATTGCCTACAGCCAATGGGAGCGATGATTGCGGTGGCATGATGCAGTTTTGAAAATCGTGGAAGGCGTGCTCTGCCACCGAGGAGGTGGTCATTGGATGAGTTTGAAAAAGGCAGACCTGGACAACCAATTGTTGCGGCTTGGCACCTAAGAAACGATCCCAGAGGACTAAAATCTGTGGGAGTGAGCCTCACATTTCCGCTGCTCACAGAGCCTGCTACCTGGGACCCTCTCCTGCTGCTGCCTCCGGAGTCTGCTGCCTGAGACCCTCTCCTGCTGCTGCCTCTAGAGCCTGCTGCCTTGGACCCTCTCCTACTGCAGCCTCCAGAGCCTGCTGCCTGGGAACCCTCACCACCTACTTCCACCACAGGTGTTCCATGTCCACAGGGATGGCAAGGACAGAGAAAATCTGTGCCAGCCCATTCACATGACATCAGCCGGCTGGCAAAGACCGTGGCAGAGATGACATTGGGGCTGCTACCACGCACTGGGCGTTTTGCACGGCGCAACATGACACCAATGATGGGCCGCATATTGGCAGTGACTCATCCTGAGCTGGATGCACATCTGAAGGAGCATCGGCAGCAAGGCAGGGGTAAGTATTTGGGGAGTGTGACTTTGGCCGGGAGCGGATGCATGTGTACAGGGCCTGTGGCAGTGGAGGCCCATGTGATGTTCGTGGGGTGGTGCTGTGCTGTGTCATGTAAGTGGCTGCTGGGATGGGTGCCAGTGTCATGCATTGGCCAAACCTGCCCTTACAAGGGTGAGCCTCCCTGCTGTGCTTTCCCATTGCCAGATGTGTTAGGATCTACATGGTCACTCAGCATTGGGATAGTGTGGGAAATTTATTAGGGGTTGAACGGCAGTGTCCACTATCTGAGTGTGACAGCATGTATGCCTACTTTGCATGCACCATGATCGGTGAGGCACACACATGTGCCAACAATGTGCCCCAGAGTACCACATGGTCTTTGATATGGCCTACTTGCCAATGTGGACTGTCATGTCCGAATAGGTGTGTGTGTGTGTTGTCTCCTCCTGTTCCCTCAAGGTTTGTCAGTGGTAATAATTGGTGTCCCCACATCATGTCCCTGGTGTGGGCAGAGCAAGTTGTATGTCTGGTACACTTCATCCACGGGCAGGATGTTGTGCTGTGTGACCTCAACATGGCTCAGTCATGGCAGATATTCAGGGTTACAGGCACTGTTGTGGTCTATGTAGTGTGTTGCTGCAATGTGATTGCAGGGTGTGGTGGTCACCATGTAGATTTGCGCATCTCCATACTGCATTGATTCCTTTGCTTTGTCCTGATGATAACACTAACACAACCCTGCATCTCTCTCCCATGCAGAATCAACAGTGGACATGGAGGAACAGGAGCCAGAAACCAGTGGTGGCGAGGGTAGCACTTAAGCTACGCCGGAGGCCTGTGACACAGAGCCCACCAGCGCATCTGAGGGGGACCAGAGTATGCAGGAGGAATCTGTGCCTGAGACACAGAGTACTACATCATCTGATGCCAGTGGTGATGCATCCATGTTGACAGGCACAGGGAATCGGGAGTCTGCATCATCCTCTACCACACAGCGGCCAGTGGCCAGCCTCCCATCCACTTCCGCTGGTGCTGCCCGTGTCCATGTCAGTAAGAAGGGACGCGTTAGATTCACACCTGGCACTGCTGAGCCTGCACCTGTAACCCCGGCTGCCCTCAGTGCTGAGTCTGTAGAGCTCCTGCGCCAGCTTTGTGTGGGCCAGACAGCCCTGCTCAATGCCTTCAGTGACCATGACAAAAAACTAGGCCAGGTGGTTGCCTACATGGAGGGCATTAACTCTGACAGGGTTGGCTACACCTACAGTCCAAGCTTTGTCGTCCACAGTGACGTCTGTCCTTCAACAGGCACACACACCCATTCCTGCTCCAGGGCCTTTGTCCACCCCCCAGTCAGTTATCCACATCGGATGATAGTGACCACGGTTTCCAGTCACGATGCAGCACAAGAAGCACCCGGCAGAAACAACCCAGGCGGTTCTGCCCACAGACACCATCCCCACAGAAGAGCAGAGCCAGCCCAGAATGCAAAGACAAGAGCCCGCCAGGGAAGAGCACGGCCAAAAAAGTAAGGGAGGAGGTATCAGGCTCCCATGCCTCAGAAGCTTCACCAGCGAAGGACTCTCCAGACCCTAAAACTTCACGCAGAGCTAGGCGTGCAGTGTCTATGCTCACTGAGGAGGTGTTGTCTGGCAAGGGTACACCTAGAAAGGGCTCAGGGCCACATTACCCCACTACATCAACTCCAATTCCAAGCCCAGTGAAGCAGGTGAAGAAGGGCACTGTAGGGGCTACCCCTGACAAACAGGCAAAGGAGGGCACTGTAGGGGGGACACCTGGCAAACAGGGGAAGGTGGCCCAGAGGTGTAGCCAGACAAAGTGTCCCGCAGGATCCAGCACGTCACCAGAGGGAGTGCCAGTGTCTGCACCTGAATCGGCTCTGTTGGTGTGTGTGCCTGTTGTATCAACACCAATTCCCATTAACCCCAGTACAGGAAAGCCATTTCGCAATCCGAAGAAGTGGATAGGCAACCCTCCAACCTCTCCCACCCACACTGTGTCACAGGTCCGCATGACTCTGCCTCCAGGTGCCACTACACCACCTGGTCCAAAAAGACCTCCAGCTTGCCAAGCCACTGATAGCCCTACATCACCTGGGCCTCTGTCTCCCCAGTGAAGTGGTCTTGCTATCCCGGACACACAGCCAGCTCCAAGTCCGGCTGACAGCCACGAGTCAGTGGTAGTCCCCCTCATACACCTGTCTCTCATACAGGTGTGCTAATCCTGCCTATTGTTTACAACCTGGGTGTGTTGCTGGCAATGGAAGGGTACAGTCAAACACACTGTGCAGCTTCTCATGCCCTGACTCTGCACTTCTCCCTGGCCACTGGAGAACCGGGCCTTATGGGCCTGGCGGCGCAGGGCATGCCTTAAATCCCCAAGTTCACCTGCCTTGTCGAACAGAGACACAAGACACTCTGTTGAGCGTGGAAAGCCAGGTTTATTAGCTGCAGCCAAGCACAGTTATCCCAGAAGTTACACGCAAGGTGGGTTCTGAGGAGACTGCCACTTCAATCCGTGGCGCACAATCTTTTATAGGAAACACATTCACAGAGTTTACTCCTTACACATACAAAATGAACCACTAAGAAAGGTTGGAAAACAAGCTATCAGGTGTCTCAAATACACCCCTCTCTCAGACCCCGTCTGTTACCCCTCCAAACAAATTAATCAGTACTAGTACCAACAATCCAATTTGCAGGTGGCAGGACGTATTTGTGTACCTCAAAGGATAGTTGTGTAACAGGAGAATACAAGGAGAGAATAGCGAATGCCAGTCGGATAAGATAATGTACGGAGAGAATAGGAGAAGGCAAATAGTCTGTCGAGACAGGGATCATTCAACCCAGACATGGATTAACGAACTCGGTCAGACCCTGACATCGGTTTCGTAAACAAGGGCAGGGGGTTACTCTTTAACAGAAGAGACACGTAGCAGCTGAGAAAAGCAAAAACACCCCATTCGCTGTGCTGCCTGAGTGAGGGCAACACAAAATGGCGGTGAGACACAAAATGGCGGCTGAATACGGGACGAAGTCAGAAATTGAAGAATCTCACCTTGTCATTCACTGCTGTTCTGGCCTTGCGTGTGCAGCTTCTCATGGCCTGACTCTGCACTTTGCCATGCCCATTGGCCTTCCTGTTCTGGCATTTCCTGTGCAGCTCTCATGTCCTGACTCTGCACTTTGCCATGCCCACTGGCCTTCCTGTTCTGGCCTTGCCTGTGCAGCTTCTCATGTCCTGACTCTGCACTTCTACCTTGCCACTGGCCTTGTCATTCACTGCTGTTCTTGCCTTGCCTGTGCAGCTTCTCATGTCCTGTCTCTGCACTTCTCCCTGCCCACTGGCCTTGTTGCCCTGCTGTGTTGGCCTTGCCTGTGCAGCCTTTCACGTACTTGCTGTGCCACCTGCCCTGGACACTGGCCCTGCTGCTCTGCTGTGTTGGAGTGTCCCCTGTGCCCTGGACATGGGCCCTGTTGCTCTGCTGTGTTGTGCTCTCACCTGTGCAGCCTCTCATGTACTTGCTGTGCCACCTGCCCTGGACACTGGCCCCAGTTGCTCTGCTGTTTTGTACTCTCACCTGTGCAGCCTCTCATGTACTTGCTGTGCCTCCTGCCCTGGACACTGGCCCTTTTGCTCTGCTGTGTTGGATTCTCCCTTGTGCGATGGACACTGGCCCTGTTGCTCTGCTGTGTTGGAGTATCCCCTGTGCCATGGACACTGGCCCTGTTGCTCTGCTGTGTTGGAGTCTCCCCTTGTGCCATGGACACTGGCCCTGTTGCTCTGTTGTGTTGGACTCTCCCCTGTGCCATGGACACTCGCCCTGTTGCTCTGCTGTGTTGGAGTCTCCCCTGTGCAGCCTCTCATGTACTTGCTGTGCCACCTGCCATGGGCACTGGCCTTCCTGTTTGGAGTTTGCCTGTGCAGATTATCTTGCATATGATCAGCATGGTGTGCCTTGCTCTTGTCTACTGTTGTTCTACTGTCACATCTGTGCAATATGTGAAAAAAGATAGTTACTCCTGTTGTCTTTTTTGTCAATGTCCTTGCTGATTAAAGTTATTTTGTGTGCATTTGGTTGCCTCTGCCCCATGCTCTATGTGTCACTTCAACATTGCCAAGATCTTTGCCCGCATCACATTTTTGCACAGGGGTGACAGGGTCTTCAGGCCATTCAGACACTGATACTAGTGTTATCTGTGATGGCTCCTTTACATGTCATGCAGTTCTCTTTTTAGTGGTTTGCTATTGTTGGGTACATTGCTCAAATGTTAGGTTGGGATACACTGTCAGCACAGGGTGTGTTGCTGTGCACAGGTTTTCATGCAGGCTGGGCACTGTCATGATGTTTGTGCGTTATTCCTTTATATGTGCCCTGCTTTGTATGTGTATGGTCATCCTGTGTTGGCCCTTAGTCCTGGTCCCATGGCCTACATGAGATGTGTGCTCTTGGGTAGTCAAGAGGTGTGCAGTGTGAAGGGTGTGACTTTGTAGTGGGTATGGATGTGTGTGTGCTCCTGGATTCTGAAAGACACACATGTGTCACCCAGGAGCTGTGTGCCTGTTGTTTGGATTGTTGTGCCTGGTGGATATGGTTGTATGCACATGTGTGAATTGTCTGTTGTGCACTGTGCAGTGTGTTGGTGTGTCCGTGCTGTTCTGTTTGACTCCTCCTTGTTGTTTTGGTCACTTATGAGTGTGCAAACTGTGTGACTTGCACATCAGTGTTGTGTTTGTCTGATCATCAATGTGTCTTGAGTGTGTTTGTGTAGACTGTGTGGCCCTGCTGCCCAACACTGACATTGTGGTTGTGTTTCTCATGCATTGCATGTACATGGTGCCTTTTCTCCTCCTGTATGGCATAGTGTTTGGTGTGATGCCATCCCCTATGTGTGCAAAATATGCGTACCCATTGTGGGTCTGCACTCCCCTTATGTGTGTATGGTACACCCCTTCCAAGTCTACTTCTGACAAGCAAGTGAGTTCACTTTGATGTCAGCTGTCCCTTTGGTTTACATGTGTGTGTGCCTCCCCATCACTTCATTTGTGTGACTGTGCTTTGTGGTGCAGTTCTTGGGCCAGGAGTGATGTTCCACTCTGGACATTGCCCCAATGGTTTATGTGTGCTGTTCTTGTGCTATTAATGAGGCATGATTGCTCATGTGCACTTCAGCTGTGTGTGCTGCCCAGTGCTCTGGTCAAGATGGGTGTGCTCTTGTATCCCAGAGTGGTGCATCTGTTGTTGTTGTGTTGGATGTATGTGTGTTGGCTGTGGTATTGCTTCACTTCCTGGGTGTGCTGTTGTGTTTGTGCTGTGCTGACTAGTGTTCTGCGTGTTGTCTTGTGTTGTGTCAGTCATGTCTGTGTGTGACTTCTGCTTGTTGTTCACACACTGCTTGTTGTGCATACAGTGCTGTGTGTATGTGGCTTTGGCATTGCCTGAAGTGCATCCCCTGATGTCCTGTGGTGTTTGTTCATTTTTGATTTCATGTGCATCTGTGGCTGGTTTCATGTGGCAGTGTAGTTTTGTGTTGGTGCTCTTCTTGTGTGATTTGTGGTATGGTGTGTCTGTTTTGTTCCTGTGTGAAGAGGTTGTGCACTCCTGTTGTGTCTGTGCTCCCATTGCCTTTCCACAGTTTGGCTGACAGGGTATGTCGGTTTCTGATGTGATTCTGTGTGTATTCCTGTAGTGTTTGCGTGTTGTTTTTGGGCAAGCATTTTTTCAGGCATCCCTGTGTGTGTGTTCTGTTTATGGCTACACCCAGGGTGTGTGTTTGTTTGTGTGTGTATGTGCTGACAAGTATTGGCAGCCTTCAGTGTGTGAGGCACTGGTCCTTGTCAGTCACTCTTGAAGTGGCTGTCTCTCTGGTTGTTTGTTGTGTGGTTCAGGGTGTGTATTGAGCTTGCTTGTCTCTGTGCTTGTTGGTGTGCATGGGGATGCTCAGGATGGGCACCTGGTCTGTGATTTGATGGGGTGTGTTGATGTGTGGTTGGAGTGGGTGTGTCCTTGTGGTCTTTATGCCCTTACCATGCCTTGGACTGGCCCTGCTGTCTGCATTGTGCGCATGTGTTGACCGCTGCGGTGACGTGACCGGGACCGGGACGTTGCTGCATGTTCGTGGTCGATGTGTGCCCAGGATGCAGTAGGGTGACTTGGTGGCAGGTGGGTCTAAGTGGGTGCCCATGGGGATGTGTTGTTGCCCCCAGCAGGGTGTCTGTTATGGTTTTGGACCCTGAGTCAGCAAGTGTGTTGTGTGTTGTATTTGTGAATTTGCGTACCAGCGGTGGCGTCCGCGGCGGCCCATTAGATGATAGTTCTGTAGCAGGTACAGCACCGGATACACATGTAGACCTGGGTCCATGGTGGTCGTGACAGGGTGGTGTGGACCGGGTCTCTGCTATTGCGCTCCGCTGTCGAGTTTCCGCCGTCTCTGGTTGGGTGGTGTCTCTGCTACAGTCCATCTGCCTGTTTGGGCCATCCTAATTTGTGGTGCGTGGCGGACGTCATTCCGCACGTTGGTGAGTCTCCATTGGCTCCCACCGCTGGGGAGGTGGGTGCACCTTGATGGCGGTGCGCGTCGCTCTGAGGTGGACGGGAACCGGCCAATGTTTTGCAATACTAATATGGCGGAAGTGAGTACCGCTGCTCGTGGGCAGAAAAAGTCATTTTTCCGGCCCGCCAGCACAGCGGTGGTGCCACCGCCCGCCATCCTAATGGACCCCTTTGTATCCCTTTATGCTCAACAAGTTTAAAACAATGGTACACTACCTGACAGTTATCCCTTTTGCTTACAGATAGATAACAAATGTGTCAATTAATTGTGAACTAGGAACTAATGATTCCTTCGGTATGCATAGAAAGGAATGTTGGGGAGAACATAATCTCACAATCCATTAGAGAGTGACCAGGTCACACCCAGACAAAAGGTGTATCAACTCTCCATAGAATCTACTACCTGGATGCATGTAGCATTAAGAAGTATGTTCTAGACTTTCCACTGCATCTCATTTCCTAGTAAGACATTAACACACTCATCATGAGTTCCCAGTTAACTCCACTGGCAGTTACAGTGACTGAATTTGATGATATTAGACTATTTTTTCGCCATGAGGTAAAACATAATGACAATTTTTTTCCCCTAAGATGGGGAATAGCATACTAACTTGGTAATGTCAAGTTCAATTCTGCATTTTTTCAACTTCTTATGGAGATAACAGGCCAAAATCTGCAAACATTTTCCACCTGCTTGGAGTAGGTATGTTCTTTTTTTATTTGCTTGTTCTTCCCTTTGTCCCTTTCTTGCTCCCACTTTGCAGTAAATAGTGTTAGTTTTCCAACCCCTCTCCCTTGCCCTCTGCCTTTGAAGACATAAAGCTACATTTGAATAGTTCTCTGCACTCTTGGCAGAGAACTCCAAATAAGACATGGGGCCAATGTATAATTAGACCTACGCTATTATTTTGTGGCCAAAAACGATTCAGAAAAGGGGGTGGTGATGAACAGAGTGTCTGAATTGAGCAGACCACTCTTACCCAGTCCAAAGATCAGGGCTTGATCCATCACCGTTATTTATCTCACTGCCCCATCCCAGCTCAGAACCTGGCTATATGCAAATCAGTCATCAGGATTCAAGCAAACCGGGCCGAAGACGGCTGTAATGCCAGAAACCGGTCCCCGGGAGCTTGTTTCCTTCCCAGTGTAAGAATTGGCTTCTGTAGTTTGGTTTGCCCTGTTCCCATCATGCACTGGGACAGGAACAGACTAATTTGCATACAGCCAGGTTCTGAAACTGGGATGGTGCAGTGAGCTAAAAAACGGTGTTGGATCTAGCCCTGATCTCTTGACTGGGTGAGAGCTTTCTGCTTAATTCAGAGACTCTGTCCCTCACCACCCCTTGTTGTAAATATTTTTGTCCACCCTAAGCGTGGAAGGGTATTCTCAGATGTGAGACCCTTGCTCATTGCACCATCAGGATTCAAGCAAACCGGGCCGAAGACGGCTGTAATGCCAGAAACCGGTCCCCGGGAGCTTGTTTCCTTCCCAGTGTAAGAATTGGCTTCTGTAGTTTGGTTTGCCCTGTTCCCATCATGCACTGGGACAGGAACAGACTAATTTGCATACAGCCAGGTTCTGAAACTGGGATGGTGCAGTGAGCTAAAAAACGGTGTTGGATCTAGCCCTGATCTCTTGACTGGGTGAGAGCTTTCTGCTTAATTCAGAGACTCTGCCCCTCACCACCCCTTGTTGTAAATATTTTTGTCCACCCTAAGCGTGGAAGGGTATTCTCAGTTGTGAGACCCTTGCTCATTGCACCATCAGGATTCAAGCAAACCGGGCCGAAGACGGCTGTAATGCCAGAAACCGGTCCCCGGGAGCTTGTTTCCTTCCCAGTGTAAGAATTGGCTTCTGTAGTTTGGTTTGCCCTGTTCCCATCATGCACTGGGACAGGAACAGACTAATTTGCATACAGCCAGGTTCTGAAACTGGGATGGTGCAGTGAGCTAAAAAACGGTGTTGGATCTAGCCCTGATCTCTTGACTGGGTGAGAGCTTTCTGCTTAATTCAGAGACTCTGTCCCTCACCACCCCTTGTTGTAAATATTTTTGTCCACCCTAAGCGTGAAAGGGTATTCTCAGATGTGAGACCCTTGCTCATTGCACCATCAGGATTCAAGCAAACCGGGCCGAAGACGGCTGTAATGCCAGAAACCGGTCCCCGGGAGCTTGTTTCCTTCCCAGTGTAAGAATTGGCTTCTGTAGTTTGGTTTGCCCTGTTCCCATCATGCAGTGGGACAGGAACAGACTAATTTGCATACAGCCAGGTTCTGAAACTGGGATGGTGCAGTGAGCTAAAAAACGGTGTTGGATCTAGCCCTGATCTCTTGACTGGGTGAGAGCTTTCTGCTTAATTCAGAGACTCTGTCCCTCACCACCCCTTGTTGTAAATATTTTTGTCCACCCTAAGCGTGGAAGGGTATTCTCAGATGTGAGACCCTTGCTCATTGCACCATCAGGATTCAAGCAAACCGAGCCGAAGACGGCTGTAATGCCAGAAACCGGTCCCCGGGAGCTTGTTTCCTTCCCAGTGTAAGAATTGGCTTCTGTAGTTTGGTTTGCCCTGTTCCCATCATGCACTGGGACAGGAACAGACTAATTTGCATACAGCCAGGTTCTGAAACTGGGATGGTGCAGTGAGCTAAAAAACGGTGTTGGATCTAGCCCTGATCTCTTGACTGGGTGAGAGCTTTCTGCTTAATTCAGAGACTCTGTCCCTCACCACCCCTTGTTGTAAATATTTTTGTCCACCCTAAGCGTGGAAGGGTATTCTCAGATGTGAGACCCTTGCTCATTGCACCATCAGGATTCAAGCAAACCGGGCCGAAGACGGCTGTAATGCCAGAAACCGGTCCCCGGGAGCTTGTTTCCTTCCCAGTGTAAGAATTGGCTTCTGTAGTTTGGTTTGCCCTGTTCCCATCATGCACTGGGACAGGAACAGACTAATTTGCATACAGCCAGGTTCTGAAACTGGGATGGTGCAGTGAGCTAAAAAACGGTGTTGGATCTAGCCCTGATCTCTTGACTGGGTGAGAGCTTTCTGCTTAATTCAGAGACTCTGTCCCTCACCACCCCTTGTTGTAAATATTATTTTGTAACATGCATTCATGATTATATGAAGTAGTACTACATGAGATTGACAGCACATACATATGAATGCCTTTGCACACTTTCCCCAGGATGGGAACTAAAAATGTAAAAGATAAATAATAATGTAGGTTTTTTTTTTATACATCATACTAGGTCAGACCAGTGAGATTGTTTCGACACCAGACCTCAATATCAAAGCTATGTTACTCAAATAAATTGAAACAGAGCCTTACAGCCATAGATACTAAAATGGACTTATCAGTGGATTGATCGACGTCCTCATTGATCAACTAGAATGTCGCGCCTCGAAAGTAGAGGTTGGCCAGTCTGTGGACAACAAAAAAAGATTGCGCATGGAGAAAGTCCTGGATGTGATAAACAACAAAAGCGAAGATCTACAGGCACGCTACAGAAGAAACAACCTTCACATTCTGGGGGTGCCTCAGAATAGAGGACTATGTTGAGGGCATGCTCCAGGTCCTCTTTGGTGAGGCGCTCTCTACTATGTTCTCTGTGGATCGAGCCCAGAGATCCCTTGATCAGCTGCTCCCCCCACCAGTGACTCCTACCTGTCCTAAAATAGCTAATTTATTGAATTATAGGGGCAGAGATGTAGCCCTAAGATTGGCGAGTGATAGGCATTGCTCCAATACCAGGGAAATTAAGTATCCCTCTACCCATATTTGACAATGGCAATATAGGCCGCCAGAAGAGACTTCCTGCCAGTTAAGCGCACCCTCTAGTAAACCAACAATAAATACTCACTGCTGTGGCCTTCAAGCTTTGGGTATTACAGCAGGTGAAAGCTCACTACTTCACTGAGTCAATCCCAGCTAAGAAAGAGGGCTTCTCCCTGACTGCCTGTGGAGCAGGCTCGGAGCACCTCAGTGACAATAACTAGCTCCACCCTGTCATTCTTTGTCACAACTTGTTGATGACATGGGAGCTGGCCCTGTCTGGGCCATGGCCCCTTCTCCTGAAACTGTGTGAACAGCTGCTCACCTGCAGGTACGAACTTGAGAGACTCCTTCTGGACCTGTATGCCTCACCATGCTGATTCCACTAAGAGGGAGAGTAATTGGGTTACGTGATACCCCGTCCAGTTGCACAAGTTCTTGAGGAGACAGAGCGCACTGTGCTCACTGTCAAAATCCAATATTGACCTACTTTCTTGGTATGCCCGAGCCCCCTTGACATCGGTATCTCTAGCCACCCGGCTCACTGTGATGGGGAGTAAACTGGACCCCCAGATGTACATGGGTTGTTGGTGAGTGGTGACTTGGTGGTGCAAACTCCTCACAACATTCCCTCCCACACTTGCACTCAGTTACGGTACTAACCTGTAATGTTCTTAGCCTTAGTGATTGGCATAAGGCACAACATGTCCTTTCCTATTTACAGTGATACTGAATAGATATCTGCCTTTAGCAGAAGCTCAATCTTACTAATAACACCCTGGTGAGGATGCAGGTGGGATGGGCAGGAGAAAAACATGTGGCTTGTTTATTCCAAATACATGTGAGGAGTGTCTATACGTGTAAGCAAAGTCCTACAGTGGCACACACAAGTTGTGGTATGCGACCCTCAAGTAAGATATGTGATGATTGCTGGTATATTGAAGGGCCACCTGGTGAAGCTAATCGCAGTATATGGACAAAACATTGCCGATCCTCTGTTTTTTGTGGAGATGTGGCGACTATCCCCCTCCCTCCCAGCACATGGCCGGGCCTGTAGCAGCACTCAAAATGGCCCCCACCCACATGGCCTGTCCCCATGAACACCCCAAAAAATCGAAAAACACAGAAAAATCAACACAATCCCATGCCATCCAGGCCCTCCATGATGTCTAAATTCAAGACACCCCACAGAAAGGCTAGGCACATGCACCACTCACTAGCCCTGGTGAAAAGGCCACAACAACAACCCAAAAAAACCGAAAATCACAGAAAAATCAGAACAATCCCAAGCCCTCCATGATATTTAAATTCAAGACACCCCACAGAAAGACTAGGCCTATGCACCACTCAGTACCCCTGGGCATAAAGGTTGAAAGCTAGGCAAAATGGTTGCAGACCTAAGAACACTGCCTGCATTCAAAATGGCCCCCTCCCTCCCAGCACATGGCCAGGGCCTGTAGCAGCACTCAAAATGGCCCCCAGCCAAATGGCCTGTCCCCATGAACACCCCAAAAAATCGAAAAACAGAAAAATCAGCACAATCCCATGCCACCCAGGCCCTCAATGATGTTTAAATTCAAGACACCCCACAGAAAGACTAGGCACATGCACCACTCACTAGCCCTGGTGAAAAGGCCACAACAACAGCCCAAAAAAACGAAAATCACAGAAAAATCAGCACAATCCCAAGCCATCCAGGCCCTCCATGATGTTTTTATTAAAGAGACCCCACAGAAAGACTCAGTCCACCCACCACTGAGTACCCCTGGGCAAAAGGCCCCAACAACAGCCCAAAAATCGAAAATTACAAAATTGTAGTTGCAGCAACTGTAATGCCCCAAACAAACTTACTTGTGAAATTTCTAATCCAAAAGTGATCCAAAGAAAGTCAAAAAGGCCTCAAATCTAAATATCCAGCAGCATCCACAAAAAGTAATCCTTCCAGCTCCAGATCCAAATGAAAAGTGACCAGGAGATGGACAAAGCACTGGGAGAAGCCTGCTGGACAGGAACAGGAAGTTGGAGACTGTGGGGCATTTCCTTCCTCCCACCCCCCCACCCCAAAATGGACTCCTTGCAAAAAAAGTGAAGGCAAATGTCAACCTGAGGAGTTATTCAGATAAAAATCATCATTTTCAGGTTTATGCTCCTTGCTCGTGGATTTCTTGTGCAGAATTGCAAATTTTGTATTTTCGCGAGTGCGAGATTGTTGCTGCTCGCCGCATGTACGAGTTCGCAATTGCGAACTCCCGCGATATGTGATCACGGCGTACTCGCGTTGACAAACTCTCGCTGTGCAAGGTGGTGAGCGCGATGACGTAATCGCGGTCGCCAAACTCCCGCGGGATCTCGCAGCAAGATCCAAAATGGCGCAGCACTCGCAAAATATCGAAAAAAATCAACTCGGCAAACACTGAATGATGGTAAGTGAACGCCGCGCGCCGCAAAATTGTATCACCAAGAAAAAAAATCTGCGGCGTGCGAATTTCCGGATTTTCGGTAAATTTGCGAACGTTCGCGGATTGCGAATTTACCGAAAATCCATAAAATCTGCGAGCGGAACGGATTTTCCGCCCATGCTTAGTCACCACATCCATGTGGTGTCTACTCTTACACTTCATTCCCCATGACTGTCAACTCACTGCTCCATCACCACCTTCATGTAAATCTGCCCGCACCCCTCACATGTCAACTTTGTAAATAAAATACCTTACACACTTCAATCGGTGCAGCTTTGTCTTTAGTGCAATATTTACAGTGTTCAAAATGTTCATAATGTATCCAAAAGATGTACAGTAGGTAGACCTGGACAATTTTGAGGCACCTAGGGAGAAACAACAGAACAACAGTCACTGGCATGAGTGTGGCATCACGGACATAACACTACACCAACCATCTACATAAGTCAACAGGCAGGCAACACAATGTGCAACAAGTGTCAACAAACAGAGTTCCATATACGTTCACAGGTGAAATGTCACTGCCACATTTCCACACATAGGTGACTCTACATGTGCCTGTCTGTACCATCCGCACATAGCCCTTCATGACAACAGCAATCACACCAGACAATGTACAATTTGTACCTCGTCATCCACCTTCAAGTGAAGTAGCGGGTGATGAGCTGTTGACGCATGTCATCTCCTCCCTCCTCTCCACTGTCCTCATCACTGTCCTTCGGTCCCTGAACAGGCGGGGGCCTTGGGTCCTCACCATCATCCAGGAGCAGGGGAATCCCCATGTGAATGGCCATGTTGTGGAGCATACAGCTTGCCACAACAATCTTGCAGACCTTCCCAGGTGAGTATAACAGTGCACCTCCAGTCCTCTCAAGGCAGCAGAATCTTGGCTTGAGCAGGCCAATAGTCCACTCAATGACACGACGGGTCCTGCCAAGGGCCTCATTGTACCTGATGTCAACCGGGGTCCTGGGATTCCATAGTGGGCTCAGCAGCTATGGACGGATGGGATATGCAGAGTCACCTGTGAATGACAAACACACATTGCAATGTTGCACAGGCAGAGGGCAGCAGGTCACATACACAGCATGCCATTTTACTAGGCATGCTCACCCACAATCTAAGCACGTTCTGGAAGCAGATTTGCCATCATCCGGGGCACAATGCTGTTCCTCAGGATGTACAAGTCGTGGGCTGAACCGGGGAATCTGGCACACACATGCGGTATGGTCATGTCCGCAAAGTACACCACCTACACATTGATTGAGTGATAATGTTTTTGATTCCTAAAAAGGTGCTCACTCGCCTGTGGTGGCACCAGACCAACATGGGTGCAATCGATGGTACCAACAACATAGGGGATGTGCCCAAAGAGATAGAAGTCTACCTTCACAACGGCCAATTCTTCTCCCCTGGGAAAATGTATGTATCTATCCCTATAGATCATCATAGCTGCAAGAACATCCCTCAGCACCAGGCTGAACATGAGTTGCGACATCCCTGCAGCGCTGGCCACAGTCTCCTGGGGCCTCATTTATGAAAGCCTTGCGCCACCGATGCGTCACTTTTTCCCATGTTAAAGTGACGCACCGGCGGCGCAAGGCCTTCAAAAATAAGGCCCCTGGAAGGAACCAGTTACAAAAAAACGGAAGGCTGCCATCACTTTGTACGTTGGTGTGAAAGCTGTTGGGTAGTGTCGACGAGGCTGCAGGTGGGGCTCCAACAGATCACAAAGGATCTTCAGGGTGGGTCTGTCGAGGCAGAATTTGCGAATGATCGCAACATCTTCCATGTCCTCCAGCAGTGTCAAGTGATGTAGATTAGGCCTCCTCCTAGTTGAGAAGAAAATGGACACATGTCAATGACAACAATCATGAGATGCCCACAGCATATCCCGTCAAGGATGTCACAGAAAAACAAAGACTGCCATGAGAAATTCCTGACACAACAGGTTACATGGGTGGACATTTGAGACACACAGAGGGCACACCTCTCCATTTACCATACACAAGTGCCTCAAACAACACATAGGTCAATGTGAATGCACACATACTGAACCCCACAATCCACATATGCACGCCTTGTAGCGTACCATCCAGCCAATGTGTATAAAATGAACATAACTGTCTCACACTCATCTGTTGTACCTGTCACACCTCAATGCATCATGTTAACTTGGCGCACATCCACAACACAATGATCACAGTAGGCGGTGAACTGTCAGTCTGCATGAGCAGATATGAAAGCACAAGTAAGTAACAACACCATAGAGTGAGACAAGCCTTGCCAAGGTCAGCAATGACCCACAACACATTGATTGCTTACATATTTGTGAGTCCACTACAACCCTGTCACGCATCATCAACCATCAAATGCATAATTGACATGGCAGGGACCACAGACCAATGTACGTCACACATAGCCAACCATGGCACGTGCGTCCACCTGTGGATTATATGGAATAATGGCATTGTGTGCATGATGATGTGCCCTTAACTATGTCACCGCTGTGTACTGTAGAAGTGTTCACGATGGACATTGCCATTGCATGTGTCCCAAATTGCGGTAGCTTCCACCTGGCCTCAACGGTTTGGCATGCTCCACCACCCAAATCGTGGTAGCTACCGCCTGGCCGTGGTGGTGTGACACCAGCACCACGCCCTTCACAAGTGCAGTAGTCATTGGCATGGAGACATGGGTAGATGGCGTGGGCATACTCCGCCACCCAAATCGCGTTAGCTACCGGCTGGCCCTGGCGGTGTGACACCAGCACCACTCCCTTCACAAGTGTGGTAGTCATTGGCATGGAGACATGTGTAGATGGAGGTGGGCATGCTCCACCACCCAAATCGCGGTAGCTATCGCCTGACCACGGTGTTGTGACACCCCCATGGGCCATTGCCTAAAGCCAATGTGAGCGATGATTGCGGTGGCCTGATGCAGTTTTGAAAATCACGGAAGGGGTTCTCCGCCACTGCGGAGGCGGTCATTGAATGGGTTTGAAAGATGCACCATTGCAGTAGCGCACCCCGGGCCCCTGCGGTGCATCACCACCATGGAGCATTGCCTACAGCCAATGGGAGTGATGATTGTGGTGGCATGATGCAGTTTTGAAAATCGCGGAAGGCATGCTCTGCCACTGCGGAGGCGGTCATTG
Organism: Lissotriton vulgaris; assembly: GCF_964263255.1. NCBI lineage: Eukaryota > Metazoa > Chordata > Amphibia > Caudata > Salamandridae > Lissotriton > Lissotriton vulgaris. The sequence goes on from NC_141691.1 coordinate 1,445,504,460, forward strand.
GATGGGTTTGAAAGATGCACCATCACGGTAGCGCACCCCGGGCCCCTGCGGTGCATCACCACCATGGAGCATTGCCTACAGCCAATGGGAGCGATGATTGCGGTGGCATGATGCAGTTTTGAAAATCGCGGAAGGCGTGCTCTGCCACCGAGGAGGTGGTCATTGGATGAGTTTGAAAAAGGCAGACCTGGACAACCAATTGTTGCGGCTTGGCACCTAAGAAACGATCCCAGAGGACTAAAATCTGTGGGAGTGAGCCTCACATTTCCGCTGCTCACAGAGCCTGCTACCTGGGACCCTCTCCTGCTGCTGCCTCCGGAGTCTGCTGCCTGAGACCCTCTCCTGCTGCTGCCTCCAGAGCCTGCTGCCTTGGACCCTCTCCTACTGCAGCCTCCAGAGCCTGCTGCCTGGGAACCCTCACCACCTACTTCCACCACAGGTGTTCCATGTCCACAGGGATGGCAAGGACAGAGAAAATCTGTGCCAGCCCATTCACATGACATCAGCCGGCTGGCAAAGACCGTGGCAGAGATGACATTGGGGCTGCTACCACGCACTGGGCGTTTTGCACGGCGCAACATGACACCAATGATGGGCCGCATATTGGCAGTGACTCATCCTGAGCTGTATGCACATCTGAAGGAGCATCGGCAGCAAGGCAGGGGTAAGTATTTGGGGAGTGTGACTTTGGCCGGGAGCGGATGCATGTGTACAGGGCCTGTGGCAGTGGAGGCCCATGTGATGTTCGTGGGGTGGTGCTGTGCTGTGTCATGTAAGTGGCTGCTGGGATGGGTGCCAGGGTCATGCATTGGCCAAACCTGCCCTTACAAGGGTGAGCCTCCCTGCTGTGCTTTCCCATTGCCAGATGTGTTAGGATCTACATGGTCACTCAGCATTGGGATAGTGTGGGAAATTTATTAGGGGTTGAACGGCAGTGTCCACTATCTGAGTGTGACAGCATGTATGCCTACTTTGCATGCACCATGATCGGTGAGGCACACACATGTGCCAACAATGTGCCCCAGAGTACCACATGGTCTTTGATATGGCCTACTTGCCAATGTGGACTGTCATGTCCGAATAGGTGTGTGTGTGTGTTGTCTCCTCCTGTTCCCTCAAGGTTTGTCAGTGGTAATAATTGGTGTCCCCACATCATGTCCCTGGTGTGGGCAGAGCAAGTTGTATGTCTGGTACACTTCATCCACGGGCAGGATGTTGTGCTGTGTGACCTCAACATGGCTCAGTCATGGCAGATATTCAGGGTTACAGGCACTGTTGTGGTCTATGTAGTGTGTTGCTGCAATGTGATTGCAGGGTGTGGTGGTCACCATGTAGATTTGCGCATCTCCTATACTGCATTGATTCCTTTGCTTTGTCCTGATGATAACACTAACACAACCCTGCATCTCTCTCCCATGCAGAATCAACAGTGGACATGGAGGAACAGGAGCCGGAAACCAGTGGTGGCGAGGGTAGCACTTAAGCTACGCCGGAGGCCTGTGACACAGAGCCCACCAGCGCATCTGAGGGGGACCAGAGTATGCAGGAGGAATCTGTGCCTGAGACACAGAGTACTACATCATCTGATGCCAGTGGTGATACATCCATGTTGACAGGCACAGGGAATCGGGAGTCTGCATCATCCTCTACCACACAGCGGCCAGAGGCCAGCCTCCCATCCACTTCCGCTGGTGCTGCCCGTGTCCATGTCAGTAAGAAGGGACGCGTTAGATTCACACCTGGCACTGCTGAGACTGCACCTGTAACCCCGGCTGCCCTCAGTGCTGAGTCTGTAGAGCTCCTGCGCCAGCTTTGTGTGGGCCAGACAGCCCTGCTCAATGCCTTCAGTGACCATGACAAAAAACTAGGCCAGGTGGTTGCCTACATGGAGGGCATTAACTCTGACAGGGTTGGCTACACCTACAGTCCAAGCTTTGTCGTCCACAGTGACGTCTGTCCTTCAACAGGCACATACACCCATTCCTGCTCCAGGGCCTTTGTCCACCCCCCAGTCAGTTATCCACATCGGATGATAGTGACCACGGTTTCCAGTCACGATGCAGCACAAGAAGCACCCGGCAGAAACAACCCAGGCGGTTCTGCCCACAGACACCATCCCCACAGAAGAGCAGAGCCAGCCCAGAATGCAAAGACAAGAGCCCGTCAGGGAAGAGCACGGCCAAAAAAGTAAGGGAGGAGGTATCAGGCTCCCATGCCTCAGAAGCTTCACCAGCGAAGGACTCTCCAGACCCTAAAACTTCACGCAGAGCTAGGCGTGCAGTGTCTATGCTCACTGAGGAGGTGTTGTCTGGCAAGGGTACACCTAGAAAGGGCTCAGGGCCACATTACCCCACTACATCAACTCCAATTCCAAGCCCAGTGAAGCAGGTGAAGAAGGGCACTGTAGGGGCTACCCCTGACAAACAGGCAAAGGAGGGCACTGTAGGGGGGACACCTGGCAAAAAGGGGAAGGTGGCCCAGAGGTGTAGCCAGACAAAGTGTCCCGCAGGATCCAGCACGTCACCAGAGGGAGTGCCAGTGTCTGCACCTGAATCGGCTCTGTTGGTGTGTGTGCCTGTTGTATCAACACCAATTCCCATTAACCCCAGTACAGGAAAGCCATTTCGCAATCCGAAGAAGTGGATAGGCAACCCTCCAACCTCTCCCACCCACACTGTGTCACAGGTCCGCATGACTCTGCCTCCCGGTGCCACTACACCACCTGGTCCAAAAAGACCTCCAGCTTGCCAAGCCACTGATAGCCCTACATCACCTGGGCCTCTGTCTCCCCAGTGAAGTGGTCCTGCTATCCCGGACACACAGCCAGCTCCAAGTCCGGCTGACAGCCATGAGTCAGTGGTAGTCCCCCTCATACACCTGTCTCTCATACAGGTGTGCTAATCCTGCCTATTGTTTACAACCTGGGTGTGTTGCTGGCAATGGAAGGGTACAGTCAAACACACTCACTGTGCAGCTTCTCATACCCTGACTCTGCACTTCTCCCTGGCCACTGGAGAACCGGGCCTTATGGGCCTGGCGGCGCAGGGCATGCCTTAAATCCCCAAGTTCACCTGCTTTGTCGAACAGAGACACAAGACACTCTGTTGAGCGTGGAAAGCCAGGTTTATTAGCTGCAGCCAAGCACAGTTATCCCAGAAGTTACACGCAAGGTGGGTTCTGAGGAGACTGCCACTTCAATCCGTGGCGCACAATCTTTTATAGGAAACACATTCACAGAGTTTACTCCTTACACATACAAAATGAACCACTAAGAAAGGTTGGAAAACAAGCTATCAGGTGTCTCAAATACACCCCTCTCTCAGACCCTGTCTGTTACCCCTCCAAACAAATTAATCAGTACTAGTACCAACAATCCAATTTGCAGGTGGCAGGACGTATTTGTGTACCTCAAAGGATAGTTGTGTAACAGGAGAATACAAGGAGAGAATAGCGAATGCCAGTCGGATAAGATAATGTAAGGAGAGAATAGGAGAAGGCAAATAGTCTGTCGAGACAGGGATCATTCAACCCAGACATGGATTAACGAACTCGGTCAGACCCTGACATCGGTTTCGTAAACAAGGGCAGGGGGTTACTCTTTAACAGAAGAGACACGTAGCAGCTGAGAAAAGCAAAAACACCCCATTCGCTGTGCTGCCTGAGTGAGGGCAACACAAAATGGCGGTGAGACACAAAATGGCGGCTGAATACGGGACGAAGTCAGAAATCGAAGAATATCACCTTGTCATTCACTGCTGTTCTGGCCTTGCGTGTGCAGCTTCTCATGTCCTGACTCTGCACTTTGCCATGCCCATTGGCCTTCCTGTTCTGGCATTTCCTGTGCAGCTCTCATGTCCTGACTCTGCACTTTGCCATGCCCACTGGCCTTCCTGTTCTGGCCTTGCCTGTGCAGCTTCTCATGTCCTGACTCTGCACTTCTACCTTGCCACTGGCCTTGTCATTCACTGCTGTTCTTGCCTTGCCTGTGCAGCTTCTCATGTCCTGTCTCTGCACTTCTCCCTGCCCACTGGCCTTGTTGCCCTGCTGTGTTGGCCTTGCCTGTGCAGCCTTTCATGTACTTGCTGTGCCACCTGCCCTGGACACTGGCCCTGCTGCTCTGCTGTGTTGGAGTGTCCCCTGTGCCCTGGACATGGACCCTGTTGCTCTGCTGTGTTGTGCTCTCACCTGTGCAGCCTCTCATGTACTTGCTGTGCCACCTGCCCTGGACACTGGCCCCAGTTGCTCTGCTGTTTTGTACTCTCACCTGTGCAGCCTCTCATGTACTTGCTGTGCCTCCTGCCCTGGACACTGGCCCTTTTGCTCTGCTGTGTTGGATTCTCCCTTGTGCGATGGACACTGGCCCTGTTGCTCTGCTGTGTTGGAGTATCCCCTGTGCCATGGACACTGGCCCTGTTGCTCTGCTGTGTTGGAGTCTCCCCTTGTGCCATGGACACTGGCCCTGTTGCTCTGTTGTGTTGGACTCTCCCCTGTGCCATGGACACTCGCCCTGTTGCTCTGCTGTGTTGGAGTCTCCCCTGTGCAGCCTCTCATGTACTTGCTGTGCCACCTGCCATGGGCACTGGCCTTCCTGTTTGGAGTTTGCCTGTGCAGATTATCTTGCATATGATCAGCATGGTGTGCCTTGCTCTTGTCTACTGTTGTTCTACTGTCACATCTGTGCAATATGTGAAAAAAGATAGTTACTCCTGTTGTCTTTTTTGTCAATGTCCTTGCTGATTAAAGTTATTTTGTGTGCATTTGGTTGCCTGTGCCCCATGCTCTATGTGTCACTTCAACATTGCCAAGATCTTTGCCCGCATCACATTTTTGCACAGGGGTGACAGGGTCTTCAGGCCATTCAGACACTGATACTAGTGTTATCTGTGATGGCTCCTTTACATGTCATGCAGTTCTCTTTTTAGTGGTTTGTTGGGTACATTGCTCAAATGTTAGGTTGGGATACACTGTCAGCACAGGGTGTGTTGCTGTGCACAGGTTTTCATGCAGGCTGGGCACTGTCATGATGTTTGTGCGTTATTCCTTTATGTGTGCCCTGCTTTGTATGTGTATGGTCATCCTGTGTTGGCCCTTAGTCCTGGTCCCATGGCCTACATGAGATGTGTGCTCTTGGGTAGTCAAGAGGTGTGCAGTGTGAAGGGTGTGGCTTTGTAGTGGGTATGGATGTGTGTGTGCTCCTGGATTCTGAAAGACACACATGTGTCACCCAGGAGCTGTGTGCCTGTTGTTTGGATTGTTGTGCCTGGTGGATATGGTTGTATGCACATGTGTGAGTTGTCTGTTGTGCACTGTGCAGTGTGTTGGTGTGTCCGTGCTGTTCTGTTTGACTCCTCCTTGTTGTTTTGGTCACTTATGAGTGTGCAAACTGTGTGACTTGCACATCAGTGTTGTGCTTGTCTGATCATCAATGTGTCTTGAGTGTGTTTGTGTAGACTGTGTGGCCCTGCTGCCCAACACTGACATTGTGGTTGTGTTTCTCATGCATTGCATGTACATGGTGCCTTTTCTCCTCCTGTATGGCATAGTGTGTGTGGTGTGATGCCATCCCCTATGTGTGCAAAATATGCCTACCCATTGTGGGTCTGCACTCCCCTTATGTGTGTATGGTACACCCCTTCCAAGTCTACTTCTGACAAGCAAGTGAGTTCACTTTGATGTCAGCTGTCCCTTTGGTTTACATGTGTGTGTGCCTCCCCATCACTTCATTTGTGTGACTGTGCTTTGTGGTGCAGTTCTTGGGCCAGGAGTGATGTTCCACTCTGGACATTGCCCCAATGGTTTATGTGTGCTGTTCTTGTGCTATTAATGAGGCATGATTGCTCATGTGCACTTCAGCTGTGTGTGCTGCCCAGTGCTCTGGTCAAGATGGGTGTGCTCTTGTATCCCAGAGTGGTGCATCTGTTGTTGTTGTGTTGGATGTATGTGTGTTGGCTGTGGTATTGCTTCACTTCCTGGGTGTGCTGTTGTGTTTGTGCTGTGCTGACTAGTGTTCTGCGTGTTGTCTTGTGTTGTGTCAGTCATGTCTGTGTGTGACTTCTGCTTGTTGTTCACACACTGCTTGTTGTGCATACAGTGCTGTGTGTATGTGGCTTTGGCATTGCCTGAAGTGCATCCCCTGATGTCCTGTGGTGTTTGTTCATTTTTGATTTCATGTGCATCTGTGGCTGGTTTCATGTGGCAGTGTAGTTTTGTGTTGGTGCTCTTCTTGTGTGATTTGTGGTATGTTGTGTCTGTTTTGTTCCTGTGTGATGAGGTTGTGCACTCCTGTTGTGTCTGTGCTCCCATTGCCTTTCCACAGTTTGGCTGACAGGGTATGTCTGTTTCTGATGTGATTCTGTGTGTATTCCTGTAGTGTTTGCGTGTTGTTTTTGGGCAAGCATTTTTTCAGGCATCCCTGTGTGTGTGTTCTGTTTATGGCTACACCCAGGGTGTGTGTTTGTTTGTGTGTGTATGTGCTGACAAGTATTGGCAGCCTTCAGTGTGTGAGGCACTGGTCCTTGTCAGTCACTCTTGAAGTGGCTGTCTCTCTGGTTGTTTGTTGTGTGGTTCAGGGTGTGTATTGAGCTTGCTTGTCTCTGTGCTTGTTGGTGTGCATGGTGATGCTCAGGATGGGCACCTGGTCTGTGATTTGATGGGGTGTGTTGATGTGTGGTTGGAGGGGGTGTGTCCTTGTGGTCTTTATGCCCTTACCATGCCTTGGACTGGCCCTGCTGTCTGCATTGTGCGCATGTGTTGACCGCTGCGGTGACGTGACCGGGACCGGGACGTTGCTGCATGTTCGTGGTCGATGTGTGCCCAGGATGCAGTAGGGTGACTTGGTGGCAGGTGGGTCTAAGTGGGTGCCCATGGGGATGTGTTGTTGCCCCCAGCAGGGTGTCTGTTATGGTTTTGGACCCTGAGTCAGCAAGTGTGTTGTGTGTTGTATTTGTGAATTTGCGTACCAGCGGTGGCGTCCGCGGTGGCCCATTAGATGATAGTTCTGTAGCAGGTACAGCACCGGATACACATGTAGACCTGGGTCCATGGTGGTCGTGACAGGGTGGTGTGGACCGGGTCTCTGCTATTGCGCTCCGCTGTCGAGTTTCCGCCGTCTCTGGTTGGGTGGTGTCTCTGCTACAGTCCATCTGCCTGTTTGGGCCATCCTAATTTGTGGTGCGTGGCGGACGTCATTCCGCACGTTGGTGAGTCTCCATTGGCTCCCACCGCTGGGGAGGTGGGCGCACCTTGATGGCGGTGCGCGTCGCTCTGAGGTGGACGAGAACCGGCCAATGTTTTGCAATACTAATATGGCGGAAGTGAGTACCGCTGCTCGTGGGCAGAAAAAGTCATTTTTCCGGCCCGCCAGCACAGCGGTGGTGCCACCGCCCGCCATCCTAATGGACCCCTTTGTATCCCTTTATGCTCAACAAGTTTAAAACAATGGTACACTACCTGACAGTTATCCCTTTTGCTTACAGATAGATAACAAATGTGTCAATTAATTGTGAACTAGGAACTAATGGTTCCTTCGGTATGCATAGAAAGGAATGTTGGGGAGAACATAATCTCACAATCCATTAGAGAGTGACCAGGTCACACCCAGACAAAAGGTGTATCAACTCTCCATAGAATCTACTACCTGGATGCATGTAGCATTAAGAAGTATGTTCTAGACTTTCCACTGCATCTCATTTCCTAGTAAGACATTAACACACTCATCATGAGTTCCCAGTTAGCTCCACTGGCAGTTACAGTGACTGAATTTGATGATATTAGACTATTTTTTCGCCATGAGGTAAAACATAATGACAATTTTTTTCCCCTAAGATGGGGAATAGCATACTAACTTGGTAATGTCAAGTTCAATTCTGCATTTTTTCAACTTCTTATGGAGATAACAGGCCAAAATCTGCAAACATTTTCCACCTGCTTGGAGTAGGTATGTTCTTTTTTTATTTGCTTGTTCTTCCCTTTGTCCCTTTCTTGCTCCCACTTTGCAGTAAATAGTGTTAGTTTTCCAACCCCTCTCCCTTGCCCTCTGCCTTTGAAGACATAAAGCTACATTTGAATAGTTCTCTGCACTCTTGGCAGAGAACTCCAAACAAGACATGGGGCCAATGTAGAATTAGACCTACGCTATTATTTTGTAACATGCATTCATGATTATATGAAGTAGTACTACATGAGATTGACAGCACATACATATGAATGCCTTTGCACACTTTCCCCAGGATGGGAACTAAAAATGTAAAAGATAAATAATAATGTAGTTTTTTTTTTTATACATCATACTAGGTCAGACCAGTGAGATTGTTTCGACACCAGACCTCAATATCAAAGCTATGTTACTCAAATAAATTGAAACAGAGCCTTACAGCCATAGATACTAAAATGGACTTATCAGTGGATTGATCAACGTCCTCATTGATCAACTAGAATGTCGCGCCTCGAAAGTAGAGGTTGGCCAGTCTGTGGACAACAACAAAAAGATTGCTCATGGAGAAAGTCCTGGATGTGATAAACAACAAAAGCGAAGATCTACAGGCACGCTACAGAAGAAACAACCTTCACATTCTGGGGTGCCTCAGAATAGAGGACTATGTTGAGGGCATGCTCCAGGTCCTCTTTGGTGAGGCGCTCTCTACTATGTTCTCTGTGGATCGAGCCCAGAGATCCCTTGGTCAGCTGCTCCCCCCACCAGTGACTCCTACCTGTCCTAAAATAGCTAATTTATTGAATTATAGGGGCAGAGATGTAGCCCTAAGATTGGCGAGTGATAGGCATCGCTCCAATACCAGGGAAATTAAGTATCCCTCTACCCATATTTGACAATGGCAATATAGGCCGCCAGAAGAGACTTCCTGCCAGTTAAGCGCACCCTCTAGTAAACCAACAATAAATACTCACTGCTGTGGCCTTCAAGCTTTGGGTATTACAGCAGGTGAAAGCTCACTACTTCACTGAGTCAATCCCAGCTAAGAAAGAGGGCTTCTCCCTGACTGCCAGTGGGGCGGGCTCGGAGCACCTTAGTGACAATAACTAGCTCCACCCTGTCATTCTTTGTCACAACTTGTTGATGACATGGGAGCTGGCCCTGTCTGGGCCATGGCCCCTTCTCCTGAAACTGTGTGAACAGCTGCTCACCTGCAGGTACGAACTTGAGAGACTCCTTCTGGACCTGTATGCCTCACCATGCTGATTCCACTAAGAGGGAGAGTAATTGGGTTACGTGATACCCCGTCCAGTTGCACAAGTTCTTGAGGAGACAGAGCGCACTGTGCTCACTGTCAAAATCCAATATTGACTTACTTTCTTGGTATGCCCGAGCCCCCTTGACATCGGTATCTCTAGCCACCCGGCTCACTGTGATGGGGAGTAAACTGGACCCCCAGATGTACATGGGTTGTTGGTGAGTGGTGACTTGGTGGTGCAAACTCCTCACAACATTCCCTCCCACACTTGCACTCAGTTACGGTACTAACCTGTAATGTTCTTAGCCTTAGTGATTGGCATAAGGCACAACATGTCCTTTCCTATTTACAGTGATACTGAATAGATATCTGCCTTTAGCAGAAGCTCAATCTTACTAATAACACCCTGGTGAGGATGCAGGTGGGATGGGCAGGAGAAAAACATGTGGCTTGTTTATTCCAAATACATGTGAGGAGTGTCTATACGTGTAAGCAAAGTCCTACAGTGGCACACACAAGTTGTGGTATGCGACCCTCAAGTAAGATATGTGATGATTGCTGGTATATTGAAGGGCCACCTGGTGAAGCTAATCGCAGTATATGGACAAAACATTGCCGATCCTCTGTTTTTTGTGGAGATGTGGCGACTATCCAGCTCCTTGGGCCCGATACTGAGGGTGGAATTTCAATTTATTTTTTTTAAATTTAGAGGTAGATGGATCTAGTGATTCCAGGCATCTGCATCCGTGAGCAGTGGCCCAACAGCGTGGGATCATAGATGATTCTGAATGTGCCGACTTATTGGGCTCACAACACCCAAATGCAACTGAAAGTACATACTTAACGGCGGTGCATAGTACGTGGTCCCTCATTGACTATCTGATGGTATCGCAGGGCGTTGTTTCTCACCTGCCTCGGACATTGTCAGATCATGCCTCAGGACTGCTTGAACTTGTCCTTCCGGAGGGTTCATTGTGTGCATTCACCTGGAGGCTCCTGCCTGGAGCACTGCAGGACCAAGCGTTCCGAGAGGAAATTAGAACTGCAAAAAAGAGAAAACTTTGAGAACAATTATAAAACTGAGATAGTGCACTTCTCCCATTGAGAGGTTTTAAAGGTTGTGATACGAGGCACAGGCATCACGAAACAGAGGAGGGTGCCATGGGTTTGGGGAGGCGAGTTGGCATGACTGGAGAGAGATTAGAGAATTAGAACTTCCTGCTTCTCAGAATGTAGCACAGCAGTGCTGGCATCCATTTGCTCAAACTAGTGAAATTTGAGGAGGTGGAACAAAGGGAAACCCATTAATGGGGCAAGGAGGCCCACGCAGGGTGATATGGAGAGGAAGGCAGAGTGGGCAAGACATTGTCCCAAATGCTCTTGCAAATGCTGGGCTAGCGAATACATAGTAGAAATGCATGATTAGCATCTCCATGAATACATTGGCACTGAGGCAGTGCAGGGGGCAATGATCTATTTCTTTTCTTTGCCATATCAGATGCAGCAGCCTACCCCTCCCCCGGACCTTGAGACATACTTTGACTCCATACAGCTGCTGTGGCTTGAAGACAGCCATAAGAAATACCGTGACCCATTCTCAGTCGAGGAGGTAGTTCAGCGGATTAGCGCTATGCCAGCAGACAAGGCACCTGGGCTGGATGAACTAACAGCAGCGATTTGTAAGGAATATGCCAATGTACTGACACCACACCTCCCCACAATGTATGAGGAATCATTTGCTGCTGTCTCCCTTCCACCATCCATGAGAGAGACACTGATCATGACAATTCTCAAAAGGGATAAGGAACCCCGATGCTGCAACTCATACCACCCCTGTCAATGATTAATATGGACAGTAAAATCCTGGCTAAACTGATCGCTTCAAGAATGCTCCCATTGCTCCCGAACATGGTGTGCCCCGACCAGTCAGGTTTAAACTGGGCAGATGAATGTTCTATAATTTGCACACATACTTTTCCCTCCTTCACACTATTGAGCAAACCTTAAGCACAGTGGCAGTGTTCTTAGGGTAATCAGTCAGAATATCAAACTTTTAATATAGATGTGGCAAAAAATTGAGTTTAAACTATAGAATGGACATAATATCAACTTACAAAAATATAGTGGTGCAGAATATCGAAACGCAGGTAATAAATATTGTTTTTAATAATATCAATGTTAGTAATATCGACAGTCATAATAATTTATGATTGAAGTGCCTGTGATAATTAACATATTGCAAGAAACAAGAAGACACAAGAAGACGGTAGATCATTAAATTTGTGTAGTGTACTAAAGGGAATAACAGAGTTATTAGATAAAAGTTGGTGAACATATAGAATATTCTTTTCTTTCCAATGTTTAAAGTAGAAAGATTTTTGGCGAAACTCAATAAATGTATTGTACCAAATAGAGGATGCAAGGAAGGCTTGATGAAAGTTAGAGCCATCTATATACAATGAATGTAATAAGTGCTGAGAATATTTTAGAAAAGGGTGTTTTGATAAAAAGGAACAGTTAGACATAAAACAGACATCATAAAAAGTAAAGTCTTGTAAAAGAGAGCATTTGAAGTGGATCCAGCTAGGAATCAGGACATCGTGACATTGTCTATTTAGTGCATACGGCTAGTCAAATTAAAAAAGCAGTATGATACATTTTAAAATTAGGAAATCGTACACCTCCTTCCTTTTTTTGGTTTGACTAATTTATTCAAAGCAATACAGGCTAGTTTATTATTCCAAAGGAAGTTAGTGCAAATGGAATTGATTTGATTAAAATAATAAGGAGGGATTTTAAATGGTAACGCAGAGAGAAGGAATAAAATAAGTGGTACGATCATCATTTTAATGGGTTCAAATCTGCCCCAGCAGGATAAATATAGTGGGGACCATGAGGTAAGTACATTTTGAATTTTGAGTTTTAAAGCAGTAAAATTATGGTAGAGAGTTTGAGGGATGGTATAGGAGAACCATGAGCCAAGATATTTAATTTTTGAAGGTCACCATTTGAAGATGGTATCAGCAAACATGAATTGATAGCAAATTGAATTGAGGGGCAATATTTCAGTTTAAGAAAATTTTAATTTATAGCCAGATATTTTAGAATATAGGTCAATTTCCTGCAGAAAAGGAGGTAAGAAGGTTTCTATTGGACACCTGTATCAGAGATCACCAAAAATGTATACGGACTGTTTATAAACTGTTTTATTTCTCAAAATTTAATGAAACTATAAAAACAATAAAAACAAATTAAAAAAGGGAGGTAAGGAGGTTAAGGGTTTATAGAGGTAAACAAGAATATCTTCTGCATAGGCAGATCATTTAATTTCACAATAGTTGTGTGAGAAGCCAGTAATCAAAGAGGTATGACGAATACGTTCAAGAAAGGGTGCGAGACTGTTAGATTTGGGGGTCTCTAGTTGGCACAGGTATCTACTTGTGACAAATAGGGACACTCTCCTCTAGTCAGGATAAGGGGATTACACTCCAAAAATAACCCCTGCTCACCCCCTTGGTAGCTTGGCACGAGCAGGAGGGCTTTACTTCAGAGGCGTTGTAAGTTAAGCAGTTGTGACCACATACAGTAACGCAGTGACAACACTACAAATGGACACCACACAGGTTTTATATAAAAAATAAGTAGACTTTATATAGAGTTACCACAAGACCATAAACAACAAAAATACACACTATGATTACTTTAAGATGGTAGATTTAAGCTTAGTTCAGTTCAGTTCTTAGATGCAACACTCTGCGTCAATGTACCTTAAGTTGCGTTGCGCTTCCACGACAAGCAATGTCGCAGCGATGGGAAATGCGGCAAAGTTCAGATACAAATGAATAAAGACGTGAAGATCTTTCTGATGCCGCACGCTTCTCGGGGATATGAGAAGTCCTCGGTTCGATGCGTGGACTGTAGCGGACACCCTTACAATGCTACGACAACAGCTCCAGCGGCGACGCTCTTCTCCCACGATGCGTGAAGCTTTCGCTTGATGCGACAACTACAGCGGCGACATCCAAGATGCAATGGCAGCAGCTCCGACAGCGGCGCGGTTCTCGGGGATGCAAGGTGCTCTTGGTTGATGAGGTGCAATGTGATAGTTCCAGCGGCGACACCCTCCTTCGGAGTTTAGACGGCAGGCACAGCGATGGTGACACGTTCCGACCTCGTTGCGAGATTCTTCTCCTGATGCGGTGCAGTGCGACAACTACAGCGGCGACACCCTCCTTCGGAATTGCGACAGGAGCAGCAGCGACAGTGACACGCTTCCTTTTGTTTGAGGCACGCTTCTCTCAGATTCGGTGCAGTGCGACAGTTCCAGCGGCGACACCCTCCTTCGGAGTTGCGACGGCAGGCACAGCGACGGCGACACGCTTCTTCTCCTTGAGTGGCGCTTCCAGCTCCTTGTGGCACGCAGTCCCTCAGAAGGCCCAAAACAGAAGCAGGCACTTCCAAAGAACTCTGGGGAGCTGGGGGGTGAAGGCTGTTGCCCCTGAGACTTCAGCAGGAGTTAAGCTCTTTTCCAGGCCCTTGGAGATCCTTCACAAGTTGAAAGCAAAGTACACAAAGTTTCTTTCTCCTCCCTTTGGCAGTAAGGCAGCCACTGCAGGCAAATCCCCCGACAGGCACTTTAGCTTGGGAATAGTCTCTCCTCAGTTTCTTCAGGTTCCTCTCCTCAGTAAAGGTTTCTTCTTGTAGTGCAAAATGATTTAAATTCATGGGATCAGGGTCCCAATATTTATACCCCAAAATCCTTTGTTCTCTGAGGGGGGAGGAGCCTTTGCCCAGTCCAAACGAGTTCTGAAGCACTCTGTTTACCAGACTTCTCCTTTCCTTTCACAGTGCAGAGCATGCACATCAGACGCCCCACAGGAGGTGGAGCCACCATTGTGGAAGGCAAGTACAGCATTGGAGCACTTTTTTACAGGACTCCTTCTCTTCTTTCAGTGTGCAGGGCAGAGACATCATCTGCTCCTCAGGGGGTGGAGCCAGCATTGTGGAAGGCAGGCACAGCCCTATTCAAGGTTCTGGTGCAACTCCTCCCTCCCATCCAGATGCAGATCTCTCTGTTCTCCACCGGGTGACTCAGCCTGTCTCCTGGAATTCCCCAGCCCTGTCACTCACAAAACCAGACATAGGAAAACACAACCTAGCAGAAGTAGGTTTGAACGGTTAGACAAGCAAATACCTACTTTCTAAAAGTGGTATATTGCAGTGTGTTATTAAGGGCATTACAAATGGGACCAATGGTTTTCTTTTCTGATTTAACTTTTAAATAATTGCCCAACATTCTCCCCACTTTTTTTTGTCCTCCATGATATTTAGATTTAATTTTAAGTAGCATTTTACAGGGTTCAATTGCAGCTAATTTGTTTAGATCATATTCAGCCTTGAGTAGGTCACGAAGATGAGAAGGAGATTTGGAGGTATAATAAGAATGTTCAAGGGTTTTAACCGCTTCCGCACTGATGACGGAACCGCTCTGTCATCAGCCGCGGTAGCGCTGTGCTGATGACGGAGCGGTTCCGTCATGGCCCACTAGATGCACCTGCGCTGCGCTGATTTCGCGCCTGCGCGGTGCGTTTTATTGAGCGGGCGGGGCCATGACGGAACCGCTCCGTCATGAGCACAGCTCAACAGAGGCTGGTGAGAGAGCGGTTCTGTCACCAGCGTGGGCGCGCCGCGCGGCCCCCCGTCCCCTTAGCGCTGCGGCGGAATACCCGCCGCAGCGAAGGGTTTAATATAAATAAGTGAGGAAAGGTACTATGAGTTCAATTATTTTTTCTTGCTTGCAGTACATGTGATGGTAAAAGCTCTAAACAAGGCCTTGAAGGCATTCCAATTGTTGTGTACAGAATTGTCAACAGGTTTGGTAAAATTAAAAAAAAAATCCTGTTAAGAGGAAGTAGCTTTGGTAAGGGACAAATCAATAGAAACTGAAACAGGGGCATGGTCAAAGATAAATATGGAGCCAATCACAGAGGACTGGAGCGTGGAAAGTAAAATGTTTGAGAGAAAAACATAGTAAATACGGGACATGGTATGATGAACATTGGACTAAACCGTAAATTCACAATCATCAGGTTTATTAGTCTTCAAAGCCTCATAGAGTGGACGAGAGGCAATAGCAGATTGAAAAGCTTTATGGGATTTATCTGGTTTAAATTTATAGTCAGGTTTCCTGTCAGAAAAAGGATTGAGCCAATAATGGACATCACCAGCAACAATAATATTAGGATTAGTGATTGAAGATAATTAAAATGTAATACTGTTCCAAAAAATCAGGGTAAGATTTAACTGGCCCATAAATGTTGAAAAAAAAGTAATATGTTTATTAGAAATCTTAGCGTGAAGTATTACCCATTGTTCACTCTTATCATTTTCAGTATATACGATTTGTAAATTCAAAGATTTATGGCAGAGGATAGCAACACCACCCTTACAATAACAGCAGGAAAAAAACCTAACCTGGCCCACCCATTGATGTTTGAGTCTGAGACATTCAACATCGTTATAGTGAGTTTCCTGTAAAAAAGCAATCTGGGAATTAAGTTTTGATAAATGAGAAAGAACCTTTTGACGCTAAACAGGATGGTCCAAACCACGAACATTCCAGGATATGATATTAAAAATATTAATGTTTCAGAGACAGGGGGATAATCGCAATGGTGATGAACTGCAGGAAACAACAATGAAAACGAAAAATGATGATCATAAACATCGGGCAACAGGGTAAAAGTAAGAGGATCGTACATAAACACATAGAATAAATACTCATACAAATAGGAAGAAGAAAAGGAGAATAAGTGAACATAGGGAAAGAGAAGGAAAGGGAGTAAAACAAGAAAGAGTAGAAAAAGAGTAGAAAAAGGAAAAATAAGGAGTGACTGATCAAGGACAGAAAGCCAGATCTGCAATATGCAGAGAAAAATACAAAAAACGGACATGTCCACATACATGGACAAAGGCAGCCACGGAGGTAAAGGTGGAGAGGAAGAAGATAAGAAAAGTATAGAAAATAAGATAATGTAGATATAGAGGAAATAAAAAAGTATAAGAGTAACTATTTAGACCACATAAGACATCATAAATAAATGAAGAACATTAAAGACCAAAACAAGAAGTAATAATGAAATGTCAGACTTTAACAATCTAATAATATAAGAGGAGAAAATATTCCTAGGACATTGAACAAGTGTGTACATAGGCATTCTAGTGATAGAGTGCAAAAACTGTTTCAACTTGAGAGGATGTTCAAAAGAGTAGGAAACACCTTCTTGGTTGATTTTACAAAGACAAGGATGTAAAATACTATAACAGATATTCATAGATCTCATTTGTGGTCGGAGGGCTAGGAACTCTTTGTGCCTAGCATTGGTAGCATTGAAAAGGTCCGTTGAGATGAAGGTATATGGCCGGGATGCCTATCACCCCCTCCCAACACAATCCCCAAGGATTTGAAGTCGGACACAGTTCTGAACTTTTGGAAGGCGGGAGGGAGTTACCCTCCCGGCCGTATTTATTAAAAATATGAAACAAAATTAAAACATTAAAATAACAGTTTCATATCATGTACAATTTTTCATTTATACATTTCACTGCAGTCACGTTTATTGGCTAACCTTAACAAATCTCTAATACAAAGGTTCTCCTAGCCGAGTCTAAACATCCTGCAAATGCATACTTTCTAAATAAAAATTGTACATCCTAACATTACGGGCCAACGGCAAGGTCGTAACCGGTGTCAGATCCCTACTACCAGAACTCTCCCCTCACGGTGTGAGGGGCGGTCGCACAGAGGACTGTACCTCTGTGCCAACTTCCAATTTCCCTTGTCTTAGCGGGGGCCCTTTATTTAACTCAACGCCATCTTAGTGGTCGTCCGAGGACTCATGTGAGGTGTCTAGAAGGTAGCGTGGACCCCCTCCCACCCCACACTGTTCACCACATCCGCCGTCGCGGATATCCTGGCCCCGGGAAATTCTTAGGAGGGGCATCGAGCCGCCTCCCATCACCACCCCCTTTTCTGAATCGTTTTTGGCCACTATAGGTGTGGCAGGGTATACTCAGACATGAGTCCCTTTCTCACTGCACCATCAGGATTCAAGCAAGCCGGGCCGAAGACGGCTGAAATGCCAGAAACCGGTCCCCGGTAGCTTGTCTCCTTTCTGGTGAAGAATTGGCTTGGTAGTTTAGTCTGCCCTGTTCCCATGATGCACTGGGCCAGGGACAGACTGATTTGCATATAGCCAGGTTCTGAGCTGGGATGGTGCAGTGAGATAAATAACGGTGATGGATCAAGCCCTGATCTTTGGACTGGGTAAGAGTGGTCTGCTTAATTCAGACACTCTGTTCATCACCACCCCCTTTTCTGAATCCTCCCCTGGGAGGGGCCTATGACCGCCTTCCCTTCGGCGACCCCATACTTAGTGGGTGCCGCCTCCCCGTGTGAGGGGCCAATGGCCGCCTCCCCCCGGGCGCTCCCATCCATAATGGGTGGCGCCCCCTCTAGGGATCTTGAAATTACTGCTCACCGATCACGACCTTACCGCCCGACCAAAAATAAATATGACGTTTGAACCTAATGAAGAGAGCGATAAAACGGTTAACTGGACATTATCATATTCATCCACTTATCTACACATGCCATACCTTTAATTAGACAGTGAAACTTCGCTCAACTGGATGAGAAAATTGTTATGACGCATATCACTTTATTGCAGTTCAAACATTGACACCTTTATTACATACTAAAATAAACCTTGGAAAAAAAAGATACTATCAACGCAAATCAACTATATTGCATTTACTAACGTTGCCATAAGGGGTTGGTGGGTGGGTCAAAATTGCTCCTTGTTCCGTCTAGGGCTCACGTGCAACGAGAGGGTGCAGCTTCCAAGCACAGGAACAAGAGGATGCTTCTCTGGATTGTTGCTCCTTTTATTCCTCTTCGGGAGGGCGTGTACCCTCCTCTGGTACGCCTACGGGGCGTGACCAACGGTGTAGGTGTCTAGGACAACCCCTTCTTGGGCGGGAAAAGGCGCGCCCGGCTACGCCGCTTCGGGCATACCAGCCGAGACACGCCCCCCGCCCAAAATGGTTTCCCGGGGGGATCCAGGCACCCTGCCATACGTTCGGGGGGACCGAGTGGTCACCCCTTTCCATATGGCCAGGATGCATATCACCCCCTCCCAACACAATCCCCAAGGATGGGAAGTCGGACACAGTTCTGAACTTTTGGAAGGCGGGAGGGAGTTACCCTCCCGGCCGTATTTATTAAAAATATGAAACAAAATTAAAACATTAAAATAACAGTTTCATATCATGTACAATTTTTCATTTATACATTTCACTGCAGTCACGTTTATTGGCTAACCTTAACAAATCTCTAATACAAAGGTTCTCCTAGCCGAGTCTAAACATCCTGCAAATGCATACTTTCTAAATAAAAATTGTACATCCTAACATTACGGTCCAACGGCAAGGTCGTAACCGGTGTCAGATCCCTACTACCAGAACTCCCCCCTCACGGTGTGAGGGGCGGTCGCACAGAGGACTGTACCTCTGTGCCAACTTCCAATTTCCCTTGTCTTAGCGAAGCCCTTTATTTAACTCGACGCCATCTTAGTGGTCGTCCGAGGACTCGTGTGAGGTGTCTAGAAGGTAGCGTGGACCCCCCTCCCACCCCACACTGTTCACCACATCCGCCGTCGCGGATATCCTGGCCCCGGGAAATTCTTAGGAGGGGCATCGAGCCGCCTCCTCCCCTGGGAGGGGCCTATGACCGCCTTCCCTTCGGCGACCCCATACTTAGTGGGTGCCGCCTCCCCGTGTGAGGGGCCAATGGCCGCCTCCCCCCGGGCGCTCCCATCCATAATGGGTGGCGCCCCCTCTAGGGATCTTGTAAATACTGCTCACCAATCATGACCTTACCGCCACAGGCCGGATAGTTGACCGGCTATCCGGACCCCCCACACTCCTACTAAAGGTCATCACTATACAAACCCCGTAACCATGCTATGAAGTCTCCTATGAGTAAGACATTCCCCTCCCGGGACAAATGAACGCCGTCTTCGAGATACATGTTATCCCCCCGGATACATCCATGCGGAATACAGTGCAACTGTCCTGAACGAAACAATCTACCCAGCTTGTTATTAACTTTCTTTACTGAATGATTCAAAGCTGACACAGAGAGGGCCCCCCGCCACAATTTCCTTGGAATCATGTGTGACCATGCTATCGTGCACCCCGGAATCCTCTTTGCCAGCCAGCTAACAGTGGATAGAACCCGCTCGAGGAGTACTCGCCGACCGAGTGCCACCAAGTCATTGCCCCCCAGATGCACTATGAGTATAGACGGCGGTGACCTTGTCCGCCCTAACAGTTCCTCGATAAAATACTGAAACCGGTCAATACAGAGCCAGCCCCTTCCATGGAAGGTCACCCTGTACCCGTATTCCCCAGCTGCGTGAATCATGTCACCTGCTTTGAATACGTCCGCGGCACGCCTCACGTATGAGTGGCCCACGACCCACACCACTCTTTCCTCAGCCGGTGATCTTTGACCGCTGGTTCCCAGGTGTCGGGTCGACTGCACAGTCCGCCCCGCCTCGCAAGCTCGCGAAACTGTAAACCAAACAAAAGACAAGAAGCGTGAGTGCATGACATTAGCTTCACAACATGTGCAACCGCACATACCTTTTATAACAGTTCGAGGACCATCGTCCCAATCGTTTCACCATTTCGACACTTTGACCCCTGGCTGTAGCTTCTGTAGCAGCCCCTATCCTGAAGGAATGGGTCCCAAAATCGCTCGGGTCCAAGCCCGCTGCCGCGATTGCCAAAGTTAACACCCGCTGGAACTGAAACCTTGTCAGTGGGGTGGCGTCGATGTGTCTCAGCAAGCTTCCCCCCCATGCTGCCGCCCTTTGCGCCAGGTATTCCTCAACACACTGCACCGGGCACATGGGGGACCCTCGCATGCGCTGGACCACAATACTGTCCCCCATCGCACTCTGGTCGGTTTTAGACCTGGCTATTGTGATTACCATTGAATCACCCTTGATCTGAACGTGTTCCCGACATAGACCTCCCCCCACATCCTTCTTATTTCTTGCCACCAGCTCGCTCACCCGCATAGCCCCATGGAAAGCTAATGCGAAAGCGGCCCGGAACAGCACTGCTTCGGACTGGGAGGAACAGGTCGCGGGGAGCACTGACATCAACAGGGACAATCTTTCCAAGCCAATCGGGCGCCTCTCATCTACTTTATGACCCTCGAGGCGTTGCCACCCTCGTAATGCCTTCTTAACCAAAAAGGACGATGTAGGGTCCTTAATGCCGTAAGCCTGCGCCATGAATGCAATGGCGGCCCGGTGCATATTGGCCGTCGCTGCTGATCGGCCAGCCTTGTGAAGTGCTACTAAAAACTTCAGCACATACTCCTCCTCTCCCCACTTATCCCCTCCTGCCGGACCCAAAAAATGCACAATAGGAACGAAACGCTCCTTCGTACGCCTTCCTTGTCCTGGGGGCTAAGCTGGCTCCCACGAGGTCCTGTAATCCGGGGCACCGAGTGACCAGAGAGTTTCGGGAAATGGTGCCGCCACTAGATCCGCAGAAGGTAGATAACCCCTGAAAGCCTGCATGTGGGAACGAGAGAGTGCATCAGCCGCCTGGTTTAGTACACCCGGCACATGCTTTGCCCTAAACTGAACGTTCAGTCTCATGCACAGTAGTACAATTTCCTTCAGCAATCTCAGAATCAACTTGCAGCGTGCTGCTTGGTTATTTATGCATTCCATAACGGTCATGTTATCGGACCAAAATACCACAGACCGATCACGGAAATCGTCCGGCCATGCCTTCAGGGCTACAAAAATGGGGAACAATTCAAGAAACCCAATGTTACCTGTTAGCCCACTGGCGTGCCACTACGTCGGCCATGTCTGCGCCGACCATCGATTACCAAAGATGGCGCCAAATCCCATGCTCCCTGCCGAGTCGGTCCACAAACCCAGCTCGTCCGAGGACGCTGGTGGTTTGCTCCATACCACTCGACCGTTGAAACCCGTCAGGAATGCCAACCATATGCGCATATCCTGGCGAACCTCTGCAGACAGTCTTGTGCGGTGGTGTCCTTCCTTGAGACCGACCATGGCTTGTGCAATAGAGCGGGAAAAGGGGCGGGCCATTGGTATCACTCTGAGGGCGAAGTTAAGCTGGCCCACCGCTTTCTGCAACTGATGGAGCGTTACCTTTTCTTTGCTAATGCATAATTCGAGCGAGGCCCTAAATTTCATAACTTTGTCACTGGGCAAACGGAAGCATCCCTCCACTGAATCGAGCTCGATTCCAAGAAACTCAAGTGAAGTAGATGGCCCCACGGTTTTCCCTGGTGCCAATGGCACGCCGAATCCTTTCATGAGATTGCAAAATTCAAGTAAAGCCTGTGCACATTCCGTGTCCCCGGCTGGCCCCAAGAACAAGAAATCATCTAGGTAATGCATAACCTGCGTATAGCCCGTAGCTCTGGTGAACGCCCATTGCAGGAAACAGCTGAATTTCTCAAAATATGCACAAGAGATGGAGCAACCCATTGGCATACATCTGTCCATGTAATAGCGTCCTTGAAACACAAAACCCAACAGACGCTGATCCTGAGGATGTACCGGGAGCAACTGGAATGCTGACTCAATATCCGATTTTGCCATCAGCGCTCCGGGCCCCAGGCGATTCAACATGGCGACGGCCTCATCAAAGGATGCGTACCGTACCGAACAGACTCCTGGATCAATGGCATCGTTTACCGAAAGACCCCTAGGAGCCAACAAGTTATGAATTAACCTAAATTCACCTGGGTCCTTCTTGTGGACGACTCCCAACGGTGAACAAATGAAATTAGGAACCGGCGGGTGCCTATATGGGCCGGCGACCCGGCCCCGGGCAACTTCCTTCACAATCTTGCTTACTACCACCATCGGGTGCTGCTGAACGGACAGTTGATTTCTGCACAGTGAGTCCCCCCGAAAATCCCCCGCCGGGATGTGGAAACCATACGAAAAACCGTCCCGTAACACCCCAGCGGAGACATGATCAGGGTATTCGTTTAGCCAGGGGATCATTGCCATGATATCTACGGGGGTAGGAAGTGGTACCCCTCGGCCGATATTAGACCTGTTTGGTACCTCCTCTACCCCCGGTATCCCCATTCTTGGCTCTGCACGAACTCTCCGGGTGTGAAGAATGTCCGCAACCTGCACACTCATGCCTGAACTTACATGTCCCATGTGGCCTGGTGCACTTGCCTCTGTTAAAATTCCAGCAAACTCCTTTTCTACCCCCATTCCCACTACTCCTGGGTTGGTGATCACCTGTGGGGTTTGCTCGAAAGGGCGCCGCCGATTGATGGCGGGAAGGCGCCGACCCATACTCACCAAGCGAGGACGACTTCGTCGTGCCCGGCAAGAGCTGCTTCTGCCAAGAGACGGAGTCGAGACAGTCCCACATCAGAGACGAATCGTGCTCCTTGGCCTTACAAAACTTACTATCATAACCCCTCCATTGATCGCCCTCATATGTTTCGTAGAAATCCATTATACGTGTCTGATAACAGGCTAATTCAGTCATAATCTCTGGCTTACGTTCACCCATAATAGCAGTAAACATCCCAAAGGCCTTGGCCCAATTAGAGATCGTCTCATCCACCCTGAAGCCCGCCATTTTTGCGCGCCACACACTCGGATGCAACAAATCCTTCTGAGCCTTAACGTACTCAATCTCGTGATGATCCGTCAGGAGCGAAAACATATTTACATATTTATCAGCCCAAATCATCTCTTTCGTGGCCAGAGGAATATGCTGAACTACTTTCGCCCTCCTTGAGGGCAAAGACCCCCCATTTGCCATTGGCAATGGCTGCTTACCAGACTCCATAGCTGGTCCTGCTGATTTTCCACCGCCAGCCGCTGGTTCTTCCGTGGGAATCTGTGAGGGGACAAGAGGGACATTCGCCTTCGCAGCATCTCGCGATTGCCGCAACTGCTTCATTAATAACCTAGCCTCTTTGGCCGTGTCTCCGGGCGCCGCTGCACCCTCGGTATTCTTTCCAAGTTATGCGGCCAACTGGGCGGCCAATTCAGGAGGCATTTCCTCCTCGCTGGTGGGCGTAACTACAACCGGAATCGGCTGACCTGCATCCGGGATCGGAACAGGTACCGGGGCCTCGACTGGACTAACCGGGCTTACCGGGGGTGACTCGGGAACTGGGGACTCCCCCCCTGCCGCCCTATTCCTGGCCCTTTTACCTCTCCCTGCGGGTACTACTCCCGGCAATGCTGGTCCGATGACCTTCTTCGGTCTGCCCGTATTATTCATTGCCGCCATTTGCTTTTTCATGTTCGCCATGTCCTTCACCAACATGCGGAGCATCTGCTCCGTCCCTGCCTTCTTTCCGACCTTCTTGCCAGGCATCGTTGTCAGAGATTTAACCCTTGCTGCTTAGCTGCTCGACGAGGTCCTGGATCCAGAGGTCCGCAGATACTGGGAGAGAAGGCTCCTGGAAGAGAAACACAAAAATTACAAGTTCTCAAAATTGCTCCTTGTTCCGTCTAGGGCTCACGTGCAACGAGAGGGTGCAGCTTCCAAGCACAGGAACAAGAGGATGCTTCTCTGGATTGTTGTTCCTTTTATTCCTCTTCGGGAGGGCGTGTACCCTCCTCTGGTACGCCTACGGGGCGTGACCAACGGTGTAGGTGTCTAGGACAACCCCTTCTTGGGCAGGAAAAGGCGCGCCCCGGCTACGCCGCTTCGGGCATACCAGCCGAGACACGCCCCCCGCCCAAAATGGTTTCCCGGGGGGATCCAGGCACCCTGCCATACGTTCGGGGGGACCGAGTGGTCGCCCCTTTCCATTATGTCCAGACCAAACAAGACAACGCTTTCTCTGGCAATTTTAAGAACATGTATCAGGTCAGTGGATAATTACGCCACATGGTTTGGTAGAGTGAGGTTGAGGATGACCAAGACGATGAGCTTGTTGGATGTTGAAGGGAGTCGAAGACTGAAGATCAAGTAGGTCAGCCAGAAATTTCTTCAAAAAAGACGGGAGATCCGAACCTTTGATATTTTCGGACAGATCAAACAACTGAGGTTTGTTCCTCCTGTTACGGTTTTCTAAGTCCTCAGTGTGGAGTTTAAGTTAATGAATTTCTCGTTCTTGCAAAAGTATTTTAGTAGCCGCATCCTGGAGATTACTTATTCATTTCAGACATTTTACCTTCCACGGTGATCCATCGGTCTTCAATCAGTTGTAATTTTTCATTGGTGGCGTTCATGAATGGTTTTAAAGCGCGTAGTTCCTCCAAGATTGAATCTAAGACAAGATTGGAAGAAGATTGAATTGCAGATGGAGGATCATTTTTGGCTCTTTTCAGTTTGACGCCAGACAAAGATGACTTCGTAAGAGGAAGTGGATTCATTGGTCATCTTGATGAGATACACTTGACGCCGAGGATGAAGATGATTTTTATGAGTAAAGATCCTTCCCATAGATAAGATTCTTAATGTTGTAGAACACAACGAGGATGTGCAGCTGTTCCATACATAATTTTGATGTAGGTAACAGGTAAAACAGAAGAGGAAGGCAATTGAGTGTAGCAAGAACGTAAAACTAAACTGTGACTAACCATTCACAACCTCCTGCAAGTAAATAATTTGTGAGAAAAATTCAAGACCAGTCAACTCCAATGGAGTTCAAAACAGTAGCAATGAAGTCAACATACGGACAGAATTGGTAACACCAGCCCAAAGGAGTTGTCACAAAACAAAATAACTGTTACGTCAATAAGAGATGGGGTGGTGGTATCCTTTGCTACTTCACATCATGACAGTTGGCACATTAACTTATATAAGGAGGTCCCCACATTCAAAATTGATCATGAGGTCACTTAGGGAGGAGAGATTAAAGCAAAGGCAGTTGGACCTGAGGGAAAGAGGCACTGAGGGGAAGAAAATGCCACTAAACATTCCCCTGGGTAAAGCTGACACAGTTGTAGTTAATAAATGAAGGATGCTTGAATTGGACTTGCTCAGAAATGCCCCTTTTATAGATAGATACCTTCTATCAACACATATTGTGCAGCAGCAAAAAAGAGTATGGCAAAAATTATACAGTTATTAAAAAACATAACTGTATCAGCAACTGGTGTTGGCACGGTGATAATCTCCTCAGGTGATGCGGGAGCGGCACACACAAAATGTCGGCCGCCCGCGTCAGGAAAGGCAAGTCACGGCAAACACGTCTGAAAGCAGGCGCCGCGCTCCTACAAAGTGCAGCACACGTGAGCGCCATGAAGTGGGAGGCATACACTCCCTCCTGACAGCAGGGCAGGGTCAGGAAGCGGTCAAAATCCTCCTCCGACACTCCGCGACGTAGCGGAGCTCAAGTGGAAGCCACCATCTTGTTCGACGCGGTAGAAACTCCCCTCAGTTTCTTACATTCTGTGTGGAATTGCCTGGATGTGCAACAATTCTTGAAAGCAGTGTTTGAGATGCTGCAAACGATTATAGGAAACACATTGGACTATTCCCCACGCATCGTGCTGTTGGGCTTTGTGGAAGGCATACCACCAGAGGAGCGCACGCTGTCTGCAATACATCTCTTACTTGCTAAGCACCAAATGTCAATGCGATGAGGCTGGTGCATAGCGCCATGCATGAAAGATTGGCTCAAGGACGCAACATTGTGCTAGGAACAATTACATGTCTATTGGGAATTGAAGCTGGTGCATGCTCTCCCCGACAGATATGGTCCCGCTTGGACGTGAACTTACATGCCCAGACTGAACTTGAGGAGACCGTGACTGCTAATGGTGCAGAGGAACTGGAGGGGCCTTCCCCTGCATCTGAGTAGGCCCCTTGAGGATGATTGCTGGGTCCAGGTGAAGCAGGAGGATAGAAGATTGATCGAGACTAGGGGCCCGATTCACAGAATGAACTTAAGACTAAATCCTAAACTTACTACTATTTGGTATTCACAGAGTGCACTTACTACTTTTGGGATTCACAAAGTGAACTTACTACTTTCGGGATTCACAAAGTGAACTTACTACTTTCGGGATTCACAGAATGAACTTACTACTTTCGGTATTCACAGAATAGGTTTAAGACTACTAACTTTAAGTCCGCACTCGGGCCGTAAATTCTGGCCCGGAGGCGGAGTTTCAGGATTGGGGGCGGAGCTTAGGCCCGGAAGCCGTAAGCTCCGCCCCTAAGCCGGAAACTCCGCCTCTGGGGTAGTAAGTTCACTCTGTGAATCCCGAAAGTAGTAAGTGCATTCTGTGAATAACAAATAGTAGTAAGTTTAGGATTTAGTCTTAAGTTCATTCTGTGAATCGGGCCCTAGGTTTGCACTGTTGCTCAGCTATTACCCCACTCTTTTCCACCAGCTGAGTGTTTCTCCACCCCTTTCCCTTCTACTTCCTTGTTTCTCTGTTGACGCACGGTACACAGTGAAACAATATTTTCTACTGGTATTTCGGAACATGTAATATCGTATTCATCTTGAATTGCAATTTTTGTAAACTGTGCGGTCTTAAGTTGTTTGAAATTCAATAAAAATAACTTTAAAAAAAAGGTACTGTTTCACATTATTATTACAATTTGTTATCACAAATACCAGTTCCAAATTTCCGATAACTTAGTGCTGTCGCACATGCATAGCTAAGCTACCGTACCCAACGCAAAACGGGGCAAATGGCAGCACTGATCAACTTTTTCACACAGAAGCTCCTTCGTAGGCATGTTGTTGTGACTGACGTGCCGAAAATGCGTTGGCTGAGCATGACCAAATCCAGTGCTAATGTAGGCAAAGGGGAACTAATGTAGAAGTACCAGTGCGAACAAGCCCGAGATTTCTTTTCAATCTCAATTGAGAAAAATAGTGAAATATTGTGTGATATTCAGAAGTGTAACCTTTATAATTTAAGTGAAGTATCTGTTGCTGGTTGTTCGTGTAGAAATATGTACTCGAGGTGTACCCTCAGTAGAAGCATCTCGCTGTCTCGTCTTTGCTTTATATCATGCTTAGGGCTGTGTTGAAGTGTGACTGATGAAATCATAAGAACACAGGTCTTAGTAAATTTGATGCTTCCACAATGTTTCCTCGTACATGCAGTGAAGCACTGCAATTCCCCACACAGGTAACCTGGGACCAAATAAAGCAAATTTTTGTCAGAGAAATGTTTTTAGTTCGGAAGTTTTCTTTCTCGTACTTTATTGTCAAGCTCTAACTAGACGAAATAAAACATTCAAATACATGTTTTGTCAAACGACAAAGACAAGTCCATCTTTTGGTGAATTTGTAATCATTGTCGGGCACTATTCTGCTTCCATTCTGGTTCTTGCTGTGCTTTATTAAAATCCACGGGTGATCCACTTGTTGGGCTGTTTCTGTTCTTCACTCTCTGCCTTGCGTTTGTATTAGCTCCAATAAGTGTGATATTTTTCAATATACACGCCATATCCAATTACTTTGAGTAATTTGCTATCCATGTGATGCACTGAGCTTCGGGCAATTTTCTTCCATACTGCATATGATGATAATTGTACACCTTAACCAACCACATGGATTGTTAAAAGAGCGCTTTCAGAATTTCAAATGCTTTGCATTTTTATTTGAGACTACGAATATTGAGTTTTCAATCAGATCTTAACGGTGTCGCTACAGGGTCATTAAGAGAGGATGCAGGTCTTTATTTATGCAGAAAACATTATAACAACTGGAAGGATGGGAAGATTAACAACGAAAAAATACTTTGTCTACCAAAAAGCATTTACAGGGCGATATGGAAAATATGTCAAAACCTCACCTGCGCAAAATAAAGAGTCAAGAACAAGGATAACCAAAATAAAGAGCAGCAAAAAGTAAATCCAAAATAAAGACGTTATTGATTGTGTAACATGCATCAGGTTTGAAAGAGGTGTGAGTTAAGGAATAGTGGAGGTGTTTCCCTTTTTGAAAAAATGTGAGGAAAACATATTTCAGCTATAAATAAAACAAGTGTAATTTATATCTAGATGTACAAGTCACTTACCGCCTGATTCATCATGCTCCCGTTTTGCGAGGCCCTAATAGCGATTCATAGCGAATCGCTATTAAGGAGTCGCAAAACGGTAATCATGTAGGAATATGCAAAAAAAATGCGATTCCTTACAATTCCTTATTTGCGATTAGCTAATTGCTAATCGCAAATAAGGAATAACTCGCCATTCATTCCTATGGGCCAAAAGGCCCATAGGAAAGAATGGGGAGTATTCCTTATTTGCGATTAGCAATTAGCTAATCGCAAATAAGATTGCGATTTGAAGGGTGCCAGGGGTGTCCACAGGACACCCTGTAGCACCCCTCAAATGACATTTCACACAGGTGTTGCACACACACATGTCCAAAGGACATGTGTGTGTGTAACATGCAACTCAGAAAAATGCTTTTAAATGCATTTTTCTGAGTTTTCGCAATTTACCGCGAGGTCTGACCTCGCGGTAAATTGCGCCTAGAAATTGCGATTTCGCAAATTTAAATAGGATGTTGAATAGCATTTAAGGAATCTCAAATAGAGATTCCTTAAATGTCATTCCTCGCAAAATTGCGAGATCGCAATTAGCGATTTTTACATTTGGGATGCTGAATCCCAAATGCAAAAATCGCTCTCGCAAAGGGCCGGATTCTCAGAATCCGGCCCCTTGCGAGCGCAATTTAGGGTCATGAATCGGGCTGTTAGCGGTCTACAGCCTGCGATTCGCTAAATCACAGGGCTTGCGACTGCTAAATGATGTCTTTTTAAATGCACTAACCTAATTTTGATTCGGTAATTGTTTACTGATTTTCAAAATGGATTTAGAAATGCATACCAAATCACAATTTGAAAGATCTGTGTTTAAGGCGTCCCTTCTAAATTGGAATGCTGTGTATCATTGGTTTGTGAGCACTATTTCCGTAGCAAAATATTCATGTCACCGACTGCTCAAAGGAGGCAGTAACCCATTACCCAATTCGCAGAGGGGAAGGAGAGCTCATAGGGCTCCCTCCTCGTGGTGAATAAAAAAACAAAACAGTTTGCTTGGGAAAGGGCAATGTTAGAGGGCAGGGAAATCTCAAGAACTTTGTGGGCGCTGGGCCAAACTGATTTTGGGGCCCTGTAATGAATAACTTTGAATTTCTCATCCAATTCCAGTTCTTTCTTGCCCTCTTTGGCTAGGTCAATGACAGTGGACAGGGATACTGACCTGTGGTGCACAGGGATTCTGACCTGTGTTTTCAATATTGCAGAACAACTGTAATTCACTAATGTTACTGTAAGAAATCTCTGTGACCCTCTCCCATTTCTCATGTGTGAGGTCCTGTTTTGATCTAAAAGAAACGTTTTCATGGACGTTGCATGAAACATAAACACATTTCTCTGCATAATGTCTGTGATAGAGACTAACACATCAGCCACATTAAAAATAAATTAAAGTATAACGGTATTTAAAACTCTGTTTAAGAATTATTCAAGGTCATCAGGGCAAGACTCTCTCCAGAACACTGTTGGCACTATCAGCCCCCCCCCTGAAAGTCTGGGGCCTTGACCAGAGACCACTGTGCCAATGCCGTAACACATCTCTGGTAGAGGGGTCCACTGGCAACTCTTTAACAAGCTTTAAAAAATGTATTTTAATAAATGCAGACCCGTTTCCTCTAAAGATATACATAGAATTTTAAAAAAGTACTTTATATAAATACAATCACAGACATGGTAGTCTGCTGAACCTAGCATTCTTATGATGGCATCCAAACAGAGTGAGTTGCAAATTGAGACCTGCCTTCTCCATACACTTCAAATGGTAATTTTTTGACCCCATCTATTAGTAGATAAGTTGGTTGATTGTACATCTGCCAATTATGATTATTTTTGGACCTAGCCCTTTCAGTGTGGTAACCCCAAATTCTTCCCTTCCTTTGCTGAACCCGTTTTGTTGGCTTTTAAGACTCTGCACACTTTTTCCCTGGTAACTATTAGTAAAGTGCTTGCATTCTCCATTCTAAACATGGTACATTAGCCAACACCTGATTGGCACATTTAATGTAATTGTAAGTCCCAAGTATACAGTACAGTACCACATGTAACCAGGGCCTATACATTAAATGCTCCTAGTGACCAGCAGCAATCCTTGTCCCACCCATTAAGGTAGTCTTCTAAAACATGTCTCAGGCCTGTCACTGCAGCACGTAGTCAGATTCCTTTTCAATACTTAGAAGTCACCCTTATATTGGCCCTATGGGCTCGCAGCGCAGAGCGCATGGTATTAAAAAAGCTGGACCTGTGTGCTTAAGTTTGCATGTTCTGGCTGTGAAAAACTCCTAATGTTGTTTTAGAGTGCTGTAAGGATATCTTTCCCATTAACTAACAATGAGTTACCTTCTTACGCCTAATAAGTGCTATCTTCAGTTTGGAACAAGACAGAGACATGCTTTTGCTACTCAAATGAATTGTAGTTTAAAATTTCTTTTAATGATTAAGGCGGATTTTCCGCTACAATTTCACATTTTTAGAAAGTTAGTATTCTTATGCCCAAACCAAATGTGCCTCTCTAACAGTGTCCTAGGTCAATTGACTGAAAAGGTCATTGTAAATTGAGTATTGCTTCGAGACAGCAAGACAAAGAAAATCTAGGTGCCAGGGGAGAGATTCTTCCTGACAGAATGGCTGTGGAAGTGCTGTGCCCTGCACTAATTACACTTCAAAGGTCCTGCCTGCTGATCACACAATGGATCCTGTAATCCGGCCTGACCTTCCCTTTGTCATCTTAGACAGTTTGTAGCCAAACCATGGGAAAGGGAAGAACTGAACAGAACCAGTTTTGGGGTTAAGTCAAGAAATTCCTCCGCACAAAGGTTAGCACCAGGTATGAATTTGGCATCTTTAGAACCTCTAATCAGAACACTCCTGGGCCTGTGGAAGATTCAGAAGAAGGACTGCCCTGCTGTCTGAGGAAAAGGGACTTTCCTGGAATGTCTGACTAATTATCGACAGACAGAATATCGACATACAAAAATATCGCAACACAAATATCGAGGGACAAAATATCGGGATGCTATCTTTAAAAAGGTAAGTACCAAAATATCGGAAAAAAAATATTGAATGTAAAAAATAGCGTTTTTTGTACAATATCGTTATATTTTAGTTAAATAAAAATATTATATTAACAAAATAATAATTATGAATGTAATACACATGTTTAAAAATATAATATATTATGAAATATTAACAATTAATGTAAAAAAAGAATTATTAATAAATATATAATGAAATGGCAGAACACGCACCCATACAGGGAAGAGACACGGACTATAAGTCCCACAATGCAGTGCGAGTGGGAGTGTCAAAGCGTCAACTCAAGTCGAGCCTCTGAAGACGAGCGTAGGCTCAGAAACGCGTCAGGCTTCAATCGAGACATGAGAAGCTGCAGACTGGGATGCAGTGATGTCCTTTACCCGCTGAAATAAGGGCTGCTGGATGAGTGCATTCCTTACCTGTGGGTAACTTGGAGCTTTCATTTACACGCGGCAGCCCAGCCGCGATGGTATGCACCCCCCACTCAAAAAACCACAGGGGGTCATGGGCCGGAAGTCGCCAAGCCTACTATGAAGCAGCAGCCGAGGGATCAATGGACATCTGCATCCTGGGGCCCATCCAGGGCTGTGAAATGGCAGAACACGCACCCATACAGGGAAGAGACACGGACTATAAGTCCCACAAAGCAGTGCGAGTGGGAGTGTCAGAGCGTCAACTCAAGTCGAGCCTCTGAAGACGAGCGTAGGCTCAGAAACGCGTCAGGCTTTCAATCGAGACATGAGAAGCTGCAGACTGGGATGCAGTGATGTCCTTTACCCGCTGAAATAAGGGCTGCTGGATGAGTGCATTCCTTACCTGTGGGTAACTTGGAGCTTTCATTTACACGCGGCAGCCCAGCCGCGAAGGTATGCACCCCCCCGCTCAAAAAACCACAGGGAGTCATGGGCCGGAAGTCGCCGAGCCTACTATGAAGCAGCAGCCGAGGGATCAATGGACATCTGCATCCTGGGGCCCATCCAGGGCTGTGAAATGGCAGAACACGCACCCATACAGGGAAGAGACACGGACTATAAGTCCCACAAAGCAGTGCGAGTGGGAGTGTCAAAGCGTCAACTCAAGTCGAGCCTCTGAAGACGAGCGTAGGCTCAGAAACGCGTCAGGCTTTCAATCGAGACATGAGAAGCTGCAGACTGGGATGCAGTGATGTCCTTTACCCGCTGAAATAAGGGCTGCTGGATGAGTGCATTCCTTACCTGTGGGTAACTTGGAGTTTTCATTTACACGCGGCAGCCCAGCCGTGAAGGTATGCACCCCCCCGCTCAAAAAACCACAGGGGGTCATGGGCCGGAAGTCGCCGAGCCTACTATGAAGCAGCAGCCGAGGGATCAATGGACATCTGCATCCTGGGGCCCATCCAGGGCTGTGAAATGGCAGAACACGCACCCATACAGGGAAGAGACACGGACTATAAGTCCCACAAAGCAGTGCGAGTGGGAGTGTCAGAGCGTCAACTCAAGTCGAGCCTCTGAAGACGAGCGTAGGCTCAGAAACGCGTCAGGCTTTCAATCGAGACATGAGAAGCTGCAGACTGGGATGCAGTGATGTCCTTTACCCGCTGAAATAAGGGCTGCTGGATGAGTGCATTCCTTACCTGTGGGTAACTTGGAGCTTTCATTTACACGCGGCAGCCCAGCCGCGAAGGTATGCACCCCCCCGCTCAAAAAACCACAGGGAGTCATGGGCCGGAAGTCGCCGAGCCTACTATGAAGCAGCAGCCGAGGGATCAATGGACATCTGCATCCTGGGGCCCATCCAGGGCTGTGAAATGGCAGAACACGCACCCATACAGGGAAGAGACACGGACTATAAGTCCCACAAAGCAGTGCGAGTGGGAGTGTCAAAGCGTCAACTCAAGTCGAGCCTCTGAAGACGAGCGTAGGCTCAGAAACGCGTCAGGCTTTCAATCGAGACATGAGAAGCTGCAGACTGGGATGCAGTGATGTCCTTTACCCGCTGAAATAAGGGCTGCTGGATGAGTGCATTCCTTACCTGTGGGTAACTTGGAGTTTTCATTTACACGCGGCAGCCCAGCCGTGAAGGTATGCACCCCCCCGCTCAAAAAACCACAGGGGGTCATGGGCCGGAAGTCGCCGAGCCTACTATGAAGCAGCAGCCGAGGGATCAATGGACATCTGCATCCTGGGGCCCATCCAGGGCTGTGAAATGGCAGAACACGCACCCATACAGGGAAGAGACACGGACTATAAGTCCCACAAAGCAGTGCAAGTGGGAGTGTCAAAGCGTCAACTCAAGTCGAGCCTCTGAAGACGAGCGTAGGCTCAGAAACGCGTCAGGCTTTCAATCGAGACATGAGAAGCTGCAGACTGGGATGCAGTGATGTCCTTTACCCGCTGAAATAAGGGCTGCTGGATGAGTGCATTCCTTACCTGTGGGTAACTTTGAGCTTTCAAATATATAATACACAGTATATTTTTAATTAATAATAACTCTTAATTAATTATTTTAATAACTTATAAATATATAAAAATATAATAATATAAATATAAATGTATATACATACAATAGTAATATAAATTACAATTAATAACAACATAAAATTACAAAAAAAATACATACATTAAATATATATAAATAATTTTATAAACATAATTTAATTTTATAAATAACAATTAATAACAACATAAAAGTAATAATAATAAAATTATAAACACAGATAGCGTATGAGTACAAATTACTATTCCAACTCCAGAGAGTGCAACAGTAGGGAAAGTGTTTGATAGCGTAGGGGTTAAAAATACTATTCCCACTCCAGAGAGTGCAACAGTAGAGAAAGTGTTGGATAGCGTAGGGGTAAAAATTACTATTCCCACTCCAGAGAGTGCAACAGTAGGGAAAGTGGTGGATAGCGTAGGGGTAAAAATTACTATTCCCACTCCAAAGAGTGCAACAGTAGGGAAAGTGTTGGATAGTGTAGGGGTAAAAATTACTATTCCCCCTCCAGAGAGTGCAACACTATGGAAAGTGTTGGATAGCGTAGGGGTTAAAATTACTATTCCAACTCCAGAGAGTGCAACAGTAGGGAAAGTGTTGGATAGTGTAGGGGTAAAAATTACTATTTCCACTCCAGAGAGTGCAACAGTAGGGAAAGTGTTGTGTAGCGTAAGGGTGAAAATTACTATTCCCACTCCAGAGAGTGCAACAGTAGGGAAAGTGTTGGATAGCGTAGGGGTAAAAATTACTATTCCCACTCCAGAGAGTGCAACAGTAGGGAAAGTGGTGGATAGCGTAGGGGTAAAAATTACTATTCCCACTCCAAAGAGTGCAACAGTAGGGAAGGTGTTGGATAGCGTAGGGGTAAAAATTACTATTCCCACTCCAGACAGTGCAACAGTATGGAAAGTGTTGGATAGCGTAGTGGTACAAATTACTATTCCAACTCCAGAGAGGGCAACAGTAGAGAAAGTGTTGGATAGCGTAGGGGTAAAAATTACTATTCCCACTCCAAAGAGTGCAACAGTAGGGAAAGTGTTGGATAGTGTAGGGGTAAAGCTTACTATTCCCACTCCAGAGAGTGCAACAGTAAGGAAAGTGTTGGATAGCGTAGGGGTAAAAATTACTATTCCCACTCCAGAGAGTGCAACAGTAGGGAAAGTGTTGGGTAGCGTAGGGGTAAAAATTACTATTCCCACTCCAGAGAGTGCAACAGTAGGGAAAGTGTTGGATAGCGTAGGGGTAAAAATTACTATTCCCACTCCAGAGAGTGCAACAGTAGGGAAAGGGTTGGATAGCGTAGGGGTAAAAATTACTATTCCCACTCCAGAGAGTGCAACAGTAGGGAAAGTGTTGGATAGCGTAGGGGTAAAAATTACTATTCCCACTCCAGAGAGTGCAACAGTAGGGAAAGTGTTGGATAGCGTAGGAGTTAAAATACCATACTTATAAATAAAAAATAACATTTATTAATCAAAAAATAAACTATTACATAAATAATTACCAATTAATTAAAAATATTTACCAATTATTAAAAACTATTAAATAATTCCTAAAAATTAATACTTAATTTAACATAATTAAATTACTTCCCACCCTATTCCCCTATAAACTCACAACCCACTACAGAACATATTTAACAATTAATCAATATTTATTGATTAATCAATTAATTAAAATTAATGACCAATTAATTACAATTATTTAATAACTCCTACTAATTAATACTTAATTTAACATAATTAAATTACTTCCCACCCTATTCCCCTATAAACCCACAACCCGCTACATAACATATTTATCAAGTAATCTAATAATTAAAAATTAATACCAATTATTTAAAATTAATTACCAATTAATTAAAATTAATTATTCATTCCTACTAATTAATACTTATTTTAACATAATTAAATTACTTCCCACCCTATTCCCCTATAAACCCACAACCCGCTACTGAACTAAAATGCTAAATTTAATTAAATTACATAAATAAATACTTAAAAACATATTATATACATTATAATATACAAACAAATTATTAGAAAATCGATATTAGTAACATCGAAATTATTTACATCGATATTACTACACATCGATATATTTAACTTCGATATTACTGATATCGATATTAAATAGTGTCAATATTACTTACCTTCGATATTGTGTTACATCGATATTTAAACTTCAATATAATTGTATATCGATATTTAAATTTCGATATTATGTCTGTATACCCTTTCCTGTTGTCTAAAAAAGGAAGAGTGAACCTGCTTGCCTTGAACTTATGCTAATCAGAGTCCCTGGATGGGGCAGTTGGCTAATCTTATGTTTGAACTACAGCGACGCAACAAGCCTCTGTAACAAGCTTCCAGAGGCCTTCCTACAACTTTTCAGCTGCCCGGCAGCAAAAGGACCTGCCTGAGCCCTGCTGCTGGCCTTTTCTGGTGTGAGTCCTGCTCCAAAAGAGTTGCCCACCAAGACCTGGACCCTTGGCTGGCATCAGTGTGAACTCCACTTTAAGAAAGTTTGAAGAAACAGATGTTGTGGGTTCTTCATGACACCAAACGATTAACACAAGAATCCAGCAGGACTTTCTCTTGGCTCCAACAGCTATATGCTGCTTCGACTGTGAAAGCGAATCTCCAGCGATGAACAGTGCTTTCTGCTACAGCAGCAACTGTCTCTGACACCCACCTTCTTCTCATGCTGACAGTCTCCTCCTTAAGGCCCTCACCACAGGGAATGGAACCCTTTGCGCAGCACTTGAGAAGTTAACTCTTTAGGTTGGACTGAACGTGTGAATTTCTCTCCATCCAGCTTACCCAGATAACCGCAAATGCTGCTTTGTGCTTCAATTTTTGGAAATGGCCCTCTCTGAAAGGTCAGCGCAAACATTTTGCCTTCCTACTCCTCTTTTTGCTCTATCTTTTTGTTGGCCGTAGAACTCTGAGCACTTTACCACTCCTAACAAGTGCTAAAGAGCATGTTTCTCCTCTAAACACGGTGACATTGGGTTATACATGATTGGCATATTTAGTTTACTTATAAGTTCCTTGTAAAGGTGTATACCATATACCCATGGCCTTTAATCTAACTGCTACTAGGGGGCCTGCAGCACTGGTTGTGCCACACACTCAAGTAGCCGTTCAAACCTATCTCAGGCCTGCCATCGGAAGGCCTGTGTATGCAGCTTACTGCCACTTTGAGTTGGCATTTAAAACCAATTGCTAAGTCCTAAACTCACCTTTTATTACACATAAGACACCCCTAAGGTAGGCCCTAGGTAGCCCAGAGGGCAGGGTGCTGTGCAACTAAAAGATAGGGTATGTGCTTTTAAGTATTGCATGTCCTGCTAAAGCTAAATTCTTTTAAGCTGTAGTTCTTTATTAGAAAGGAGCAGCTTCTTCATGTTTCATATGCTTGGCTGGTAATGATAAATCATCTTTACTGGTAATGCTACATTTAACATTACTGTTTTAGAAGTGCCACTTTTAGAAAGTGGACATTTCTCGGCTCTTAACTTAGCTCTGTGTGCCAGCAGCCTGTCTCCAATGCAATCCTGGGGTGACTGACAGCCACACTTAGTTCATTCTCTCTAGATAGCCACCAACACAGAAAGGGTAGGTGTGACAGAAGACTCATCTGCATTCTGATAGATTTTCCTGGTTAGGAAGAGACGGTGAAGCTGACACTTACACCTGAATAGTCATTGTCCTGTTTCCCACACAAAGGGCTGATCACTCCTCCACAAATAACCTGGAAGACAGGGTTGGGATGAAAGGGGACGTGCACATTTCAAGGGGCTGCTTTGAAGTCACTCCCACTTACTTCAAAGGCTCATTTGGGTATACGTACTTGGGCTCTGACCCTACCAAGACAGTACACTACTGGATCTGTGAAGAACTCTGCTAGTAGTAAACACTGTTGTGCCTCAAGGATTTCCACTCTGCCTGACTGCTACTCTGAAGGAACTGCTTTCTGCTTTGCTGAGCTGCCCTGGTGTCTGCTGATCTCTACCCTGTTAAGGACTAGGACTGGACCCATCTCACTTGAACCCAGAGTGACTCTAAGGGCTTGTTAGCTTGCTCCCTGTTCTGAAGCCTCAGGGCCTTCAAAGACTTCCTTCCACTCTGCAAAAGCAACTGGCCTCTGCCATCTGTGAGTTGTGCCCTGCCAAGTGGTGCCAGTCCAGTCCTTGGCCCTTGAAAGGTGATTTCTGCTGTCCGGAAGTATCAAATCAACCTAGTGATGACTTTGCGCTGATCAAAACTGGCGCATTGCCCTTCGGCGCCGACACAGGAGTCAATCAATGACATTCCTTTGATGGACTGCGCAGCTCGACAGCAATGGACAATGCAGCTCGATGGCGACGCACAGCATGCATCGAGAAGGGGTTTGTGAACAAAGTCCTTATCTACTGTGCGGATTGGCGCCAGTTCTTCGCCTCCATCCATGGTAATTATGCAGCACCTCCTCAACTACTTACATAAATTCTTTGGCAACCGCACTTGCTCCATCTAAGGTAATTTTTCAGCAGGACCTGCATGAGTCCTGTGCCGGCCTACCCCCCATCGCAGTCAGCTTGAAATGTGGATTTACCAGGGACCAGCGTGACCTCAAGTACCCCTAAGGAATATTTGACTTTAAGCACTACTTTTTGATTTTTTCTCAACTCCGGTTCTACTTATTGGATTTTTGGCATTTTGGTCTTAATTTTCTCCTAAAATAAATTCTACTTGTCTAAACCTGTGTGGAGCATTTCTGTGGTGTTTTCATTGTGTTTCTGTGTGTGTGTTGCACAAATAATTTACACATTACGGGGCATATTATCAAGGGGGTTTATCTCCGCTTTTTTGGCTTTAAAAGCAAAGAAAGCGGAGATAAAATTATCTCCCTATTACCTAGCTGTCGCTAACACCAGTTAGTGACAGCTAGTAGGAGATAGCGACAATCTTGTGCCCCGCTTTGCATGTCAGTGATATTTATCACTAATAACATGCAAAGTGGGCGTGCCAAGATGTTAGCGACTGGAAACAGTCGCTAACATCGCTATCTCCTATTACCAAGTTTTGGAGATATTCGCGCTAAGCGCGAATATCTCAAAAAGCTAACACCTGCCCCTGAGCAGTTCTTAGCCATGTTATCCTATGATAGGTGGCTAACATGGCTGAGAGCATTAGCTCAGTAATGCATGAATAGCGCTGACTTTTCAGCGATATTCATGCATTTCGGCTGATTTTTATCGCTTAGGAGATAAACCTTGATAATAGCAAGGTTCCTAAGCGATAAAAATCGCCGCAGCTCGGCGTTAAAAATATCGCCGTTAAAGCAACATAGCGATAATTATTGCTAGTTGTTGGTAATATGCCCCTACATCTTTAGATAAGCCTCACTGCTCTGTGCCAAGCTACTAAAGGGTGAGCACAGGTTATCTTTCATGAGTATCTAGCTTACCCTGACTAGGACTGTGGTCCCTACTTGGACAGGTTGTATACCTCTGCTGACTAGAGACTCGGGGGCTTATTTACAAGAAACTGATGCATCACTGCATTAGAGTAGTGATGCGCTAGTCTCCTTGCTCCTGCGAGTGAAACCCTTGCACCACCATAGATGTGCCGTATTAACAATGCTGCGCACCATGGCACAAGCATTGACAAATGCATTGGAAATTCTGACGTATCTGTCGACGAAAACCCACACGTTTCTCGAGTTCTGCAGCCATGCATGGGGAGGTCTATTCTTATTACACTGTATCACTCCTTATGCCTGCTCCAAGCAGGCTTAAGGTTTTGACATAGTGGTGTCCTAGAAGTGGCGCAGTGAAATCTTGTAGATTCTAAAAGCCTTTCTGGTGTAGGAACGCTCATCCTGCATACATTATACCTGACCCAGGTATAATGTGGCACATTGGTTTACAAGGTGACTCATCTGCCTAGATGTGTCCCTTTGTGAAAAGGTGCAACCTGGTGCATAGCTTACTCTGCCGAGGCATCACAAAAAGTGATGCAACGGCAGTGCAAAAGTGTTTCAAGGAGCTTGTAAATAACCCAACCAATTACTAACATCCGGTTCTACTGATTGGATAGTTGAAATTTTGGTGTCACTTTATTTATTTAAAATTACTTTGTTTTACTAAATTGGTTTGGGATTTCTCTTGCATTGCGTTTTCATTTTATTATTGAAT
This sequence comes from Lissotriton vulgaris, assembly GCF_964263255.1. Lineage (NCBI taxonomy): Eukaryota > Metazoa > Chordata > Amphibia > Caudata > Salamandridae > Lissotriton > Lissotriton vulgaris. The sequence goes on from NC_141691.1 coordinate 1,445,544,467, forward strand.
GCTGCATGAATACTTTATCCATTGCCTCTAATTTAAGCCTGAGTGCTTTGTTCCAAGCTAACAGAGGGTTAAGCACAGGTTTATCTAGTAACTTTTGTTGTTCACACTGACAAGGATTGTGTTTATTTTTTGCATTTGGCTCCCACCCCTCTCAACTAATTACCCAGTTTATAACCATTATTTTTAATTGAAATATTTTGGGATTTCTTTCAAGGAACTCAGGTGCACATGTATCAAAATAGACAATTGCGATTCTTCAATTGCGATTTTTAAAGAATCGCTATTAAAGAATCGCTATTGCCTATGCATGTAGGAATCGCAAAAAAATGCGATTACTACACATTGCTTAATTTAGACTCGTAAATTGCAAGTCGCAATTAAGGAATTGATTTCTATGGGCCTAGAGGCCCAGGGGAATGAATGGGAATTGCATGTGCAATTTGCGAGTACCCAACAGGTACTCGCAAATTGCTCATGCAATTTCAAGGGTGCAAGGGTGCCAAAAGGACACCCTGTTCTCCCCTGAAATTACAATGTATCCACATGTTGCTCACCCACATGCTCTAAGGGCATGTGAGTGTGTAACCTGGGACTTTGAAATATGCACTTTAGTGCATTTTCAAAGAAATCGCAAATTACCATCAACTTTAGATTGACGGTAACTTGCGATTCATATTTGCGAAATCACAATTTTGTTTTGTTTAATGCTTTACATTTAAGGAATCGCAATTTGTGATACCTTAAAGGCAATCGCAGTATCAGTAATCACAAATTTTGTCATTCTTTAAATTGCGAGTTTTGCATTGGGTTGATGCATCCCAAATGCAAAAATACCGGTCGCAAAGGGGCAGATTCTGCTAATCTGCCCGTCTGAGACAGTTTTTTAGGTTGGTGCATGTGTGTGACAACAAATATTTTAGATACTATTGTTATTTGACTTTATTGAAGATGCTATAACACGGTCACACTTATAGGGCAATCAGGCAGTTCCCGAAGGCTGGACTGATGGTTCAGTGTGTGGGCCTATTTTATGTTCTTGGGTCCGATTTCTATTGTTGCTTTCACTGATTTTATCATAGTCATTGCCTACAGCAAGCATAGATGCATGCTTTCTTCCATGTCTTGGCATACACCTAAACACTGTGTATTTGTACGATGAAAACTCACTATTTGCAAATGTGGGCTATTTCTGTAGCTATATGATTCACTAATGGGGTCACCTTTCTCGGCCATGGCCTATTTTATGTACCAATCCAGCCCTGTGCTGTAGCATAACTGACAGTGTTCTACTACGAAATACAGCCAACTGCAAATTGAGACTTGACAGTTTCCACAATGCACATAGTGAGACTCAATATCTCCGAGATATACACACTCATGAACAGAAGGACGAGTAAGGAGATCACAGCAGATAACAGGCAAGTCAATTGCTCTAGAATGTGTCTCAATATCACCTTCTAGATTGCCATTCCCTAAACCACAATTTTTCTTATGGCTATGCTGGTTGTCAGAGCTGTCATCCTTAGGGAGACCTTCTACCAAGACTTTCAGGTCTCTATGAAGCGCTTCACTAGAAAGATGGAATTGCAAAAGGTGCTGAGGGCCTACATGGAAGCAAGGGATGCAAGACCTGTGGTCCAAGAGTAGGAGTTTGAGATTCTGGGAGAGCATGAGGAACTAGATCAGGAGGATCTGGGACTTCCTGCAGGAGGCCAACAAGTAGTGGGCCCTCGAAATCATTGACTCATCCAGGAGCCTGCCTCCAGAGGTGCTGGAGGAAATGAGGGAGGGAAGCTAAACTTGGAGCTTGGCAAAAATCAATTTGAGAAAGTGCAGGCGTGTATGCTTTAGAGGAGAAGAGGTTGGCTCTAGAGGAAAGGACACTAACCCATGGGTTGACCCTCAGAGAGCTGGACATCAGAGCCCTACAAATGGGGTACAGCAATGGTTGCAGCATACTTGCAGTGCCCAGATTCCATATCCCAAAGATATTATGCCCAGTTACAACGTGGAGGATGATGTAGAAAAGTGGCTGACAGCCTATGAAGAGGCTTTAAAGGTGCAGAGGATCCCAGAGGTATTCTGGGGGGCAGTGTAGTCTTTGGTAGTAAATGCCCAGAATGAAGAGGGATACATTAGAGGTGGGAGATCAGACCAACTACACTGCCATGAAGGCCATTTTAGTCAGAAAGTTTTGTTTGACACCTGAGAAGTACAGGCAATGGTTCAGGGCTAGTCACAAACTCAGTACAAAAAATGGGTGGCTTTTCTGGACTATGCTGGTAAGGCACTGAAGGGTTGGGTGAGAAGCAGCAAGGTCGGTCATTCTGAAGCTTGGTAAAACTTGTTTTTACTAGAGTAAATTCTGCATACTTGTTTACCAGAGATGCACCAACACCTGGTGGATAGTAAGCTGACTGATGTTAGGAAGCTTGCTTAGGAGGCGGACATCTGCGTCAGTACCATAGTGTCCAAGCAGGTATCTAAGGGGGGACACAATGGTGGTCAGGGTTGCCAACAGAAGAAAGAGGGAGATATCAAAATATGTGCCCATACCCATTCTGACCACCAGAAGCAAAAATACTCTGACAAAAGTCAGCAGCACAAAGCTCCCAAGTGCTATGAGTGTGGTGAATATGGACACTAGAAGAGGGATCCCAAGTGTCAAAAAGAGCACACTCTCCCACAGGCGGAAAGAACCCAGGAGTGGTTAACATAGTGCTGGGGGACGAGTTTGTCCAAGTTAATGTGGGGAGTTTAGAGGGGTTACCCTAGTGTCCTTGGGTGACAGCGAGTTGGTTCCTCAGATACATGTGCCCTCAAATACTACTAATTATAGGCAATGGGTTGCCATCATTGGGCATGGTGTTGTGTCTCTGGGGTACACAGGTGCCACAATGATTATGGTAAGGAGTCAACTGATATCTCGGACCAGGATGATTCCCAATGCATTGTGGTGGCTGACAACAGGGAGGGTCTCTATGCAGTGTCTCTGGTTACATTTGAGGGGGGTATAGGTCTTCTGAAGGGTGCTCTGAGCCCTTCCATGCTTGTGGATGTTTGCGGGTAATGACCTTGAGCACACTATCTAGAAATAAGTAGAGCTCAAGGCTTATGTGGAGATGTTTGGTTTAAATGAGTGCGTCTGTGCCACAACAAGGTCCATGTCTGGGAGTCTAAAAGTCCACAGGGGTCAACAAGGGCTGGAACCACCTGGAATAATGGCACAGCCAGCTGCTAAAAGGAGAATGGCAGAGGCAATGGGAAGCCAGCCCCTGAATGTACCCTCAGTGATATGGATAAGGCACCTGCGGCGGTCACACCAGAGTCCACAGAGCAGGACATTATTTGCCTTGATGACATGCCAACAGCCGCTGATTGGCATGTATAAGGAGAATCAAACGAGGAGGAGTTATGTAGGGCACAGAGAGTATGAGTAAACAGGCAAAGCCCAAGCAGTAGGTGATGTCTCTGGGAGCAAACACAATTACATTACAGTGAGCCTAAGGTTCCTGTATATGGAACATCAAGGGCCCTGGTGGTCCTACAAAGCTACAGAGCCTTCCTACTGTAGCTGGCTCATTAGATTCCCCTGAGATTCCCCTGGCAGGAATTTTTGACGCAAGAGCAGGACATTCTCAGATGCATTTTGTAGGACCGCTGTGACCTGACCTGCCAGTGGGAAGACAGGGCAGAGGCTGAAATTCCCCCTTATTCCCTTCCCTGTCTTAAGCACCCCCTTTAAGAGGGTTGGCATCTACATTGTTTGGCCTGTGATCCTCACACTGCTTCTGGCAACAGGTTTATCCTGGTTTTGGTCGATCATGCCACCCAGTACCCAGAGGCCATCCGTCTGAGAACCACCACTGCACATGTGGTGACACAAAACCTGATGAGGATTTTTATGCGAGTGGGCTTCCCCAAGGAACTTGTGTCTGACAGGGGCACAAACATCATGCCTGCATATATGCATTCCATGTGGAAAGAGGGTGGAGTAACTTACAAGTTCTCCACACCTTCACCCCAAAATCAATGTGTTTATTGAGTGATTCAACAAGACCCTGAAAGGGATCATAAGAGGTTTGCCTGAGGACCTGAGGAGAAAGTGGGATATCCTCTTGCCCTGCCTGTTGTTTTCCTACAGGGAGGTACTTCAGAATTAAGTAGGCTTCAGCCCTTTTAAGCTTCTGTACAGGCACCCTGTCACGGGACCTTTCAGTCTGGCAAAGGTGGTGTGAAAACAAGCTCCCAGTAAAGTTCCGCAAGATGTAGTGAGCTATATGCTGGCCTTCCAAAGCAGAATGTCTGAGTTGTGGAGGCTGAGTTGTGATAACTTAGAAGCCAGTCAAACTATGATGAAAAAGTGGTATGACCATAATTTGACCACTGTGGAGTTACAGCCTGGGCAGAACATGTGGGTCATGGAACCTGTGGAACCCAGTGCCCTTCAGGATCATTGGACTGGGCCTTATGAAGTAACTAAGTAGAAGGGTATGGCTACTTACATGGTGGACCTTAGCACCTCCAGGATAGCACACTGGGTTCTTCACATCAATTGCCCCACACAACACTTTGAGAGGTCTCAGCTCACCATGTTGTTGGTGACAGATGGAGGAGAGGAAGGGGAGAGTGAACCTCTCCCTCATCTCCTCACCTCTGTGGAAGGAGTAATCCTTTCCCCCACTTTAATGCCTGAACAGCAGAGGGACTGTTGCAAAGTGTTGGAACAATACTCCTCTCTATTCTCCTCCTGGGATTACCTACCAGTTTATCCACAATGTGGACACAGGGGACAAACTCCCTGTCAAGAATACATCATACAATTTGTCAATAAGATTAGGGCCAGCATTAAGAGTGAAGTCTCTAAGATGCTGTAGTTGAGGGTGATCGAACTCTCCAGTAGCCCTTAATCCAGTCCTGTGGTTCTGGTATCAAAAGCTGCCATACCAGGCACCACACCTGAACTCAGGTTCTGTGTGGATTATAGAGGGCTAAATTCTGTGATCAAGACTGATGCTCATCTCATCTCTAGAGCAGGCGAGCTGATTGACAGGTTAGGGGCTGCCTAGTACTTAATTAGCTTTGATCTTACATTAGGGTACTGGCAGATTGCCCTAACAGAAGGTGCCAAAGAGAGGTCAGCCTTTTCCTCTCCAGGGGACCACTATCAGTTTAGGGCCATGTCCTTTGGATTAAAGAAATCCCCAGTCACCTTCCAGAGGCTGGTAAACAAGGCCCTTGCTGGTTTAGATGCCTTCTCTGCTGCCTACCTGGATGACATAGCTGCCTTCAGTAGCAGTTGGGAGGACCACCTTTTTCCCCTCTGGAAAGTAAACCAGGCACGGCAACACGCAGACCTGACTATCAAGGTCAGTAAGTGCCAGATAGGGAAGGGATCAATGGTTACTTGGGACAGCCGCTGGGCAGAGGGAAGGTGCAACCCCATTAGGCCAAGATAGAAACCAATATGACCTCGCAGCCCCACGAAAGCCCAGAATGAAGTCTGATCAATATTGGGACTCATTGGGTACTATGGGAGGTGTGTCATGGCATATGGCACCATTGCTGCCCCCTTGACTGAGCTGACTAGACTTCCAAGAAGCAGCCCAGAAATTTGATTTAGACAGACGCATGCCCAAAAGTAAGAGTACCCCTGCTGACCAGTGCTAAAGCGCATGTACTTTTCCTCGAAACATGGTAACATCGATGTACATCTGATTAGCATATTTAGTTTACCTGCAAGTCCCTCCCTTATAAAGTGATATACCATACACCCTTGGCCTGTAATCTAAATGTAAGCCTGCAGCACTGTTTGTTCGACCCACACAAGTAGCCTTTAAAACCTGTCTAAGGCCTGCAGTTGCAGGGCCTGTTTGTGCAGTTTACTGCCACCTCAACTTTGCATTTAAATCCCTTGCCAAGCCTTAAACTCCCCTTTTATTTCACATAAGTTGCCCCTAAGGTAGGCCCTACGTTACCCGAGGTGCAGGGTGCTCTGTAACTAAAAAGCAAAGCATGTACTTTTACATTTTACATGTCCTGGCAGTGAAAAATAGCTACATTTGTTTTCCATTGCAGTGAGGCCTACTCCTCTCAGACTATCATTGGGGATTCCTTAACACACTTTTAAAGTAGTAATTCCTGATCAGAAAAGAGTAGCTGCATCATGTTTCATATTTTAGGAATGGTGGAGATAACTCCTCTTTAGTGGTAAAGTTGGATTTGACATTACCAATTTAGAAATGCCACTTTTAGAAAGTGAACAGAAACAGCTAGGTTTGCACTCGTCTAAACCTAAAATAAATACAAATTTGAACAAGGATACAAATATTTAGAAATTTGGTGTGCACCTGAAGAGGAGATATAGCCCACCTCCTACTCAAAGCAAGTATGTATTAGTTAGGCCAAGGGTCAAAGCCTCCAAGTGCTCTACTCAAAAAGAGTTTGTCGCTTTATACTGAAAATACTCAACTGTAGCAAGAGAGCATATAAATAGTAAAACATCAGAAACAAAAAAGATTCACAGTCATCATAATACAAAAAACAAGTACAATAATGTTGATGCTCAGACAAAATCCTACTTTTATTGAGCAATCTTGTACATGTCTCCCTTGGAGAACTTCAATCAAATATGCGAACATTACAGTTCGAGCTTCATGTGGAAATGAAAGAATCCCACTGCATTTCTGGTGTTCTACTCCGTCCTTCATCAGAGGAAATCTACAAATTGAATAAACATTGTGTCTAACTATATTGTCAAAGCCTCTACGTGGTCAAAAGTACAGTATGGATATATGGAGAGCACACCTACCACGCAGAGGAAAGACAGCTAAATCAGTGTCTAGAAGAATGGATAGTAACAGGTCTTGTCCTAGGAGTATAAAGAATGAAAAAACACAGTGCAATGCAAGCACACAAGAAGCTATCACCAAGAAATGCCGTTGTGCAAGTGACACAAGCCAAAAATAGTGTGCTGATAAAAACCGGGTAACACTCTAAGAAACGGTGCCTGAGAAAGGAGAGAAAAGACTAATTTCTAAATGCTACAATACCTAGAAAACTTGAGCTTGACGAGATTCAAAGGAAAAATGGGACAGCATGTGTCCAGTTCAAACTAAAAGCAAATAAAAGCCAAAAAAAAGTTATTGAAGGATTAGAAAAGGCCATGTGGTGAAATGACCCATTAGCAAAAAAAACACCAGCAAAGGACTCAGAGTCCCCAAGTAATTTGACAGAAATAAAAAAACTGGTATGGAAACACAGGAATTCATAGTAACCTAATCATGAAACAAAAAACGAATGGGTTGGAATATGCCAACACATAAAAATACGTAAACGCGCAAACCAAATGGACAAATATGAAACTCTTAAAAAACGTGTGTTGATAGACGTAAAAATTCGTAACCGTTAGCCGTAAAAGCTATCATCAGTAATAATGGCTAAACCATATATAATGAAACGTGGCTACGTATGTAGCAACAAAACAAAGTCACAATTGTATAAAGGTGACAGTCAAAAAACACAAGCGTCCCTTACCGGAAAGGTAGAAACCGCCGTCCGTCAATAACCCGAGACAAACAGAGTCATCAATGCACATGAGAAGTCCTAACTTGTTTATATGAAAAACCAAGTGTGCAAAAACTGAACCAAAGGAAGATCAGGAGGACCTTTGTTGGGAAACAGCCCTCTCTGCAGGGTCACGCCAAGATTATTACCTTCCTCCTCTTTTTGCTGAATTAATTTTGTTGGCTTCGAGACTCTGAACACATTGGCCTGCTGTGTTATTCACTGGCCCTCGCCACGACAGTTGAGCCATCTGCTCTGTTATTGGTGACACCTCGGTGTAATCATAGTACTCCTCCTCAAATTGATGCCTTGGCCATCATACCACTCCCGCCTTTGGAAGCCGGCCCTGATATTATTCTCATTAGCCCCATCAGATTTACTCACAGAATCCATACAGCAGTTCCAACTTACAGCTTTGAGCCAGTCCGCCGCACTAGGAGGTGATGAGTCCAACACTTACAGATCTCCCTCCTGGCTAGAAGCATAAGGTAAAACAGGAGGCCCCTCTGCGCTCTACTCCCCGGTTTACTCGGGCTACTTCCACTCTCAAAAAAATCAATATTCACATTCTCGACATCCTGCCAGTAAGGGTTTATCTCTGACCTAATGAAAAAACATGTTGGTCGTCCGCTCCTAAAAGACCACTCCTACAACATCTAAAAGTTGGCTCCTGTACAAACTGAGCAATCTTTCTAGGGGTCTAATATAATCTGTTGATGGAGAAGAAATTATTTTGCTTAAGGTTACTAGGTTGACCACAGAATACAATAATTTGATAGGTTTGCCACACTGATTGAAGATCTGTCTCCTGGATACTTTCTTCCCATATGGAGTATGGCACGTTCATTTTTCTGCCCTTGGCATCCTGAAACTTCCAGTACCACATAGCAACCTCCTTACCCTTAGATGTTACATCCTGCAGTTCAGACTCAAATTCCCATGTACCCTGATCTCCTGAATAGTGTTTGTGAACTAATAAGACAACTGTAGATATTTAAACCTAGAGAGGGAGCCACTAGTCTTAGCCCATAAAACGTCCAGAGGTAGTATCCCCTGCACTGCTAGCAATTCCCCCCAGGTAATTATCCCAGTCCTCCATAGTGGAATACTCAGCCACTATTTCGAACACTCAGTGGTATCCAGGGAGTCCCAAATAGTTGCAAAATCAGAATAGTTACCCATACTCAAAATGTTCCTTACTCTAAGCCATAGACTCAATGCTGGCTTTAGAACCTTTAGCTGGCCTTTTTAAAATAATTTAAGGGCAACAAACATATACACAAAACTGTCTGATCCCCACTTCCTATCCCTCTCTTCCAACCAACAACTCTCCCCAGGTTGAGCCTTCAGGCTTACCCAGAATCATCCTACAATTTTTAAAGTGAAAGTATATGCAATACAAATTCAGTCCTAGGAGAGATAAGCCTCCCTTTTCAAGCCTACACCTCAGTTTTTTCCAGGCTAGCCTGGCTCCTCTAGATGCCCATATAACATGTTTTATTTTCCCTTGGATCTTATCTGTAGCCGGTCTTGGGAATGTAAGGTATACAATTAATGAGATACATCAGTTTTGGGGGTATCGTAATCTTAATTAGGTTTACCCGCCCATATACTGTCAGGGGGAGGTTCTTCCATCTGGCAAGCCACAGGTTCACCTCCTTCACCACCCCCACCAAGCTGTATTGCCTCCAGTGGATTTACAATAGTTATATCAAGAAACTTGATCTCTGCCCAAGACTCCCCCTTCCAATTTGTTACATGCTATCACATTATCTCTGACTTCAGACTGTTTACTAGGTATCCTAAAAGGGCTCTTTAATCCACATACCTCTGCCAAGCTTTCCACCCTGGGAATAGTCTGAGCAGGATCAGATGTATAAAATATTAAGTCATACACATATAGAGAGATTTTGTTACTAAAATGGGCGGAACTAATAGAGATAGTTTGTCTATCTATACAGAGGATCTGGGCAAATGGCTCAATATAAATATCAGACAATAAAGGGGACAGAGGGCAACCCTGCAGAGTGCCTCTAGAAATAGCAAAGCTCCTAGTCAATGAACCATTAAGCAAAATCCTGGTTGACGAGTTTTCATATAGCCCTGGTAGGGTTACAATGAAGCAGGAACTAAAGCCCAATACTGCCAATGCCTCCCACAAATAAGCCCAGCAGACTCAGTCGAAAGCCTTGGCTGCATCTAAGGGAACTACAGCCAAGTGAATCGACCGGGTCATGGCAAGATCTATAGATCTGAGCAGCTGTTGAGTAAGCTCATAGATTTGCTTCTTTGGGACAAAGACCTTCTCATCTGGGTGTATTAGCTGGGGGGCAAGCTTGGCTAGTCTCCCTGCCAGAATGCTTGTAAATACCTTATAATCCGCAATCAGCAGATATATTGACCAATACGAATCAGCCTTTCTACGACCCTTTGCCGGTTTCAAAACCAGTACTATTGTGGCTTCCTTCCATAAATTGGGAATCCATGCCTTCCCCTGATAAACTAAATTTAACAGAGTCTCCCAAACTGGTACGACCTCCTCCTTTAGGAGATTTTAAAGCTTTGAGGGGATGGCATCAGGTCCAGCGACTTATCCATTATTAATATGCGACTAATGCCCTTTGATTTCCTCCTAAGTAATCTGTGTTTCCTTACATTCCTTACCTTCCACTGTGAGAACAGGGTGATCAACACCCCCAACCACTCTCTAAGCCTATGCGATTCGAGGAAGACTTCTTCCATATATAATGTGAAAAATAAGGAGACCAGATATCTCTGCATATCTTCAAGTTTATTTGAAACATCTCACTGGGGATTGACAACCATTTCCTTAATAGTGGTCCTGGATCTCTCCACCCTCGCCTTCCATGCCAGTAAAACCCCAGCTTGTTATCCATACTCAAACTGCCTCATATAACCAGCATGCCACAGCTCCCTGCATTTCATATCTAACTTGATTTTAGAATTTACATGTCCCCACTCTTCTTCTGTAGGGTAGCCTCCAACGAGCCCAGCTCTTGCTCCAACTTGGCAATGTTGCCCTTTCCACCTTTTTCATAAAATGCACCTGGTTTGTCAAATAAACTCTTTAAATACATCACATATAACTCATGGGGAATCCATACCTGCATTATCCAGGAAAAACTCATCAGTAGCCCTTTATAGAGTGGATGCCACTTCATCATCAGGGAGGATAGTTCGCTCTAAAGTCCACCTTGAGTTTTGTCTATTCCCACTGCATTGCAATAACATGATCACAGCTGAATGATCCAAGATATGACCCGGAAGATGATTAACCTCTTTTATACATGCCACTAAATCTCTATCAACCAAAATATAATCCAACCTAGAGTAATGGCCATTTTTTTGGCTGTTGAACGTGTACCCTCTCATATGACCTTTTAGATGCCACCATACACCCACCAACCCTAAATCATGGAGCATATTCCTAAGGTCCTCTCTCGGCCGGGGTGCCTGAGCACAATCTGTCTGGGTTGATCTATCTAAAATGGGCTCTAAAAGTGTGTTACAACCACCCCCCAGAAACAGCGGAGCAGAGCACTTCACTTAATTCCATTCCGAATGTACAATGTACTGGGGATCATCCGAGCTTGGCCCCTAAACATACCACCTCAAAGCCAGCACATCTCATGCCAGCTAGGAGCCACCTTCCAGAGCTATCTGTTTTAGAGAATGTAACCTTCACCCTTCAACCTTCCCTTATCAAAATCGCCACCCTCTTATATCACTCTACTTGGTCCGATACCACATAACTCTCCACTCATCTACACCTGTAAAGTAGATCTCTACTCTCAATTGCAATCAGATGAGTCTCCTGTAGAATAATGATATGGGAGAAACTTTCTTCAAGATACCACAATACACATTTCTGTCTAACTAGGGTCCTAAGGCCATTAACATTCCATGTTAGGAACATATATTCTTACCTAGTCCATCATCATCAGCCTGGTTTGGATCACTGACAGAATATCTAGAAGCAAAATATTGACCTGGGAAAATATCGATGACAAATTATAGAATGCCAGAATATCGAATTCCTATCTCCAAACAGGTAAGTACAAAAATATTGAATCCAAAATATAGTTGTAAATAATGGTGTTTGTAAAAATACAAACATTTTTAAATGTCTAAAACATTATGTAAAATAATAAAATAATTAATTTAATTAAGTAAAACATACTTAACAATACTTAAATAATCTTAAAATTAATAAATATTTAATGTAATTAAAAGAAAACAAATATGCATTGTTATTTTTGAATACATATATATATTAACTTAAAAGTATTTAAAAATATTAAATAGTTTTAGCTTAAGATAGCGGGAAGGTAAAATTTACTATTCCCACTCCAGTGAGTGCAACAGTAGGGAAAGCGTTGGATAGCGGGTGGGTAAAATTACTAGTCCCACTCCTGTGAGTGCAACAGTGGGGAAAGTGGTGGATAGTGTAGGTGTAAACACTACTATTCCCACTCCAGTGAGTGCAACAGTAGAGAAAGCGTGGGATAGCATAGGGGTAAAAATTACTATTCCCACTCCAGTGAGTACAACAGTAGGGAAAGCATTGGATAGCGTAGGGTTAAACATTACTATTCCCTCTCCAGGGAGTGCAACAGTATGGAAAGTATTGGATAGCGTAGGGGTTAAAATTACTATTCCCACTCTAGTGAGTGCAACAGTAGAGAAAGTGTTGGATAGCGAAGGGGTAAAAATTACTATTCCCACTCCAGTGACTGCAACAGTAGGGAAAGTACTGATTTAATATTTAAATAAAAATAAATTCATTATTAAAACCAATAGAAGATATTTACGATTAATTACCAATCACAACATATTTAATATTTCATTAATTATAAATGCCAATAAACATTATTTATTAAAAAGTAATTAATTATTATTAATTAACTAACTACAAATGAATTTTCGATAACACACATTAATAAGTAACAAAAAATACCAATTACTACTTACTTAACAGTACATTAATTATCAATACACAAAATAATTGCAATTAATAAATTACAATTAAATTGCTTCCCACCCTATTCCCCTGTAAACCCCCAACCCACTCTGAATAAATAATTAATACAATTAATATAATTACCAATTAATCAATTAATAAAAATGTTGCCAAGTATATAGCGCCCCCTCATTCAGCATGGACGAAGACAGCGAATCAGCCTGGGGAAGGCTGGTGGGCTCAATTCTAGAAGCTCTGGATGTTCTAGCCCCACTCAAAAGGGTAAAAATTCAGGATAGGGCAGCTCCGGCCCCCTGGTATTCAGATACCCTTAAAAGAGAAAAAGCCACATGCAGGGCCATGGAAAGAAAATGGAGTAGGTCCAAGGCAGAGCCAGATGAACTGATCTACCGAAGGAAACATAGAGCTTATCTTAACAGCTGCAATACAGCCAGAAGAGCACATCTGGGCTCTCGCATTATGGAGGTAAAGAACTGCTCTAAGGAACTATTTAAGATCCTGAAGGAATTTACAAACCAGAAGGCCAACAATCCGTTGCCACACCCCACACAGGAGCTTTGTGACGATTTAGCCATTTACTTTACTCAGAAGATAGATACAATCTATTGTTCTTTTGAACTGGTGGAAGCAGATCTTCTGGCGAATTCCTCAAAGGAAACATGAACTCCATTCAGGTTAGAATATTTTCCTCATTTCACAAGTAAACAAGTGGGCTCTTTATTAAGCCGCGTGACATCAGGATCCCCCTTAGATCCTTCAACACCAACCGTCATGGCAGAACTCAGCCCAGTCTTAGCTGATGCGCTTGCTGAGGTTTGTAACATCTCGCTAGACACTGCCACATTCCCTAAAAGGAAGTGGAAAAGTGCACGCATAAAACCATTGCTCAAAAAGGCGCTGGCGGATCTGTCAGATCTACAAAACTATAGGCCGATCTCTCTTCTTTTCTGTTGCTTGAAGGTAATGGAATCACTGGTCAACCTGCACCTCTCCCATTATTTGGAACAAAACCATCTTTTGGACCCTTCCCAGTCCGGCTTCTGGGCCTAACACAGCATGGAGGCTGCCCTGCTGGATGTGGTGGATACCATAAGGCTGACAGTGGACAGGGGGACTCCAGTGATCCTAGTACTTCTTGATGTGTCTGCAGCCTTTGACACCATCTCTCATAGGATTCTACTTGACAAGCTACAAGGGATTGGTGTCAGAGGCATGGCCCTTAATTGGATTCAAAGCTATCTTTCAGACCGTATGCAAAGCATCCAGCTTGACTCCCTCTTGTCACAAACCACAGTGGTGGGCAGGGGAGTCCCTCAGGGATCTATCCTGAGCCCCACCCTATTTAATGGGTATGTGGCCCCTCTTGCTGGAAGCATTAGAAGCTGTGGGTTGAGACCATTTCTCATGCTGACGACATGCAGCTTATCATCCCCATTGAGGATGACACTGCATCAACTCAATCAAAATTTAAAGACTGCATGTCTAGCATCTCGACATGGATGAAGAAGAAATTTCTACAGCTCAACTAATCTAAAACAGAGATACTGCTGTTCGGGATGGTTGAAGAAATCTGGTCCACGGACTGGTGGCCTGTAGAGCTGGGAGAGAACCCTCCCCCTAAAAACTGGGTGAAGAATCTCGGCATCAGGATTGATAATAAGCTTTCAATGGAGGAGCATGCGAAGACACTGTCAGGCACCTGCTTTGGTACCATGATGATGCTTAGGAAGATCTTCTGCTGGATCCCACTCTCAGCAAGAAAAACCCTTATCCAGTCACTCTTGGTGAGTCAACTCGATTATGGCAATTCATTGCTGGTTGGAATAAGGGAAGATCTACTATCCAAATTACAGGTGGTGCAAAATACTGCAGCCAGCCTCTCCCTGAACAAAACGGCGCGCACTCCTTCTGCACCCCTCCTGAGCCAACTGCATTGGCTTCGGGTTAAGAAACAAGCCATTTTTAAGATGCTATGTGTGGTCTTCAAGGTCCTACAGGGGAAAGGCCCTGCCTATTTCAAAAAGAAACTGATTCGGTACCAACCCCTACGACAGTTACGATCTAGCATTGGTAAATTCTTGTGTATACAGAGAATAAATAAGGCAACAACGGGGGTTCAAGCCTTCTCCCATCTGGCCCCTTGTCACTGGAACAACCTATCTGAGAAGATCCGGTCTTGTACTGAGATATTTAATTTTAAGAAACTGTTAAAGACCTGGTTGCAATAGGAGGCCTGCCCAGGAACACTCATTTCTCTGAGCGCCGATGGATTCCCCTGGGCATGATTCGTTGTGCTCTACAAATAAGTAAAATAAATTAAAAAAATTAATTAATTACCAATTAATAAAAAATAATTACCAATTAATAATTAATTACCAATAAATTCATTATCAATACCAATACATACATATAAATAATAACTTAACAATTAAATTACTTCCCACCCTATTCCCCTAAACCTATAACCTGGTACAGAACTAAAACGCAAACTTTAATTAAAAATAGTTAATAATTCCTAAAAAACTATATTTAATTTAGTATATTTAAATTACTTCTCACCCTATTCCCTATAAACCCACAACCAGCTACGGAATTAAATTATGCAAACATTAAACAACATAAAATTCAATAATGTAAAAAAATTTAAACATACATTACAAAAATAATACATACTTTCAACACATATACTAACACTTAACTATAAAAAATATATTTTTGACAACTATATTATGACTGTCGATATTACTAACTTCGATATAAGGAAAATCAATATTTCTTACCTGAATTTCGATATTCTGCACCACTATATTTTGGCAATTCGATATTATGTCCATTCTATATAAAAAACTCGATATTCTGTCAATACGAACAAGAGAAACTGGTAGTAGTGTTCCCTAACAGGGAGAAAACGCACATCAAACATAAATGGATGTAAACTAACAGACATTCAGAGCGAAATAAGGTAAAGATTGCTGTAAGTACAGCGGGGGTACTCTAGAGACCAATATCACTCACTACCAAGAAGTGGTGATAGCAGTTCGAAACGAACTGCTGTTACAAATTCCAAAAGAGAGAAGGTCAGCGAAGCAATCCCCAATTTAAGTTGTGAGTAATCTTGACAATCACAAGGATATATAGTCAACTAAAGCTATGTTATACATATGAACAGTATAATCAATGACATGAGCCAATACCAAATTTCATCAGGACAAGATGGACAAATAACGATGTTTTAGACATGTGAGTTTCTTTATTCTTTGTTCATAATAGACGTGAAAATGCAGTCCGTGAAAATGCAGCCAACACGTGTTTCGTCCGTACACAATTAGTACTTGGACTTTCTCAAGACAATAAGGTGGTCCAAAATATCGTCAAAGGTTACATAACGATAAGAACTTTGGAGTGCAGTGTGCTGGGAACCAGATCGTGAAGAGGTATATCTAGAGCTGAGGTGAAACAAGTCCCCAAGTAGATGCACAGATGAGCCCCCTCTATTGTATTGAGCTCCTTATGGTGAATAGTTCACACCCATTTTGATATGTAAAAGGCTACAAGATGAACCTTTGCACAAACAAATCAGTTGCCATACACAATCCGTAGAAATATGGCACTCAATCACAAGCAAAAATATTTAATATCGCGACCCATGCATTCAAAGTGACAATCACGGTCAGAATACGATCCTCAATCTGTCGTATTCTACAAGAGTGCGGGACACAAAAGCCTGATAACGGGGCTTATTCTGTCAATACAATATTTTTTTTCGATATAGTGACTGTTCACCGCCTGGTTCAGATCCCACTTCATATACACTATCTTGGGTCCCTAAACTTAAAAGCACCTACTTATTATTATAAAGGGTGTTTTTATTTAATTTGTTCCCACTGTTTTCCACCTTGTGTCCATTACCACACCCCCCTCAACACCCCACCCTGTGGAACCTTTCCAGTGCTTGTAGGCGTACAAATGCATAATGAGCTTCCCTGGAAGTATACAGACATACAGTACTCATGTGATTTAGCATCAATATGCCACGCTAGCCACCCCCAACTCCACATACCCAGTGTTCTTGGACAATCTAATATTCAGGGGTAATCTCTTTACTTTGATGGCATCTATCAATGCTTCCAGATCCTCCACAGCACAATAATTAGACATCTGATTGTTCCACATGATGTGAAGCACTGCTTTGAATTTCAGTTGTACATTTTCCCTCAATTTCTGTAGTTCCTCCATCCTCTTGCCTAGTTCCTAATGCTGCTGCTCAGTTGCTTTGCATATATCCAATCTGATTATGAACGAAAATCCTCTAACCGTACAGGAGCTGCCTCTTAGGGCCGCACTCGGAATTGGCTCCTTTACTGTGTATGAAATAAAATTATCTAGTATCTTTCTTGGTTTTGTTCACTGAGGATTCTTCCTGAAAGGATCCCTGGGCACTCTCTGAATTTCTGATCAAACTTGTAAGACTGTGTTGTGCAACAGAGAGATTATAAAGGCCTTCTTAATGGCTCCTTTCTCAGCCTTGGTACATTCAGAAATCTTAGAGTGTTCCTCCGTGCATGGTTCTCTACTCTCTCTCTCTCTCTCTTGAGATCTTCCCTCAAGCCTTAATTTTGTTTAGCCAACATACTTATTTTTTACTACAGCTTGTCTTATCGAGTCTAACTTCTCCGCCAATGCTCTTGTACGTGCAACCACTTCATCTAGCCTCTGAGCCAAAATAGAACAGAAGGATTGAGAGCCCACCTGGTTAGCCTCTGGGACATCAAATCTATTTTTATCTCTTCTTTTAAACCCAGAAGAACGTCCACCAACTATTCCTCTACTAGTTCCCTAGATGTCCCTCCTCCATTTCCCTTCTGCTGTCTTCTCAAAGGTAGCTCATAAGTCAGGACAGACTCTTCTCTTAATGCCAGGGCTTCAAAACTATAAATGGTGGGAACCTGAATCACACTCCATAGGACTTAGTCTACCCTTGTCTCCTATTTAGGGGACATGATTGTACCAACTGGGATATCTGTAGTGGTATAGGAAACAGCCGGATTCTCCATTCTTTGGGCTTGAAGGAACATATTTTCTTTAGAACCCACTTTGCTCTGTAGGTCTGGTAGAACTTTAAAAAATGATTTAAGTGATGGTGTTATCTTAATATTATGAGCTGAAGACCTTCTACCTCTACCACCAGAATTTTTACCAGAAGACTTTATAGATTTCTCACATTTGAAGGGAGAGGTCATGGCCCCAGCACCCTCAGCAGACACTTGGCCGCCCCTTCCCTGAGTCCTTCGTGACAAGGGTAGTAACAGTAGAACACAAGTCTGACTCTGGACACACCTTGACAGCTACTATGTTTCGGGTACACCACTTGTACCTTGATACCTTAACGTTAGTAGGTAGAGCACACTTATCCATATGCAGGGTGCTCCTATCCCACTGGTTTTACGCCACTGCCTCCCAGCCCGCTTTCCTACTATTCCCCATTTCTGGGGGTGACTGCACACCTTTAAGCATGTTGGGAGGCTGGGAAGGTCTCCCGCTAGAATTCCGACTTGTGCTGAATCTGTCCCAGGCTCACACGCAAGCCACCCTCCTGTGCTGGAGTTCCTGTGTAGCGACTTCCCAGCGTGGTCCACCACACCGAAGATTAACATCATTTCTGCTGGAGTCTTGACCAGGGGCCTCCTAAATATGTCCATCAAAGTAGGGGCAGCATCAAGAAGCTACCCCCAGGTACTTTATCCAGATGGGAGACCAGTGCAGCCATGTGGCACAAACCATTCAACCCCTGGGTGACTCGCGGCCGCTCAGTGTGCAGCTGCCATGTTCTTCATCACTTTACAGCCTGTTTTTCACTACTATGAGGTCCACTCCTATCAAGGGTTAACATTGGGAATTCCTTAATACACAAAGTTGTAATTCCTGTTTAGAAAGGAGAAGCTGTATCATGTTTCATAACACTGGAATGGAAATGATAAATCCTCTTTACAGGTAAAGTTGGGTTTAATATTACTATTTTAGAAATGCCTCTTTTAGAAAGTGGGCATTTCTCTGTGTGTGCTGCTCTGTGTGCCTACAGCCTGTCTCCTGTGGATTGGGTGCATTCTCTCTAGAGAGCCATAAACACAACAAGGTTAGATGTGTCTGAGCATTGATTTGCATTATTGGGCAGGAAGAGAGAGAGGAGCTGACCCTTGCAACTGAATAGGTAGTATCCTGCCACCTCACAATGGGCTGATTACCCCCTACTGATAGTCTGGATCCAGGGCATAGAATAAAGAAGGGGTGAGGGGCAAATTCCGTTCCGCTCACGGAACATGCGAAATTTTGGCATTTTCGCGCTTAGCGCGGAACGCAAATATGTCAAAACTTCTGCGATCCACGGCGGAACGGAAGCATCGTTCTTGATAATATGCAGGGCAGGATTCTTTCTGGCACAGTGCTCCTGTTACAAAAATTAAAGCTCAACAGGAAGCACTAACAGATATAAATAAAGCAGGTGCCCGAGTTTAAGCTCAAATTCAGTAACTCATAATCAGCCCAAAAAAATCGTGAGCTTTGTCGAGGCTGGGCAGGTGTGCTTTCTCCCAATATCTACCCTCGAAAATTAGCTGTGATGCTTGATGGAGGTCTTTGCATCCTTGACTTTCACGAGCGCAATCCCCGTGCAGTTCCTGTGACCAGGAGCTTCTTTTTCCTCATCTGCTGCTCTGATCGGTCTCTGACCTTTTATAAACACAAGAGGCATACGAACTCACATAGAAGCCCTGCCCGTTTGGCCTCGCCACTCACACTAGCGGTGTGTACAGTCTTCCCGCCCTTTACCCACTATGATGGACAGCTCACTTAAGGGACCCTGGCACCCTTCCTTGCAATGGCAAAGTTACTCACACATGGTCACTGGAGAACACTCTTCTGGCCCTTTACGCAGCTGTAGTTTGGGAAAAGCAGTAAAGCACTATACATTTACCCAATGAGGTAGCACTTACTGATTAGCCAGTAGAAAGTTCTCCAGTTGAGTAGACGTATTTCACAAAACGGAGGCGTCTTCTTGGATAAATATGCAGGGCAGGATATATTCTGGCACGATGCTCCTATCACAAAAATTAAAGCTCAACAGGAAGCACTTACAGATATAAATAAAGCAGGTGCCCGAGTTTAAGCTCAAATTCAGTAACTCATTAATCAGCCCAAAAAAATTGTGAGCTTTGTCGAGGCTGGGCAGGTGTGCTTTCTCCCCATAACAACTGTTGAAATTTAGCTGTGATGCTCGATGGAGGCCTTTACATCCTTGACTTTCACAAGCACAATCCCCATGCAGTTCCTGTGACCAAGAGCTTCTTTCTCCTCATCTGCTGCTCCGATCAATCTCTGACCATTTACAAACACAAGAGAGGCATGTGAACTCGCAAGGAAGCCCCGCCCCTGAAATCTTCGTGAGCGCGCGAAATTCAGTGTGTTTGTGGAGATTTGTTGCCTTTTCGTGACATTTTGCGAAAGGCAATTTAGCAAATTCTGCTCACCTCTAGAATAAAGTACCTCTGTGCACTTCAAAGACCCTTTTTTGAAGTCGCACCCCACTTCAAAGGCGTTACTGGGTATTGGGTCTCTTAGCCTACCAAGACAGTCCACTACTGGGCCTTTGAAGAACTTTGGCAGTAAGAAGGATTACTGTGCTGCTGCAAGGACTGACTCTCTGCTGGACCGCTGTTGTGGAAGAACTGCTCTTCTGGTCTGCTGTGCTGCCTACTGTTTGCTACCCTCTGCCCTTCTGAAGAGAGGACTAGACCCATTTCACTTGAACCCAAAGTGACTCCAAGGGCTTGCTGGCTTGCTTGCCTTTATAAAGTCTCATGGAAATAAAAGACTTAACATTGCCCGGCAACAGCACATGGACCTTACTATCTCTGAGTCCTGCCTTGCCAAGTGGTGCCAACCCAGTCCTGGGCCCTTGGAAGTGACTTTTCTGTGCTGATTCAGCAGAATCTACTCATTGCAGACTTTGCTGCAATCGGAAACTTTGCATCTACCTTCATGCCAATACAGTTGCTGCTCGACAACATTGATTCTCCAGACTGTGCATCTCGTCGACTCCAGACTTCACAGTGCAATGACTGCACGCCACCAATCGCAAAGGGGTTTCTTGACAAAGTCTCACTGAATGCGTGGATCGGAACTGATTCTTTGCCTCCATCTAAGGGATTGGTGACTGCACATTGCTTTCTCTGCTCCTCGCATTGAATAATTGACGTTGATGCTTCCTCCATCCAGAGCTTGCGTGAGTCCTGTAGCTGGTCTGTTCTCCATTGTGGTCTTCCTGAACTTTGGATTTACCCTAGTCAAGCAAGATGAGAAGTCCCTAGTTAGTGCTCTATGAAGCACTATAATCTCCTTTAATCTTTAAAAATTCATAATTCTGGTTCTACTTATTGAAATTTGTTTTGTTTTGGTCTTGTTTTACTCATAATAATATTATCTATGTTATCTAGAAATATAATGGAACTCTCTTTGTACAAAACCATGGAACTTCCATGGGAAGTGCATTTGCTCCATCGGTGGCAGGACTGTATGTAAGTGAATTTGAATCCCAGCATGTCCGCAACAACTCAAATCCCTTTGTTACCAATATATTGTTTTGGAAACAATATATTGATGATACATAATGCTTTGGAACAATGACAGAGTTATTAATGAATTCGTCGAGTGGCTCAATCAGAGAGATATCTGCTTGAAATTTACCTTTACAGCAGACCACCAAAGACTTGATTTCTTGGACATAACAATCTTTATTGAGAATAGACAAATTGAAACAAAGACATTTTACAAACCGACAGCAAAAAACAGTCTACTGTCATAAAACAGTTTTCATCCTAAGCCATTACGGGAGAACCTACCATACAGTCAGTTCTTGAGACTAAGAAGGAATTGCAGTAAGACAGACGATTACTACAAACAAGCCAAAGAACTAAATCAGAAACTGAGGAAGAGAGGTTATCCTCTTAAAACAATAGCAAAATGCCAGAAAAGACCGAAACATCAACCAAGGGAATGTCTGCTTCAAACCACAACAAAAGAAACAATCATTGACCTTGTGAGATGTGTGACAACATATAATCCAGCATCATATGCTGTACAGAAAATTGTCAATAAAAACTGGCGAATTTTAACCTCTGGAATTTAAACTGGCCTAAACCAAGATTCGCGAACAGAAGAACTCAAAATATAAAAGACATACTAGTACACACACGACCACGGAAACTTCAAAAAACCGAAGTGATTAGGAATGTAAACATGAGCCCAATAATAGGCCATTACCCATGTGGAACTTGCGTTATGTGTAAACTAACTACGGTCACGAAAACATTACAACTTTCTGATTCACTAAACTGGACACAGAGACAACATACGAACTGTAATTCTTCCCATGTTATATATATGATTTTGTGCCCATGCGGTAAGAAATACATCGGGATGCTATGCAGAAAAATCAAGACAAGGATTGGAGAACATAAAAGTAACATCAAAACAAAAAAAGCTACAAGTAAATTATGCACTCACTTTGTCGAACAGGGACATAAAGCTGAAGATCTTAGATGGACCGTAATAGAAATGTTACAAAACAAAAACCAAAACGCAGAGAAAATCCTTTTTGAAAAGTGACAGAGATGGGTGGACAGACTAAAAACTAATATAGAAGGAGTGAATGATGATGTGCCCTGGCATCGATTTACGAAAAGAAGAAGATTCACCCTGGATATTAATAGCCAATAACCACGTTTCCTGTATAACAACTTGACACACAGTGGTAGGCTTACAAAGGGGGTTTGATTGTTTTAGTAAAAATCTACCCACAGTCATTAATAATAAGATATCACTCCGACTTGTGAATAGTCCTCTTTTCATGTTTATTCCCAACCGCAGTAAAAGCAAAGGGCGCCCAGGAAGCGTATTCCATATTCGGGGGCAGAGCCAGCACAAGACGCTGCAATACAGCAAGCGGGTAAGATGCACACACGATAGAGTCTCCCGACACATAAGTAAATTGAAAACTGACAGATACTTTTATTGATTTACTTGCAGCCTGGGGTCAATGTACCTTTTACCCCTGGAGAAACGTGTCTGCGAGACGATAGAGGTAAAGGCAGCCACTCGATTAACACATGCGAATATTAACAGGTGAAATAGTTTAATCACAATTATCGGTAACCCCTTTTTTTTTTTAAACAACTGGGAATTTCACATGAACACCAAATGCCTGAGCACTGTGAGAGCTTTGAGATGAACCTTGTAGTGATACACGTATGAGTCCTTGTTTGATATTTTGAATATAGCTGAACCACGATAGTTCTATTCCTACATTTTTCTAGTACGAACTGTGGCTTAACAGCCTGGTGTAGTTTTTCCTCGAATTGAGCAAAAGACTACTTAGTAATTTGTGCAGTGTCAGATACGCACTCTGCATTGTTGGTTTATATTTCTTTATTTACAGGTGAACTGTTACCTCGACAAGAAACGTAGTGGCTACACAAAAACCACTTAGCAATACTGCACAAATCGTGTGAGTATTATTGTTCTAGTCCTGATGAATGTCCCATAGACCCGGCTGGGCACAGTGGGACAGAAACATGTCAACCGTTTAAAGTGGTATAATAGGATTGAGTAACACAATCCACAAGTATACCCATACATATGCTTTAACATCAACCCTCATCCATTTCCTATTAAAAATACCTTGAGGCTGAAGGTGTGTTTTTTATAACTGTTGAGGGCGATTATCTATCTCTGGACACTACTGCGATAACCAGAGGTTTCCACAGGCTTGAGGCTTGCATACAGCACAATTAATGAACCCAATGATAATGCAATAACGCATGTGTAAGGCAGAGAACCAAGATATACAGCCAACATTTTCACTACTGCCTTTATGAGGGTTTTTTAACAGTAAAACCGAGGTAATGCAGTTATAAGTGTCCATTCGGAATACGGATATTCCTCCTCCCCATTTTTGGTGATTATTATGACTATTGTACATAAGCTGAATGAAATAACTGCAAGCTAATCTTTGAACGTTTTTTTTTTTGCACAAGTAGAAATTTACACAGATCATTGTGTCTGCCTGCTGCTATATTCTACCAAAGGTCTGAATGTAGACAAACATGTGTGCCGTTACCAAGGTTAAGTGTAGAATAGTAAATATTGTCACATTACTAGTTGCTGTGCTAGCATTTATAGTTCTTCTATTTGGAAGGAGTTTAATCCAGAAAGAGAAACATTTAGATCTATATTTAGCTCTATACCTGGGCAGGCTACAACACCTGCACACACAATAGATGAGGTGAAACAAAAAGCTTAATTCATAGATGTCCAAAAAGAATATTTCTCAACTAATGTTTAATCTAGATTAGTTCAGAAATAAACTCAACCTTTTGACACTTAGGGGACTATTATGATGTCGGGTGGATCGCCACCGCCTGCATGGCGGTGGAGATCTGGCCGACATCATCCCCTGCCCGCCTCCCATTTCTCTCTGCCATATTATGATGGCGGGGGGACCGCGGCAGACAGAAAGACTGTACGCCGCTTTTCCGCCCAGTCGACGGGTCGGCCATGAGGAAAAGGGTTGCATATGGTGGCAGTGTCTACTAGACACCACCAGCCATATTACGATGACAGCGGGAAGCAGCGCCACCACGGAAAAGCATGTAGATTACAGAGTTGGGGGTCCATTGCGGGCCCCCAGGATGTCAGGGAGTGGAGGGGCACATGAGGGTTACATATGGTACTCCCCTGCATTTGCATGGATGACATGGCCTGCCACATTGTGCACGCAAATGCACAAATGCCTTTTTTGAATTGCGGCGGGTGCTGCTGACAGCACCGCCCACTGCAATGCAAAAAATGTGGCATGTACCCGCCAGTGTCGCGGGCTCACCCTAATTGCTCATGCGTGACCACCACACCCTTAGCGGGCGGTCCCATTTCCCGGGGCGATGGCGAGCGGACAAAGTCTGCCCACCATCAAAATAGACCCCTAAGAATTGCTATGATAATGCATACTTACCTTTTTCAGCTGCAGAAGATGTGGCGTATCACATCACCACATCTCACTCTCATATTCAATCACATGTAGTATATTACTTAGTTTAGTTAGGAATGTTTTGAATATCATTTTTCCAATTACTACATAATTCTTTCCAAAGTTTCCATTCAGAAAATAATGAACCCTCACCCACAAGCTAAGGATAAGAAATTTGCATGGTATATCTTTAGGTCCCATACAGTTATAGATACTGTGGAGGCATACGAGAAGATTCTAACATGTTTAATGAGACCTTTAGAAAAGAAATGTATTTTAGCATTAGAAGGAAGAAGAGCTCACATGTCCCACAATGCACACAAGGAGTAAGATGTTTTAAAGAATGTTTGGAAAGAGAAGAGGACAAATACAGGAACAAAATTATATACCCAAAATAAAAGTTAGATATGGGACAGAAATGGAAACTCTGTATTTACAAGAGGAGAAACCAGGTTAGAAAGAGACACATTGGGATAAGTAGCTGTGAACACACATTTGAAGTTCTGGGAGGGTCTGTTCAAATAATAATGGGAGAGGAAGCAGTTATTACTGGAGTCTTTTTTGTGTGTGGACAAGATGCATATTTTCAGCTGCCTGCTGACTGGGAAGGGGTTTTCTATTTAGCTTTATTGTTTTCTAAGATGTATCATATAAATAGTATAGATGCTTCATCGCACAGACACATGTAGTACCATTGATGGGACACAATTGGTGGTCAACAACATGAGAGGCAATTTCGAAAGTGTAAAGTATAAATTCTGTATGGTCCAGAGCATCTTTGCTAGATACTCGAGATACGCTGTTGATGGAGCCAGATCCGTGCTGCCAAAGTTAAGGAAACCTCAGGAATAAATTGTGGTCATGTTTGAAAACAAATAGGAAACCAATTCAAAAATCCTTTCTTGGCTGTACAGATGAAACCTATTGACTACGTTATGTTTCAGAACTATCCTTAAAGGATTAGAAACTCATTTTTCTTTCACATAGGGTGGTGAGGGAATAATGCTTATTACTTCTATGGCTTTGATATTTTTTTTTCTTTTGAAGAGGAAGTTATATAGATAGGGAAAGGGATTGCTTGTTGCCCAGGTGAAATTTATAATTCTAATGTATGTTTGTTTTATTTATTGTAATTTATGAAACAAACTCCTTGAATGCATTTTTGAAGCAAGGATCATGTTCTCAAATGATAAAAGGTAGTGATAGGAGCATGATTGTTCCAAATAATTTTAACATCTATTTCATAGACAACATTTGATTTTCAGATTCAAGAACACTCAGAGTTCCATCAAAACATAGAGACTGGAAATATTCTGAGAGTATGATAACAAATACTGTAATTCCTCTGGACATCGCTGCGCATTTTACATCCTACCTCCGAATCTGCCTGCTGTGTGCCGCCCCTCCTCGCCGGACCCGCTTCGCGGGTCCCGCTTCGCGGATTCACAGCGGCAGTCTAACTCCAAGGGGCTTCATCTGACCGGCAGGGCTGCGAGGGTAGAGCGGAGGACTCCACGGACCAGGAGTCCCCGCGCGCCCGTTACCAGCTGGGCTCCTCTCCCTGCCGGCCCCGCCCCCACCGCCGGAAAAAGTTAAAAAGGCAGCAGAGCCTACCTTCGGTGGATTCCTCTGGACATCGCTGCGCATTTTACATCCTACCTCCGAATCTGCCTGCTGTGTGCCGCCCCTCCTCGCCGGACCCGCTTCGCGGGTCCCGCTTCGCGGATTCACAGCGGCAGTCTAACTCCAAGGGGCTTCATCTGACCGGCAGGGCTGCGAGGGTAGAGCGGAGGACTCCACGGACCAGGAGTCCCCGCGCGCCCGTTACCAGTTGGGCTCCTCTCCCTGCCGGCCCCGCCCCCACCGCCGGAAAAGTTAAAAAGGCAGCAGAGCCTACCTTCGGTGGATTCCTCCGGACATTGCTGCGCATTTTACATCCTACCTCCGAATCTGCCTGCTGTGTGCCGCCCCTCCTCGCCGGACCCGCTTCGCGGGTCCCGCTTCGCGGATTCACAGCGGCAGTCTAACTTCAAGGGGCTTCATCTGACCGGCAGGGCTGCGAGGGTAGAGCGGAGGACTCCACGGACCAGGAGTCCCCGCGCGCCCGTTACCAGCTGGGCTCCTCTCCCTGCCGGCCCCGCCCCCTTGGGGTCCTTAGCAAAACAATAAAGAAGAGGTAACATTCCCGCTGCGCGGGAGCGCGCGGGAGGGCGCCGGGAGAATTCCGGGACAAGGGCGGGACCGTCTGTGGCCGTCCGGGGTCGGACGAGGTTGGGCTGGGCCTAGAGTCCTGGTTAAATTTACATCCTGTTATACCTCATTTAGTTATATCTCGAGGCTTTAACATCATTTCCTAAATATGGCTTTAAGATCTGGTAAACAGCGCTTAGTGCATATACAAACCTCAAAGGGTGTTGTTTCTGGTCCTCTTGATGCTTTTATCACCAGAGCCACAGGAATACTAGAAAAAGAAATAGAATTGGTAGAACACAGACTGTCCCTGGTTTTAGTCACTGGGAAACGCTCTTCTATAGGTGCCTTGGCCCGTGTTAAAAGCCCTGTAACCAATGCAGCGTTTAACTGTATATCTACTACAGAGACAGAAGCGATAGTCCATGTAGATGGTGATGGAGCCATAATATCTACGCCCAATGAAAATAGGGAACTGAACTCCGATTTTAACCAGACAAGCTTAGAAGTTGATAGCCAAAATATTGAGGACGACGAGAGTAGCACGTCTGGCGCCTCACAATCAAATGTTCGCACCTCACCCAGTACGCACATTCCACAACAAGATACCACTAACCACATCTCCCGGAAAAGAAAACATGTTTCAAGTCCACAGGGGGAAAAGGTACAAAAACATCCTAAAATGGATTATGTCAACAGGTTGAGTTCCTCCCACTCCCAGACCAACCAAGATCTCCCAATAGTGTACTGTCCCTCATTAGCCCATTCTGGGTCTTCTAACCCTTGTCCAACTTGTTTTAGCAGCGATGATGTCCTGTTGGCTAAGATGGAAGCAATGTTTAAAACCTTATTGCTCCCGGTCTTAGAAAGAACCAGGTTAATGTCCGCTAAAATAGATGTTTTGGAAGCAGCTGCCAATATCAACATGGACCTTTTGCAAAAACTAACAACTTCCAGTACCAAGACAGGGGGTTTTAATTCCACCGGGGGTGTTAACCAAAAAGTGGGGACAACCACAACAATTCCCCCAGGGGCATCAACTGCTAACAATAATAAGAAGCCACTAACAGGGGCAAAACCAGCAGCTCCTACTTCGACTACTGTCAGTAGAGCTCCCACAAAAGATATACCAAAAGTCAAACTCCCATTGGCTGCCAATAACGCGCCAGTGAAACAACATCTAGCGAATGGCAAGCTAAATCAATTAAATAATACCCCAGTGCAAACATCAATAAAGGGGAAGGAGAAGAAAACCTCCCATCCTGATAGGAACCAGAGGACAGATAACAGAAATACTCGACAACCTCCCAGAGTTAACTTACCCCCTGAAGCGTCACAATACACCATCGTCTTAACTGGGGTGGCCCCTTTAAGAGATGGCATTAAAGAGACTCAAGGGGACCTGCGGAATAAGGTCATATTCTGGTTAAACAAACATCGTCCTCTCCCTCCGTCATCCCCCACTGAAATCCTTTATGTAAGGAGAGTTGATTGGGTAGGTAAGAGTGCAAAAGACCTGGAAGGGGACTGCATTTTGATTTCATTTAAAGACCCCTGGGTGGTGGATAGAATCCAAAGGAAAGCTAGATTTGCCCGTCTTGGTGATGTTCAGACCTTGCACCTTGGTTACTTCTACCCCCACATATACCTTAACTATCCAATGGGCCCCAATCATTGGAAATCCAGAGGGGGGAGGCCCCGAGTGCCCATAACTCCCTACCCCCCACAGTACCCCCCTCTCTTTAACCATTTCGAGGCACTGTCAGATCTAGAATGGGTTGATTGACTACGTGCACCGATCCAGTCACCAAATCTGGTTTCAGAGAACGGGGAAGGAGTGCATAACCTATACATCCTTACCTCGGAATTAAATATGGACCAACAGTCTTTGTTCCATAACAAAACTAGAACACAGGGGGGGCTAATCGGGGAAGAGGCCTCCATTCTTAATGTAGAAGAAAACAGTCTAACAAGTGCTAGCTCACCGAGTCCCCCTTCCCCTTCCTTTGTCAGCAACAATCTTGCAGAAACAGATACACTAACATCATACATTGTGTCTTGGAATGTTGCCGGAGCCAAGACTCGTCTGGTCTCTGAGGACTGGTTGGAGTTCATAGGTAAACATGAGGTTGTGCTTCTGCAAGAAACTTGGGCCACAGCTCCGATTTATAAGGTTGGTTTCATAAACTTTTTTAAGCCAGCAATAAAAAGTACTAAAGGGCGGGCGTCAGGGGGATTGACCATATGGGTAAAACAGGCCTGGTGTTACTCAGTATCCGAATTGTATGTGGATAATCCCGATATTTTGGCCATAAGGTTGAGTAAGGCAGGGGGTCAGGATATGCTTATTATCAACATATATTCTAGAGGCCTCCCTGGTGGACGATGCCCCAAGCTGATAGGCGCCCTAGATACCCTATTAACTGGTTGGAATAAAGGCACATTTATTATGCTAGCTGGTGACATTAACTGTACAATTGAGCCACTGTACCTGCCTGAGGATAATTGGGGGTTTGTTGAAGATGCTACATGGAAAATTCCAGAACTATCGAATAAAATACCAGTTAAAGCAACGGAGGCTGCCCTGAATTGGACTGCTTTTTGTCTTACATGGGGATTAAGGGCCGTAAATGGTCGTACCAAATCGGACATTGGAGCCAATTTCACCTTTGACAATGGCGTAAGAAAGAGTCGTATTGACTACATTTTCATAAAAATGGAATATTGGAGCCTGATTGATGATATGGAAATTGTTATGCGTCCGGAAAGTGACCATAACCCACTGTCCCTGAAACTTAAAATGTATGACCCGACATGCTTAGCGGAACCAGATCCCAGGGGGCAAGGGGTTTTAACCATATCAAATGACCGGAGGAGACTGAAATGGTCAACCATATCAAATGACGTAGTGATACAGGCCAATATAGAAAATGTGGTGAAGAATGCTTTAAATAATATGAGGTCTGTTGTTGTTGAGAGGGGTCAGAGCGAATTAGATAAGATTATGGGCATACATGATAAATGTTTCTCTGAGCTTAAAAACCTTCTCTCGAAACCGTGTAAGTCAAGCACTAGGCATTTGAATGCCCCAAGAGCAAAATGGTATAACAGAGAGTGTAGGGAGGCCCATAGTCATCTAATTGAGAAAGTCAAATCCAGAGACCTGAGTGCAGTAAAGGTGGCTAGGCAAAGGTATAAAAGAGTTCAATGGGAAGCAAAGAGGGAATGGGAAGACGATTTTTGGGCGGACCTTTTGGACGCCAGTAAGTCTAATAACCAGACTAAATTCTGGGATATTGTTAAATGTGGAAAGGATGGTGACTTCCGTACCCCATCTAACCATGTATCCCCGGAAGTCTGGATAAATCATTATTCCTCCCAATTTTGCCCAGAGGTTGTTGACTCTATGTCCACACCGAACTTGTTTCATGCAATACCCCCTGGCGATGTGAATATGACCTTTACAGAAACAGAAACGGAGATAGCCCTAGGCTTAACAAAGCGGGGGAAAGCTCCTGGGTTGGATCAAATCCCAGCAGACCTATTTAAAGCGAACATAGGCCTTTGGGTTCCCTATTTAACAAGCATAGCTAACGCCATAGCGAGAGGTGCCCGTATCCCCAAGACATGGAAGGGGGCGGAGATCCTCCCTATACACAAAAAGGGAGATAGGTCAAACCCAGGGAACTATCGCCCGATCAGCCTAATAGACTGCTTTCAAAAAGTTTTTGCTCGCATGATCCTGGCGAGGGTGCATGGGTGGATGGAACTCGAAGGAATACTGTCCCCATTACAGGCGGGCTTTAGATCTGGTACAAGTACCATTGACCAGGTTCTACGGTTCTGTATGATCTTTTGGAAGGTCGTCATACTTGGTGGTGGCACCATCTTTGCTGCCTTCATAGATTTGAAATCAGCTTTTGATTTGGTGCCGAGGGGAAAATTATGGCAGGTATTAAGAGACTTAGGAATGCCGGGGGAACTGGTTGAGATGATCATTAGACTACATGATGATAATTTTGCTAGGGTAAGATGGGGAGCACAAGGGCAATTCACAGACTTGTTTCCGGTCTCACGAGGAGTCCGCCAGGGGTGCGTTCTCGCCCCCACCCTTTTCTTACTCTTTATTGACCAAGTAGTCAAATTCTTTAGGTCCACCAACACCGATGCACCATCCCTGGCGGGGACTAAATTCCCAATGTTGATCTTTGCGGACGACACCCTTCTCCTATCAAAGACCAGGGGAGGTTTACAGCGGGCTTTAAATCACTTTGAGGAATATTGTAATAAAAATGACCTTCAGATAAATGTGGGAAAAACTAAGTTTATGGTTTTTTCTAGGAAAAAACCAATACATAGTAGTGTAAAACTAAACAGGGTTAACCTGGAACAAGTTGACACGATGACGTACCTGGGGGTCACTCTGGATTGCCGGCTGTCCTGGAAAGCACAAATAGAGACCCAACAGTTAAAACTTGCCTAACTGACTGGATGTCTCTTGCGTGAGCAAAAGAAATCCATCACAAAACGGGTCGTCCCCGCCTTACAAATATATGATGCTAAAATTAATGCGTGACATTGATCCACATTCTATCCATCACTTGTTTTGTTTGCAATTACCGCCATAAGTGCGCTGGGGATGCTCAGACGTGGGTCCCAGGCACTCCACACTACTAGAGTCAAGCTAGCCGGGCTGATGAGAGGTGTTACCTCGAAACCGGTCCGGTCCTCGGATGCTTGATTCCGTTCTGGGAAGGACATGGCTTTTGTAGTTCGGACTGGACTGTTCCCATGGGGCACAGGGTCAGAGCTGATTTGCATATCGCCATTGTCTAACCCAGGGTGGTGTGGAGTGCAAAAAAACGATGGATTTGGGCCCAGATCTTTGGACTGGGGTGAATGTGTGACATTGATCCACATTCTATCCATCACTTGTTTTGTTTGCAATTACCGCCATAAGTGCGCTGGGGATGCTCAGACGTGGGTCCCAGGCACTCCACACCACTAGAGTCAAGCTAGCCGGGCTGATGAGAGGTGTTACCTCGAAACCGGTCCGGTCCTCGGATGCTTGATTCCGTTCTGGGAAGGACATGGCTTTTGTAGTTCGGACTGGACTGTTCCCATGGGGCACAGGGTCAGAGCTGATTTGCATATCGCCATTGTCTAACCCAGGGTGGTGTGGAGTGCAAAAAAACGATGGATTTGGGCCCAGATCTTTGGACTGGGGTGAATGTGTGACATTGATCCACATTCTATCCATCACTTGTTTTGTTTGCAATTACCGCCATAAGTGCGCTGGGGATGCTCAGACGTGGGTCCCAGGCACTCCACACCACTAGAGTCAAGCTAGCCGGGCTGATGAGAGGTGTTACCTCGAAACCGGTCCGGTCCTCGGATGCTTGATTCCGTTCTGGGAAGGACATGGCTTTTGTAGTTCGGACTGGACTGTTCCCATGGGGCACAGGGTCAGAGCTGATTTGCATATCGCCATTGTCTAACCCAGGGTGGTGTGGAGTGCAAAAAAACGATGGATTTGGGCCCAGATCTTTGGACTGGGGTGAATGTGTGACATTGATCCACATTCTATCCATCACTTGTTTTGTTTGCAATTACCGCCATAAGTGCGCTGGGGATGCTCAGACGTGGGTCCCAGGCACTCCACACCACTAGAGTCAAGCTAGCCGGGCTGATGAGAGGTGTTACCTCGAAACCGGTCCGGTCCTCGGATGCTTGATTCCGTTCTGGGAAGGACATGGCTTTTGTAGTTCGGACTGGACTGTTCCCATGGGGCACAGGGTCAGAGCTGATTTGCATATCGCCATTGTCTAACCCAGGGTGGTGTGGAGTGCAAAAAAACGATGGATTTGGGCCCAGATCTTTGGACTGGGGTGAATGTGTGACATTGATCCACATTCTATCCATCACTTGTTTTGTTTGCAATTACCGCCATAAGTGCGCTGGGGATGCTCAGACGTGGGTCCCAGGCACTCCACACCACTAGAGTCAAGCTAGCCGGGCTGATGAGAGGTGTTACCTCGAAACCAGTCCGGTCCTCGGATGCTTGATTCCGTTCTGGGAAGGACATGGCTTTTGTAGTTCGGACTGGACTGTTCCCATGGGGCACAGGGTCAGAGCTGATTTGCATATCGCCATTGTCTAACCCAGGGTGGTGTGGAGTGCAAAAAAACGATGGATTTGGGCCCAGATCTTTGGACTGGGGTGAATGTGTGACATTGATCCACATTCTATCCATCACTTGTTTTGTTTGCAATTACCGCCATAAGTGCGCTGGGGATGCTCAGACGTGGGTCCCAGGCACTCCACACCACTAGAGTCAAGCTAGCCGGGCTGATGAGAGGTGTTACCTCGAAACCGGTCCGGTCCTCGGATGCTTGATTCCGTTCTGGGAAGGACATGGCTTTTGTAGTTCGGACTGGACTGTTCCCATGGGGCACAGGGTCAGAGCTGATTTGCATATCGCCATTGTCTAACCCAGGGTGGTGTGGAGTGCAAAAAAACGATGGATTTGGGCCCAGATCTTTGGACTGGGGTGAATGTGTGACATTGATCCACATTCTATCCATCACTTGTTTTGTTTGCAATTACCGCCATAAGTGCGCTGGGGATGCTCAGACGTGGGTCCCAGGCACTCCACACCACTAGAGTCAAGCTAGCCGGGCTGATGAGAGGTGTTACCTCGAAACCGGTCCGGTCCTCGGATGCTTGATTCCGTTCTGGGAAGGACATGGCTTTTGTAGTTCGGACTGGACTGTTCCCATGGGGCACAGGGTCAGAGCTGATTTGCATATCGCCATTGTCTAACCCAGGGTGGTGTGGAGTGCAAAAAAACGATGGATTTGGGCCCAGATCTTTGGACTGGGGTGAATGTGTGACATTGATCCACATTCTATCCATCACTTGTTTTGTTTGCAATTACCGCCATAAGTGCGCTGGGGATGCTCAGACGTGGGTCCCAGGCACTCCACACCACTAGAGTCAAGCTAGCCGGGCTGATGAGAGGTGTTACCTCGAAACCGGTCCGGTCCTCGGATGCTTGATTCCGTTCTGGGAAGGACATGGCTTTTGTAGTTCGGACTGGACTGTTCCCATGGGGCACAGGGTCAGAGCTGATTTGCATATCGCCATTGTCTAACCCAGGGTGGTGTGGAGTGCAAAAAAACGATGGATTTGGGCCCAGATCTTTGGACTGGGGTGAATGTGTGACATTGATCCACATTCTATCCATCACTTGTTTTGTTTGCAATTACCGCCATAAGTGCGCTGGGGATGCTCAGACGTGGGTCCCAGGCACTCCACACCACTAGAGTCAAGCTAGCCGGGCTGATGAGAGGTGTTACCTCGAAACCGGTCCGGTCCTCGGATGCTTGATTCCGTTCTGGGAAGGACATGGCTTTTGTAGTTCGGACTGGACTGTTCCCATGGGGCACAGGGTCAGAGCTGATTTGCATATCGCCATTGTCTAACCCAGGGTGGTGTGGAGTGCAAAAAAACGATGGATTTGGGCCCAGATCTTTGGACTGGGGTGAATGTGTGACATTGATCCACATTCTATCCATCACTTGTTTTGTTTGCAATTACCGCCATAAGTGCGCTGGGGATGCTCAGACGTGGGTCCCAGGCACTCCACACCACTAGAGTCAAGCTAGCCGGGCTGATGAGAGGTGTTACCTCGAAACCGGTCCGGTCCTCGGATGCTTGATTCCGTTCTGGGAAGGACATGGCTTTTGTAGTTCGGACTGGACTGTTCCCATGGGGCACAGGGTCAGAGCTGATTTGCATATCGCCATTGTCTAACCCAGGGTGGTGTGGAGTGCAAAAAAACGATGGATTTGGGCCCAGATCTTTGGACTGGGGTGAATGTGTGACATTGATCCACATTCTATCCATCACTTGTTTTGTTTGCAATTACCGCCATAAGTGCGCTGGGGATGCTCAGACGTGGGTCCCAGGCACTCCACACCACTAGAGTCAAGCTAGCCGGGCTGATGAGAGGTGTTACCTCGAAACCGGTCCGGTCCTCGGATGCTTGATTCCGTTCTGGGAAGGACATGGCTTTTGTAGTTCGGACTGGACTGTTCCCATGGGGCACAGGGTCAGAGCTGATTTGCATATCGCCATTGTCTAACCCAGGGTGGTGTGGAGTGCAAAAAAACGATGGATTTGGGCCCAGATCTTTGGACTGGGGTGAATGTGTGACATTGATCCACATTCTATCCATCACTTGTTTTGTTTGCAATTACCGCCATAAGTGCGCTGGGGATGCTCAGACGTGGGTCCCAGGCACTCCACACCACTAGAGTCAAGCTAGCCGGGCTGATGAGAGGTGTTACCTCGAAACCAGTCCGGTCCTCGGATGCTTGATTCCGTTCTGGGAAGGACATGGCTTTTGTAGTTCGGACTGGACTGTTCCCATGGGGCACAGGGTCAGAGCTGATTTGCATATCGCCATTGTCTAACCCAGGGTGGTGTGGAGTGCAAAAAAACGATGGATTTGGGCCCAGATCTTTGGACTGGGGTGAATGTGTGACATTGATCCACATTCTATCCATCACTTGTTTTGTTTGCACTTACCGCCATTAGTGCGCTGGGGATGCTCAGACGTGGGTCCCAGGCACTCCACACCACTAGAGTCAAGCTAGCCGGGCTGATGAGAGGTGTTACCTCGAAACCGGTCCGGTCCTCGGATGCTTGATTCCGTTCTGGGAAGGACATGGCTTTTGTAGTTCGGACTGGACTGTTCCCATGGGGCACAGGGTCAGAGCTGATTTGCATATCGCCATTGTCTAACCCAGGGTGGTGTGGAGTGCAAAAAAACGATGGATTTGGGCCCAGATCTTTGGACTGGGGTGAATGTGTGACATTGATCCACATTCTATCCATCACTTGTTTTGTTTGCAATTACCGCCATAAGTGCGCTGGGGATGCTCAGACGTGGGTCCCAGGCACTCCACACCACTAGAGTCAAGCTAGCCGGGCTGATGAGAGGTGTTACCTCGAAACCGGTCCGGTCCTCGGATGCTTGATTCCGTTCTGGGAAGGACATGGCTTTTGTAGTTCGGACTGGACTGTTCCCATGGGGCACAGGGTCAGAGCTGATTTGCATATCGCCATTGTCTAACCCAGGGTGGTGTGGAGTGCAAAAAAACGATGGATTTGGGCCCAGATCTTTGGACTGGGGTGAATGTGTGACATTGATCCACATTCTATCCATCACTTGTTTTGTTTGCAATTACCGCCATAAGTGCGCTGGGGATGCTCAGACGTGGGTCCCAGGCACTCCACACCACTAGAGTCAAGCTAGCCGGGCTGATGAGAGGTGTTACCTCGAAACCGGTCCGGTCCTCGGATGCTTGATTCCGTTCTGGGAAGGACATGGCTTTTGTAGTTCGGACTGGACTGTTCCCATGGGGCACAGGGTCAGAGCTGATTTGCATATCGCCATTGTCTAACCCAGGGTGGTGTGGAGTGCAAAAAAACGATGGATTTGGGCCCAGATCTTTGGACTGGGGTGAATGTGTGACATTGATCCACATTCTATCCATCACTTGTTTTGTTTGCAATTACCGCCATAAGTGCGCTGGGGATGCTCAGACGTGGGTCCCAGGCACTCCACACCACTAGAGTCAAGCTAGCCGGGCTGATGAGAGGTGTTACCTCGAAACCGGTCCGGTCCTCGGATGCTTGATTCCGTTCTGGGAAGGACATGGCTTTTGTAGTTTGGACTGGACTGTTCCCATGGGGCACAGGGTCAGAGCTGATTTGCATATCGCCATTGTCTAACCCAGGGTGGTGTGGAGTGCAAAAAAACGATGGATTTGGGCCCAGATCTTTGGACTGGGGTGAATGTGTGACATTGATCCACATTCTATCCATCACTTGTTTTGTTTGCAATTACCGCCATAAGTGGGCTGGGGATGCTCAGACGTGGATCCCAGGCACTCCACACCACTAGAGTCAAGCTAGCCGGGCTGATGAGAGGTGTTACCTCGAAACCGGTCCGGTCCTCGGATGCTTGATTCCGTTCTGGGAAGGACATGGCTTTTGTAGTTCGGACTGGACTGTTCCCATGGGGCACAGGGTCAGAGCTGATTTGCATATCGCCATTGTCTAACCCAGGGTGGTGTGGAGTGCAAAAAAACGATGGATTTGGGCCCAGATCTTTGGACTGGGGTGAATGTGTGACATTGATCCACATTCTATCCATCACTTGTTTTGTTTGCCACACTCTATGGGGCAGAGTTATGGGGTTTCATGGACCTTTCGAGTCTATACAGAACTCAGTGTAGATTTCTCCGTAACCTGGTAGGGTTGCCCCAATCAACCCCATTGATCCCTCGTTGTCACGATATGGGTTGTCTTCCAATAACGGACATGGCAAGATACAGAGTAGTGTCCACCTGGAGGCGCCTATGGACTTCGGAGGATTTGGCACTTTTTGCAAAGGAGCTATCAGAGGTGAAGGCTATGGGGGGGTCGGAGCGAATTCCATGGCTCCGCTCGGTGAAAAAGAGCCTGTGTGATATGGGCTTGAGCCATCTGTGGGTATCCCCAGGCACTAACAATTTCCCCTCGAAAAAGGAATTTAAGGGTTTATTTTGGGCCTCAACCCGCCTTTCTTTGGCACACGCCTCTAGTTCTGAAGGCCTGACGGGGCGCTTTTTAAGCTTTACATTGGACCCGGCCCGTGAGACATACTGGGATCTTATTACCAGGCCAATGGATAAAAAATTGTATCATCAATTTCGGGTGGGCTCATTACCCTTGAATTCCTTTACCTCATCCTGGGACAAAACCTCCCCCAATCTTTGCAGTTGTTGTCCTGGATGCAAGGAAACTGAGGGCCACTTTCTGTTCGCTTGTCCTCAATATACAGAACCCCGTTCCAAGTGGTTAAAACCCATCTTCAAACGCTTGATATGTAGAAAATCCTCGGACGCAATGTGGGCACTAAAAACAAATACCTCTGATTTTACAGTGACATGTTTGGCCAAGTATTTAGGTTGGGCCTGGGCAATCAGAGCTAGAAGGAATCAAACTGCCCCATGATCACAATGTGTAATGTGCAAAGTGTTTTTGTGCATGTGTTAATCCCATTTTCAGGATTAGTTTTATTCAATGTCTTGTTTCTCCTACAAATGTTTAATAACTTTTTTAACTGTGGATTTTAGTCCTATTGTAAATCTGATAATATATTGAAACTGACTTTTTTAACAAGATTTTGTACAATGTGGAGACTTTTGAACAGTTTATGAATGTTTTGCCAATTTTGTCTTTTATGATTTTATCATCGAAATAAAGACATTAAAACCTGACCTGAAATACTGTAACATAATTAATGAACTATCCACTTGAAATCAGTGCAAAGCTGATAACCAAATCAGGTCAAATGAGGGTGGCCATATCCAATTTTTCAGTTTTCATTCTCATCCAATTTCCATTTCCGTAAAAAATGAATCACTTCTGTTAGATCTGTACTGCACATTAAGTGTTTCTGACAGTTGGGCACTGTGTTGGACTTTGGTTATATAATCATAGACACACTGCTATGTTAACTCCATATTAGCCATGTAGCAGTTTTGGAAACCCACATTAATAGGCAATACCATAGACAATTCACTTAAGGCTAACGTCACTATGATAATGTCTAGGGTTGCTTGAATTCTGGTTCAAGGAGGACCTGGCCTGACAGTTTGGGCTGAACTCTTCCAACTGGAGCAGGGTTAAGACTGATTTGCATATGGCTGGGTCCAATCTGAGGTGGCATGGTGTGCAAAATATAGATAGATTGGGATGCAGCTTGAATACTTACCAGTGGCTGAGATTAATTTAAGAATCCCATCCATCACTTTTTTGTATACTTCAGTGTGATGAACTAAGAGGGACAGGTATGCCCAGATATGGGCACCATGTACACTGGGCCACTGAAACCAAACTATACGTGACTGATAAGCCCTAATATGAGCAAATTTGTTCCATGGTTCCTTGAGTGTCTGTTCAAGGAGGTTCTAGACTGGCAGTTCCGGTTGGGCTGTTGCTATAGGGAGAAGGGTGAAGGCTGACTTTCAAATGACTTCCTCCAAACTGTGATGGCCTGCTTTTCAAAATAATGATTGACTGAGATGTAGCCATGGATGAGATTAATTCAAGCATTCCGTCCATCAATTTTTTGTACACTTCATAGTGATGCTCTAAGTGGGACGGTTATGCCCAGATGAGGGTTCTGTGTACACCGTACGACTGGAGCTAAGATATACCTGACTGATGAGCCCTAACAAGTGCAAAACTGGTGTTGGTTGCTTGATATCTGGTTCAAGGAGGACCTGTACTGGCAGTTCAGGCTGGACTGTTCCCATTAAAACAGGGTCAAGACTAATTTGCAAACAAATGTGTCCAAACTGAGGTGGCATGGTGTGCAAAATAACAATGGATTGGGATGCAGCCCCAATTATTTACCAGTGGCTGACGGTAATTTTGGAAATCCATCCAATGTTTGTATACTATAATATTTTGGCCTTCAGTTCAATCTCTCTCAGAAGCACCACTGGGATAGCGCTTGCAGTGACACAATTTAGAACTCTCTCCTGAAACCACTGCCATGTATTGCAACAATTGAAGCATTGGTCTGTAAAATAACTAAAACTGAGTGGACTACTTTGAGTCATATTATCAAAGGTGTAACTGGAGTGAAAAGACAAATCTTTTTTTGCACCCTGGGTCACTTGATACCACAATAGAAGCCTCCATCCTCCATGGCTACTTTGTGTTTAATGGAAAGTGGGGTGAGCAGCCCCCCTTCCATAGCTATTTTGAGCCCTGGGGACCCCAACCCCTGGGACCTAAGCAAATTTAGTTGCAGTCAGTGCCTGGTGCCAACCCAGAACACCCACAGCAATAGCAGCCCGTGGGGCCACAGAGGGTGAGTCCCATGGAACAGCGTTCCCTGCTGGCTCCCCTGCTTGTACCAATTGAGGTGCAGCAGGACCTGGCTATGGTGATTTCTTCACACCTGGCTGGTAGCAAATCTGTGTTTCCTACCTGCAATATGTGTACAGGGAATTGAAGTTCTCCCAGCCTATGCCATCGCAGGCAGGGTACTGCTGTGTCCTGAGGAATGGGTTCACTGGGACACAAATGCTATCTGACCCATGGGGATGGAGTTCCTGTGGCCACTAGATGAGTCAGGAAGGTGGCCCCATGCTTCCTTTCCTTTAAAAACAAATTGGCCCCTTGGACCCTTAAGTTGCTAAGGAAGGAGGCCCCACGCCCCCTCCCCTTTGATGGGGTCCCTGGGGGCATTACAAGGCTCATAGAGCTTGGCGACACTCTACAACCCAAAAACAATTTTCAGAACTGGAGTATGGGATCTCTAGGGCTCATAACTTTCTCATAGAATAGGACAGCATCCCACCTCCGCAGAAAATAAACATCAGCACCAAGGGTTGGGTTCCCAGAGGCCCTTGTGTGGCTCAGGGGGCACATGTCTCCCTTCCCAGTAAAAAAAACTGATCTGCCATGGGGGATGATGTCTGAGGGGTCTTCAGAAGGCTTGAGATAGGGGTCGCTCTTCAGTGAATGTGTAATGAGTGGAGAAGCTAATGATTTCAAATTAGTACCATGGGGGAAGCGCGATCTCCTTAGGTTGGTTGGCTATGAGCTTCTTATTTGTTCTAAACAGACCTCTATGACTAGAGGGGTCGCTATATTCATGAAGCGGGGTTTAGGCTCTTGTAAAAGGACATTGGGGGATAAAATGGGTAGGTGGGCCATAGCTGAAGTTTCTATAGGGGCAAACAATTAACGATTTGCAATGTATACGGGTCGAATTTAGACGACCCTGAGGTGGTACAACAGCTAAATGTGGAATTGGCAGCTTGGCCTACCCCACTTTCACTATGTGTTGATATGAATATTAATACTTTAAGTAATTTTGATTTAGTTAGTGACTCAAAATATGTGGGTAGAAAGCCAAAAGTATTTAAAGCGCTTCGGACTCTCCTTCAGGAGCATGGTTTGGCTGATCTTTGGTTTCTACAAAATAAAATGGAAGATGGGTTCACACATCACTCTATTCCCCATAATAAAAGTGTTAGGTTAGATTATGTTTTCCTCACAGTGCAGGTGGCAATTGCTTCTTCTATTTCTTGTTTTCCTCGACTTATTTCAGACCATAACCCATTAATAGCAGAGTTCGAATGGCCTCGAATTAGGAAACCCCCTAGGGAGGTGGACGTTTGAAAGGAAGCTGCTTTGCGAAGATGAGTATCGGGCCCATATTAAAAAGTGGATAGTTCAGTTCCTAAACATAAATATTGGGTCGGCATCTGAACAAGTGGTATGGGATACATTGAAAGCTGGACTACGGGGGGAAACTAAAAGCTTCACCTCGTTCAGATGGAAGTATGAGCAAGAACAGATGCGTAGGCGCATTGAGGAGCTAAGAGAGGCAGAAATTGTATTGACTCTGAACATTAAGGATGGCTATGATACTCAGTCAAGTCAACAAAAAGTAGCAATCTTGAAAGCTCAATTTCTGGAGCCACTTGGAAAAGATCTTGCATCGAAGTACCTACAATATCGTACAGAGATGTTTGAGTTTGGGGAGAATTCTGGTAGGGTTTTAGCTAAGAGACTTCGCCATCGCAGTATACAGAATCAGGTAGTTAAAATCCAAGATCAATATGGAATAATACATGAAACCCAGGAGGCAATTAATAGAGTCATTTTGGATTTTTACTCCTCTCTGTATACGGAAGATAGGGAGGATACCCCTAGACCAGATATTGAGAGGGTCATGGAGGAGTATCTTATTGATATGGAGACAATCAAAATCTCTCAAGAACAGGTTGAATTTTTGGGTTCTCCCATCCAAATGGAGGAGTTGGAATTGGCCGTCAAATCTTTAGCTAACGGCAAGGCCTGTGGCCCAGATGCGGTTCCCCTGGAATTTTATAAATTTTTTTGGGACGAGATTAAAGTTTTTTTCCTTGAGGTCTTAAGGGCAGCACAGAAGGGCATAGTGCCGGAATCATGGCAAAATGCAACTATAGTTTTGTTCAGGAAAAAAGGGAAACCAGAGTTGCTGCCGTCATCATTCAGGCCGATATCATTAATCAATGGAGATTCGAAAGTCTATTCTAAAATCTTGGCTTCTCGACTCGCGCAAGTGATCACCCCGCTGGTCTCCATATATCAGCATGGATTTATTCCAGGCAGGGACACAGCGGACCATGTAAGACGCTCCATTGCATTGTTAGACTGGGCACATGTCACGAAATCTCCCCTCAGGTTGATCCTGTTGGACGCCGAGAAGGCGTTCGACAGGGTCTCCTGGGGGTTTATGTGGGCAGTACTTAGATGGAAGGGTTTTCCAGATGGATTTATACATGCAGTTTCTGCTATGTATTATTCCCCAAGGGCCCAACTGCGTATCTCAGGGCAGCAGACTAACTTTTTCTCTATCACTAGGGGCACACGGCAGGGGTGTCCCTGCTCACCCCTGCTGTTTTCCCTATATATAGATCCGTTTCTCTCTAAAATTATGGCCAACCAGGCTATAGTTCCTATTAGGGCTGGTGGCATCTGCTATAATCTGCTAGCATACGCAGATGATATAGTTGTGATAACATCCGATGTTCCATCTGCGTTTTTGGCATTGAAGGAATTATCTAATCAGTTTGGAGCGGTGTCGGGTTATAAGCTGAATGTCTCAAAAACGCAGGTGGTTCAGACTCCCAACATGCCTATATCTGATGCCCCAGTTGTATCTGAAGCTACGTATTTAGGGGTACGGATAAGTTCTATAGTCGATAGGATTCCGGATCTAAATATCCTCCCAATGATAGAACCAGTGAACACTAAACTCGAGAGACTCGACAATTTACATTTATCCTTGTATGGACGCTGTAGTGTCCTCAAAATGATAGTCCTCCCGAAATTTTTATATGTGTTTAGAACTATTCCGTTGTTATTTTCTCAAGATAGTTTGATTAAGGCAGAGAGGGTATGTAGCAGGTTTTTGTGGGGATATAGGCGATCGCGACGAGCGGCTAAGTGGATGTATCTTCCCCGAGATAGGGGGGGCTGGGCGGTCCCCAGTCTGGTTATGTATTATTGGGCAGCAATGCTGCAAACTATGGGAGTGCTGATATATGGAGATAGGGCGATTTTTCCGATGGCTAATCAACCTACTATATATGAGTTAGGACTAGATGAAGCGGCCAAGGGTATACTGTTGGAAGTTTTGGAGCCTAGCTATTATAAAAGGACACGCTTCAAAGTTCTGATTACTGCATGCTCTATTTGGCGGAAAATCAGGAAACATTTAGACATCCCAAATTTGAATCTTTATACACCATTTAAAAGCAGTAGAGTGTTTCCTAGCATTTTTCAAGACCAAGTAATGCTCGGGTGGCAAAGGAAGGGTGCCTTTATGCTGGCTGACCTAGTGGAGGATGGGCAACTTTTAACATACAGTGACATCAGGAACAAATATAAACTACCCCAGCGCGACTTTTTTAAATACTTGCAAATACAAAGTTTTGTTTATAAACAATTGAAGACTTTACCAGTTATATTCAATAAACTACCAATTATTGAGATAATGGGGAAAAGGAGTAGAATAGGGGTACTTTATCAATATATAGTATCAACTTTCCCCGATGACTTGGCAGTACAAAATGCCAAGTGGGAAACTAAACTAGGACGGACAGGTATTGACTTAGTCCCGGTAATTGAATTTGCCAGTAAGGTCATTATTTCAGGCTCATTGAAGACCCAAAGCTATATGGCCATGTTAGATCTTTACTACACGCCAATGAAAATTGCAAAATGGGGTGCTAGGAAGGGCAATACCTGTGCTCGTTGTAATTCAACAACCGCGGACATAATACATATGCTCTATGCTTGTCCAGTATTAGCAGGGTTTTTTGTTGACATCGAGCATTTTATCAACTCCGTACTTAAGATAAATTGCTTATTGACTCCAGCATTGGTAATATTCGGGGTTGATGTGGGCAACAGCCTGGCCAGTACTCATTCTTTTTATAAATCCGCATTTCTTTTCATTGCCATGTCCCAGGCACGTCTATGTATCACATCTCAGTGGTTGTCTGCAGGAGCCCCAACATTTGTACAATGGCGAGCAAGATTGTTAGCCCTGTATAGGTTAAAATTCTCTGTATTTTCTTGTAAAGGGGGTAGGAGCCGGCAATTAGCAACTAGGATTTGGGCGCCGGTGGCTGAATGGGTCGGTTAAAGATCTATTGTACTATGGGGTATTGATGGATCTGTGTTCTGTTGTCACTGTTGTTGATATCTATTTTTATTTTGTAAACCGCTACATAAGTACCTATCATTAGATTGTCTATAGGGATGTGCAATGTTACTTTTTTTTTTGTTGCAAAGTTTGTTTTTTCTTTTCGGGGTTAAAAACCAATTCTGCAATGTGTATTGTCATGTGTTCTTTGTGCTTCAATAATAAAAAATAAAAAAATAAAAAAAATCAAATTAATTGCTCCAGCTCAGGAGCATTCCATATTGCCCTGCAAGGGATTTAAAAAAAATATTGTTTCATACTCCGGGTGCCGCTAGAAGGAGCCGAGGCAACACCAAGTTTTTTAAAAAGGCTGGGGGGTTGGAAGGAGGGCAGCAGCCCCAAGCTACAATAAAAGAAACAAAGTTAGTTAGCCTCCTGGCTAATTAAATCTATGACCCCAGAAGAACTTACCATTTGGTTTTAAAGCACTCCAAGCTG
This sequence comes from Lissotriton vulgaris, assembly GCF_964263255.1. Classification (NCBI taxonomy): domain Eukaryota; kingdom Metazoa; phylum Chordata; class Amphibia; order Caudata; family Salamandridae; genus Lissotriton; species Lissotriton vulgaris. Next base: position 1,445,589,074 of record NC_141691.1, read on the forward strand.
AACCTGTATGATCTTCATGTGGAGTGCAGGGACTTCTTGTGGTTGATTTTATGGTTGTATATTGTAGCCTGAAAAAAGCCTCAAAGACATGTTGATGTGTTTTATGGTTTTACAACAATATTGAATGACAATCACTTGTCTTAAACATTACAATGTGTGAGTTTATAAAATATATATTTTGTTATAGTTATTGATGACTTTTTTACAACAAGTCTCCTTCATATATGTTGATTTGCTGATCCCTTAATAAAGCTAATGGGCCCACTTTTTATCTTTTGGTGTTCTGACTCTTTGACAAAGTCAGTAGGTCTGCGCACTCTGCTGATTAAATAAAAAAACACTAAAATATATGCCTTTTAAACAGGTTGTTGCCATGTTATATTATTGTAAATACATGAAAAATGAAGATTTGAATAAAATCTTCAGCTTTGTGCTTCACACGAGGGATTGTGCCTTTCAATTGATATTATATCAAAATGTAATAACAACAATTCATAACTTAGGCTCTCTTATTGTGGAACCGGACTCCAGCGCCAGAGGCTACATCAGTATTCTCTGCCTTACCTGGGGCCGCTCATTGCTCTTTGCTCGCCGCCAGTTGCTGCCACCTGTCTCCCCCCGCCGCCGCTGCCTCTGCCATTCTGGCGTGGCTGCAGAGAGGGGGAGACTACGTTTCCCAGTGTGCTTTGAGGCAGGAAGCCGCTAGATCCAAGTTCTGCGCCTGGAGGCGCTTAAAAACCATCACCAGCCTCAGAGGAGCGGGCTCTCTTATTGTGGAACCGGACTCCAGCGCCAGCGGCTACATCAGTATTCTCTGCCTTACCTGGGGCCGGTCGTTGCTCTTTGCTCGCCGCCAGATCCTGCCACCTGTCACCCCCCGCTGCCGCTGCCTCTGCCATTCCGGCGCGGCCGCAGAGAGGGGGAGACTACGTTTCCCAGTGTGCTTTGCGGCAGGAAGCCGCTAGATCAAAGTTCCGCGCCTGGAGGCGCTTAAAACCATCACCAGCCCCGCGTCGCGGGACAGGCGCGGGCATCGCCAGGCTAAGCCCGGGCAAAGGGCGTGCCGTCTACGGCCGTCCAAGGCTGTACAAGACTGGCTTGGGCTATCCCTCTAAATCCTCCACAGCCGGGTAAGACTCTTTAACAATTCTATCCATCTGTACTATTTTAAAAGTAATTTACACAGGCTATGGCCCGTAGCGCTGGAAAGGGGAAGAAACATGGTGCATGTATACCAGCGGGAAACACAACCGGGACACTGGATGATTTCTTTACGAGAGCTGTTGGGGTCTTTGAGCGAGAAATCGCCCTCACCGAAAAACGTCTATCCCTTGAACTTACGAGTGAAAAGCGATCCTCGTTGGGCTTTTTGGAAATAGCTGTTACACCAAATCAGGATGACCCGCCGAGGCTAATTACCTTTAGCCCTAGTCCACCGAAAAATTCAACAGATAAAGAGAAATCGCTAGAATGGGGAGGTGATATACCGACACTGAACATTTCATCATGTACTACTATGTCCTTGGAGGACTTCCACCCCATTGTTGCTAGGAAGAGCGTTCAGGCCGAGAACTTGCAAATAAAAACAGCTACATGTCCCAAACGAATGGGCAAAAGAAAGAGGGGAGGGGGCCAATTGGGTAGTAATCAAAAATGTCCAAACTGTCAGGTAAATTGTGCACATCTGCGCCAAAGGCAATCATCTTACCCACTAACCCACCATTAAGGTCCCCAAACCCTAATACTTTGGGACAACAGCCCCAAATCAGTGTCTAATCACCAGGAAAAGATGCAGGATTGAAGGTCGGCAATATGACTCACCTATTAAGAACTTTTGCACTCCCCCTGATTGAGAGACTAAAGGTTATCAATGGGAAATTGGATGCTTTGAGGGAGGTGACCCTAGAGAATACAAGCAAGCTGGCCTTCTTAGCACCCGTAGAGGAAAAAAGGGATGCTGGGACAGAGTATAGTAAAACTGTAGAAACTAAAGTTGCTCCCGCTAGCCACCCAGTTGCTAAGACTGTAATTGATGACCCCAAACTAAATGACATGATCAATAAAAAGAGACTAATAAGTAGTGACCAAGCAAATAAACCTACTGAAATTAAAAATACCACAATATGTACCCAGAATACTCAGCTACAGACAATTAGAGAGAAAATGGATGAGGGGGTTGGGGATGGATTAGACTGTACGGAACTTCGGGCTCTCTTGCCCGTAATTAATTTACCCCCTGAATCCTCACCACTGGTGCTGGGCAATGTCCCAGCATTGAACAAAGGAACAAGGGAGAATTATAGTCAACTTAAAAATAAAGTGGTCCACTGGTTAGCAACAAATACAAGAGAGGGAGATAGGATAGGGCATAATGTCATAATGGCCCGAAGGGTGTCATGGTTGGGTAGGACACGTAAAACTAAAATGGGGGACTGCATTGTAATCAATTTTAATACCCCAGAACCAGTAGGTAGGATACTAAGGGAGACCATGTTCAATGTGGGGCCACGGAGACAAGGCATTGAGATTTTGTCACTGGAGTATTTCTACAGGGACCTGAATAAAATTTGACCCAATAAAGGGGGAGGGTGGGGACATAATAGGATATCATATGTACAAGCAAGACAGGAGTGGGGCTGCACAAGAATGAGGCCATTGTACCAAGCAAACTGGGTGGGTAAGGGCCATATCCCCCCCTTTGAAGGAATAAACAGGTTTGCAGTACTCTCTGGTCTCAATGACTGTGATTGACTTGGTGTTGGTAAAATTAAATCAACTAAAATCCATATGCATCACCATGTCCCCCAGCCCAGGAGGTCCCTCAAAATGACTGTACCTGAAGATCAGGGAGCCCAGGTGGAGAATGTACCAAGGGAAGTATCTACTGTTCACCATTTGGGAGGGCAGAAAACTCCCATCCCCAGTCTAAATAAAGCTACTGACAAATGTACTAGGATCATGCCCTCACTGGGGTATGGAAGTGACACCGCATTGGCTAATCTTGAAACTAATGGGGGCAAAACCAAGAAGGATGCTGAGCGGAGGGGCATTGCGGCTGACATGCTGAAGGATAGCCTTAAAAGCGATACACTACGGCTAAAACAAGATTTCCCTATTCAGCAGGCCGGCCAAATGAGGATTGTTTCCTGGAATGTTTGTGGGCTGGAGAGTAAAGTACATAATACCATATGGGGGGAGTTTGTACAGAATATTGACATCCTTTGCATTCAGGAAACCTGGCTTCTGAATGAAAAACATCTAGATGGTTTTAAGACTTCCACATCCCCGCAGTCCGCTCCTTACATGGTAGGCACAAAGGTTGCATATGTATATACATTTCCAACCTGCTGAAGGTTGTCAAGATTGTTAGTAGAAACTGCTCTCATTATTATCAAATGGTCTCGGTAACCCTAAACCCCGGTGTTGAGTTAGTGATGGTAAATTTCTACAATAATATTGATAACTCTGACTATGTAGCAGTCCTAAACAACTTACAAGTGGAACTGGGTTGTCTGAACTCAACGAAAGGGAAAGATGCAATACTGATCTGGTTTGGTGATTTCAACATGAGCATATGTGAACTTGAAACAAGCGTGTTCTAAGAATATGGTAGGGAAAAAGTTGTGGGCAAGAGTCCCTTTAAGCATACTGACAAAGGGGAGAAACTAAATTATATTATGGCCAATTTCGACCGGGGCTTTGCTAATATGATGTGTTCCCCTAGGGTCGACTTTAGCTCCACCTTCTTAGCTAGGGGGTCCCAATCTGTCATTGATTTTTTCATGGTTCCTAATAGATTTTCCAATCGGGTGGAAAAATTTGAGATCCATACAATTGGTCTGAGTGATCACCTTCCCCTTAGTGTGTCCATTGGCTTTTATGAGTATAATAAGGTCTCGACTATTGAGTCTCTGGCATGGACACAAGATATTACTGTGGCACGCCAAAATGGATTGACACTGAAATGGAGTATTGTGGACTCAGTGGAAAAACTAAACACAATTGTGGCCAAGGCTTTAGCACACTTTATGGTTTGCTTAGATGAGAACTCCTCTATGGATGACACCTTGGTGGCCTTTGGCCATTTTACAACTGTCATCCAGGACATGTCTAGGGCTCATACCGGGAAGACCAAAAAAAGCAATGGCTGGTTTGATCCTTATTGCACTAAGGCGTATACTGCCCTGAAGGTCGCTTTAAGTAATAAACCAAGGGACCTTGATGTAATTAGAAAATGCACGAAGGAATCTAACCTAGCAAGATGCCAGCGGAAGAAGGAAATTAAAGACCAAGCATGGCTAAACCTATTAAGGGCCTCACAGTGTAGAGATTCCAAATCATTCTGGCAGGCAGTAATGCACCCTTTTTCATTAAAAGGGATGCTGCAAGAATCGAAATAGCCATAGATGAAAACACTTGGATAGATTTTTTCTCTAATGTATATAAGAATACACGAAGGCCTACTTCGAATGAGAACGAGGAAAAAGGGCACTCCCCAAACAGAGCGTGACCATCGCCCGATAGATATGGAGGTTTCCCTTGAGGAAGTACAACTGGCAATAAATGCCAGCAAAAATAACAAAGCCCCGGGACTTTAATTGTCACGCAGAACTTGGCATGGACCATATAACAGACCTGATCAGACTGCAACCGATCTTGCTTTGGCTGAGAGTATGGGCCACTAAAGCACTTGACTTAAACCAGGATAACATTAGGGAGGTAATGGGCCTGGATAATGCGAAGCGTATTGCCTAGCTCGAGTATGTAAGGAAAACGCTAACTTACCTGCAAAGGCCAGAGCTATTCAGTAACCCGGACTTGATCTGTGGGGTGTCAAAGAAAGCACTAAAAAAACTATGCATGAACCACTTTGACTTACTAAGATGCTCAGGGGAGTTTACGAAGAAAACGGTTATCCAACACCAACTGTCTTTGATCTGTTTTACAATACTACCTTATCTAACCTTAAGCACAATGGGCTTTGACCGCTTCATTCTGACCAGGTTTAGGTTTAACATTTTTCATCGGCTGGTCACATTTCCAACCAAAAACGACTGGACCAGAACCCTAGAACAATGCCCATGCGACAATTTGTCGTTACAATCTACTTTTCATGTGGTGCTGTTCTGCAAATTGTATGAGGGGGAGCGTAGCAGATGGATCAAACAATACCTGAGACAGGGAGCCTGGCGGCAATGTAGGCCCGCGTACCTTAGCCTGCAACAGCTGGGAAATGGGAAATGTACCATGGTTATGATAGGTTTTTTAAAAAGTGTTTTAAGGAAACGTAACCTAATGATTAGCTAAACTTTGATATTTGACAGACTATGCATAACTCTGATTTAATACTTTTTTAATCTCAAATGTTATTTATTTGTTAATACATGAAATGTTAAGATGTATATATAGGTATTGCTGCTTATATGATTTTATGCTATGAAAATCGAATAAAGCTAATCTGAATCTGAATCTTAATCTATTAGAATATGTTATTTTTAAAATGTGACCTATGTTTATTAATATACGTGCAAATAATCACTATTGTTTTATTTAAATCTAGTTTTCTCTCTTAATGATTTATCAATACATTTCCTAATGCATTATATACTAGGCTAAATGTTAAATTATGACAGATTGTGGTATAAATAATTGACGTTCTCTGTACTGTTCAATGTTTTGAAGCGCTATATCTTCTTTAGAGGAACCCACCTTTTTTCATGCAATACAAAGAGACATGAGTAATATTTCACTGGCATCTAAAACAGATATTCAGTCAGTGTTGCTTTATTTATCATGCAGGTATTAAGGAACTTCAGCAATGCCAAATATTGTGATGTTTTCAGGGTTCAAGTAATGCAAAATCACATCCTGGGAAAATCGAGGGTCAAAAGTCATATGATGTTACTTCATATGATGTTATTAAGGTACCGGGATGTCACTTCCTGTAACCTTGGTATTTTTATGAATTGTCTTCCATGGCGAAGGGGGCTTGAACACAGAGGGGCTAGCTCTTTCTTCCAGGTATACCACCACTGGTGCAAACTTCAGGGGGTCATTGAGTCTGGCTGCAGAGAGGCTGGTACCGCTCTTCTGTAAAACCACCACCACTGGGTACAAGCATTATGGGCTCAAGGGACTTATTTCTGGAGGAGCTAGTTCTACTCGCTAGGTACACATTAGTGTGCAAGCTTCACAGACTTGAGTGGTTAATGTCCTCAGATAAGGAGGCGATAGTTCACCCCCAATACACCACAACAAGGTGCAAGCTTCACTGACTCAAGGGGCCTCAGCTGTGGTGATTCTAGCACTACCTTCCCATTACACCCCGCACAGTACACCACCTCTCTGTGCAAGCATCTTGGACTTAAGGGGCCCTTCTGCAGAGTCTGCAGCGGCACTAGTGCATCCTGTCTGTTACACAAATACTGGGTACAAGCTTCATAGACTCAAGGCCTGTCTATGGATGGGCCAACACACTGCTACACTACCATCTGGGGCAGACTTCACAGGCTATAGGAACCTCACTACAGAAAAGCTAATACTGCCCATCCAGTACACCAAAACAGGGTTCAAGCTTCATGACCTTCCGGGGCCGGCTCCTGAGGGACTAGTACTCCACATTGTGTACACCACCACAGTGTAAATGCCTCAGAGACGTAAGGCGAAAGGCTGCAGAGGTGCTAATACTGGCAGCACGGTACACTAACAATGAGTGAAAGCGTCACCGAATAAAGGGTTCCAGCTGTGGAGGTGGTAGTATTGTTTGGCCTATATACCACTACCTGCTGCAAACTTCTTGGTTGCACGATGCATAGAGGTGTGATATATGGTAGTTCTACCAGTCTACGGCCCAGTCCACAAGCCAACACCATGGTTAGCTGCACCGAAGTGCATAGCCCTGCAGATGACCCCAGCTGTGTACTTTCGATAACCATGAATAACAGAGGTCAGATTCCTGTTTATGGTAATGTTAATGCATGTTTTCCTGACAACAGAGCATGGAAACGTAAACATTACTTACCTGTGATTTTTATCTCATTGATGAGTCCAAGGTTCGGTTTTTGCATTTGTTGACCAAATGAAAGGCAGATGCAAAATTAAACTTAATCAGTGCAAACCAAATTTAATATGGTCCATATGTCTCCTGCTGTTTATATGAATTACCTGTGCATTTACTTCTTAGTGAAGTCGGGGTAAATGCGCATTAGCATCACCTACTAAATGATAACATAGGCAGGTAATATCTTGTATTTAGGGCTCTCTTAAAGAGCTGTTAGCTTGAATAACTCAATCAATCAGGAGTTTGTAAAGCATTACTACTCACCTGTGAGGGTCTCAATGTGCTTTGGGGGATGGGCTGCTGAACCATCTGGGCACAGGGGTTCAGTCGAAGAGCCAGGTCTTGAGATACTTCCTAAATTAGTTAACAGACAGGAATTGTCTGAGGTGGAGGGGTAGGGTGTTCCAAGTCTTGGCAGCGAGGTAGGAGAAGGATCTTTCTCTTGGTCTGGTCTCGCGGAACCGTGGGACGGTGGCAAGGGCCTGCTGGGTGGAGCCGAGGTGTCTGTTGGGTACCTAGAATGAGAGGTGGTAGTTCCGATATGCTTGTCCTGCATTGTGGATGGCTTTTTAGGCATGTGTGAGGAGCTTGAAGGTGCCTCTTATGTTGACTGGGAGCCTGTGGAGTTCACGAAGGTGTTCAGTAATGTGGCGGGGGATGTTGAAGACTAGTCTGGCTGCAGCATTTTCAATGTTCTGAATGAATGATTTTTAGATCCAGCCTTTCACACCATGACTTATAAACAGTGGGTAACAGAACATGTTGACCACTATTATTATGGCATGAAGGCATTCCAGGCTGCTCTGGCTGGACACTCTGAGAGCCAGTTAGAGCATCACTGGTGAGTAGCATGCACACCATTTGGGGTGGAAGGAAGGCATGGCAGAGAGTGGTGGGGGTGGGTGGCAGGACACCTTTTTTTACATTGGGATTGGAGGGAGAGGCCATAGTATTAATGACTCCTCTGCAAATGCGTATAAGTAGGAAGCAGGGAGCAGATTCTTTCAGGAGCCATAGATAACATAAAAAAATAGTTTGGGTAAAACGTGAATAATGGATACAATTCACAACCGTGTTGCAAGAAACTTCGTAAACAACCAGTTAATTTGATGTTACTCAGAACCCCTCTGTGAAAAACATGCCTGTTATCCTTCTATAATTCTACATATTATACACGAAATCAAATGGTTATGTTATTTTCCAGTTGGAGCATGTTTTATATGTATGCGACTGTAGTCATGTTCATTCATTTACTGTAATCTGGCTTTCCACCAAAATAAACTCATTAAAAACTTTGTCGTTTTAACTCCCATACTCGTTTGGCTCTCAAAGTCAATTTTGTTACACAGTAAAACAGTGTTTATTGACAGAAATCTGCATTTCCTCACAGCCAAACAGATGGTGAATCTAGGCGCATCCAGTAAGTGTTACTTAGGCAGTAAGGCGATACTGCCTCTTGGCAGTTTGGCGTGCTCTTACAGCTCTTCTCCCAGTAGCTAATGTTGCAATTCTCTGTTATGTGAAGAAATACAGCTGCCTCTCTGGGTTCATCTTTAGAAAGAAATGCATGTCACTGTAAGCTCTGATTCTACACATTTCCCACTGCCAAGGGGATTTTTCAAACATGGCTGTTCATTTTGCAATTATTAACAACTGCTCAAAATAAATTGACGAGCCTCAGGTGCATCAAACACTCTAGAAATATCCTTCCGGCAAAGAAAAATATACCAAAGATAATTACTGTAAAATTAAATACATCTTTCAAGGATGCGTATAGCTTGTTAATTGGATCTTTAGAATGTACACAGTGTCCCGTTTAAAATAGTAAACTGAGACGGGAAATATTTTTTTCAGCCTGTGGAAAATATGAGACAGGTTAACGACCTATTACCTATATCGATCTCTGACACATAACATCCACTTCCATATGTATTGGAGACATTCTATATTATTTATTTTATTTGTTTGGTTATGTATTATTGCCTGTTTTTTTAGGTATTGCTACAGTCATCTTTAGCTTCCTAAAGTGAACAAGAGGTAGCTTGTTTGTTGATGCTTAGTGCATTGTGCTTTAATGCTCTTTAAAGAGGTGCTTCTTCAACTTTTTGCTCAATTGGAGCAGCATTAGGATGGTCTGGATGGCTATGGGGTGGTGTTCCAAATGCGGGGTGCATAGATGGAAAAAGTCTGATGCCATGTTTTGCTTTTTGTATACTTCTTAGCCTGCAGTCTGACCTCAAGTCTTCAATTCTTTATAAAAATAGAAAAAGGAGTATAATACATATTGAGAGAGAGTGAGTTTTGGGTCAGCCCCCTTCAGCTCTTAGCATCCTGGATTTATTCCACCTTAGCTATTGGTTGAGTGGACTGTCTGTAGCGTGGGTTGCCAGCACCCAGAGCAGGCAAGCATCCTTCCACTTTCATTTTAAAAAATCTGACCCCTAATAATGTTGTACCAAGGCCAACTGCCCCTGTTGCCCACCCCCACCGCGCTACCCTACTGGCTGGCTGTCAAACCCATTGAATTTCAGGCATAGTTACATTGCAGCATAAGTCTATATTATAACGATGGTGATGGCAAATTATAAGTAGTGCATTCCTGTGACTGCAACTGTTATAGAAAATCTCCTTTTACCCCCTCCCATACCGACCTTTTCCATGCTGAGAGTTTTGATGTTGCACTTTCTACTGGTAGTGTCTAGCTGTAAATTTCAATGCAAAACATGTAAAATATCAGGCAGCATGTACTGATGGCTCCACTGCCAGCAATTTATTAATGGGAGAAAGATTCGGCAGAGGTGATGGGATTGTGGGGGTCTTCTCTCCAGTCTCCAGCCAAAATCTAAATCGAGCGGGCAAAAAACCAAAGCAGCACATGGGAAGACCACCATAAAGCAACGGTGGGACCAGTTCATGCAAGATCTAAATCAGACCCTTAAACTTGCAGATTGAAAATAACAAGTTTGTAACAAAAGTTTATGAGAAACCTACTGATAAAAATAGTCTACTCAGATTTGGTAGCCATCATCCTAGAGCAGTTAGGGAAAACCACCATTTGGCCAATTTATATGCATTAGACATCATTGCTCAGATAGTGATACATTGAAAGAACAGGAGGGTAGACTTTCTGACAAGCTGAGAGCCGGTGGGTATCCTGCTAGAACCATAAAACAAGCCAAGAAACAAGCACTGAATCACAATAGGGAAACACTCTAGGAAACAAATCCCAGGGAAGAGTCATAGAGACCCATGTGTGACCATGCTTACATCAATCAATCAATCATAGGCATTTATAGAGCGCTCTACTTACCCGGAGGGTCTCAAGGCGCTTTTCCAACTTACTGAAAAGAATAATGACAAAAAAATTGGAACAGCCTTTGTAGGGCTTGACTGGCCTCTCTCATTATTCTCATTTAAGAGGGGTAGTAACCTGAGGGGCAAACTGGTACACACCCACACTAGACCCCCACGATTCAACACAAATAGGTGCACACACATTGTGAAGCCCACCATCTGGGAGTAGCCACTTCCTGTGTGGAACATGTTCCATCTTCCCTTTCACAAATTAATATAAAGAGATAGACATCAGCACTGACCACCCATGGATCATTAAATGTCACATGAACTGCAACTGATTACATGCCCCTATTCATTATGGTATATTGGAATTACTTCACTCAAAACTCGGTTGAGGGTTTGTGAAAACCGAAATGTAATTTGTACATATGACAAACATTTTGTAGAACATAAACACACTGACAGGGATATCATGTGTGTAATACTAGAAAAGATAACCTTAGCATATTTTGGTAATCAGACACACATACTCCTTAAAAGGGAGCAAAGTTGTTTATACAATATCAAAACACATATACATGCTTTAAATGATATACAATGGTTACAGCTTACCAAATACAATGATTGAACAACAACATTGGGTCTGACATGATCCCTGGCATTTATATTTTAAACACCAACATTATGAGTGCAGTGGGAATTTTGACCATGGGTAATTGCCAAGATATATAGGACCTGATTTGGATGTCGGTCCAACCACTGGTCAGTGTGCCCAAGACATGGACTGCAAAACATCCTAAATGCCAATAACACTCACAATGGCTCATTGTAAACAATCCTTCAGGATTCAGTTGGTTATTTTGCCTAACCAGTCTGAGGATGTTAGAAATAGGTTTCCTGGTGATTGTTACCAGTAGTACTAAGAAAACAAATCATGCATGAAGAAGTAAATTCTACTCCATTATCTGTAATCTAGGCAGCCCACAAATACTCTCTGGCAAATTTATCTTTTAAAAAATCCACTTCTTTTCCTATTGTTTGGCTTCTCCATGAATTAAATCTATTTAGAAAAATTGTCTGTGATAGCAATTAAGAAATAGAATTCTCTGACAATTTTTTCAAAAGTCAAATAAAGTCAAAGCTATTATGCACCATTTTGTACTGGGGTAATGTACTGACTTCATAGCCACTTCATGGGTCCATTCAATTTAGGAGCCATGTCATACACACAACATGACTAAGCCCATAAATTGTCATTGTCCATGGCCAACCACAGGAACATTTGTCAAAGTCTTTCTTTACTCAGAGTGCATCCCAAGGGTCCAGAGTGAGCATAGGTTACCAGTCAGTGTCTAACTGTAGTAGGGAAAATAATCTTGAAATCCCTGCTATCAGTCCATACTTAACTGATATTTACTTTCTTATTTTTCAAAAGGACTGTAGCGTAAGACTCAAACCATTTGCCCTGAGCCAAACTTGTACTACATATCATAGAATTTCATTCAACGCTGTATCATTGGCAAGCACCTTACACCCTCAGTCTAACTAAATCATGGTCTGTACTTTCATTTACATCAACCCCAGAAAATACTGCCATGCTCTATCTTCTTTGGGAATTCCCTCTTTCTGCACAGACAGTCTAGACAGACAATCAGCACAAACATTTTTCCTGGTATGCAGCGCACTTTTATTTTAAAATATTTTATACGAGAGGCTAAAGGGTACATTTTGCTGTACATTTCATTTTTTTGCCCAGACAAAATGTTGACCAAGGCTTTTTAGGCAGTTTGGAAAATAAAACAACTACCCCAGATAACAGCTGGAATTGTACGGTAGCCCAAAATCATGCTAGTGTGTCTCTCTCTATTACAAGCGTATTTGCATTCTGTGAGTTTAATGGTCCTTGAAGTGAATGCTGTAGTGTTCTCAACCCTGCCGTAAACCTGTATCAAATCAGTAATGACACCATATTGGCTTGCCTCCTCTGTTATGCCACACTTCAATTCTGGGGCATGTGAGTATCCTAACAGCTGCTATGTTTTGTTTAATTTCTTCAGAACACCTATGATGCATTTCATCCCATTGGAACACAATATTTTATTTAACAATTGATTGTTTAAGGGACTCTGTCCTATCTACAAAATTATCCCAAGGAAGGACATAAGTTGTTAATTATTGTAGGGTGCTGGTGCCATTTCAAGTGCCTAACTAAGGTTGGCTTTGGATAAATACCACTGCCAGAAATTAGATGACCAAGATATTAAACTTGTTTTTGCATGAAAACACATTTGTCCCTCACCAATGTTAATCTTGTTCTCTCTCTAGGGTCCTTTTGTGCCCAGCCTCATCATCTCCAAATACCAGAATGGCATCTTGGAAGGCCATAACACCAGGTTCAATTCCAAATACAGATCGAATGAAGGTATATCTATTAAAATGTCTGTGCGGACTACCCTACGTGCGACAAACGGAATGAAAAATCAAAGTGAGATTGACAGAACACAAGAGCACTATTAGAACCAAATCTGACAAGTCACCTATAGCGGTACATTTCAACACTGAAAGACACAACATCAGTCAACTGAGATTTATGGTATTAGAAGTTGTTACTATGTTAAAAGGAGTAGATAACAGAAAGACACATTTACAAAAAGAATTCATTTGGATAAAAAAATTTGACTCTTGCCAGCCTAAAGGCCTCAATGATCTTTTAGAATACAATTGTTTTTTGTGATCTATGTATCCGGGTGCTTTGTACATATGTAGTAATGTACTGGATTCTTTGTCCCTTTTCACTAGTTTGATTAGTTATTGAGTAAATAGGTGTGAGAGAACACATTTATACACAGATGCACACCCTTATTTCCAGCACATTCTTCCATCTTATCTTCCTCTTTGCTTGTCCATTTACACCGCAGTTACTTGGTTCTTTGGTTTTACTCTTTATGCAATATTTGAGCCTATTTCATTTAGCATTTTTTTTCACCCAACTCGTTTTCACCATTACATCATGGCGCTCATTTCCTTCATGAACTCCACATCAGCTACTCGGCTTTCCTTGTTTATTCTCTTATGACGCGCTATAACAGCAGCGCTCTCCCCGAGACTTTACTCTTCCCCGGTTTTTCACGCAGGATTCGCACTACAATTAAATAGGTAAGTGCTTGTGTGCTTCGGTAGAATATGCAACTTTCCAGTGACTAGTTGCATTGTTTTAAAGTCTTTATCTCCATTACAGATGCCACATTGTGTTGGTTCTTATTTACTGAGTCTCCCGCTTGGTAACCACCAGGTGGGAACCGCGGTGAACTGTCTTTTATTGGCAGGTCCTTCACCACGCTGCACTGAAACGGCTTTATTGTATCTCTTACTTGCGTCGGTTCACACTTTATTTGTTCACGTATCACGTTGTGCTTTATCAGCATGGTTTCCGATTTCGCACCTCCATCTCTGTTTACCCACATCGCATTGTGCTCACTTTCATGTTTATTTTCACGTCATCACCCGTAGACTTTCTTTTTCTTTCTGCACCCCAACTGAGTAATACATTTTTTCTCCTGCACCACATTCCACACAACTTCACATGTATGATGTCACCTACTTTGTATTTACATTTGTTCTCTACCATCACTTTAAAGCATGATGCGTATCACAGATTGCAGTTTGTACTTACCAGAAGGCTCCATGTCTTGATGTTGATTCCAATTTATCCACTTACAGGACAAACAGTCCCCTGATGAAGAGTCTTTGACTCGAAATGCATTGGGATTATCCATGGGATTATCCATACAAGGTGTCGGGACTTTAAAAATAATGTTTAAATGAAGACAAAATTATACATGAGAAGTATCATTATGATGATCTACAATAAACAAGATACTCTTTTTGAATTAAAATATCTCAAATTCATTTGTGGAATTTCTTTCAGTTCATACAGTTATTACAACCACTAATAGTGTGCTTCAGAGGGGCACTAAGTATTCACACTTAGTGCTGTATTCAATTCCAAATAACTCATGAATGAGATGTTTGGAGATAGATGCCACTGAAGCTTGTTGAAGCTACATCATTCTGAAAAGATATGCCTCTTCTGATGTTATGAATGTATTGAGATATATGGATTTTTCCTGCAACCCTGTCTTGTGGTACGCAGTGTTTAAGTCAAAGAAACTAGGTACTCATGCACCATGCAATATAGAGACTAGTTTGTTTATTTGTGACAATCTTCCCATATGTTCCTGTTAAGGGTACCGAGATTGGTGCACATTTTAAACTCACCATTTTTGTTTTCATCCAAAACTATTTCTGAAAGCCATTGGGAGGATTTAATTGTTTCATCGGCCTCTTCAACACACATTTCTTCCAATTATCACACACATTCAGTTTTGCTGCTAAAGGTACATCCTGTCCTTTGCTTGTAACTGGTGCAGTATCCAATTTTATTTTTGTAACATGGTGAACATATCTATTCTATATGCTATTGGTATCCTCATTCAGTTTGAAAGTAAAACTTGGTGATGATCTTAGGTGATGATCTTAACACAAATCAAATGTAATGCAAAAAGACTGTAAGTGGTCTCTCCCTATGATGGTATTCACCAACCCCCACTACATAGACCTTTCCATGAGTGCTTCTACCCTCAGAAGTAATTCTTTCTCAATATTAGACTTCATAACACTTTCCTTGAACTCAATGTCAGCCACTTCTCAGAAATACCACCCCCTCAATGGAATTGATGGGTGACTATGAATCCACCTTATCATCCATCCTTCTATTCTGCTTTGCCCATTTGCACACAGGTTTGTCGTTATCACTGTACTTCACCATTAATACCAAATTGCTCATAATCCCCTCAATTCCCTCTATATCATCCACTGTACACACTCTGGGTGTGCACTTATTTCTGCATCTTCTCACAAAATATCCCTTACCCCCACAAGCATTATAAGCTTTGCACTAAATGTGATCCAGTATTAATGTGTAACTCCTGGTGCACACACCTGTTGCTTTATTTTCTTTAATAAAATGTCTTGTTCAATCCATCTTCCTCGTGTGGTCCACATTATCCCTTTTACTTCTTGACACTTTACTTACAGTTGTCAAGGATTGTGGTCCTTCTGGCTCATGTTGGTAAGAAATCCCAGAAGATTGTTCAATACGACAAGCGCGGCATTACTACAAGCCAGGAGTCTTTCCTGTGATTTTTTAGTTTAACAATGGCAGACACGACTTGGCCCTGATCATCTGGTTCACTCATACTCTCAATTTGCAGTGAGGATATGCAATGCTGCCATATATTCCTTTTATTTGAACAATACAAGAGAACCCAGGGCGCAATAGGCTAAGGACCTTGGGTAAGTACTTATTATCAATAACAGTGGTCCTTAGTGAAGGAAGGGAAATGTTCAAGAAATAAATATAGACTGAATAGAACTATATTTTTAAGAAATGCCCAGCCGGACACTTTAATGTCTTGATAAAAGTAATGCAAAAGAAATAGAACACAGAGTGTGATGAACGTGGGACACCAGCCGATATCCAGCGAACACGCTATGGGAACACAAACAAGGGAGAGAAATAGTAGGCAAAAATTGGGTCATCTAAATATCATAGATCATAAGTAGACAATCCACAGTATACACAGTGCATGTTCAATTTTGTGTTAACTATGCATTTAGTGCATTTTTGTCAACGACGTTTCGAACCATACAAATTCTCTTTTCATCCTCAGGACAGAAATGTTTGCCTCACGCCGTGCAAGGACCCCCATCGTGGACCTGCACTCACACTTATTTCCGATCCTTGGACAATGGCATCGCTCATATTTCACGCTGGCCCCACCAATTGAAATTCACTCTAACTATTGCCGATCCCTGGCTGAGTGACTTTCAGCTTATCCCCACCGTGGGTTCAAGCTAAATTGTTACTTCTTTAGGCAATCATTTCTGTCCTGAGGATGAACCGAGAATTTGTATGGTTCGAAACGTCGTCGACAAAAATGCACTAAATGCATAGTAAACACAAAATTGAACATGCATATGTGTACACTGTGCCAAACAATGGGAAAGTATAGCAAACTTCAGCAGAGTATCTCTCTCATTCAGTTGTTATAAGATAGTTACTGAAAACTCTAAATCATCTCTTCCATTTTTCCTTTGGCTCTCCAGGTGTCTCCAGGAAAGACGGTGCCATAGGGAATGATTGACCCCCCTTCCTTGCTGGACTACCTTGCTTACCAAGCACCACTACTGTGCATGCATCCAACTGTGGACAAGACTCCTTTGACAAATAGCATACATTATTATGTCTTACAATTTTCTAGCGACGAGTATGCCAACTTTGACATCTGGAGGTTTTTATGCAATATTTCAATTAAATAAATATTCCAGCCTGCCCATGCATTTGTGAATGTGTCACATGTGTGTGGATTCCATGGAATGTGCAGCTGGCAGGCTAGATTGGGCCCATTCATAGCTGTATGCAACATGAATGTGTCTCGCAGAGTGTGCATATGGATTGGAAGAGTATAAAAATGTACCCAAGAAGATTACAGTAGTAGTACCTGGAACATGCATGTGAAATACTTTGTAAGTTAAACCTCACACCCAGATCCTCGACTGTTCAGCATTGCGGTTTTGCGATTCCTGCAAAGTTAAATTCTTGGTATTCTGGCAACATCAATGAAATGCACTCTCTGATCCTGACTGGACTTTGCTTTGCACCCGCTGCAAAAGGGAGCGATGGAAGCATGATGTACTGGTATTGTGTTTCACCTACTTCCATTTCAAACAATGGATGAACAGCAAAGTCTATCTTCGCCCATTCTAAAAAGTTGCTTCCTGTGCTGCCCAGAGGTCACATGTCATCCATACTGGTAGACAGTATAGTTTAAGAGTGCTTGGTGTGGAGAAGTATAAACTCATACTTTGAAGCATAACACCATAGTTGGGGGTTAAATTTATTAAAAAGAATTGATGTTTTTTTTAAATAATTTTTTACCAAAATAACCTTTTTTTGCAAGGTTAGAATATTGAAAGTCTGGAGGAAATGCATAACACTCTAATAATATATACCTTGCAGTTTGCATGCAGCTCTTTAATGACAGTTATTAGCTCACTGTCCTATATTAGGATTTTAACTTATACACTGCAAGGAACAAAGGATCTCTCTGACAAAAGCACTGACCTCTTTAGATTATATGCACTTTGTGATCTGCATGGTACACTGAGAAACTCTGATCTCACTCTAGGAAGAACATTAATCACTGGAGTTATCTAGACATTTTTATTGTATGAAAATTGCTGGACACAGGGAACATAGCAGAAGGTTCTTTTAAATCTATAACATACTTGCAAACATGGCGCAATGACACCTGTCACCAGTCGTATTGCCGTAGAGCAGGCCCTGATACGTAACGTACTTAACATAAAAATTAGGTGAATACTGTAATGGAATATGGGCAAGATGTACACACCTTTTTTGCGCTTGCAAACCGGAGATCGGGTCGTTTGCGACCGCAAAAAAAGGCTGATTGGCATGTGCAAATGCTTTTTTGCGAATCACTGATTTGCAAAATAGCTTTTGCGACTCTGGCTATTAGAAAGGGGTATCCCTTCCTAAAAGCGAGACTCACTGCCATTTACTATTGTTTTGCGACTGCACCTGTGGCCGCAAAACACTCACCGTTTACCTCCTACTCAATTAGGTGGTAAACTACTTGCAAACGGGAGGGGGTCCCCAGGGAACACCTTCCCCTTTATGAGTGTGTGAGAAAATATTTTTTAAGAGCAGGCAGTGGTCAAGGGACCACTGCCTGCCCTTAAAAAAGGAAACTGAAATGTTTCTTTTTACTTTTTTAAATGCATCCCGTTTTCCTTTTAGGGATATGGGCTCCAGTTAAAATAGGGAAACGGCTTTATTTAAAAAGCAGTCCCAGACATAGTGGTCTGCTGACCCTAGCAGGCCCCCAGGCTTGGGAGTGCTAGCTATTCCCAATGGCCAGCTGGAACTCTTGGAATTGCATTCACAATTTGCAATTACCAATTTGGTAATCACAATTAACAAATGCATTCCCGTTCATTCCTATGGGCCTATAGACCCATAGGAATGAATGGATTGACATTACCCAAAAATCGCTATTTAGGAATCGCAATTCCTTATGTTGATGCATGTGGGACTTAGGGGCATATTATCAAGGGATTTATCTCCGCTTTTTTGGCTTTAAAAGCCAAGAAAGCGGAGATAAAATTATCTCCCTATTACCTAGCTGTCGCTAACACCAGTTAGCGACAGCTAGTAGGAGATAGCGACCATCTTGGGCCCCGCTTTGCATGTCAGTGAAATTTATCACTAATGACATGCAAAGTGGGCGTGCCAAGATGTTAGCAACTGGAAACAGTCGCTAACATCACTATTTCCTATTACCAACTTTTGGAGATATTCGCGCTAAGCGCAAATATCTCCAAAAGCTAACACCTGCCCCTGAGCAGGGGCCCTGATGAAATTGGATTACTGTGCTAGATTATTCTATCTAGTCAAGCTGTGTCCACCATACGTTCAGGCAGCCGCGGTGCGTCCATTGGGGCGTAGGGGCGTAGCCCCACCAGCCCACATGGACCCGCATCGCGGCCGCCGGCAAAATTACTGACTATACAACAATGTACATAAAAATCAATACATTCATTCAGGTAATCAGCCGCCGGGAATCCGGGACACACCCGGCGATTTCGGAGAGTACAGGGGGGTGGTCTGCTGCAGCTTGAGTGACAGACAGTCAAACACTCAGGCTGCAGCAGACCCTAGTGCGCAAGTGCGATTTAGTTTCCAACTAGCCGAAGCATGCGCACTGCGGGACCCAGGGGTACTTGTTCGCCTGCCACTCACCTGCCACAGCCCGGGTTTACAAAGGGCGACAGGGCGAGCAGCAAATGTGCCCCCTTAGCCAATCCTGGCGCCAGGATTGGCTAGTCCACCGCGCGGCACCCATCATTGGATGCCGCGCTTGGGGGTGGCACACAAAACTTAATGTCCAATCACTGCATGGCTTCACAGTGAAGCCATGCAGTGATTGGCCATTTCGCCGGGTGCGTGGGTTCCGTTCTTCCTCTGTTCATGGTCATATTTTTTCACGGATTTGGGACACACTGTGGAATGAGACAGGCTGGGTGATATATTATAAACCGCCCCACTGCAGTCTGTTAGTGGGAAATCCACGTGGTGGCAATCCTGGGCTGCCTGCCTCATCCAGTCCGCCTCCCACCGCTGACCCCACGGTACAACAAGCACCTCTCTCAGTGGTAACTGAGTGTGGCTCCACCCTCCGAAATAATGCTTGTGAGTGAGTTGGGAGAGAAGCGCTGCGCAGACAGCGAGGAGGAAGAGGCGCCACGCTGTGCGAGGGAGTGGAGAAAAGTGCACACAGTCATTCCGTTGAGTGAGAGGGGCGCTTCGCAGGCAGTGAGTGAAGTGACTTCACAGTCAAGTGAGAACACAGCACAATGCAATGCACGCAATGAGATTGGTGAGTGAGGGGCACTGCACAGGGAAGTGGGAACCAAGGATTACGCCGAGTTTTACTCTTGATTTCCATGACATTAAAACAAGCATTGCCTGCTGCAATCTCAAAGCCATGCAGTCTTCTTTACCTTTAAAAAAACATAGACAGCTTATCTTTCCACGTTTAGAACTGCTCCAATTTACAAACATGGGACGCTTTGTTGGTATTTAATTCCTTTTATTTTGGTGCCCGGGGCTAGTTTTCGTCCATGTCCGACCCTGACAGCAAATAAACATTTTGAGTTTGTTACTCCAGGAGAGAAGTCATCAAAACATCATGCAAATACACAAGGCGCTTTTCTGGCAGCACAATCGGTTTCAATAAACCCCTAAGATGTCCTTAGACGAGAAAAACCGAGATAAATATGCTTCTCATTTCGGGAGTTAGAATACTCTGAAATGTCACCAGTGGATGCTTGTGCCAGCAGGATGTGATGCTAGGATAATGCCTCGCCCTCGGGACACATTGCCTAACAACGATATAATTGAAACTTGGCACCGTGGAGGAGCACCCCTGCACGCACGCAGCGCCACGAATGACAGCGTCACGGCGCCCCCCAGCAGAGTCCGGGAGTCCTCTTCAGACTGCGAGGGGGCGCTGTGCTGGGAGGAGCGCTCTGCAGACAGCAGGGAGAGCAGACGATGAGCGGGAGAGGAGCACTCGGCCTACATTCCATCCCTGCTCCCTTGGGGTCCTCCATTTTCTCAGGGGGTCTCCCCTAGGATTTCAAACTGCCACTTATGAAGCAATCCTGGGTGGATTGTGGCACAGCACGGCAGGCCTACTTCACTTAATTGAACTAATCAAACTATTACACCTGCAATTAGATGTACAGGACTGGAGGGTGTGTCCTCATTAATTTTAATTATAACTTTCCCTAATATAAATGGTTAATATATGCCCTTCTGACTGCTCTTTGTAATAACTGGGTTATATTAGCGGAATTTTTTTCTGCTACTTAGTCGGCAAGACGGCTCAACAGTGCTTAAAATGAGCGGGTACTGCCCAGTACTGAGTTCTTGCACCACTTTAATTTGAAAGGGAGAGCACATGCACTTCTCAGCACTGTTGCAATACACTCAAAGGGAGATTATCAGCACTTCTCTGGAGCAGACAGGCACTCTGAGTTAGCAGCTGAACTTCTATATTTCCATTTTAAGTACTGAGGCTCAGTGAATTTAACTTTCATATCACAAATCTCATGATCAGCATGTCATCAATATGACAGGGCCAATGCGTCCTTTCATGTTTAGAGGTCAATACATAATTTACCATTCCATTGAGGTTTAATAGCACTTGCATTTACAGTGCTTAGAAGTTGACAAGGGGTTCGTGGTGCACTATATCTAAAAAAATAAAAAATAAAATACCACTGCGACTAGCCACGGCTATGCCAAAAGCTTGTTTAGCAAAGCAAAATCTGAGCTGGAGGTAGCCACTTTCTGAATTACTACAGATCAGTAACAATTCTTCACAGCGACTCCACCTGCTGAGTAAAAGCAAAACCATCACTAGTTGTTTTTCACATCAAGAAAGCGGGCAGAACAAACATTTGCCACCTACCTTACAAAAACTTGTTACATGCCCTGAGTTAAGTCACTACAAGTCACTCTGGTATCCTAAGTTTCGTTTAGTAGAGAAAAAAACAAAATCTTCATGTATGTGAGGCTCAGACACAAAATTGACCATGAGACCCAGAGCCTGTCTCTGAGTCCAAGAGGGGCACCTGCAGAGCGCACTCTAGTTAGCACACGAGCACAGCCTGTATCTCTGGGACATCTACTGTGAGCATTGGTGGCAACATAACCCACTATTCTTTAAAAGGGCTTTTAAACTGTTTTGAGCGCCTGCTTGCATAAAGTTCCTCTAGCATGTCACAGACACTGAAATGACTTCCCAGTCTGCAAGTCCCTCTGCGTTGTACATATAGTGCCTGGTAGCATACTAGATGTTTGAGAATGTGTACGCTGTAGCCAGAGGGATAATTTTTTGGATTGCCCAGGTTGTCACGTGACACAAGATTTTGTGATTCAGCCTCCCTAGACCATTGTAGTGCACTGCCTAAGTTTATGTGCTACAGGGTGTAGCTCGACACTGAAGTGTGGATGAATGGAGACTGCTACTTATAGAAAATCTGTGACCTATTTAGCAAGGTCTTGTGTAGTAGACCTTGCTCAGCTTTTCTATTTGGTTGATGGTGGTGGTGTCACCAGCTGTCGTTGGAGGGAGAGAAGTTTCTAAGCAGGACCTGAGCCTTCTGTTCTCTTTTGAGTGGCCCTTCTGGTAAAACTGACCGCAAGGTGTGGTGCTTCACACAAGTTGTGCTCATGTGACGGGTACTCCTGCTGGGAGCCAGCATAATCACTCCTGCTGCAAGAGCCGTCATCCTACACAAAATCAGCAGAATGAGAAGCAAGTTATGAAAAAGAAACACTTTGAATTGGTTCCTGAACTGTAGATGGTAGATCAACATTCCTTTTCAAGAAAAGATCTATCCGACTTGGTTCCAGTTCCAGGTTGCTGAGCTGCCCATCAAAAGCAGATCGCCAAGGAATTGTGTCCAGGTCTAATGTGCATGAACCTGAGAGACGGCTTTCCAGCCCTACCAAAGACCAGATTCGACCATGGTTGCCCATTCCAGTAGTCGCTACAGGGGAAGAAAGGGGTCCTGTGCAGACTCTACTTGATAAGCCCTCAAGGGCTTCGCTCCAGCATTACGGTGCGGAGGAAATCATCCTCCCACCGTGAGTGATGGAACGTCTGTCCAGAGCGACTTGACTGACCCACGGCGGTACTCACAAGCCTATCGCAGAGGGTGAAACTGAGCTGTCCCTACGAGCTCAGATGGCCGTGAGCATGGCTGTTAACCCCATGCAGACAAAAGCCGCACATTTCCAGAGTATTTCCCACATCAGGTGAACGCCAATGTTTGAGGCATTGACTTAGTTGTTAAAGCAGATGTTGGTAGACTTTTAAAGATGACTGAAACCCACAAACAGGAACTGCAAAGTCAACTGACCCAAGTGTCACATAATACAGGAAAGTTGTTCCACTACACCATTTGACATGCATCTGTGCTTAATTCTAATGTCTTCTCCGTATGTCGAACCCCTTAGGATGCATTCCTATAGTTCTTTTCAACATAGGCTGCAATATGTTTTCATGCGATTAACCCCGTCCATGCTGATGACGAACCCCAGCCGTCATGCACTCCGGTGCTCGTGTGCTGATGACAGCTGGGGTTCGTCACGGCCCGCCCCTATTCTTGTTGTTTACAGCACACCAGGGGAATCGCGGCCGCATGGAAGGGGTTAAAAGACCTTTTTATTTGTTTAAAAAGGAAAGCACTGGTGTCTGTATTCACTCATTTAACCTATTGCTTGAGTTCTGAGTCTTTCCCCTCCTCGATACCTTCCCAAACAGCCTTGAACTGCTCCTGTGCAATCGCTGCTCTTGCTGTCCGGTGTTTTAAGGATTAACTTGGCCCAATATGCAGCGCTGTACTAGAAGGAATTCCAACTCACCGGAGAATAAGGCCCCATCAACCACATTTGATGTCCACTACCCTCTGCTTGCCCTGTGGCTTCTGGTAGAGTGGTGTGAATGCAGGCCTACAGCTGATGTGCCCTCCGTTGGGTCAGCGGCCATTGAGGGAAGTGGACGGATAGCCTCCTCTTTGCAGAGATGGTCCATGTTTCTGGCGGTGAACCCTCACAGAGCCGCAGTTATACGCAGCAAAAGCACGAATATTCTGGAGTGAGTAGAGGACAAGTGTGCAGCATCCTTCCTTACATTTCGACAATAAAAAAGCATACCATATGCACATGAATCAAATGTTCCAAAAAAGGTTGAAAGCGCACACATACCAAAATGGTAGTTTTAACTTGCGCAAACTTGGTTAGCATGAGTAATGAGACCTTAAGTGTGCTTTCTCTCAGTCCTTCTTTGCCTTTTATTTGGCTAATGCGCCGCATGGTGCCATTTGATAGCTTTTTGGAGCATCGCCAATTCTCTGCATCGAGACTGGTCGATGAGAGCATCTGTTAGTCGCTTTGGCGGTCTGCTATGAAAGGTTACGCAAACTCTTTTATGTATTGAAAACAATAGGTCTGCCTTCAGCCAGCTAAAAGCCAAAACTTAAAAAGAAACTCCACAAAAATAGAGTTGCCAGCAAAACCAACCTGAAACATCAAGTCTTGCTGGAACCATTTTTAATGTAACTATGAAAATGCAAAATGTAAACCAGTAATCAGAGTCCTCGAGCCTGAAGTAACCTGTCAAGCAATGCAGGACTCAAGGCTTGACCCAGATCAAATAGGTTTGAGGCTACGCCGGTCTTGGTGGGGACTGTGATGATGGAGCAGCAAGAGATGGCAGCAACAAAATCTCTCAAAAGCCAATGCTTCTCTTAGACCCAGAGTATTTCTGCTGCAGATACATGGCGGTGAATGCATTAAAACCACATAATCTTAGGGTCTCTTCCAGATTTGTGCACTGGTTCTTCTGGAGAGCCGTCCAACTGTGTTCATGGCTGTGTAGCCAGTCCTTGTAGTTCTTTTACCCTCTCTAGGAGGGAGAGCAGCCTGAAGAATTCCTATCCTTCCTAAACAAGAGATTACATATTTGAATAATGTTTTTATTGCTGGGTTGCTATTACATGCATATCTGATATTTTATTAATTTTACAGGTTTTTGTATCAAGCTGTAAATTTTGCTTTGTCATTTCGCTTTTTTGACCATGTATGTTTCCTATTCCTCCCCTGTTTTTTGTTATTTGACTAGTTCATTCATCCTCTTTTGCATGGTTTAAGGGAGGGGTAGTTCCTCTTGTTTTGTTCTGCTTTACAATATGCTGTAGAACCTTGCATGGTCATTCTGTGGTTATACTGAATAAGCAGCTACTTATGTTATGCCATCTATTAATGGAATACCTGCATTTTCACAATTGCTTTAACCTTCCTGCTTTCTCAAATTTGCTTGAAAATGCATGATTTTTCTTCTTTTTTTAAAAAATGTTCTTGGGGGGGGTTATCAACCCAAACCCCCCTTATGGGGTTCGGGCTCGCTTGCTGCGCTCGCTCGCTAGGGTGCAGTATGCAAATCACTTTGCGCCCCACCACTTTCAAATGTCACCCACCGCCCCTGCGTTCAGGAGTGGTGAAACCATGATGTATTTTCAAGATATCCACTAAGGGCCCGATTCACAGAACTAACTTAAGACAAAATCCTAAACTTACTACCATTTTGGTATTCACAGAAGGCACTTACTCATTTTGGTATTCACAGAAGTTAGGAGTCCTAACTTTAGGACTCCTAAATGCCTTCTGTGAATACCGAAAGTCCTAAAATTAGGATTTTTCGCAATTTAGTAGTAGTAAAGTTAGGAGTCCTAACTTTAGGACTCCAGAAGATTTTTCACAATTTAGTAGTAGTAAAGTTAGGAGTCCTACCTTTAGGACTCCTAAATGCCTTCTGTGAATACCGAAAGTCTTAAAATTAGGATTTTTCGCAATTTAGTAGTAATAAAGTTAGGAGTCCTAACTTTAGGACTCCTAAATGCCTTCCGGATTTTCTGCAATTTAGTAGTAGTACAGTTAGGACTCCTAAATTTAGGACTCCTAAATGCCTTCTATGAATACCGAAAGTCTTAAAATTAGGATTTTTCTCAACTTTACTACTATTGAGAAAAATCCTAATTTTAATACTTTCGGTATTCACAGAAGGCATTTAAGAGTCCTAAAGTTAGGACTCCTAACTTCTGTGAATACCTAAATGAGTAAGTGCCTTCTGTGAATACCAAAATGAGTAAGTGCCTTCTGTGAATACCAAAATGGTAGTAAGTTTAGGATTTTGTCTTAAGTTAGTTCTGTGAATCGGGCCCTAAGTATGTAAATATGTTCTAGTCAGGTCATTGTATGTATTTGTATCTAATGAGGAAAGCCTCAAAATCTGGCATGGTCATATGCTGGACACCTTTGGCTAAACCACTTCATGAATTTGAGTGAATCTGTTTCCCCATGACTATGTTTCGAAAGCATGCATTTTCTTTCAAGAATTTAAGTGCTTACTGTCCTTCTGGCTGCTCCTTGCTATTTTGTTAGGTTAGAACAACTCAGTAATTAAGATGATCCTTATTTTGCTTTTTTTTTATTAGTTCCAGGAAGGGATATTATGAACAACATTTTCACAGAACTATAGCTGCAATGCCATTTAACAATAGCATATAAGTGATCAAATATCCTCTTTGTCCAGTTAAATCACTAGAAACATCAACTGGACTGGTAACTTCATTTTGACGGGGGAATGCAAAGCCTTAATCTTGTCACCACTTATGATGCTTTGTTTAAAGACACATTTTAGAAAAATTGGTCTTTCTGCATTATTGAGCACAGTGTTATGAACCTGCCATCCCAAGGGAGCAGATCAGATCCCAACACCAACTGGTGATTGCTCCATGCAAATATGTGAAATGAGTCAGATGTCCTCAGCCAAGCTACTGATTGATGAGTGTCCCATCAAAGAATCATCCTCACCAATATGACTGGTTCCTCTCCCTCACTCATTCAGTTTTTTTCTTTGCCTGCCCTTCCCCATTTCTCTCTCCAATCTTTAAAACAAAGAATTAGACACAAAAGTGAAGGTGGAATCATTTCCTCCTGTAATTATAGAAAATGATTTGCATAATAGCATTGGTAAGAGTTGTAAAGGCACTTTTCCGTATAAACAGCTAACAGCTCCCCTATAAAATGAAACTAGAAAAAATCAGACCATTTAGTGACTTTAAGAAATCATTGAGGGGTTGCTTTGCAGCATAATTATGCATTTTCCAAAAGTATGCTGTTGTTTTATTGTGGTGTGTTGTGTTAGTAGATTTGCTGTACCATTGTTTTCTTGATTGTTAATGTTCTGCCAGTTAACTATGGGTTTTTTTCAAATTATTTGACCATTGTATTATTTTTGTGCCTCATTTTTTTTGTGGTTTATGATTAGTTGTTTTTTACAATATAATGCTATGTTGTGTTTTGTGATGTAGGGTTTTTATGTTGCATTATAGCATTGTGTTGTACTATTGTTTTTGTGTTGTGTTATGTATTACTATTACTGTAGCATTGTGTTGTACACTATTTTGCATTGTAATTTGTTTCCAGCTATGTTATAATGTTGTGTTGTTCTCTTTAGTTATTTAGATATGCCGAAAATGCTGCAACATTTCCATCCAAAACCAGCACTTCTTGATAAAATTCTAGCGACAAAGAGACGTTTACCAGTTTCATAGGTGGCAAAATAACCCTGCTTCAGCTATTCAGATACTAATGATATTCCAAACATTTGATATAGATCTTTCTTTAAAATAGGACTATCACTAGTTGCCTAAAATACTAGCACACATATTCACTCACTTTTCTGGTATTTTTAGGTGTATTGTTTATGATACTCTGTATGTACCACAGCCCTAAACAGATATCCGGAAAGGGTACTGAAATGTTGTTTGTTATGCTGTGCCAGCAATTTAGTGATGTTATGTATTTGTTAATATGTTAAAATTCAAATTGCATTCTAGTTACTGAAAGGGTGAAGAGAACTTTTTTAAGGTTTACATTATCATATATAAAAGAAACATCTGAAATATTTCTGCCTTTTTAGCAGGATTTGGGTTTGCCTTTTTAAAAAGTGGCCCTTATTAGTGTTTGTGTTGTCTAAAGTTAACCTGTATTGTAATGTCCTATAACGTAACAAAATGTAAGATGTATTTGTAGAGCTCTGCTTATCGTCCTTTAGAGTATCCAGACGCTGAGCAACACAGAATTAAAGAAACACTAATGCAAAAACGAATGCTTCTCTGCTTTTCTCAAATTCTGTTATTAATAAGAATGGTAAAAGAGATTACCCGTCTCAGCACAGGCCAAAAGACACCACTTGCTTAGGCTGACAGAGAGGACAATCAGGAGTTCACAGTACAACCTTTGTAACATACAAAGTTAATGATGCTAATAATACAAAGCCTGCCTTGGGGCAGTATGTGTAAAGGTGTGCTGTATTAAGTAAGGTCATTCGTGCTTCAATATCTCAACTGGAAGGGTTCCTTCATTTCAAGAATATTTTAAAGAGATCAAATTAACTTGTGATTTCAATTTACTATGCTTTAGTGATGTTTCCATTTTGGATTTTTTTCTCACAAAGATTTTTAGTTTCCACTGTCATACTATTTTGCAATATGTTGTGCTTCGGTGAAGTGGGGAACTTTGGATTCTTAAGTACCTAAAATTAATTCATAAATACTTTAATTTTTGATCCTGATTCTAGATTGAGAAAAGCACTTTCAGGCTCGTGTGTAAAAGTGAAAATAAACACAAAGAATATTCTGAAATGTTCTGTTTCATTCTGAACAAGTTGAGATCTAAGATTAAACCTAAGTATTGCACGGTGAATTTTAACAGAATTACTAACATTCTCCTTCAAAACTGTAAACAAAGAGTTGGCAAGATAGTCAATGCTGTGATATGGTACCTTTTTTTGCAATATACTAGGAGATTGAGGGAGCAGGCTTTTCTATATCTCAATATTCCCAAGTAATCATTAAATAACCACTGCCACGGGTCATATGGACTTTTGTTCAGCAACAAAGAGAAATGAAGAGTAATCATCTACATAACTATAAAGCATTAAATACTTTTACCTTTAATGTGATTTAAAGGGTTTTATTTTCAATTTCTTTTTGTTTTTCATCTGTTTATTCATTATATATTAATCTGTAGCTTACAGAATTAAAAGTTAATATAATCCAGCAATCAATATTTGATGATAAAATTTAACAAAATGTTTGTTAGAATTGCAGTTAATATAGTAATGATACAACAAGCACGTTTCATAAAGACAATTCCCCAATCTAAATTAATTTGGGATAGGAGGGAAAAGGTGTTAGCTCAGAAACCAAATGAAGAGCTCTGATGAGATAGAAATAGAAATCTATGAAATCTTTGCATTAGAAGCTAGAAAGTATTCTCAGCTCAAATATATCATCAGCCAATTCAGTAAAATCTATGTAAGGCAGCCTTTCATGAAGAGAAAGCTCCAGAAACTCAAAGACGAGTCTCCAGTCAGAGAGTTGTGAAAGGAATCCTAATCTTCTCTAAGAACACACACTAATATAAACAGCAAAATTCCATGTTGCAATATTATTTTCTTTTGTTTTCTTCATCCTCCTGTAGCAAAGAAGCACACTCCAGGGAATATGCAAGCTCCCGATTTTCTCAGAGGAACACAATATGTTTACAGATATTGAACCTTGAAAGGTTACAGCATTGATGTTTTGTGATCCAGACAGTTCTTCTCATGAATCATTCTTCCGGTCATGTCCTCGCCTGTTGGTGATAGCTCATTATCAGTGACTAATAAGTAACTAACACCTGCTCACTAGCTAACAGAAGGCCTCTGAAGTAGCATGCGGGCACATGCATCATTGTCAATTGCATTCGCAAACGGTGCGAATCGCAATTTTCGGTCGTTTGCGAATGCAATTGACAAAATTGGGATGCATTATGTTTTTCGCAATTTTAGAAATCGCAATCACGTTGCGATTTCTAAAATTGCGATTGCATTTAAGAAATCGCGATTTGAACATTTTAAATTTGCGAATTCGTAAATAGGGAGAGGTAAATTACCATGAAGTTGACCTTCATGATAATTTGCGAAAACTTTCAAAAATGCACAAAAGTGGATTTTTGAAAGTTTTATTTTACACACACACATGCCCTTGGGGCATGTGTGTGTGAAAAATGCACTTAAAGTTATATTTCAGGGGTGCAGGGGGGTCCTTTGGACTTGAATTGGAATTGAATTGGAATTGAAAATGACTTCCCCGTCATTCCTATGGCCCTCTGGGCCCATAGGAATCAATGGGAAGGGATTCCTTAATTGCGATTCGCAAATTGTGAATCGCAATTAAGGAAATTTAAGAAATCCCCCCAAAAATTGCGATTTCTTGGTGCATAGCCATTTGCGATTTCTTAATTGCAATTCCTTAATTTTCGCAATTAAGAAATCGCAAACGGCAACAATGATGCATGTGGCCAATAATTTCCAGTAAAGTGAAGAAAAACATCTTGCAAAAACAACTATTCAATGTAAACAAACAGACTTTTCATTGTTAATGCATTAGTTTTCAATGTACATGGCATCAACAGTTAGGCTAACTGAAGTCATTATTTCTATTCATTTGCGGGTCTATAATATTTAGGTATGATTGTCTATTACACATTTGGCATTTAGCAAAAATCTGTTATTTGAACGTAAGCTTGTGCTCATTATTAATAAAAGTATTTTGACAGCGAATAAAATGGGGAACATCCTTTACAACGAAACCCTTACAACGCTGTACCATTACAACGCAGGTTTAACAACGAAAGTCGTTACAACAGCTTTCGCTGGAGGGCGCTCTATGATAGGGAATAGTTTAATTTACTATCCAACACCTTCCCTACTATCCACGGGGACTGGAGTTGGAATAGTAAATTAAACTATTCACTATCCAGCACCCCCCAAAGCAATTCGTTGTAACGACTTGCATTGTAAAACCTGCGTTGTAACGGTACGTGTGGTAATACCACCCATTGTACCATCATACATCCAATAAAATTGGTGGCAGCAATATCCATACAAGAGAGCACATTTTGATTAACTGGCCTCAACCCCTTTAACAGAGAGGGAATAATGCACAAGAGTTTGAAGCAATCTTTGACATTTTGCCGTGGGACATATTTGGTAATAGTTGGGTGACTGTATTTGTAGTGGCTCCAGCTGTCCAGCTTGAAAAAAGACCCTAAAATTAAGCAATATTTTTTTATTTTTTTTAGTTTACAGAGTTTTATATGGCCCAACTTGTCCCAAATCGGGTATCAGAGCACTTTAAATAGCACCAGTTGCAGTGATTTGCCCAGAATCACAGGATGTTCAGCGTCATTGCCGATACTCGAACCCAGTTCCCCAGATTCGAGGTCGACTACCATTTTGGGCTACAACAAGGAAGCTGAGAGTAGGGCCCTTTTTCTGAATGGACTACATTTGCAGAGTCTAAGTAGACAGGAATATTGGCTGAGTGTGCATAGTGGGATGTTTATTACCATTTTTAATTTGCAATGCCAGATTGCTTCGAGATATCTCAAATTTAATCTTTAACAGTGTCTTGTTTCCTTTTGTTCTAGGTTATTTCTATTTCAAATGACTTGACATTTTTGTCTTTGGGTCTATATTGGCAACATTAGGAGGTTTCCAAACATCTTGAAAAATAAACAAGTAAGCATTAGACTGAACTTAAGAAACCCTAGTTAGGTTGATAACTATTTGTCTCTTCTTGTTTGGCTAATGCACCGATTAAGGTAAAGTGCTTTGATAGTGTCAATGCTTTTAATTAATAAATCATAAGGATTGATATACAGGCCCAGGGCCATGTAAGTCTCATATAATGATGTCCCTTGTGCAAACAAAAGAAATCTTCAAAGGTCAAAATTAAAAGTTTCAACCATAAAGGTTTATATCAATTTAAGAGGCATTACAGATGGCAAAAAGTAGTTAGTCGAATTCAAACAGCCTCAAAAGTACATCAAATAATGGAAATGCAAGAGGATCAACATAAAGTCAACCCCAGAATGTTGAGCAGTATCGACCCTAGAATATTCGACCCTAGAATATTGTTGGGACACAATATTGATGACAAAATCTAAAAAGAACTATCAATAGGTAAGTCTAGATTTTCTATACCTAACTCCACATATATGTACCTATGTCGTACGAATACCCATAAACCAATAGATTTATAAGAAAATATAATACATTAAATAGAAACAAAATGTAGGAATGACTGATTTTATGCATAAATATAATAAGGCGTACAGAGTAAATAAAGGAGATGACAGTACAACTGAAGATTGACTCCCAGAGCAGATTCAGTTAAAGAACCTTGAATTTGTTACAAATAAAGAAACATTCTGCTCATTGCTTTCTTCTCGAGGAGCAAAAATTAATACATTTTCAATCCACAACTAAACAGCAAAATTAAAAGCATTCTGTTTTGCTGATTATCTGAAAAAGGAGCACACAGAGGGGAAACATGCATGTAGGAAATGAAAACTGCTAATATTAGAAATAGGCCACCAAAGTCTGCTGGTGGGACTGAGGAGGGCTAAAGTATGAGCAGTACGTCCATAGGGGAACCTGCTACATCTATTTGCGATTGGAGCCAGAGTTTTCAACATTCTCTACAAAGGCCAAGTAATGGGCATCAAAGGCATAAAACGTCACATAATCTTTGCCAAAACTTATATTGGGAAAATGAATAATTCCTTTATTTTATTTTCCACCAAATCAAAAGTACATTTTTTGTTCGGAAAGAAAAATTAAGTCGACATTTTGCTCATCTTCTGAATAAACTGTGACTAAACAGAATTTTGTTTCTAAATAATGCATTACATTCTGAGTTATGTTTTTATTTACATTCAAAATAAAATTCTTTAACTTAATATTTGCGATTAGTCAAATCATCTTGACGTGGATGTTCCTTTGCTGCTCTTGCTGAGTCTGATCCTGAAGGTGGGAAGCGAGGGAAAATTTCTTCAATCTCGCCTTACAGCATATTGTAGGGTCATACTCTAGGGCACCGCCATGCTTATGTAGAATCTGCCTTTAAGTGAGCTGAAAGTTCTGTCTACAATGCTCCTTCCTTGTTTGTGTCCAGCATTATATCTCCTTTGTCTAGGGGTTCTGGGGTGTATATATGGAGGCATAATCCAAGGCCTAAAGGAGTATGTAAAGTCACCCTAAATATTTTCAAAGGATGATTAAATGTTTCTAATGTTGAAATGTTTTTCAATCAGGTAGTCCTGCTATTCAAAACTTCCTAATAGCCAGCTTTCTCTAAACTCTATTCTGGATAGTCCTGCTTACATTCCAGACCATGTAATATATAGGAGTCATATGTGCTACCAGAGGCTAGCCGATGTAAACTACACAATATCTGCATATTTGTAGGTATTACTACATTAAGCTGACTAAGGGCCTGATTTAGATCTTGTCGGATGGGTTATTCCATCACAACAATGAATGAGATGGCTTGTCTGCCAAAATATAAATCCCATTAAATCCTATGGGATTTATATTTCGGTGGATAGGATATCAATTACCATTAAAAAGGACTAACCTGTTTGCCAGGATCTAAATCAGGCACTACGTGTCCAAATTATTAATCAAACTAAAAATAACCTCTTGGTAAGCTGTTATCCTACATTCACCTTGTCATCAGTTTGATCAAACAAAGTCACCCTCAGCCTAAATATATCCTTTCTCCTCCTCCTCCGTTCTCTTTCACTGAGCTCCCAGATTTCACATACTCATCAGTACAGCAAAGAGTGCAGACATTGTAAAAGAATACAAGGCATTTTGGTCCCCGTGTGTTTTTTTTATTAGCACCAGGTTACTGTAGAGGGAATTCCATTTGCAAACAAAAATGCTTTTTTTAAAACATATAGGGCTAGATGTAGGTAATTCCCATTTACAGACTCTTAAATACCGAATTTTACCGAATCGGTATTTAAGAGTCTGTAAATGGGAAGGGGGCAGATTTACGTAATTCCGAATTTAGGAATACCGAATCTGTAAGATTCGGTTCGGTATTTACCGATTTGGTAAATACCGAATCGGTATTGCCCATTGATTCCTATGGGCCTTGAAGCCCATAGGAATCAATGGGAAATACCGATTGGGTATTTATCGAATCGGTAAATACCGAATCATGCAAGGGTGCAGGGGGTGTCACTTTGACACCCTCTAGCACCCCAAGTCAGGCTTGTGTGACATGTGGCACACATACATGCCCTAAGGGCATGTCTGTGTGTCACATGGCACAGGTGTGCATGCACAGATGTGCAAGCACACCTGAATTCAGTATTTTACCACACAATAGGATTGTGTGGTAAAATACCGACTCTTAAGAGCCTGTGGCACTCTTAAGAGTGTCAGCTACATATGGATTTACCGATTCAGTAAATATACCGATTCAGTATTTTACCGATTCGGTATATTTAACGAATCGGTAAAATAAACGAATCGGTAAAATTCGGTAGGCCCCCTACATCTGAAAAGCCTAATACCGGTCGGGAACGGCCGAAATCGTCCGTTTCCGACTGGTATTAGGGCTCCTACATCTGGCCCGTAGTTGTCTATGTTTAAATAAAACATATACTAAACGCAAACATTTTGTGGTAAGCTATCATACTCAATGATCTAAGTCTGCATGGGAAGTAATAAGTCCTGATTTAAGATAGCCTAACTGCCGATGCTGTGTTAACTGAAATTAATGCACTAACATTAGAAGGCCTATTTTCACATTGAATCATTATTTGCAACAAGATGTTTCTCTCCTATGCTGCAGATGTAGTGACTTCCAGAAGCCATCTGTCGAATAGGCATTTGTTTTGTATTAGACAACTGATAGTGAGGTTCTCACTGGGAGAAGAGGAGTCAACAGGAAGGATGCTTCATAAGAAGAACAATTTGGACAGCTGAATGTGAATCATGTAACTTTTCAATGTCTAAAGTGTAAAGATTATTGCACAAGTGTGGGAAAAAAGGGTGTTTACCTATTCCCATGAGTTTACTACAATCCTATGGGATAGCACAGGAGAAAAAAAGTCACTTGTTACCATTTAGAATATTGTGTGTTTATATCTGTATGTTTTCATCAAACAGGGCAAGAGTTCTTTTTGAGGATATTCCTTAGAGTTTTACTCTCAGGAGGACTTTTGCATTTGAGCTTCTCTCACTTGCACTGACTGGGGATTGCTCTCTGTGTGTCATATGTCTTTCTAAATGAGAGGTTGCTTAGACTATTCCTCTGATTTCTGCTGATTTATAGATGAGAATACGTCCAGCTTGACATGCAAAGGTTTGGTGTTTATACATTGATTCTCTCATCAGAACTCTTTATTGAGTTTCTGACCTGGCACCTTATTTTTGCCTTATTGTAATATATTTATATTAGGGAATATTATAACATTCACTGTTATTTTGACTAATATTCTAATCTACCTTGTATTGACATATCAATTATTGGATTATGTCAATTTCTAATGATGATGTTTGAGAGTTAGCATGTTGCCAAATAAATGGCACAATACAAAATGAACTGAAAATAGAATCTTGTAATGCATACAAAACTGTCTTTATTAATTGCACTAAAAGTCATACGTGATTTATACTGTTATTGGGTTTATGTAGAAGTTTGCTTGTTTTCATTTCTCCTATCAACAAATAAAGTTTCATACGACCAGTAGCAGGGGTTAGTTCATGATTACACTCAAAGATTAAGGTATAGAAGATCCTGCTCACTCATTACCTCTTGCCTAACATCAATAAAAATTATAACCATGTTTATAGCACGTAGCATGTATTCTTGCCAATAGAAAGCTTGAAAACATCCAGGTGAATGTCTCCATTTGTTTTTAATCTAAATTTGGTTTAATTTCTAGTAATAAATAAATGAGAATACAGATGAAGAGAAACAAATAATCTCATTAAAATCCCACTGAAAACCTGTGTACGTCAAAGATTTTGCCTTTTTCATTCAGTTCCATTGTTTTCTCATGAAGTACATTGGTTCACTGAGAAACATATTTGTGCAAGGGACACTTTGTTGCATATACACGATCCTTCACAGCTATTTCCTCTTCATATATATGTTGCATAATGCAAAGGAAATAACAAGGAAAAGCAAACATATTTCTTCTTGTTATGCCATTCTAAGGTATGCGCACCATTTTGGCACAAACCCTTGTTTACAAGTCTTTGTAAAAATTGTGTTGTGTTAAAATAGATGGCTGAATGCACAGGAACACACATGCACCAAACTTGTAATGCCTACCTGACACAACAAGTTGTACTATTGGATATTGACGGGAGACGACCTTTACAACATGGGAGCTTCCACAGTAGGTTTACAACGCCTGCTTTACAACAAAATTAGTTTCAACGACTTGCGCTGGATGGTGCTGTAAGCTACGGAATAGTATGATTTACTATTCCAACACCTTCCCTACTGTACATAGACTGGTGTTGGAATAGTCAATGGTACTATCCCTAAGTCTTGCGCCCTCCAGTACAAGTTGTTGAAATGACTTGCCTTGTAAAACTTGTATTGTAACATACTGCGATCAACATGATCGCGTAGTAGTAACATCATACATTCAATATTGACACAAACAAAATTGTGGTACAACAATATTAAGTCAGAATATCTTGGGACAAAATATTAAAAGGCAAGTGGATATAGGGAAGTATAGTTTTCTATTCCTAACACCACATCCACTGACCTTGAATATATATGTATTGAATATTTATGTGTATGTGGAGTTAGTGTAGAAAATGCAGACTTAGATATGTTTCGGTATTTTATTTTTGATATTCTGTCCTTGGTATTGTGTCACATCCATATTACGGCTTCAATATTCAGAAAGCACACCATGCAAGGTGATGCAAGTCAACACTATGCGTTGTGCTACTCTTTTTCTATAAAGCCATGCAAAGTGGAAATGGCATAGATTTGTAAATCCCAAAATACGTGATGCAACCCGATACAAAATCTTAGAAAAACTGGGCCAAAATGTGACAGAGGTAACACACAATTTCATTTTAGCTAGTCACTGTATCTGTTTATTTGCCATTTATGACCAAAAATGTGTAGCACAGGTCATTTTTGAAATGCAAATATATGTTTTTCACTAAAGAGTCATATCACCTGTTTTTCTCTTGCACTCCTTAACTGAAGAAGGCTGCTGATTTTCTAAAGGTACAAAAAGCACAAAACTGCCAAAACTGCTATGCTTCATTTCACACACTCTAATCAATAACACTGGTTACTAAGTTACTAAATAACCCACAGTTTATTATTTTAAGTAACCTTTTTGTCACACATAGAGAACCATACACAAATTATCAAACAGTGTTTGTTGTTCCCACCCACATTAATACATACATAGCAATAAATACAAAACATAAATTGTTTCACATTAGGACATAAACAACAACAAACATTAAATCCAACAATAAATCAATTCTTATTTCAACATAAATTAGATACATCAAGATATCAGTTCTTATTTTAAACAAAGTCAGGAGCAAACTCACAAGGCAAAAACTTTGTAGTCACAATTGATTCTAGAGCAATCCTAACGCTCCTGTTTTCTGGATATCGGACCCTTACTGGAGTAAAATTGTACCCCAGGTACATAGTTCAAAAGTTCCTCATACAGCACTCGCTCGGTTATATCAATGCTCCGTAATGCATAATAATTTCCATTCGCACCCCTAAACCTCCTTAATGGGTCTCTCCTCAGGACATAGAACTGAAGTCCACTCTCATGTGGCTCGTGGCACAGGCGCAAAACATCATTATTTAGAATCCAAGGAGACTGGAACACGGACGTAAGCCCCTCTTGTTCAACACCCGTTGCTTCCAAGTGACCATAAGTTCAGCCCTCAATCAGGACTTTAAACTCAGCCATGTAGTCGCCCAGCTCTCTCCCATCGCAGTCGCTGATCAGCATTTGTTCGCTTACCGCAAGCCTTCTGATGAACTTAAGGTCACTGGAAACAACGGGTTTTGAACAAAAGGGGCTAACGTTGATGTTCCAATCTCCTTGACCCTAAATAACGCGCTTTTGCGCCTGTACTACGAGCCTCCTGAGATCGGACATCAGTTCTATGTCCTGATGAGAGCCCATTAAGGAGGATTAGGGGTTCGAAATGTGTTGACCATTTACAATGGACTCACTGTTGCGAATGGAAATTATTCTGCATTATGGGGCATTGGTATAACCTAGGCCATGAGGAGCACCATCCCTGCACCGTGTGGCAGGCACCCAGCCTGCCACACGGTGCAGGGATGTTTACAAACTTCCATTTTCCAATGGGAGCTTGGGCTGCAGCGGTTTTTAACCCGCCACACCAGCTCCCATTGGAAAATGGATGTTTCTGACCGCACGATGTGTGGTCACATCCAAATTAGGGTGTCTGAACCACCAACCTATGGTCAATCGGTTCCTTTCATGCAATGGCGTCTGCCCAACATCATAATGAGGGCCTCAATATTTAACAAAGGTGTTGAAAAAAAACCATAGTTCTGGGCTTTACCAGGTACTGCAATTTAAAAAAGTGTATAGGAAACATATACAAAAAAAATTTGGGAAAAGGAATTAGTTGAATACGTTAATTGTGTCATAAAGCGACTTTGGGGACCCCTAGCAGGGCCCTCTTTCCCCCGGCCCTCAGATTATGGGCCTGGGGGCAACTACTGTACCCTCCTCAACATCTCTACACTGTATGCCACACGGTGCAGGGATGTTTACAAACTTCCATTTTCCAATGGGAGTTTGTGCTGCAGGCATTTTCAGCCCGCCACACAAACTGCCATTGGAAAATGGATGTTACCAACTGCACTATATGCAGTCACATCCAAATTAGGCTGTCAGAATCGCCGAACTATGGTTGGTCGGTTCCTTCCCTGAAATGGTGTTGGGTGGATGCAAGATTGCATAATGAGGTGTTGGAAAAACCAACAGTTCTGGGCTTGGCCAGGTAATGAAATGTTTTCTTAATGTATTGCAAACATAGGCAAGAAAAATAGAAAGAAGGAAATAAAAGTTTACTGTCTCCTAAATGTGGCAGCCACATGCTGCAATAAACATTACAAATTACAGAAAAAATAACCGCTGCATTCACTTTTAAGTTAATAGGATTGGGGCTTCTAAGAAGGCAGGTGAACTTAAAATAGTTATAAAACCCCTTTTTAGTTGTAATGCATATCACATAAAAAGAGATTTTGTATTGGTGCAAAGAAGAATTACTATTGTCTTTGAATTGGTGTAAACTGAAACACACAATGAATACCAAAAATAAAAGCAGGATAAAAAATGTAAAGAAAAGGCATTTCTTTTTAAGTGAATGTGCATACTATCAAGCCAATTTCGTACCGCACAGTGAAAGAAGGCAAATGGCAGAAGTAGGCTGATTAATTGTCCTGTGATAGATGATGCATTGGGCGGAAGCAAGATGTGATTAATGGCTGAACAGATAAATGTATTTAAAGTAATTCTTTTCATTGCATTATGCTGCAGGCATGATAAAACTGCTCTAGGTCAGATCTAAAAAGGGACCTTTAACATATGTTCCATAATCATAATTTGATAATTGTTTAGACAGGTCTATATTACTTTAATGTGCTATTAATCTTACACTTCAAAGTTGAAGAGTAACAGCTTTCCATGACAATTCACAATTGTACCGGGAGCGACATACAAATGCTGCCCATGTGAAAACCCTACCAAGATTTCAATGCTGAAATGTGTAGGATCTCTATAGCACTCTAGAAAATACATTTCTCAAACATAAGGTACTTTGATTATAAGTCTGTCTACAGTTTGTGACAGTAAGAGGGAGCACACACCCAATGAGTATGAAGGAGGACAGGCTTCCTATTTGTTGTGAGGTAATTAGGAGCATTACTATT
This sequence comes from Lissotriton vulgaris, assembly GCF_964263255.1. Taxonomy (NCBI): domain Eukaryota; kingdom Metazoa; phylum Chordata; class Amphibia; order Caudata; family Salamandridae; genus Lissotriton; species Lissotriton vulgaris. Next base: position 1,445,628,540 of record NC_141691.1, read on the forward strand.
GTTACTGTGAAGATTTGAGCAAACTTCCAGTGAAACTCGCAAGGTAATACTTGAGGGGAGGTATACATTAATGTATTTCCATATTTATTTTTCTTGTAGAGGGCAAGGCGCCAGCCAGCACTATTCTGGGTTCCAGCGCTGGCAATCAGGCATTGTTAACAGAGCATGGTGACAGTCATCCATACTACTGCACCCATCAAACGTACATGTGATGTACAATAAACCTGCAACTTAGGAACTCCAAGGGGTAGTGTTTTAAATAAATAAATGACCAGAAGAATGTACATCCATCTATATTTTGCTTTGGAAGTCAAACAATCTCCAGTGCAAGTTTCCATCACGTTGGTATGCGAGCACCTAGAGCCCTAAAAAACCAATGTCAGTGCCCCCCAAACCCCCAAATAGCAAGCCTAGGATCTTATTACCCTGTCTTTGTCTCCACCTGCTTCCTCCACACAAGAAGATAGGACTTCTTACTCTGAGTCTTATTTTTAGGAAGGTTGCCAGACATGCACAGTCTTACACAGTCCCATGGATGTGCAGGATAATGAAATATGGATTATGACCTTGTACAGAGAGGGGTATATGCACTTTAAAGTAGCAAGAAAGATGAGGTTCGGAAGGTTAGAAAGAAGGTCAGGCCTTAGGAGAACATCACAAGTAAGTTAAACTCTTTATGCATGTTAAGAAATATCAAGATATACCCAAAAAGTGGTATAGCAACATGACCTGGTTACAATATGACAACGTTTCAGACAGCACATGAAACAGGTAGCGAGTATGCCATAGGACCACAAGGATTCTTCAGACAATTTTTGCCTCAGAGCAACAATGCCTCTGTAGACCATGATTTACTGGATTATTTCAGGACCTCGCTCACCCCATCCAGAACATTCTCCAAAATCTATTGATATCTAAAAATGACCTTTAAGCCCATTTATTAAAAAAAATGGAAGATAGTTGTTTCCTTTTGATCACCCACTAAAGAGCTAGCACACTTGCTTGAATAATGACTCCAGTTATGCCAGCAAGTGTGCCAGTTATGTATCAGATTTGCATGTAGCTGAGACAAATGAGCAAAGAGGCAATGCATTGTCACACAATTAGAAACATAATTAGAGAGAACATTAATAGTTAAGCTATTCTCTTCTTTCACTACTGTTGCTAACTTGTGACTGGCCTTTTTCTACTGGCAGAAACCTCCTTCGATAAGGAGCTTCTCCTTCTTGTCAGGGTTCTTCATCGACACAAGCTTCTGTCTCTGGAAGACATTTCCCTCCATAGTACCAGAGACCAGATAATGGTCCATTGCTCTTTTATTCCATACAGACAGATGGTGGTGCTTTCCGGTAAGATACCCAGGTCACTTCCTGTTCTAGGCCCTGTCTGGCCTGCGGCTCCCAAGAAACAGGTGAAATAGCAGAAAAGTGAGTTACCTTTTTAAACAGAGGTGAACTCTGGCCTCACAGAAGTGTCATGAAAAAGAGTCAGAGCATAAAGCTTGATTTTAATTGGTGAAGCTACACAAAAAAATAGTAGATATAGTAGATATGTGTGTTTGAATTGCAAATAACACCTTAAAGAAAGTGTACCAACAGTGGGAATAATATTATATTTTTGATGAATTACTATATTGTAAAAACTTCCAACACATATTTAATGAAATAGTGGTAAACAAATGTAGTAAGGATAATACAGGATATTGTACTGGAACTCACTCCCTACCCAACACTGCACCTGACCTTTCTATTAATACAGGCAATTGAACTTTACAAACAATATTGTGTGTTCTAAGTGTTTTATTTATTTACATCTGGGCTAGAAACTATAATGGCTGTGATTTACACATAGGAGCCTGCAGGGGAAGAGGGATGTCAAACATGTGATTCTTTGTTTCGTACCCACATAGACTGATTAGCAAAGAAATTAGATATCTATACCTTTAGATTTATGTCTATGTCCTAACATAGCCTTATAGCCCGCCATAGAGGGGTATACCGGCTATTAAAGGCCTGCTCTAGCGTCAAAGGCCCGAGCCGAAGGGGAGGCACTTTAACAAGGGAGCGGGAATTTAATAGCCTGTATAGCCCAGCTACGAAGGGCTATAAGGCTATTAGAACATTCTGCCACCAGAGGGCAGAATGTTCCGACAAATAAAACAAAGGCCTCTCTGAGTTTAAGGGGTTTAAATTCCCTCGGGCTCCGAGAGGCCTTTGAAAACAACATTGGAATGTTGCTTTGCAGGCCTTTACCGGCCCATAAAAGCATGGAGCATGCCGTTGTCTTCAATGGAGCTCCCAACATTCCAATGTTCTAATATAGATTTACAATGTTATGTGGTTCAGTAAACGCCTTAGGAATCTGCATTAAAAGCTGCACCAGGTGCTGGTTTCCAGGAGCATAAAGTTCAATGGGGGATGAATAAACAGAAAGGCCCATGTGATGCTCATCTGCTAAGTCACTTAACCCTAAGGGTCACAATTACATTAATATTCAACAATTAGGTGTGGGGAGCATCAATAGTACAAAAAGTAACTACTGTACATAATTATTAACATTATTTCATTTGATTCACTCATCTAATGTAAAACCTAATAAAATATAAAGCACCTTGTAAAGGACTGCAAAAGGTGTGCAGCCACAGATATGGTCTGCATAAGAACATTGGGTTGAATGTGGACTTGGAGACCGGTTCTTCTGATTAGGATTTTAGGATTTATTATTGTTAATTATGGCTTAATGTCTGAGTTTATTTCTGTGAGATCTCTATCACGCGAGATAAGTAGGGATCGAAGCTCGGTCTCAACGGGAAGTTGAGTGGCACTCATTTTGATTTTTTTATGTTGATGCCTTACATTATGGTCTATTTTCTTCATATGACATTGGTTTTCAAATTAGAATGAACAGATCTAATTATTCAATACATTAGTTCAGTATAATATTTATCCGGTGTATCAACTCAGGTACCTTTAAATCTGGTTTGTGGAGGAAAATAAAAGTTTCAACTGATTATCTTCATTCCTGTTTTTTTAAATTTCTGTTAATGTTAGCGCCTTGATTCGCTGGAAATGATGTAGAATGTTGTCCTTTTAAAACAGTATTTAAGAGATGAGGCCACCCTGGGTTAGGTTTGCAAGTCACACCTTATAACATGGAACCAGCACGACACACAGGTCAGAGTAGAGAATTTTAAATATGGAAGATGGAGGACTTTCGATGTAATTCTATTGTAAAATAACAAATATATTCTGGAACTCAGAATAAGTCAAACTTCAGAGAGTTTTGCAAAATGTACTTGTAGCCATTAGGGAGGAAAACAATGTAATTACATTTTTTACGAGTTATTCAACATCAGTATATTTGTGATGTATCGTAAAATGAGGTGACATTACATAGACGCTGGTGAGTGTAATGCTGGACGACTGTTGCTTAATAGTAGGACATTACATGTTTGGCGTAATTAAGTTGAGCTATGGAAAGAGCTGCACTATAAAAAAATCATTCGGTATGAAGTTATTTTTTTAGATTTCAATGGTTTGACATCATATTGCATTAGGTATAGTCCAGCTGATTTGTTTAAGGAACACTAAAGTGTTTATTGAATCATGTTTGGTTTAATTGAGCGATACTATATATATTTTTTTGTACATTCATGTATTAGATGAATAAGCCTGTAGAATCTGATGTTAATATCGTATAGGATATCGTTAGGAAAAGTGTATCTCAGCTGTTTGAGTCAACTCAAATGTGTGTATTGAATTATGTTGTAGATGGAGAGATTTACTAAGGGGAATGTTTAGGAGCCTCTTTGCGTCGCTCTTGCACCATGCATCGATGCAAATGAAAAATGAGATTTATGAAGCCATACAAGACCACCTTGAATGGCCCTGCGTGGCTTTATATATCTCGAGAAATGTAACGCCTTGCAAATCGTTGCATTGCATCACTCTGCCTTAAGGAGGCATTTTCCATGCTACATCCGTAGATTTTAAAGCAGTTCTGTATTCACATGTTAACCTGGAAATGCGCCGAAAAGATATGTCTCACCAGGAGAGGTGCAACAAGTAGAAATATCTTTATTCTCCAGCACACATAGAAAGAGGAAAACACCTCTCATGTTTGTTTTATGTTACAAAAATGCAGGAAGCTGCCCCTTCCTGCACAAAAAGAATCCTGCGTGTAATGCAGGCATCCTTGCACCATGGTGCATTGGCTCTAGGCAGTCCATTGCATGCCAGCACAGGGCAAAGGACAGGGATGCACCGTATTGTCTTAAATATGGCACATTTCTATGCTTTCCCAGTGACAAAGCAAGAGAAAACTTGCTGCGCTGTGCCTTTTTTTCATAAATATGGCCCTAAGTTGGGAGCCGTAGTGCTACTTCAGTAAATGTTTGGAGATTTGATATGGAGCTTGCAGATTTACTAACATTTTCTGCAAACACAATGCAGCAAGGCAAATGGCTGCTCTGCATTTCGTTAACCTCATCCGCGCAGTGCAGATTTACCCTCGGTGCTGGGCTCTAATGTAAATGGGTGTGGTCATGACAGAACAATTCCGTCATGAGCACAGCTCGACCGATGCTCATGACGGAACCGTTCCGTCATGAGCATCGAAAGGGTTAAAGGGAGACATAAGAAATTCACTATATTTACATGATATGGCATAATTCTGCTGCCTCTTTGCGCAGGCGCTCTCTGTGATGCCTAGCCCCTTGCAAGGGTGCTTGGGTTATGAGCAGGATTGTTATATTACAGAAAAGGACAGCTTCCTGCAGAAAAACAATCCTTAAAGGCATTTTCCTTTTTCTATGTCAGGTGTGGCATGCGTCACACAGAAAAAGGAAGTAATGTGGAGAAATAAAGATATTTCTCCCCGATACTCCTGAGAGGCATACCATTCTGACGGATTCCCTGGTTTATAACTCTTTGTATATCTGGGAATGTGCCTTAATCCGTGGTTGAGGAGTAAGAACTATACCCATGGAATGCCTGCCTGTCTCAGGTAATGCAAGGTAGCAAAATGCACTCCCATTTGTTACCTTGAATGTACTAAAGCACACAGAGCCACGCAAGGTGGCTTTGCAGGGCTTAGTAAATCCCAGGTAAGGGCTTGAGTCACATTGCGTGACCAATGTCAATGCAAGCCCTTAGTAAATCTACCTGTAGTTTCCTGAATTTGGTTTAATAGGTAAGAAGGGACACAGATGTTTTTTTATTTCTTTATATATGTTCCATTTTTTTGGAAAGCAAGAGACTGTATTTTTTCTTTCAGAGTTTGGATAATGCGACTTAGGGTATTACTTAAAAAAATATTTTTGATCACCATCATTGACTTGCCGTGAGCCAAGTGAAGGCAAGTTTGAACTGTATAAGAGTTGAAAAATATATATTACTAGTAAGGAAATACCATTTAATATTGATTTATTGTGGTAGTAGTACAGAATGTTATGCAATTGTATAGAAATATGTTTCCCACATCTAATGAACAGATTCGTTAAAACAAACACTAAGGGTTGTGGAAGCTGTAGGACTGAGGGGGCAAAGACTGTTTCACTTGATTTGTCTCTGGAAAGGTACTTTTTCCAATTCTGTTTTACCACATGAAGGCATGATTGAAGGACCTTTACCTAAAAGTGTAAATAATTGTTGTTGTTAGAAAATGATATTGGGTTAAAAGATTGTAAAATATAACGTGTTACAACGGTCTAAAGCAAGGATGAGAAGCTTAGATAAACCATGTTTGGACCCATTCATAATGTCTTTTGCATGAACAAATTTCACTTGTGTGCACAAAAATATCACAGCCAGGATTAGTGAGATTTGACACTCACAATCTCCACTTACAAAGAAGGGAAATCCGCCAGTAGAATGGGCTTCTGGCATTTATAGGTTCAAGGTTACTAGTGGGACTGGGTAGCTTTCCAAAAGGAGTGGCATGTGCTGTTACATCTCTAACATTTTTCAAATAGTTGTCAAATAAGGGAAGGCAGTCAGTTTTTTTCGCTTCAAACTGAATTTTCATTGCGAGTATGGGAAAGGAACAACTGCATATTTAATATGTTTTGATGAAAAGGGGTTCCTCCTAAAGGAAAGAAATATGAACAAATGTGCAGTTCTGCTGGAATTCTTTGTGATTGCCAAAAGAGTCCGTTAAAATGAGTAAATTCATCATTTACTCATTTAAAAAAATCAACATGCGTAAATTGTGTCCTTTGTGCTACTACTTTAAATCTAATTCTACCATTAACTTCCTAGAATTCTGATGGGATTCTTTGTGACTTCTAAAAGAGTTATAATACTACTTTAAATGCAAGAAGTAGATTCATGAATTTTTCTCCAAGGTAATCGGGAATAGTGTCCTTTGACCCTGATTATAAGTTGCAAGGTACAGGTGAATTCAATTTTACCCTTACCATCAGTACTTTTCCACAAGTACTATGCAATTAAGAGTGATATATAAATGACATGGGGAATTAATGTATGAGTTTGTCTTTTTCTGATTGTAAAACCACATTGAATTCGCCATTTATGAGCTTTTACAGATTACCTTTTCTTTCTTGCTCTGAGCAGTGGTAAATGTGTACGCTGGCCAATGGCGTTACGTATTTTCTGGAAGGGGCACATGTCACAGAACGCAATGTAAACGAGCTTTGGCTGCTGCTGCAGCCAGTCTCATGCGACTTTAGAATTGGGTGTAGAAAAACTTAACTGCTCAGAATCAGGTGGAGTGAATTCCATGAGGAAATTCCACTCTGACTGCCTCATAATCAGTTTATTTCTGCTTTGTAGAGTCCTTGTCCAACTGTAAACATTGTTGTTGTGTAGGATGTAACTTCTTTATTATATGAGGCCCTTAGTTTACAGCAACAGCAGGTCGATCATGGTAGGGCTCTGCTCTCCCTAGCTCTTCACACCACACACAAACTTTCTATTACATCTTTCAATCTCAACATTCAAAACACAATCACACGCATACAGGGAATTGGGACACACATGACCCTATTCAACTTCCTTTCTTACAAACAACACAACAAAAAATAAGCTATCACCTTGCACATAAAGCACAGGGACAATCATTCACAATCTCTGAATACCCAACATATCTACATCATACATTCCCCTAATATCCACCAGTTAAACTCTCAAGTATCAACAAAGACACAAAGACAATAAATAGAAGTCACAGAAACTTTGTGATGGCTCAAGACATAAGGCTCACCACACATCATGTTATACAAAGAAGACAACAGTTAAGTTGTAATATGGGCCAGCATGTGCAAAGCCTATGACCAACTAAAATATGAGGCCTTGCCTTCACGTCTGTACACTCACATAGTCCCCATACAACATTTATGCATGCAGTACATGCAGTCACAAATGTCCAGTCAGGCAACAACAAGGGCACAGAACCCACAGGATTCCTTTAACAAAGAATATACTTGTCATTCCTAAGTCCACACATTCAACACACTAAGCAAAACAAAAACAGAACATTTAACCATATATCTCAAAATGTTAAGGTTAGAGGTCAGAGTTTTCATAGAAGAGTTCCAAGCCACTCAGGTAAGAGGTACGTTCTTTATTGCATGTTAGGCCCTTCAGTTACAGCAACAGCAGGTATGACATTTCAGGGCTCCATTCGCTCTACAGTTCCTACTGCCTAGCTCCAACTAGACACCACACATGGACATTCAATTACATCAGTAACTCTCACCATTCCCAACACCAGCTCAGGCACACAGGTAATGGCGACACACATGTACTACAATTCACAATAAAGTTTCTGCAGTGCCTCATTGGTCCACACCTAGATTCGTGCTATGTGTTCTCACATAAATACTTATTTGAATATTCTCTATAAACTTCACTGAACTCGTCTGTATTCAGATGAAAACTGGTGTATAACTTGAGGTGGACTAAGACAGCCGGTAATTGGTATGCCTCAGAGATTAACTATGCAGTGCTCATTTTTGGGTGTAATAGATACATTTTAGCAAATCTACTCTTTTGTTACTTGATCTTTTAAGATGACAACTTCAAGAAATGTGAGCCATTCCCAATTTGTCACAATGCGATTTTGACTTTGAGTTGATCATCATGACATTGGTTTTATGCCAATAATTTATGCGAACACGATAGCTACACAAATCAATGTTATATTAAAGACCTCGGGACTAACACACACGAGATCACCGAAACACTGTGCTAAACAAGGGTCATCCGTAGGAATTTTTAGCAGATAAATATCTTACAACATAGTTGTTTGAATAGTCAATAGTCATCCATATTAGCATACAACCGAATACTAACTAGCAGGTTGATTATCAGAATGAGGGAAGTGAAGCAAAGACTGTCAATCGAAGTCAAAATGCTGGTATCTCTTCAGCCGATCTATAGTGGTACATTTAATATTTGATTTGGACACTTCGAAACAACACATGTTCCTTCTTCTCTAATTCTTAATATGTCTTACGTTCCACAGCACTGTAAATAGAAACAAAAGCAAGACGCATTTCCTCACCTACAAATGGATACTTCAGAGTACGTGTTTTGTATGACTGGTTCTCTCATAATACCAACTTGTATAAGGTGTTCAAGAGTCTCCTTCTCTCTTGTCCCCGTCCTCATTACAAAAGGATTGTCTGCAATTAACTGGTTCTTTTGTCTTACTGTCTTTTAAAAAGAGTTTGTTCTGTGGTGCTTCAACATGTGGGAAAGGGAATAATCATTATTTATTATGCCAGAAGAAAGGACGAGCGATCCATTAAAGATAATTAAAAAGTGCGTTTGGTACAAAGGTTACCCACTGTCTGCATAATAAAAGTAGTCACACGTTGTGAGTGGGTGCAAATACACGGCCATTGAAAAGGTTGGCTCTCTACAATCACAAAATTAGTATCTCCAAAATGGGAATGCCCTGGAGTGAACCGAAGACAGGCAACGAAAACATGACCACAGCCTACAAAGAAACAAACGCCAAACTGAGATTTGTTAATTCACTGAAAAAAGGTGAATTATTTTCTGCACCTCAGCCTGGTTGCGACTTGCCTCTTTCAGACCATTGTAAATTAGCATTTTGTAAAAGAAATGTGTATAATTCTTTGTGTTTTGAATTTATGGAGTGGTTTAATATTTTATTTATAATACTTGTTTTGTTAACTAAAAGCAAACAAAACATGCTGTGTAAGATCGTGCTACTAAACACTGAACACTTTCATGATTAACATACTAATACATCACTCTAGAAAACCGCAAAAGTAGAAGCTCTGTCTTTTTTTTCTGTCTGATTGAGATTACATTCGTCTCTGAACCAGCACATGAACATTTTAGTGTTGACTTTAATAGTGTGCAGTGCATTTTTAATGTCTTGGGACATGATTCCAAGTGCCCTCTAGTAGTGCCTCCCCAGATAGCGCAGAGGGACGCTGGGAGACACCGACGGAGAGAGCGGTGCTCCTCTTACCTGAGCTGCAGCCAGGTGGGGTGATCCGTTATCCCCATACCTATTTGTGATGTGGTGGATTAACTAAATTAGAACAACCTGGAATCAACAGGTGATATAATTCTATTTTTTATGCTCACTATTTGTGCAGTAGGAAACATTCTGGTCCTGATGAAAGCAGTGGCATAATTGCCACGTATACTGAAACATGTCGACCCCTATTACAAACGGATATTATATTAAATCTGTTGATATGTCACACTTTTTTTAATACTTGGACGAACTGAGAGAAATTATTAAAATGTATCTTCTACTCAGTCCTATCCAATTTTAATATTTTTCACGTTCACTTTGCACTGCTATTCAGTTACCACTCACACTATAATTTTCTGTACCATCCATTTGTTCACATACGTTTCAATGGTCACGTTCCAGCCACGACAATATCTGTAGGCTGCAGACATTTTCTCCTGGGTAAGGAAAACCCATATGATGTAAAAGGGCGGTACAGAGTGGCAACTGATGGGAATATTTTTCCCATACCCTTGAGATTTGTCTATTGATTTGTCACACATATACACACTCATTGGGTTTTTTCCACTTTTGTTAGTAATAAGTTGTGTCTTGGATGGTTCTCGTAGTTGATTTCCTTTTTTCTGACCCCTAGACATTGTTTGTTGTTAGTTGTTGTATATAATTTATAGCCTGGGTACAGAATACATGAGGTTCAATAAATGTAATCTATTTTTCCTATTCCTTCTTTAATGGGGACTAGCATGCAAGTGTTGGTGCTTCCGACAGCAAAACTAGTATGATCTGTCAATTGCCACCCCACCCTCAATACATTCCGTTAGGTTGGCTTGCCCAAAGTCTATTCCTATGCGTTCAGAGTTAATGAGGTGTGATAACTTTTGATCTATTTTGTATGTCTTCCCTTTAATTGCGACTAACATAAGGATATTGGTGTTTACTGCAATAAACTTTGCACGCCTCAGATACAGAGTTCACCAATCCCTGTAACTAGCGTTAAAATGTACCCAGCTCAGAATTCGAATCATGCGCCTAATGGCTGAAAAAAAAAACGTTGGTAGGAAAAGTGTAGGGCTAATAATAATATGCATTCATATCAGTGGCTGGTATATATTTATCTCATGTGTTTACTGCTCCTAGAGCTGGAGCCTGAATGAACACCCTTCAGCTCATTTGTGTGTTACATGGGATGCCTACTCAGTAGTGTAGCAAGGTCAGGTGGTACCTGGTGCGATACATTTCTTGTTATCCCTGGCTTGACAAAATGGCGAAAATATGTGTTTAAAACACATAATTTTGCCATTTTGTCACACTCTCAGTGATGACACCCTTGGCGGCCTGCACCCACCGCACCCCCCTTCCTACGCCACTGTGCCTACTCCCCCTCACTACTGGCGCCTGAAACATGGGAGTGGAAACCAGGTAAAAGATCCATGGTGTATATATATCATGTATTGGGCCATCTCATGATGGACTCCACTGCCTCTGTGCAGAGGAGAGCACCTTGCAGAGTGAGCAAAGTTTGCCTCTTTCTCTGTCTGTGCTGTGCTGTCTAACATAACGGATTAACCTGGAGCAATATCAGAGTAAATGAACTGGCATTATACACTACATGTGCATATAAATAAGGACTCTGATATGAGCTCAGACAGCACAGCCACTTATGTTATGTTATGGCCCCAAAGATAGGGAGACTGCTGCAGGACACAAAAATCTGACTAAGATTAGGAGGAGAATCCCGTCCTCCTAGGATAAAAGATAAAACTGCTGAGTCTGGGAGAAGAAACCAAATGCCCTAGAGCATGGGTACTCACAAACATTTTCTCAAGTGCTACAAATTTTGGTCCGTGATGTGACAAGGGCCAAATCGATTAATTGAATTGGGCACGGCGCACAGCGTTGTATACCAAAAATGGTTAGATTAGGGTTGAAGAAGGTAAGTGGAAAGTAATCAAATTGAAGGTGCTCCTACAGGTGACGTAACTGTTCAGGTGCGTCCTAGAGGATTGAGGGGTTAATTGCGCTACAGAGGTGTAGGCGCATCCCTGTGGTGGGCACACTTGTATGGTTCTGTGTGTGGAAAACAACACAGTAGATTCCAAATAAAGTTCAAATAAAGTTCCAAGGATTTATAGTATCAAAGTTTCAAGGTTTATTTGATGTTTTCCATTAGATTATGTTTCATATTTGCTTCATATGAGTCGTCAAACAATCAATTTAAGCAACATCAAAAGGCTGAAAAAGCTCCAATGCATTTCGGACTGAAAGTCCTTTCTCAAGGAGCACTGCAACAAAGAATGTACAAAAGGTGCGCATCAATAAGAAGTTCAAACAACAGCGCAACGAAAGCTATATAGGTGACTTAGTGAGTCGACCTCATGCACCCTCAAAAAAGGATGAAGATAGTTGAAGTAGTTCCACCGTTGTGATGAAGGGTGATAAAGATAAGAACGAGTCGAGAAAAAAGTGTGAAGTTATAGATTTAACAAATCAATAAAGCCGAGGATATCGGGAGAGTAGAAGACACAAGTGCAGGAGGAGGGTAATATGGGTAATGTGCCGTGAAAGCGGAAACAGATGCGAAGTTCTGGGACAGGGTGAGTGTAAAAATAAAACAAACCGCTCGTCCGAAGGCGAGACTTACGTAATCATCTTCGATGGCTGGAGTGACCCTGAAAAACAAGGGAATGGCAGTCAGGAGTTTAGCCAAGGGTGCGGGGAGGGAAAGGACTAAAACGGACGGATGGGTTGGGTGAAAACTTACTTGGTCTGACGGGTAAGCAGGAGTCTGAGAATCGGGTTCCGAGTGCAAGAAACTCCGCGGAGAGAATGCAGAGTTTTGGGAAGGTGATTGAGATGAAGAAAGGACTAATGGGAAAAGTAAAACGGTACGGCCATCTTGGAGAGGGGAAAGAAAGAAAAAAAGAATAGGACAAACGGAAAGTGTAAAACAAGTTTGGAAAACAGAGGTAACAGGACAATCAGCAAAACAAATTAGTAATGCATCAATAAGCGCCCCTATTGGCGTCATAAATAGCAGCTCAGTTCAGTCCGGTCATTGAGCCCAAAAGGCTTCTGCGATTGCAATCTATACATCCATGCTGTTTCTATGTGTAGAAGGGTTTTATTATTGTCTCTCCCTTCAGTCTTGGGGACAATTTCAAGAACCATATACTTGAGTTGGGCTACATTGTGATTGGCCTCGTTGAAATGGATGGCCACGTTAGATTTGGTGTTTTTAGTCCGTATATTCGACTTGAGTTCGTTCAACCGAGTCTTAATTTTTCTGCTGGTCTTGCCCACGTAGGTTTTGCCACATGGGCATTTGAGTAGGTAAATCAAGTTAGACGAGTCGCATGTGGCGTCCACATTTAGTTTAATGTTGAACCCTCTCATGGGATGGTTGAGGTTGTTTCCTTTAATTATGTTATTGCAGTTGTTGCAATGGTGGCAAGGGCGGGTGCCCGTGTGTTGAATTGAAGTGGAGGTGGTTGTGCTCTTAGATAGAATTTCTTTGACATTCATTGGTCGGGTGTAGGCAAAAATTGGGGGATCTTTAAAGAGGTCCCCGAAATCTGGTTCCGATGATAGGATGCGCCAGTGTTTCAATATAATGTTTTTGTTGCTTTTACTTGAAGTACAGTATCTTGAGACCAGTACCATTCTCTGGTTATTAGTTCTGGGAGTGCTCCATAGAGCTTCTGACCGGGAGGTGGCAGAAGTTCGGTCAATGGCCTCCTTGAGGATACCATCTGGGTAACCTCTACTGCGGAATCTTAATGCCATAGATTGAATTTGGTTGGTCCTGGTATTTGGGTCAGAGACGATGCGGGTAATTCTCAACATCTGGCTGTATGGCAGGTGTCTTTTTAAAGAGTTTTGGTGGAAGCTACTGAAAAGTAGAGCATTATTGCGGTCCGTTGGTTTGCGGAATAAGTCTGTTTGAATTCCCTGAGGGGTAATTTTAATGAGAACGTCTAGGAATGCTATCTCCTGATGGTTGATGTTCCAAGTAAATTCTATATGGTCATCTTTGGTTTTGAGATCTGTTAGGGCAAGTTCTAAGCTTTCTTGGGAATCCTTCCAGATGAAAAACAGATCATCAATGTAACGCACATAGAGTTTAAGATGATTCATCCAGTTCCTGTCCTTATAGATATGATTGAGTTCAAAATTGCCCATGCATAGATTAGCGTAGGTGGGAGCCGCACAATTACCCATAGCCATTCCGGACATTTGTAGATACCATTTTTCTTCATGTTTGAAGTAGCTATGATAAAGGGTGTATATCATAAGCTCAAGAATGAAGGGTTTCAAAGAATCGTTGATGTCAGATTGGAGCAGGGCGTGTTCCACAGCATTTATACCTCCTTCATGGGGGATGGAGGTGTATAAGCTTTTCACATCAGCTGTGCATAGGATTAATTTCTCATTTTCAAGGACTTGTATAGTTGAGAGTTTGTTCAAAAACTCTGTGGTGTCTTTAATGTAACTTTGAAGACTTGAGACCATGGGTTGCAGATATCGATCTATGAATTTGCCAGTAGGTTCATGAATCGAGCCTCTGGTTGAAACAATTGGACGAAACGGAGGATGCATCAGATTCTTATGAATTTTGGGCAGCATGGTGATAGAGGGGCTTCTGGGGTGTTCAACAATCAGGTATTTTTTAGTTCTGTCATCAATGGTTCCATCAGCTGCAGCTCTGTTGATAATTTTAGATAGCTCCATTCTGTACTCATTGGTTGGATTACCATCTAATTGTAAGTAAACATTTGGATCAGTGACATGTTCTGTCGTTCTCCGGTTGTACAATTGAGTGTTGAGGATGACAAGGGCGCCTCCCTTGTCAGCTTTCAGGCATTCAAAATTCATAAGAATCTGATGGATCCTCCGTTTCGTCCAATTGTTTCAACCAGAGGCTCGATTCATGAACCTACTGGCAAATTCATAGATCGATATCTGCAACCCATGGTCTCAAGTCTTCAAAGTTACATTAAAGACACCACAGAGTTTTTGAACAAACTCTCAACTATACAAGTCCTTGAAAATGAGAAATTAATCCTATGCACAGCTGATGTGAAAAGCTTATACACCTCCATCCCCCATGAAGGAGGTATAAACGCTGTGGAACACGCCTTGCTCCAATCTGACATCAACGATTCTTTGAAACCCTTCATTCTTGAGCTTATGATATACACCCTTTATCATAGCTACTTCAAACATGAAGAAAAATGGTATCTACAAATGTCCGGAATGGCTATGGGTAATTGTGCGGCTCCGACCTACGCTAATCTATACATGGGCAATTTTGAACACAATCATATCTATAAGGACAGGAACTGGATGAATCATCTTAAACTCTATGTGCGTTACATTGATGATCTGTTTTTCATCTGGAAGGATTCCCAAGAAAGCTTAGAACTTGCCCTAACAGATCTCAATACCAAAGATGACCGTATAGAATTTACTTGGAACATCAACCATCAGGAGATAGCATTCCTAGACGTTCTCATTAAAATGACCCCTCAGGGACTTCAAACAGACTTATTCCGCAAACCAACGGACCGCAATAATGCTCTACTTTTCAGTAGCTTCCTCCAAAACTCTTTAAAAAGACACCTGCCATACAGCCAGATGTTGAGAATTACCCGCATCGTCTCTGACCCAAATACCAGGACCAACCAAATTCAATCTATGGCATCAAGATTCCGCAGTAGAGGTTACCCAGATGGTATCCTCAAGGAGGCCATTGACCGAACTTCTGCCACCTCCCGGTCAGAAGCTCTACGGAGCACTCCCAGAACTAATAACCAGAGAATGGTACTGGTCTCAAGATACTCTACTTCAAGTAAAAGCTACAAAAACATTATATTGAAACACTGGCGCATCCTATCATCGGAACCAGATTTCGGGGACCTCTTTAAAGATCCCCCAATTTTTGCCTACACCCGACCAATGAATGTCAAAGAAATTCTATCTAAGAGCACAACCACCTCCACTTCAATTCAACACACGGGCACCCGCCCTTGCCACCATTGCAACAACTGCAATAACATAATTAAAGGAAACAACCTCAACCATCCCATGAGAGGGTTCAACATTAAACTAAATGTGGACGCCACATGCGACTCGTCTAACTTGATTTACCTACTCAAATGCCCATGTGGCAAAACCTACGTGGGCAAGACCAGCAGAAAAATTAAGACTCGGTTGAACGAACACAAGTCGAATATACGGACTAAAAACACCAAATCTAACGTGGCCATCCATTTCAACGAGGCCAATCACAATGTAGCCCAACTCAAGTATATGGTTCTTGAAATTGTCCCCAAGACTGAAGGGAGAGACAATAATAAAACCCTTCTACAAAGAGAAACAGCATGGATGTATAGATTGCAATCGCAGAAGCCTTTTGGGCTCAATGACCGGACTGAACTGAGCTGCTATTTATGACGCCAATAGGGGCGCTTATTGATGCATTACTATTTTGTTTTGCTGATTGTCCTGTTACCTCTGTTTTCCAAACTTGTTCTACACTTTCCGTTTGTCCTATTCTTTTTTTCTTTCTTTCCCCTCTCCAAGATGGCCGTACCGTTTTACTTTTCCCATTAGTCCTTTCTTCATCTCAATCACCTTCCCAAAACTCCGCATTCTCTCCGCGGAGTTTCTTGCACTCGGAACCCGATTCTCAGACTCCTGCTTACCCGTCAGACCAAGTAAGTTTTCACCCAACCCATCCGTCCATTTTAGTCCTTTCCCTCCCCGCACCCTTGGCTAAACGCCTGACTGCCATTCCCTTGTTTCTCAGGGTCACTCCAGCCATCGAAGATGATTACGTAAGTCTCGCCTTCGGACGAGCGGTTTGTTTTATTTTTACACTCACCCTGTCCCAGAACTTCGCATCTGTTTCCGCTTTCACGGCACATTACCCATATTACCCTCCTCCTGCACTTGTGTCTTCTACTCTCCCGATATCCTCCGCTTTATTGATTTGTTAAATCTATAACTTCACACTTTTTTCTCGACTCGTTCTTATCTTTATCACCCTTCATCACAACGGTGGAACTACTTCAACTATCTTCATCCTTTTTTGAGGGTGCATGAGGTTGACTCACTAAGTCACCTATATAGCTTTCGTTGCGCTGTTGTTTGAACTTCTTATTGATGCGCACCTTTTGTATATTCTTTGTTGCAGTGCTCCTTGAGAAAGGACTTTCAGTCCGAAATGCATTGGAGCTTTTTCAGCCTTTTGATGTTGCTTTAATCGATTGTTTGACGACTCATATGAAGCAAATTTGAAACATAATCTAATGGAAAACATCAAATAAACCTTAACACTTTGATGCTATAAATCCTTGGAACTTTATTTGAACTTTATTTGGAATCTACTGTGTTGTTTTCCACACACAGAACCATACAAGTGTGCCCACCACAGGGATGCGCCTACACCTCTGTAGCGCACTCAACCCCTCAATCCTCTAGGACGCACCTGAACAGTTACGTCACCTGTAGGAGCACCTTCAATATGATTACTTTCCACTTACCTTCTTCAACCCTAATCTAACCCTTTTTGGTATACAACGCTGTGCGCCGTGCCCAATTCAATTAGTTCATTTTCAACCACACTGTTCTCGCGGCAGGCAGCACGCATCCCCCTTCAACATGCAATACGAAGAAATCTCTAAATCAACAGAAGCTCGAGCTGAAACCTTAGCATTTGACACCGATGCAACAGAGAGAATATACGCACTCATTAATGAAGACCTAACTCAGACCACCACCAGCAGAACAAAAGAACAGTGCATCAAGCAACTCCTGTATCTATCAAGGCGCCGCATCAATCAAAAACTTCACGCCAATACTCTGATCAAGTACCACAAGGTACTCCGCATTCCCCGCGGCCTACGGATCGCCCTGAAACCGTCCCTATGTAAGGACTCTAAAGCTTTCATAGAGAGATGGAACGCCATCCTCAACAAGTGCAGTCTGGACCTTATTTTATTAATAGTTGAGGAATTATCTGGTATCTTGACTGTACTAACGCATGAAATCACCACCATTGAGACAGAGTTAAAGGAACTAATCTCCCCTGAAGAACTCACCGCCACACTTAATGACATCATTGTGCAACTTGATAAACATGCAAAAGAAATCAATGAGCGCAAGATACGCAAATTTAGTCGGGACACCTTGGATTATAAATTAGGAGAGGTGTACACTTGGGCGGACGTTTACGCCCAACGTCGTAGGAATAGACCATTCAACCCTAACACCGACACCTCATCTTCCGGGAGTGACAGCACCAACCGTCCACCGAAGAGAGCTCCAGCAGGAGCCTCAACATCTGCCCCTCCACTCAGTGAAACATCCTTGATCCACAACATCGATTTAACCACCACCGAGCCTTTTTTAGGGGCTGGCCCAGACAAAACCGCAGACCCAGACGGGGCAAAAGGGCAGGAAAAAGACAACGGAGATACCCAACAACCCTTGAAGGCCAAACAGAAGACCAGGAAGAATCGCTAGTAATCAACATCTCAGATGTCCATCTCACTAGCCACGAAACAAGAATTCTTCAAAAGGGTATGTCATTCGACCCTACAAACGACACAAATTTACTTGAATTAGACGTGAGCACTTTCAAGCTCACAAGAAAGCTGAGACTGAAACATTTCTTCACCAACGTTCTAGATCCTCCCACAGACCCAAAACCTGACCAACTCATGGGTTTACGACCTTCCAGAACTTTTATGCCTTCCATCAGCCATAAAAGCATTGACACTTTTGAGACCCTCGTAAAAGAGGATATCTCTAAAATCAATTTTTGTAAGAAGACTCGCAAGAACATAACCAACAAAGACATGGATACCCTAAAAAATATCGCTAGGAATCCCTCCATCAAATGCCTGAAAGCTGACAAGGGAGGCGCCCTCGTCATCCTCAACACTCAATTGTACAACCGGAGAACGTCAGAACATGTCACTGATCCAAATGTTTACTTACAATTAGATGGTAATCCAACCAATGAGTACAGAATGGAGCTATCTAAAATTATCGACAGAGCTGCAGCTGATGGAACCATTGATGACAGAACTAAAAAATACCTGATTGTTGAACACCCCAGAAGCCCCTCTATCACCATGCTGCCCAAAATTCATAAGAATCTGATGGATCCTCCGTTTCGTCCAATTGTTTCAACCAGAGGCTCGATTCATGAACCTACTGGCAAATTCATAGATCGATATCTGCAACCCATGGTCTCAAGTCTTCAAAGTTACATTAAAGACACCACAGAGTTTTTGAACAAACTCTCAACTATACAAGTCCTTGAAAACGAGAAATTAATCCTATGCACAGCTGATGTGAAAAGCTTATACACCTCCATCCCCCATGAAGGAGGTATAAACGCTGTGGAACACGCCCTGCTCCAATCTGACATCAACGATTCTTTGAAACCCTTCATTCTTGAGCTTATGATATACACCCTTTATCATAGCTACTTCAAACATGAAGAAAAATGGTATCTACAAATGTCCGGAATGGCTATGGGTATTTGTGCGGCTCCCACCTACGCTAATCTATACATGGGCAATTTTGAACTCAATCATATCTATAAGGACAGGAACTGGATGAATCATCTTAAACTCTATGTGCGTTACATTGATGATCTGTTTTTCATCTGGAAGGATTCCCAAGAAAGCTTAGAACTTGCCCTAACAGATCTCAATACCAAAGATGACCGTATAGAATTTACTTGGAACATCAACCATCAGGAGATAGCATTCCTAGACGTTCTCATTAAAATGACCCCTCAGGGAATTCAAACAGACTTATTCCGCAAACCAATGGACCGCAATAATGCTCTACTTTTCAGTAGCTTCCACCAAAACTCTTTAAAAAGACACCTGCCATACAGCCAGATGTTGAGAATTACCCGCATCGTCTCTGACCCAAATACCAGGACCAACCAAATTCAATCTATGGCATCAAGATTCCGCAGTAGAGGTTACCCAGATGGTATCCTCAAGGAGGCCATTGACCGAACTTCTGCCACCTCCCGGTCAGAAGCTCTACGGAGCACTCCCAGAACTAATAACCAGAGAATGGTACTGGTCTCAAGATACTCTACTTCAAGTAAAAGCTACAAAAACATTATATTGAAACACTGGTGCATCCTATCATCGGAACCAGATTTCGGGGACCTCTTTAAAGATCCCCCAATTTTTGCCTACACCCGACCAATGAATGTCAAAGAAATTCTATCTAAGAGCACAACCACCTCCACTTCAATTCAACACACGGGCACCTGCCCTTGCCACCATTGCAACAACTGCAATAACATAATTAAAGGAAACAACCTCAACCATCCCATGAGAGGGTTCAACATTAAACTAAATGTGGACGCCACATGCGACTCGTCTAACTTGATTTACCTACTCAAATGCCCATGTGGCAAAACCTACGTGGGCAAGACCAGCAGAAAAGTTAAGACTCGGTTGAACGAACACAAGTCGAATATACGAACTAAAAACACCAAATCTAACGTGGCCATCCATTTCAACGAGGCCAATCACAATGTAGCCCAACTCAAGTATATGGTTCTTGAAATTGTCCCCAAGACTGAAGGGAGAGACAATAATAAAACCCTTCTACAAAGAGAAACAGCATGGATGTATAGATTGCAATCGCAGAAGCCTTGTGGGCTCAATGACCGGACTGAACTGAGCTGCTATTTATGACGCCAATAGGGGCGCTTATTGATGCATTACTATTTTGTTTTGCTGATTGTCCTGTTACCTCTGTTTTCCAAACTTGTTCTACACTTTCCGTTTGTCCTATTTTTTTCTTTCTTTCCCCTCTCCAAGATGGCCGTACCGTTTTACTTTTCCCATTAGTCCTTTATTCATCTCAATCACCTTCCCAAAACTCCGCATTCTCTCCGCGGAGTTTCTTGCACTCGGAACCCGATTCTCAGACTCCTGCTTACCCGTCAGACCAAGTAAGTTTTCACCCAACCCATCCGTCCGTTTTAGTCCTTTCCCTCCCCGCACCCTTGGCTAAACGCCTGACTGCCATTCCCTTGTTTCTCAGGGTCACTCCAGCCATCGAAGATGATTACGTAAGTCTCGCCTTCGGACGAGCGGTTTGTTTTATTTTTACACTCACCCTGTCCCAGAACTTCGCATCTGTTTCCGCTTTCACGGCACATTACCCATATTACCCTCCTCCTGCACTTGTGTCTTCTACTCTCCCGATATCCTCCGCTTTATTGATTTGTTAAATCTATAACTTCACACTTTTTTCTCAACTCGTTCTTATCTTTATCACCCTTCATCACAACGGTGGAACTACTTCAACTATCTTCATCCTTTTTTGAGGGTGCATGAGGTCGACTCACTAAGTCACCTATATAGCTTTCGTTGCGCTGTTGTTTGAACTTCTTATTGATGCGCACCTTTTGTATATTCTTTGTTGCAGTGCTCCTTGAGAAAGGACTTTCAGTCCGAAATGCATTGGAGCTTTTTCAGCCTTTTGATGTTGCTTAAATCGATTGTTTGACGACTCATATGAAGCAAATATGAAACATAATCTAATGGAAAACATCAAATAAACCTTGAAACTTTGATACTATAAATCCTTGGAACTTTATTTGAACTTTATTTGGAATCTACTGTGTTGTTTTCCACACACAGAACCATACAAGTGTGCCCACCACAGGGATGCGCCTACACCTCTGTAGCGCACTCAACCCCTCAGGGCCACATCGATGCCAGGAGGGGGTAATGGATGTGTTCAGGGAGGTGGGTATAGGGGAAGCGTAGCATATCTAGTGGCTGAATTGCACCATGTGAAACCAGAAAGCCTGAGACTAATCCCAGCTTCCCCACTTCACCAAATTGTGTAGAAAGAAATACACATTTTGAATTTTGAAGAGACATTATTGTATTTTTTATACTTTTGCTGCAAGATAGCTTGGAAAATGAAGGTGTTCCTAAAGTTAAGTGGAGCAGGACAACCTAGCCACTTACTGTTTTAAAACTTTAATTAACCTTCAAATTAAAGGCTTGCCTGTACATTTAATGTCTTTTTAATATAAGTGCTGTTTTCAGTAAACAGCAGCCCAGTGCTGCTGTTGATCAGGGGCCGCATGTAAAGGTCAGTTGGGCCGCATGCAGACCCTGGGCTGTACTTTGAGTATCATTGCTCTAGAGGAAGACAGAGTCAGAGCACCCTATCTTACTCATTCTTGAAGGGGGCGAAGGGGTTTCCAAGTGAGATTAGACTTCTAAACTCATGTCTGGTTAGACCTTAACTCTAGCCTGGGCTGCTTTGAAACCTGGCATTTGTAGCCCTGTGACAATATTGAGAACAGCAAAACTGGAAGCATCAGAATTCAAAGAGGGACTGGGTGGGCCAGTCCAGTCCAAACAGGGTAACATAAGATTACTGGTCGGGTTGTTAGCCAGTGGTTAATTTTAGCTCATTTTGCTTTGGCTCTGCTAGGCATAGTCCTGTGTTTGTTGTGGAGAAATATAACTACAACTTCCAGAATGGAGAGTAATGTAGATGAAATAGCCAGATCTGGCTGCATATCCTAACTAAGGCATTACACTGGTTGATATTTGTTGCCGTTTGATGAATTGCCACTCAAATCATCCTTCTAGGGGGCGTGGCTTGCCTAACTAGAAGATGACCGCAGCCTTAGGGAGCTCGGGCAGCCAGCCAAAAAATCCTGCATTTATTTGTGCAATCGGGTCAGCTGATGGCATAACAAGTAGTGGATGACCTAACTCAGGTGGCGGTTTGCGATCTGTGGCAGTCCGGTGCTGCTCCGAGGCTCGGCGTCCGAGCTGTGCCGGGTGACGCAGCAGTGATATTACAGAGGCCTGCAGCATCCATTTTGAGATATTGGCTGTGTTGTGGGCCCTACTGCACTGATTCTGGGTCTCACAGTTTGGACACGTGCAGTAGAGTATCCTAGTTGGCCCCACTTGGCAACGCGTGTCTCCAAGGACCGCAGAGTGAGAATGCATCAGAGGACACAAGGCTCTGGTAAGCCTGTGTGCAAGCTGCAGAGTGAGCGGGCCGGCTAGCTTGCATGCATTAAGCCATTGCACTTTGAATGCGCAGCACACCCAACTTCTCTTGCAGAGGGCCAGCCCACGGGGGAAGTAGCTTTTGTGTTCCCAATTTGATGCAGACCTTTACTTGCGCACGTACAGTCGTACGTGCTTTGCCTCCTTTGAGATTTTGGGGATAGTGCTCTTTCCCTGTGATTTCCCTACACAGCCCTAGACCTGGTATGAATACTAGAAGCCCAGTGCTGATCCCTCTGGTGGCCCGGGCAGCTGTGGATAGGGCATATGTTTTTTGTGAGTCCTGGCACATAGAAGTCTACCTTGCAACATCCATTAACCCCTGTAGATTACGCCGGACAAGACTGCTGCCTCTAATTTGCCCTGTGCTGTATGCAGTGAGGGTTTCCTGCCCCTCTTTCTCCCGGCACGGTGTTTGTCAGACGCTGGCATGCGCCTCTTCCTTTGCTGGCTAATGCCACTTGACAGGGCCTGTGATTAGTGTCAACTCTTCCATGCCTCAGACATTGCAGGCAAGATAATATTTTGGAGCCCCGACCGGGTCTCATAGAGTGGCCCATGATGTGCACTTGATCTCACCTTGCCGTCACAAGGGCCATAACTGTTGGGCTTGTTGTGGAGTCCCACACTGTGGTGCAATAATGAGCTGCAGACTAACAAATCATACAGACCTTGCATATTGTCAATGGCTGGGACACACGGACCAAATTTCCATTCAATTGGTGTTTACCTGCGGTGAGAGCTATGGGTAATGGTGATAAAACGCAGTGCAGAACAGGGCAAATCGTCTAGGTACAGAGCCAATGATCATAACCACACAATGGAGGAACAGGAAGAGGACCCTGCGGAACCTAATTGGGACATACCACAAATACTGGGGGTGATGCAGTGGAGCCTATCTTCCATAGATGGCAAGATAGACTTTTTGGCTTATCGCATGGATCTAATGTTTGATAAGGTTGACAAGCAAGTCGAAAAGTTAGATATGGCGGAGCGCAGGATCTCAGAAGCCGAAGACTCCCAAACTGAAATGGGGTCAGCACAAAAACAAATCGCAAAGCTATTGGCAGTAATGAAGGACAAGGCTGAAGATCTCAGAGTGCACTCACAGCACAACAACGTGTGCATACTAGGACTGGCAGAGTCCACAGCTACTGGTAACATGGAAACTTTTATGGAACAATTGCTGGTGCAACTACTGGGCTGTAAAACTTTCTCTGAGGGCTTTGTCGTTTAGCGGGCACAATGCACATTGGACCCTAGACCTTCTCCGGGCGCGCAGTGCCTTGCCCTCTGATTGCTATACGATTGAACTATAGGGACAGGGTTGCTATACTGAGGTGTGCAAGAGATTTGAAACTGCTCAATTACGAAGGTTCAGAATTGTCCCTTTCCCTGGACTTCACTTCTCAGGTCCAAGACGCTGGTAAAAAGTTCAGACCTGTGAAGCGCAAATTAACGGAACTTCAATTGGACTACGCAATGCTTTACCCGGCACGGTTACTAGTAAATTTCGACAGCAAATCTCAAATATATGCTTCCGACAGCCAGTTGCAGCAGGACCTCAAAAAGTACAACACAGAAAAGTTGAGTAAGTCTGTAAGGGCCCCGTTGGCGGAGAGAGATGTTCCATCAGGGGACGCTGAGCAAGCGAGCCTACCGGGATCGATGTAAAGCCTCTTTGTAAGTGTATCAGGGGCACTGGACTATGCTGAATGTATCTTGGACATATTTCACTTTGTATCATCTGTGTCATAGACGTCTTGCTGTAATCACATTGTAATGCACAGTTTTTTCCATAACCACTACATGGTGGTGCTGTATAGCTATCCAGATGCCTTGATGACAAAATTGAGGGGGCCAGACGTAGTCTATCTAATAACACCACAGGTCTGGCTGCCACGCCTTCATGTGTATTACATCTGGGTACTCTTTGTAGGGGATTTGTTATACGCGGGTGGATAGTTCCTGGGGTGGGTGGGAGGTTAGCTAGGCTGTTCTACAACTACCATGTCTCTTTCTTTTGGTAGGGTGTGGGTGGAAGTTAGGGGTTACTCTGTTTGTATCCGCAGGAAAAATGCACTGTGAAATGCTATGTTGCATGTATATGGTATTATATGTCAGTTTGAATATGTAAGATTACACATGTCGCAGCCCCTTAAGAACCATGCGGCTATTTGATTTCTGTCCTGGAACGTCAGAGGTCCTGCTGACCAAAGATAAATACACAAATTGGTGGCAGGTTTGTATAGACACAATATAGATGTTGCTATTCTGCAAGAAACAACACCTTATCCCAAACACTGGGTTATTATCCCAAAGAAGAATGAAGGAAACATCTGGGTTTACTTTGCACGCTAGGGGGGGTGCTCATTTGGGTCCGTAGAAACTCAGACATACAGATACCGGCTGTGAAGGCTGATGGAGGCTGCAGGTATGTATTAGCAAAGTTTTGCAAAGAGAACTTCAGCGTCCTGCTAGTGGGGGGGTATTAGGGCCCAACTATGAAATACCCCCAATTTTATCGCACCTTGCACTGCAAGATAAAAAGGCACTCCCATATGTGTATACTTTGGGGTGGTTAATAAACGGAATCAACCATGCAAGATAGGTGAAAAATTAGGAAAAAGGTCTGGAGTTGGATGTGTTTCCTACAATGGTGGGAAGCACATGGTGTTCTTTAAATACCCCTCACACATCAAAAGGGCCCTTGGTGTCATACTTCATCATAGGGTTTTTTGCGTCCCTCTACGGAACACGGCGTCCTACTAACCAGCAGGTACCCAGGAGCACTGATGTAACACTATGTGTGGTGTGTGAGGGTAGTGAGTGGTAGGGTAAGAAGTGAACGGCAAGTGAGTGTTTTAAAAATACCTGGCATGTAAGGGCTAAAAATAATTTTAATATACCTCTGTGCTGGTATTTTTAAAATAGTGTGGTGGAGGTTTCGTGTATTTAAAGTACATAACCTCCTTCGTGCGTCGACATGTTTTGAAGCTTAAAGCATTTTCTTCAGGACTGGTGCACAGATCCCTACCCTACTCATATGTGACAGTCTAATACTGCCTATACATAAATGAGAATATGTGTAGAACATAGCCAAATGTGCCTACTATGGTACACGGCCTGGAACAAGGTAATACCTTCAATCTGATTCTGTAAAAGAACACAAAAGTACAAACGAAATTTAAAAAGATACTCTTGATAAGGAGATCGTGACCTGTAAATGTGAATTACACAGTGTCAAGACGTAATTATCAGCCTATCAGTGTCAGTGCAGTGCCCTGAAAAAAAATAAGACACATACTGGACAAACTAACACATAACAAAAAAACACACACTCTATATTAATCCAAATCGTCGCTGTAGTATTTCCCTAGGGATGGTACAAACTAGTATAGTGGGATAAAAATATGTAGAATACATATTTGCTAAAATGAAGTCAGCGGGATCATGAGCCTGTGAAAAACGGAAGGGACCCCATGCTTAATAGCACTCTGAAAGGATAAATGCGAAAATTCAGTACCGTAGGAGGTACTCACTAGGTAAGGATGTCGGTGATCCTGCTGAAAAAACAGCTATGCTGAACTTACATGAGTAGTGGTACTACATGCTACAAACATCCCTTATGTATGAGGAGTCGGGAGGGTTCAGTATTTATACTATCTTTGATTGCCAAATCGTTCCCGCCACTTTGAAGGCGTACATGCCGAACAGAATGTGCCATCAATTAGCCTCAGTTCTGGTGTGCCCAAGGAACGGAAACGAGACCTGAGGTAAAGTGATGTTGCTTCAAAAGTCAGACTGCGGCTGCGCTGTGTCTTTTTAAATTTAGTTTGTACTTTTGTGTTCTTTTACAGATTGACATTGAAGCTATTACTGTGTTCCAGGCCGAGTACCATAGTAGGCACGTTTGGCTATCTTCTACACATAATATAATTTATGTATAGGCACATGTGAGTAGGGTAGGGATCTGTGCACCCGTCCTGAAGAAGAAGCTTTAAGGTTCGAAACATGTTGACGCACGCAGGAGGTTATGTACATTAAATACACAAAACCTTCACCACACTATTTTAACAATACCAGCTCGGAGGTATATTAAAATTCTTTTTAGCCCTTATATGCCAGGTATTTTTTCTCACTTACCATTCACTTCTGATCCTACCACTCACTACCCTCACACACCACACATAGTGATTACATCAGTGCTCTCGCGTACCCACTGGTTAGTAGCACGCTGCCTTCCGTAGGGGGATGCGAAGACCCCTATGATGAAGCATGAAACCAAGGGCCCTTTTGGTGTGTGAGGGGTATTTAAAGAACACCACATGCTTCCCACCTTTGTAGGAAACACATCCAACTCCAGACCCTTTTCCTATTTTTTCGCCTATCTTGCATGGGTGGATTCCATTTGTTTATTACCTATAGTAGGGGAGATTGAACCCGCCCCGTGTGTCTATGTGGACACGTTCCCTCTCCATTTTGTCCTTTTATATGCATGGTACTTTGGGGTGGTGACTTCAATTGCATTCAGAACCCTGAATTAGATAGGTCAAAAGGAGCCCCTAGCCATTGTGTGCTGCTAGAGCTACAGCCAGTATTGCCGAGACTGAGATGTTGCAGGATGTCTGACTGCTCACACATGGCACATACCCTGTCAGAAGATTCTCCTGTACTCCCACAGATAGGGCTGACAGACTTGCACATCAACAAACAAGCTAGGCACTTTCCTCAATACACTTTATTAGAAATTGTTTTTCATTCAGAGCTTGGCACAGCAATTGACAACTTCTTCATTACAAGCCTGGACAGCGTCTCAACTATGGGTTACAAAGGGGAAGCTTTCAATAAGAGGAATTATGATATCTAAACATGCAGGTGTTCTCAGATCCATTTGCATCCAATTACTTAAAGTTGAAAATACACTTAAGACAATGGAAGCGCCAATTAGACCTCCTAAAGGCGATAGCCACAATACAAGTGTTTATAATGTAAAGAGCTGCAGGACAGAAACCCGGATATATTGGAGGCTTTTGCCAACTACTATACAGGTCTGTATGCCTGTAAAGGGGCCATTGCCTCTGAATTGGATGAGGAATACCTAGCTCATATAGCAATGATATGGTTAGAAAATAGTGATAGGGAAACACTTATAGTACCCCTGAGACCCACAGATATAATAGCCGCATTAAAAGAAAACACGAAAAAGCCCATGGCGCAGACTGATTGAAAGATGCTTTCTACAAGGCGAACCAAGATAAATTAATTCCCCACATTGTTAATTTATTTGAAGAGATGGGCAAAATGTCACCTTCTATGAGGGAAGCTACTTTTGTTACCCTACTCAAACCCGGGAACCCTCCTGAATATTGCTCTTCCTACAGACTGTTATCATTGCTCAACGCAGATACCAAATTGTTTGCAAAGGTGTTGGCAAACAGATTGGCCCCCCTATTACAAAAGTTAGTGGGATCAGAACAGACGGGGTTTGTCTCTGAACGGTCATTAACCAGTAATTTGCGCACCCTCTTCAGAACCATAGCTCAAATCGAACCACAGGTTAAAGCAGAGCCGCTATTTATAGATATTGAGAAAGCGTTCGACACAGTAGAATGGAGGTTTTTATATGCAGTCTTATATAGGGTGGGAGTCGGGGACATTTTTATAAAGTTAGTGGAGGTTTTATATGCGCAATCGGTGTCGCAGGTTAGTATGAATGGGACGCTATCTTGGCTAATAGAAATAACTAGGGGCACATGGCAGGGGGGCCCTCTTTCTGAACTTCTGTATGCCTTGGTGGCAGAGTCATTTGCTTGTGCAATGCGAGCAAAATCATGCAGACTGTGTGTTAGACAGGGGATGGACTTCACAGTGGAACACAGTCCAGGAACATAACACGCCGATGCCGATGGTCTGTTCAGATTTTTCTGCCTTAGTGATGACAACTCCCATGTGGGAGTGTAGTTCCCCCCACTTTTCGGCTGGAGGGGATGCGTGTTAGACCTGGCATATCTTGGCGTGATTACCCCTGACTTTTTGCCTCTACCTCCTGTGTTTTTAGATGCTTTGGGTACTTTGCCACTGCTGGTCAGTGTCAAAGTACAAGTGTTCCCTATGTAAATTATAATGGTAATTGGTTGGCCATGATTGGTATTTTTGCCTTCCTGGTAAAGTTCCTAGTGATGTACACTGTGTGTGCCAGGGCTCATAATGCAAAGGTACACGGAGAAGTGAACTCTGGCCTTCAGTGTAGGGCCTCCATGGAGTTTGCTAGGTTAACATGTTGTCCTGACAAGTGTAACCGGTTGTCAGTCCTTACTTTCCCTTTTGCATGCACATAAGGCATCCCTGTGGTAGGTACCGGGTAACCCCTGGGCAGTGTGCAGTATAAGTCAAACGCAGGACATAAACTGAGGTGTGTGCTATGTCCTGACAGTGCAAAATACTCCATTTCATTTTCTCTGGTGGAAGGTCATCCTGTCCATAGAACAGAATGGGGGAAGCTGGGTATTGTGTTTTGGTAGCCTAGTTTCCTATAGGTTTATAATGGGGAGGTGAAGTTTAGAATGTATGAACTCACAGTGTCATAACTCATCTTTCTATGAAAGTGGTTTTGTCACTGTGTGTTCAGAAACCACTCTTTGAGAAAGTGGCTGAGTTTTGTGCTTTAAGCATTTCTGTGTGTCTCTGCTGAATGAGGATTGACTGTCTGGATCTGAGAGATGAGAGGAGCTGGGGGACGTCTCGACCCAAGGGAGGGGTTGAGATGGCACCAGACTGACCTGCATCTGGAGAGTAGGCGAGGAGAAGCCCCGGGAGGTATAGAGGCCTGGGTTGCTGCTATAAAGCAATTGATCTGTCTCCTGCTGAGTGATTAAGGATCCAGACCCCCAGAATCAAAGGGAGAAAGGTGACACTAGGAGGGAGACACCCAGAACTTATTTAGGCAGGGGTCAGGGACCCCCGAGCACAAAGAACTCCAAAGACATTTAGGAGTATAATTATGAGAGCTGAGACTCCTGAACGTTGGAATGGAACAGAGATGGACAGCGACTGAAAAGGCTTGGACCCATTTTGTGGTCACGAGGAACCTCTGCCAAAGAAGGAACAACTGAAGAGACTGCTGGGAAAAGACCAACCCTTGCTTCGTGATCTAGGACTGGTCTGCAGTTTGCCGTTCTAACCAAGGAAGAGGCTGTTGGGATTGTGCTTGGTGCGCTGGGTCCCCCTGCTTGATGAAGATGGTGCTTTGTGCTGTGTCTTGTTACCACAAGGGCCCGAGGTCAGCTGGCTCCCTGTTTGGAAACAAAGGAACATAAAAAATTCCAGAGAAGTTTCAAGCGACGCAATGGGTGTTTGGCAGCTTGAGACCCTCGGTAAGGTGTGCCCTGTGATCTTGGACACACGGAGGAGAAGTGAGACTCGGACACGCTGTGTGGGTGTCATGGTGCACATCAGGCATGGGTGAAGAGTGCCTGGTCAATGTGTGCATCGAAGGTGAAGTGAGTCTCAGACACGCTGAGTGCATGTCATGGTGCACCGCAGGTGTTAGGGAAGAGCACCAGGTCAAAAAGTACACCGAACCTGAAGTGAGATTCGGATGTGCTGGGTGCATGTCGTGGTGCACCGCAGGCGCTGGTGAAGAGCGCCTGATCGGAGTGTAAATCGGAGGTGGTGTGAGTCTTGTGCAAATTGAAGGTGAAGTGAGTCTCGGGTGTGCAGGGTGCGTGTCCTGGTGCACAGGAGGCGTTGGTGAGGAGTGCCTGATCAACGTGGGCATCGGAAGTGGAGTGAGTCTCGGACAAGCAGAGTGCGTGTCGGGGTGCACCAGATGCGTTGGTAAAGAGCATCTGGAGATCAGGGCACCGGAATTGGAGTAAGTCTCAGTGAAGCTGTGTGCGTGCTTTGGTGCAACCTGGGAGTGTGGAGGTGATCGGCTGATCAATGTGAGCACCGGAAGGAAGTGAGTCTCTGCACTGCATTATGCATGTCTTGGTGCCAACTGAGACTGCAGGAAGGAGTGCCTGGTGAGCGTGCACTGAGAGTCAGCATGGAGTCCCCTCAGCGTTGTGTGTGTGACTTCATGCCAGAGGAGACCCGGAGGGTGCGGTGGTGAACGTGCACCCAGAAAAAAGTAATCTTAGGGGCGTAGGGTACGTGTGCCCTGCAGCTGCCTGAGACCTTCCTAACAGTCGCGAGCCGGCAGCCTTGGAGGAGCTAAGCTGCCAGGCTGAGCTGCTGAGGCCCAGCATAGCATATTGAAAGCGGTGGTTGGGATTTGAACCTACCAGCCAGCCGGAGCAAATATTACCCTTTATTATATGTTGGCTTTTGTTTTGTGTGGTCTGATCGCATATCTTTTTATATAAAGTTTATACACATTTTATCAATCTTGTGTGGAGTCCATTTTTAGTGTCACCAGGGAATTGCTGTGGGCATGGTTGCACATACTGTACACTCTTGCCTTGGAGATTGACCTCGCTGCTCTTGCCAAGCTACTAAGGGGGTGAGCAGGGCTATCTCAAACAGTGTCCTTACTTGGCCTAACGTTGAGTGACTAGTCCTGAGTCTTGCATTTGCTAACAGTGGTGCAGTGCGGGACAGGGACACCGGCTTCCAACATTTGGTGTCAGATCAGTGGGATACGATCCTAACGTAATTAAAAACGCATGTGTGCAAAACCACTCACAGTAATTGGTGTACATCATAAAGTGATCTCAGACCACGACACACGGTAGTAGCCATTCAGGGAGGAGTTTTTCACCAGAGGAGCTGGATGAAAACCAATGATGACATTTATGGGTGGTTCACGGCATATCAGATCACACTAAGGATGAATGAGGTGCCTGAAAAGCAAGGGGGGGCGAGCCTCTGGAAACACTTTGAGGCTTTGGGAAGGGACCTTCTATCACCTTTAGAGAGGGCGGGAACCCTGACCTACGCCAACATGAGGGAGGCTTTATCCCTTAGGTATGTGCTCACTACTGAACAATACCAGCAGAATACCTCCAAGAAACTAGAATCCCGTACTTGGGTAGAACGTGTGAATGAGTACACAAGAGCACTGGATGGTTGGATGCTGGGCTGCAAGGTCAATTATTTTAGGGGCTTATACAATTTAATCATTTGGGAGCATTTGAGTAGTCGGTGTGTTCCAGAGCTGCGCCAGAATCTATTGGATAGTAAGCTGACTGATCCCAGTAAGCTTGCTGAGGAGGCGGACCGCTGGACTTGTACCCAGGTCTACAAAGGGATTGCGAGTACTACTTCCAGGAGTATGCAGGGTCCCCCGCCGAAGGTGGGGGTGGACAAGGGTAACCAAAAGGAGTCCTCTAAAGGGCCCCAAGGTAGTTCCCCCAAGAAAGGGTCCCAGTCTCCCAAGGCCAAGAGGGCCTGGCCATCCAAGGGCAAGAAGGAGCCCGAGGTCCTCCTATGTGTTACTTCTGTAAAGAAGTGGGTCATATTTCCCCTAAATTCCCCAAAAAGTAATCTGCACCCACTGGTGCTCCAACACCTGGTTTAGTAAGTGTAACGTTTGGGGAGGAATTGGGTCCTCGGGATGGGGAGGAACAAACAGTTTGACATCTATCTGGTGTCAATGGGTGTCATCCGGTAATGTCAGCAGACAATTCAGTGCACCTCTGCAAGAGGCGCTGGTTCCCTTTGAATGGGGCGGGGTTACAGGTTCCTTGAAGGTTGTTGTAAGTCCGTCCATGTCTGTAGACTGTTGGCTAGGGAATGACCTAGAGAGTTCCCTCTAGAAGGAGGTGGAGCGCCAGGCGCATTTGGAGATGTTGCGTCTACCTGGCTTGTGTGAATACTCTGTCTCTGGTAGCCAGTAAAGGTATTCAAAAGAACCTGGAGCCTAAAACAGTTGCCCAGGTGCCTGCCAGCAAGAGAAGAGGCAGGGGGTGTGGGAAACCAGACCCCACAGTTCCCACGGTCCAGGAGGAGGAACCCTTTGAGGGGGATGCCCTGGAGCCTATGGGGGAACAAGTGGATGAACTGTGGGACCTACCTGGGCTGACCGAATGGCAGCAGAAAGGGGGGCCCTCAATCGAGGAATTTTGTGAGGGACAGAAGAAGTGCCCTTCTCTTGTAGGTTTGTGGCAGCCGGCAGCAAACCAGGCAGCAGGTTATCATTCGGGACCCCACTTGATTTACTGGGAAAACGATCTCCTGTATAGTGAGCCA
This sequence comes from Lissotriton vulgaris, assembly GCF_964263255.1. Taxonomy (NCBI): domain Eukaryota; kingdom Metazoa; phylum Chordata; class Amphibia; order Caudata; family Salamandridae; genus Lissotriton; species Lissotriton vulgaris. Next base: position 1,445,661,308 of record NC_141691.1, read on the forward strand.
AAGGTGGCTGAGCCTGGGTCTGCCCGGACGCTGGTGGTACCCCAGTGCTTCAGAGCCTTCTTATTGAGGTTGGCTCATGATGTACCTTTGGCGGGACACTTGGGGCAGGTTAAGACCTTTGAGAGGCTTGTCACCCACTTCTACTGGCCCCAGATGCGCAAGAGTTCTGATACTCATTACAGGACCTGTCAAACTTGTCAGGTGAGTGGTAAGAGTGGAAGGAAGTGAAAGGCTCCCCTCTAACCTTTCCCAGTAGTCAGAACACCCTTTGAGAGAGTGGGCATTGCCATTGTGGGGCCTCTGGATCTCTAGACGGCCATGGGCAACAGGTTCATCCTGGTCTTGGTGGACCATGCCACCCACTACCCGGAAGCCATCCCTCTCTGGACAGTGACAGCCGCCGTGGTGGGCCATGCACTGATGAGGATTTTTCTCCCATGTGGGGTTCCCCAGAGAGGTGGTGTCTGACAGTGGTACTAATTTCATATTGAGGTATGTGAAATCTCTTTGGAAGGAGTGCGGTGTAACTTATAAGTTCACCACACCTTACAACCCCCAGGGTAATGGTCTGGTTGAGAGGTTCAACTGGACCTTGACAGGTATGATTATGGGCCTGGAGGAACCCATGAGGGTAAGTGGGATGTCCTCTTGCCATGCCTGCTGTTTGCCTATAGGGAGGTGCCACAGAAGTCATTGGGGTTCAGTCCTTTTGAACTCTTGTATGGGCACCCGGTCAGAGGACCCTTGAGTTTGGTGAAGGAGTGCTGAGAGAAGGTTCCTAGTAAACCCCCCCAGGATGTATACAGCTACATGCTGGCCTTCAGGAACCAAACTAGGCATTTCAGGCAGTTCGCACAGCCTAGTCGATAAGCAAAGTGGCCCCCTGAAAACAATAACACAGGGCGGACTGGCAGGGGAATCAAGAGAAATTCAATACAACAAAAACAATCCGCCCCCTCTGATAAAGGAATGGGCTCAACTAGAGTCCCCACATAGAGTACTCAGTGGTAAGCTCACCAAGGCCAGCTCAAAAACAAGGTTTCATGGTCAAAAGGCTGTATTCAAAACATATTTATTATTTCATTTTTTATAAAATGTAAGTATAAAAAGACCAGTTCAGAGTCTTTTTGTTAATTTAACAATACAAGATTATACCAATATACATCAAAATTTCATTCATTCATTTACTTTTCCCACACCACCCTTCAATCGCACCATTCGCCTCATACATAACACATGCAATCTCCCGACATCCAATACATGTTGCACTGAAGTTGCCAGAATGAACAAGGTATCCGGTCCAAAATAGTCTCAACACACAGGTGGAGACTAGAACAACAGATAGCAGGACAAACTCGAAGTGCCGACGCGCGTTTCGGTGCTGGGCCAGATCGTAGACCACACCTTCATCAGGACACACAGTAGAAACAGGAGGGGAAAGACAACAGCAATGACCTGCAACATATAGGTAATTTCTTTTTTAGAATCTTTACATAATGAATTCATAATTTTAGCATATGAATTACTTTACAGAACAAATCACAATAGTATTTAATACTAACACAAACTGCTGGTATTTTTCAGGAGAGCTTACCACTGCAAGGTTTCGAACAGTTTGAAAGAGAAGAGGAACCCACAATGGACCACATCACAAATATAAGATAAAAGACACAAAAAACATCGATACAGTGCAGAGTTTTAAGATCATGTACCAAACGTACAGTAAGAACCATGCAATATAGTTTGGGTCTTGCATTTTGCCACCTATGAGACCTTCTCTACCCCTTGGATCCTGTCCAGGTTTTCCATTCTCCTGAAATCAGCCAACTCTCCCGGTCGTTGATTGGCTGTATTTGCGGTGGCTGACATTTAAAAGAACCGGTTTTCACGGCACCAGTCTGGAAGAAAATGCTTTAAGCTTCAAAACATGTCGACGCACGAAGGAGGTTATGTACATTAAATACACGAAACCTCCACCACACTATTTTAAAAATACCAGCACGGAGGTATATTAAAATTATTTTTAGCCCTTACATGCCAGGTATTTTTAAAACACTCCCTGGCCGTTCACTTCTTACCCTATCACTCACTACCCTCACACACCACACATAGGGGGTCATTAGGATTGTGGACGGACTTGCGTCCGTCCGCGACCCCAGAGCAGGAGGGAACCTCCGCATGGCATGCAGAGTTCCCTCCTGTGCAATTAGAATGTGACCGCAAGGGTTGCGGTCACATCCTCTATTTTTAACATTGCGGCGGGTGGAGCTTCAAGCTGCACCCGCCGCAATGTTAAAAATGCACGCATTGCATTTGCATGCAGTAAGAGGCAGGCACCGCGCGGTGCCTGCCGCTTTCTGCATGCAAATGCAGGGGGGTACCATGTGCACCCCCCACCCCCCCTTCACCTAGGGGGCCCGCAACGGGCCCCCGCAGTGAAGTTCCGTATGCTTTTCCACAGCGGAAAACCCGCCGCGGAAAAGCATAATTTACAGGCCATCCTAATATGGTGGACGGTGTCTGGAAGACACTGTCACCATATTAGAGCTTTTCCGCCGCAGTTGTAAGCCGACCGCGGCGGAAAAGCTGCGGACGGAAACCAGGACCCACCAGCCATCCTAATGTCGCGGTGGGTCTTTGGTCAGTCCGCTGCGGTTTTTCCGCATCCTCTGGGCCGGCGGTGCCTTCCGCCGGCCCCAAGGATGCGGAAAATCCGCAATCATAATGACCCCCATAGTGATTACATCAGTGCTCCCGCGTACCCACTGGTTAGTAGCACGCTGCATTCCGTAGGGAGACGCGAAGACCCCTATGATGAAGCATGCCACCAAGGGCCCTTTTGGTGTGTGAGGGGTATTTAAAGAACACCACATGCTTCCCACCTTTGTAGGAAACACATCCAACTCCAGACCTTTTTCCTATTTTTTCGCCTATCTTGCATGGGTGGATTCCATTTGTTTATTACCTATAGTAGGGGATATTGAACCCGCCCCGTGTGTCTATGTGGACACGTTCCCTCTCCATTCCCTCCTTTGATATGCATGGTACTTTGGGGTGGTGACTTCAATTGCATTCAGAACCCTAGTTCAAGTTCAAGTTTAAAAATTTGTATAGAGCACTACTCACCCAGAGGGTCTCAAGGCGCTTATTATTATATCTGATTTGGTAGAGCGCTCAGCTACCCGTGGGTTTCCCGGCACTAAAAGAACAGAAGTAAAAGAGGGCAACGGAAGTAAAGGAATCGGTTACAGAGAAAACAGCCAGGTTTTCACACCTATGCGGAATTTGATATAAGATGTTTCAGACCGCAAAGGGATGGGAAGCGAGTTCCAGAGCGCGGGTGCCAGGTAGGAGAACGAGCGTCCGCCAACTCTGGCACGCTTGAAGCGGGGAACAGAGAATCTGCAGTGAGTGGAGGACCTAAGGGTGCGGGAGGGACAGTATTGCTGGACTAAGGTGGAAAGGTAGTGGGTGGCTTTTCCAGCTTTAATACGGTGCATAAAGCATAGTGCTTTAAATTTAGTCCTAGATTCTATGCGCAGCCAGTGAAGGCTACGCAGGGAAGAAGAGACTGAGGTTGTTCTAGGCAAATTACAAAGTAGACGGGCAGCCATGTTCTGAACTACTTGGAGCTTCCGGGTGACCTCCTTACATGCACCCAGAAGGAGTACGTTACCGTAGTCCAGCCGCGATGTCACTAGGGCCTGGACCACTGACTTCTGGGTATCTGGAGGCAACATCCATGTGATCTTCCTCAGCCACCTGATGATGGTGGTACAGGTGGCCGAGACCTTGACCACATGTTGTCTCATGGATAACTGATTATCAAAGAGGACCCCCAGATTACGTGCTGAAATTGCTGGGACCGGTAAAGGTCCCATTTGCTGAGGCCAATGTTGCGGGCCCCAGGAGCGGAATCCGGCCCAAACAGGAGAAGCTCTGTTTTATCGCCGTTCAGCTTTAGTTTGTTAGTCAGCATCCAGTTGGCGATGTCAGTGAGTCCAGAACAGAGAGAAGAAGAAGGGGAGTGTTGATTAGAGGAGAGAGAGAAAATAATTTGGGTATCATCAGCATAAGAAAAAATAGAAAGTCCAGCCTGTTCAGCAAGAAAAGCAAGAGGTCTAACATAAAGGTTGAAAAATAAAGGACTGAGAATAGAACCTTGGGGAACACCATACGGAGAATTGTGAACAGTGGACACAGAAGAGGGGGAGAAGACCTGGAAAGTGCGATGAGAAAGAAAGTCAGAGATCCAAGCGAGGGCGGGGCCGCAGATACCAACAGACTTCAAGGCAGACAGAAGGATGCTATGGGAGACGGTGTCAAAAGCGGCACTCAAATCCAAAAGGATGAGTGCCACTGTCTCCCCTTTGTCTACCTGGTGCCTGACTGTCTCAGAGACTCCCAAAAGGGTGGACTCCGTAGAGAAGCCCGCCCGGAAACCAGACTGAGAAGGGTGGAGGACGTTCGCTGATTCAATGTAGGTGGTGAGGTGACGATTAACATGTTTCTCCAACACCTTTGAGAGGCAGGGAAGCAGGGAAATGGGCCGGAAGTTGGCTGGGTTGCTGACATCCGCATTAGCTTTCTTCAGCAGTGGAACCACCATCGCATGCTTCCAGATGTTAGGAACCACTGCCTCAGTGAGAGATGCATTCAAAAGAGCCAAGATACAGTTCAGAGGGACAGTGTCCAAAGTACAGAGAATCTGGGGGGGCATGGGATTCAAGGGAGAGCCGGATTTAATCTCTGCCAACAATTTCTGGAAGACGGGCATGGAGATACATTCCCATTTATCTAATCGAGGAGGAGAGAGTCGTTCAGGATCATCCTGTATGGAGAGTTGGTCGTGTTGCTGGAATGGTGACCTGGGTGAGACGGAAGGTGAAGCGCCAAAGCCCGCATAGATGTTGTCAATTTTAGATGTAAAGAACTCTGCCAAGGAATTACATTGATTGCTATCCAGGCAGGGGGCTTTGGGGGCACATGACATACCCGATAGTTCCTGAACTGCCTTAAAGAGGGCTTTGGGACGATTCTGGGCTTTCAGTATCGTGTTGTTAACATGATTAGCCCGGGCAGTGTTACATAGAGTGTGGTATTTATGTAATGCAAGTTTGTAGTTCTCTTTGTCTGCCGAAAGGTAGTTGGATCTCCAAATGCGCTCGTCTTTTGCAGCGTGACTTTTCCATTTTGAGTTCTTCATTGAACCAAGGGGCAGGAGGGTGCTGGAACTTTTGTTTACATTTACGTGCCGGAAGGCAGGACTCAATAGCAGAAGTAAGCCACGTGCTGATCTTACCCACGTCATCCGTGGTAATATTAGCAGAAGGGGAAAGGGTTTCTTTTAAGGAATGATTAAGTTGCTCCAGATTCAGTCTTTGCCAGTTCCTTCTTGTTCCAAGGGAATGTGGGCTGCCAAGGGGGCCAGGTGCAACCGTTGTCTTGATGTGAAACTCTACAATGAAATGATCCGACCAAGTAATCGGTATAGAGGGGAGGCAGGTAACATTATCTAGATTAGCAAAAATTGGATCAAGTAAGTTGCCGCCTTTATGCGTAGGACCGGAGTTTAGAAGACTTAGATTGAGGGCGGCCAGGTCCTGTATAAGATGAGTGCTGGTGGGACATAGGGTGTCGTTAAAATGTATATTTAAATCACCTAATAACAGAAAATTATTAGATTCCAGCAAAAGGGGGGCAATATGTTCCGGAAGAGCAGCAGCCCATGCGCCTGCAGCGCCGGGTGGGCGATATAAAAGGGCACCGGACGGTGTAAAATTCGGGGATAGTAGGAGTTTAAAACTGCCAGCTTCGCAATTAGGGATAACAAGATCATCCCACTTGCAAGAGTAGGTTCTTTTAAAAATAATAGCAATGCCTCCTCCATCTTTAAGAGGTCTGTTACGGCCCACAAAGGTGTAATCATCCGGGAGGGCAGTGGCGATGTCCGGTCTAGAACAGTCCTTCAGCCAAGTTTCAGTTAGAAATAAGGCCGACGGACTATATGAAGTGAGAAGGTCAAATATGTCCCTTTTGTGCTTAGGTAAAGAGCGACAATTTAAACTAATAAAACTAAACACAAGAGAGGGGTTAGACAAATGAACCTTCACAGGGGGAGGGGTATCGATCCAGAAAGGGAATGAGGGAATGCACAGCTCAGAGGGGTGAGAAGTGATAGCCAAGGCGCAATCAGGGCAGGATAGAGGGGCGTCCTGACAACACATGCGAGAGCAGTACTTACCAGGCGATGGACGTAAGCTCAACAGAGTAAAGCGGGAATAGGTAAGTCTAGGATAAATGATGCCAGGAGCAAGGGGGGTGGCCCCAGGTCCCAACTGGTCGCGGACGGGCGCAGACGGGCTTAACTCAGGCGCAACTCCGGCGCGCCTACGTCGCGCCCGCTGCGCTCGTCCGCTGCGCTTCCTAGGGAGGGGGACCATTTTGAAGGGCTGAGGGCGGGAGGGCATAGAGCACTACTCACCCAGAGGGTCTCAAGGCGCTTGAGGGAGGGAGGTGGATTTACTTATCGAATATCCAGGTTTTTAGTTGCTTTCTGAAAGAGAGGTGGTTCTGAGTAAGGCGGAGGTGGGTGGGGAGAGAATTCCAGGTTTTAGCCGCTAAGTAGGAGAAGGATCTTCCCCCCATGGTGGATCTGTGGATGCGTGGAATTGCGGCGAGGGCTTGATTGGATGATCGTAGTTGGCGGGAGCGGGTGTAGAAGGATAGACGCGTGTTGAGGCATTCGGGTCCTAGGTCGTGGAGGGCTTTGTGTACGTGGGTGAGGAGACGGAACGTTATTCTGCTAGAGCTACAGCCAGTATTGCCGAGAATGAGATGTTGCAGGATGTCTGGCGTCATCAGGCCCCTCTAGGTAGGGAGTACACGCACTACTCATCAGTTCATAATATCCATACCAGGATAGACTATTGGTAGACTTCCAGTATATTACTTTCCTCAATACAGACTGCTCACACATGGCACATACCCTGTCAGAAGATTCTCCTGTACTCCCACAGATAGGGCTGACAGACTCGCACATCAACAAACAAGCTAGGCACTTTCCTCAATACACTTTATTAGAAATTGTTTTTCATTCAGAGCTTGGCACAGCAATTGACGACTTCTTCATTACAAGCCTGGACAACGTCTCAACTATGGGTTACAAAGAGGAAGCTTTCAATAAGAGGAATTACGAGTTACTTGCGTCTTACTTTCCCCTAAAAGTTAATATCAGACTGTCTATTGCTCCTACATTGATTCGAGAACCCCTCTACCTCCCAAGTTGATTCCGCCGGAATCTGTCAGGTAAATTAGACCTGCTCGAGTAGAAGTAATTTAATGCTTCTTAATGACAATTTTTGACATGCCGGATTACAGCGTGCACTTTTATTTTTTCGACAGCGAACTCGACTTTGTTTGCTGCCTCGCCACCCATCTTAAACCTTCGGATTCCACGAGCGGATCATGCTGAGGGTCGTCAAGTAAATGTGACCAGCTCGCCATACATATTCTAATCTTATAGGGTTAAGAAAAACTTGCACAAGCATATCTTCAGATCATGATGCCAGCTAACTTGAAATTTACTCCCTCGCCTTAGGGCATGGAATAAGTGTATCCTTTTTGCTAGTTCCCTATGGGTCATAGAATAGATTGGTGATACTTCTTGATCCTGTCTGTACTTTTAAGCGACCAAATGGAATACACTGAAGGGTCTTTTCCTCCCTCCCACAGAGCATGAACTTTTTATCCTGACTTATTGGTATCTGAAGGCCTTCTATACCTACATGGTCTCATTCTTTCTTGAAATCCGGGTGAGGAATCGCTCACTGTGACTATGCTTCAACCCTCCACACATTTGAACTAGGGTAAGTATGCCTTTGCATCCACTACTGGTCCCTCCACTTTGAACGGTGAAGCCAGATCGTTTTTGAGTTCAGCAGAGCGTCTTGATCTGATTTTGATCTATTGATAGTGATTATATTTTTCCTTCTCACTGTAGGTTGTTGCCCTTTGACCATTGTGTCCCCGCAGACTGTTTTTCTTGTTTATCCGGTGTGTCCTAAAGTTTCTATGACCTGGCCTACCACTATTAGGTGAGTTGTCATCACGCCCCGGTTTCTGTTCTTTAGTACCACAGTCTTTTTCTTGTACCAGAGACGTTAATACATCCTTGACTTGATCTTTGGATACTGGATCGATGAATTCTCTAGGAGCATATATGAAGGGTTCATACTGTATTGGATCTATGAATTTTCTAGGAGCTTTTTTGAAGGGTTCTTACTGTAAGTTTGGCTCATGATCATGACCTTGGAGATTGACTTCGCTGCTATTGCCAAGCTACTGAGGGGGTGAGCAGGGCTATCTCAAACAGTGTCCTTACTTGGCCTAAGGTTGAGTGACTAGTCCTGAGTCTTGCATTTGCCAACAGTGGTGCAGTGCGGGACAGGGACTCCGGCTTCCAACATCTGGTGTCAGATCAGTGGGATACGATCCTAACGTAAGTAAAAACGCATGTGTGCAAAACCACTCACAGTAATTGGTGTACATCATAAAGTGATCTCAGACCACGACGCACAGTAGTAGCCATTCAGGGAGGAGTTTTTCACCAGAGGAGCTGGATGAAAACCAATGATGACATGTATGGGTGGTTCACGGCATATCAGATCGCACTAAGGATGAATGAGGTGCCTGAAAAGCAAGGGGGGGCGAGCCTATGGAAACACTGTGTGGTGTGTGAGGGTAGTGAGTGGTAGGGTAAGAAGTGAACGGCAAGTGAGTGTTTTAAAAATAAATGGCATGTAAGGGCTAAACATAATTTTAATATATCTCCGTACTGGTATTTTTAAAATAGTGTGGTGGAGGTTTCGTGTATTTAATGTACATAACCTCCTTCGTGCGTCGACATGTTTTGAAGCTTAAAGCATTTTCTTCAGGACTGGTGCCGTGAAAACCGGTTCTTTTAAATGTCAGCCACCGCAAATACAGCCAATCAACGACAGGGAGAGTTGGCTGATTTCAGGATAATGGAAAACCTGGACAGGATCCAAGGGGTAGAGAAGGGCTCATAGGTGGCAAAATGCAAGACCCAAACTATATTGCATGGTTCTTACTGTACGTTTGGTACATGATCTTAAAACTCTGCACTGCATCGATGTTTTTTGTGTCTTTTATAGGCATGGGCGGACTTTGCGGATTCGCAATCCGCGAATTTGCAGATTTGCGGATTTGCGGATTGCGAAAATCCGCAAAATCCGCGAATCTTCGCGGATTTTGCGGATTTTTTTTTTGGGGTGTTCGCACGGGTTTCTGCAAGTTCGCGAGGGTTTTGTGCAATTTCGCAAATTGCGAACTTACTTGTCAGGTCGCCAGTTTTGCGAACTTGTTGTTTCTACGTGCCCAGCCTGTTTGCAAGCCTTTCTTCATCACTGCCACCCTCTGTCACCACTGGCACTCTCTTTGTTCACCCATGCCACCCTCGGGCTCACCCATGTCCCCCTCTTTGTCATCACAGCACCCTCTGGTTCACCAGTGTACATTATTGGGGCAAACAAAGCACTGCCATCCTCTGTCAACACTGGCACTCTGGTTCACCCATGCCACCCTCTGGCTGTCACACCCATGCCACCCTCGGTGTCATCACAGCACCCTCTGGTTGACCAGTGAGTGTACATTATTGTGGCAAAGCAAAGCACACCTGCTAAGTGCCTTAAGTTTTGCATAATTAAATTACAACAACACCTGCCCTGCCCCAACTGACATTAATGAAGGCTGGCACCTGCTTGTCTGCTCCCTTTCCTTTCCTTTTCCTGTTTGTTGCAATGTAATTTTTTTTTAACAGGAACCTAACCGAATTCTGGAGGGCCCCTTCAGGAAGCACTACAGGGAATGGTTACAAATGATGAGGTTGAACTTTTGCACCTGCTCATAGCTTTTCCTTTTGCAAAACTCGTTTTTCGGTAATTTCGCACTATTCGCGAGGCGCGGCGTCGTGCGAAATCGATCGTGTAAGCCGCGAACTCGTGCGAGTTACCCCAAGGTTTACGGGCGCCGCCATTTTGTTTGCGTGACGTATTTCCGTTTCCGCCCGCTATGTGTAGTCTCGCGCGATGAGCGCCTTGCGAATACAAGTTCGCACGAGTTCGCGAGAGAAATCGCGTGAGAACCTACTTACGCTCACGTGATCGGCCGCCATCTTGTTTTTCATTCATTCCTATGTGTCTGGGCATGGTGTTTCTATCCTCTGTATATCTCTGCCATCCTTTGCTTATTTTATTTTGTTTTTGATCTATTAAACTTTTTTTCTATCCCTCTTGTTTTTTAGGTCTATATTTTTGTGTTTTAGGCTACTTTTGTTTACTTTTCAAGTACTTTTTAAACTTTTATTTCCTTCTTCTCTACTCCTATTCTTTTTCATTTTATCTCCTTACCTGCCCAGAACATGGTGAAGATAGCTGTCAAGCTGCCCAAGCCGGGCACCGCAGCCCGTGCCCGGCTCCCGTGTGGCCGCTTGAGGGCGGAAATGGTGGTGCCCAGGGAGATCTTCAGCCCTGAGGAGGTGGGCACACTCGTTTATTTTGTGCAGCGCCGTCTCCCGAGGACCATCGCAGCAGGCGGCAGGATTGCTGCCGGTTATACCAACAGCCAGGAGCGTCGGAAGCGGTGGGGGCAGGTGTGCCGGGCCCTTTTTAAGATCACGGGGGTCCAGCGCACCTATAATCAGGTGACCCACCGCTGGACCGATATTCTGGAGCGGGAGCACGACCTGCTCGATCTGCTGGGAGTGGAGGTCCCCGGGCTTGGTGAGTAGTAGTAGCAATTTTTTCATCACTCACTACTCTGTTTTTTCTCCTGCTCTGTGTGTTAATATTGCAAATGTTTGCTTTAACTTTTTTACAAAGAGCAATAATGCTGCTGATTACATTGATAGGAGAGCTAAATTAATATTTCAAAATCTTCTGTGCATTTCAGGTGCACTGCTCTCTTTCTCTGTGGCGGTGCCACTGCTTATTTGTTTTCTATTTTGTGTTCATTTAATTGGGCTGAGTAATGTATGAGTGTACTTTACAGAACTGCGTAATGCTAGACACAAAGGGGCAGATTTACAAGCCCCTTGCGCCACGTTTACGCTGCCTTACCTGACGCACAGCGTACAACGTACAACGTGATGCTTCTAAGGAGATGCGCCACGTTAAGACCTGGGCCTGCGCCACAATGGGTGCGTTGCCACGCAGGGGGAGGGGGGGGTGGCGGTCAGGCAGATGTGCGCCTCGCAAAAGTGCCTGCGTGAAATCTACAAGATTTAACGCAGGCACTTCCGCGACGCTGCTACGTCAATTCTTTATGCCTGCTTGCTTGAAGCAGGCGTAAGGACTGATGCGGTATGTTGAGTATTGGGCATCCCTGAGCATTGCTATAGTTGCATCGCGCCCCTCTTTCGTCACGAGATGCATCACGCATCTGCCTACCCTTGCGCCAGGGTTTGCCGCATTGTAATTGCGGCGCATCTGCCGTGACGCAAGGTTAGTTTTGAGTTACACATTTTGTTCTGGTGCACCTAAGTGTCAGATTAGCAATTACCTGCTGGTGGTTTTCTGGTGCAATTTAGCGAGTGCGAGATTGTTGCTTCACGACGCGAACGCGGCAAAACACCCGCTAAATCACCAAAACCACCCCAAAAGTCGGAAAACACACACAAAAATCACCACAAAGAAAATCAACTTATCAACTTATTTGTGAAATCAAATTTCGAATCCAAAAGTAATACAAATGGCCCACCACCAACATAGCCAGCCCCCAACACCACCCCAAAAGTCGAAAAACACACACAAAAATCACCACAAACAACATCAACTTATCAACTTACTTGTGAAATCAAATTTTGAATCCAAAAGGCCTCAAATCCAAATATCCAGCAGCATCCACAAAAAGTAATCCTTCCCAGTCAAGATCGAATCCAAAATGGCCAGGAAAGGAAACAGGAACAGGAAGTTGGAGACTGGGGCACTTCCTTCACCCCTCCCCAATGGGAGGAACTTGCTGGACAGGAACAGGAAGTTGGAGACTGGGCCACTTCCTTCCTTCACTCCTCCGCCATTTTTTTTTTTTTTTGTAATTTCGCGAGTGCGAGATTGTTGCTGCCCGCGCCGCGGGCCGCGAGCAGTGCGAACACAAGCAAAAAATCCGCTGCGCGCGGATTTGCGGATTTTGCGGGAAATCCGCGAATCTCGCGGATTGCGGATTTACCGAAAATCCGCAAAATCCGCGAGCGGAACGGATTTTACGCCCATGCCTAGTCTTTTATCTTATATTTGTGATTTAGTCCATTATGGGTTCCTCTTCTCTTTCAAACTGTTCAAAACCTTGCAGTGGTAAGCTCTCCTGATAAATACCAGCAGTTTGTGTTAGTATTAAATACTATTGTGATTTGTTCTGTAAAGTAATGCATATGCTAAAATTATGAATTCATTATGTAAAGATTCTAAAGAAGAAATTACCTATATATTGCAGGTCCTTGCTGTTGTCTTTCCCCCTCCTTCTTCTACTGTGTGTCCTGATGAAGGTTTGGCCTACGATCTGGCCCAGCACCGAAACGCGCGTCGGCACTTCGATTTTGTCCTGCTATCTGTTGTTCTAGTCTCCACCTGTGTGTTGAGACTATTTTGGACCGGATACCTTGTTCATTCTGGCAACTTAAGTGCAACATGTATTGGATGTCTGGAGAGTGCATGTGTTTTGTATGAGGCGAATGGTGCGATTGAAGGGTGGTGTGGGAAAAGTAAATGAATGAATGAAATTGTTATGTATATTGGTGTAATCTTGTATTGCTAAATTAACAAAAAGACTCTGAACTGGTCTTTTTAAACTTACATTTTATAAAAAAAGTAATAAAAAATATGTTTTGAATACAGCCTTTTGACCATGAAACCTTGTTTTTGAGCTGGCCTTGGTGAGCTTACCATTGAGTACTGTATGTGGGGACTCTAGTTGAGCCCATTCCTTTATCAGAGGGGGTGGATTGTTTTTGTTCTATTGAAGTTCGCACAGGCTAACCTGGATGCCAGCCAGGACGATATGAAACAGTGGTACAACCAGAATGCCATTTTGGTCAAGTTGCAACCTCGGCAGAAAGTGTGGGTGATGGTGCCAGTGGAGCCGTGTGTGCTCCAGGAATTCAGCGCTGCTTACCTGGACGACATTGCAGAGTTCAGCTCCAGTTGTAAGGAACATTTGCAAAACCTCTGTAAAGTATTGAAGGCCTTGCAGAGGGCAGGCCTAACTATCAAGGAAAGTGAGTGCCAGATAGGGCAGGGTTCCGCTGTGTACTTGGGACACATGGTGGGGAGTGGCCAGGTGGCACCCCTACAGGCAAAGATTGATACCATCCTGACTTGGGAACAACCCAAGACCCAGACAGGAGTAAGGGCCTTTCTAGGACTCACTGGGTATTACAGACGGTTCATGAAGGGGTATGGAACCCTCGTTGCACCCTTGACAGACATGACGTCCAAGAAACAGCCCGAGAAGGTGGTCTGGACTGATGCCTGCCACACCTCCTTTGATGCCATGAAGACTGCCATGTGCACCGCACCCGTGTTATGGGCGCCGAATTTCTCCAGAGAGTTTATTCTGCAGACAGATGCTTCAGAGCATGGGGTGGGAGCAGAACTCTCACAATTGAACAACGAGGGCGTGGACCAACCTGTAGCTTTTATTAGCAGAAGGCTACTTCCCAGGAAACAGAGGTAGAGCGCAATTGAAAGGGAGGCTTTTGCTGTAGTCTGGGCACTGAAGAAGCTAAAGCTCTACTTGTTTGGGACCCACTTCTTGGTTCAGACCGACCACCGGCCCCTAAAATGGTTGATGCAGATAAGGGGTGAGAACCCAAAGCTGTTAAGGTGGTCCATCTCCCTACAGGGGATGGACTTCACGGTGGAACACCGTCCAGGAAGGGAGAAAGGTGAAAAGTAAAAGAGGCCCCCTTATCTGTCAAGTCTGGGACAGGGGAGTAATATTGAGAAACAGGGAAGTCCCACTGGTTAACCACAAAGGTGGTTAGAGTTATTCTGGTGGTGCCCGGAATCTTGTTTTTTAGCAATACCAATCACACAAAAATATATTCAAAACGTTTTACACAACTTATTCAACTAGACATAGGCGAACCATTATAGAAAAGATGTCAAATAACATTTATACCTATATAGCACACATGTCACTTATTTTTGGTCACAGTTAGAGAAAAAACAGGAGAATTGTTTTTAGAAAAATATATCATTTGTGTGTTTATTCAAGATCACAAAATTATCGCAATAGTAACAGATAATTAATAAAAATAGATACAGTATATTGTACAATCAATTAAAAACATATAGGATCAAAGCCATAAGCAAAAACAATTTATACAATGTAAAGTTAAAAATATTCGCAAGAACGGGGGTCGACGCAGCGTTTCGGTTTAGGAGAAACAGTTAAAACCTTCTTCAGGACCAAGTTCTGAGTTTAACTACTGGCTTCCAGATAAATCATAGAGGACCAGGCGCCCGATTATAAAATCCGGGTGTTAGCTGAACTGCATGTTCTCATGGCTTTGAATATGGCATGGGCAGTTCTGATGTCTTGTGCTTTCAATGAGCAGGGTCACGCTCTGGTAGTAGGAGCCACCGATATTGGTTTTCTGATTAACCAGATTTCAATCACTGGCAAATCGTTATTATACAAGCTTTTTCAATTGGCTTGTGTTGAGGTCGGCGTTCATGTATTGACAGGAGTTCTTCTGACACTTAAAATTAGAATTCGGCCTCCCTGCTCCTACTCCGGGAGCGTTTCGTGGATTCTGCAAAACAGATACCTGGCCCTAATAATTTGATGCATCACCGCATAGAGTATAATATGGTCTCCCCGTCCCACTCCCAAAGCTGTTGACAAGTGCTTCTCGGAATACACCAAGCATGATAGACCCAGTGATTTGCACTGTATTTCAGTTATCTAAGATAGCTAGCCTGCAACAGCTAAGTTTAATATTCTTTCCCAAGTTGCCTGTGAAATGATGTGATAGGTTTCCACTCATTAATGATGGCGCAACAATGCAAACCCTTGCTAAGCTCGGCATAACGCACATGGGAGACATGTTTCAAGAAGGGATTTTTAAAACATGGGATCAAGTAGCCCCACAGGTGGAGGGGGTAACTGCTCTGGACGCTTTTCAGTATTACAGGGTCCGTAGGGCACTGCACGTGTTGTTGGGTCCAGCTATGCAAGAACCGCAAGAAATAAAACCACTGATATACTTTCTGCAAGCTAAATCTCCACAACGTGGTATTACAATACTTTATAGACTTTTCAAAGAGCAGGATACGCAGGTAAATTGAAATTCTAACTGGAATGGGAGAAATAACTTTTTTATAAATTACAATAGCACAGTGGTCTTGGTGCTTCGTAAAGTCAAATTGATCTCACAGAATGGTCGGCACAGACTCATTTATTTTAAATACCGCCATAGAACCTATTATACACCAGCGCAGCTATTCAGATATGGGCTGAGGGAGGGTGATGGATGAGTGAGATGCGCTGAAACAGATGCTCACTTTGCACACTTAGCTTGGGAGTGTCCAGGAATACGTGCATTTTGTGGATAGGTGTCCAGTGTCCTGTCTAAAATGCTAGATCAGGTACTCCCAGAATCCCCCTGGTTGCTCTACTAGAGTTTGATAACAAATATACCAAAAGACATGCGTAGACTAGCAGCCATTGGCTTACTTCTGGCCAAATGCAGGGTTGCAATGAGATGTATGCGGGGTCCTTTGCCTACTATAACGGAATGGCACACTGATTTAGCACATTGTTCCACACAAACTGAAAACTACAATGCTTTGATGCCTGATAAATGCGAACCTAAAGATATTTGGGGACTATTTCGGCAATATCTACTGGAAAAAGCTGTGGAGGATGAATCCCAAGAAGAACATGCTCTTACTGGTGTGGTTTGAGCAATGTGCCGCTGTGGGGATCACATGCAATGTTGGTTGTCTATATTACACCATATTATTCATGCATATGGGGGCATATTAGCAAGAACCTTGTTAAAATTATCACCGTTTTAGCGGCTGGAAACTGCTGCTAAAACAGCGATAATGGGCTTGCTAATATGAGTTATAGAATTCCAATAGAAGCCCATGTTAGATATCCTGTACATCTAACCTGGGCTTCTATTGGAATTCTATAACGCATATTAGCAAGCCCATTATCGCTGTTTTAGCGGCAGTTTCCTGATGCAAAAACGGCAATAATTTTAATGAGGTTCTTGCTAATATACCCCCTAGTAATATATTGATGTTTCCAGGAAGCATAGTAATCCCTAGTGTCATTATGCTTTTGGATTGCAAACTATGTGTAATAAATGACATGCTAATACTATTCTACTGTCACACTGTTTACTGATCATGCTATTGCAACTGCACAGTGTATATTCCAAAATTACTGCTGTAATGTTTTTCTTGCTCTTTACTTTTTGAAAAATCATAAGTAAAGTTTTTAAAAAATCATCCTTCTAGTCCTTGCATTATAGAAAAATTATTTAAATAAATGCTTAAACCTGTAAAAAAAAAACATCATTGAACTTGAAATAAAGGTTGATCTCCTTTGACATCGGTGCCATCACACTTTCAATCTTGGTTCACTCCATTATTTTCAGTGGGTTCACTCTTTAGCTAGTTGCTCTGTATTGCTGTCTTATCACTGAATTACATACCTTAATTTCGATGGGATTAAAAAAGTCGGACTGGTCTCCCCAAACTGTGGAGCCCTCGGTAACACAAGTCAAAGCTACACCAAGCTATTACTATTTCAGGAAACTGATTAGAAATAAATATTTAAGATGTTATTTGCCTGAAGTATCACGGTCAAACATTGTTAGTTGAGGATTCTCCAGCTGAAACCTGACATCTCACTGCCTGTTCATCACTACAATTCTTTATTCGGTTTAAATTAAACCATAAAGACCAACAATGCAATATCATCTGTAAAATACAAAATCAATATACATAAATCACATATATATACCATAGTAAAGGAAATATGCTGAGCAGCATACACCAAGCAATAAATCAAACAAATAATACAATAGTTCACAAAACCAAGCTGTTTTCATAATATTCCTAATTCTGACCACACTACTAAAACACCAAGCAACATAATAACTAGTTCTAACATCTGTATCAGTAAATATAGTAAAGCAAGCATGGCTTGATTAAAATTCTTATTATTAAGTGTAGGATTTAAAAATCTTTTGCACACCTGAGAATAAAAAGGACATATAAAAACAAAGTGCATAATGTCTTGAGAAGATACACCATCACGTAGACAAGAAATACTATCTGTATCATTCCCAAACCCTTAGAAGCTTCTAACAGATGATACAATACTTTGAATCTGTTAGACCTGGCCTTTTCAGCGGGTTTATCCACAGGCTTTTTGCTTTTTGGCCTCCTGTTTTGGACCCTGTTTTTGTTGGTTTTAGGACTCTGGGCACTTTACCACTGCTGATCAGTGCTAAAGAGCATATGCTCTTCCTGTAAATTGTTATTATGGATTGGTGATTCCCTGATTGAATATTTGATTTACTGGTAAATTCCTAGTACAGTGCACTTTGTGTTGAGAGGGCCTGTAAATCAAATGCTCCTAGTGGGCCTGCTGCACTGATTGTGACAACCACATGAGCAGCCTGTAAATGTAACTCAGACCTGCCACTGTAGTGTCTGCGCGCAGTTTGGTACTCCCATGTCGACCTGGCAAGTGCACCTACTAGCCAGGCCCTAACCTTCCCTTTTTATAACACGTGAGTCACCCCTAAAGTAGGCCCAAGGTACCCCTGTAGGCTGGGTGCAGTGTTTGTGAAAGGCAGGACATGCCCTGATGTGCTATTGAAAGGCTATCTGTCCCATAGGATAGAATGGGAGTTTATTTATACCATCTTATAAATATAACTTCCCATTGGGACAAGATGGAAAGATGGAGTTTAGTATGTCTGAACCCAGAATATTAAAATGCATCTTTTAGTAAAGATGATTTTTATATTGTGTGTTTGAAAATACCACTTTTGGAAAGTGGGTATTTTCTTGCATAGCCATCCTGTGTGCCTCTGCTGGTTTGTGGATTGACTGTCTGGCTTTTAAATGACAGGGGTTGGGGATGTGCATTCTCTCAGATGGGGTGGTTGGTGTGTGTCCTGCCTTTACTGGATGAGTTAGGGCTGGGCTGGATGGACATAGGCTTCATTTAGAGTAAGGGGAGGAGATTTGTTTCACACCTGAATGGGCCTGGTCTGCCTTGGACAATGCAGTCTCCACCTCCTGCCGGGCAGCTTCACCAGAGAGGACAGAGCTGTTTTTTGCTGGGCAAAGAGCTTCTCTGCTAACAGAGAACAAAGAGATTTGGGCTATAAAAATTTGGGCACAGACCACTGAATTTTAGATTATTGCTGAACTAAGAAACCAGCAAGGAAGAAGAATCGGGTTTGCTGGAGGAGGAGAACTGCCCCTGAGCTGTGTGCTGTTGGGGTTGGCCTGCAGTAGTTGCTTGTGTCTTGGGCAGAGAAAGGACTGGAATTTGCTTTCTTCATCCTGCTGTTAGAGTGTCCTCCAAGGGCTTGAAGTAGGGCTTGCCTTCTGTTGAAAGTCTCAGGGACACAAAAGACTTCAAATATCATTCCTGGAATTCAAGATGACCCTTTGCCAAGGAGAAGAGCTGAAGAACTGAGGAGAAGTACTGCCCCTTTGCTCTGGGCTGTGTTGGGTTGTCCTGCAGTTGCTTTCTCTACCAAGGAAAGGAGAAGCCCTTTGATGTGTGCTGTGAACACTACTTGAAGAAAATCTCCAAGGGCCTCTGTGTGCTGGCCTCCTGTCTCAGGGACACCAAGACGTCACTCCAAGCTCCCCAGAACTCTGTTGCTGTGAGTTCCTACCTGCCAGGAGGTGCCTGTACCCTTTTTGGACCTCTGAAGGTTGCTGCTGCTGTTTGGGACCTCGAAGAAAGAAGAAACTTGAAGATCTGCCAATATTGATGCATCGCTCTTCTTGCGGCTGTTTTTCCAACGCTTCACCACAGTGCGAGAATAATTTCCACGCATCGCCGCTGCAAAAACCGACGCAGCGCCTGTCACCACTGCAAGAATGGACTCATTGAGGGATCGTGGCTGAAGAAAACTGATGCCGCACCGCTCAACGCTGCTGCATCGTCTGCCAACGCATCCCGGATTTTCACGCATCGTACCTGTGCAACAAGTCTTCTCAATGCGTCACCTGTGGACCAAAATCATCTCAGAATCCAAGCTTCACTTCCCCCTACACATCGGATGCGACGCATCACTTCTCCTGCATGTAGCAGAACTGTTGCATTGCCTCCCCTAGGTCTCAGGAACTGATGCATCGCTTTGTGTTTTTGATGCATCCCTTCTATGCAGTTGTTTGGCATTGTACATTTTTAAGCAACTTCAGTTACTTTGTGCAAAAGTCATGCATCCATAGTTTTCTATGGTACTAGTTATTGAAACCTTTTGAAAGTGATGTTTTTAATTGTGTATGTTGGATTTTTGTTGCTTTGGTCTTGTTAAGTTTACATAAATGTATTTTATTTTTCTAAACTGGTGTTGTGTCCATTTGTGGTGTTTTCACTGTTACTGTGAGTGTTGGTACAAATACTTTACACATTGCCTTTCGGATAAGCCTGTCTGCTCGTGCCAAGCTACCAAGAGGGAAAGCAGGAGTTATCTAAAATGTGTATCCCCACACCCTGACAAGACGCAAGGGTACCTATGTGGACAATTAGGACCTCTGCCAACTAAAGACACATTTCTAACCGAACCTATAGTTGGTAAAAAAAAAATTGAACATTTGATATCCCACTTACATACGTTGCAATAGAAAGTGCAGTATGCACTAGGATCTAACAGTACTCAAGTACATGGCACTGGATTCCCTTTTCTCTCTCCTTAGCACCAAAAAAACGATTTTTGGCCCCCACCATACCCCACTTAACAACAGCTTCAAGCTTGTGAAACAAACAAACATATCAGGTCAGCCTACTAAATAGAAACTGTTTTTAATGTATTGAAGCACAGGGATGCAACATATTTTCATAATATGTCACATCTCTGTGCTTTCCCCAGCGCTGGTGCACAAACTGCTGCCATGTGCCGGTGATGGCACCTTTGCACCATGGTGCCGGGATGCCTGCGTCGTAGGGAGATAATTTTTGTGCAGGAAGTGGCACCTTCCTTCTCAAAAACAATCAATTGAGGTGATTTTCTCTTCCAATGCATGCTGTAGAATGCAGCATGCACTGAAAGAGGTAGAAAACGAGGAGAAATTAAAACATTTTCCTCGTTGCACCTCGCTACGCCACCCCCAGGGTGGCATAGCATTCTTATGAATTTCCAGATTTACGGTTGATTGTAAATCTGGAAATGTATCAGTGGACATAAGTGTTGTGTGGGAACACCCACAGCAACACCCATGTCATGCTCCTCACACGCAAAGTGTTGCATGAAAAGGGGTGATATTTACAAGGACAGGTAAAGTCACTCAGGGTGGCTTTACCTGTCCTTGTGAATATCACTCAGCACGTTGAACCGCCGGTTCATCACGCAACGTGATGCACCAGCGGCGAAAGGGACTTGTAAACCTGCCCCATGATGTTATACGGGTATGGTCCAGATTTAGACCATTTTTGATAGATTATCTGCTCAGAGAGAGCTCATATTTAAAACAAACAAATAACCATAATAAAATCAGGAGAATTTTTTGTGAACCTTGTGAGTAGAGACACTATGGGCGAAAAAACAGTAGTCACTTTAGAAAAGCGCTCTCAACTGTTCACAAGAGAGTAGCATTTGTTTACCCCCAAACCTCACTGCCATATGAAGCAACTCATCTGTTTCCTAACCTCGAGGAAAAACATCTTGCAAAGGCATGACTTCTACCATTAACAGAGGTGATCAGTTGACCAAGGAGTCAAAGAGAATCCCAAGATATGTAAATGTCACCTTCATAGGCCTATTGCCCTGGGTACATTAGGATCTGCTCTTGGTACGTTTAGGGGCTATTACCATAATGTTACATTAGGCAAAGTTGGTGTTAAGGTATGGGCTGTCCATAAAATCCAGAGAACTTTTCAAGAGTCTTTGTAGGCCCCGGGCAGTCCTGGGTATCAGAACAGCATTGTTGGCATATAGCTAAATGGGCACTGCCCGGTCATTGACCAAGGGCAAACGTGCCTCATCTATATTGCTTTGCTGAAGTTTGATATGATAAAAACAACATTTGATGGACAGAATGCAGAACAATGTCATACATTCACGCCAGTACCGAGATCTGGGCCTAACTCCATCGTGTTTTTGCTCACAATGCAGTTCCAGCTTGAACCCAGCCATATGCAAATCAGTCTTGACCCTGTGCCTCATGGGAAAAGTCCAGCCCGAACTGCCAAGCCAGGTCCTCCCTGGACTGGAAACAAGCATCCTAGGACCGTTTCGGGGTTTCACCCCTCTTCAGCCAGAATAGCTTGATTCTCCACGTCTGGGCATACCCTTCCTACTCGGGGTGACATTGCAAAAACAACATTTAATGGACAGAGTGCAGAACAAGGTCACACATTCACCCCAGTACAGAGATCTGGGCCTAAATCCATCGTTTTTTTGCACTCCACACCACCCCTGTTCAGACATGGCCATACGCAAATCAGCCTTGACCCTGTGCCTCATGGGAACAGTCCCGCCCGAACTGCCACAGTAGTTTTGATAATATTACATTAAAAAAACATGTGCTACAAAGTAATTACAAAATGGCAACCACTGCTTTTCTAGACACCTCAACATACACCACAGCAAACAGTGCAGGATCACAGTCCAAACAATGATTTATCCCATTTGACTTGAATGTCATTAAACTACATTATTACCCAAATACTGCTTCAGCTCCGCTGAATTCAACAGCAACATTTTCCCACAACCTTGTAACACCTTTTCAATTATGGATTACCTCCAGACACTTCAGTGGCACCACCCTCCAAACAATGATCCAGTTTCATTAGGTTCAATGGCATTAGTCTCCAGTGGCCATATCAATATAGGTGCAGCTCTACCAACTCAGTTTGTTTAATATTTTGCATCACCCTTTGAAACAATTTGGATAAGCAAACTACTAGCTTAGATTATTGCCACAGAAAATGAAGTGTTGTTGCTATTGTCATGAACAGGCAAAGGAAAATCATTCCACTTGAAATGCAAATAAGAAAATAAGAATCCCCTTGCCTATATTTACACTCTCTACTGTTGCTAGCTATAACCTCTAAGTTGACATTTACTTTCATTGGATTGTGGACATGTATTTGTAGCAAGGTGGGTGGCTCATTTCCCTCAGCACAGAGCAGTTGCCAGCAATGTATGTGACCCACAGCAATTCAAAGCACTCAAACTCCCCAAGGTCCAGTAAAGGTGACTGCATTCCACATGACATTTGAAGTGTTCTATAAAGCAGGGAAACATAAGACCAAAACAATTTATGTGCATCTACTGTATGGTTGCTGAAAGATCAACTTTGTTCTACAAGACTTCTGTCCCTCAGTTTGTTAGGGGTATGGGGAAAGTGTAAAGCTGGATTTTAGTTTTATGATGCCAAGACACTAGAATTAACATTGTACACTCCCCACAGACACACCCTCTGAGCCCAAGTTTAGTGTGGTCAAACACTTCAGCCATCTTGAAAATGCTCAAAGTGGGTAGGGGTAGCCTAGGAGCCTTACCTCAATGGTCAGAACATCCACAAGAGAATTTTTCGACCCAGAAGCTTGTGACCAGCATAAATGTGGCATCTCTATTTAACCACTCCTAGACATGTAGATGATCAGAAGAGGCTGAACCTGCTATCTGAGATCTGAGAAAAGCCCTATAGGACTGGACCTGCCCTGCCTATTCCTTCTTTTCCCAGGACAAGAAATGATCCAAGGGTGAGACAGCTGACCTCCTCTTCAAGCTACAGATTTACAAGTTACAGGAGTCTTTCTTGCAACTGTCGAGCTGATCAGTAGCAAATAGCCCTCAACTGCACTCTGGCTGCCAGTTTTTCAGTGTCTAAATGTCTCCCTGAGATCCTGGGAGGGCGTTTGCACTGTTCTCCTGTGGTGAATTGGAAATTAAAGGATTAACGTCAGAAGGTAAAACCTTGACCAGGGCAAACATGGTTGGGGTATTCAACCTGCTCTTCAACACAGTCAATGTCAGATTGCACCAATATCCTGTGCAACAGCGACCTATGACTATCTTTGGCACTTTGTGCTTCTAGGCGTTTTTTCTACCTAAAACTTCAATAATTCATTGTCAAGTTCTCCCTATTGGATTTTTGTCATTTTGGTATCATTAGCCTATTAAATTCTACTCCATTGTTCTAATTCATTTTGGATTTTTATAGTTATGCATTTTGAATCCATTACTGTTTTAGTACTGCATACATACTTTCCACATTTACTCTAATTCAAGCTGGTCTGCTGTGTAACATTGCTACCAAGAGTTCAGTTCAGGTTAATTTAGTAAATGAACCCCCTCTAATAATCCAATTTATCGCAGTGAGTTTCTGTAGTCTCTAAAAGGCTTGGTGGAAATGAATGATATATATCTTATCTTAAAGCAAACACTCGCACAGTTCCTTCCCATTCACTATTTGCAAAGCGGCCCACAAGAAATTAAAAACTCCTCCAGTGGGTCCCTACTCCCAGGCCAAAAAGAAATTTCTTTGAACACCTTCCAGTTTCTAGAGTCTGAGCAGAAGTAAGTCTTTCTCATATCAAGAGATAGGAGCTGCAGATTGTGAGTGATACTGATTTTCCCCTGAAGTGCAGAGGCAAAGGGTGAGTGCAGTCTGTGGCAAGAGCAATGTGAGCAGCTCTTTTAGCTCTGGAGCATTTTTAACCTACACCTGGGCTCAAATACCTACGCTCTCTCAGGTAGCAGGGAGAACCTTGTTTTCTTCTGTTTGGATGGTGCACTGTGATTCACTTTAAGTGCTTATATTTGTTTGTTGACAGGTTTAATGTATATATATATATATATATATATATATATATATATATATATGTAACTAGAGCAGTCCAACATTTCTTAAATAAGAGACCTGTGTATCTTCAAGAACATTCCAAAATGATTATTGCAATGATCAACATGTGTCTTGACAATAATGTGTTCCTCTTCTCCAACCAAATGTTTTTGCAGACCAGGGGTGTGGCTATGGGGGCCTGCTTTCTCCCAGTTATGCCTGTTGCCACATGGGCTACTGGGAGGAGCAGGTCCGCATACCCGTTTTTTATTTGATTATGAATACTAAAGTAAAAACCTGGTTGAGGTACATCGATTACCTCTTTTTTGTTTGGGAAGGTTCTGCTAGTGATGCTGTTGCTTTCATTGACCAGCTGAACGTTAATAACCTTAATTTGAATTTCACTAGCAGTATCAGTGATAAGTCTATCCTCTTTCTGGATGTGGAAATCTTTGTGGAAAATGGTCAATTGGAAACTAAACTATATCGTAAGCCTACGGCGGGCAATACGGTGTTGCATGCTGCAAGTCATCATCCGGCTCACCTGATAAGAAGCATCCCCTATGGGGAGATGCTTCGCATCAGAAGAATTTGCAGCGGCAACCCTGATTGTCTTAAAGTGCAGAATGATTGTAAAAACAGATTTCTGAGTAGAGGCTATTCAACAGCTAATGTTAACAAAGCGATCACTAGAGCCAATATATGGGAAAGATCGCAGCTACTGGCCCCTGACAATGATAACTCTAAAGTTTTCAAAAAAGTGGTCGATAATGAAACACGTTTGATAATAGGCTTCAGCAACCAACACCAGACCATCCATAAAATTGTAAAGAACAACTGGTCTTTGATCACTAGTGATCCAATAATGGGCAATATGTTTACCAAATCTCCCTGCATTACCTATAGAAAAGCTAGATCTATGCAGGATAGTCTTGTCTCAAGCAGTCCTGAAATAGTCACAGGCACGTGGCTTGATGGTAGTAAGGGCTTCTTGAGATGCTCTGTGTGTAAAGCCTGCAAAATGGTATAAGTAAATCTGAATACATGACCCCTCTGTCCCCTAATCCTACAAAAATCAGAGGGAAATACAATTGCAGGTCAGAATATGCTGTCTACGTTTTAGAATGCCCCTGTGACCTTAGATATGTGGGCAGCACTAGGCCACAAGTTTATAAGCGCATCTTACAGCATCTCAGGGCTATCACCAATGCTGATTCAGCTTATCCTGTAGCCAGGCATTTCAAGCTGGTACATGCGAAAAATGCTTCTGGCTTACTATACTAAGTGATAGATACGGTTCCTCCTCAGAGAAGAGGCGGTGACAGGGAAGCCCTTTTGAGAAAATTGGAAACCAGACATATTATTCTGTTAGATTCGAGAATGCCCAATGGATTAAATACTAGTGAGGATTGTCATACGTATCTCTAATTGACATTTTTACTGTGCTTTCAACTAATGTCTAATGTTGTCTTTTATAACTATGCAAATTTCAAATCAAAGCTATGTTCAAATATAAATGTTATATCTATGAACTAACCCCTCTTATCCCCCACATGGATTCACAAACATGATTAATAAAATTTGTATTTGATTTTAAATTCACTGGTAGCACAATTTTTGGATCCGTTACCAACAACGCACTTTATTGTATTTTGCACGAGGGAATTTGTTGTACATGTAACATCCCTAGCCCACTTGGGCTTCATCCACAACTATTCTTTTCCGCCCGCGAGGTCAATTCTCTCTTGGACGGTGAAGCCAAGAACGGGGTTTTGACCCCTGTTGCAAATTGCATACGGGGGTATATTAACCAATATTATTACTATATAGATAATAATAATAGGATGTTTTAGGTTGAATTATTTATTTTTTAAAACATTCAATTATTTATGTGTTTTATCATTATTCTTATTTGCCTTTGCTGTTTTACCTAAATTTTGTACATAGATGTGATAAAACTATTATATTTATATATTTATATATTTATAGAATTGCAAATATCAATGTCACTCTACCTCGTTTGTAAATACATAACACACATTATGTGTCAATTGTGTACAGTAACTCTACTATGTTTAGTAAGTAACGGTTCATTCTCACTTTAAAAAAGGGCAGCCAGCCCCCATGACGGTGTCATGTGATCAAGGCTTCGTTAAGCCGAAATGCGTCATGGCAGTTTGGTGTTGGGCACTTAAATAAATAATCTGCACTAATTTTGGGTCTTGCCTTGTCTTTTTCGGCTATCTTGCTGGATCCAGGGTGTCCACATACCTCATATATGTATAAAAATTCTAATGCATTTAGGCATGTAGTATGTCTTCTATGTTTATCACGCATCAGGCACCTTGCACTTTAAAACGGGTGGCCAGCCCCCATGACTGCGTCAGGTGATCAAGGCTTTTGGTAGCCGAAACGCGTCATGGCAGACTAGTGTTGGGCAAAATAAAACTCTGAACACCAAGAAATGGGTCTCGTCTCGTCTTTCATATGGTTTGGCTGCATGCTGATTTAGAGGACGTAACATACCGCATATATATATATATATATATATATATATATATATTCTCTTATATAGTTAGGAATTAGCATTTAAAAAACCATTGATATTGCTCCTATATAGTTAGTTGTACTAACTATATTTCGCGCACCCGAAATCCACTGCTGATGATGTCACAAATTACATCATTCATGACATGGTCAGTGACATCACTGATAACATCACTGATGACATCTCAAATGACATCACTGATGACATCACTGATGACATCTCATTTGACATCACTGATGACATCATCCAGTGACTGTCTGTTTCTGTAAAGTTTAAATATGTTTTACATATTGAAGAATGAGTGGATGTATAAGTGTCTGGATGAAGGATTTAGTAGGTGGGTGACTGACTGTATGAGTGAGTGATTAAATGTGTCTTACTAAATGCATGGGTTAGTGACTAAACTGTCTGAATGTGTGCATCAGTATGTCTGTTGTTGTGTAAGCTGCTGCATGTGTTGATCAGTAGCTATATGAGTGGCTATATGGGTTATTGATTGGTTGCCCAAGTATTTGAATTGGAGACTGAGTGTGTGTTTGGGTGGCTGGGAGGTGTGTGACTCTGTGCATAGATGTGTGAGCAGTTGATTCACTAGGTGTATGAGTTCAAGAGTGCATGTGGAAACAGCTATATGGGCGGTTGACTGTGTGCATGGGTGTGTTGGTGAGTGAATGGATATCTCAGTGCTACATGTCCGAGTAAGTACATATGTAAAACACAGTGCATGTGAGAGTTGGCATATATAAATGACTATACATGAGAGCCAGTGAATGTGTGAGTGGCTGTATGGATCATTGTGTACTTGTATCAGTGATTGTATAAGAGAGTAAGTATGTGTTAGTAAATATTTGAAAAAGTAAGGAGTTGTGTGTATAACTGTATAGTTGAGGAAATGGAGGTGTGATTGATTCTTTGCATGACTGACTAGGTGTGTGAGTAACTCCATGGATGAGTGGCAGTGTGTGGGTGTCTGTATAGGTGTATGAGTGCATATGATAGTCTTGTATTGATGAGTGACTGTATGAATGAGTGATTCTATGGGTGAATGAGTGAATGTGTGTGTAGACCTAGGAATCAGTGAGTGCGTATGTAGTAACTGGTATTGGTGTGTCAATGGTTTCAAGAATGGTCGTCTGTATTTAACACTGGGTGTATCAAAGGTTATATTTGAGTGTGAGGAGGTGCATCGCATTATCACATGAATGACATCATCAGTGATGTCAAATGAGATGTCATCAGTGATGTCATCAGTGATGTCATTTGAGATGTCATCAGTGATGTCATCAGTGATGTCACTGACCATGTCATGAATGATGCAATATGTGACATCATCAGCAGTGGATTGCGGGTGCGCGAAATATAGTTAGTACAACTAACTACATAGGAGCAATTTCAATGGTTTTCTAAATGCTAATTCCTAACTATATAAGGCCCGAAACCTATAGTTTTTTAAGTGAATTTGCAAGGTTTTTAAAATGGTAATTCCTAACTATATAAGGCCTGAAACCTATGGTTTTTTAAGTGAATTTGCAAGGTTTTTTAAATGCTAATTCCTAACTATAATACTATACAAGGCCTGAAACCTATGGTTTTATATGTGAATTTGCAAGGTTTTTTAAATGCTAATTCCTAACTATATAAGGCCTGAAACCTATGGTTTTTTCAGTGAATTTGCAAGGTTTTTTAAATCTAATTCCTAACTATATCAGGCGTGAAAACTATATTTTTTTTCAATAAATTTTAATGGTTTTGTAAATGCTAATTCTATTAGTGGATAACGTTTATATATGTTATTATCCTTCTGGGACCACCTGAGCAGCCATCTTGTTTCTCAGGAGAAGTGAGGCACAAGAGAGCACAAAACAAGAGTGGAAAACGCAAACAGGGGGGAGGGTAGAGACTCCCTGACCCCCTAGCCCTTCTCAGGGGGTCCCAGAAAGACCACCAAGTGCAAAAAAAATTATTTATTTTTTTAAATCGCGGGGTATGCGCATGGTACGCGTACCATACGCCTACGGTGTGCGTACCCCTCGATTTCTTCAAAAATCTTTTTTTTTTTTGCCCTTGGGGGTCCTTCTGGGACCCCCTGAGAAGGGCTAAAGGGTTGGGGGTCTCTACCCTGCCCCCTTTTCGTGTTTTCCACTCTTGTTTTGGGCTCTCTTGTGCCTCACTTCTCCTGAGAAACAAGATGGTGGCCAACACTTCCTGTTTTGGACAGTTTGGAATGTTGACAGTCGACTGCCAGCCAATCAGAAACTCGCTCGCGCACGTAAGGGTACGCGCACGTACGCGTACGGTACGCGTACCGTACGCGTACGGTGCGCGTACTGTGAGCGCATATAGATATATAATTTGCTCAAATTCAATTTTCTCAACAATTACTGGAGGGATTTTCACCAAATATAGAAAAGGCACTACTCCATACCTGTCCCTACCATTTTGCCAAGTTTGATGTCATTCCGTTCAGCCATTCGGGATCTAGCCCTGTCTAAAGGTCCCATAGAAAATGCCATTTGAAAATTTTCAAATTAAATTTTCTCAAGAACTACTGGAGGGATTTTCACCAAACATAGCAAAGGCACATGTGCATACCAGACCCTACCATTTTGCCAAGTTTGGTGTAATTCCATTCAGCCGTTCGGGCTGTAGCCGTGTCTAAAGGTCCCTATGGAAATTACCATGGGGAAAACACGTTTTGGGACCCCCCTTTTGGCCCCCGCTTGACGAATCCCCCTGAAACTTTCAGGGAAGGAGCGGAGCAGAGCTGGCCAAAATTCTGGAAAATTACACGCAGATTCCTCAATCGGCGCCAAAGTTATTCCCGATAGAATGTTGGGGATTTCCTATGGTAACTAGGTCCTAACTATATATACCTACTGGCGACCGCCAGTAGGTAATATATGATTTTATTCAAACCTTTTGGTTAAAACGTTTAAATGAGTTGCAGTTCCTTGGCACCAGTGGGACTTATCTATGTGATAGCAAATCTCCTCTACTTCATTTATATTGAGACAGTTGAACAGTGCTTAATTTGTAAAATATGATGTCCAGGTGCTCAAATGTTTGTTGGAGGCCAGACCCACATCTCATGACTCCACCCACCTCTTTCACTGGCCCCACCCACTTGTTCCATAGGCTCCATCCACAAACTCAACTGGCACTGCTGAAAGCTAGATGTAATACCCAATCAGCAATGGATCCTTGCTCAAGTAAGGTTTTGATAGGAGCTTCCCCTGCCCTTAGAAAATTAAAAAAAGATTAAATCAAAAGTGCATTTAAAGCACAATTTTGGAATAAATTAGCTAAAATGACGTGCATTGAAAAGGAACATGTGAAATATGTTGGTACTCTAAGTGGCTGTTAGATCTGGGGGTCTCTAGTTGGCAATGGTATTCACCATTGTCCAAATAAAGACCCTTACTTAGTCAGGATAAGGGGATTGCACTCCTTAATAACCCCTGCTCACCCCCTTGGTAGCTTGGCACGAGCAGACAGGCTTATCTCAAAGGCAGTGTGTTAAGCATTTGTGAATATACACAGTAATACAGTGAAAACACTACAGATGGACACAACACCGGTTTTATAAAAATAAGTATTCTTTATATTGACTTAACACAAGATCACAAACGACAAAAATCCACAATACTACACTTAAGATTGCTTTAAAGAAGATAAAATTTACTCAGTTCAAGTTGATGATAAATGTGACAAAGTTCTCCACACAGTACCTGGATGCGTAAGGCAAAGTAAACAAAAGGCTCGCAAAAGCGCTTCCTGTTCTGCTGAGTTCCGCCCCTGGAAGCCGTTCGATGCTGCTCCTGCTCGCTCCTTCCCTGCTCCATGCAAAACGTGGGGTAGACGGCTGAAAACTCCCCGAAGTAGACGCTCGAAAAACCCCTGAAAGCCCCGAAAGCCTGGAGGACTGACAGCTGATAGTTCTGAAGCCTGAGAGCCTGAGAGACCCGTAAACCGCAAGACCACCGAGACCACCGAGACGGGTAAAGCTGAGGTGAGCGTCCAGGCTGACTGTGTCCATGCACGACACTGGAGGCGGGGCACTTCTTGTCACCGGCATGCTGCATTCCTGAGTGGTGGGGGCTGAAGGCTGAATGGCGCGTCTGACCGGAGGCAGCCGCGGAGTTTGATTCTGGGATTGCCGATGGCCCTGAGGGACTAAAGCTCGGCTGCCGCAGGGTAGCATGGTAGTATGGAAACTACCGCTGTCTAGAAACCCCTGATTGTGATCTGCGGAGTCTGCACTGTGTTACTGTGGCATAGATGTCATCGCGCAGAGGGTGCTCTCAGTGAAAACGCGGCTGTCTTGAGAACTTGTAACCCTGAAGTGGACCCTGAAGCGGCTCGTTACTGGGGGCAGCTATAGTACCAGTGGGACTGCTAGTTCAAGCATGCATTGCGGTCCAGCAATGAAGGCCTAGAAGGGGAGAAAAGATCGTTTTTGCTTGGGCTCTTGTTAGACTGAGTTGCCAACTAATTTTCTACTGTTTCCAGCTGCTCATTTTCTATTCGTTACAGCTGCTCATTTGGTACTGTTTCCAGCTGCCCTCTTGCACCCCTAAAGCAATTAAAGCAACTAAAGCAGAGTAACACAGCTTTTCATCCAGTGAAACAAACCGAGCAGGGGCATACCGCTCACACAGCTCGCTCTCTACCCCCCTGCCTTGTTGCCCCCCCTCGTTGCCTTCTCCACTTCTCCACTTCTACGGGCTGACATTATTCAAGTTGCAGGCATGGCAGCGAGAGTTAGGGGTAAACAGGCTAAAACGGACACAGTAAGAGAGCTCTTAAAATCACTAACGGTGGCTATACCCGCACTTGAGTCTAAAGGAGGGGGAAAAAAAGGCAGAAGAAAGGCGCAACAAAGAAATGCCTTGAAACTTAAAGGGATGGAAGCGGCGGAAAAGTACAGTCAAAATAAACATAACACCTCAATTAAGTCTGTGGAGGAGGAGGAGGACTTGGGAGAAAAGGATGAGGATGAGGACGCGGAGACATTATCCGAACTATCGGCAGAATTGAGCCTATTGGCTGTTGGCAATAAAAGTGAGGGAAATGTGGAAGACAAGGTGGACAAAACGGACAAAATTGGTAAGATTACAGCTAGAGAGATCGAGAGCCAATCGAGTTCTAAGCAGTATCCCCTTTTTTCCAAACCGGGGGTCCAGCAGGGGCGATTCACGAGCACACCAATTCGGGAGAAGTCCAATCGGAGGGAGGCGAGGGGTGCAATGGAGCAGGAAGATCGCAGAGAAGAAGGGGGTGTGATAAAACCAACACTGCCAGTGGCAGAGGCAGGGTCAGAGGAAACGACAGAGGCATAGGCAGTGGCAGCGCCAAATGCCAGTTTGCTCCCCCCATTACCTCATTACAACCGTTACAACTTCGGGCTCCCTCAACTCCCTCATCTCCCTCGAGTCCGGCTGCACCTCAACCCCACCTCTATCCCCAATTGCAGTCTCATCCTCACCACAGTCCTGATAAGATTACAAAGGCAGCTCACTCTGTATAAAAAAGTACCATTCGTGAATACCCCCTCCTTGTCAAATATTCCACCTCCAATTGACCTGGCAGGTTCAGGTTCAGGATTAAGCCTACATGAGATCCAAAAAGATGGCGTATCCACACTCCCTAATATACTAAAAGTGAACTTGGTAGAGGAGATGCTGATAACCATCCTCCTGGAAATAAGGGATCTCAAAATCTCCCAAGCTCACGAGATATCACAACTTCATATTAGGCTTACAAAAATGGAGGAGCACTTCGGAAATCTCCCCACAAGGGTCTCGGAGGCTGAAGTTCGGGCCTCATCCCTGGAAGATACTTTAATTACGATGCAGAAGGACCTCCACGCAGCAAACAAGGAGAAATCTCAAATGGAGGCGAAGCTGCAGGACTTAGAAAATTATAACAGACGGTCCACCTTACGTCTAGTGGGCATTTCCGAAGGCTTGGAAGGCACGGACGTGGTAAAAAGGTCAGAGTCTCTTTTAAAAAAGCTATACCGGAGTTGCAAGGTGATTTAACGATTACAAGAGCACACAGAATCCCGGCACACAAGCCCAATAATCTTAAATATCCTCGAACAATATTACTGAATTTCTCGGATTATAGAGTGAAAGAGAAAATCCTTAATACGGCCTTCTCAAGAAGAACATTTAATGCTCATGAAGCAAAAAACGTTCTGATTTTCTCGGACATGTCAGCGGCATCCGCCCACAGACGTAGGGACTTTGTCAAGATGATCGATACCTTTAAGGCTAAGGGTGCTCAAGCCATGATTGTCCAGCAGTCAAAACTGAAGGTGTTAGCCAAAGGGAAATTTTTTATCTTCACAGATATACAAGAAGCCCAGTCATTCTTGGAGGGTCTCTCCGCATAGCCAGGCGTGAGATAATTAAAGTTCTTTTTTGGGGGGGGAAATAATTGAAGATCCTACGTATATATGTTTGAAAAAAAAATGTTGAGAATGAAAGGGGCGGCCGCAAGGTGTTTCTGGAAGCGCATAAGGATGCAACAAAATGGCATCCATAAAGAAGAAAAGGGAACAGAGGGGGACGAAAGTGGGTCACTGGGGGTTGCCGTCCCCTCTAGGGGGTTTTGGGGGGGTAGGAGAAGGGGGTGTTGCAGGGGGGAAAAAGAGAGTTCATATTCTAGGAAGTTATATGGTCAGTTGGAGGTACAGTTACGGTATGGGAGAGATTAGTAACAGTAGCTTGCTCCATGTTAATGCACTTTTTTTTTTGCACTGAAAGGCACTTTACAATTCGGGTTGGGGTTCACACTACAAGTCCTGATCGGAATAATTCTTCATTCTATGCCAGCTTGCCTTTGTCATATAATTGAAACCGCTGTAATTTGCGTACGGTTGCTGAGTTTGCACAAGTATACATCTCTGGGGAAAGGAAGTTATATTTCTTATAAGGATCTTTTTAGGTTTTAGTCCTTATTGTTGATTTCCTTTTTTGAGCTTTGGATCATATATTTTGCATTTTGCGAAAGGTTTAAGGGCCACATGTATGAACACATTTTCCCATAGACACAAAATGGGTAACACCCTTTGATACATCTGGTCCTAAATCTTATGTCATTTGCACTTTAAATGCTAACTTTGCACAATGGCTGGTTATAGGAGGTTATATTTTTCTACTAAGGATGTTTTTATACTTGGTTGCCTCCAATTTTATATCTCAGGGTTTGCATATGCAGCACTCTACTCGCACTTTAAATGCTGATTTTGCACAATTCTTCGCTGCTTTCTGGAGTGATGGTTTGCGTATTTTGCACAAAAGGTTGTTCAAAATCTTACGAGCTTTGAACTATATGCATTTATTTTGCACATACATGTTTGTTTTTCTTTTATCTCAGTGTTTTGCGTATTTTGTACATCGCTAGTTGTCTACTCTATATATGAATATTAATGAAAAATAAACTGAATTTTTTGTCTTTTAATACAAATGGTTTGAATAATGTTCGTAAAAAAAACGCTATTGAATGCTGGTTAAAAAGCCTCTACCCAAATTTTATTTTTCTACAAGAAACCCATCACAGAGTCCTGGCTGAATCCGATAAAACTTTAAAGGACTGGGCAGGCTATAGAATTTCATCAGTAGCTGGGTTGGCGCAGAGAGGGGTAAGCATCCTTGTAGAAAGGCATGTAGGCTTTTTTCCGGAAGGGTCACTTACAGACCATAGCGGTAGATGGGCATTTGTGTATGGTAAATTAAATCAGGTAAATACAATATTAGTTACAATATACGCACCTGTTATAGATGACCCACTTCCAATTCTGCAACTGAAACAAACATTGACGGGTATACCTGGGCAAATAATATGGGGGGGTGATTTAAATTTTTTACAGAATCCGTTAATCGACTCTTCCAAAAAAGACCGGCGCCAGAATAAACCCCAAGTAGCCATTGCTTTACAAAGTTGTAAAACAGACCTTGATGTCACTGATTATTGGTGCTCCCACAATCCATCTAAACGTGAATATTCTTGCTACTCCGCAAAATATAATTCAGCATCTAGGTTGGACTTCTTTTTAACATAACATGGGCTAGAAGTCCATAAATATGATCATCTACCGAATGCATTTTCAGACCATGCATTACTTAATATGGAGTTAACTATAGGAAATCAAGAAATAGAGGCACCTAGAAGATGGTATTTAAATAAATTGAACCTTGCAGAACCACAATGGTGTACAGACATCGAGGAGGAGATTGAGGAATTTTTTACTTTGAATAGAGGGTCTGCTCCAATTAACGTGATTTGGGACGCATTTAAGGCCACATTGAGGGGAATAATTACCTCCAAAGAAACACCGAAACAGAGGGCAAAAAGGGAGGAGAAAATTAATTTACAGACAAATCTTGTGCAGGCGAACCAAGAGCAATATAGAGTGAGATCTCCAGTCTCGGTGCAAAAGGAAGCAGAAGCAAAAAAAAAAGAGGGAATTCTACCATGATTTAGGTGACACAAATAGTAATCTCTATGCCCAGAAGCTCTATGAAGAGCGTGAATATACAGGTAAACTACTAGCGTTGCAAGCCAAAGAAAATCAAGTTCGCAATAGTATAGAGCACCTCTTTGATCCAGTTACCAAAGTGCAGGTGAAGACTACAATATCCATAGGTGAGATGTTTTTAAAACATTATGAGGGAGTTTATCAAACTAGCGAAGGGGCTGCAATAGAAACTATTTCAGAATTTTTAGGGGCACTCCAAATTCCCAAATTAGGTAACGAGTATAAAAATGTTTTAGCCGAGGAGTTTACAAAGGCAGAACTAGATGAGGTAATTAGCTCCCTTCCCAGCGGCAAAGCTACTGGTGTGTACGGTTTTCCGGCAGAATTTTTTAAAAAATTTGATGGTATCCTTCGTAAAGAGTTTCTGATATTAGTAAATTATTTATTACAAGGAGGGCCCCCGCCGGACTCTTTCCGTACTGCAGTGGTTGTTAGTATTTCAAAAAAAGGAAAAGACAAGGAAAACAGAAAATTCATACAGGCCTATAAGTCTTTTAAATACAGACTTTAAAATCTTTACGAATCTTTTTGTGAACCGGCTGAATAAAATAGTAGGATCTCTTATAGGCCCAGATCAGTGCGGTTATATAGCAGGAAGACACCTCCATACTAACACAAAATTTTTATTGGAGGCATTAGATTATTCTAAGATGAATAATGTGGAAGCACAGATTTGGCTTTTAGATGCCGAAAAGGCTTTTGACCTGGTGTCATGGGACTGCCTTTTTGCGATTTTGCACTGCTTTGATTTCCCGATTAATTTGATCTCCCTCCTGAAACAACTATACGAGGTCTCTAGGGCACAGATTATTATTAATAATATAAATGTCGGGACCTGTCAAATTAACAGAGACACGCGTCAAGGCTGCCTCCTATTGCCAATTTTATTTGCCTTATTTATTGAACCTTTGGCGATTGCAATTAGGGGGAAAATGGCTGACACTGTACCTGTAGTTGGAATGACGAATATAAAACTATATGCTGATGACATTGTTCTTTTTTTAAATTCAAAGCCCACAAGCCAAATGGAAATGTTAAAAATCTTTTCTGATTTCCAAAAGCTAGGAGGTTATAAGATAAATGTTAATAAAATGGAAATCATTTTAACTAATTGCACGATAGACACTTTATTAATGGAATTTAGGCAGATATATAATACCCTCCCTAAGAGATATTTGGGAATACTTATCTCAGAAAATTTGGAAGATCTATATCCGCTAAATTATATACCCCTATTAAAAAGGGTCGTTTGCAATTAGATTGCTGGAACCAACTACTGTTATCAATAATGGGACGCGCTGCCCTAATGCGAATGTCTATCCTACCACTTTTCAATTTCCTTTTTAGTGCAGCTCCTTGCGCAATTCAGGTTTCATTTTTTTTAAAAGTGGATTCCATGTTTTCTTCCATTTTATGGGCAAATAAGACTCAGAGATTAGCACTTAGCACTTTGTACCCCCATCTGCACAAGGAGGGTTGTCCCTCCCAAATATTAGAGAATATTATTATGCTACTTTTGCACATCATAGTTTTAGTTTTTTTTACAGAAGATCATGAAGCAGATAATTTGTTTATGAGGAAGATGTTGTTTGAATTCAAAATCAATGATCCAGTAAGAATTACGAAGTACCCAAAGAAGGTACGCTATAAGTCTTTAGAGTTGCTATTCAAGCAGAAAACCCAGCTCCTGAAATACTATGATATTTTTAGACTAAGTAGTTCAACTAGTTTATTGAATTTAAATATAGGAGAGAGGGGTATTCTGGATAAAAATATTGTGAGACTTTGGAAGGAGAACGGCTTTGGGAAAATTGAGGACTTTCTTTTGGGGAATAGATGGAAATCTTGGGAGAAAATTGATGGGGAGATTCAGCACTTGAACACAATCTTAAAATGGTCCTTTATCAGTCTCCATGCTGAGCTAAGAGAGTTAGATATAGGTAACCTGTTTCACAAAATTCACATAACTGAAGTGCTGAATAGTGCGACGCGAAGGACAATTAGCACCTAGATAAAAAATCTCAAGGACGATAACTCAATTGCATCGTATAATAAGAGACAGGTGGAGAAAGAGGGAAGATATTGAGATTAATAAATTAACGTGGGATAAAGTTAATAAATTTAACAAATCCCTCTTTCGAGGCGCTAATTTTAAGCGAATGCAATTTTACAGCAAATGGTTAATCTATAGAACGCCCTTGTTTCTCCATAGTATATATCCCCAAGTTGAGGATAAGTGTTTCCGTTGCGAAGAAAAGGGTACCTGGAAACATATAGTCTGGGAGTGTACCAAAATACAGGAGTTCTGGAAGGGCATAGGAAAATGTCTCAGTAATATGATCAAAGTCAAAATCACATTTAATGAATTAACTTCAATCCTTGGTTGCTCCCCGAGTCCCACTCCCTATGACGAGTCCTTGTTCATAGCATCATTGGGAGCAAAATCGCTTATTCTGCAATGTTGCAATGTTGGAAAATGGATAAAGTACCAACCCTAAATGCAGGGAAGGCAAAAGTATCTATGATTCAGGGAAGGGAAAAAAAGTATGCACTGAGATCAGGGGCCCTTAGAAAATATGATAAATACTGGAGTGTGTTTGAATGTTAGACTTTGTATGCTGGACATTGATTTCAACCTCTTTCCCTTTTTTTGTATTCTTAGTTGGTTTTATTGTCAATATATGCACTATGCACATTGCACTTTATTAGCACTTTTTCTGTATAAATTTGAATATGACTCTGTATATAAATGATATTTTCTCAGTTTGCCCATTGGTTTTTACATATAAACGTATTCTGTACTTTATCAATTCTGCTGCTAACAAATGCCATGTAATGTTTATCCATTGTCTATGAACTCTCTATAAAAACTAAATAAAAAAAATAAAAAAGGCTCGCAAAATGGGAGATGCGTTGGTTTCGTAATCCGGTGGAGATGATGCGTCGTGCCTCAATACTTGCGCAGAGTAGGGGATGCGTCGTAATCCTTCCCGGTTAGGAGGTGATGCGTAGATTCTCTGCCTGCGGGCCCATTGCGGTGCGCAAGATGGCGCCTTGATGCGATGCAATGATCCGTTTGCGATGCGAGAAGATGGCGCCCTTGATGCGGCGATGTGATGACAATGCGTAGATGGCCTGGCAGCCTTGCGACGACTCCGTACTTTGGAGCCGCGACAGGCCCTGCAACACGCTTCTCCGGTGATGCAATGGCGACTCTCTTGATGGTGTCACGCTTCTCCGGTGATTCAACAGCAGGCAGCTTCAATAAACACACGCTTCCAGAGAGATGCGGCGAAGGCTTGCTTCTCCGGTGATGCAACGATTTCAGCTGCTCCGGCGACACGCTTCCTCTCGATGCGTCGCGCTTCCAGCTCCCAGCGACACGCAAATGTCTGTAGAGAGAATTCCCAGCAAGGAAATTCACAGGGGGAGCTGGAGATGAAGCCTTTTGTCCCTGAGACTTCAGCAGGAGGTAAGCACAGTTCAAGACCTTAGAGAATATTCTGTAGATGATGAAAGTCCTTAAAAATGTCCTTCTCCTTTCCTTGGCAATGAATCAACCACTGCAGGCCAACCCAGCAAACAGCACACTGGCAGAGGGATAGTCAAACTCCTGCAGCTTCCTTGGTTCTTCTCCTTGGCAAAAGGTTTCTTGTTCCAGAAGTGATCTAAAGTTCTTGGGATCAGGGTCCCAATATTTATACCGCAAAATCCTTTGTTCTCGGAAGGCAGAGAGGCCTCTGTTAGTCCAAACCAGTTCCTGAGCACTCTGTTTACATGACTCTCTTCTTCCTTTCACTGTGCAGGGCAGAGACATCAGCCGCCCCACAGGAGGTGGAGCCAGCATTGTAAAGGGAAGGCCCAGTGCCATTCAGGTCCCAGGTGCAACTCCTCCCTCCCATCTAGATGCAGATCTCTCTATTCACCACTGGGATGCCCCAGCCTTACTCTTGGAATCCCCAAGCCTTGTCACTCACAAACTCAGACAAGGAATACACATCCTGGCAGAGGCAGGCCTGGACAGTTAGGCAAGAAAATACCTACTTTCTGAAAGTAGTATTTTCAAAAACAGAATGTTTAATCCAACTTTACTAAAAGATGTATTTTATCATTCTGAGTTCAGGCATACTAAATTCGAATTTCTACCATGTTCCCTGAGTCAGTTAGGGTTATAAGAATGTAATAATCAAACAGCCTATTCTAGCCTATGGAGAACAGGTAGCCTTCAATAGTGAAAAACGAAAATGGCTGTAATTCACTATTAGGACATGCTACACACACCAGAGCATTTCCTACCATATACGTACAATGCACCCTGTCTTTGGGCCTACCAAAAGGGTGTCTAACATGAAGCAAAGGGAAGGTTTAGGGACTGGCAAGTGGGTGCACTTGCCAAGTCGGCATGGCAGTACTAGACTGCACACAGGCCTTGCAGTGGTAGGCCTGAGACACACTTTACAAGCTGCTCCTGTGGATGGCACAACCAGTGCTGCAAGCCCACTAGCAGCATTTGACTTACAGGCCCTGGGCACACATGGTGCACTGTACTAGGGGCTGGCAGGTAAATCAAATAACCCGATCATGGAATCACCAATTAGTACATCAATTTAACATAGGGAGCACTGTGTCACTGATAATGATAATGATAATTACGTATTTGTATAGCGCACAACTACCCAGAGGCATCTCAGCGCTTGTACGAATACCACTAAGGAACCCTTCCTGGCCTTTCCCTGTGAAGTGCCCACTCCTGGGCATCCCCAAGGTGAGGCCAGGCGTCCTAACATTGTTGGCGCCGTTGTGGAGATTAAGCAAGCTATTGCCCAGAGTTGCAGAGTGGGACTCATGATTAGAATAGGCACTGAGGCGAGAATGATCAGGTCCGAGGAAATTGAGCCCAAGACCCGCAGAGGCGGGAATTGAACTCTGGTCCCGGACCAGACTTCGGCATCAGGGTCTGCCGCTCCAACCATTGAGCCACACTTCTCCACTGAATAGCAATGGCACAGTGCCCAAAGCATATAACCAGCAAAAACATATCAAAACAGAGAAGGCAATCTGTCAAAATGGAAGGGAGACTCACGCCAATGATGCCAGGTCTCACAGTGGCGATTTGGGGAAAGGGCAATACTTTGTGTTGTCATTTTTAGCAGAGTCTAATTGTGTCATGAGTTCAAAGATATAACTTTTACATATCTTATGTGAAAAAACAAAGCAAAATGTTCCGAAAACACTAAACAGATACATTTAATAAAATCATATAGTACACTTGAATAAGCCATTTCTCACTTTAAGTGGCCTAAGGCCATAAATAGTTGATTAATTTACCAATTGGGCTTGTTAATATTACTCACTCCCCTAGCATTATATGTGCATTTAATAAAATTCAAAATAGTATAAAACATAGAACTTAACTGGCATTTCTAAATGTAGTTCTGTATGACAGTTAAGACAAAGATTACAAAAACGGCACATATTTTCACTAAGCACTGTGTTTCTTAAAATTCACTTGGTCATCAATATATTGGAAGAAACATTTTTTAACCTGGATGTTCCCAATGTTAGATGTCTGGGAAATTCATTTCTAGATTATCCAGCTCCTCTGTAAATATTTTCCCAACACTAATGGTGATTCAAACCTGAATCTGAAATCAAGATGCATTTCAGAATTCATCACTTCAGCATAAGGGTCCTCTCAACGAAGCACGAGCAGCACAAATAATCCAACTGCTCTTTTGGTAATTTCTCCAACACAGAATGTAAACCTGCACCCATTCTACCACTCTTGGACACATATTCAAAATGTTCCAACATGCCACAGAGCAAGCCAATTGTCTTCCCAACTGAACATTTCAGATCTTGCCACATTAAAGGCTTATTTAGATAAAGAAAATGTCTTCACAACCTTTTCCCTCTGATAATGTATGTTCCTTGAAAGAACACAAATTTCTTGGAGTGGCGGATTCATGCATGTTATCAAACAATATGACATCTTTTTATACTGCATAATACACCAATCCCATCCTTTGTATGTTTCATAGTAGAATTATCAAATGCACAGGCAGTGGTAAACATGCGGAGCACTAAACAATTTCACACACAAATCTATAGCCTCGCCCATCTGTTAGTCTCTCTAAAATAACTGAGTGAGGTAGGCACGCAAATCTGGGCATATTCCTCTGCCCTAATAGTCATTAAATCTATCACAGCAGCATCCAGTGATGAATGTTTACAAAGATTGTGCTTCACCACATCTAGGAAATGTGTAAGGCATGCTTGCTTCCCTTGAGGGAATACATTTTGCACAATGTTACCTAAAGGTGCACCACAACGCAGTTTACCCGGTGCATATTACTGGCCCTGGTCGGCGAAATTGAGTGCCTGAGTCCACCAGCAATTGCTACCATAGGAGTAGATTCAGCACTGACCGTTCCACAAGTTACCTTCAGCTAGCACAGAAATATGTTGCCTTAAATACTATAGTTAATGCTTCGAGCTCAGGGTCCAAAAATGTAAAGAAACACTTCCTAAATCAAGCATTAGTAAACTAAGGAAAAGAACATTTCCAATTGCAAAGTAAGGATAGCAATTAAAAAACACACATTAGCTTCTTTAACATGTGTGAACTGCTCTAGCATGCAAAATACTTCAAATGGAAATATTTTAGTAAGATTTTAGAAACAGAGCCGAACTTTTTCTTCTGACAAGACCATGATTGATGGCTCCCATTAGGAGGCTACATACTGTGCCATATCTGCTTTTAAGAGTGGGAGAGAGAGGACAGAGTGTGCACACGAAATAATTTAAACGTTTCTAAATCATTAAGTGGATTGACAAAAGTAAACATTGCTGCGCAAAAAACATTCATGTTACGAAAAGCTGTGTCGAACCGACAGTAAAATGAGACTTTGCAGAAATACCTACCTTGAGGCCTGCTGCTGTACAGTGCACAACACGCTGCTGCTTCAGATAATAGTACATCGCACTGCCGGTGCGTGTATGTCTCATGATAGTAAGGTGGGCCGGCAGCGTGGAATTTAAAAAATGTTACGCATGCATGTTGCTGCCGCGCCCTCCGCAGCCATACATGACTAAACCCAGCCCAATTAGTGGCCCGCCCATCGGCAACACTGACTGGAGGCATGGATTCATTAATCCCTCCTTTGCTCATGACGAGGTCAGCTCGTCATGAGCCACGGCGCTCCGGTGCTCATGACGAGCTGAGCTCATCATGACCGCGCCCGTTAAATGGAGCGCTCGCATGCTGGGCTGATTCCCCTGCTGTGCTGAGCATTCCATTAGAGCAGGCCTGGCCATGGCTCATGATGAGCTGACCTCGGCATGAGCACCAGCGCGTTGCACGGGCCCCGCCCCCCAGCACAGCGGGGGGGGGGGGGTAAACAGCCCGCAGTGAAGGGGTTAATAGCTTAGCTCTTCACTGGGAGCGAGAGCACGGAACTTGTGTTTAGTCAATGTTATTATTTTTTTTACATATGTGCAGTTGTTGATGTGAGTTTGTAGTGGCAGTCCACTCAGGTCTAGGCCCGGCCCTGATAAATAGGTGCTGTGGCTAAGCACCGGAAAACACAGGCACAAATTAAGCACTGTTGTTGAATGTTTGCAATTGTCAACACCGAGTTTCCAAAACCAAGATGCTTAAAAAAGAGCATGTCTGGCTCTTGGATTACCTGAGGAAGCTCTTCTTCATTTGTGTGATAAAATTGTCAATACTCTGTAATGGAATGAGCTACAAAATGCATTTACTTCATTATGTCTGTGAAAGGCATTTCACCCTCCTTTAAATGCAACAGCCTGTTGTTGCAAGTTGCAACCCAACATGTCTCGAAGGAACATGGGTAAAAAAGTGTATTGAAAACAATGATTCACTAAGGAGCAATTTTAAACACCCTAACACATGTCTGGGAACATAATTTCCATTGCAATGAATGCAGGCGAAAAGCGTGCCAATAAACAAACTTTTAGTCAAACATGATAAATGAATCTTCTTAATAGAAGATGATCAGTATGGTGCTCACTACCCCTGGAGATCACATTGCACAGTAATAGCAATAGCTGGTGGTGTGTGTTTTTAATGACTGGGCACTACCCTTACCACAGGGGAGAAGCCTAGTCCTCCCATTGAAGGCAGAAAATCTTTCTGGTGACCACATAGAAGTAGGTTCTTTTTTGTGAAAAGCTCAAGCAGCAAGAGGGCGATCCTGGAGTAAAAATGGATGTATGACATTACAACGCATACCATTACAACTACCTACCATTACAACGCGACCATTACAACGCATACCATTACAACGCATAGCGCTTAGAGGTGCTGGATAGTGGTAAGTATAATTTACTATTCCAACTCCAGTCCCCGTGGACACTAGGGAAGGTGTTGGATAGTAAATTAAACTTATTCCCTATCCTAGAGCGCCCCCCAGCGCAATGCGTTGTAATGGTATGCGTTGTAAAAGTTGCGTTGTAATGGTAGGTAGTTGTAAAAGTTGCGTTGTAACAGGTGTATACCGTAAAAATCCACCCACTAGACCACCAGGGCTGTAAATGTGGGAACACAGCCCTACTGGCATTGGCAGTTGACCCACCATGCGATTAAAAATAAGGGGTGTTTAACTTCAGTCTGCTCACCCCCTGGACAGCAGAGAGCTCATTAGACAAAAGGGTTGGTTATATATATAAAAAAAAAGATTTGTCCAGTGGTAGATTTCCTGTCCTGGAATTGGACTTAATCCACACCTCAACAGAATTGCTGCCTCCCAGGAGGCAGGTTGGGGGATTTGCCACAAACTTGACCTCCTCAGGGAGCAGGAAAAAAAACTCCGGACATGAGATATGTATATTGACCTGTCCTGAGATCCCCCCATTATAAAGCTCACATAGTCTTTCTGGCCCCTCAAATTAACACCAAGTCTGCTGCACCAGTAGGGTAGACAGAAAAAGCACTAGCCAATAGGGATTGAATTTTACATAAAGAAAAAGAATGAGGTGGTGTCTTGCCTATTTGCCTATCAGGCTGTAACTTTATCACTAATGTTCATAGTCTTTCTGTCTTCATCAGTGGCAGATTTGGGGATTTGCAACATCTTCGCCTACTGGGGGGAAGAAACCAAGATACCAGGGCTAGGATTATTTAAAGAAAAAATAAGAATAGGGTGAGAGGTGGTTTATCCTGGTACTGGGCCAAACAACTACATGTGAAGGCCAATCAACCATTCTGCCCTGCGGAAGGCAGATTAGTGCCTTCACCCTAGGGAACAAAATGACACATTAGACACCAGGGATGGATTTTCA
Source organism: Lissotriton vulgaris (assembly GCF_964263255.1). Taxonomy (NCBI): domain Eukaryota; kingdom Metazoa; phylum Chordata; class Amphibia; order Caudata; family Salamandridae; genus Lissotriton; species Lissotriton vulgaris. The sequence goes on from NC_141691.1 coordinate 1,445,705,787, forward strand.
TTTTTAGAGCATTGCATGGAGGCCTCTCCACTCTGTCATTGGCTTTAACATCCACGACAAAAGCTCACAATATGCCTTATGTGAAATTTATTTTTAAGAAAAAACAGTGGTTTGGGGTGGCCTGAAAAGGTCCTGATAAAGTAGGATATGACTATGTTACTTGAATCAATCCTGTGAGAAGGCTTTTTTTGTAGGGTAACATATAAATTAATACTTTATTATGTTTTTTATATACATATATTTCAGGTGCTCACAATGGTGACAAAGTGCTTAGAGTGAATGAGTGAAAAAATTAAGATAAAACTATATACAGAATGTCACAAACAAGGATATATTCCACAAAATTATATACAGTAATGTAGGGGAATTTCCTTGATTGGGTCGATGGCGTTTCGATCTAGACAATTTTAGATCATCATCAGGACATGGTGAGCTTTCTTAAAATGATGGCTGAATTTAATTTCCATAAGAGTAAGGGAGTCGAAAATCAGACTGCACAATAGATGGATTATGTCAATTATTGTCAAGGTTAGACAATTTATTAATCTTAGTATAGCGTTCAACGCCCTCTTGTTTTTGCGTATGCGTCAAAATCGTTAGTATTGTGGTACTGATTGAGGTATGGCAGGTAAGGTAATTCACTGTTATGTGAAATTTAAGCATAATTCTGACACCCTTGGAGGTAGATTAGAGGATTTACTCCTAATCTTAGGCTTGTACTAAATATTTTAAAAAGTCCAAGACTGAACCTGTAACTGTTTCCTAAGCAGAGAAAACATTATTTAATTTTAATATTATGTCTTAATGCTTCCCTGCGGTACAGCTAACCCTGCTGAAATGAAAATAGCTTTTAGGGCTTTGCCACTGTCAGGACATGTTTTACTTTTACCATTTACATGCCCTACTTTTAAATACTGTACACCTTGCTTTGCAGTTCATTAGGCCTACTGCAAGATGACTTACTAATTTAAAAAGAGCGACAGGTCAAAATTTCAGTTTTAAAACTGCACAAAGAGCCCACAGTAGCAGGCCTGCAGCCATGTTTTGCACTGTCACTATAGTGGTGAGGCAATATGTGCTGCATTTCACTAGTGACATTTAACTTACAGGACCTGGGTACAGTTTGTACATGTACTAGGGACTTAAGAAGTGAGTTAAATATGCCAGTTATATGTATAGCAATTGTGGCATGTTTTACGGCTCAATGCTCGTGTACTGGGCCCTGGTTAGCATGGTTACAGTTCACATAGTCCCAAAACAGCAGCATTAGTTCAAAAAGTGGAGTGGATCATGTAAAAAGAAGCATTTTCCAACAAGTAGCAAGGTACAAAAGTAGTTTTCATGTAATCACGTCTAATCACAAAAGTGGCAGATATCCCATACACCTAATTACATGTGCATAGGACATAATGCATTTGAAGTAAGGCGGACGGGATATCTCACATTTGTGACAGAGTAGTCATCAGCCAAACTGTAAATCAGGGCCTTAGTAGAAGAACGATTAACTTATACAGTCTGTAAATCCATTGCTTATTTCTAAGAAGCTGTTTAGGTGTTCCTTGTTGAAGGTGTCAAAAGATGCTGAGAGACACAAAGAATGATTGTAATGTATTGTATTGTAATTGCATTTATATAGAGCTTACTACCCCTGACGAGGCATCAAAGTGCTTTTTCCGCGGGTAGCACGCTACTCCGGGACCCATAGAGGATTAGTGTCGAATTAGTATAGTGAAACATACACGTACATTTTAAGTGGTGGAAAGGTTAGTCAGTTATTTGGATTTGGAATGATAGCAGAAGCATAGAGGAGGAAAAAAAGGTTTGTATTTACATAGCGCTTGTTACCCCTGATGGGGTGTTGAAGCATACTGAAGGGAAAAAAAGACTCAATAAAAAGTACATGAATAATTGCAGTTTCATCACTGTGGCATGGCGTCATACAAGCCTGGTATTTGTTCAGGAGGTAAGAATTAGTGATTTTGTTTTTCAGTAGTATGACACATAATTTCTTTCTTCTTTCTGAGCAGCGTTGGGTGTTTAATAAAATCAGTAACGGGGAATGTTCTGGGACCCAGCATAGTATTTTTAGCCTAATCATATGAAAAAAGTGAAGAAACTATTATTTATATACCAGTCCTATGTTCCTCTACTCATTATTGAAATGGTGGTCTATGCTAAACATCTTTCTCGACCCTACGTATTTCTAAATGTGGCTTGGCCGTTGGACTTTTAATTGGTAGTAGTGATGCATACCTTTCTACCGTAATCAGGCATAGATATATTTGCTTTTTGTAGGTGCTGTAGTTTATCATCCTATCCGCGAATTGCTTTTTTTCTTCTCCAAGACTAAAATGTAAAGCACAAAAATAGTCAATAATCTTTATAAACAAATCTACGCACACTTTTAGACTTTTTGATTCTGCTTCACCACATCTAGGAAATGCGTAAGGCATGCTTGCTTCTTTTGGGGGATTACATTTTGCACAATGACACCCATGTTACCTATAGGTGCACCACAACGCAGTTTACCGGGTACATATTATTGGCCCTGGTCGGCGAAATTGAGTGCCTGAGTCCACCAGCAATTGTTCTCATAGGAGTAGATTCTGCACTGACCGTCCCACAAGCTACCTTCAGCTAGCACAGAAATATGTTGCCTTAAACACTATAGTTAATGCTTCGAGCTCAGGGTCCACAAATTTAAAGAAACACTTCCTAAATCAAGCATTAGTAAACTAAGGAAAAGAACATTTCCAATTGCAAAGTAAGGATAGCAATTAAAAAACACACATGAGCTTCTTTAACATGTGTGAACAGCTCTAGCATGCAAAATACTTCAAATGGAAATATTTTGGTAAGATTTTAGAAAGAGAGCCGAACTTCTTCTTCTGACAAGACCATGATTGATGGCTCCCATTAGGAGGCTACATGCTGTGCCATATCTGCTTTTAAGAGCGGGAGAGAGAGGACAGAGTGTGCACACGAAATAATTTAAACGTTTCTAAATCATTAAGTGAATTGACAAAAGTAAACATTGCTGCGCAGAAAACATTAGCTGTGTCGAACTGACAGTAAAATGAAAACCCTTGCAGCGATTCCCCGGACTTGATCATAGCAACCGCTTGTCACCCACCTTCTTCGCCCCTGGAACCTGGTGCCTGCCTCAGTCCCCCTCCCGCCGCCGCAACCGACATCGACAGTGGCCGTCGAGCGGAGGGGGGCTCTGGACTACATTTCCCGCCCTGCACAGCGGCGGGGGACGCAACGAAGATCGCACCAGGCGACGCATAAAGGTCGCGTCACCCCCGTGTCGCGGGAGCGCGCGGGGCTAAGCCCGGGCAAAGGGCGGGCCCTCAGAGGACCAAGGAGGACGGGACGGGCCACCTCCCTTTCATCAAGCTACGTGAACTACGGCATAAGGTGACTGTACACAAAAAAACAACTTTTCTCTCTGTCTGGTTGAATGGAAAGTAGTGTTACAACTATAATCAATATTTACGATTTTAAGAAGAGGCAACTGTATTAAAGTATACAGAACCCAATATTTAACGTCAAACACCATTAACACGATGAAAGTCAAAAAAACACCCATCGCCATAAGATCCTCCACTAGGAATAAAGTGGTCCCTGCTACGCCTCTTCCTAGTCTCACCGTAATTGACATAATGCTACAGAAAACTATAGACGTTGTGGCAGACGCTATCCAAAACACAGAGAGGCGTCTTTCGCTAACTCCATATTTGTGTTTCCATAATCTTTCACTACATAACACCATTACTATTAATACTATTAATACTTCTGATATTACCATAAACTCTCAGGAATCACTTCTAATGCAATCCTTTACAGGGTTGCCTAATACTCAAGTCAGACATTAATTTGTAACAGCAGGGAAAGCAGTCCTCTGCCGACTTGTAGCCCACAGGATAATTCAGTCCCTCTTCCTTCTAGAGCCATGCCTTTAACTTCACCATGTGTAGGTGACGAATATCCGGGCAGATCACCATCTATAAATTATTCAGCCCCCGATAAAGGCAGCCCGATAACAAAGCCCAAAAGGCGGAATAGGAAAAAATCAAAATCAATTGCGAGGATAATCTCCCGACCCCTTTGTAAACACAAGCTCTTAGCGAAGGACGTTTGGTCCAACTTTAGTTTGGCCAAACTGAAAATAACATACCTAACCACCAGACACCACTACCATCTAGTCTGGTGGCATCCCGACAGCCAAAAGAGCTTCAGGTAGAATACGTAACAGCTAGTACAGACCAGTCATGTCAGACTGACCCATTAAATTTAAGTGATAACACATTCCTGACCCAACTGGAACATTTAATAAGGTCCCTCCTGTTGCCCATACGTGAAAGAATTATTAAGCTGGAGGAAAACGTCGAGAAATTTGAAGTTACACAAAATAAAAACACTGCAACAATGTTAAAAATACTCAGATCACCGCCATCAAAAGAGAACCCCACGTTGGCTAAATGTCCATCAAAACCGACTAACAATAAGACCGAACGATCAAAGAATCCACCACACAGCGGTAACATCAAACAGACATTAATTCCTCTATCTGCAGCATTAGCCCCAAATGTCACAAACAATAACTCCAGCGCTTGTGAAAATACTGCACTAGTAGTAGTCCCAGACCCCAATATAGCTTCTGAGCCTCCTATAACTGAAAATGATGAGAGCGAATGGGCGGCAGAGGGTCTATGTACTGACGAACAAAACGGCCAGCCCGGACCTTTAAGGCCCACAGTATCTCAAAATATGCCCACAAATGATTGTCCTGAGAAACCCTTAAACCGGATACCGGCTAAAAAGCCAATCTACATCAACCTACCCCCGAGTCTCACCCCTACACAATAGTAATGATAGGCGTCCCGAAATTGGGTGAGGGGAAAACAGAAACATATGGGGAACTAAAAAATAAAGTGAGCCATTGGCTAACTAAACATAGGCCGCTTCCTTCACATTTCAATGGGCAAATATCCCACGTCAGGAGGGTAGATTGGGTGGGTCATAGATTTAAGTCTACCGAGGGCGAGTGCATCACTGTAACTTTTAGAGATATCCGCGTGGCAAGCCATATCAGTAGATGGAGGGATGGCCCCACTAACAGTTTGATTCGCACTATGGACCTCAGCTACTTTTATCCCTCAAATGATTCTGGGTCAAACAACACGTACCTACATTTCCCACCGGAACTGGGGAGATCTCATACCTTCGCTAACCAACACTAAAACTGGGATACCATAGGGAATTATGGCCATTACACCCCAGATGACCCATTATATTCAAATCGGGCCATACCCAGTGACTACAGATTCACAAATCACTTTGAAATGTACCCAGAGAGGAGGGAAGGATCACACCAAGTACCCCAACACGAATATCCCTATTCAACCTATTTGAATAATCAGTACAACGATCCTATTTCAAACAGGTTTAATGCCTTTTATGAATAGTGTGGCCTGAAGGGGGTTGACTGACTACCCGTAATACAAATCCCCCATGTACACAATGATTATGCAAACCATGATAAAACATCTGGCAAAGACACTGATACAAAGGGACTGAATGAATTCGCCTTTGCCGAGAACTAATATTGATTGACCACACAGGCCAAGAAACAAGAACCTCATCAGAGAGCTCGCTTTTACAAAATCGGTCAAGTTCTTTCACAGACTATTTAGAGGCCTTTAGCCCCGGCCTAACCCATATAAAACACAATCACAACATCATGAAAGAACAGGTAGTCACACGAATAGAGCTTACTGACCCAAATATATCTAACAATGTAAACATAGATACAGTCACAGAAGTACACATAACACCATCATGTAGCACAAGCCTGGTCTCCTGGAACACGGCGGGCCTGGCTGATAAAGCTAGTGATCCCGCTTGGCTGTCTTTTGTCAAACAATACGCGGTGATATGCCTCCAAGAAACATGGCTGGCAGGAAAAAAACATGTTCACATCGAGGGATATCAAAGCTTATTCATCTCAGCCGAACCATCGAGCAGTGGAAGAGCAAAGGGGGGCCTGGCAATTTATATTAATCTGGCTCTTATCTGTCACAAAAACATTCGTCACTCAGGCAATAGGAATATCCAAGTCCTAGAGCTAAAGAGGGGTAAACATACCTTGACCCTGATTAACTTTTATAATGCAGTAAAGCAATATGGGGAATGTAATTTACTGCAGCTGTGTGATTTCCTGAGAGACAATGTGGGGAATTTGTCACGCCAACTATTGATTGCTGGTGATTTTAATACCCATCCCTGTGGGAATCCAGGAGTGACGCCCATGGGACTTCTGGGGTGTAATAGCCTGAAAGGCTTTCACTTCGAACATTCTCAGCGTGGAACTCAACCTAACATTTTGATGAATGAAAACAACTTAGTTGCAGCTATGTCTGAGACGGCGGAGCACATACTTTTTCATGTACCCACATATAAAGGTAACTCAAACGGAACATACATAGACCATATCCTATTATCTGCGGACCTTGCCAACTTTGCCTCAGATTTTCGCATCCAAATGAACGTTCATAGTGATCATAACCCCATCTCCATCAAATTGGGTGGAGGTATCTTTGAACTGCGAAAGCGCTGTGAAGGCCGGGGAACCTTAAAGTGCACAAACGGAAAGCGCGGCTTGAAATGGACAATGGTGAATTGTGATACCTTGTATACCTCAATTAATAATTTATGTAGTTCAGAACTTTCAATTTGTGTGTCACCTACATCATCTCCTGGACAAACCTTGTCTGCATTTGAGGGGGTTGTATCAACAGTAGGGTCCTTGTTGATGGTGCCAGCAAATGGACATGCCGGCAATAACCCAAAATGGTTTGACCACTCCTGCTTCAAATCCAGCCGGAACCTTAAGACGGCCCTAAAAGCTAGACCCAGAGATTTGGCACGCATTAGGGTTATGCACGCCAACTACAATAAATCCCTTGCGACACGAAAAAAAGGAGGTAAAAGCAAGTACTTGGGAGTCCCTTTTAGATCCTAAAAATTTGGGTAACAGTGCCAAGTTCTGGGAAATCATTAATAAACCTCTGTTTGATCATTCAAGTAACACTGTTCTTGGCACAAATATCCCAGAGGAAGAGTGGTTAACCCATTTCAGTACAATTTTTAAAAGTAACGAGCCACAAGCTGAGTATAGTCCTATCACTTCTATGGAGAATCTTCTGCATTTTTCAATTAACGAGGTTGAAAAAGGAATTCAAGGCTTAACCTGCAATAAGGCCCCAGGGCCTGATGGCCTACCTCCAGATCTTTTCAAATCCTGCCCATCACTATGAGCCCCTGTTCTTACCGCTGTAGTTAATGCAGCAGCGGCTTCTGGTTGCCCAAAGTTGTGGGGGATCTCCACCATAGTACCCGTATTTAAAAAAGGAGACCGCAGTAGCCCTCTCTGCTACAGACCAATATCTTTAATTAACTCTGTAGTGAAAGTAGTGGGGGGTGTAATTTTAAACAGGTTAGTAGCATGGGCAGATTAAAACAACGTAATTTCCCCAATACAATACGGCTTCAGGCCTGGTCACTCAACGGTTACCCAGTGTTTGAACCTGTACATGATTATAGGAAAATACACCATGACCCGACAAGGTACAATTCACATGGCATTCATGGACCTATCGTCGGCTTTCGACTGTGTAGACCGAGGTAGGCTATGGGATGCCATGGCAAAAATGGGTGTAGAGCAGAACCTCATTAATTTACTAGCCGACATGCACTCCGATACAAGAGCAAATGTCCGATATACACAAGACTTAAAAGTAACGATGGACTTTGGAATACATCGGGGCGTCCGCCAAGGGTGTATTCTAGCCCCATTCCTCTTCAACCTATACATCAATGAGCTGGAATAGCATCTTTTAAGTACAGGAGTAGATTACCCCTATGTCGGCCGGAAGGGCTTGCCGGTTCTGCTCTACGCGGATGACGCAGTCCTGATATCCAGGACTGCATTGGCCTACAAGCCCTGCTAAATTCTTTCCATGCATTTATGAAGACCCGGGACCTGAGTATCAATAACTCAAAATCTTACATCATGAAGGTAGGCCTAGGGGAAAAAAAAGCCAAATTCCTTTAACGTTAATGGGGAAAAAATTCCTGTAGCTAAAACATTCTTCTACCTTGGTGTCCTCTTTGATCATCAACTAAATTGGGGACCCGCAGCACAGAGAAAAATGGGAGAGGTAACTAGAGCCAATGCAGCAATACTTGACTTCGCAAGAAAAATGGGTAACAGTCCGGTGGCCGCATTGCTCCAACTCTATCAAGCTAAGAGCACTGCTATTGCATGCTATGGAAGCGAGCTATGGGGGTACGCCTCCTCTAGAGGCCTGGAGGTTGCAGAAAATAGTTTTTTAAAACGGGTCTTGAGGGTTCCAAGGGGAACAGTAAACTTTTCTGCCCATGAAGAGTTGGGCATGCCCTATTTATGCGATAGGATAGCCGTAAATCCCTTACTTTGTTGGCTAAACTGTTGGATAAACACTGACATACCCCTTACCCAACAAATCCTGAAAGAAGCATTAACACGGGAAAGCGGGTTTAAAGTCCCTTGGATTAAATATATCAGTAACTGTTTTTCTGAACTAGGGCGTCCCGATCTTTTTGCAACCCCAGAGTTTATTACTAAATCCAAAGTTATCTTTGTGAAGAAGACCTTCATTGCATCCAGGTATTTAGCTCGGGAGGAGGTCGAACTAAAGAAAGACAGTGTTCGGAAACATGTGCTTCTAAAAACCTCTTTGCGCATGGAACCGTACCTGTCATGGCCCTTGTCAGGTTATGATCGCTTTCTGCTGACGAGGTTTCACTTAGACATATTCCATCTATTACTGGCCGTACCGAGGGGGGCCCATCGAGGCCAAGTGTTGCCAGCTTGCGGCTGCGACGAAAAGTCTCCGCAAGATCTTGCACACTTTTTATTCATCTGCCCCTTCTATACTGTACCACGGAAGCTATATTTAAAACCATGCCTCAAACAAATGAATTTTGCACAAATCAGACCAGCACTTTATTACCTCTAACTTCTAAGCTGTGATTGCACTTTATTTGTATGTAGCTTTTTAAAACTAGCAATTACATTTAGGAAAAGTATGGAGGGGTAATTGTGTTGTTAATTGTGTTGCTGATTGATATATTTTAACTAACATAAATATTTATATTTATATTTTTTACTGTATATTCTGCTTGTGATTCTTTATTCTATGTCGTTTTTAATAAAGCTTGAATTTTATGTGTCAATGTATGTTTATTGAAATGCGCTTTTATGGTTGTTACTATGAACAATCGAATAAAGTTTTTTGACTTGACTTGACTTGACTTGACAGTAAAATGAGACTTTGCAGAAAGACCTACCTAGAGGCCTGCTGCTGCACACTGCACAACACGCTGCTGCTTCAGATAATAGTACATCGCACTGCCGGTGCGTGTATGTCTCATGATAGTAAGGTGGGCCGGCAGCGTGGAATTTAAAAAATGTTGCGCATGCATGTTGCTGCCACTCCCTCAGCAGCCATATATGACCAAACCCAGCCCAATTAGTGACCCACCCATCGGCAACACTGACTGGAGGCATGGATCATTAACCCCTCATGTGCTCATGACAAGGTCAGCTCGTCATGAGCCACGGCGCTCCGGTGCTCATGACGAGCTGAGCTCATCATGACTGCGCCCGTTAAATGGAGCACTCGCATGCTGGGCTGATTTCCCTGCTGAACGGGCATGGTCATGACAAGCTCAGCTCGTCATGAGCACCAGACCGCCTTGGCTCATGATGAGCTGACCTTGTCATGAGCACCGGGGCGCTGCACGCGCCCCCCAGCTCAGCGGGGGGGGGGGGGGAACAGCCTTGCAGTGAAGCGGTTAATAGCTTAGCTCTTCACTGGGAGCGAGAGCACGGAACTTGTGTTTAGTTAATGTTATTATTTTTTTTGATTTTGACATGTGTTTCCTGAACGTCAGGACGCACTCCTAGCTTGCACTCCTTTATATTTTCCTTAAATGATTACTCAATTGTGTTTGTTTAGTTGTTTGCAAATGTTATTTTCATTTCCAAACGTTGTTAGTTAGCGAGTTTCTTTTTTCATGTAACATTTCATTTTCTGTGCAATATTTTTCTCTCAATTTATATTCCGAACCCAATGCATTTCAAGCAATAACGCCCTTCTTCAGGGGATTTCCTTTATCTGAAAACATGAATATATCCTCATGAGTACGCATAACATAAATTTTACAACCTTTGTAATGTCTACATTGTATATTACACAATACAGTATCCAAGATAATTGACAATGGGTCATGCTTCAGAGACCATAAACGAACCGTGAATGTGCGTGGTTTGACTGGTAAACATGAAAACAGTGTTTGTGATACCTTACAGCCCAGTTTTAACAAAGTGTCGGCGTGTCGGTAATAACCTTGAAAGAATTGTGGTTTGTATTCCAAGCTGTGGAATCAAAAAGAAAGTAAAATGATAACCCGGTCGTTATAATCAGTATCTGATTTTACTGATTACAAGTAAAATAGGAGCCGTGTCCTTACCCGACGTTAATGTGTTTCTCCTCTCCTCGCTAACTCGGCGTGTGTCACTCTCTACGCGCTGTTTCCCTAACTCTATGGTGTCTTCCCGATCACGTGGTGTCGGTGGTGGGCGGGTGTTTTGGACGGGAGGTTGTGCGGAGGTGTGGCGTCGCTGTTGAAAGAAGGTGGGACGCGTGATTTGTTGTTCGTGGGTGTATAGATGATACATGGGACATTGTCCTTGGTAACAAGTAATAGAAAGTATACATGAATGTCACAAATATAAACAATTGTTAACATGTCAAAACGGTCTATAAAATGAGGCTGTTTCATAGAATGTTCGATAAGAATGTTCAAGATTGGATTTTAAAGAAAACAATTTAAATCCATCCGTTCATTCAGTCCTTTTGGATGTGTGGTGCATAGGTGATAGATCCAGAATACTTCCCTCCTTAATAAGTAATTATTATTGGCTCTTCCTGGGAGGGTTGCAACCATTTCCAAAATGCAAAATTTCAACTGGCTCACATTATGATTCGCTTCATTAAAGTGAACTGCCACCGTGGATTTCTGATTTTTTAGTCTAATATTGCTTTTGTGCTCAAAAATCCTTGTTTTTATTTTTCTTTGAGTTTTCCCCACGTAAGATAAGCCACACGGGCATCGTAACATGTAAATGACGTTACTGGAGTCACATGTGCCTGAGACTTTCAAATTTATAGACGTGCCTTTGGTGGGGTGATTGATGGTACTACCTCTAATGATGGCGGAGCAATTGCCACAGTTATGGCATGGTATTGTGCCAGTATATTTTGTGTGAGCTTGTTTTTTGGTTGACTTGAGTAGTTCCTTCAAGTTTCTGGTTCTCTCCCATGCAAAGATTGGCAATTTGTTGAATATTCCTTTAAAATCTTCCTCCAGGGCTAGTAATGGCCAATGATTTCTTATTATTCTTTTTATTTTCGAACTGCGTGTTGAAAATTTGGAAACAAACACGTTTCTTTGTTTTTCTGGCTTGTTGGTTGGTGTTAGTAGATGATGACGTTGCAATTTGTCTGCTCTCTCAGCTGCTGACTCCAGAATGGGTTCAGGATATCCTCTCTTTTTGAATTTCTGTAGTGTCTCCGTTTTGTGTTTGACATATAGTTCATTGGTGGATGCAATTCTTTTGATTCTGAGAAGTTGTGAAAATGGTAAATGATGTTTCAAGGACCCTTGGTGAAAACTGTTGTAGTGTAATAAGTTGTTCCTGTCTGTACTTTTTGTGAAAACGCTGGTGGTGATTTTTCCTTCTTTGTTTGTTAGTAATACATCCAAAAATGATAACTCTGTTTTGTTCAGGGTAAATGTAAATTGGATTCTCTCATTTTTTGAGTTTAGGTTGAGTAAAGCTTGTCTTAAGCTTTCTTCTGTGCCTTTCCATAAGACGAAAATATCGTCTATATATCTCCTGTAAACAATCAAGTTGTTTGTCCAATTCTCATCCTCCAGTATATTGTCTGTCTCAAATCTGTGCATAAATATATTTGCGTAGGTGGGCGCGGCACAATTGCCCATAGATGTTCTGGACGCTTGTACGTAAAATGTGTCTGACCATTTGAAGTAACTGTGATACAGAGTAAAGTGTAGCAGTTCCATTATGAATATCTTCAGGCCCTCTGTTTTGTCCTCTTGTATAAGCATGCTTTCAACTGCTGACATACCTAAATCATGTGGTATGGAGGTGTATAACGATTTGACATCAATACTTGCCATTATCATATCTTTTGTGAAGTTTGCTTGTTCTTCTTCCAAGATGTTTAAAAAATGGGTGGTGTCCTTGATATAGGTGCTGGTTTTCTGTACAATCGTCAGCAGGTGTTTAACCAAACATTTTCCAATTGGTTAATGTATTGAGCCCACGGTCGATACAATGGGACGTAGTGGAGGGAATTTTGGGTCTTTGTGTATTTTGGGTATCATATATATATATGGAATAGATGGATTTTCCTTGATAAGATATTCTTTTTCCTTTTGACCTATGATACCATTCTCCATTGCTTTTTCAATGATAGTTCTCAGGATTTTTTCAAATTCTTTAGTGGGATCCGTTGTCATGATGGTGTAAGTGTTGGGATCTTGAACGGGATTTTCAACATTTTGTAGGTAATAGCTGGTGTCCATTATAACTAAGGCACCGCCTTTGTCTGCTTGTCTTATTGTAATTAATTCATTGTTGGCCAATTTCTGTAATACGGTCATGTCCTCTTTCGTCATATTTGAGTGTTTTGGTTTTGGTGTCTTGAATATCGCTTCAATTTCAGTGATGACGACTTTCTCAAATGCATCTAACACCTTGTGACTCGTGGGAGCCAGAAATTTGCTTTTACTTCTTAGACCCATAAGTGTGTTTTCCTTCATTGGAGTGACCGATGGTTCAATGATGTTGCTGAAAAAATGTCTTAGTCTCAAAGATCTTAAGAATTTGTATAAACATACTTTGGTTTCCAAAAAGTTTGAATGATATGTTGGGACGTAAGATGAACCTTTCTGCAATGTTTTGAGTTCCTTGTCACTCAGATCTTGACTGGATATATTTATGACTAGGTTTTCAGATTCTGACTCCTTGTATTTAATGCTACCGCGTCTTTGTTTGTTTGTTTTTTTGCTCCTCCGGGTTCTACTTCCGGTCCTGGGCCTGTCTCTAAAAAAGTCACCGATGGTTGTTGTGATGTAGAGGCTGTGGTTCCTTTGTCAGTTGTTTGACTCGTTGTTTCCGTGGATTGACCCGGCCTGGGTCTTCTATCAAATGTAGGTCGTTTGTACTGTGAGTCATCCGATGATGTGTCATCCGTAGCACCTCCTGCCACAATGCACAAAAATGCTATTTTGCATTTGCATATGCAAAGCGGCAGGCACCGCGCGGTGCCTGCCGCTTTGCATATGCAAATGTGGGGGGGTACCACAGGTACCCCCCGTGTGCCACCCCCCTTTGGCCTTCACTCTGGGGGCCCACAGGGGGCCCCCAGAGTGAACACCGCATGCCTTTCCGTGGCGGCATTGCCGCCACAGAAAGGCATTGAAGAAAGCCCATTGTAATGTGGCGGGCGGTGTCTGACAGACACCGCCTGCATGTTACTAGTTTTCCGCCCCGGCCACAAGGCGACCGGGGCGGAACACAGGTGGGCGGAATTTTGCACCGCCACCTTCCCCTCCGCGATCCTAATATGGTGGGGGGAATTGGGCTTGCGATGTCGGGTGGTTTGCCTCCGCCAGGCCGGCGGTGGCCACCGCCAGCCTGGCAGAGGCAAACCGCCCGACATCGTAATGGACCCCTAAGTGTTGAATCAGTATAGTGAAACATGCACGTTCATTTTAAGTGGTGGATAGGTTAGTCAGTTATTTGGATTTGGAATGATAGCAGAAGGATAGAGGAGAATTTTTTTTTGTATTTATATAGCGCTTGTTACCCCTGATGGGGTGTTGAAACATACTGTTGGGAAGAAAAGACTCAATAAAAAGTACATGAATAATTGCAGTTTCATCACTGTGGCATGGCGTCATACAAGCCTGGTATTTGTTCAGGAGGTAAGAATTAGTGATTTTGTTTTTCAGTAGTATGACACATAATTTCTTTCTTCTTTCTGAGCAGTGTTGGGTGTTTAATAAAATCAGTAACGGGGAATGTTCTGGGACCCAGCATAACATTTTTAGCCTAATCATATGAAAAAAAGTGAAGAAACTATTATTTATATACCAGTCATATGTTCCTCTACTCAGTATTGAAATGGTGGTCTGTGTATTATTTATATACCAGTCCTATGTTCCTCTACTCATTATTGAAATGGTGGTCTATGCTAAACATCTTTCTCGACCCTACGTATTTCTAAATGTGGCTTGGCCGTTGGACTTTTAATTGGTAGTAGTGATGCATACCTTTCTACCATAATCAGGCATAGATATTTTTGCTTGTTGTAGGTGCTGTAGTTTTTCATCCTATCCGCGAATTGCTTTTTTTTCTTCTTCAAGACTAAAATGTAAAGCACAAAAATAGTCAATAAGCTTTATAAACAAATCTAAGCACACTTTTAGACACAATGTCTGTGTCTGTTTCACTGCTGCACTATACCGCTGAAGACGGTTTAAGATTCTCTTTGGTTGTAAGCGAGATGGGAATGCTCTTTCTGTGTCTACTGGCTCGCTCAAGGATGGATAACACTGGTCCCTCAGCACAGCAAGAATGCAGGTTTTAAAGTTCTGCTGCCTTCACGCGCGGTGATTGGCAGTCTTCAAGTCTGTTATGATTCCAAAACATCCCATCCTCAAAAGATGACACCTAAGGCATTTAAATGTTCCCGGCAGTAGAAAAATCACATAATTATGCACCCAATGTGCCCTTTTCTTGACATATTGCAAAATTTGAATCATATTGGGTGGAAGCAAAGCAGCATTCACTCCCTAGTTGCTACCCAGTGACAGAATGTCACATTTGGCGCATAAACCAAGGCTGTAGCGATGGGAATATACGCACAGCAAAGTGCTGTAAAAGAACATTTCTGTTCATCCCAGGCCCATACCCACCACACAGGCCATCCATCTTCCCTGGAAGTATGCCCTATAGAGAAATACAAGTTGAGTGTTGGGCTTTCAGAACTGTCAAAATATTATTCTTGAAGCGGTTGACAGAACGCCGATAAGATCGAGAAAAGTTTCAAAGGAGAGTATAGTAGCCATTTTCCGAGGCGTCTCATACTTTCATTGTTATTGCTTGCATTTTAAGAAAATGATGGACATATTATATATTCTGTTTTCACAGAAGAAATAAAATGGTCAAGCAAAAGAAGGAAAACATAGTAATGCATGTCACAGGCTTTAAAGCGTAGTAGTACATCTAAAATGATCAACGTAATGATAGCAATGCTCGGTCCAAATGATTTTTTTCTGAATATATATATTCTGAAAATGAGTGGAGAGGAGAATCTGAAGCGCATACGGAAATCGTATTACTACTAAACGAGGCCAGTTTACATTCATTTTTTTTATTTAGTTATTAGTCTATAAAAACTGCCTCCACAGTGCCATGAAGCAGACCGTTCCATCAAATGAGCAAAGCGGTATGGAATGACGAAATCACAAACAGGATGCAATGTAAATAACCCAAAACATTTATATTACTCAAAGCCTGAAGTATTAGGGGCTTCAGAGAGCTCACGAAATGCAGTCTATATCATGAAGAAATATATTATCATCACAATAATGCAGCGTGTATTGTTTAGTCTCGTGGAATAAATGCTAAGGGACACATTAAAATGTGTAGTTTAACTACTGCAAAAGAATAGTAAGAGTATATAATGTACCTATGGGAATAACCTGGATAATACAGCGAGTCATTTTTCTCAGGACACAGGTCCTAAAAATGAATACATCAAATTAAAGGGTTGAACCCACTGCAATAATGCTAGCACAGGTTTCATGAGGCCCTTTTAATTCAGAAAGATGAAGTTACCCACAAAGTGTGACCCTAGAGATTTGATAAATCTGTATTGTTGAGAAAAATAAATGTAGCAGATGTCATATTTCCCATTCAATGAGCCAAATTTTTAAAGTGACATATTTTGGATGATAAGTCATTGATAGAAATAGACATATTGTTCAATGTTGCATAGTAGCAGCATTTGTACTCAAATCTGTTTTGTAATTTAAGAGCGCAGGAGAAAAATGTTAAAACATGCACAGACACATCTTGAAAAGGATGGATTTACAAAATCCCAGAAGCCCTCAGACACAAAAGCATGATTGTGAATGTTGTAAGAGAATTACAATGTGTGTTCCATGTGCCTGGGATCAAATTATAAATAAAGAGCACTGTCCCTGTTTGTGCAGTTGTGCATCCTTAATTAGATGCCCCTCAGCAGAGTGGACGGTGCACCTGCTTACACAACAAAAATGCCTTGTCCTCAGTGCAGGCGTACATGCTGGCAGTTTGCACCTGCGCTGGGTGCATGGCTGCAGCTTAAAACTATAGTTTAATCTTTCACTGAAGACAGGCATCTTGTGGAAGAGTAGGCCTGAGCATAAAATTCCGCTCCGCTCTCGGAGTTTGTAGAGTTGTTCTCACTCCATGCTCCAAGTAGCATGCAAAGTTCCGAAAAACTCCGGGGAGCAGAGTGTTTTCCAGCCGCAGTGGGCAGTAGGAGTTCCTGCAGGGTGGTGACGTGGGGAGGGGGAGGGGCAGGGTAGGGGGTAGTAATGTATGGATTACGGAGTTTAGCAGGTAAGTAAACATATAAATAAATAAAACGAATTTCGTTGCACGCACTGCATCACCAAATGCGATGCAGTGCGCGCCACGAAATTCGTTCTATTTATTTATATGTTTACTTACCTGTTAAACTCCGTAATCCATATATTACTACCCCCCACCCTTCCCCTCCCCCTCCCCACGTCACCGCCCTGCAGGAACTCCTACTGCCGACCACGGCTGGTGTTTTCCACGCTCATGCTCACTAATGTTAAGTTGGTGAGCACAAGCGAAGAAAATCTCACTCCAGACCACACCACAGCGAGATTTCTCACAACGGATGGTCGCTACCGCTCACATTGAGAATCCTTCCATTCATGTTGAGGAAGCTGCCACTCGAACGGCAGAAGGAAGCAGTGCCCTATTGCCCTGCGCGTGGTGCAGATTATGTCAATTTATAGCGTGCGACAAACACCTGGCACTAAATATCAGCACAAAAGGTGCGAAATAATGCACTCAACCACTTACCGAACTCCACAGAGAGCAGTGGGGATTTTTGGGGTCATTCCGCTGAGTTCTGCATAGCGGAACTCTGCGAACTCCGCGCAGGCCTATTGAAGAAGAAGAAAAGCATGCCCTACAGGTTGGTGCAGTTTGTTACTGCACCCACTAATAGGGGGGTGCCTGATAAGTCCCTCTTCCACCTGTGCATTACCTCTATACTGTGCGCAATTAGTAGTCCGCCCATAATGTTTCATACTTCAGTAATTTTCTATCACTTTTCTTTTTATGCTTTGTGGGTCGGATAGTTTGCTCATTTCAAGAGTTCTATCACAACTCAAATTTATAAAGTAACCTTTCTCTTCCTTGTCTAATGCTCCATTTCCCACGGTCACCATATTTTAAACACAGCCACAGTTTGTTTACACTCATCCACATCGCCCACAAAGAAAACACTTTCTCTGCATTTCACTCCACATGCACGGACAATAAGTAGTGTGGGCAGAAAGTACAGCACAAATAAAGAGAACAGATGTAGTAGCTGTAGGAAGGTGGATATCTGACTATGGTTACCCCCAAACTTTTTGCCTGGTGTTTAGCTGGTTTTTGACATAGTTGGCCTGGGATCCTGCTATTCAGGGCCCCAGGCTGATTGCTCTCTCCTTAAAATGGACTCCATGTACCTTAGGTGCATACACAATTGGAACTGGTTCACCTTATTGGCCCCTGTAACAGTGTACCCTAGGTACCCAGGGCATAGGTGCTTCCAAGGCCTACCAGGGGCTGCAGCATGTATTGTGCCACCCCTGGCCTGGCCTCCATATTTTGACACAACTGGCTGATCACTCAGCTGGGGCAAGTTGGTGTTATCACCTCTTGCTTAGGTGTAGTATCCCTATACCTAACCTAAACTGGACACATATGTTCCTATCAGCCACTCCTATGGAAGGCCTCATCAATCCTGGAGGCAGAGTGCTTGGAAATATGTGAGATGGTGCTCTAGCATGAGCTGAGCCTGTCTGCAGCTGTCGGGAACCACTCCCTTAGCTGTTCCGGGATATTGCCATACCATATACTCTTAAGTGCATTATAATCCTCGCGGTTATATGCTAACTTTGGTTTGGCTTTATCAAAACATGTCCAGTAAGGTGTCATACGATTTGGAATACTATCCCCTCGACAGTTCTGTCGACGAGGATAGCATTCCACCCTTCTAGAGGGACACGACATGTGTGTAGCCTTAACCCCGGTTAAAGTTAACCAGAGCCTCAGCATCACAAAATGGATGCTGCAACCACAGACACAAGTCTGACCTCCTGCTGCTGGGAGTCCTTCCAGCGAGGAAGGCTTGGACAAAGGGTTTCCTGCCTTGGGAGGTGCGAGCACCACCCCAGACAGGATTTTGTGTATTGGGTAGGACAGGGCTGAATAGATTGAGACATGCCCGGGGCACACAAGGTGTCCCCGTGCATAAGCCAGTCCAAACCGGTCCTGGTACTTTCCAGACCCAGGCCTGGCAAGGAGCTGGACAAAGGAAAGGGGGTGTAACCGCCCCCCTTCCTGGTCCCACCCAGAGGAGGGACCTAGTAGGTGATCCACTCCTCAGATTGGGAATAAGAGTGGGAGCAGTGCCATTGCACAGCAGATCATCCTGAAATCAACTTTAAACAAAGAAGAAGACTGGACTTCGACATTCTGCTGCACAGAAGACTGAAGAGAATCTTCCTTGTGGCCTAGGAGTGGCCACCCTGTGAATACAGGTACCAACCAGCGAATCGACGTCTGCTTTGCTGCTGCCTCCTGCTGGATCCGGAGCCCAGAGCCTGACAAGACTCAGACTCCCAGACTTTTCACAGCTCGATCCACAGTCCTTGCAAAGAAGAGACCCGTGGAGGCACCGAGAGACGTGGGACCGGGCATCTTGGAAGACACTTGAAGAGCTGACTGCACAGCATTAGAGGCATCCTCGATGTTGTGCTTTGGGGACTAAGAACCCCCACTACCGAGCAACCCTTGCACTGAAGATCAGTCCCCCAGCATCTCCACGATCTGCGTGGGCCCTTTTGCATTGTGCCACTCGACGCGCCATCCCGGCCACTAGCCACGTGGTCATCGGCCATCTTGGCGACGAAACCGAAGAACTACACTGCGGGTCTGGTTGCTCCAGAGTTTCCCTAGCTCCTGTAAAAAGAAGCACCCGCTCTGACCTTGTTGGTCCGAGTAACAAGTCTTTTTGGACTCCTGCGTGGCTTGCATTAGCCAAGGCCTGTTTGATCAATCAAGTTGCCGACACCGCCAACAGCGAGAAGCCTGCGTGGGACAGCTCGTGACCGACTCCTGGACGTCCTCGACCCCCGGTGTCCACGAGGCTGCAGAGAGAAGCTACACCTCGATGCCTGTTTGCACCCGACATTGCCTGGTTCCAACCTGGTTCCACGGTAGTCACTGGCTAGTGACTTTGAACATTGTCCCCTCTGCTTTCAGGTCTTCACATCTTCAGATCCACCCTTGGATCCACCGGAACTCTTCACATCGAGCTGCCTGCAGCATCTTCAGCTCCAAGCACCATCGACCAGCGAGACGAAACCCGACACTACTTCGACCCTATGCACCCGCTTCCTGTGGGTGAGGTAAATCAGCAACGCCGGTGTTCCTACACTGGTACACACCTCTAGGGCCTGTGTCTCAAGTTTCAGCTTTCTAGGTCACTCGGAAGGTTCCGAACTAACTAACTTTCTAACTTTTACGCACCATAGACTTTGTATTGGTGAGTGCGTGCACTTTAAACACTGAACCCGAGTCCCGCGGGCCTTTTCCCGACTTAGTCACTGCTAGTCCCGATCAGCTCCAGCGATTCCCAAGGCCCTAGGCCTGTTTCCTTTCAGTTTGGTATCTCTTATACCACTTTCTTAGTATATGGTTTAGGTGGCTCCTAGGGCTCATCCATATTGTGCAACTTTTGTGTATTTTAAACTGTGTTTCGTTTAACGCTTGTGCTTTTGTGCTCATAAAGAGATCAGGGGATATTTGTAGTTAATAAATATATATATATATTTTCAATATATATCTGTGTGGTGTCCTTTCATCTGGTATTTAAGGGGGTTGTGCATGGTAATACAGCTGGCTTCACATGCCTTTCAGAGTTTAGCCTAAGACTGCTTTGTCCACGTTACCACTAGGATAACTGGTCTATATGGTTGACTTACAACCGATCATCATAAGGGTTGCTTGGCATGGTACAGGGTGATCACTAGAACTAGTGAGCATCATATACCAGGCCAACTTCTCACAGTAGCCGCGTACAATTCTCTTTTGCTTCCCACATAGGTCGACACTTGTCGACGCCTGAATCAGAAACACATAAATATAGATTAAAAAAAATTCATTTGAATTTTGAAGACATAAAATGTCCATATTTGTCAATATTTTAATGCTTAATCATTGAATGGGATTTACTCATGTGTTCATCTTGTTTTTGGACCTCTGAATTTTCACCACTACAAATGTTGGGAATTGCAGACTAGGCCTTAGACCTTACACTTTATAGGATTACGTTAAATGATTTTCTACTCCTTGCAATACAGCCCCCGTTAACCTAGGGTTGGCCTACCACTGGCAGGCCCCAAGGCTTTCATTGTATGGAGTCCATTACTAATAACCAGTGTTATGTGGTCTAACTATGTAAAAGGGTTACCGCTCTCGGATTATAGGTATAATAGATTTGCAGCCACGGGAAAAGTCTGTAGCCTTAATCATAGCCTGTTATTTCTATCATTATGATGCACACCTGCCACAGTGCTATAGAGCCTCTAAACTCAGAGCTACTAAGATATAGCGCTGTCTTTTTCTCTCCCTAGTGCTGTTGCACAACCAATAAATTATCGGCACCATCAGGCACCATAGTGCATAGATGTCTGTGCGAATTTACCATAGATTGTGTATGTTCGGCAACCAATCCAGTACAAAATACTATTTCTAGACAAAAATGGGTAGGTGCTTGGTACTAACCATGTACCGCCCATGGAATAGCCTTGATGCAAAGTGTTGCAAAGCAATGCTAATCCCTGCTTTATATAATTTTCAGACAACGTTCCAGAGCTAATTAGTTTTTTTTGCTAGAAAGAAAATACTAAATAAACATTTTGTGCTGGCTTGCATCAATTTTGTGATGCAAACCTGGTGCAAAATGTTAGTAAATCTGCCCAAGAGTTCCCAGCGCTGCTGGAACTATGGGATTCAGGAGCTGCTGCAGGGCTCCCAGAGATCCATGTAAGGAGTTACAGCTGAAAATGGGAATAATAAGGCCTTTGAACGTTTGTCGTTCAAAGTCAGACAGTGACAAATCAGGCAACTTTTTCTGATCAACCTCTTAAGTGGTTTTTAAACACTACTTAAGTATATAAAAATATATAAGGAGCATGGGAAGCACGAATGATGCAGAATGTTGCCTAATCCAGAAGTGGGATGATTTACAATGTTTTCCATTGAAATTAACTCAACTGCAAAGTCTAAAATTATGTATTTAGCGACAACAATTCCATTGTACAAATGGTAGTCATTGCCACTGATCTTCAGTGTTACATTTTGGCATACAAGAACCGAATTTCTATCCAGATTACCACTTTGTTATGAGTTTTGTGTGAACAGCTTGCATGATGCCTTTAAGAGCATCAAGAGCTAGGTAACACATTATGACAAACAGCAAAAAGTGTTTCCACATTACCACCAGCAAAAGATTGGTGCTAAATTCACAGACAAAACTGTGTAAAAGGAGGAGTTACTGAGCATCTTGCCTCATTTACCCTGAAAATACCCTAAACAAGGAAGTAGAACCCTGCTGTAACAATATATCCACGTGTGAGAAAATGGGCCATTAGTTGTGTGGCCTGCACAAATAATATCACATTTGTCCTCCATTGGTAACCAAATACCCCATTTTAGCGGTTGACTATTTCAAGGTAGTGAAGTGGAGCAGTCGAAGGCCTACTCCAGGGAGGTGGTGTAGGCTAATAATCATCATTCACAGTTGCACAATAATAACACTCAATAAATGAGTGTCCAGTCTGTGCTTTTTCTTTAAAAAAAATGAAAGAGTACAGTTATTAGACACACACACTATGCAGCAATTTATCAAATATACATAAACTGGTGGAAATACTTCTTGGTGACATTGCGTGATCACTCTTATCCCTCCCAAAAGGGGGGGGTCCAGTTCAAAAAACCACATGTGAAAACATACACTTGTATTAAAATCCAGTAACTTAATGTCATTTTGAATGAACACACTTAATATTGGCAATAAAGCATGCAGCCGCGGTCGGTAGTAGGAGTACCTGCCCGGCGGTGACGTGGGGAGAGGGAGGGACAGGGTGGGGGGTAGTAAACTATGGATTACGGAGGTTTACAGGTAAGTAAACATTTAAATAAATAAAACGAATTTCGTTGCGTGCACTGCATCCCCAAATGCGATGCAGTGCAACTAATGAAATTCGTTTTATTTATTTATATGTTTAAAACCTGTAAACCTCTGTAATCCATAGTTTACTACCCCCCACCCTGCCCCTCACCCTCCCTACATCACCGCCCGGCAGGTACTCCCACTACCGACCGCGACTGAAAGCATGTATACTTTGAACATGAGCGGTTGCCAGTGTCATTATTACTTTAAAACATTCACAAGAGAAAATATCTATGCATGTCTGGGTGATTTGTCCTCTAAAGGGAATTCATTATGTTTATAATCACAACACGTGCAAATACAGACTTTCGCCCCTCGAGGGTGTTCATGCACCATGAAAACTCACGTTGAACACCTTCGGGCCACAGAGACCGCAGCCATATACCTTGCATGTAGAAGGCATGGGACTCCCATCTGAAAGCAAATGCTCCAGCCTGGTGAGTGTTTGAATTTACCAAGAAAATCGTGGAAGTTTATCCTTTCAGAATCCAGCCCAACTTAGGGTGGGAACTCTGGAATCATTTTTGGGTGTGGCTGTGCCACTCCAGCAGCCCCCAAACACTTGTCATGTCTTTTGGTGGTACCCCCGTACTCCTACGGCCACCATAAGCCGAAAATACATTGTTTTCCTTTTGCAAGTGTTCTTTGCCCTTTTGTTTTTTTTCCTTGCGGCCTAGCGCCATGCTTTTCTTTTACCTCAGGGTATCCGGTCCCACACAGGCACCCCACGTGCAGGTTCTCTCGTTGGGGGACAGCTCACAGAGTCCACTCCCAGCTGGCCATGCTGGTTCCCTGCACCAGCAGGACTTTAGCATGCTACTGCAGGAGCCAGCAGCACTCTTCTGGCCTGCCTGTTCCTGCATGCAGCCAACATGGTTGTGGCTGACCTACTTTTCATGGGCGCAGGGAGCACTCTTCTGGCCTGCCTGTTCCTGCAGGCAGCCAACATGGTTGTGGCTGACCTACTTTTCATGGGCGCAGGGAGAAAGGTGTGCATGCCAAGCGGGGGGAGTGTGGTAGCACTCCAGCCTACGTCCTTTGACCTCCGGCCAAGAGAAGGGGTCCTGTGCCCTTTCCCTCAAACGGGAAGCCTGATGACGCTCTCTTACAATGGATGCCTTCTCAGGGCCCATTTTTTCTCTCGAGGTGAAGGTGCAACAGCGCTTCCCTGCCATTCTAAATCTCAGGCAGTGACCTTCGGGCTCTGACCCATCCCGGAGACAAAAAACCTCTGACAGCGGAAGTACAAACATTCTGGGATTGTGCTGGGGGCCAAAGGTTACTCCAAACTTGAAAGGGACCCATTTACCTGATTTTGATGCTCTTGGTCTCATTCTGCTCCTGGTGTTGAGCCCTAGCCAAATGGAGCACTTTTGTCAGGAATCTCGGACTCAAAGGTGACAAACTTTGCAAGGAGCTGGTTTCACTGGCTACCTGTGCCAGCTTTTCTCCTTGTTTTCTCTCTGGGTCATTCTACTCCCTGTGCAGAAGCTCAGTCCTTCCTCCAATTAGTCCTCGGGGGTGTAAAAGGACCAGCTTCCCTGTTCCTGGGGAGAAGCCCGACTGGTCCTGAGGTCAATTGAAGTCAGGATCCTTAGTCCAGATGGCAGTCAGGGGTTCTTCTTTCCAATTGTCTGTGGCATTGGCCTTCAATCTCAGTGTACAGCAGAAAAGCACAGCCAAGAAAGCTCTCTCCCCTGCAAAAGGACCTTTTAAGGAAAGCAGGAGATTCCAGCAGGGAATCACCTCATGCCTATCCTGATGTGCCACACCACCTCTCTGCCCCAGTCCCAACCTCCCTGCAAATCTGGCTGGGATATCTCAAAAGTGCATCACCCAATAGGCACTTACCACATCTGTTCTGGGGGTCTCAGTACCACTTTTCACTGACATAACTGCTAGGGACTTCGCCAACAATATTTCAAAGGAATCCCCTCCTGGTTTGGCTCCAGAGATCTGGGGTCACTCCTTTGTTCAGTGTGCTTGAGCATGTCCCCTTCCTGGTACAGGATGACAGTCCCCCCTACCCCTCTCCTCCTCAGGTGGGGGGAGGGGGGAGCCATTGTTCCTGCTGTTGATGAGAAAAGTAATTAACCTAGCTGAGCAGGTTGAAAAAAGGCCTGGGCTCTGATCATGATGAAATATGACACTCCTGAATGACCCATAAACTGTACAGATAGGTCTTTGGACTTTGCAGAATTTATCTTTCCACTCAAATTACGCTGTACATTGGTTTGACTCCGGTGTCTTTAGACCAAGGGGAAGCAGAACTTCACTGTAAGTCAGCCTGCCCCATAAGTGTATTATGTCAATGCAGAAAAACCAGTAAACCAATCTTACTTTCCCTATCTATCTGCGCTAGCATTATGAGGCTTAACCCAGGCCAGTACCCAATCTTGCAGAGTCCCCTCTGTGCCAGGCTGTGTGAGCAGTTACTGAGCTGTGCATGACAGGAGTCTCCCAAGCGCAGTCCTCACACATGTGCACACATGATAACCTGTAACCAGCTAAGTGCCCCTTACTCTTGCTGAGTCGCACTGGCAGCCTGTTTACAATGAATTATCTGTGGGTGAGTCACAGATTATGTAGTGCCAACACAGCAAAAGGTCAAAAACCATGTGAACAAAAAGTAGAAAATCAAGGTAGATTAGATGAGCAGAACCATTTTCTCGCACCACTTTTAGGTTTTGATTTCCAATTGGAGCTATATTCTTAATGAGCACTATTGTGTTTCATTCAACTTTGTATTATTAGACGTCCTATATTATTTCATAGTATGACTTATCTATTTTTTTATCTATGGTATTCCTCCAGCAAGTGCATTAAGCTATTTAACTGTGTCACCATTAAGAGGTGTTCAACTTCCATTTAAAAGTGGGTTCCTATTCCTTCATATCTATGTAAGGAAGACTGAATTACTTTTGTTTAATTTGAAGAGGATTAGAACTATAGTGTTTATTAGGCTACAATCTATTAGGTCGTATCAGGATGCATTGTTGAAGAAATTGGCAGTTATTACGTGGATTGTATCATATGGATTACTGGTTGTAATAAGAACTTGTATCAATGGTATCAATGGATTCAAAGTTTAGACTTGTGATAAGGAAATACTCTTGTCATTTTTAATACTCTTATGTGTGCTTGGAAAAGGCTTCTGTTGTTACACTCTATTAGATGTCACAATAAATAAAACACCTCTTGTTTGAATCATATTCGTTAATAGGTTGTGCACTCACATCAAATATGTGGTGACAAGTTTTAATATTGTTAAAAATAATTAAATATGTCATGGTTACATGAATCAAGCAGTATACATACACCACAGTTCACATGGAATTTGATCACAATACTTGTGACTGATAGTGTTCAATCGGCCCTGCATCAGTCTCTACACTTGCTCGGTTATTTATAATTATCAGCTCTGGTTAGGGTGCTGTGCTGCAAGAGTACTGGTCATAATATACTCTACGTTTATCAAGTGACATATTTGCTGATGTCTGGTAGTTTTAATCTTTTGATCAACAGATCCCTCCGTGTCAAATAGGACCCATCTTTGCTTTAGTGGACTTTTACTTAATACATCCCTGTGAGTGGTAACTTTTGCTTTCATTGTTCAACCATTTGGTTTAGCTGGCTATGGGGGTTGCTTATGATATCACATATTACATATCTTATAACAAGGCATATGACATCACAAATACCATCACTGATGTAATCTGAAATTACACCATTGATGACAACTTTATGCATGGAGTGGTGCGAATTATAAAATCCTGAGGTCACTGTAACTGAAGAATTTCAATGATTTATTTGACATTTTCACATAACTATAATGGTACTTTAGCCTTTATTTTTGTTAGTAAATATATATATGTATATATAGATAGATATACATCTCTCTCTCTATCTCTCTCATTCTCTCTCTCTCTCTCTCTCTCTCTCTCTCTCTCTCTCTCTCTCTCTCTCTCTCTCTCTCTCTCTCTCTCTCTCTCTCTATATATATATATATATATATATATATATATATATATATATCAACAGCAGTCTCCCACCACACCGCCACCGCGATAGTAGAGACCACGCAAATTCAGCGTATTTCTTCGGCAAAGAGATATTTATTAGAGTAGAGTCACTAAATCCAAATATATATATATATTTTTTTTTTTTCACTGAAAAAAACATAGGTTTAACACACCTCATAGTTAGGAATTCGCATATAAAAAACCTTTGAAATTCACTGAAAAAACCATAGGTTTCACACATGTGATAGTTAGCTGGACATTTCACTCATACAAAACCATTGAAATTCTCCCGTTAATGTTAGTTCAGCTAAACTATAAATCGCGTGCCCGCAATGCACTGCTGATGACGTCACATATTACATCACTCATGACATGGTCAGTGACATCACTCATGACATCACTGATGACATCTCAAATGACATCACTGATGACATCACTGATGACATCATCCAGTGAATGTGTGTCTTTCTGAAAAATAAATGTTTTTTATATACGTATATCTAAAGGTCGATGGAAGAATAAATGGGTAAATAAGTGTCTCAATGGATGTTTTTTTTGTAAAAATGATTACATAACTGACGTATTAAGTGTATCTTAGTGGATACATGTATTAGCGAGTAATGTTTAAATATGTAAATATCTGTATCAATGTCTCACTTTGTCTATAAGTGGCTGCAACGGTTGGTGAGCAGCTACATGAGTGTCTATATGGGTTATTAGTTGGTTTTTTGAGTATCAGTATGAGTGTCTGTATGGTTAGGTGGGGGGTATTACTTAGCGCATAGATGCATGAATGACTGACTCACTGTTTGTATGTGATTTGAAACCAGCATGTGTGCAGGACTGTATGGGTGGATGAGTGTGTGTATGGGCTTGTTAGTGAGTGAATGACTGTCTCATTACTGTCTTTATGGGTAACTACATATGTTTTAATCTACTATATGTGAGTATTTATGTATATAAGTGATTATATGTGAGAGTGAGAGATTGGAAGAGTTTCTGTATAAATAAGTATGTGTTTCTATAAGTGATTGTAAGTAAGTGTACGTTTCTGTAAAAGTAAGTGTAGTGGTGTGTGTATAGCTGCATATGCAAATAAATGGATCTTTGATAGTTTATTTGCATGTGTGAGTAACTCTATGGATGAGTGTCGGTGTGTAACAGGATGTATAGGTGTATGGGTACATATGATGAGCGAGTACATGTATGAGTGACCATATAGAACTGTGTTGAATTGGTGAATAAGTGGTTGTGTATGTAGATGGTGGAATTACTGAATAGGTTGTTGTAACTATTATTGGTATCTCCATTTTTTAAAAATTTTAGTTTCTATTTTTGAATGTGTGTATCAAAGGTTACTCTGCTCATATTATTTCACTGTCTCTACTGGCAAAAAACAGGCCCCTTATATAAAAGCAAGACATAACATTAATTTCTCATTACAGGTAACATCCCGGTCATGTGCCTAAGATCACACTGTGAGTAAAGCTTGATTCATCCATCAGTGTGATCTTAGGCACATGACCAGGATGTTACATATAATCTACCATGTCTTTAAAAAACATGTACATCCATATTTTTTAAGACATCAACTAAGCATTTTATTCACCTAGACCCATTTAAAATCAAGCTAGACTCACAGTGTGATCTTAGGCACATGACCAAGATATTACATACAATCTACAATATCTGTCTCTGCAAGCAGTATGTATGTCTCTGCTCATATTATTTCACTGTCCCTACTGGCAAAAAACAGGCCCCTTATATATAAGCAAGACATAACATTAATTTCTCATTACATGTAACATCCTGGTCATGTGCCTAAGATCACACTGTGAGTGAAGCTTGATTTTAAATGGATCTGGGTGAATAAAATGCTTATTTGATGTCTTTGAAAATATGGAACTACATGTTTTTTAAAGACATGGTAGATTACATGTAACATCCTGGTCATGTGCCTAAGATCACACTGTGAGTGAAGCTTGATTCATCCATCAGTGTAATCTTAGGCACATGAACAGGATGTTACATGTAATCTACCATGTCTTTAAAAAACATGTAATTCCATATTTTTAAAGACATCAACTAAGCATTTTATTCACCCAGATCCATTTAAAATCAAGGTTGACTCACAGTGTGATATTAGAAACATAAGACACATGTCATTACACACACACAAGGAGACAAATGACACACAGAAAAAGAGAGATTATACACATGCAAAGGGACATGAGACACAGTACAGAGAACCTTTTAACCTAAGAGAGGCAAACTGTTCCAAGGCACAGGTGACATTATTGAAAAATGTAAAAATATAATTCCTTATTTCAAACAGACACTCAATGTGATCCTTCACCAAAACTTCAAAACCAGACTTTTTACCAGAAAACATTTTCCATAGTAAATCATTTTTGACACAAAGCACAACTCATTTAAATGACCACTACAGAAACAAAGCACAAACCTAACTCATTTTCAAAATACATTTCCAATATGCACCATTCTGTTTTTAAACAGCATTACAAATAAAATGACACAAAATGCAAGAATAAAGAAGCACAATATGCTTCTTAATCTTCCCCATACCGCATACAGCAGTCTATCTTTATAAAAAGAATAATTACTCACCTTTAAAAATGCTTTGAAAGATGTAGAACAGTGTCAGTCACACACAACAGATTTTCCTAAGCAGAATTTCAGAATAATGCTTCTGTCACTGGAGCCTCAGAATAATGGCACAGATTCTTTCTCAATTCAGACCCATATTCTTGTACATAACCAATCCAAATTCTTCCCACACAAATTCAAAACCAAACTGCACATTTTAATTGGTTGTTCATTTGAACACTTTGAAACTCACATAATATTCACCCATCCCCCCAGTGCTCATTCAGCCAGTTACCATGGTAACTCCCTCCTAGCCCAGCACACAGTTCAAAAGTTCATGCAAAATAATCCAGCAAGGGAGTTTGACTTTTCAATGTACTAGCTAATCATGTACAATGTTTCTTTAAATGACTTTTTCTCAACCATTAAAATGACTTCTTTCAACAACAAAAAACATGCAACCTAATTTTCAGTGGTGAATTTTAAGAAAGCACCAATCATTTCTTGTTTTTCAAGTGCACTGAATCTCAACCACTTTTTTTCGTAACTCCTACTTTCAAACTGCCATTTCATTTCCACAACTCATCTGAATACAAGCACATCTACCTTCAAAATGCCAAAAGTCTGGTTTGTGGGTCATAGCTATGTCTTCTGGAGTGAAACATTTGCAAGTAACAGAGGTATTTACAACCTTGATTTACAAAATGTGGACATTTTGTGGATTGGACAGAGAGGATTAAGAAGTCCCCAATTGATACCATTGGTAAAATCCTTTATGCATCTACCACAACCTGACCTCATAATTGTGCACTGTGGTGGCAATGACCTGGGCACTTTGACTGGGGTAGGTCTGGAAATTATTTTAAAGGACATCTTTGGGCAATTGATGTCACTTTTTCCCAAAACTGCCTTGGTATTTTCTAATTTATGCCAAAGGCAAAAATGGAACTGGTCCAACCAATTTTGACCACAGATTGAGAAAGCAAGACAACATGTGAATAAATCTGTTTCTGCTTTCCTCCGAGACAATGGTATGGGGTCCATATACCACAACAACTTGTGTTACAACTTGCAAGTCATCTATAGGAGAGACGGTGTATATTTTACAGATGAGGGTAATAAAGTCTTCCTATTGAATTTGAGACTCTGCATTGGTACCTACTTGTAGGTACACACCCACATAACACAACAGCTCTTTTCAGAGCTAACTTACCTCTAAGCACTCTAAATTATTTTTTTACTCATTTTTTTTTCACTGTTTTTCCCCGTGGTGCGCTCAGGGTGCGCGTACCAGAGAGCGTACCTGGGAACGCACCCAGCGCTTACCCCGCGAAAATAGCAAAAAAAAAAGTTTTTTACCCTTCAGGGTCCTTCTAGGCCAACCACAAAAAACCTAGGGGGTCAGGGGGTGTCTACCCTGCCCCCTTTTACACATTTCCCCCTTTTTTTCACCTCAGGTGTCTCGATTTTCCCAAGACACAAAAAGGCGGGCTCTCTGGACTGTTAAGAATGTTGACAGACACCCGACAGCCAATCAGCTTTCTGCTCGCGCACTCCCGTAGCGCGCCGGGTGCGCTTTCCGGTACTCAGAGCACGCCCATAGATATATATGTGTTTTTGAAGTTGCTTTTCATAAAAACCACTGGAGCAATTTTAAACAAATATCGAAAATTCCCTTCTACATACCAGTGCCTATTATTTTGCCAACTTTGGTGTAATTCCTTTCAGCCGTTCAGGCTGTAGCCGTATCTAAATGTCCTATGGAAAACTGCATGGGTAAAACACATTTGAAACTATTGAAAATTAGAACCAATCAAAATGTAACTTATGTTTTGAATTTGTATGTGATGAAGTATGATTGGTTATGTATATATCTTAAATGAGAGGATAACACGACCATTTTGTGATACTCCTGTCCTTTTTCTGCAATTTAAAGCAAGAAATTTGAAATTAAAATGGAGGAGAGCATGGAAATTTCTTTGGAAATTACAACAACATATCTTGAAATTGAAAATGTCATGGATATTGAAAGCACCATTTCATCATAAGGAGAAGATGACTTAAAAGATTGTTTTCATCAATCTCTAGATAAAGAATTAATTGAATGTTTGGATGAAATAGAATGCCAACAAACATCAATGAACAATTTTCACGAGGAGATTAAATATATGAATGAAGATGAAATACCAGATGAGGACATGCTACAAGTTCTATTAAATTATGAGAAATTTGAACAATAAATTATTAATTACAAATTAAAAATTAGTTGACATATTCATTTTTATTTCTAATTTATGAGGTCAAATCGAAGTGATTGTAGTATAATGTAATACTTATAGTATAGAGTGCAAAATTTTTATGTTGCATAATAAGTTTACTCATATTTACTGCCATTCTCCCACTGTATTTTTACCAATGTATATTTGACATCTCTTCTTCATCTCCTGCCTCCTTTCTCTCACTGTCTGTCTCTGATGCACCCTATCGCCACCATTTTGTAGTTTCAGAAGAGAGTGAAATGTAATACTTCAAAACTTGAAAAGAGAGCAGGGTAGAGTGCCCCTCACCCCCTAGACCTTCTCAGGAGGTCCCAAAAGGATCTGTTTATTCTTTCTTGAGAGACTATGGTATGAGTTGAATATACCACAATAACTTGCATTACAACATGCAAGATATCTACAGAGGAGACAATGTACATTTCTCAGATGAGGAGAACAGAGTTTTGCTCTTGAATTTTAGACTCTGCATCAGTACCTACTTGTAGGTACTTAAATCACCCACATAACACAACAGCTCTTTTTAGAGCTACCCTACCTCTAAGCAATCCAAATTCTTATTTAAAACTATTTTTTTTCACTGTTTTACCCTGTGGTGCGCTCAGAGTGCGCGTACCGGAGAGCGTACATGGGAATGCACCCTGCCCTTACCCCGTGAATTTTCTTCAA
The DNA here is from genome assembly GCF_964263255.1 of Lissotriton vulgaris. Classification (NCBI taxonomy): domain Eukaryota; kingdom Metazoa; phylum Chordata; class Amphibia; order Caudata; family Salamandridae; genus Lissotriton; species Lissotriton vulgaris. The sequence continues at coordinate 1,445,738,100 of NC_141691.1, forward strand.
AAAAATAATATTTTTTTTGCCCTTCAGGGTCCTTCTAGGCCCCCCTCAGAAAACCTAGGGGTCAGGGGGTGTATACCCTGCCCCCTTTTAATTATTTCCCCCTTTTTATTTTCACTTCAGGTGTCTCGATTTTACCAAGACACAAGATGGCGGACTCTCCGGACTGTTTAGAATGTTGACAGACACTCCCGTAGCGCGCCGAGTGCGCTCCCCGGTACGCGTATGTAGTGACCGGGTTTTTGGCTCTACTTCGGAGTGATGGTGAATTTAAGCTTGCTACCATCCTGAATCTCTATTCTTGCTTTGTGTTGGTCCTTTTAAGGCCTTTTTCCAGACCTAGAAGCATAAACTAGAGGATAGCTGCTTAATATGATGATAGATCCCTTATTCTTGACTCTAATCCATCTATTGCCTACTGGATTTGACATAATTATGTGTCCTTTCATCATCCTACCTATAGTAGAGGGTGGATCCTGTAGTCCTGACTTTATATTACATATTGGTATGGTTTGTGTAGGTACTCTGACAGAACTAAGTGTTATTTCATCCTTCCCAGGCCTACAAGGCCCAGAACTAGAGAGACTCCATTTTGCTTTCTGTCCCTGCAGAACTGAGATGCTTGCAGGGTAAAGGTAATGTTTTAGTTATGAGCTGTTGTTCGCTAGGGGAAAACCAGCCGAGACTGGTTCTTATCGGAAGAATGTGTTTGTCTCTTGGGCCCAGACGTAACATGCAGATGCTCACTGCGGTTGCGCGGGGAGCTCTGGAGCTAGCACAGGAATTCGGTGGGAGGCAGCCCTCTGTTGGAAATTTCCATGAGGGGAGAGGATTCCATATTAGCGAAGTGCAGGAGAGGAGGTGTGTCAGTTTGGTTCTTGGAGAGAGAGAAGTAGGATGGTTGCTGGAGCTGATGAGAACAGCTCAGTTCAATTGGTTTTCTGGAATGGAGAGAGAAGGCAGATAATTGCTGAAGCTGGAGAGAGCAGTCAGATGAACGAAGTTGGAACTGTCAGCTGGAGCTGCCAGTTAATCAGAATGCATTAAAGCAGTTACCAGTCAGATGGAGGAAGTTGAAGCTGCCAGCTGGAGCAGTTGAGCCAGAGGAGTGAAGCTGTGGTGACGGAGGGAGAAAGAGAGCCCTGATACCACCAGAGAAAGAGAGAAACATTCCTTCTAATAGGGTGAGGTATTCTAAACTAGTTTGCTTTACACTTACACCTTAATCTTGTCTTTTATTTCCTAGGCTAGAGCCCCCTATTGTATTGCTAATCCTTTTCCTTTCAGCGGTGTGCAGTCTATTTACAGTCCCTGTTAGTTACATGTGGATGTGGTATAGTAATAGAGCTTTACAGAGACCCCGCAGATCTGTGTATGTGTCTATTCCCATTTTACCTTTCAGGCTATGTGTTATAGTATAGTATTATATTTTAATAAAGATACCCCAGTTCTTAGTGAACCAGTGTGCATGTGTTGTTCTTATGATAGAGCTAACCTTTCTTCTAACCAGATGCTGTATAGTAACTGATGGATCAAAAGGAAATAGGAGCGCTTAAATCAGGGAATAACTTTTGCATACAGTGTGTGCCTCTTGTTCTTATAGTGTAGGTAACCTTTTCTTCTAGACAGGTGTTACAGCAGGTAAGTAGCCACTGAATAATTAGGGAGAGAGGAGCCCTTGAGCTAGGAGAATAAGTTATACACTAAGTAATTCGGCCATTCCATAATATTATTGTACCCCTAGTGAATAGTGAGAGAAACTTCCCAACATAGAGAGAGAGAGCTGAAGGTATTCATAGGAAAGTGATCGTCGTTGGTAAGCGGCGTTAATGAGAACAGCAGGGGGGACACTGGTGCTTAGACCCGCAGGATTGCGGCTTGGGATGTAGGTAAGAGAACACCGGGGAGGAGACTGGTGTTTATACCCGCAGGATTGCGGCTTGGGATGTAAGTAAGAGAACACCGGGGAGGAGACTGGTGTTTATACCCGCAGGATTGCGGCTTGTTCTTGAGTGAGCACTGGTTGTGGCCAGTGTGTAATGGTATATAATCAGAACAGCCCCAGGGTAGATTAGTCTGGGCCCATGTGGTCGCGAGACTATGAGGTATGAGTGTGGTGTAGGGCATGGACGTCCTTAGTAATCAGTGAGTATTCCTAGTAATCCCTACAGATTTAGTGGTGTTTCTGATGATATGAGCTTGTATATTGCGAGTTCCCCATCCTCAGGTAGGTACCCAGGTGCCTGGATAGATGGGTCCTGAGGAGGGAGGTGGTTGCGTTTCGGCTGGGTTGGTGGTGCTCTGGTGAGCTGATTCTATCTGGTCTGAGAATCCGGTCGTTACAGCGTACCAGTGAGCGCTCGGAGCATGCCTATAGATATATATGTGTTTTAGAAGTTAATTTTTGTAAAAACCACTTGAGCAAATTTCACCAAATATAGCAAAGGCACATCTGCATACCATTCCCTACAATTTTGCAAAGTTTGGCGTAATTCCATTCAGCGGTTCGAGCTGTAGCCGTGTCAGAACGTCCTATGGAAAATTGCATGGGGAAAACACGGAGCCCCACTTTTTTCTCAGCCCCCACTTGACGAATCCCCCTGAAACTTCCAGGAAAGGAGCGGAGCGGAGCTGGCCAAAATTATAAAAAATTACACGCAAATTCCTCAACCGGCGCCAAAGTTATTCCCAATAGAATGTTGCGGATGTCCTATGGCCTATGCGTTTCGGCTACTCCTAGCCTTCCACTGGACCATAGAGTCCCTGAGGTCTAGACCTTCTTTATAGTGCTCAGTGTAAGTACCCTCTTCCCTTTCCATAGTCATCTAGACCATCAACCTTGCACAGTTTAACTGGCTTTTAGGTTCAGCCATCATACACTTATTGTTTCGTTTCAATATTCCAGTAAAGTACTCTAATTATTCAAAGAAACTCAAAGCAAAACCCTACTATATACATTGTTCAATTTTTGCATCCTGTTGTTTTCACTCAATCACAAATCAGATTATTTTTTCGATTATATTACCTAAAGTACCTTAGATCGAAATAGCAACCATTCCATCTCAAGGATGTATATTACTTATTGGAATTTCAGGGGGTACATCTCCAATTCTATTCACCAAAGTCATTCTTTCTGGGTATGTATGTACACTATTTACAATTATACCAATTTCTCCACACAGTTTTTAGCATTTCTTAATCCTGTACATACGTGATAGTACCGTTTTAGAGATGATTCAGACATGATTAAGTTCTTATGATTTTCGTAAAGTACAAGTTATTACATCTCATTACTTATTCATATCCTTATGACCCCTGCATTCCATTTACTTCATGGTTATCCACTTCATTGTTGTATTTCATAACTCAAACAATGAATCATGACTGACAACTCCTTAATCCTCGGATGCAACCATATTTTTGCTTTAAATCTGACTGATATACTACATCTTATTATCCAGTTCATTGCCTCATCACATCTATTTATATATATTTACATTTCTCTGATCATGAATCAAGTCTCTCATTTCTCCACCATTTTATCTCCTTTATCTACAGGTGTACAAACAGTTCGGCATCCAAGTTGTGTCCATATGGGACCTCTGTTCCCATTCCCAGTATCATTCTGGACTCAAGTTTTCGAAGTTGTATTTTTCGATCTCCACCCCTTTCTGAGATATATATGTACCTATTGGTGATCACCAGTAGGTAGTGATACTTAGGACCTTGTTTCCATAGCAAAAGTATTTTTTGGATTTGCCTATATCTTTGGCGTCAGTTGACGAATCTTCAAATACTTTTCCCCAAAATGTGCTGAGGTAATTATTGTTGCGCATGAAGAGTTTTGGAGTGATTCGTCAAGTGGGGGCCCAGAAACAGACGAGGTCAAAATAAGTACATTTCCCATGTTAATTCCAATAGAGACTTTGGCAGAAAAGTAGTTCTTGGTCCAGAAATATACCTTTTGATATTGGGTGGAAAGGGAATGCAAATGTGCATATATTGGGATGAGGATCTTCCAAGGATCCAACAGTGCCCATACTGAAATGTGATTGGCTGCCAGCACTTCAAGCAGGAAGTGTTGACAGCCATCTTGTGAGTCGGCATCTGCTGAGTCCCAAAGAAGAAGTTAAAAAACAGAGAAGGGGCAGGGTATGAATACCCTGACCCCCCTAGGCCTCTTGGAAGGGTTCAGCAAAGACACCACCTGGGGCAAAAAAGCATTATTTTTTTTATTTATGTGGCAGGAGTCGTGCTGGATTTGCAGCTTCCGCCAAGAAAAAAAATGTGTGCTCCTCTAATATTTAGCCCCTGGGTGGGCTAGGTCCCAGAGACATGTGGAATTATAAAAAGGAGGGGGGATCATGATGCCCTCTCCTTAGGCTCCTTTGAGCCCTGGGGACCAATCCTTCCTAGGGCTTATCTTAAAATCTGGAGGGGGGGAGGGGCGCTCAGACCCCTTGGGCCCTGGTAACCGCCACTTATTGGGAGCCATATACAAAGAATAAATTGTGGGTTACACGGACCTCTCGGGGCTTAGGGATCACGACCTCCCCAAGGCAAAATAACATATTCAAGAGCGGTCTGCGTAGACCCCCTGCCCCATGGACCACCACCTCCCCGGGGCTTTCTACAGTGGAGGCTGATAACACCCCCTCCCAGGCCATTCTCATCCCCGGGGACCACCATCTTCCTGGGGCAAGCCCTTCTAATTCAAGGGTGGGGCCGCATGACCCTGGAAAGCATCACCGTCCATGGTTTACTCCTGCGAATAGATGTCATCGGTGATGGTATGAGTAATATCAATGATCATGTCATTAATTATGTAATATGTGAGTTCATAAACAGTGCATTGTTGGGGTGTAAATTATAGTTAGCTATGCTAAATATAACTGCTGAATCTCACTGGTTTTGTAGAAGTGAAATCTGAAACTAGATATTACATCCCTGTAACCTATGTTCTTGTGTTTGAATTTTTAAGGTTTTATAATTCTATTTCCTAATGATAATGTCCCTGACAACTTTGTTTTTTTCAGTGAATTTCTACGTTTTTATTAAATGTTGTTTCATATCTATACTACCCCTGTAACTTTTGGATCTTTGGAATGTAACCACTAACCTTTTATAGTGAGTGTGTGAGTGAGTGCATGCATGAGTGAGTGGGTGTGTGAGTGTCTAATTAGGTCTGTGAGTCAGTGCGTGAGTGGGTCTGTGAACGAGTACATGAGTCTGTGAGTGGGCCTGTGAATGAGAGCTTGAATCTCTGAGTGTTTCTGTGAGTGAGTGCATGAGTCTCTGAGTGGGTCTATGACTGGACGCATGATTGTCTGAGTGGGTCTGTGTTTGGGTGCATGAGTGTCTGAGTGGGTCTGTGAGTCAATGTGTGAGTCTCTGGGTCTGTGCGTGGGTGCATGAGTGTCTTGGAAGGTCTGTGAGTAGATGGATGAGTCTTTGAGTGGGTGAGTGAGTGAGGGCCTGAGTGGGTCAGTGAGTGGTTGTGTGAGTCTCTGAGTGGATCGTTAGGGGTGAGTGAGTGTCTGAGTGGCTCAGTCAGTGGTTGTGTAACTCTCTGTCAAGGGGGCAGGGAAACAGGCATAAGGATTTTTCTGAAAGACACGGAGCAGCATGTTAAGCAGCTCCATGTCTGTGAGAGATATGCCAGCTCCTGCAGGAGGTGGTGAGCTGACTGGGACCACAATGAGAAAGATGGCACTGACCGTGTCATGAGTGATGCATTGGGGGGTTGTAAGCTATAGTTAGCTCAGGTAATTGTAACAGCTGAATTTAACTGGTTTTGTACGAGTGACATCTGAGCATAACTATAATGTTCCTGCAACCTTTGGTTTTTTCTGTGAATTTCTAAGGCTTTTAAAATCTATTTCCTTACTATAACATCCCTGTACCCTTTTTTCCAGTTATGTATAACAAAGGTAAGACTTCCTGACTGGAAAAGGGTCTTCCGCCAAGTGAGTCTCCTGACTCTCAGTGATGGGCCTACACCTCAGCCCTTGCATCAGCCATCGCCTCATCTCTTGGCCGATCATACCAGTCTGTGTTTGGGGGCTCACTGACTTCTAATACACGCTCACAAAGTTGCGGTCTGCTGGCATGCTTTCTTGGCAGGAAGCCTCACCTTCACCCAATGATTGTGCCATGCCTCCAGATGGGCACCACACTGGCATTTTGAAGAGTGGTGTATATTGGAGACCATAATACCATTTCATGAACAGATATTTCTGGAAAAACTGGTATAATGTTTTGTGCTAAGAGTGAAACTATTGCTTAAGCAGGTTATATGCTTTGGATGAAGAATTTTATAACAATTTGCTGAATGACTTTTATTGTGTTAGATCTGCTTGGTATAAAGGAATCCTTTGCAGCTTAATTGACAGCAGATGGTAACCTGATGACACAAGATTGAAGGGTGGCCCACACTGATTGGAATAGCCATGTGTGTGGCAGCTCTGGATATAGTTAATCATTTGAAGTGTGTACCTTATGATTCTTATCATGGGCTTAATATAATTCAAGAGAATTATGGAGAAGCTGCTGTACATAAAAAGGAATATGAAGTATATTGCTTATTCTCACTCACTCTGTATGTATATATTGGGCGACAAGATGGTGCTATGCAGATTTATAAAAGTGTGAATCAGCCAAAATGTGTCTCACTTTGTGTCCGGATTTGTGTGTGTCAATAAATAGGATTCACCTCCATTCTTCAAGTACAGAACCCTTTCATGATTGGAGAGGATCATGAGATCTATCTATCTATCTATCTAGATCTATCTATATATCTATCTATATTTGTCTATCTATCTCTAAATCTATATATACGTATATACATATTAGATATATATATATATAGATGGATAGATAGATAGATAGATAGATAGATAGATAGATAGATAGATAGATAGATAGATAGATAGATAGATAGATAGATAGATAGATAGATAGATAGATAGATAGATAGACAGACAGACAGACAGACAGACAGACAGATAGACGGATAGATAGATAGATAGATAGATAGATAGCTAGATAGATAGATAGATAGATAGATAGATAGATAGATAGATAGATAGATAGATAGATAGATAGATAGATAGATAGATAGATAGATAGATAGATAGATAGATAGATAGATAGATAGACTCCTAAAAACACATCTAAAGATATATTATTATTATTATTAATATAACTGAGCTCCCATGAAATTCCTCATTATTTCTGGTTAGTTGCATAAACCATTGGACTTATTTACAAGCTTCTTGCGCCGCCGGTATGTCATTTTTTCCTATATTGAAAGTGACGCAGAGGCGGAGCAAGGGGCTTGCAAATAAGCCCCCATATTTGTCACCCCAGACATATAATCCATAACCAACACATTTGGATATTGATGGATGGAGACATTTCCAAGCAACTATGGAGCCTATTTACAAGGCAGTTTGTGTCCCTCTTGCGCTATGCAACGTGGTGCAAGAGCAACACAAACCTTACATGTAATTTATGAAGACACGCAAGGCAACTTTGCATGGCTCTGAGTGGTCCATAATCCTGGAGTAAGGCAACGCAGCGCAAATTGCTGCATTGCTTTACTCTGCCCTGACAATATAATGCAGAGGGGACTTAATCCATCAGAAAGGCATTCCATGGTATTGCCTGGGTGTTATCACGCAACTCTCACGGTTTTTTACACATTCCCAGATTTCTCAGAACTGGTAGATCTGGGAATGTGCCAAAAAAGTATGACTTCCCAGGAGAAGCGTAATGACCAAAAATACCTTTATCTCTCCTCGTTACTCTCTCTTTCTATACGTGCTTAACTCTGCAACACACATAGAAAGAGCAATATGCCTCGCAGGATTGTATTTGTGCAGGACGTTCCTGCACAAAAGCAATTCTGCGTGCAACGCAGGCTCCTTTGCCCCAAGGTGCAGGAGTGCCTGAGTTGGCGTCAGACTGCCAAAGCTGCACCAGAGCAGGTGAGAAGGCAGGAATGCCCAGTATTAGCTTACATAAGATGCATTCCTGCCCTTTCCCTGTTATACATTGCAGCGCAGAACGGTGACTTGCTGTATTGCGATATGTGATAAATTCGTATATAAGCCCCATGTTTCTCAGCTGCTCGGTGCACTGAAGAAACACAGTGCTTGTAAGTAATAAAGGCATATAGCATATACCTTCCACCCCAATAGGAAAATATAACAGATAAGAATGCGTCAGGGTATGCTCAGACGTGAGTCCCTTGCACACTTTGCCACTGGATTCAAGCAAGCCGGGCTGAAGACGGCTGGAATGCCAGAAACCGGTCCTCGGAAGCTTGTTTCCGGTCCAGGGAAGAAATGGCTTGGCAGTTCAGGTTGGACTGTTCCCATGAGGCACAGGGTCAGACTGATTTTCAAATAGCCATGTCTGAACTTAGGTGGCAGAGTGGGCTAAAGAACGGTGATGGATTAAACCCAGATCTTTTGACTGGGTGTGAGTGTTTGATTGATTCAGATGCTCCTTCCATCACCACCCCCTATTGTACCGCTTCATGAGTTTGCAGCATATGGAAAAAAGGTATTGATCAATCACTTCTCTCAATAGATGAGCAAATACCTTTTCAGCAATGGAGAGATGAGATCCAACTTTAATGCAGATGATAACACACCCTTTTAAATTGGACGCATTCATGATAGTTATGCACTGCCTCGGTGACCTCATTTTCATTCTTATTATTCTTTGAAGAGATATGAATGGGTACCACAGTTTAAGTAGAGTTTGAGACCTATCCATTCTATTTTGGTTAGCATTCATAGCAAAGAGCAACCTCGTGAATACCATAAATCTGCAAACAATGCTAAAGAAAAAATAACATCTAGGTGAATTAGTGAAAAAAATGTATGTTGAAATTGTTTCGTTTTCCCTCTCAGATCTTGAATTGCTTCTTTAAGTTAAAACCCAATTTTTATTTACCTGATTTCATTTATATGTAAAACAGGATACAATAGTTCCTGCATTTTGCAGATCGGAAAGCGATTTTCACTCGAATAGCTCCTCCTGTAGACTGCAAAAACTATGACCAAGTTACAACCATCATCGTTTTTTCAATTTCATGATATTTGTTGCAATATATTTCGGGAAACCTATGATTAAACGGTACTGTATATGCAGTTCTTTTTAATGGATCAATATTTTCCGAATAACAGTAAGACGTCCTGCTCAGATAGGGTAACAAGGTACTCACGTTTCACATAGCATCCCTGAGCACGGAAGAGCAACGCATAGATGATCAGAGCAACTTAGAATAAAAAAGTAGAGATCTTAAATGCCTCTGGCATGTTATGCTTTTCTGCCTTTTGTTTTTATGTTGTGTTTTGGCTCATTACATCTTTAAAAGAAAAAGAGAGATACAATTACTTTTACCTAACATCAGTGGGCCTGATTCACAAAGGTAAATTTGCATTCGTATGAAAGTTTACGTTTTTTGGGGGTATTCACAAACTACAAGTCAATAGTAAGTTTACCACTGAGAAGATTTCACATTCTAGCGAAGAACTCCACTCATAAAAAGTTAGGCCTGTAAATCAGTCCTTTTGTATTCATGAAATTGCTGCTGCCAACCAACCACTTACGGCTGACAATACTGTGGGCCTACTTCACAAAGGTAAACTTGCACTTTTGTGTAAGTGTAAGACTGACATTCGCAAAGGGATTTACTAGTAGTATGCAGAGTTTCTGCACAAAAAAAGATAGGACTGTCCAATCTGTTTATGGGCTGAGACTCGGTAATCGTAAAGATACTGCTCGTAAATCCCTTTGTGAATTCCAAACAATCGTAAACTTACACAATAGAGTAAGTTTACCTTAGTAAATCAGACCCACAAGGGCTTATTTACAAGCCCATTGCACCACCAGTTCGTCACTTTTTCGACACACCGGCAGGCATAGTGCAAATTCATTTCTATGACTTTACGCAAAGCCAAATCAGTCCTGAACCTGCTCTCAATGGGAGTGGTCTAGCCTAAACTCCCAGACCAGGTCCTCCTGGACTGGAAAAAGCATCCTGCGAACAGTTTCTGGGTATCAGCCTCATCAGCCAGGCTAGCTTGAATCCAATGACACAGCAAGCAAGGGTCCCATGTCTGTGCATACCCTTGGCCTTGTTGGGGGAACATACCAAACACAACAAGATGATGGACAGAATGCTGAAACTTTTCAAACACTCACCCCCAGTCAAGATATCTGGGAGTTTGTGTTGTGTAGACCTCTTCATGGGCAACTCTCCACTGATAAGAGATTAAAGGGGGCCTAACTCAATATGGCATTCCTCAGCTCGCTCTGACTTCTTCTCACTCCCATATATTAGGAACATTTATAGCAGTTGTTATTCAATCCTCCCCAAATGTTTACAAGGAGATATAACTGAAGAGGGGCATGGAAATATGATTTGCCTCTGCAGCTATATTAATATACTTTGGGGTTGAATAAGAGACATTTTTAGAACAACCAAAGTGAAATAGTGATCACTAGAGGACCAAAATGCCCAGGATAGCATTAAGGGTAGGCGGAGGGCTCCACTCTGCCAGCGGAGTGGGCAGAGTTTTGCCTACTCCGTGCTCTGTGAAGTAGGCAGAGGTGACAAAACTCTGCACACTCCATGGCGGAGTGGAGTTGACCAGCCTCCGACTCCCACCGGCCCTATTTACAATTGTTATACAAGTTTAAAAAACAATATAAAGTACATAATTTCTCAGAAGAAATGCACATGCGTGAGCGCCCGCGAATGCGCATCTGTCATCAAGAAGTCGTGATGGAGGAAGAGGGCAGCCCTGAGACACCGCAGCTCAGGTACGGTGACACGTAGTGGAGCTACGCGGAGTGCGCGGATTTTGTTTTAAACTCCATGGCTCTCCACGTAGCCCCACTACTCCCACTACGCCCATGGTTAGATAGCATAAGGAAGATTATAAACTTTTGGTCACGCCCTCTTCCCTGCTCCCCCCATGGTGATATCATTGGTTTGACATCTTGTCTCCTATCCTCTAATGAAACTTTCATTTGTTTTTTACTAGCTAGGAAAATGGACATGTACTTGAAATTGCCATGTCACTATCTAAGGAGTGATGCAGCAATGTTCTCACTGTTGGATACTTCTAACTAACATCCATGTGTGGTGGTCGGAATTGTGATGGAAGTCATAGTTGGTGTGGAAATTGAGGTTTATTTTCGGATAGTAGTTTGCATGTATACCAGTAGAAAGCGGCATTTACGAGTAAAGGTGATACGGAATCTAGGAAATGGGTGTGAAATATCTGTTGTGCATCTATTTTCCTAACTATAAATAATGAAACCCCAGGAGCACAGACAATGTGTATGACCCAGATTTAATAAACTCTCCTACAATGCAGCACAACACCCACATTTGCTGTTTGCATGTGTGGGAGGGAAAGAGAAGGACAGCACCATATTCAAAGAGATATAGCGCTATCATTCTCTCTCCCTAACGCTGGCACGGAATTATGGTTCCAAGCTCCAAGCACACATCGTTGCCTCATTGTACAAATGTGTCTTTTGCACTGGAAGGGTACCCTTCCAGTACAAAATACTATGCTTAGATTGACTTTGCAACTTTTCCTGCTTTGTATGTGTTCTGTGCAGTGCAGCATACATGCAAAGTTGGAAAAGAATGGAGAAATGAAAGCATTTCTCCTCGTACTGCCTGCTTTACAGAGGCATTCGTTTTTGGCACAAAACCCTGTCTACCATAGTTAGTGGATAGGGATTTGCATCCCAAATCATGGGTGCTAATATAGGAACTCCAATGTACAACCAATGGAATGCCCCTTTGACACAGAGTAAAGCAAAGCAGTACTTTTCGCTGGTTTAATTGACTTTTTCTTACAAACCAATGCAAATACCACTGTAAATCCCTCAAAAGATTTTGTGTTGGGTCTGCATTAAAAAATGATTGCAAAATTGCTGCAATACCTCTATAACTCTGGGCCTATGTGTTTATTACTTGCCCAGTAGTCTTTGAAAACATTTACTGCGTTCTAATTAGTTTCCATTTTCACATGAGGAAAATGCTGTTTTCATTCACACACAGGCACATCTGACTGTAAACATGGACAGAGTGAATGTCATAAGCTGAATGCATTTTTCATACAACTTTCCCACAATTGCGCTGGAGGTTGAGAATATGGAACATAGAGACAGGGGTGTCTGTGAGTGCGCAGATGTAGTGGAGTTGTTATTGTGTGCTGCCATAATGATGCTGATAGTAAACTAATTGATTCTGACATTATGGGCCTTATACTCAAAGGTAAGCATACATTTGTGTGCAAGTTCAATTTTATTTTGTGGTGACAAGCTATGAGTTTATTAGTAATTTCCTAATTGTGTAAACTCCACAGTTGGTGTGGTGGACTCCGCATATAAAAAGATAGGACAGTGAGGAACTGCCAATTATAATATTTTTCTCTCATCGACTGAGGTCGGATAAATTGCTAAAAATCTAATATGAAACATATCTAAAACTGAGGTTTATACCCTTTTCTTTTGCAAACCAGATCACATATTTTATGCCTATTCCACATATCTATGCCGCTACATTTTTAGGATGACTTAAACATGATCACCTTCACTCAAAATTGTGTGTGGGGGATATTCTCAAGAACATGTGATAACTATCGCAAAATTAGCTTAACACAACTACATTGACGCTCACACACAAATTACACCTCTAAAGATTTACATAGTTTATTGAAAAATAATTCATTCAATGAATCTGCCATGGATCCCCTAGGTTGGGTAATCTTGCCTAATAGTTTGCTTAACTCTAGTTTAGGTTATAAACATGACAGGCCAGACCCTAGATTTTCTGATTCACATACTGTCACAACCTACTCTGTTGGTAAACTTTGTCAACAATGGTTTCAACACTCAATACTGTTGTCTGTTATACAACTTTTAACCTTGCTGCCCATTAATATAAATTTGACCGACTTTGTCCTAGGACCAACATCTCCTAGAGCAAAGAGATGGATATATGCTGCTTACAATAAAATGTGGAAACTATCACAAATCTAAGCAGCATCACGTTTATGGGAAATAGACCAGGCACACTTGGAAAAGTTTTTAGCTGCTGTAAACAACAGCATGAATACACTGTCTTCCCGCATTTATACATTAGAAAATATTGTTTCCTCTGTTATTGACATTGTGCAAGAAGATGTTTCTCTGTTATATCATGGTCAAAACCAATTTCGTTCAGTAATGCAATTTGCATGGACTTTGCAAACATTGAAAATGGGAAAAGTGCCATGGGATTTTTTTCGAACTCTATCCTTTATTTTCTCTGTTTCATTTGACGGAAAAACAGCAATTTATGTCCAGGAAAGATACAATTAATACTCTTTTGCATCACAATGAGTGATCTCTCCTGCGCTCCAATATCTAAATAGAAGTCAAGTGGTAATCAGTTTTAGACCTAATAGGTTTGTCAACACATAAACTGTAATACAAGGTATTTGTATTAAGCCAATAAACTATGACCAAATAGTAACTCAGTCAAAATTGGACAGTAATCATTCCTCCGATTAATTTCCAAACAATCCTTATTCCAAGTGTAAAGTAAATAAATGTCCACAGCTTAGCAGTATTCTTCTTTATCCTCAAAAGCTTGTGTTGCTTGGTGTCTCAGTTCAATACAAAAAAGTTTTTCTTCTCTTTCACAGCCTACACGTGTTTCGTCTGACCCAATATGATGGTCTGTGACTTCATCAGGGCTCAAAATTATATGTCGCATTAACAGAAGATACTTCTCGTCTTCTTTGCCAATAATACTGCTATCCACTAGTAATAGTATTCATCCAAATACGCAGACGCCGGATTTTGATACGGGAGCGTTTCTGCGTATTTGGATCGAGGGAAGACTACCAAACTTTTCACACTTACAATAGTAGAACGTATTCACTAATATAAGGACTTGAATTGGTTATTATTTACTTACGTGCAGCCAAAGCATTTATATTATCTGGAGATTTCTGAAAAATAAGAAGACGTGAATACTATTACTAGTGGATAGCAGTATTATTGGCAAAGAAGACGAGAAGTATCTTCTGTTAATGCGACATATAATTTTGAGCCCTGATGAAGTCACAGACCATCATATTGGGTCAGACGAAACACGTGTAGGCTGTGAAAGAGAAGAAAAACTTTTTTGTATTGAAGTGAGACACCAAGCAACACAAGCTTTTGAGAATAAAGAAGAATACTGCTAAGCTGTGGACATTTATTTACTTTACACTTGGAATAAGGATTGTTTGGAAATTAATCGGAGGAATGATTACTGTCCAATTTTGACTGAGTTACTATTTGGTCATAGTTTATTGGCTTAATACAAATACCTTGTATTACAGTTTATGTGTTGAAAAACCTATTAAGTCTAAAACTGATTACCACTTGACTTCTATTTAGATATTGGAGCGCAGGAGAGATCACTCATTGTGAAGTTTATGCCCACACTCTGTGTGGTTGGTTGGGGGTAGTTGGTAACCACCCTCTTTCTCACCTGCAGCACCACTGGATTTCTTACTGTTTACTTAACTCTGGTTACACTTGAGCGCCCTTACAAGCGAGGTTACCAACAGTGTATATAAATACTCTTTTGCACATTGCAGATTTCAACAAACTGAGAAGATTAAAGGCACTTTTAACGCAACAAGAAGTTGCATTGACTTCCGCACATATAACTTTCATGCTCCAGGTGGCTAGTGAGGCGTCTGAGATTCAAACACTTTTAAACACAATCCTCCCACTGCATTTTGGGAAGATTTCTTTCTTTATTTCGTTGCATTAGCAACATAAAAGATATACAATAAAAAAATACAAGATATCACATCGAAAATCAATAATCAATGGGCTTTTCATCACAATAGGACACCCTAATATCAATACTACATTTCATCATATTAAAGCACTTGTGTATGATTGTAATTTATCACAAAACATTACATCAAATTAAGACACACTATCTATGGTTAGCATTTATCACAGAAATTGAATAAATATATATAACATTTTAAAATTCGATTTAAAAATTCATTAAATTGAGTTTATAACGGCCAAGCAAAAGTAGATTTAAGTTTGCACGACTTAACCGGACATGGCTCGTGGTTTAAGCAAGACCATATGATAAGCATTTTAAAAAGAAAGAGACACTTTCTGCCTAATAAAATTTACAGCCAATAGGAATTTACTGATTCCGAACACAATTACTTGGCTGGTGGCCGTACTTAAGATTCTGCCAACTTCTTTATGGGAGGTAGAACCAATGTTGTGGCACAGAGGGACTATCCATTTTTTTCTTGCATTACCATAGCTGGGGCAAAAAAACAATATATGTAAAACGTCCTCCCTTTGGTTATTTGTACACAAGGTACAGTAATCACTGTTTGTCTTCCCCCATCTTTTCTCAGTGGCCTTTGTCCTTAGAGTTCCGTATCTGTATTTTAAGTACAATGTTTTGGCCAAAGGTGGCTGGATTTCATCGAGAAATGGTTCAAAAGAAGCCTCCTTTTTGGCCATTAGAAATTTTTCAGTTAGGGGGCCATGAGTTCTTGTGCACACAGACTCATGGCTCACATAAGACCAAAATGACAATTTTGCAATTTTCCTAGAGGCCATAGTTAGAGACTCCGGCTCATTCCAAAAATGGATTAATCCTATCTTGGTCAGTCAAGTTTTTACGTGTTTGAACCAAAAAAAAATTCTGCCACTGTCTAAATCCAGGACTTCTTTCAGGCCTTTTTTATAGTCAATCAATTCGGGGGTTGTCCATAGTCTAACCCATAATAATAATGGTCTCAGCATTACGTGATGGTCAGTGTGCTTGATATTTAAATCTAGGAATAAAGGTATCAGTGGAGTATTATTAGGTACTTTTAATAGTCCCCTGATAAACCTGTTCTCCTGTGTCTCGAAGGTCTTCCTACATGCTGGACCCCATAGTTCTGCCCCGTACAGGGCGGACGATTGAGCCTTATACCTGAAAATCTCCACTGCTGGGGTGACTGCCTTGTTCTCACTTTTGTTGTGTCTTTGTAATATTGGGAGATAATTTTGTTTAAATATCAGCTTTGATTTTTCCAGCTGTGGACTCCATCCCATTGACGAATCTAGTAAAACCCCCAAATAGGTAAAACTATGTTCGTAATCTAGTTTTTGGCCGTTTAACATTAAATTTCTTCTAAAACTTTTGTGCGGGTTTAGTGCCATATATATATATTTTTTTAATATTAATTTCCAACCCTTTTGAAATACAATATTGCTGGAACCTATCTAATAAGGTCTGGAGGCCCCGTGGTGTTTGTGAAATGAGGATTTTATCGTCCGCGAAGAGGAGGGACGCTACTCGTTCCCCCCCCAATCGAGGTGAGTCATTATCACAATTTTCCATATAGGCAGCAATATCGTTAACGTAAAGGGAGAAAAGAGTGCGAGCCAGTACGCATCCCTGGCGTACTCCCCTCTTTATGGGGATTGGTTCAGTAAGTTCCCCGTTTGGACCCCACCTAACCTTGGCATAATTCTCCTGATGCAGGCCCATCACAAGTTTTAACAATTCTCCAGGGAGCCCCTGCCTTTCCAAGGTTTTCCAAAGTAGGTCTCGGGGAATCAGGTCAAATGCTGCTCGCAGGTCTACAAAAGTCACATACAGGTGACCTTTGCGAATGATGACATATTTCCAATACAAGCAGCATAGCCTTAATACCTGGTCAATGGTCCCAGTTTTTTCTCTGAACCCCGCCTGATATTTGGATAAAATTGATTCTTCCTCCAACCACGTGTTTATACGATTTAAAATATGCTTGGCATATAACTTTTTTGTTATGTCTAAAAGACTAATGGGGCGATAATTGGCTGGATCGCCACGATCCCCCTTTTTAAAAATGGTAATAATTTCTGCGCCATTCCATGTGTCCGGAATTTGATCACCAGCCGCAATATTATTAAATAAATGATTTAAGTAGGGTGCCTAAACATCAGCATTATACAAATAAAGATCACCTGGAATTTTATCGAGCCCAGGCGCCTTGCCTTGCTTTAATGTAGCAATTGCTATCTCTGTTTTCTGTATGTCAAAAACTACCAAGGGGTGATGTTTCTTTGTCAGAGGAAAGGTGGGTTCTTCTATTAAAACTTCAATAGAAGTTTTAGCTGCATACAACGTTGTAAAGTGTTTGACCCACGTGTCCTCATCGAGAAAAACCTCTCTAGAGCCTTTTTCGCATTTATTTCCCTTGGCCACTAGTTCCCAAAATTGTCTCTGGTCCTTAATTTTAGCTGCTATTAACATGCTAGACCATAATTCCTCGTCCCAAAAAGATTTTGCTTTTGCTATTATTTTATTATATGACTTCCTTTTGTCTCTAATTTCTATAGGACCTTTCCTTTTAAGTGCGTCAATCAGAGCAGTTTTGGCAAGACGGCATTCCTTGTTGTACCAGGGTTTGCCTACCGGTTTTGCATTTACCGTACCGGACCCTTTTTTGGTTTTTTTGTAAGTAATACTAATAGTTTACTAAAAAGGGATTTATGTAGTTTGATAAATTCCTTTGAATCACATCTATGTGGGCAATATGATTCGAATGTATCTACAAAGGTACTGTAAATGTTAGCCAGTATGTCCTCTTTTCCCAGTATATATGCCCATTTGACAGCCCTTCGATTGATACTGAGGACAATATTATCTATTATGGGTAAAGGTTCTAAGCTATAGCCTCCCTCAGTGTCTCCCGGCCCCATTAATAAACTTTGAAGAAAACCAGTTTCTAATGGATAATGGTCACTGTCAAATCTCTCCTTAACCTTTAAGTCGAATGTAAATGGCCAGAGATCAAGAGAAACAATGACATAGTCTAGTTTACTTTCATAATCTCGCCTCTTAAAAGTAGGTGCTTTCGGACTATCGGATGGCATACGCCCATTGCATGCCCTCAAACCATGAGCTGTAAGCAACCTTGTAATCTGGAGAGCTGATGTAGTACCAGCAAACGTTCCATTTTCGTTCAAGGCAGGTATCCCATTAGCAGCATCCTCATCTTCATACAATTGTGCTATGCCCATGATCGGTTCAAAATTACGGTTCATGTCCCCACATAGGATTACACTTGCATCTGCTTTTAGAGTGTCCATGAAAATCTCCAACTTTTCAATGCATAGTGACTCCTTATAGTAAGGATGAGGACTATTATACACATTGAGAAGGTAAATCACCCTCTTGTCTACTGTGGTTATTTCCAGACCAAGAATATCTAAAGAATCGATGTTAAGGGTTTTTATACTGATGTTGATGGATACACTAATCCATATTAATAGACCTCCTGAAGCACGTCCTCTTGATGAAGGTACAGCCTCTAGTTGGTAAGTTTTATAACCAACCCTATGCATCTGATCCCTGGCCCAAGTCTCCTGCAACACACAGATGTCAAAAGTATTCATGTAATTGTTCCAATCAGGGTCACAGCATTTAGCACGCACCCCGCTATGTTCCATGAGACGAGTGATAGCAGGGAAGGCCCCTCGTTTGTCCCGCGGGACCTTAAAGGTGTAGATAAGGATGAACTACTATTGGCCTTATTGCCAATTACAGCAATAGGGTTCCCTGCCTTTGAGAACCTGGTCCCTTCTTCCTCCTTAGACCCCTCAATGCAAAAGGTATTTGTGTCCCCGCTGTCATCTTCCCTGATCTTTAGTCTTCAATCACACTCCTCCAAGCCACTAAATACATCAAACCTATTTGATAGCTCTAAGGGTGTGAATGGCATCAAATGAGCCATCTTTCTGTATTCACCAGTATCATGACTGGGGGGTATAGTATTCCACCCCAGTGTCACAGGAGATAGGGCTTGTTGGTGCGTATAGACAGGATTCCTAGCAGTCTCCAGATTAGAAAAATGATTGACAAAGGGGACATTGTTAATCGCAAATTGGGAGGGAAATACTATGGATCTCGGATAAAAGTATGTCAAAGGGCGCGGTACAATACAATTGTTTTCATTGCCATATGGCCAATTCAGAATATATTGTACAGCTTTTTTGTCCCTGAAGTTTACAACAATAACATCTCCTCCTATGTCCCTGGGTCTTCCACCCAGCCATGGCAGGCGTCGAACATGGACTATTTCACCATTTATATTGCTAGCTATTGGTCTATGTAGTGTCAACCAGTGCATTATTTTGGTTTTTAATTGAAAAAAACCTTCCCGCTTACTACCTGTCAATTCCGGAACGCCAGTAAGTACCACCACGTATGGTACGGCTTCCGGCGGGAGTTCGGTAGGTGGTCTCCTACCTTGGCCTCCTCTTGTGTGACTATTTACATTCTCCTCCAATCTTAAAGATCCATTTAGGGGGATACTCGATTCCCTTGGTAGTGTGTTGACTGTGATGTCAGGGATACGGTTCGGTATTATGGTTGTTCTAGCCGTTGTAGTTTTATATTGGTTTATATTGAGGTTGGGAGGATGTTTACATGCAGATAATGCACTTGTAAGCGAGTGGTTAGTAGTCGCGAAGGTAAATGGTTTCAGGTCATTATGTGAGGTGATAATGGAGGGAGTTACTACGACAACATCTGTTGAGGGAGTGTGTACCGTAGTGGAAGCTTTGGAAGGGGTTGGTGCTTTTGTTGGCCCTGTATGTACTGAAGACCTAATAGAATTTCCACATGTTGCCAAATCCATCTCTATTTGCTCCACTCCTTTTAATCTTTCGGCTATAGCCAGGGCATAGCTTCTCACAATGAGTTCTATACTGTCCAAAAGGGTGTTGGAAGGGGCTAGTTGGGACCCTTCAACCAATATAGCGTGGTCGGTATTCGGCTCAATAGCTGGATAGGAAGATAATAATGTAGGTGTTAGAGGAGCTAAAACTGTTCCTACAGGTTCTTTATCAGTTGATGCTCCCGTAGCCTCATTAGTAGTGGGGTTGGACTTCTTCCCAAACTCAGAATGGCTCAATTTTGGCTTGGTTGGGTCCATCCTCTTCCTTCTCTTTTTTGTTGGTGGGGGGCCATAAGTTTTGTGTGGCAAAGGCCTCATACCTTTCCCTCTTACTACCTTCCCCGGCCTAGATGTTGGTGAGATCATGATCTTTGATGGAATTGTTGTGCTATGGGAGTCAAGAGGAATGGTATAGATTTCAGTTTGGGTTTGTGTTAGGCCACTGGCAGGTGCTAAGCATTCCCTAAGTAATAAAGGCACGCTGGCAGCTGGTGATGTAGCATCCATAATAGTAATACTATGCTCATTGTCCGGAGCGACAACAGGAATAGGCTCAGATAGTGTCCTGTTCTTGACGCGTTCAATAGAACGACGGCGGTCTTGCCGCCGCTCCGCTAGGGATAGGTCTTTAGATCCTTCCGAAACAGCTTTGGTAAAATAATTATCCAGGGTTCGATTTGTCGCGCCGCCTACTTTATCTGAGCCGGCGGTAGCCGGGCTAATCGCAATAGTGGCCATTGGAATGCAGTAACAGTGATGCGCCAATGATGTAAAAAGGTGCACTACTTACTCAGTGGTAGGCCAACTGCCAAGGGGTACAGCCCAGCCCAGTCTCCTTGGGCCTCCTCGGGCCTAAGAGGGCCCGCCCTTTGCCCGGGCTTCGCCTCGGGCGTCCCGCGAGGGAGTGGTAACGTTCTTTATATGCGCCTCCTGGCGCTTACAGGTAACGCGGAACCCCAGTAGGGCTGCTGGGAGACGTAGTCCAGCCCCTCACCGGTCTCCTCTCGGCGGCTCCCGCTTTAGTTGACAAGAAAGTGGCTGAGCGGCGGGAGACTGGCGGGCGGGTTCAAAAGAGCTTTAAGGGTCAGTGTAGGTCTCCAGAAACACAGGCGGCAACACAAGCAGCAATTTCCAGAATCGGCATTCAGAAAGGAGCAACCCACTTACAGCAGTGGTAATGTTCTTTATATGCGCCTCCTGGCGCTTACAGGTAACGCGGAACCCCAGTAGGGCTGCTGGGAGACGAAGTCCAGCCCCTCGCCGGTCTCCTCTCGGCGGCTCCCGCTTTAGTTGACAAGAAAGTGGCTGAGCGGCGGGAGACTGGCGGGCGAGTTCAAAAGAGCTTTAAGGGTCAGTGTAGGTCTCCAGAAACACAGGCGGCAACACAAGCAGCAATTTCCAGAATCGGCATTCAGAAAGGAGCAACCCACTTACAGCAGTGGTAACGTTCTTTATATGCGCCTCTTGGTGCTTACAGGTAACGCGGAACCCCAGTAGGGCTGCTGGGAGACGAAGTCCAGCCCCTCGCCGGTCTCCTCTCGGCGGCTCCCGCTTTAGTTGACAAGAAAGCGGCTGAGCGGCGGGACACTGGCGGGCGGGTTCAAAAGAGCTTTAAGGGTCAGTGTAGGTCTCCAGAAACACAGGCGGCAACACAAGCAACAATTTCCAGAATCGGCATTCAGAAAGGAGCAACCCACTTACAGCAGTGGTAACGTTCTATATATGCGCCTCCTGGCGCTTACAGGTAACGCAGAACCCCAGTAGGGCTGCTGGGAGACGTAGTCCAGCCCCTCGCCTGTCTCCTCTCGGCGGCTCCCGCTTTAGTTGACAAGAAAGCGGCTGAGCGGCGGGAAACTGGCGGGCGGGTTCAAAAGAGCTTTAAGGGTCAGTGTAGGTCTCCAGAAACACAGGCGGCAACACAAGCAGCAATTTCCAGAATCGGCATTCAGAAAGGAGCAACCCACTAACAGCAGTGGTAGCGTTCTTTATATGCGCCTCCTGGCGCTTACAGGTAACGCGGAACCCCAGTAGGGCTGCTGGGAGACGTAGTCCAGCCCCTCCCCGGTCTCCTCTAGGCGGCTCCCGCATTAGTTGACAAGAAAGCGGCTGAGCGGCGGGAGACTGGCGGGCGGGTTCAAAACAGCTTTAAGGGTCAGTGTAGGTCTCCAGAAACACAGGCGGCAACACAAGCAGCAATTTCCAGAATCGGCATTCAGAAAGGAGCTGGGAAGCTGATTCAGACTATATTTGGTGTGATACTCGTATTCATTCTTTCTATCTTTTCCAGCGTCTTTGGCAGTTTACCGTTACTGTTGGCATTGGCAGCGGGTGTCCTGCTTCTGTTGAGCCTGCTATGGAATGTCTGCTTCTCTTGTGGTCCTGCGCAGGCCAGGCCGGTTGCAACTGCTTCATGACCGGATGCATGAATGCTTTGGTACACTGCCTCTTCCGACACTCAGTGTGTCTTATGGTTTATCGTTTCCTTTTGCTTACTTTAACCTGTGTTTTCGTGCCTCAGCTGTGACTTTATGTGGGCATTGGAATTATGTCTCACCAACACATCATGTCCAGTCCCGTATTTGATGGACTTATGGGCCCCATAGTTGTTCATGAGCAGGAGTGTACTGGGATTGGCTTGATGGTGCGTGCTGCTGCATTTGGCATTTTGGCACAATGGCATATCTGTGAGGCTTCACAGAATCTCCTACTACAGAGCTACATTGAATATCAAGCAAGTTATCCATCAATGTTAAAGGAAGCACCCCACTATGACGAACATTCTTTTTTCTTCAACTTACATGACATCTCACTTTTCCAGCAACCAAAATGATGTCATTCTGGAGGGTATTGCATTCTTTTGCACTTACACCATGAAGGATTAATCAGGTACATTTTGCCAGAAGACATCAGCTGGGTTTCCGGATGCCTTGCTTTCATCAATTTTTTACTATCACTTCCTCCTCTCTTTCTCGTCTTTTGACTTCTTCTAGGACTTGTTTTTTTTTTTTTTTGCAGAAACTTAAATTTTTGCCTTTTCCAAATTTTATGGACACCCGATTGATATTTGCTCAGGCTTTTTTAACTTTGCTTTCTTGTATGATCTACATACAATGGCCATATCAGGGGTAGGGTGTAGTAAGGTTTATAGGTCCATTGTCAACAATTGCTAAATTTGCAGGAGCTTTGCTGCCATGAAGCTGCTTTTGCACACGACACTGCAAGCATATTATTCGCAAGGTTAGATTTATGCCCCTTTACACATCAGAACTGTCTGCCTTGTAGGTTCTTTGCTGTGCTCTGAGGTTTAGTCTGCACACAATGTTCAAGGTTAAACAACAATGCCACTGGTTATTCTGTTCTGATCTGTTCCTCGTACCTAGACATAACAGGCTACACACAGCTGCATTTCTGGAAATCGTGTACTTTAATATTGCAACCACAACCTATTTTTGCACAAACGGAGATATACCTTTCCAGAAAGATGGGGGTCTGCTGACAAAGCCCAGAGGTCTTCTGTTTTGTCTCTTGTCACGGGGAAGATGGTTAGATCGTTTCGTCCTTTTCCATTGTTTTCTATAACATGACATTCCCGTTTGTATTTTATGTAATTGTAACAATGCTGACAATATTGTGCTTTTGCATTCTGCTTCTAGTATTGGCTTGTGTACTGCACCATAGAGCGCATTAGTTGAAATAAACATTTTAAACTCTACTGCATCTCCGATTACTTGCATTTTGGACGCGTATGAGTGGCTAAGCGTAGGAGTGTCAGGCTCCCGCGATTCCGAAGAGAGAGTTACGTTCTCTGGGTTGTCTAATAATTGGTAGCTTCGCTGTAGATGGAGAACAAATGGGACACTATAGCTAGTCGGTGAGGGATTTTGGGTATGGATGTGGTAGGTTGGTACACCAGATATTCACTAAGGTTCTGTTTCCCTGCAACACACCGTGTTAACGTGGTATTCCCAACAAGGCGGCACCATGCAATAGTATAACGATAACGCGACTATGACTGCCTTATAATCAACGCAATGCAGAAAAAATGCGAAACAAGAACGTGGAAAAAAGTTGCGATGCCTGAAATCGTGACACAAAAATCAGCGACAACCAGTGACAGGCCTGCAATTCCCACATGTCATGCAGGAAAATTCACTAAAAAAGCAACCAAAAAACCATACCAAAAACTAATTCAAACTGCATAGCATCATGGATGCACCCGGACTGAGTGCAGATGACAACTCAAACCCCACCAGCCAGGAACCCTGTGTTCGGTGAAGTGTAAAGAGAAGAGGAAGAGGAAGACGGGGCTCAGTTTGCAGGAAGACCGGATCATTGTCACAGAGGTGATAGAACACTACCAACAACTGTTCGTCACCTCCACTGCGTCATTGGCAACACAAATGGAAATATGGCAGTCCATCGTGAATAACATGAATGCAGTCGAAGTGTTGAGGAGGTCAATAGAGGAGGTCAAGAGGCGCTGGCATGATGGGCAAAGCCAAACCAAGCAAAAACTTGCTGCCAACAGGAAGGCAGCAAGGGCGACTGGAGCTGGGAGTCCAAAGGCACAGGAGGAGCTGGATAAGATGGAGGAAAAGGTGGTCACAGTCATTAGTCTGGAGATGGTGGAAGGCGTTGGGAGTCCGGACACAGCTCGATATGACCTGACCCAACAGCAACAGCGTGAGTAATGACCAAGGACTGGGGGGACAGGGGGAGATGGGCACAATGGCACACATGCACCATCATGTGTAGCACATTGCACACCCACAATGATTGTGGACCATGTCCCTAAGACCCATGGCACACTGCAGCACACATAGAAACCCCAAGTAGGACCCGTCCACTATGTGCACAAAGAGGCCCCCCTCCCTAGCACTAATCCCACAAACTACCCAAGCACATGTGCTGAATCCAGCAAAGCAATGGCTCTGTGAGCTACACTGACAATGCAAGAGACACTGCATGGCTGATAGCATGCCTGCAGTCAAAATACATGACATGGTGCACGAAACAACACTGAGGTGGCCCAGTGTGGATCACATCCTCAAAGTAGCAGGTCACACTCTGACACATCCACGTGCAGATACTACCCCTGACATCAACAACACATCTGCAGACAAACAATGCACAAGAGTACAAAAACCGTCCAAGAGTACAAATTACCCAAGTTGCCAACATTTCAGCACCGTTAGAGCATACCAGTCAAAGGCACACCACCTCAAAGGGATAAGGGGCTGCTAAATCAGAGCTGCAGGGGCGACTCTGCCACAAAGCAGCACACACACATAGCAATCAAAGCACATCAACATTGATGAAAATGTGGTACAAAGTGTGACACTTACACTACAGGATAGAGGACACAACTGGTGCCGCTTGTGCGTAGAAACTGGCCAATCACATCTGGCTTTGCAGGTAACTTTGAGATTGCAATGTACGAGTACAACCTCACATCTGTCATGTGGTTGAAATGTTCACTGTCGCCCATCAAATAGCAGCTCCTCCAAAACAGTCACAATGTATATTGTCATACTGTCTGTCTGGAAACATGTACAACACGTCAACATACATGGAACACACTGTTAACCTGTATCTCTGTCAGGTACAGTCACCAGGAACCACAGGAGCGAAGAGGAATCCCTCAACTTCCAAAAAGCAGCCCTCATAGGAGAATGTGTAACACTCGCTCAGAGACACTGCTCTCTAAAAGTATGAGGGAATAAAGCCAAGGAGTGTCCACCACTCTCCCCATGATGAAGATTAAGGTCGTGTAGAATGACAGCCAAGGAACATAGAGGCTAGAAGGAAAAACACAATAACCACCCTTACTTTCTCTAGGTCTCTCCTAGAACATATGAAACATTGAGCTGTGTTTATAATCGTCCAGCACTCACCAGCGTTCTTGTGGAAGACTCCTTGAAAGGAAGGACCATCAAGTATCGCAATCCTTCCGAGTATGTGGCTGGCACGAGGATAGTCTTAGAGAACTTCAGTAATATAGGTCTTAGACTGAGAAATCCTGAACACTCATGCTTTCATCATTCATACAATAGACTCTGTGGGGGACTGGCAGAACGGAGAAAAGGACAGGGTCTGAGGTGTTCCGACCGGCCAGCTAAGCCTAACGTGGCGGATCAGATACACACTCACCAAGGGGTGTCGTCCAGCTCCACAGGCAAGTCTGGAGCGGAACAGCGACTCCCTCGTTCTAAGGAAGGGAATCCAAGGTGCACCGCCCGGCCCTAACAACCACAGCAGGGAGGAGCAGAGGCACACTCGGTGAGGTGTGCCGTCCGGCTCCGTAGGGAATGACGGAGCGGAACAGCGGCTCCCTCGTTCTAAGGAAGGGAATCCGAGGTGCACCGCCCGGCCCTAACAACCACAGCAGGGCGGAGCAGAGACACACTTGGTGAGGTGTGCCGTCCGGCTCCGTAGGAATAATGGAACGGAACAGCAACTCCCTCACGGGGTAACACTAAGGGACTCGAAACAAAAGGAGGGGCAGGGAAAATGCAGCACAGGGAGAAGCTGCTTACAAACTAAATACCGCTACTCCTCCGCAGAAGGCCAATCCAAGGGGAACTGAGTCGGGTAATGGGGCAGCCATAAACAATACAGGAAGACGCCAACGGAGCAGCGTCGATACTGGAACACTCGATGGGAGAGAGGGGGCGTGGTCACGGAAGTGGTCAGTAAGCCAAGCGTCCTTTAGAGAGCTAAGGGAGTGTGTGTAAAGTGCGCCTCTCGAGTTCGTGACCCAACCCTAAACACAGCTCAAGGTCTCCTTCTCCTCCCTCAAACCCTAACAGTATCCCCCCGCAAAGGTCTCCTCCCAGGGCGTGGTTTGTTAGGATGGAGGGCGTGAAACCTCCTGATCAATTGGGGAGCATTAATGTTCTCTATGGGTTCCCAGGTTCTGTCCTCTGGGGGATAACCAACCCAATCTATGAGATATTGGATTCAACCCCTGTACCTTCCTGAATCCAATATTTTATGTACTTCATATTCTTCTTCTCCGTTTATCACGAGTGGGGGAGGTGGATCTTCAGGGTGTAAAGGAGGGACGTACTTTTTTAGCAGGGAACAGTGAAACACGGGGTGGATCTTCATCTGAGGGGGGAGAAATAATTTCAAGGTAACAGGGGAAATACGCGTTTGAATCTGGAAGGGACCAAGAAACCGGGGTTGCAATTTCTTGGGACCTTCTAATCTTAGGTTTCTAGTGGATAACCACACTTTATCTCCCACTATGTATGATGGTTCTATTTTCCTATGTTGATCTGCGTACTCTTTCATGGCTTCTTTGGCCTTGGTTAATTCTGTTTTAGCTTTTTCCCATACTCTCTTGATATGATCATGGTGCTCTTCAAGGGCAGGAATGTTTTGGAGGGTAGACTGAAGAGGAATAGGTAACATGCATGGATGAAGAGCATAATTGAAAAAGAAAGGAGAAACTTTAATGGAAGAATGTGTGCTGTTGTTATACGCAAATTCTGCCAAGGAGAGGACTTTCACCCAGTCGGCTGGAATCCCTGTCAGAAGGCACCTTAAGAACTGTTCCAGGGTCTGATTGGTTCTTTCGGTTTGACCATCGGTCTGGGGATGGTTAGCTGTGGATAACCGATGGTCAATACCTCAAACCGCACACATACCTTGCCAAAATTTTGAAACAAACTGAGGATCTCTATCTGAAATGATAACAGAAGGTAAGCCATGTAATCGCACGATCTGGTCTAGAAATACTTGTACCAACTCCTTAGCCAATGATATTTTCTTCAGGGGAATAAAGTGAGCCATTTTAGATAACATATCTACTACCACAAAAATTGTGGTATACCCTTGGCTAGGCGGTAGTTCTGTGATAAAATCCATGCTAAGAGAATGCCATGGTTCAGGAGGGATGGCTATGGTTTTGAGTAGCCCAGTCGGTGCGCAATGCAATTCTTTCTGTCTGGCACAGGTGGTGCAGGCCTGAACATATTTTCTTACGTCTTGAGTTAATATCTCCCACCAAAACCATTGTTGGCATGTGTCTATAGTTTTGTTCATCCCGGGATGACCGGCTAAGGAACTGGTGTCACACCATTCCATCACTTTCACTTGTGAAGGGCCTTGGGGGATATACAACTTGTTGTCATGATATAGAAGTCCATCTTTGACACTGTTAATTGGGTCTACTCTCCAGAGAGTGTCCGGGATCTTTTTATATTGATTCTGTAACTCCAAGAGAAAGTCAGGAGAGGAATGGACTTCTGCTCCTACTATCTTATGGGCAGGGATCAAAAGCTGTGGTTCTTCTTTCTCAAAGGAAGTGGAATACCCCAATCTGGACAGTACATCTGCTTTCCCATGTTGGGGGCCAGGGCGGTACGTGATGATGAAATCATATTCGCTAAAAAAAGATACCCATCGCATTTGTCGAGGAGTGAGAGCTTGTGCGGATTTAAAAAACTGGAGGTTCTTGTGATCCTAATAGATGGTAACCACATGAAGGGAGCCTAGAAGATAATGCCTCCATTCTTGGAAAGCCAACTTCATGGCCAATAGTTCTCGTTCGCCCACTGTGTAGTTTTGCTCGGCAGGGAGTAAGGTCTTTGAAAAATAAGCTACAGGGTGTAGTTTTCCAGAATCATTATCTCGTTGAGATAAAACCCCACCCACAGCATATTGGGAAGCGTCTGCTTCAGCAAAATATGGTAAG
The DNA here is from genome assembly GCF_964263255.1 of Lissotriton vulgaris. Taxonomy (NCBI): domain Eukaryota; kingdom Metazoa; phylum Chordata; class Amphibia; order Caudata; family Salamandridae; genus Lissotriton; species Lissotriton vulgaris. Next base: position 1,445,766,576 of record NC_141691.1, read on the forward strand.
GAGTTATCTGCGTGTCTGACAATGGTGGCTGATGTGAACTTATGCTTTAACATACCGAATGCCTGTTCTGCCTCTGTTTTCCACTCAAAAAAGACTCCTTTCTTCAATAGTTTTGTTATGGGGGTGATGGTTTCTGAGGAATTACTGATGAATCAGCTATAAAAGTTAGCAAAGCCAAGGAAAGACTGTACTTCTTCGACAGAACGGGGACTAGGCCACTGAATGAGAGCTTCAATCTTCTTAGGATCCATTTGAACCCCTTCAGGTGTGATAATAAACCCCAGGAAATCAATATGGGTGGTGTGGAATGTACTCTTGTCTAGTTTGGCAAACAGTTGATGTTCTTGCAATTTGTTCAGAATCTTCTTGACATGACCGATGTGTTCTTGCTCTGTTTGTGAATATATCAAAATGTCAATATACACGATGACAAAAATATCCAGGTATTCTCGAAAGATGTCATTAATAAAATATTGGAAGGCGGCTGGTGCGTTGCATAAGCCAAAAGGCATTACACAGTACTCGAAAAGCCCGAATTTAGTTCTAAATGCAGTCTTCCATTCGTCCCCGTTTTACTCGGATCAAATGATACGCCCCTCTCAAATCTATTTTAGTGAATATCTTCGCCCCTCTTAGCTGGTCCAAAAGAACAGAGATGAGAGGGAGGGGGTACTTGTTCTTGACAGTGGCTTTATTCAAGGCTCGGTAATCTAGGCAAGCCCTTAAACCCCCTTCACGTTTGACTATAAAAAACAAAGGCGAGGATACAGGGGAGGTGGAATGCCTAATAAAACCCTTGGCCAACATGTCATCTAGGTAAGTCCTTAAATATTCCATCTCTGGAGGAGTCAAAGCATATATTCTGCTGCAGGGTAGTTCGGCCCCAGGAATTAAGTCGATCCGGCAGTCGTAACTGCGGTGGGGTGGCAATTTAGTGTCCTCTGCTTCATTGAATACAGCCTGAAACTCAGTATAGTAGGCAGGGAGCGTCTCTGTGGCTACACAATACAAGGGATGAATGTCTTCTCTGGCTTCCTGATAACATTGTCTCATACAATACGCGGATTTCAGGGTTACATTTCGGGCACTCCAATCGATTTGAGGAGGGGCAAAAGGTCCAAGAGTAGAGGACTCAATAGCGAAGACCACCAGGAGCCAAAGAATTTAGTCATTAACCTCTCAGAGTATCAGATCTCACGTTCTGAAACCAATGTTTTACAAAAAGGAACCAGTTTTGTGTCGACATTCCATTCTAAACTACCGGATACGCAGATTTGTATCTACAAATTTATGAGGATATTACGATTAAGACACTTTTTCACCAATGTTATTCCAGTCGCCGAGGAACCTCCTAAGGACACATTGATGGGACTTAGAAATAAGAGTAAATATATACCACCAGTGAGCCACAAGGTTCTTGATGCTTTTGAGAAAGTGATCCACAAAGAGGTGGAAAAAGTGTACAAACAACCTAAGTCTAAAACTACAAATCTTTCCAAGAAAGAACAAATTATTCTTAAAATCTTGGCAAACAAACCTGAAATCACCATACGTCAGGCCGATAAGGGAGGCGCCCTGGTTATTTTGGACACTGACTTTTATAATAACCAAGTGAATGAACATGTTAATGACACCAACACTTACTACAAAGTGGAGCAGAACCCCACTAAACAATTCATGGACATCTTATCCATTCTGGTAAACAAAACTGTGGATTCTGGAACAATAGGACAAAAAGAAAAACAATACCTCATAAAAACTAATCCGGCAGTTCCCTATATCTACATGCTACCAAAAGTCCACAAACATCCGACTCATCCTCCTTGCAGACCCATCGTTTCTACAGTAAATTCAATCCACTAACCCATTGGAAGATATATTGACAAACATTTGCAACCATTAGTACAGTCCATGACAACATACATTAAAGATACCACTCAATTCTTAATGATTTTGGAAGATCATAAGGTACTATTCACCGCTGACATGCTTCTGTGTACAATTGATGTTCAATCATTATACACCTCAATCCCACATAATTTGGGATTAGATGCCACAGCATCCTTTTTGATGATGTCTGACATGGATGAAGGTCTGAAAGTGTTTATTATGGAACTATTTAATTTCACACTTTATCACAGCTTTTTCGTGTGGCAAGAGCAATATTTCATCCAAAGCTCTAGAACTTCCATGGGCAATTGCGCCGCTCCGGCGTATGCCAACCTATTCATGCACAGATTTGAACTGGACAATATTCTGTGTAAGGACCATTGGATAAAGAATTTACTACTATATAAGTGATATATTGACAATATATTTATCTTATGGAAAGGAACACAAACTGAACTGCTGCAAGCTATAGAGACTCTAAATCATGTAAATGACCGGATTAAATTCACCCACAACGTACAAAGACATCAAATATCCTTTTTGGATGTATTAATGCAGAACAATGAAGGAAGGCTGGAAACCAGCGCATTCTCAAAAACCATAGACCGTAATAATTTATAACATTTCCGGAGCTTCCATCAACTTTCTTTGAAAAGACATTTACCATATTCACAACTGTTAAGAATCAAAAGAATTTCTTCTACAGGTGAATCTTTAAATGTAAGTGTTCAAACATGAATTACAAAATTCAAACAGCGAGGATATCCTGTGGAGATTCTTGAAGAAGCAAAAACAAAAATGATGAAAACGGACAGATGAGCATTACTACAAACTCATCCAAAACCACTCAACCAAGAACAGATGGTATTTGTTTCAAAATACTCGACGGAGAGTGCGAAGATAAAACGAATAATACCTAAAAATTGGCCACTCTTGACAATGGAAGACGATTTCAACAACATATTCCAATCCACACCCAGATTTGCATTTCAAAGGTCGCGGAACATTAAGGAAATTCTCGATAAAAAAAACCAACAGCGGTCGGAATCGCATAAGGGTACACTACCCTGCCACAACTGTGGTAATTGTAATGCTATAATTAAGGGTAAAGAAATCAAACATCCATGTAAAGGCACCTCCATCTCACTAGGTGTTACTGCCACCTGTGACAGTCGCAACGTCATTTACCTCATTAAATGCCCGTGTGGCCTGGCTTATATCGGGAAAACTGAGTGCAAGATCAAGACATGTATAATCGAACATAAGAGTAACAGTCGCACAAAAAACAGCAAATCACCATTGGCAATCATAATCACACTCCAAGTCAGTTGAGATTTTTGATCTTGGAAACAATACCAATATTACCTAACAGAGACAATACACAATTTCTTTTGCGCAGGGAAATATTTTGGATGACCTTCCTTAATATATGCCACCCGAAGGGTCTCAATGACCGGATGGATCTGAACTGCTTCCTATAAAACTGCTTTCGAAAAATTACAATTGTTGTATATGAACTATGAATAACTGCTATCCATCTTGAGATGGTTTAATCTGTAAAAATTTTGAATCCATTTTTTATTGTTTTCAGTGACATTTATCATTGTTTTCAGTGACATTTATAAGTGTTTAACCACAGAAGATAACCTATGTGGTCTTTTGACTATTGACCTTGACAGAGGAGTTTAGTGTAGACCTTTCTTTTACTCAGTCACACATTACCTTCGTCTTGCCCTTTTTACTTAAATGTCCCCCTGCGGGTTTATTTTTGACCTTCTTGCCCATTACGCCCATATATTGCTTTAACTTCACGCCATCTATGGGTGCGCGTGTGATGTTTAAACAAAATTCGTCCGGCGTTGATGTTCATTACCTTTTCGCACCGGAACCGCAAAGCATACTTCCGGATTAAAAGCGGCAGAGTCAGCAACCAACAATCTACACGCTGCCTTCCACGGCGTGCTCGATAGGATAATCGTTTACCGGGATTCCCGAACAGGTCAGTGAACGCTGACGACTCCTTCGTTACACAGCTTTTCAATATTAATATCTTTGTACCTTTGCCAATCTAGACTAAATGGTTGGTTTTGTTGATTTATCTCTAGAACTCGGCCCGTAACATTGCCCATAAGATTGGACTGCAATATCTATGACAGCCGAGCAAGCTGCTGCAGCCGAAACTCAGGGTACGTTTATTATCGAGTCTTTACCAACCGACTATTGTCTACCTGACCTAGTTTCTTACGAACTTTAGGTTACAACTCTTCATATTGTTATATTAGGTCTGTACATCGATCGACCAAACCTTTAAATTAGAACGAAAAATCTTTAAGAACCAAGGTACGAATATTATTATACACTGTTTGCACTGTGTGTTTTTAAAAATGGGGGATCATTGTGCTTCTACTACCTTTTTTTACGTACATGTACGCGTTTATTTTTTTATAACCATAATGTTGCTAATATATCTAGTGTTCCATTTGGGCTACCAGACGAGACTGTGAGTTCATTTATTTATCAATTGTAGCCTCTCAATGAAGTGTCATGAAACTCTATGTTTATTTGAATAATCATAATTTACCATGTATATTCGTCATTACAGTTGTGTTTATTTTTCCTCCCACAGAATAACTATGCCCCTGAAGAAGGGCAATATTGCCTGAAATGCATTGGGCTATGTATTATAAATGATGAACAATTAATATTTGATTGCAAATGAAATGCATGATTCAACAAATTGAAAAAAACTTTCTGAATAAAACTTCAGTTTGAAAATCCTAAACCTTGAAAGGAAATTGTCTTTTTGAGTGCTTTTTGAGAACGTCATTCCCTGCTGGAATAACGCTGCCAACCACTTTTAATTTCTTCCAAGACTCAGAAGAAAGATCTCAAATAGCACCTACATACATTTACTACCTTCTTACAATTTACAGTAACCACGAGTGCGACGGTTCTGCAACAAAATTCTGTGTATACATGTACTTTCCTCATATAGTAAGAGTTTAACGCATGTGTGCACAGACTTAGAAAAAAGCATATGGAAATGCATCGTAGATGATTCTGGACAATTTCCAGTACCTTTTTTCCTCGCTCACTCTCCATGCTTGCCTTGCCTACTTACAGGCTGGTGAGAACCTCTTCACTTCTCTGCAGGAGCGTTCCATGAGCCAGATCTTCACTCTGCCCTAGGAGAACTCCCAGACTGACAAGCAGTGGCATCAGATGTCTCCCTGGATAGAGCTTAGATTCTTCACCTCGCTCTATCCTGACTTCTGATAGAGGCTGTGACAACGTCCCTACACCGCCTGAAGGGTTCATCCCCCAGACATGAGGTGCTTCTTTGTGATTCTGCACCATGTCTGTGGCTTGTGAATGGGTCAGACGGTTAAAAACAGAAGCGCCCCTCACAAGCACATTGCAAGGAGCGCAGAAGAGCACCCCTCACACATGCACAATTCAAGAAGCACAGACGAGTGCCCTTCACACTTGCAGAATCCAGGGAGCACAGATGAGCGCCCCTCACACATGCACAATCCAAGGAGCACAGTGGAGCACCCCTCCCCTATGCACAATTAAAGAAGCACACACGAGTGCCCTTCACACTTGGACAATCCAGCGAGCACAGATGCACACCCCTCCCACATGCACACCCCAAGGAGAACAGAAAAGCGCCCCTCACACATGCACATCCAAAGGAGCACAGATGAATTCCCCTCACACATGCACAATGCAAGGAGCACAGTGGAGCGCCCCTCACATATGCACAATTAGGAGCACAGATGAATTCCCCTCACACATGCACAATGCAAGGAGCACAGTGGAGCGCCCCTCACACATGCACAATTCAAGAAGCACACACGAGTGCCCATCACATTTTCACAATCCAGCGAGCACAGATGTGCACCACTCACACATGCACAACCCAAGAAGCACAGGGGAGCGCCCCTCCCACATGCACACCACAAGGAGAACAGAAAAGTGTCCCTCACACATGCACATCCCTAGGAGCACAGATGAACTCCCCTCACACATGCACAATCAAAGGAGCACAGAAGATGCCCCTTGCCCTATGATGCTGGCATGCGAATTTTGACCTCTCAGGTGCATAGCCTCGGAAATACAGACAAAATGACCCTGTCATTTCATCTGCTTACATTTAGGCCATCAAAATGTGGCAAGTGGCCTCTTTGCTGTGTGTTCTGGGGCTAGCAGGGCAACGCCTTTGCTTACAGTAAGCACCAGCCTCCTCTACCTTCTTGTAACCGTCTGCCTGAATAATACAATGAAAAAGACCCCATCTGACAATCAGCTTTTTGAACTTAACCCTAAATTTCAAGTGTATGGTAAGCAATAGTAATATTATTTAAGGGGAACTCAACTGCACTTTTTCTCTGGGCTATGACTCCACCCCAGTCAATAACCACCTGGCGGTGCCCGACCCCTTTGGCAATATTGCTTTAATAATACCAGGTTGTGCCACTTGTTTAAATGTTCAGAATGCTTACTTCGAGTCAAGTTGTATAATGTTAAATTCTAAAGCATCAGGGCCTGATGGCTTCCTGGGGGACCTATTTTTATCAGATATTAAAAGCTGGGCTCGTTATATCTTACTCGTGTAAAACGCTGAAGCCAGCGGAGGCCCAGTGCCAGAGTCTTGAAAGGGGGCAGAGGTGGTCCCAATATACAAAAAAGGAGATAGAGAGGATACCTCCAAATATAGACCCATCAGCCTGATCTAAGCCTTCTGAAAGGTTTTTTGCAGAGCAGAAGATCCAGTAATGGGCAGATAACAACGTAATTTTACCACAATACCAAGCTGGCTTCAGGGAAAAGATGGGGACAATCGATCAGGCATTCCGCCTCCTACTTCTTTACTGGAAAATTGTTGTGATTTGTAAGAGGAGCCTTTACCTGGCTTTCATTGACCTGAAGAGAGCCATCAAATTGGTCCCAAGGTTTAAACTTTGGCAAGTACTCGAATGTATGTCCATCCTGCTGCCTATACTTAGCTTGGTAGTCCGACTGTACGAAGGCAATTATGCTTAGACCAGATGGGGTTCACAGGGGCAACTAAAAAAGCGCATTCCAGTCAGTAGGGGAGTCCTCCAAGGCTGTGTTCTGGCTCCCACTTTGTTCTCTTTGTATATGAATGGAGTGGTGAGCTTTTTGCAACAAGAACCTGCAGAAGCACCCACCCTGGGGAGGGAGCAAGGTACCAACCCTCTTTGTACTAAAAAGATTCCAACATTTCTGTGACCCCAGGGGGTTGGCCATTAACACCACAAAGACCAAAGTCATAACCCCCATAATTCCTACAAAAGTAATCTAACGCTAGGAGGGACGCCCCTTGAAAGAGTCAGTACTTTCGACTACCTAGGCATCCGTCTCAGACAAAATTACAAGGATGCCCCACCTGACCAAGCTACTACTTGGGCATAAGTGAGTTATGGGGCCTCTGGGAAAGTAACATCGCTTCTCATGCAGCAGACCCATAGCTGCTGCCCTACAGGTCTTTGACTCGAAAGCAGTCAACACAGCTCTGTATGGCACAAAGCTGTAGGGATTTGAGATGATACCCAAGCTCAGTAGATCAGAGCATACATTTCTCAGGAACCTGGTGATGCTGCCTCCTCTTACCCCCCTAATGCTCGATTTGGGCAGGTGCTCTATCGACGATATAGCGAAGCTCCGCCGTTGCTTTTCTGGGCACTCATTAGGAGGACCACACAGCTTCTGCCCTATGCAGAATCCCTATCAGTGGTCATCCGTTTAGGCACATGCAACAGGGTAGGGCGAATCAGAAATGTTGAGAAAGTGGTGTCAGATGTAGGGCTCCAGGCCATTTGGGATAACCAAGATCCACCCCTGCCCCGAAAAGAGGTAGTAAAGCAACAGTACTGAGAATGGGTTGAGCGCAAAGAACTTTCTAAACCCAGCCAGGGGAAACTGACATCAGATTTATATTTCCACAAACAGGCCAGGCTACTGGAACCCTACCTAGACTTAATCCAGGATGCATATGACCCGGGTCCGCCATTTTGCGAATTTTTGTCCTTTCCTTTGGTCCCTTGGATTCCATCCTGCCGACCCTCAGTCATTTCTCTTTCGCTGGACTGCCTCATCTCTTTCTCCCCCTCAGGTCCCCCTCTCTCCTCTCACCAATCTCAGCCTCCGACACTTCTCCCCCACCTAACCCTCTCTACCCCTTTTGATTTTTCTTTTTTCCCCGTTAACTCTGTAAATATGTGATATATACTTGTCCAGCCTAATCGCTAGTAAAATGTATTCCTGAGCAAATCTACTATTTGTATATATATGTATATAGAGATAAGTCTAACCACTAGTATATGTAGTAGACCCTTGTATTCACTGCCATTCCTATGTGAATCTTAGAGTTTATCCATTTGTACGTCTTCCTTGTGTGACTGTACAACTTGTACATTCACATTTTTTTCTGTTTGTATCTTTTATGTAACTCATGTAATCCTAAGTCCTTATGTATCGCAACTGGTTCTTGTGTAAAGCGCTCTGACACCTTTGGGTAATGGGCCTGCTATATAAAATTGCATCACATAAATAAATAAAACATTCAATTTAGGTTTGGCACTCTCCCAGTTGGCGAGTTAACAGCTAAGTGGCATGCAAATGTTTCAAGTCAGAGTATCGGTCCAAGATGCAAGGCACAGGTGGAGTTCATTGCCCATGCATTTTTTGCATGTTCAGCATAGGCACACCCCAGATCCATATGGCTTAAACTGATTTACCGACAATTGGGCATATGGAACCATCTGGAAGCCTTGATTATCTTAAAATCGGACCCTAGATCATTCTTTGTCTGTGGAGTGGCAAAGTTCCTTAGCCACATGTGGGATATAAGGAGGAAGGCATTAATGAAAGAACCCCAAGGGTAAATATCAGACCGTCTCTCGGACCAAGATGTTCAATGGATTACCAGCTTCACCCCAATGTAAACCGAGATACTCGTAGACAAACCACACAAGCACTTTAGCACAAGAACTTCTGTGTAGCTCCCCCATTAAAGGGCCCAAAAGTCAAATAAAACAACATGACAGTAGGGCACGTAAAGTAGACTACCGCGTCGTCATTGCTTTAACATTCTGATGTTGATTTTTTCCATTGAGGCCGTTTTAAGTATATTTCATATTTTGAATCAATCAATTTGCTGTTTCAAAAATTTTGTTTTTGTCCTTTTTTTAATCATTATACATGTTGTAATTTTAAATTAAATGTTTTTCATTATTGTTTGTAAAAAATTTGTCAGGATGATGAACTCCTTATCAACTGGCTCTTGATGATAGAGCATGGCACATTTTCACTAGCCTATGCTCTGGATCGTCTTTCAGCTGAGGTGTTGCATGTAGTTGCATCGCGCATCCCAAATCATTGCACACCATCCGCTATGAGGTCCCGTTATAGGAAAAACAATGCTAAATGACATTGCTGTGAAGTAAGAACTTGTATGTTCATTGTAATACCTGTTGTATGTATAGCTCATTCTCAGTTTTTTGTATCTGTATTTAAACAGCTTTTTTTTTTAGCTTTTATGACATGTGTGTCGAAATAAAGCTTATACAACAACATAATGTTAAATATAAATGTATCTACCAGTTGTTTTTGTAAATTTATGTCACTAGATAATTTTGAAAAACATGCATATTTTTGTAAAATACAATGGAAAGCACATTTGAAAGCATAAGCACGCCTTTCTGTTCAAAGTGCTGACAAACAACAATGTCAAATGGTTTAACAAAATCCACATGCAAACACAGTAGTCAATTTGCGCGGTTAAAAAAGAAACATCTGTGCACTTAGCTAAGATTTGAGAAGAGCCACAGTGGTCTAACAAATCACTGTCAGCCCTTATTAGTATCCAACACCATGCGCCATAAATAACTTTAGATGACATAAAATTCACATCAAAGAAGCACTACTGACAGCAGTAGAACAGTTCTTGAAGGTGCCGTTTAATACAGCTCGCATGCTCCATAACATTGCCAAACCATTGGCATTATGCAATAGAAGATACGACAACCGTTCATACTGCAAACATAGGATTCATATAGGGTCTTGAATTCAATATGATCAAAAAACAACACATGCACAAACGAATATTAAACACAGCTCAAAAATGACCAATACCATATCAATTTCTGTCTTTTCTATAAACATTTCACTGCTATTAATTTAAGCGACCTCAAATTAATGAGTATTCTTAATGGAGCATCGTATTCAACTCTCAGGGGCTGTGCAGGAAGAGCCATTCTACTAAGGCATTAAAGCACCAATTACTGGGTCAAGGTTAGTTTTAAGTCATTGTACTGATGAGATTGTGACCAATCACCTCACAGGGGACTATTTTACATTGGCTGCACTAATTCTTAGAAGGAGTATCCTAATAGGTTGATGGAATGTATTATTCGCTCAGTCTTGACTCAATAGCTCCGATTTTTACGTATGTTACTTTAGATGAACTTACCTATTGATTATATCGACCCTATATAATTGTATAAGCTGCCACAACCAGGACATTAGGCTCAATATTTCCGTTTTTGCCGCTTTATTGCTCTCTTTATTTAAATTACTTTTATTAGTTACGCATACATTGGTCTTATCATGTACGTTTAGAAAATGAACCCTTTGATAGAAGTCTGGATGGTCTCCAATCTGCATGAACTCCAAGGGGCAGTCTACAAGAAAGTGCCGCAGCACGGCACCGCAAGCCCTTTGGCTGCGCCACGCTGCAGCACTTTCACCGCACAGGAATGCAACATTTCTACAATGATATGTAGCATTGCTGCACTGGCGCACAAACTGCTGCCATGCGCTGGCACTGGCACCCTTGCAAGGATGCCTGCTTCATGGGGAGATTGTTGTTGTGAAGGAAGGGGCAACGTCCTGCGCGAAAATAATTAATACAGGCATTTTCCTCTTCTAATGCATGCTGTAGAATGCAGCATGCAGTGAAAGAGGAAAAAACAAGGAGAAATGAAAACATTTCGCCTCGTTGCACCTGCTAGGGTGTCGTAGCAAACTGATGCATTTCCAGGTTTATGATTTCTCGTAAATCTGGAAATGTGTCACACCCACAGCAACACCCATGGAACGCCCCTTTCACGCAAAGTGCAGCGTGTAAAATGGCCATATTTACAAGGACAAGAAAAGCCAAGCAAGGTGGCTTTTTCTGTCCTTGCAAATATGGGGCAGAAAAACGCGCTGCCAGTGCGTCACAAAAAGTGACATACTGGCAGCGCAAGAGGCTTGTAAATCTGCCCCCAAACGCCCTATGTTATGAGTAACACCTTCAGCCAATCTTGCCTTTTTTATGCCTGAGTTTTCGAGCCCATATATTCAATGTAAGAGGGAAAATACTATTTTACGAATGCATTGTGTGGTTGAATAAAGGCTCAAGGTCACTCATTCGATTGCATTTCCTCTTTACTGCTGGAGACGTATTTCAGCGGAGACATGACTGTGTAAACCAATAGCAAAGTTAGGGGCATATTATCAAGGGGGTTTATCTCCGCTTTTTTGGCTTTAAAAGCCAAGAAAGCGGAGATAAAATTATCTCCCTATTACCAAGCTGTCGCTAACACCAGTTAGCGACAGCTAGTAGGAGATAGCGACCATCTTGGGCCCCACTTTGCATGTCAGTGATATTTATCACTAATGAGATGCAAAGTGGGCGTGCCAAGATGTTAGAGACTGAAAACAGTCGCTAACATCGCTATCTCCTATTACCAACTTTTGGAGATATTCGCGCTAAGCGGGAATATCTCCAAAAGCTAACACCTGCCCTGAGCAGTTCTTAACCATGTTATCCAATGGGAGGTGGATAACATGGCTAAGAGCATTTGCTCGATAATGCATGAATATCGCTGACTTTTCAGCGATATTCATGCATTTCGGCCGTTTTTTATCGCATTTGCGATAAACCTTGTTAATAGCAAGGTTTATCTGCGATAAAAATCGCCGATGTGCGGCGATAATTTTTGTCTCTAAACAAGTTAGAGACAAAAATTATCGCTAGTTGTTGGTAATATGCCCCTTAGTTCTCTTACATGTGCTGCTCTTCTGTTGAGAATAGAAGAAACGGTATAGCAATGAACTGCCTGACGTCTTGGTGAAATTATTATTACTAAATTATTAGAAGGGAATAATTAATACATTTAACGTTTATGTGGGTATGTGGATCCACTTTACTATACCTGGAACTCTGTTTTAGGTGTAAATAATTTATTGATTGATTTAGATGGGCAGACCTACAGCGGTTGTTCAAAGCCTGTGACTACCAGGAAAAATCTGACGGTAAGAAGCATTGAAAAGTTCACAATTCCTTCCTCACGGGGCATTGTTTTTAAATTTTCAAAAAGGAAAATCCCAGTTTCTTTTTTTTTATAAACTGTATTTAGGCCTTAAGGTTTTGTCATGCCTGTTGGAACCTTCCAACAAAGTTACAATGCATTAGCAGGAACCGCCTAGACGGCGGTCTGTGCCAATGCTTGAAATGTCCACCCGGCCGGTGGATATTTCAATATTTGGCACTCAGCACCTCAATCAGGGCGACAGAGTAATTTACTCAATAGCCTTGGCAGAGGATGGGCTGACCACCAACATATACATGAGGCCCTTAAGGAGTATAAAATAATGGACTACATTTATGTTTACCAAACTAATGCTTCAATAAAAATACACTTTTTTTATCATATACAGATGAAGCTGTGATACCCAATCAGAAAGGATCTATCTTTCGATGAAGATATATATAAGCACCATCTGGAAATGAATCTTCTCCTGATTGTCAATCCGGTCACTGCCGATGCCATATTTAGCTTCTGTGTCATATTTCACTCTTGAATAACTGTGCAAATATTGAAGTTTATGTCAAACCACTTGATGTGTGAAAGGTGCCTAAATACCTGCATGCAGAGTTATTACACTTATAGAAAACGTGCCATCACGAGCGTGAGATTTTTGGAAAAACAGAACTATATGTTCTGCAATTAGTTAATTAATGCACGCCTATAATTTTAAGAGTGGCAACTTATCTTCCTAGCTGGATTCAATTTACACTGTACTGTACCATATCGATTTATGCAAGGTATCATTGCTATGCAACACGATTGTTCTAAGGAACTAGCTATATGGTTGCCCCTAGGGTTCCCAGATTATCTCCGGCCTCCTTTTCTCAAATTATGAAACCAGTTCTGCTTGTAAAACTGGAAAGCGTGCACAAAGCAAAATTGTCCCAATATATATTCACAGGAAATTAATGTAGAGAAATTTGGTTTTTATACTGTTTCTGAGCTCCAAAATGCTTTTGGATCTTTGGGCTGCACTCCTAGCATATCTCCCTAGGAAAGAAGGCTTATTCTTTGAAATACATAAAGGACTATCAGCTAGATTCATCAACGTGAAAATCGGCTCGCAAAGGGCCAGATTCTGAGAATCTGGCCATTTGAGAGCGCAAATTTTGCATTTGGGATTCATCATCCCAAATGCAAAAATCACTATTATAGAATTCGCAAATCTGCGAGGAATTGCATTTAAGGAATCTCAATTTGAGATTCCTTAAATGCAATTCATGAAACATTTAAAAATTGCGAATTCGCAATATTGGGCCGCTATTTTCCGCAAAGTCAAACCTCGTGGTAAATAGCGGAAACTTAGAAAAATGCACTTAAGTGCATTTTTCTAAGTTTTATGTTACACACACACATGTCCTTGGGACATGTGTGTGCGTAACACCAGCATCCAATATCATTTCAGGGGTGCAACAGGGTGTCCTTTGAACACCCCTGCACCCTTGAAATTGCAAACTCAAAATGCGAATCGCTAATAGCGATTCGCACATTGATATGTCTTCCCATTCATTCCTATGGGCCTTTAGGCCCATAGGAATGAATGGGGAGTTATTCCTTATTTGCGATTAGCAATTAGCTAATTGCAAATAAGGAAGGTGTAGGAATCACAAAAAATATTGCGATTCCTACATGAATCCCGTTTTGCGAGTCTGTAATAGCGATTCCTTATTAATCGCTATTACAGACTCGCAAAACATGCCGATGATGAATTTAGGGGATATTCCTGTAATGTTCAGAAGGCATATGTCATCAATTTGGAAACATACCAATATTTTTGCAGATCTTTCAGTTCCAGATCTGAGAGTTCTTCAACTAGCTGTTTCATTAACTCAATGGAAAACCTGCTGCTAATTTGGGTGGTATTTGGATGAGTGCCTGTAACTGAAGGAGGTTCATGTCATTGGATTGACAATGCTGACTGTGGAAAGATTTTTATATATTTACTTTATGCTTGATTGTAATGTAGGAAACAATTGCCATGCACAGCAGTGAATAGGCAGCTCTTGGTGGATGGAATTAAACTCATACAAACCGTGCAAAATCATATTTTGCTCTTCACTGCAGCAAAGACTGCTGATGAGAGTTATGCCAAACTTCCTATGAAGTTAGTTTGGATCCAATTTAGTCTCCTTTGTGTTATGTAATAATGTTCAGTATTTTATTCGAAAAATTGAAATATTTAATTTCATAAAGTAGATTGTTAACCTATATTTTCAAAGGTAAATTGAATTTCGTGGACAAAAACATTTTTTCTATATTGGGCCCTTTGAGGTCGTGAAAAGGCTTAGTCAAAAAGGGAACCAATTCAGACTGTTAACAAAATATTTCGTTTCAATTTTGCATAGACACTTTGTGGAAATATATAAGCCAAGATCAGAAGATGGGGAGAGTGAAAGTCATGTGTAGAATTCCCCACCAATTATGGGTGATCTGGTGCTCCCGCCCTCATATTTTGTGGCAAGAACACTGACCACATTTTACTAGACAGAAATTGCATCTGGTAAAATCACTTTAAGAATTAGCTGCACTGCCCAGCACTGGTACCCAACCACTGCTAGGCTTTCTATCAAGCGGCAGGGGGGAGGGGGGGGGGGGGGGGGATATAAATTGCACACTTGCTGACATCTTCTCTTTCAGCTCACTATCACAGCTTTTCCTCTCCTGCCTCACACTGGTTTTCACGCACTCATAGGCCTCTTGTTTACAGTGTGTGGTAAATGTTTACCTTACACCCCATTAAATTAGGAATCCTAGATCGATTTCACCCAGTAAATCTGGGCAAACGCAGTTTATTCCCCATCCCATGATTTCTAAATTGTCATATGAGGAAATACATAAAGAAATATTGGCTGGAATATTTTGTTTTCAGCCAAGTGTTGTCTCCAGACAAATACCCTCCTAACTCATATTCAGGCTAATAGAATATTTTTCTTTAAAATGGGGGTTATACTCAGATGAAAAGAACTGGTCTACCCAGTGGAACCTTCAAATTAAGATGTACTTTCGGGAAAAAGAATTAAGAAGACATTAGAGCGCAGATGGAAGTGTAATGTGCCTTGTTTGTTTTGTTGAAAGTGGAATAGACCACTCTTGAACTACATTGCATGTTGGCTATTTTGTGCATTATTTAGTTATGATTAATAGAGAACAGTAGTCATGTGTTCTTTATATCTACTTCTCTTAAGTATTTCATCATCAACTACCCCATTCTTGAGGACCACGAGGTAGTCCATGAGCTGGAGTTGTATTCATTCCCAAAAACACTCTTGCTGTCAATCATGGTTTACCTAAGGTGATGCACTACTTCCTTTATTTCATATTGACCTACTTCTCTGAATCTAATATCTCTATTAAAAGCTTTATGATCTCCTCTACAACAATGCATGGAGACTTTACTATTTTGGCAGATAGTCCAGACATTCCAGACCCACTGCAATTGTCAGACTCAATTAGATAGAGCCTGATTACGACTTTGGCGGTGTGGCGCCAGGTCAGCCTCACCAAAGCCATGGTCGGGCCGCCTTCCAGATTTCGAGTGTCTGGTGGAAACCCATGGCAGAGAGGAAACTCCTAATATGCTTGGCGGGTTCGTGGTGATGTGTCCAACATTATGCACGACCTTTAGCACACCTGATACATGATCAGGAATAGTTTCAAATACCAGATCTGGTGTTCATATTCAATGTTCCTCTGTGATTTACTTTACAGAACACAGCTATGAATAGTTCACCAGAGCAGCCAAATGTAAGTATATGAAAGTGGATTATAGAAACTATTTCTGTGTTGGAAGTCAAAGAAAGCTGGATACCACTAATGATGTAGAGTCATAGATCCATTTGAAGAAATAGTACACTGCTCTTGAAGCAGAAAATATTTAGATGAAAAAATTACTTTGAAGATAGATAGAAAGAGTTAGTAGAAGGCTGCAGGACCAGTAGAGACCATAGACTCAGAATGGAAAGCAGGTTGATCAGCTGGAATCACAGACTTGAAGTTGGATGAAGTAAGTATACAAGAAAACCTCTATGCTGCATAGGATACAGTTGCAGGCATTTTCCAGAACGAAACCACTTGTGTTATAGTGTAATCTAACTGAAACATGCTCAGTGCACTTTTATGCTTCTGGGCATGCAAGATGAGGTGAAAGTGCATTTTGTGTATGCTAAAATGAAAATAAAAACCCTTTCTGGAAGCTACGTCACCATTACCCATGTAGTCTCAGCTCAGCGTTTTCCCTCCAGTTGCTTTTCTGCATCTTCAGCAAAACCTTGAAGAAAAATCTTCAGGGCCATATTATCAAGAAAGGGGGATACATTAACGCCACTTTTATCGGCAGGAAACTGCTGCTAAAGCGGCAATAATAGGCTTGATAATACGCCCTTGTGAATTCCCATAGAAGCCCAAGTTAACACCAGAACCTGGGCTTCTATGGGAATTCACAGGGGCATATTATGAAGCTCATTATCGCCGCTTTAGCGGCAGTGTCCTGCTGATAAAAGCGGCAATAATGTATCGCCCTTTCTTGATAATGTGGCCCTTAGTGAGGCAGTTTTTTGCAGTGTCGTACATCATCCTCTCATCTAAGAATGGAAATGAAATGTGTTTGTCTCAATTTTTGGAATTACGTTGAAATGCTTTCATGAGTCGAAGCATATGTATATCAGCAGCATCTTCTTATGTTTTCTTCTCAGGTCCATATTGATTCCAATCAATGAAATCGTGCAATTCTTCTTACTTTCACCAATTATTAGAAATAGTTTGTATTTCACATACTTCTTGACCTTTCCAAATGAGTTGAGGTAGCTTAATAGGTAGGGTAAGCAACACTCTGATATATCCTGAGCTAAATTACACAAAAGTTTACAATAAATCAAAATCCACAGGTTCTTCTCATGTTCTTCATTTATTTTCTGAGTCTGTGATGATCTTCACACTCGAGCCTAGCCAACATGTGTTTCTTCTTTCGTGGTAACAACCACAGACTTCATCAGGGCTTAAGATCTATAAAGAGATGCTGAGTAATCTCTCTTAAAAATAATCGTGTCAATATCTGAAACGGGGGAGGATCTAGAGGCCGATCCTCATACGCGTGCTGTGAATGTTATTGTTACCGATCCACCCCCCTTTCAGATATTGACACGATTATTTTTAAGAGAGATTACTCAGCATCTCTTTTATACACGATCTAGTACAAAACCGTGATGATTTGGATAATTTGTGCTTACTGGTTTTAACACTTACCTCTGACTTGAGTGTATATATTGATTCCATTTAGCCCTGATGAAGTCTAAATGTTGGTTGGCAGGGGGCGTGGCCAAGATGGCGGCGGAGTAAGACGTCTTGTTCGGTCCCTCCATCGCCGCTTTGTTTACAGCGTTGTTATTAGCCCTGCAGAGTTCCTGGCCCGAGGTCCACGGCTGCTACCTGGCACCCGGACACTACCTAGGAGGTTTCCACTGAGCGAGCTGCCGTTCTCAGGTGGCGTAGCGGACTTGCTGGGCGCGGACTTTCCTTGGCGCTTGACCAGGGTGTTGCGCCTGTCCTGCCGAAGCATGCTTCCGGCGTGCGGCTGCGGGAGTACCCGGCGCTGAAGGCCGGAATCGATAAGGCCCCCGAGGAGGGTCTATGGACATTGCGGCGCTGCACTGAGGGCTAGTGGGCCGCTACCGGAGTGCCCGACAGAGCTTCTATGACTGCCCGGCCCGCTGGTGGTGTGGCCAAGCAGCGCTGACCGGACCCGCACCGGACGACAACGAGCGGATCCCGAGGGGCCGGTTGAGGAGATTGCCACGTGGGGAGCAGCAACGAGCCTCGGGAGGCCCACACTGCACGTCCACCACCCCGTGAGTCTGCAGGTTGGTGCTGTGCCCCAGCAGAAAGACCCACCTACGCGGGAGGGCCTGCCCCGGAGAACTGTAGTGGGAGAGCGTTTGGCGCTGGCAATGTCCGCAGGAAGGCCTTGGTGGATGGCCCCTCGGTGATTGACTTTTGCTGCCATAGTGTGCCATACCCTTGGCGGACCCCTGGACAGTGGGGTTCCTCGAGCCCTGACTAAGCAGCAGGGCCCTGGGTCTGCATTCGAGCCCCTCCTGCACGGGCTTGCAATGACTCGCGTTGGCCTGGTGGCGGAGACGCAGCGGAGGCGGGCCCGCGGATACGGGACGGAGCCGTTGACGAAGGGCCCCAAGAAGGTTTGGCCCTGTGCCCTGGGTGTGCGGGCGGCGGGGGACACCACACAAAGCGACCCATTGGTGCCACCCGTTGACCACGGCCTTGGTGCATCAGAGGGGAAGAAGAGACAGCGTGCCGACCATTGTCTCGGTACGCCGGAGGGGTAGAAGCAACATGGCGTCGAACAGGCCGAAAAAGGATAAACCCCCAAAAGACGGGGTTCCAAAGAGCTCGCCGCTGCGACCCACGCCAGTGGCCGATAAGCACCACACTTCAGATGACAATGAAGCCCCTGCCAACAAAGCCCTTATGCGAGAGCTTTTCACAGCCATAAAGGAGGACATCCAGGAGCTGCGGACGCAGCTAGCCTTAGATTTGAAGGAGGTGAGGAGGGACGTTGACGCCATTGAGACAGAGTTGCAACCCTGGAGGAACATGACTTGGGGACGGCCGGGGACATACATCAGCTTCAGCAAGACGTCCTGCGCCTCACGGAGCAGAACCTAGACCTGCAGGCTCACGCGGAGGATCTAGAGAATAGATCCCGGCGCAATAATGTCAGGATCAGAGCAGTCCCGTGGAAAGGAGAGGGGACAGACCTACGGGAATATGTCGAAAGCCTCTTTCGCCACGTCCTACAAGAGGAAGACCTCCGTGAGATTCAGTTGGACAGAGTTCACAGGGTTGGCCTTCCGCGTGGAGCTAATGCACCTCCCCCTGATATCCTGGTATGCGTCCATGATTTTCAGCTCAAAGAACGGATTCTGAAAAAGGCACGCGAGCACACTCCCCTCATGTTTCATGACCATCGCCCGGTGCTATACCAGGATTTGGCGGGCTCCACTATGGCCAAGCGAAGAGACTTTCGGCCGATCACACCTTCCTATGGGAGCAGGGGGTCCCCTATTCCAGGGGGCATCCTTTCAGGCTGGTCTTCCGGTGGAAAGGCAAGTTGATTCAGGTGCGGTCCTTGGAGGCGGCTCGTGAACTGTTGGGGCTGGAGGGATCTGATGCCCAGACGGAGGCCTCGTCCTCCCCATTGAGGCGGCGTTGTCGCTCCGCAGAGTGGCAGACAGTGGGCAAACCAGCGAAACCCTCAGATCCGGATTTATCTAGGCAGTGGCCTCTGTGGCGAATGTGACGGAGACTCCGGAGGGGTCCTGATCTCTGCCTTTGAATGCTTGATCTCTGCAGGATGATTGCTGGCGTCGGAGGGACCTGAAATGTGGACTTTGATGGGTAATGTACTGCCACGTTCCCCGAATATACTGTCCTGTATCAGGATCTGGGTGGCTGGTGGGGTTAAGTCCATGCCCCCAGCCCTTTGGACCTCTGTGACGAACTATTGTGCCCTCCTCTTGTCTGCTATGTGGGAGGGTGCGGTCAGACTGTTGGGGGTTTTGTTTCTGGGGTGGTTCCTGGGGGGGGTGGTGGGAAGTTGGGTCGGGGGGGCCTGGGGGGGGACTTCGCATCAGCCATTAAATGTCTCCATTTTGAAATTGATGATCTGCTGTCCAGTTGTGGTGTGCCCAGCCTTAGAAGAGCTATCTGTGTTTTGCTTTTACGATGGGGAAGGATCTGAAAATTGTTAGTTTGAATGTACGGGGCCTTAACAGCCCAGTTAAGCGGGCGGCAATTTTGTCACTATTGGAGGGAGCAGAGAGCGATATCTGTTTGTTGCAAGAGGATGAGAGATAGATGTTTTCCAATTCAAATGTGGTCCTCTTGCACTACGAAGAAACAGGCAGTAGCGATACTGATCAGTGCGAAAGCGCACTGTAAAATACTATCTCAGGTGGTGGATGTCAAGGTCCGATTTCTAGCGGTCAGGATCCAATGGGGCGACACACGCCTTACAGTGGGCTTCCTCTATGCTCCCAATGTACAGCAGGAACCCTTCCTGACCTCTGTTCCTGTGGATGCTCTAGCATCTCCTGACCCCTGGGTACTGGTAGGGGGTGATTTGAATATGGTTATGGACTCGTCCCTCGATAGGTCAGAAGCACGCGCACCCCAAACTGGGGCCATATCCAAAGGGGGTCTGCTGTGGCTACAGGAAGGGGGCCTCCATGATGTTTGGCGTACCCTGCACCCGCTAGAGCGCGACTACACCTATTACTCTGCGGCCCATAAGACCTACGTGCGCCTGGACCACTTCCTTGCTTCTGCTTCCCTAATGGCCCAGCTCTCCTCGGCAGAGATTGCCCAGCGCTCTTTATCCGATCACGCTCTTATCTCCGTGAGGGTGGCGGGGGCGGCGGCTTGAGATTGACCGGGGGCTGGCGCCTGTGCAACTCTCTTCTCAATTCCGCCTCAGTGGTGGAGCGCCTGCAAGACACGATCACACACTACCTCGCCACCAACGATGTGGACGGCATGTCACTAAGCTCGGTATGGGAAGCGCTTAAATTAGTGGTGAGGGGTGACTGTATAGCGGTCTCAGCGTCGCTAGCTAAACTGCGCAAGGAGAAACGGGAAGAGCTTGAGCGAGATGTGCAGGGGCTGGAGGCGATTCACAAGCGAACCGAGGCGCAACGGGTCTGGAGAGAGCTTGAGACGAAAAGGCGCATGCTTAAGCATCTAGACCTTGACCGCGCCGAATACGCTTTCTTGCGCCTGCTCCACAAGTTCCACCTTAGCGGCGATAAAGTGGGCAGGTTGCTGGCACACCGCTTGAGGGCCCGCACGCTGCAGGCGTCCATCCCGGCTATTAGAGACGCACATGCAGTAGAACGGACGGCGGATGGCCACATAGCGGAGATCTTTCAACGCTTTTATCACACGCTGCATACATGTGAGCCCCCCGAACCTGATCGGGTCCAGGCCTACCTGGCAACCTGCGGAGTCACGCCCCTCTCCCAGAGCTCGGCAGCGTCTCTCGACGCGGAGATACGCATTGAAGAGGTTATCTCTGCTAATTTGCGCTTGAAGACGGCCAAATCGCCGGGGCCGGATGGCTTCTCGGCCACTTTTTACAAGAAGTTTTGTGGGGTGCTGGCACCCTTCTTGACGCGCCTCTTCAATTACTTCAGGGAGACGGGGAGGGTGACTCCCTCCATGACATAGGCTGTCATCACGGTCATCCCCAAGGCGGGAAAGGATGCTAAGGAGTGCGGCTCGTACCGCCCTATCTCGCTCCTCAATAATGACATGAAATTGTTCTCCGGTATCCTGGCCGCGCGCCTTAGCCCGTTCATGGACGGAATCATTGAGCCTGATGAGGTGGGATTCGTCCCGACGCGGCAGGGGGGTGAGAACACCAAGATGCTCCTACACCTGATGGACTCGGTGCACCGTTCCCGTACGCAGGCCTTCTTCCTCTCTATAGACGCCGAGAAGGCGTTTGACCGAGTCGACTAGTCATACCTGTTTGCAGTCCTGAAAACTTTTGGGCTGGGAAACACCTATGTCAACTGGGTGCACTGCCTCTATGACTTCCCTAAGGTGTCGGTGAGGGTCAATGGTTGCCGATCGGAGCATTTTTCCATCACGCTCGGGACGCGGCAGGGTTGCCCCCTGTCGCCCTTGCTCTTCGCGCTCTACATGGAGCCATTTGCTCAACGCCTTCGGGACAATAAGGCCATACATGGGATCCGTTTTGGTGCTGAAGATCACAAAGTGAGCCTTTACGCTGACGACATGATCTTGTCACTCACCCAACCTCATTCTTCTCGGCGGCACCTCTCTCGCGAGCTCCAGGAGCTCGGGCGGTGGCCAGCTTCAAGGTCAACTTCCTCAAATCCCAAATCCTCAATCTCTCTGTGCCGGCGGAGGATGTTCGAGACCTTCAGAGAGACTTTGACTTCCAGTGGGTCCTCACAGACATCCCCTACCTGGGAATTCGTTTAGCATCCACGATTCCGCAGACGGTTTCCCTTAATTACAGGCTCCTACTTGAACAGACGGCCAAATCTGTCTCGGATTGGTCCCGGTTGCAGATGACCTGGTTCGGCTGTCTGGCAGCGATAAAGATGACGATCCTACCGCGTATCCTCTATCTCTTCCAGATGTTGCCCTTGCGCCCCCCACCGGGAGCACTGAAGAAACTGCAGAGATTGCTCACCACATTTTTGTGGAATCATAAGCGTCCCCGAGTTGCGTTCGCCCGGGCTACGGCACCCCGAGGCGAAGGTGGCCTAGGCTTCCCTTGTGTAGAGGCATACTATCAGGCTTCTTGCCTGCGCTTTATCCTTGAATGGACCAGACCAATGTTCAGCAAACACTGGCTATTTATAGACCAGACAGTGGCGGGCCGCAACATTTGGCGCAAACTATGGCTTCCACGCAAACACAGGGCATGGGGCTTATACTCATCGCCGGTCACCTCTCCAACGATGGCTGCTTGGGATCGGCTGGCACGCAGGCGGGGTTGGACCACCTTCCCGTCAGCGCTGACGCCTATAGTGGAAAACCCGGACTTTCCCCCGGGCTGCGCCTCGCCGGTGTTTCAGCGCCGGAGTTAGCTGGGCTGTAAGAGAGTGGGCCACCTCTTCAAGCCAGAGGGGCTGATCCCGTTCTCCTCTCTCGGTCGAGAATACTTTGAGCTGCGCGAGTCAGATGCCTGCCCTTACTCACAGGTCGCTTACTGGGTCACACTGCCTTATAACGTGGCGGACATGTCCCGCCCCATGACGAAACTAGAGCGTTGGGTTGTCTTTAAGAAAGATGACCGCAGACTTATTTCCGAACTCTTCGCCCTAATCATAACGCGTCCACATGCACAGTGCACCAAGGCGCAGGTACGATGGGAGATTGAGTTGGGCCGCCCACTGACACGCAAAGAATGGGACAGAGTGCACTATCGCTCACACCACACTGCTACTAATGTGGCTGGGGCCGAATCAGCCTACAAAATGGTGTCCTACTGGTATCATACACCGGCTAGGATCCACGCGTGGGATCCCAAATGCCCGAGTCTTTATTGGCGGGGCTGCGGTGCAACGGGCACCCTGACACATCTGCTCTGGCACTGCCCCAAACTGGTGCACTACTGGCAGGTGGTTCTGGATGACATAGACAACAAATTTGGTATTACATTTCCCAGCATGTGCTGCTAGGTCTTCCTCATCCTAAAGCGTTCCCCTTGCGCTCCCTGCGAGGTAGGCAGATAGCCCTAGCTCTATTGGCCGCGCGTCTAGTCATACTTGCGCAGTGGCGCTCACCTGCTGCCTCCGACCCGAGTGATTGGATTAGACGGCTTTGGTTGTTGTTGGGTATGGAGAGGCTTTCCCTCTGTGTGGATGGCAAGGGGGAGACGTATGCGGAGCTATGGGAACCGTTTATACATTTGCTGTTGCGAGATCTGCGGGAGGTTACATGCCCCAAGTTCCTGCAAATTCTGCAGCTTATCCCGATGGAACCGGCGAGGGCGAGCTCATAAGGGGATTGGAATGGCTTTATGATGGCGGAGATGCAGTCGGGGCAGAAGCGGAGGCACAGGCAAGGCTGTTGCGGAGTGGGGGGGTGGGGAGGGGAAGGGGGGGTCCATGGTGGGGGGGGGGGGTTGGAGGGGATGGGTACGTTTCTGTTTCTTTGTTAGTGTTTTTTTTTCCCTTTCTATAAAATGCAGAACCAGCACGAGAATTGGTTGCGCCATCTGGCCGTCGAGTTTATCCTCGCCGGGTCGCCCTCCGGGATGTAGACCCCATGGCTGTGTATCAATGTTGTCAGACTATGCTCTGTCGGCCGGTGGATGTAGGCAGCCCAGCTGTGTTCAATGATATGTTGCTGCTTAATAAAAAAACGTTTGATTCTAAATGTTGGTTGGCTAGGCTCGAGTGTGAAGATCATCACAGAATCAGAAAATAAATGAAGAACATGGGAAGAACGTGTGGATTTTGATTTATTGTAATTGTGTAATTTAGCTCAGGATATATCAGAGTGTTGTTGCTCATAGTAGTGAACATTCTTTCACGCTATTTGGTTACTGGTAGATGGCCATTACCTTATCTTTTGAGCTTGTATACTATGACTTACTATACTATTTGCCACTCTGCGCATTTATCACCCAGCCATCTGTTCGTGATTGCTTAGGTAGGGTAAGCATTCTTGTGTAACCTGGTTTAATGGGAGGTAAGTGGTTTGAGAATTTGGGTTGTTGGTTGAGGGGGTGCAACCCTACTCAAGTAAGAGCCAAAATCATCATTCTCGTGGTAGTTTGGCACAAAAGCTGTGAGGCCTAACTTAGAGGCAATGTGTGAAATATTTATGCAGCACACAAACAGTAACACAATGAAAACACAAAACAAGAAAATTCCTAAATCAACTTAGAAAATTAGAGTACATTTTACTAAATAAAATGAGACTAAAATGAATTTTATTTAATCAGTAAGACCAGTGATATGAATTTTTAAAGCTGTTAGTACCAAATGATGCCTAAAAATCAAAGCGCCAACCATGGGTAGCTCGTCATGCAAGACTGACCATGATGGAGCATGGGTGAGATACACACATGGATTGGGCCCGTCTTGCCTTACCTGCAGACTTAGAAAAAATTCTGAACAAAACTCCCTGAGAAGGAAAAGTTCCATGGGGCAAGGGAACAGAGGGTGTCCGATGAGGAGGCGTCATCATTGAGGTTCCGCTGGACGGAGTTGCAGTGAAGATTTTTACCATCAGACTGTGTCACTTTTTTGGAGGTCAGAAATATCCAGTAGCCCAAAGCTGGAGGATGTATTTAACAATGTCACCACAAGGCCAGATACCTTCACTAAGCTGAATAGGAGCTGCTGTGAAGTCAAGAATAATAGCAATGTACTCAGCAGATCAGCTGCTGGGTAGGCCCGAGCCTTCTGTTGATTGTCAGGGCACTTTTTGGTGAAAATATTCAAAATCCCAGCTTTTAAGGTTAAGCAGGAGTGGCACCTCTAACACCACTTCTAAAGGTCTAGGATGAGGTGTGTGCCACTTAGGGGGTTAGATCTCACTCCTGCACAGGCCAGATGCAGGGTTCCAAGGTCTCTAGAGCATCTTATGTCACTTCTGGTGATCCTTGGCGTCCATGGAAGGGTCCAATTCTCCTTCAAGCAGCAAAGCAGGCCTTCAAGCATTAGGGCAGTCCTCAGGTAGCAGACAAGCAGCCCTCTTTAATAATAATAATCCACATTTGTAAAGCGCAAAATCACCCGTAAGGGTCTCTAGGCGCAGGGGGCCATCGGGAAGATTAAGCAAGCTATTGCCCAGAGTCACATGGTGCTGAGCTAATCTGCTGCTGGTGCCAGGGATCGAACCGTGATCCTCAGATTCTGGAGTCAGTCGCCCTAGCCGCACGCCACATCTCCAGCATTAGCGGTTGGTGGTGGGAGTAGCTGCCGGGCGGTGATGTGGGGAAGGGGAAGGGGATGGGAAGGGTGGGGGTTAGTAATCTATGGATTACGGAGGATTACAGGTAAGTAAACATGTAAATAAATAAAACAAATTTTGTTGCATGCACTGCATCGCATTTGGGGTTGCAGTGCGTGCAACGAAATTTATTTTATTTATTTTTCATTATTCACAATTAGGTCTGTGTTTTTTTTTCTTGCTTCCCTCCACCCACCCTGAGGTGCCCCCCTCTCTTTGGCCTCCCTTCGAACCGGGTCTTGCCTGTCATAGACCCATGCCCTCATGTGCCCTGGAACCCTCCCCCGGTGTCCCTCCTTACCCTTACTATTGTACCTTGACATGGTACTGAGAGCTCTCCCCAAGGGCGATGACAGCAAACACAACTAAAGTAAGAAAGAAAGACAGAGATATCATCACCAAGCAGACCAAAAAAAAATGAACGTACATGGCGTGTTAAGACTGTACCTTAAAAAGTTGCTCCTACGTTTCTCCTACATCTATAACTGCATGTCTTATTGGCCTGGATTCTGCTTGCTATGTCCCCTCTACCCGCTCCTAAATAGAGAGAAGCAGCTCACGGGCCCGCTCTACATATGGAAATATATATGAACTCCCTATAAACAGAACTTTAGGCTTAGATTGCTGGATTATCCCACCCGATGCATTATGGCGCTTGAAACCATCAATCATTCCTACAAATTCTTTACACCTTTGTGTTGCAAAAATAGACATGTCTGAGTAGAGTCTGAAAGAAAAGTTCTCAGGGGAGGTGAATGATTTGTTTTAGGAATGCCTGCAAAAGGATCTGTTCTTTGATTCTGCAGTCCCCAAAGTTGACCAAAACTGTTCTTGGCAATTTAGGGTTTGTTGGACGAATTGCTGGTACACAATAGGCCCTATTGATAGTCAAGTGCCCTATATCTTTTGCGCTTTTGGGCAGAACTACCTTGCATATCAATTCATTTATAAGCTGGACCGGTGATTTGCCGCTTCCCAATCTTCAGGTATATCAATGAATCTAAGATTGGTACATCTGGGTCGATTTTCCAAGTGGTCCAGTTTGAGTTGACGATCTTCGAGTTCTGTTTGCAATTTGATCATATTGCTTCCATGATCATTGTGTTTTATTTCTAGTGAGGACACCTTGAGCTCAGCTTGTGTCAGATTAGTTGAGAGCTGATAAACATTTTCATTGAGCTGCCCCAGTTCTTCGTTGGTTTTCTAGTGCACCAATTCCTGGGAGAGCTTCATATCATGTAGCTTGAGTAGGATCTGATTTGACGCAATTTCGATATTAGTGGATGACAAAGAGTGGACAAACATTTCTGTTGCTTCTATTTTTGGTTCTATTACAGGCACCAGTATACAATTGGTGGGTGGACCTTGTTCCTTTGCCACATTGTAGGAAGCATCTTGAGTGGCTATTGATTGTGGTGGACCAGGTATTGAGAAATTAGGTTGTAACAAACAAAAGAGGATATGTTGGTTTTTCTACTCTCTGTGGCATGTCATGTGGCTTGTCGTGGCTACCAGGAGGTGGCAGATCTGTACCCACTGTACTGAGATCTACTTCTACCAAGGGTGTTACATCCACAAGAGGTGGAGTGTCCTTGTTAGTACTCTTAACAACACCCATTTTGATCTTATTAACCTGCAGGGCTCTGTACCTGGCTCGATCAGGGGATAGAGATAGTGATGAAGATGGAGAAGGAGTTGATTGATTGGAGGGGCGAGATTCCATACCTGCGCTATTTATTTCAGTTGAGATTTCTTTCTCCTTTTGGTGCCTTTTTTTTGCTGCTGTGGGATCTTGCGATATATGCTTCATTGAACGCACATTGCTTGTGTTGCTACTTTTTCCTTGATTTTTGCATTGAGACGTATAAATTAGGCCTGGGTGTAATTTTAATTGTGCTGGCGTAATCAGAGCAATTTTGCTAATTATGCATCACTCTTTGATGTGGAATTACCAATAATAATGCAATTACGTCTGCTAGTGCAACTAAGAGTAATTTGGGGAACACAATACTATTGAGAGGGCACAATTAGCAACACCAAATGGTTGCTCACTATTTGTGTTCTGCTGCATTTAGTGCTATGTATAAGTGCAAAATGCATCCTTGCTTCCAATTTGGATGAGAGGGTGCAATTTGAGATAAGTAAATAGTGGCAGATGCTGGGAGTAAAATGAGGGGAAAAGGTTTCCCCCAACAGCACATGTATCGCTATATCTCAGCGCAAAATGCCTTCTTGCATCCAGTTTGGACGCAAGATGGAAATTGTGCAACAAGAAAATAGCACGAAATGCCAAGTGTAAATTGAATTAAAATTTAGATTCGCGATGCAGCGCACGTAACAACATTTGTTTTATTTATTTAATTCTTTACTTACCTCTGTTCATCCATATTCCAGTGTTTACTACCCCCACCCGGCCCCTCACTTGCCCTGCCTCCCTGCCCCATGGAACTCCCTCCACGGGGCGCTACTGTAAGTGAAACATTGTGGGCACCCGACCTGAAGGCATTGGAGGGAACTACATGAGCACCAGCTACATTACACATAGGCACATTCGCCATCGAGCCATTACTTTGGTTCACACTTGCCTTTCCAATGATTATTGCATGGTGGTTTCCCTGCCAGTAACATGTTGGTGGAAAGGCAGGTTGTGATTGGGCTGGTGGTGAACTCCCCTGTACCACCTCCATGGGCTGCCTTCACCACCACTGGGGTAGCAGAAATACCAGGGGTGGCAGCGGTCCTGAGGCAGTGTTGATGCTCACTTCCTGATCAGCTGGTCAGACCACCAAGGAAGCGGACAAGAGGACCGCTGAAAAGCAGCAGCAATCACCATCCTACCTCCATCATAACCAGGCCCTTAGTAATTGTTTTTGTTATGTATCTTGCTCTTTCTGTCCATGTGTCTGAAAGTAGTGTAATAGTAATGTAATAGTATAAATAATTACATTTTTTTGTCATAATTTGTTTATGAGATTGTTTTTATATGCAACAACTTTTATTATTTATACTTGCATGTATTTTCTTCTTGGTTGTTCCACTCAATTTTGCAGCTTTTCCGTTGGGTGTGTCAGTTTCATTTTAAATGTTTATTTATTGACTTGTAGAGGTTGAGGTTGTTAGGTTTTATTTTAATCACTTTTGGGGTGAGTTTCTATTTTTCAATGATGTATAAATACTTTTCCCTGATTGGTTTCAGCACTCCATCCATTATCTGTTTGTGTTTGCATTGCATTCTCAAGGGTGGAAATGCCTGGCCTTGAGGTTACGGGCCGTATTCCAAATGGCCTTCGGGCTATCTGAGCCCATTGGAAGCCAGCTGGAATGAACGGTAGGTGTCTTTATGACTGACTCCATCGTAATGAGGCAGTTGTAAAGTAAACAGACCGGCCCATTACGATGCAGCCGTGAAGGCTGCATTATAATCGGCCCCTTAATGTATGTATAAGGTTTAGATTGATTTATAAATGTTTGTAGTTTATATAAATACTGTGTATGCTTATAAGATTATGTATGTATTTACTTTATGAGCAGTAATTATAATTACTTTGATTATGTAATTTTTGTATTCAAACGTGATAATTTTGTTTAATGTTTATTGTATGAATTTGTTTTGTTTGATTTTATTGCTTACTTAAATTTTAGTTTGAAATGTTTCAACAGTTCTGTCTTTCAAAAGAAAATACTAATTTCGGTTTTATTTGTAACATTTAATGCATAGTTTTTAATGTTATTTAATTTACATATATGTAATAAAATGTAGATTGTTGTACACATTTGTAGTTTGTATAAATATGTTGTATGCTTATTTTGTTATGAATTTAATTGTATATGTGATTAGGGTGATTTATTATTATTTTGGTTTTGTATTTTTTATTCAAATATCTATATATTGTTTAATGTTTATTGTAAGTATTTGTTTCATTTAAAAATTTGTTTTTTAATGCTTATTAATGATAAAGTAATAATTTTGGATGATGTTATTCTAGTCAATATTGTGAAAGATTTTATTTTTGAAATATCATATGTTTATTCAAATGAAACAATATTTTTGTTTCCGATATTTGAATTTTCGATATAAGTAAAAACCAATATTTTTAACAACGATATTTGTGTTCTCCATATTTGTGCTTTTATTAGTGAAGTATAGGAAGGCAATCTGTTTGTTAATGATATTTTTTTGCCGATATTTTTGTCTTTTGATATTGTGTGCATTGATATTATTTCAGTGAACCCCAAGAGCACATTTAGCGAGTGTGAGCATCTGGTTGCGCCTCCTATTCCTGTTCTGTTGCATTTAGCACTATTTCTGAGCGCAGTCCCAACTTTCCACACAAGAAGGCATTTTTGTGTTAAGAAATAGTGATAAAAGCAGAAATATTGCTTGCATAATTATGCATAATCTCGTAGAATTTTTGGGTTATTCTGTGTGATTTCACTATACTGAATTATGTTCAAACCTAGCAGATCATTCTGATGGCAATCAGACAGCATCTGAGGGCTCATTGCATGAGTTCTAAAAGCCATCTGAGGCTGCAGTCTGACCAATGCATTACAATGCATTCGCTCGGAGGCATCAGGTCAAGAGACAGTCCTCAAGGGGCCCGTAGGCTCATCGGAGGGTCATTAATCCCTACAATAGGAGTCGTGCCTTCTCAGGCACCGCCGTAGGGATTACAGTTTCCAATTCCGCCTGCCCTTTCATGGTGGTTTGCCCACCATGAAAGAGCAGGCAGAAAGTGACTTTGGAGGCCCTTAGCAGGGCCCCTTGCAGCCTGGCACGCCACTATGGGACCTGGGGGACCCCTTGCCCCCCCCTAAACATCCCTGCACCGTGGGGCAAGCACCCTTCAACACAAGCCACAATAGAAAAATATACACTTTACGACCACAGTGAAGGTGGTTGCATTATAATAAAGACAGGGGAACCGTCGACTCCTTGTCGGGTGGTCCCTATTGGTGTTGGTTCGACGAGAGTCTGACCGGCATTGTAATTATTCCCTAAGAGTTAATGCCAGTGGCCACATACACCAAGTAATAAGTGGTAGTTCCTCCATTGGAGTGGAGGTGCACCACCCCCTCACACTGCTGAGCAGAAAGCAAGAAACATAAAATGGTAATGCAATGATTTTATTACCATTTTATTTTTCCAGCTTTCTGCCAAATGGAGAGGTCAGTGCAGTGCCAGTGTGTCATTGCTGCTTAGTGGCAGCAATGACGAGTGGCCCTTTCAGTGTGAATGGTGTATATTGGTTCAGCCGGATAACTTGCTATGGCCAAACCGGCAAGCACAATTCAACCTCTCCAACACAACTGTCTTAGATAGCTGGGTTGGAGAGCAGGCACTGGCCTTCAGTGCTCGTGTGTGTGCGGAGGCAGCCTTTTCCAGCCAATCCAGACACTTCTCTCATGCAGCATGAGAGCAGTGTCTGGATTGGACAAGGACCTGTGGGAGCTGTGGGACCTCGCGCTCTGAGGAGTCTGGAGCCGGGGACTTGAGAACACTGAGGACGTGCTGAAGGCTCAGGTAAGTGAAAATAAAAATCTGTTTTTAACTTATTGTATGTTTTTGAATTGTAATAATGTCGACTCACCATTTTGTGGGTCACCAACGGTCACTGCAATTAATACTTCTGTCATTAACGTTCATTCTGCTTGTTGTCCCTGGGCCTGCAATGCTGCATTCCTGGGCTTTTTATCATCTGATGGACAGTGTGCATGTCTGTCATTTATGCATAAATATTGCATAGTTGTAGAATTGCATTAATATTGTATGTCATGCTATTGGGAGAATCTTGAACTTTGAACACTCCTCCCTAGAAGTGATTGTGCATTATTCAGCCAATATAATAACCTATCATATTGTACACGGTTATATATTGCGTGTATAGCTTGCAAAACCTTTATTTCCTGTTTTCCAGTAATAGATCTGGCATTATAGTGCAAAAATTAATTTGTTGCACAAGCCTTATTATACTGATTAATAGGAGATATTGTAAGCGTTGTAATTATTTAGAGAAGCCGGAATCCGTCTGCTATTTTACAACAGGGAAGACATTTTGGGTTGGAAAGCATTCTATGGGGCATGAAAAAGAAAAAATGTATACCGTAAAACAGCTTTTAGGGCCATATGTATGAACACATTTTCCCATAGGCACAGAATGGGTAAAAACCTTTGATACATCTGGCCCTTAGTCACAAGACCGTAGGGCTTCGGGGAATTTCCTGGATTCAAAGAATGTATTAACTGCAGTGTGTGAATAGTGAAAAAATATGCTACCACATAAGCCAGGGGGCCGCAAGAGTTGATATGTTTATTGTGTGGCCATACATCGAGGACACTCGAGTTCCACTTCCGAAGTGTAGTAATTTTCAATGACTATTAATCTTGCTGGTATACAAAAAGGAAAGCTGCTTGTAGCCTCCTCAGAAAGAGGAGAAACAGCGTCTAGAGACTCGTGAGATACTGAAAAGGTAAATTATTAACAAGGTGTAGTGTCTAATTAGACAATTACTGATTTGAAGCCTGCAAAGTTTACTCAGAAGCTCATCCTTGGAGGTAAATGAATCCTGAATAAGTTTACCTTGCGAGGGCACTAGTGTGGTGCTTTTCCTGGAGGCTTTTATAATAGTAAGTACATTGGTGCAATTATTTGCATCACCTTGTGCCTGCTTTGCCTCGATTAGTTGTACATCACACAAAGGGGCATATTACCAAGGGGGGCTATAGGCAATTATCGCCGATTTAGCGTCCATTTTCGGCCGCTAAGCGGCGATAATTCTATCGCCCTATTAGCAAGCTGCCGCTAACTGATTTTAGCGACAGCTTTCAGGCGATAGCGAGCGGTTTGGGGCCCGCTTTGCATGTCAGCGATGTTTATCGCTAATGACATGCAAAGTGGGCGTACCGAACCGGTTAGCGACTGAAAGCAGTCGCTAACGTCGCTATTGCCTATTAGTAAGGTAGGCGTAGCGTTGGAAATATTTGCTTAAGCGCGAATATCTCCAAATACTAACACCTGCCCACACCAGTTCTTAGCCATGTTATCCAATGGGAGGTGGATAACATGGCCAAGAGCATTTAATGTGTGAATATAGCTGTATTCTCAGCGATATAAATGCATTTCGCTGCTATCGCTGGATATTTTAGCACAATGGCATGTTTTCTCTGCTAACATGTCCAGCGATAGGCAGCGATAAAAAAATCGTCGCTAAGCCTATTTAGCGATAAATAAACTTGTTGGTATTATGCCCCAAAATTTCCCATGAATTGTATTCAAGAATTCTCACTTGCCCAGATTCTCAAAGATTTAGCGCCAGGTTAATATTTTTTTTAAACACTAACCTGAATCTAAACCCGTTTGGGTATTCACAAACCAAGGCAAATAAATATTTGCATTGGTTTATATGGTAAAGTAACGCAAAGCAGTGTGAAATGCTGCTTTGCATTACTTTGTGTTAAGGGGATGTTACATGAGTGGTACGTGGGCGTTCCCCTGCAACCACCTATGCGTTTTTACACTAAATTCAATTCAGTAACATTAGTGGAAAGTGTTTAGCTCCACAAAATAATACAGATGAAAAGCAGGCATTAAATGCGGAAATGTTTCCATTTCTCCGTGCTTGTCTCACTTTGCATACATGCTGCACTTTGCAGCACACATACAAAGAAGGAACTGTGGGGCATATTACCAACAACTAGCGATAATTTTTGAGACAAAACTTATCGCCGCAAATCGGCGATTTTTATCGCAGATAAACCTTGCTATTAGCAAGGTTTATCGCAAATGCGATAAAAAACGGCCGCATTGCATGAATATCGCTGAAAAGTCAGCGATATTCATGCATTATCGAGCAAATGCTCTTAGCCATGTTATCCACCTCCCATTGGATAACATGGCTAAGAACTGCTCAGGGCAGGTGTTCGCTTTTGGTGTTAGCTTTTGGAGATATTCGCCCTTAGCGCGAATATCTCCAAAAGTTGGTAATAGGAGATAGCGATGTTAGGGACTGTTTCCAGTCGCTAACATCTTGGCACGCCCACTTTGCATGTCATTAGTGATAAATATCACTGACATGCAAAGCGGGGCCCAAGATGGTCGCTATCTCCTATTAGCTGTCACTAACTGGTGTTAGCGACAGCTTGGTAATAGGGAGATCATTTTATCTCCGCTTTCTTGGCTTTTAAAGCCAAATAAGCGGAGATAAACCCCCTTGATAATATGCCCCTGTGTTTGGACATGTTTGGGCATAGTATTTTGTACAGGAAGGGTATTCTTCCGGTACAAAACCAAAGTCAGACTCAGGCATGCACCCTAGAGCTATGGCGCTAAGGTGTGTGCCTGCCAGGGCTGCTAAAATCAGCACTGGTGCTATGGAAAGGGGAGGAGAGAGCCATTTCTCAGTGAATATCGTGCTCCCCTGCTCTCTCTCTGTCACGCAAAGAGGCTGCGCTGCATTGCATGACAGTGTCCAGAATCTGGGCCACAGTATTTCAGTCACACTCACCATTTAGTTGAGGCTCCATATTAAAAGGGATAATCACATAATGGTATTGGATAGATTTAAATAAGTGTAGAATTGCCTGGGTTGTCATAGGTAACGGGAAGCTGTAATTGTTATCCATTTCTGCTTCTTCTAGGCCAACATAAAAAAAAATACAGTCTGTGTGGTTAATGGACTGTTGAATCAGCCTGGTACTTTTATTTTTTGTCAGCTGTTATTTCACTTGATGCACTAAAGCAGAATCCATTATTTGTTTTTATGAGATGACCATGAAGAAGGAATGTTTTTTGCATTTTTATGCTGAAAAACGAAGAACAGCACTTGATCAACAACATTTTTATGGTGAGAAAGTGAAGCATAACTGAGTCTGAATAAAGCAAGAGACATACATTAATTAGCAGACTGCTGACAAATCAGCTGTTAAAAAGTTTACTGGGAAGAGGAAAGCTAGCTGTTTGTAAAAAAAAGTAAACCAAATAAAGACAGTAGGAAAGAACATAAGATAGAAAAAAAGGGAGCAATAGTAATTACAAATATAAAGAATGACCATGAAATAGAGCAGTAAAGAAATTAAAAGAACCAGCAGAATATAGTAGAAGGAGAAGCAAAGAAACGTGAAACTAACAAATAAACATAGCAAAAAAGTGTGTTAAAAGAGGCAAAGAAATGGGAAGTGAAAATGCAATACATATAACATCATATAGTAGAAATATATGGCACAGTTTTTTTGTCTATGTACCCTACAATATGGATTGGTTATATACACTGCACTATGATCAGTCACACACATTTTACTATCTTAAAAACGTACATCACTTAATGAGGAATGAGGTGTAGTGTGTAACAGACATGAGAGAAGCACTATAAAATGTGTAAGTTACATGTTTGCCTGTTTCATAAAACGTTCTTTCTTTGCGGGTGCAACCTAAACATGGCAAAGTTGCCAACTGTAAGGGACCTATTTATGAGAGCCCTGTGTCACATTTGCACCACTGAAAGTGGTACCTGTATGACACAGGGCTCTCAAAAAGAATTATGAAGCCAAGCAAGGCCACCCTGTATGGCTTTGAGTGGTCTTATAAACCATGAATTAGGCAATGCAATGCAAATCGCTGAGTCCCCTTTCCTTGTGCACAGGAGGCATTCTTCACGCACCACCCATGGAATTTGATGCTGCCTAGATTTGGAAAGGGAAAAAAAGCAATTGATGGACAGAATGCAGAACAATATCATACATTCACGGAAGTACAGAGATCTGGGCCCAAATCCGTCGATTTTTTGCTCACCATGCCATTACAGTTTGGACCCTGGGCGCAGGGTCTAAACTGATTTACATATGACTGGGTCCAAACTGGGGTGGCATAGTGGGCAAAAGAACGATGGATTTAACCCAGATCTTTTGACTGTGGGAGAATGTTTGCATTGTCAGCATTCCGTCCATCATTTACTTGCTGTAACACTTTTTGTCCTAAGTGGGATGGGTATGCCCAGACGTAGTTCCCTTTCTCACTGTGCCACTGGATTTAAGCTAGCCTGGGAAAAGAAGGGTGACATACCCTAAAACCGGTCCCTGGATGCTTGTTCCAGGTCCAGGGAGGACCTGGCCTGGCAGTTCGATCTCAACTGTTCCCATGGGGCACAGGGTCAAGACTGATTTGCATCTGGCTTGGTCCATACTGAGGTCGCGTAGTGGGCAAAAGAACAATGAATTTAACCCAGATCTTTTGGCTGGGGGAGAATGTTTGCATTGTCAGCATTCCGTCCATCATTTGTTTGCTGTAACATGCCTAGATTTGCAAAACATGTAAACCTGGGGAAGCGCCTACTCCGTATACCTACCGCGTTGAGGCTGTATTTGACTCTATTGCTGGATGTGAAAATATGGCCTGTTGTGTGTCCTGCTCTGTTTGTGGGCACTGTGACCAACTGGGTGAGGCTGATGTTGTCCATTCATTCCAAGTGGTTGGCAGAGTTTGTGTCTGTGGAGTCATCCAGGTAGAAGTTGAGATCTCTGAGGAATATGTAGTGCTTGGAATCGATGGCAAGTGAGGTACCTTTGATTGTTGTTTTGTCATCAGTGTGGAGATGGAAATTCAGGCATTCCATGATCACTGTGGTTTCGACGTTGGTGGTGGTGCAGCTGATTGATTCTTTGCACCACTGTGTTTGTTGGTGTAGTCCTGGTGTTTCATCTTGCAGCTGTTGTGTATTGTGGTGGCGAGGTTGAAAGCCAAAGAGAGGTTAAGCCATGTTCTGTGATGATGGTCACATCGGGGGTGAGGGTGGAGATGGTGTCTCAGACTTCAGTGGCCGGTTTGCAGAGCGATCTGGCATTGATCAGAAGGCATTGGATTGGTTCTGGGGTGGTATTGGCCAGTGGGGGAGTTGCTTGGGTACCTGTGGGATCTGTGGTATCTGTTCTATACAGTTGTTGCTATATGTGTGATTTAAGCTGCTGAATTGCTTATCCCTGTTAAAGTGTACGAAAGCCCAGAGGCAAAAGGCTAGCTCATTGCATCGAATATTCACAGAACACAGACGTCCGAATTCTATCATAGAGTCATCAGAAGTGTCCATTTCAGTGACATGGTGATCTTTGTCTAGCTTTGGAGTACTAGACTGTCTCAGCCTTTGCTCTTTGTATATGCTTTCAAGTCAGCCCCATCAGTGATGTAACATATGTGTAGACCCAGATCACCAGGCTTCTACTTGTGGCATGCACTTTAGGAGCTTCTTTGATTGGGTGAAAATGTCAGTATGGGGCAACATCTGTTATATTGCACTGAGTTTGTTATTTTTTACAATATTTGTGAGCCAGAGTAGCTGATCTTTCAAATCTTATTTGAAAAGATGATTAATCAGTAAGCTGAAGTACTACTGGAAAACACTTGTCCTAGTGATCATAACCTTCAGGAAATAAGCATGGCATTAAAATACAGTCTTCTTTGTTTTTTGGCCCATCAGCAATTGTAAGTAAGTATTCCACAGCGAATGGCTAGATGAGTTCCAGTAACCAATCCACGATCATCACTCAATCTCAGTTATAAAATATGTTTACCCCTAGCAGATTGATTGTGCTATCCTCGGTGCCATAAACTCTGACTCTGCACACTTGAATTATGACAGGAAAGATGATCATTAAAGAAATACTTTAAATTGTACTACTAGTAACAATACTACTACTAATAACTGTGGAACATTGGGTTACTGGTTGACCGGGCTGTGAGCCTTGGCCAAGCAGCAATCACAATCCTTGTCAATGGAAGGCAGAATCAACTCCAAATGTAACCTGTGCTTAACCCTTGGTAGCTTGGCACAGAGTAATCAGGCTACACCTACAGGCAATTTGTACAGTTTTTGTGCAAAACATCAAACAGTAAACAAATTAGAGCTTAATTTAATAGATTAAACAATACCAAAAAACAAACATTCAATCAGTAGAACTGGAATAATTCATTTTTTAAGATTAAGATGAAAGGTAGTGTGCATAAAAATAAAATGCTCCAACTGGGGTTATCTGGTTGCACTGGACTCGGACAAAGTCACACTTTTAGGATGACTGAGATTGAACACAGGTCGGCTGCAGTCCCCAGATTAGTCCTGCTGAAGTTTTACTTTCTATAGATAGCGCAAGAGTCCTGTTTGCATTGAAGATGACCACGAGAAGCAAGGAGAAGCATAGCAGATGACTGTCAAAATAATGCAAAAAATAGGCTTTGCATCATGGAGGGGCTGGTTGGAGGTTTGCGTTTGGGGTCCCCATCGAGCGACCGATGCTGGAGTGAGAAGAGTTGGGCTGGCATCGCATCAGTTAGAATTGTGGTGCTAGCAGCAAAGTCTTGGTGAGAATTGGCGCCCAAAAAGTTTGATTTCAGCTGGTTGAGCCACACCACGGGTCCAGGGCCTGAAGAGCACTGTAGGAGAGTAGGGTCTGCTTCCTATGGTCACCCCCACTTTTTGCTGTGATTCTCTGATTTTTCGAATTTAATGTGGCTGCGAGCCTGCTAATCAGACCCACAGCCCAGCTGTTCTCTCTCTAAATTGATACCATGTACTTTAGGTACATACCAGATTGGTTACGGGGTCACTCTTGTGAGCCCCTCTACAGTGTACCATAGATACCCAGGGCATAGGTGTACCCTAGGCCGACCAGTGGCTGCAGCATGTATTGTGCCACCCCTGGTTTGCCTTCCAAACTGACACCACAGGTCTGTTCAAACAGCCTGGGTAAGGTGGCGGAATCACCGCTTACTTAGATATAGTATACCTATATCTACCTTTACATATAGACACATATACACCTATAAGCCACTCCTATGGTAGGGCTCGACAATCCTGGAGGCATAGTGCTTGGCTTTATGTGAGAGGGTGCCCTCGCATGAGCTGAGCCCCCCTGCAGCTTTCGGAACCATCTCCTTATAGCTGTTCTATGATATAGCCATATCATATACTCTTAAGTGCATTATAATCCTTGTGGTTAATGCTATCTATGGTTTGGCTTTATCAAAGCATGTCATGTAAGGTGTCAAACACTTTGGGATACTACCCCCCTCCGCCAATTCTGGCGGCGGGGGTAGCATTCCACCCTTCTAGAGGGAAAGGACATGTATGTTACTGCTTTACCTGGTTAAAGTTAAACAGGGCCTCAGCATCACAAAATGGATGCTGCTGCCACAGACACAAGACTGACCTCCTGTTGCTGGGGGAAAGTCCAGCAAGGGTGGCCTGGACAATGCAGGCACCTCCCCAGACAGGGGTTCTGTGTATTGGGGCAGGGAGGGTTGCATTCAGTGAATGCATCTAGACACTGCCTGGGGCACACAAGGTGCTCCATGCATAGCCCGGTTCAAACCAGTTGCTGGGGCACTCCAGCCCCAGCTCTGGCACAAAACTGGACAAAGGGAAAGGGGTATATCGACCCCCTTCTCATGTCCACCCATAGGAGGGACCTTGTCAGGTAATCCAGCCCCCATCCTTAGTATAAGTATAGGAGCTGTGTCCCCAGGACTTTAGATTATCCTGGACGAATCTTTGAAAGACATATCTTGGACCTTCGACATTCCATTGTGACTGGAAGATGGAAGACATCACCCTTGTGGTCAAGGAGTGACCACCCTGTGCAAACAGGCACCAACAGCATCTTTGCCGGTCTGCAATT
The DNA here is from genome assembly GCF_964263255.1 of Lissotriton vulgaris. Lineage (NCBI taxonomy): Eukaryota > Metazoa > Chordata > Amphibia > Caudata > Salamandridae > Lissotriton > Lissotriton vulgaris. Next base: position 1,445,806,020 of record NC_141691.1, read on the forward strand.
TCAAGGCTCCTGTCAAAACCCGGCAATTCTGCAACTCAAGAACTGGACTTCCAGACTTCACTGACCCAGACCCACATCCACAGCAAAGCTGAGACCCGTGGCAGACACGAGAGACATAGGACCAGACATCTTAGACATCCTGCATTTCGCTACCTGCACTCCTTTTCTGAAACCTCAGTAAGTTGTGCTTTGGGGTACGAGAAGCCCCAGCCCCAAGCACAATTTCACTGAAGTCCAGGCCCCCACACTCTGCGAGTGTCCTGTGGGCCCCGCCTTTGCATTTGCACTTGAAATGTCTTCCCGGTTCTTTGGCCATTAGCTAGTGAGCCCCCTGAAGATGCAATCTTAAAATTACTTTGCTTTTCTGGTTGCTCCAGGCTTTCTCCAGCTTCTCTGAAAAGGAGAAGTGCTACGGACCTTGCTGGTCATCGTCGATGCCTCCTGGACCTCGTGGCTGAAGAGACAAACTCACCTTCTTCACCTTCAAGCACGTGACATCGCCTGGTTCCTTCCTGGTCACTGGCTAGTGACCCAGACTCTGTCCCATATGCTTTCAGGTTCTTCACATCTCCAATCCACCCTTGAATCCACCCGGACACTTTTCCTCTGGTCACCTGCAGCACTTCTTTGCAGCTCTCCATAGAAAATGACGACAAAACCTGACACGAAAAGACACCAATGCACCCGGCTTCCTGGGTGAGGTAACACGAGTACTCCGGTGCTCCCGTGGGTCTTGACTCTCGAAGTTTCCTAGTTCAAAAGAGTTCCATCCGGAAGTGTCCTTAAATTGTAACTTTGTATCTTTTACGAACTCCATAGAAAGTCAATTGGAGCCCGCACCTGTGTTTAGACACTGCACACGACTCCTGTGGGTCTCCTACTTCCTAATCTTTGTTTGCTTAGTATAGCCCCAGCGATTCTACAGGCCCTAGGCCTGCTTCCTAATTCTCACATGGTACTAATACCACTTTCTTAATATATGAGTTGTGAGGCCCCTAGGGCATAACGTATACTGTGCAACTTATCGTATATTAACTGTGTGACTTGTATTGTATTTTTACCTCTGACCTCATAAACAGTGCAGAGGGGTTGTGTTTAGATTAAATACATATATATGTGATATATACCTTGTGTGGTGTCCTTTTATTTGGTATTCAAGGGATTATATATGGGAAAACAACTTGCTTGCATCGCCTTTTGAAGTCTTAGCCTGAAGACTGATGGTTCATGCTACCACTAGGATAGCTTTCTATAAGGTTGACTTTACAACCATCATCAATAAGGGTCGATTAGACTGGTGCAAGGTGCCTACTAGAACTAGTGGACATCATATGCCAGGCTAACTTCTCACAGGCACCACTGCGGGTGGACGCAGGAACTCGCTGCTGCTGGGTCCAGGGGTTTGTGCAAGTGTTCAGTAACCTTTTCTGACACTGACACATAAGCAGAGAGCAGCAGGTTGGCACAGAAGGGCAGCAGTTCCTTCAGAGCAGCAGTTCAGAGGTGTGTCATTCCTTCTTCCTGGCAGAGTATCCACAGGTCCAGAAGTGTATTGAAGAGTTGGTGCCTGGGGTCCAGTATTTATACCTAGTTGTGCCTTTGAAGTGAGGAAGAAGCTTCTGAACTGTCCTATTGAAGTCCCCAGACATGCTGCCTTCCCTATCCTGGCTCCCGACTTACTACGATTAGTGTTCCGGAGACACCAAACATGGACCGGTTACCTATTTCCATTTGGAATTACACTTATTACATGTAATAAGGTAACTCTAATTTTATCCGATAGGAGAGGTAGGCCTTGCAGTGGTGGAAAACAAATGTAAGAGTTTTTTACTACAAGGACATGAAAAACATAAAAGCACATGCCTCACTGTTTGAGTACACTTTGCCCTGTCCACTGGGATAATTAGGGACTCCATAGCGGTGCCTTACGTGTATTAAATAGTAAGGGTTGGGCCTGAAAAGGTTTTATTTAGCGTAGGTTGAAATGTTAGTTTAAAACTGCACACACAGGCTGCAATGGCAGGCCTGGGAAATGTTTAAAGGGCTACTTGTGTGGCACAATCAGTGCTGCGGGCCCACTAGTAGAGTTTGATTTAGAGGCCCTGGGCACATATAGTGCCACTTTACTAGGGACTTATAAGTAAACTAAATTTGGCAATTGGGTGTGAGCCAATGTTTCTATGTTTCAAGGAGAGAGCATAAGCACTTTAGAACTGGTTAGCAGTGGTTAAGTGCACATAACCCCAAGGCCAGCAAAAACAAATTCAGCAAAAAGTGGAGGACAAACACAACATATTTGGGGATGACCCTGCAGAGAGGGTCAAGAATAATAATAATAGTAGTAATAATAATAATAATGATAATAATAACAATGATACGGTTATGTAACAAAAATCCAAATAGTGAAAGTTTTTGTAAATAATACCATAAGTATCAATATAACATTTACTACTGTTTATACACATAGCAAACACGTATATTGTCTAGTACTTGATGATTTGTTCTGCTTTCCTTCTATGTAAATAGCTGTTGACGGTTCCATGATGAAATATCGATTACAAAAACACAGACCTACAAAAATATGGTCGCAAAAACATCGTCAACAAAAATATCGTCACCATATACTTAAACAAGGATTTACACAAATATCGATATTTTATTATCGACCACATTAATATCATTCACAATTATATCGAGTACATAAATATCGACTACAAAATTATCGACAATTCTTGAGATAACATTACCAACTACACAAATATCAATAACACAAATATCGACTTACGTATTACCTAATTAGAAATACAAAAAATATCGACTTTTTATCTATAACCTTAAATACACACTACCCTCAACAGATTTAATATTTTATCATTATTACATTTTAAATAATGCTTTAAAAACATATATAAATATACTATATATTTAAAATATATATATAATTTTTTTAAAACACTAATTAATATAAACTTACTTAATAATTCAAATACACTCAATTTATAATACTTTTACCAACACTTCACATATTAAAACATATTTAACATTATAAACAATAAATATAAAACACATACAAAACATCGTTAAATATATACTAGAACGAAATTACAAATAAAACAGCCTCATTTAAAAATAACGGATATCAAATTCAAACTAACGTTCTCATCCAATGAATTTAAAAGACATGTAATTAAACCAATCAAAAAGAAGAAATACTTAACTAACTACTATAAAAACAATTACATACTTAACGAAAATTGCAATTTTTGGCCCAAACTTGGAGAAAAACGGTTACTTTGCTGAAGAGAAAAGAATACACACCTACAACAACTACTACAACACAGTCTACTACAACTCAAGTAAATGAACTCCCATTTTATGTACTATAAAAGCCACAAGAAAAGTTAGCTAAACTCCCTATACTAAATAAATGCTCTCTCTTTTTTTTTAAATTGAACTAAACAATCCTATCAACAACAGCCACAATAAATAAATATACTAATATATGAACAGCCTTATCAATGCCTACATAGAAAAGTTGTAAATAAATAACAATATAGCAAACGGAAGTTCGAAATAATTTGATCTTGTATGAGCTATAAATATATCCAAATATAATAAAAAACTAATAGTAAGACTTATTTTTTCAGATTCAACAAACTTCATCTACCAAGCTACATCTACACAAACAACAGCTTCTACAAAAGTAAGTAAGTATACTCACTGTGTCAATTAATAATCAGAAAAGAGAAACAAAAAATTATCAAACAATATTATTAATTACTACTGTTCTCTACCACAACTACAGGAAATTCAACCGTGAAACTCTGAATATAGGAACAGAAAACATCGGAATAGCTGAAAAAGTAATTTTTTAAATTTACTATTTAAACCTAAACATTGAAATAAATGTTTAACATATTTACTAAAAATGTCTTCACAGATCTACCTTAGAAATGGCAGAAGGAGCTACTTTTATAACATCTCAAAAAGGAAAAATAATGCTCAGCTACATGAGTTATACCTACACCCAAGAAAAAGTCAAGAGAATAAAACCCATTGGAAATGTAGTAAATATTATTCAACTGCATGCTATGGTAGAGCAACTACTGTCGATAACAATGTTGTAAATGAACGTGAGCATAACCACCCACTCAATGTAACAGAAGTCGAAGTAAGAGAAGAATTAGAGACACTTAGAGAAGCAAGTACAGGCTCCCAAGAAAGAAGCACCACTATTTTGAAAAATATTTTGACCAAAGTCCCAGAACACGTAACAGGACAGTTACCCTCAATCCCCAACTTGAAAAGATTAATAGCTAAAACCAAACTAAAATTAATAGCACTGGCATATGTCCCAACAACAGAAGTGGGTAATTATTACAATTTATTACTTGACAGCCCTTTCTACCACAGTAATGAGAAAAAATTAACTCCCTTCTTAGACTATTTTGAAGACACATGGGTAGGAAGATTACATCGTTCTGGTCACCGCAGACAACCTAAGTTCCAAATTCCATAGTGGAATGTGTACGCTAGCACTATAGCACAAAAAGCCAAAACCAACAACGCGGTAGAAGGATGGCATAATGCCTTCCAAGCCACAATAGGAAGAACACAACCAACACTTCATAAACTAATCCAATGCATCAAAAAAGAGCAAAGCTACGAAGAGCTAATAATCGAACAATCTCTATCAAAAATTGGGCCAAAACTAAGCAAACAAACATTAAATATGTACGAATACCTACAACAAAAAACAAGAATGTACCCAAGTATCCAAGGTCTAGAATACATAGACCTAATTACAAAATCTATGATTTAATAAAATACAAATAGCAAACCATCAAGCAATAAATAACATAGACCATTTTTTGTTACATTAGTTAAATTATGTCATGTAATATAAAATATAAATTATTATCACAAGACATAATATAACTAATTAAAATACAAAATCACCAATAAACATTAACCACCCCAAAAATTAAATAAATAATGACTTACGGTTCTGCAGCTGTAGAATATGTTCGAAATAGATGCTTTCAAAACGAATCCAACCAAAAGCAATCCACATCGTGAAATGAAACCCCAAAAAATGCAAATAATACTACTGTATAAAAAGAGTCCAACGTAGAAATCCTCTGGATAACGGAGCCATAAAAACCCGAAAATAAATCACGATAAAAAACTCTCCAAAATCCCGAAAAATAAGGAAATGTATATAAACATTTCCCTATATGTTTAAAAAAAAACGAGATCAAATCCATCTGGTCACCAAAATGGACACCTGTAAATAAAGTACAAACAAAACCCACCCGAAATAAATACTAAACCCACAAAGCCAAGAAATAACATATAAAAGGTACTAAAATACATAAATTAATACTTGAATACAAAACATTAACATTACATCCATATTAGATAGCAAACTAAGTAAGCTATCACTAACATTCTGAAATAACACGTACTTTTCACATAAACAGTTAAATAAGACACATAGCAACACATATACACTAAAACTAACTTAATAATTTCTTAAAAGTAACTTAAAAGTAATGAAAATTAAACTTACAATAACAAACACAAAGCAGCTCCCAACCGCGAGGTTCCCTCTTCAGAAATGACCCAAACAAAGATGTAGATAGACTAAAAAGTGAACAACACAAAACAAAATGGCAGCATAATAGAAACAAAAATAGGACTTAATCCCCATATTAATGAATGAAAAAATGTTTTAAAAATTGCAAATTATTTTTGTTAAATTGTTATAACTTTCTAAATGTTTACAATAATTATATGAATAATGTAAAATATACATTAATTTTTTAACATCAAAATATATAATAAAACAATTATTGTATATTTAAAATATGTTTATTAAGTAAAAAGTGAACCATTTTATATATATACTTTTGGAAATGCCAATTATATGTAAATTAATTAACATATATATTTTTTTAATTTAATAAAATTTAATATGCTAATTAATAAAAAATTACAATATATATGTTACAAATACTGCAATGTTAAATATGAATATATACAAAAATATTATTTTTGAAAAATGTTTAAACGTTTCCATCCACAAACAAATCTAACAATAAATACTGTTTTTTTACATGACTTTATTACTATTTTACTTTATAAATTTATAAACTTGTGATATAAATTTAAAAATGTATAATTGTTTTTGATACAAATGTTATTAAATGTAATCTTAAATATTTCAATATATGTAATAATATTGACAAATATGATTAAGAAAATGTTTTTTTGTTTCATTATTTTTAAAAAAATACATTCATAATTTATTATTCTAACTCCAAATCTAACATAACTCAGGGAAAATGCTGGACAGTAAACCATAATAATTTACTATTCTAACTCCAATCCAACATAACTCAGGGAAAGTGCTGGACAGTAAACCATAATAATTTACTATTCTAACTCCAGATCCAACATAACTCAGGGAAAGTGCTGGATAGTAAACCATAATAATTTATTATTCTAACTCCAATCCAACATAACTCAGGGAAAGTGCTAGACAGTAAACCATAATAATTTACTATTCCAACTCCAATTCCAACATAACTCAGGGAAAGAGCTGGACAGTAAACCATAATAATTTACTATTCTAACTCCAATCCAACATAACTCAGGGAAAGTGCTGGACAGTAAACCTTAATAATTTACTATTCTAATTCCAAATCCAACATAACTCAGGGAAAGTGCTGGACAGTAAACAATAATAATTTACTATTCTAACTCCAATCCAACATAACTCAGGGAAAGTGCTGGAGCGTAAACCATAATAATTTACTATTCCAACTCCAAATCCAACATAACTGAGGGAAAGTGCTGGATAGTAAACCATAATAATTTACTATTCTAACTCCAATCCAACACAACTCAGGGAAAGTGCTGGACAGTAAACCAAAATAATTTACTATTCCAACTCCAAATCCAACATAACTCAGGGAAAGTGCTGATTAGTAAACCATAATAATTTACTATTCTAACTCCAATCCAACATAACTCAAGGAAAGTGCTGGACAGTAAACCATAATAATTTACTATTCTAACTCCAAATCCAACATAACTCAGAGAAAGTGCTGGATAGTAAACCATAATAATTTACTAATCTAACTCACCCTTCCCCCTATAAACCCAACTAACAACTCCTACAACATCAAGTTGATATTCTGTTTTAATTTACAGAAGTAAAGCCTGCCAATCACATGGAGTCAACATCAATCTACCTTCAAGAATATCCGTGTACCATGTTTGCACAATGCTTTTAAAAAGCAAAACTAAAGTAGGGAAGGGAACGTGGCCTAATGGCCAGCACTGGCCTCTTTAGAACGGAAGAACAAGGTTCAAGTACAGGTGCCAGCTCAGCAGCTTAAAATCATTTAATGTCCCCGTGCCTATAAAAAATAAATGTGTCTTTAACTGTATAATTTAATTTGGTACTCATGTAAAGCGCTTTAATGCCCTTGGGCCAAGTTCTTGCTATTAAAAAGTGTAAAACATCTAGTTTATTGCACACATCTCATAAAATGCCATTGCAATGTTTCCACATGGAGGCAGGCCAAAATATAAAAACAAATGCAAGATTGTCTTCCTGTATTCACCAGGCAATAAATATATTTGGAATGTACTGGAAAATTTAAAACTCTGGATACAAAATAATTTCATGTTTTATTTGAAGCAAAAAAGTTTTGCAACGAAGTGACTGACTCACATTAACGGTTGCAATTAAGAGCTCAATAGATACATATTGTACGATCAATCTTCAATGGTTCTAATGCACCTTTTAGGCTTTGTACTTGCCTTTGGTTTTGTAGATCAGTCAGAGTTGTACAGTAAACCAAGCGAATCAAAAACGAGCATGCTATGCCTTGTAGTAAAATATTACACAAATACACCAAGGAACAAATTGTAGGTGCAAAAAACGCTTTTCTGCACATTCTTTCATAAATACCCTTGCACATTTAAAAACACAATGCAACTACAGTTGCTCATCCCATAACGTTAAACTTTAATTTCCTAATGCATTCCCCCAGACCTCTTCAAATTCGATCCGGAATACTGGGCAAAAACTCTAACCCCACTTTATATGTCGGTCAGCCATTCCGGGCGCCTCCCAGCATTATGGAAGGGCTCAATTATATCACCCATATACAAAGCAGGGGATAGAACCTTACCAAAAAATTACCGTCTGATAGCCTTACTGGACATTGAGGCAAAATACTTTAAAGGGGTTTTACTGACACAGCTGCGCGAATGGGCATCCAAGTACAATATAATTCCACCTAGCCAAACTTAATTTTGCAGAGACGCCGGAACCACAACAAACCTCCTGGCAATATCACTACTTATAACAAAGCAAAACTGACCAAACAAACCCTTCACTTTTGCTTTGTGGACTTCAAAGCGGCCTTCGACAACGTCCATCGAGCCAATCTTTGGAGAAAACTAGCCTTTTGGGGGATCCCTGCCCCACTTTTAAACCTCTTGATCGAACTGCACTCTAACACGTGGGTTTAGGTGAAGCTCGGGAATGGCACCCACCTCTCGAGGCGCATACCAACTACAAAAGGCCTCAAGCAGGGGTGCGTTTAAGCGCCAACCCTTTTTAATTTATTTACAGCCGATCTGCCACCTGCTTTAGAAGCCTGCAATGCGCATGCCCCCCGACTAGAGGGTCAAGCCCTGCCAAGCATATCCTACGCAGACGATGTGGTCCTGGTCAGTCATACCAAAGTAGGACTACAGCATCTCATCAACACTCTGCATGGATACGCTGAAGAGAACCTACTTGAAGTAAATATTGACAAAACTAAAGTGTTGTTAATAACTGGTAATAAAAAGTCCCACTGCTGGCTCCTTGGAACAAAGGCCATCGCAAACTGCTCTGAATATAAATATCTAGTGGCCTCAAACCATCTTGAGGCCACAAAGAGAAAAGGCATGCTGATTGCAACAACACTTAGACAACTTAAAACCAAGCTGACCGGTCCAACTTTCCTACCATTGCTTCGTGTTGCCCAAGTTAAAATACAGTCATCCATTACCTATGGCAGTGAAGCATTAAGAGGCACAGATGCGATATTGTTGGACACAATCATTTCAAAAGCGTACAGACTCCTCTTAAATCTACCATCTTATACCTCACAAGCCCAGATCTGGTAAGAATTTGTACTAATGAAACAATTGCTAGCAAGGAGAGGATCATACATTAAGTGTTGGTACAAAATAAAGAATTCACCCAAGAACACACTGAACCATCAACTCTGGCAAGATTTGTGCAGCTGCTCCAAAATGCCTGGAAGAAAGTACTTAGAAGAGTCACTGGCTATTACAGGACTAAAAGAGCTATGGGAAACCTCACTACGGCACGCACAATTTAAGCACGTAGTAAATAAGAGCCACCTATCTAAAACTACCCTAAACTATCTGTAAACCTACACTAAACAACAACTATGACAATGACTACTAAGTATAACAATATAAGATCGATAGAAAACAGGAGTTTGGAGGGAGAGTTCAAATCTGGGTGGGCAATATGCTCAAGTGCCTCCTGGCACTTCTCCAATATGTCTCCCTGCCGCCTTTACTCCTTTTCAATTCTGGAAATCCTCTGGCCCATCCACTGCATCCTTCTCATGAACAAAACTTTTCAATTGTTCTGTGCTGCACCTCCATTTCTTGGTTGTCCAGTGCCTTTCAGCTGCTTCCTCCTGACAGTCTAGTGGTGAGGTGTGATGTGCCTGGCCTCTGAGTCGCACACTGGGATCCTGTAGTGGAAGGGTTCATCTGCGCCTGTGCGGATGTATGCCATCTCTAAATACTAGCCACAATGGCCTTGTAATGTGTGAAGCCGATTATCCTGAAGCCATGTGCAATATTCAGCATGCAGCAATACCATTCCTGTGTCAAAGGAAAGGTTTTGGCAGATTCTGGTCTCATGTGATCTACGGAGAAAATTGTACCTCATATTTGGACAAGTACAATATGTACACCACATATCACAAAATATAACTGACATTGTAGTGAATCACAAGTGCATCTCTATACCAACACCTAAGCTTGGTGTATTGAAATGTTCAATATACCTTCATTACAATGATTTCTTCAAATACAATAAGCCAAAATAACCCAAGTAAGTTCAGTGTAGGCGTACAAAACTTCTATTTAGGCACAATATACAACCATGCATTTCACTCATTCCAGTTTTCCCACTCATTCAGATGTGTCAATGTTGAATAATATATGCATATCAAGAGAGAGAGAGAGGACCAGATAGCTAGTCCGTATCCCTGTGGTTTATATATATTTAATCAAAAGGAGACTAGCTCATCAACTACTACGTTAAAGGACTCAAATATGTTTTGTCAGGCGGTAGGAACACCTTGTAGGTGTGTTCATGAAGCCCTCACCCACCAACCTAGTTGGTGGCATGCTTCATCATCAGGCCCACCCAGTAACACCTTGCGTGTCCCAGGTGTGCTTCGACGCCTGATTACAGCGGAGCAGGTATATTGCTGAGAGTGCAGTGTGAGGTGTAAGGTATAGTGATGTTAAAACGGCTTGGCGGGGGTCCCAGTACCCGAGGGTAAATTAAACTTTAATAACTGGGCCTCCGTCAGTGGTTAAAAAAAAGGCTTTTTGGATGTAGGAGGCGAGTTACGACCTCTCACATCCAGTGGTGGGTCGACATGTTTCAGCCAGTGCCTTATAACTATGCTGGCTTTCTTCAGGACCAAGATAAAAGGGTGTAGGTGTGAATTAAAGGTAATGGGTGTGTAATCCAGACTATGTGTATACACGCCCTAAAGTGTTTATCTATGTGTGAGAGGGGGATTCCCTTCTCAAAAACACGCTAGTTTTAGCTGTATATGACTTCAAGGTAGAGAAGTGGCAAGGGGATGACCAACTTTTCTGGGTAGAACCTGTTATGCCTCCTTCGCATACCGGTTGAATAATACCCATGGGCCAGATATGTACCCCTTTGCTGTTGGCATTGCATCATGCAAGGGGGGTAGGTCAAGGCAAAACTGAAGTGAGATGTGTAAAGGTAAGCAATGGAAGCTCGTGTGGCTCTGTATGTATAAACCCGTTAAGCGTGCCGCAAATTCCGCCCCAGTGGGGACGTTCCATTGCGCGGGCGGTATAGGAACGTTCAGCGGACGTGCGCAGCACTAGCGAGGTAGTGCACGCGACGTCCGCTGAACGTTCGCAGCACTTAAAGGGTTAAGCTATCTTGTGTTATGCAAAGCAGCAAAAATTTCTAGCTTGCCTTAATCTGTGGCAGGAAGCCATTCCATAAATAGAGTGCGGATGTCTCACTGCATCAACACTCTTATGTTGATAACTTCACAGATGTAGCATCAGTGCTAGATATGGAAATGTGCCATAATACATTAAGTTCACAGGTGAACCTAAATCAGCCGAAATAATCTAATTTCACATTTCTGTTACCTCATTCTCCCTGTGCTGCTTGCAGCACAAAAAGAAAGAGCAAAAAGCCTCTCCGAAGTGAGATTATGCAGGCAGCTGTCATTACTTGCCCAATAACTATTTTGCCTACAATGTAGTCCCCCTTGCACCATGATGCTAGGTTGCCTGAGGACGGGAATGAGCTGTATCATGGAATCACTGTCCATTCTTGCCCTTTCACACAGTGCAGCAAGGTGGATTGCCACGTTGCACTGCATGAAATCTTGACTTAAATGCTACATAGGTTAGATACTGCCCATGGGGCTGGCATTGATATGTCAATATATGGTAAAGCTCGACCATATGCCTTGCTGTTCAAACTAAGACCAATTACTTTGCATCCATACAGTGAGGCCTGCTGGAGCTGCATAGGTATTTCAACAGTGGCGTGGCCACTCTGTGCTCAAAAGATAAATATATTACTGAGATATGCAGCCTGCATTCTACGGTACATCTGGTAGGCCCCAGCACTAGTCTGAGCTGTAAACTACATGAGCGGAGTCTGCAGAGTTTTGCCACTCTGGGCTTCCCTTGGAGCTTGTAGTACAGAAAAAACTGTGCCCACCGCAGCGTGGCAGAGTTTTCCGGCAGTCGTCCCTAAAATCTAATGCCAACCTTGCCTTTACCCACATGTGCACGTCAAAAGCTGTGGTCATCTTGAATTGGATTGTAGTGTGGAAGCCGGCATTGAGTAGTCCTTCCTCATACAGCATGAGAGCAGCGCTCTGTTTGGAGGGAACAGCCTCATTTGAGACTCTACAGTGCTCTTGAGACCTGCACTTGCTCTAACCAGCTGGGTTAGAGATGTTTCAAGTGCTCATTTGTGGCTTGCTATTGCAAGACATCTGGCTAAAAAGACATGTGCACTTTAAACAATACATTGACAGCCCTCCATGCTGCTGTCACTCAGCAGCAGCCCACCCCCACCCTGACAATGAATGAATTACCATTTTCTTTTTCATCTCTGGGGCTTTAGGGAATTGTAAGTGGGGCAGGGGATGAATACCTCCCAATAAACATCACACTGTTACAGCTATCAATGATAACACACACTTGTCACAGAGTTACAACCATGTAGTCATGATACTTACTTTCCTGATGCTGTCAATTTCAGCTTGAGAGAAAGGGCAATGTTAACCTGCAAAACATAAATGAGGAAATTGTATTACAAATAGAGTAACTAAACACACCTGCAAATAAACTCAGCACTATGAAATACCAGTGTCATGGCATAATTAGACACCTTTAAACACATATATATCATTTTTCCGACTATGAAATGCAGCTAGTCACCTTGCAGGGTTGATCTGCCTGGAGGTGAATGGTCAGAAATATATTACATCATATGTCAAAATCAGGCTCCACACATGTGATGTTGTAAGAACTGTTGGTCAGCTTCATCACCATGACGCAAGGGTGATTTCATTGTCCTTATGAGTAAGAGGAAGGGGTCCCAGTAGCATAGGAACAAATAACCACAGTGGTACACTCAAATCAATGAAACAAAAAATTAATTAGATCCACATTGTTTTATTCACAATGGGAGAGCACAATAGATATATACTGTTTCAAGACAATGAATTAGTGGTTTTCACAGTGCCCCATAGCAGAGGGGAGAAAAGGGAGGGGGGTGTGTGATAACGTGAGGAAATAGTGAACAAGAGAGGAAAATTCTTAGGTGACGATATAATCAACAGTTATAACTTATATGTCTATGTCACAATTTATGTACACAGAACAGGACCGTTAAGTTCATACAATTACTTTCAAATAAAATCATACTCCGCAAAGTTCAATAGATGAAAGCAATGGGGTGTGGAGTCGATTAAATGGGCAATTGGTTGTCGACGTTTCGACCCTCATATGTGCAGATAGCGGTGATCTTGCTGCGGGGTCTTCTTCAGGACTGGAAGATGGGGACACATAACCTGTACGGTGTAGATATATATATTTTAATTAAAGAAGTTAATCCCTAGTTTAATCAATGACAGAAAGGCACATCAATCCATAGTAGGATCTATGAGGGTCAATTAGGATTAATAATTGCCAGAGTCATTCCCAAATTACTTGGAGAGTTACCATGCGCTAGAGCAGTCACAGCTATTCAGTACATGATTCAAAACCAGAGGGGTTAACGAGCTGTTGAAGTTTCAAAACCAGACGGGTCAACGAGCAGTTGAGGATAGGCCGGCCGGCATGGGTGGACAAGGTCATAAGTTTCTGAATTTGCAAGCGGATTACATATTAAATCCAGGAGGTGGAGACTGAAGTACCATTCTAATTCCAAATCGGACAAATCAAAGTTAACCAGTGCTATTAATAAAATCATCAACTGTTGAACTTACCACATGAGTGGTATAGACAGGACCCGATGTGGTGTTTAATCAGAGGTCGATATTGATGATCTAAGGGATTAAAATTTACAATTATGCGCGATAATATCGGGGTGGAGGCGCGTCTTAGATGTATGTAGTAGTAGCTGACTCACCGTAACGTGAAATATACGTTGAGTGTAGTAGTTTGAGGGCAGATCGTGGTCCTAGATACCCCCGATAATATGGAATCTATCGAGAAAATAATAATAAATAGGGGTTGCGTTCAAAGAATTGCAAAAGGACTTAAAAACATCGGAATTGAAGGTGCAGTTGAGAGAGAGCACTCACCCAGTCGCCGTGAACCACGTCCGACGGGTATGCGCATTAGGACTGCAGTCTAATTGAGAGGGTCCTCATTACCGGATCTAGAGAAAGGGGATCGAGTTACCTTAAGGAACAGAGCCAGCACGAGAATTCAATCGGCTTCAGCTCGTGGACGAGTGTTCATGCAGTCGGAAAGACGCTTACCTTCACACGGAGTGTGTCTCGTCTCAAGCGCTGCTCCGAATCGCTATGGCGAGCTCGGGTTCCGGGTTTGGTGAAATCACCAAGGGAACAGGGTCACGTGATACAGACCCGTGTTAAACACAGTGGACGGACTGGTTGCATTGCTAGGTTACCGCATGTAAACAATGAACCCAGTAAAAAGACTATTTGAGCTGCCGTGTGGCGCTAGGCTCAGTAATATGACCTGAAACAACCGCTACATAGAATTGATTGCCTAATAAAGCCAGACAGTTGCGTCCATCGGCGGACTGCATGAATATTTAATTTAATTGTGTGGTCTGGTTGTAAATGCAACGTGACAAGCAAATCAGGGGCAAACCTTATTGGAGTAGTTGGCAAATTACAAGTTGCAAGGGCGCTTGACTACTTCACACTTGTTACTAGATGGTAGATATATAAATAAAACACTAAAGATGAGTATCTTAACCTTGGATATTATAACCTTAGATATTATAATAATACCACGGAGTGGTGTACCTCTCACAAGAGGGTAAAGACCACATCACAGTGCATTATATTTCAATAAGATTTAGTATTGATATCAGAGAGTGGCGTACTTCTCATAGGAGAGTAAAAACCACGTCACGACATATTGTTATACTGAGCGTATAGTTAATAGAAGTCAGAAATAACAGCATACTATACTTTTTGAAGAGAGAACACTTTAACATTGAGAGTGATATTATACTGAGCGTATAGTTCCCAGAAATGGTGAAACATTCTGTAATGACTAACAGCATACTATACACTTTTTTAAGGAAAGAGAGCTTTTGACAATGAGAATTATGGCGTACCACTCACAAGAGGGTAAAGGCCACATAGCCAGTAACTGAAGAATGCTTAGAGCAGGGTGGCTAACTGAGAGAAGGAGCTATCTTGTTCATTGAGCCCGGATTCTATCGAGTTAAATGTATACATCCATCTCAACTCGCGGGTGTTAAGGATGTTGGCGATGTTACCTCCCCTGGGTCCCAGTGTGACTTTCATACATTCACGGCGACTGGGTGAGTGCTCTCTCTCAACTGCACCTTCAATTCCGATGTTTTTAAGTCCTTTTGCAATTCTTTGAACGCAACCCCTATTTATTATTATTTTCTCGATAGATTCCATATTATCGGGGGTATCTAGGACCACGATCTGCCCTCAAACTACTACACTCAACGTATATTTCACGTTACGGTGAGTCAGCTACTACTACATACATCTAAGACGCGCCTCCACCCCGATATTATCGCGCATAATTGTAAATTTTAATCCCTTAGATCATCAATATCGACCTCTGATTAAACACCACATCGGGTCCTGTCTATACCACTCATGTGGTAAGTTCAACAGTTGATGATTTTATTAATAGCACTGGTTAACTTTGATTTGTCCGATTTGGAATTAGAATGGTACTTCAGTCTCCACTTCCTGGATTTAATATGTAATCCGCTTGCAAATTCAGAAACTTATGACCTTGTCCACCCATGCCGGCCGGCCTATCCTCAACTGCTCGTTGACCCGTTTGGTTTTGAAACTTCAACAGCTCGTTAAACCCTCTGGTTTTGAATCATGTATTGAATAGCTGTGACTGCTCTAGCGCATGGTAACTTTCCAAGTAATTTGGGAATGACTCTGGCAATTATTAATCTTAATTGACCCTCATAGATCCTACTATGGATTGATGTGCCTTTCTGTCATTGATTAAACTAGGGATTAACTTCTTTAATTAAAATATATATATCTACACCGTACAGGTTATGTGTCCCCATCTTCCAGTCCTGAAGAAGACCCCGCAGCAAGATCACCGCTATCTGCACATATGAGGGTCGAAACGTCGACAACCAATTGCCCATTTAATCGACTCCACACCCCATTGCTTTCATCTATTGAACTTTGCGGAGTATGATTTTATTTGAAAGTAATTGTATGAACTTAACGGTCCTGTTCTGTGTACATAAATTGTGACATAGACATATAAGTTATAACTGTTGATTATATCGTCACCTAAGAATTTTCCTCTCTTGTTCACTATTTCCTCACGTTATCACACACCCCCCTCCCTTTTCTCCCCTCTGCTATGGGGCACTGTGAAAACCACTAATTCATTGTCTTGAAACAGTATATATCTATTGTGCTCTCCCATTGTGAATAAAACAATGTGGATCTAATTAATTTTTTGTTTCATTGATTTGAGTGTACCACTGTGGTTATTTGTTCCTATGCTACTGGGACCCCTTCCTCTTACTCACTAGCTAACCCAGGTCCCCGTAACTTCAACTGGGTACAAACCCCCCTATTAATACTCTTCATTGTCCTTATGCAGCTAAAAGAGTGCCAGCACTAGGATAGGATAGGAATGAGACATAATACGTTAACAACAACACATTCCTGGGGGTGTGGCTTAGCAGCCAGAGATGGCAGATGTGTGAGCCTGCAGCTTGGCGCAAGCCCAGTATTATTTCTGCCTCATGGTGCCTTGACCATCGAATATTGCAACACCAAGAATGACTACCTGATGTGGCGGGCGCTGTGACACGGATAGACAGAGGAGCCGACTCCAGCCATCCCGAAACTGGGAGGGACATTGTATGGGAGCCGACGCCAGCCAAGATGGTGTATTCAGCGGGCTGAGTTGCGTATCGCCTGGGTGGAGATTCGCATGGGGTGGAAAGCACTGAGGAGGTGAACTGCACAAGCCGCTGTGGCATAGAAACGGAGCAGAGGTCCCACTTGCTGTACCGTGATGGCAGGCAAGGAAGGAAGAGCGAACAACCACCCTGAGCCTACATAGGCCATGGAAGAGAGGAGGGGCCCTGCTTGGGCTTCTTACTGAGAGGAGAGTGTGGCCCAGCTGACGTGCAGGGGACACCAGAGCAGAGACCTGAAGAGACAAAGACCTGCATACAGGTAGGAGCGGGCTCCTGCTGCCACCCACGGGGAGTACCAACCACCTGTAGCTGTGTGTGGAGGCCATCAAAGCAGCAGGGGGCCTGGTTGCCTGCAAGCTAGAGTTGATTTGGATGTAGCTTAGAAAGCCCGGGCAGGGGGCTCCTGGAGACAAAGGGTGATAAGGCCCCGGTAGAAGAGGAAACACAGGGCTCTGGCTGGGGTCAGGTGGCATAACTGAAGTGCACAATTGCAGTAGAGAAGAGCCTGGTGCCTGGCTCATTCACCACAGGCTGCAGAATTTCAAGTCACACGTTAAATCTAGCACCCTTTAGACTCTGGAGGTTGGGCAATGGAGACCCAAGCAGGAAATCATGTCGTATATTGGGGAAAACACTGTACCTGGGGGCTGCGCTGAGACGCCATTGTGTATTAATGAAGACCAATGAGCAGTGTTGATTGTGTGAAGGAGTAATTTGATGGTACCCGCACACTGTAAGGCAGCCACGTTCTTGGACAGTGATGTAGCCAATTGGTGCAAGATGTGAGTCAGTGAGCGGCTGAGCACCAGTTTAAGATCCTCCCTGGAAGCACTCTTGAAACCATTCACTTGATGGCACGATTCTAGCAAGTGGCATTTTGTGTAATCCTTTCCCAGGATTCCCCTGTCTGGCCACATATTATATCCCTTATATCAACTTGAAGAACTCTGATCCTTCCACAAACCTGCTTGGCAATACCCACAGAGGAGAATGGCTAAAACCAGGGTCAGGCCGTCAGAAGCACCTGCTGACCTGGGGGGTACCACAGATGCACAACGGCAGGAACCAGGGACCTCTTGTAACCAAGTGCAGCAGCCACTGACTAATTTCCTTGAGGCCATAGCTGATACCAACGCTACACTACACCAGGATATCAGCACTGTGTCTGTGGGGCAGGGTCTACTTAGCGTGGAACACCACAAACTAGCCAATAGAGTCAAAGTAGCAGAATATGCCCTTGCTGATCTCCACCCTGTGCAACTAACAACATCTCTCCAGATAAGAGAACTTATGTACAGGGTGTGTACGCTTGAACGCAGAGCGGAAGACTCTATAGGGCGCAAAAGGTGCGCTAATATCTGGGTGGTTGGGCTACCCGAGAGGTTGAAGACCACAGACATCATTGCCTATTTGGAACATTGGCTTTAATCACTGGTGGCTTCAGAGGGCCTCTCTGCCTTTTACACACTTGAAGGAACAAAAAGAGTGCTGGCAAGTCTGCCAGCACACGGCGTCCTCCGCGCTCAGTGGTGGCATGGCTCCTTCATTCTAAAGACAGAGACATATTGCCCCATTAAGCTAGATCTACCTGCCCCTTCATAGTTAATAACAGTCTCCATAATCCCCAATTTCACAATGGAAGTGCAAAGGAGGAGAACATCTTTTTTCGAAGTCAAGAAGGCCCTGAGGGAGGAGGGCCTTCAATACTCCTTGATGTTTCCCGAAAGGTTACAGATTATGTTGGAAGACAAGACTCATTTCTTCGAAGAGCCGGCAGTGGCCTGGGACTGGATTGAATCCTTTAGGGGCAGTATGCGATGCCCTAAAGACTCAATTGACCATACACAAGTTGGGGAGAAGAGGAAGAGATCTAGTAGACGACACAAGAGAGGCCCAACCAAAATACTCAGCCCATCACAATCTGAGAAAAAAAGAGCAGCCGCCCTTCAGGCAGTGGCCAAGATTATGAAGGGTTGGAGAATATATTGGAGTCTGTCTCCCTTCGTGGAAAGGAACAGGAGATTCTGAATCCAAGTCTTCTGTAGCGGATAGTACCTAGATGCCAGAAGCCACTCCCAGGATAGCCAATGGCATCATTAAAAATACCTGCAGGATATTTGGACCCCCATTGTGGACGGCACGCACTATTATCTCAGGGACCATCGTGTTTCCCTCGTATAAATACCTGCTGTTGCGGTCCCGCGTTAATCACTTAATCTTTTAACCTTGGCGACACGCTGATTGCAGAACTCGCTATGTATGATAAGGCATGAATTTTGATTGTCCTGATGATGATCCCGTAATGCCCTAAAGGGATCGAAACGTCGTCGACACTTTACACTGGATGATTTGATTTGATTACTATTTAAATCACAACAGTGTTTTTGTGCAAATATATGTCTGCCAAATTTTGGAATGTATGCAGACTGCTTGCTTTTGCCTCATTCATGTTCATGTGTGTCACAATTGTCTTTGATGCAGTAGAAGGACACAGGCTGTGTCCCACTTTTTGATATTATAACTTATTGATTGGTAAAATTCTACTATTGTGTTATTAAACTCTGTCCGGCTGGACAGTTTATATAGACTTCATTTGTTGTTCTATATTCATTCTAAGTTATTGATTAATTGTTGGGGACCAATGTTCCTTGAAACAATGACTCAGAGTATATCACAAAAGAGTACAGGAGGAAGAGGTGAGGCCAGGCAGATTACTGCCATGGCTGATATGGCCAGAATCCAGAGGATCCCCAATTACACAGGTGAAGGCTAGAGGCGGTGGCATTGTATACAAACCTGAAGGAATAAATGTCTTGTTTTGTGAATATTATAGAGGTTTGTATGGTGTGCCGCTCGATACCACTGACCGAGCAAAGAGACTTTCTGTAAAGGTTGCCACTTCAGGCATTAGACCCACAGTTTAGGGAGGTACTGGGTGGACCAGTGACACATGCAGAAACTCTGAGTTGCCATTAAAAGCTTGGCTACTGGGAAGACCCCGGGACCAGATGGCCTCCCGGCACAATTCTACTCATCCTATGGCCCTGTACTGGTCTCCAGATTAGTGACACTATATGCAGAATCGTTAAGACTTAGGTGACTTCCAGACTCCTTGTGTGATGCAGTGGTGATCTCTCTCCCCGAGACAGCTATCCCTGGGGTCACTTGATGAGAATTGCGCCCACTCTCCATGCTTAACATGGACTTTAAAATCCTTAGTAAGGTTCTGGCACTTTGAGTACTTCCACACATGACTACTTTGATTCACCTTAACTAGAAAGTTTTTTTCCCCTCTCAGAATACATCCCGTAATCTGCAGAGATTGTACTAAGTTCTGTTTAATTCACAGGTCCAGGCTCTTCTCTGGGCGGCGGTTTTGTCAATCGACCTAGAGAAGGCGTTTGACACTGTGCGGTGATATTACCTGTTTGAAACGCTGCAACCGATGGGCCTAGGGGATGATTGGTTGAAATGGGTGCAGTTATTGTATGAGGGCCCAACAGTGCGGGTTAGAACAGGCTGGACTCTATCTCAGCAATATTGGATTTTCTGGGGAACTAGACAGGGCTGTCCCTTGTTTGCTCTTGCAATCACTCTTGTTTGCTCTTGCAATGGAGCCACTTGCTGTTCTATTCTGAATGGGTAAGAGGGAATAGGGATACCCCTGGGAGGACATAAGTATATAATCTCCTAATATGCGGATGATCTTCTGATCTATCAGGTGGATGCAGTGACAGGCTTTACCTTGGCTCTTGAATTACTGGGGAAATTTGATTTGGTTTAAAAGTCAGTAGAAGCAGAACATATTTATTCTCAGTGGACCCCTCACTCCTCAGACCCCTGGAGCTACAGGTTGATCGTAATTGGGCTCAATCCACTTTTAGATACCTGGGAATTTATGTTTATCACTCTCTGGAAGATCTCCGAGTGGGCATTCTTGGTAGGGCACTTCGGTCCCTTAAGTCTTTTGTCCCCTTCTGCTGCTCTTTGCGCCTACCTATCATGACCCATATCTCCTTATCTAAAATGGTAATTCTATTGTGTTTATTATATTATTTTATTAACCTCCCAATCATAATTCCGGCTACTTGGTTTCATCAGCTATACTCCCTACTAAGAAACCTGATTTGGTATACAAGATGTTGAAGGGTATCCTGAACAACTTTGCAGCGCCCAATGAGAGAGGGAGGACTGGGTGTCCTGAATTGACTTCCCAATTGCAGTGGGTTGCCCAGTGATTAGAAGGGATATAGTTGGAGGACATGGACCAGACAGGGAGGGGGGTGGGCTTCTCATGACTTCTGGCCAAGTTGTTTAATCCAGCTGTGGACGTTCCTCACCAATCTCTGTTATTGGAGATGGCCCTGTGATGTTGGAGGAGAGGGGTGGCTAAGACGACAGGCACACCATTGTACTCTCCACCGCATGGGGACCCAATTTCTATATTTTTAGCTGATTAGTTTAAAGCCTGGACCAAGGTAGGACTAACTTTGAGGGGGACCTCTACCACCAAGGTACTCTTATCCCGCTGGAGGATTTGGGGAGAGGAACCAGATATCCCGCTAGGTCAATTCCTACAATACGAGGCCCTGCAGCGCATCAAGGATACTTGATAAATGTGTCCCTTGGTACATACATACTAGCCTTGCCACACAGATATACCTTATACCTTGTGCAGTGTGGATAATGATCTATAGTGTGAATATAGCCATAGGGACTGATAAAGTCACATACTATACAGTGGTTGCTTCATATGAATGAGGCAGAATAGCAATAAATGATTATTCCAATTACATTCATCAAGCCAAACTTCTTTTAGTGGTGCCCATTGCTGTATTATAACCCTCATATGGACAAAGGGTTGCTCTGCATTACTTAGTGTCAAGAGTCATGGGGGCCGATTACGATGGCGGGAAATCTGCGACTGCTCGGCAGGCGGTGAGGACCGCCGACCGGCGGTCGCGGATTTCCCGCCATTGTCCTGAATATTCCCACCGCCAAATTAGGATGGCAGTGGGTATGGGAAAGGTACAGCGTTGGACGGAGGATGGAAAGACCATCCACTGTGGTTCTGCAAGGCAGGCCTTTTCCGCCTGCCTTGCGGGACCAGGTACAAGGGTATATGGAGACGGTGCCATGCAGGCACCACCGTGGGCATTATGATGCCTGTCTTTTGCGATGGAGTTCCTGCCGCAAAAAGACTGGCCCCCAGGTCGGTGAAAGGGTGGGGTGCTGCACGTTGGGGGTACCTATGGTACCCCTCTACATTTGCATGTACAAGGTGGCAGGCACCGCACAGTGCCTACCACGTTGTACATGCAAATGTAAAACATGTATTTTTACATTGTGGGGGGTGCAGCCAGTGTGGCAGCTGCATCCTAATTTGTTTTGCGGGACCGCCGCACCTATGGCGAGCGGTCCCTTTTCCACTAGCGATGGCGGGCGGACTTTGTCATCGTAATCGGCTGCATAGCTCCCTGTAATCCAACACAGCATTTATGTCAAGTGTGATGCTTTGTGTGACAGTTTGATACATCTGCCACCTAGTGTCACTCTGTTTTGTTATGTGTGCCACAAGGCATCTCCACTTTGCAAATAAATCTTGATATTAGTATCTACATTACTATATGAAGATGGTACATTAATACATACCTATGCGGCCTCCAACCCCCAAACCCATCAGGTTCAGCACATCAACTTTTTGGGTTATTACATCCACCCAATGATGCTTCAGTTGGAAGATGGAGCGCTCGGCATGGGACACCTTACCCACTTCGATCAATCCTTGCAATCTATAGCTCTGCAGCCTTTGCTGACTCTTCATCCTTGAGCCAACATCTGTGGAAGGAAGTGCACGAGCAGCCAATTCATACTTCCAACTTCTCCCTCCATAAACATCTTGCCTCTTCCCTTCTCTGACTTGGCCAAAATGGCACAAGCCCTACCTATCCTTAACAAACTAAAGAAAACAACACCCCTTACACTCCTAACTATACCTAATTTACTATAACCTCCAATGGGACAAACACCCAACAATACACATACCATTACAAATACAGAAAAACAACAATTAGGCACAGCAACTACAGAAAATAATACACACAGGGACAGAACAGACACAGACTCAAACAGAAACAGCCAAATATCCACCAATCTAACACAGCACTCTGTGGGTCACTTTGAATACACAGTACCAGCACAAACACATTTACCATATGGACACTGTTCCACATTTCACCCTATGTGTAGTGTATATCTTGCATGGGCACATGCATTCAGCACATGATTTCATCATGCACACATTTCCAGATCAACCTGATGTTATGCAGGGGTGAGTTGAGCACACAGCAGCAGAACCTTTCAAGAAGTGAGTGAGCCTGTAGGCTTCACTCCAGTGACCCAGGGTAGAATGGTCATGTTCACTAATACTGATCACTACACGGAATGCTCCCACACCACGCTGACAGTGTTTTACTCCTGGCAAAGGCAGTAGCATTCAACAACAATGAAGGTATCTCTTTGGGTGACCATCCTGGTCTAACACAACCACAATCCATGACACAGTCCTATGTCATGGCACACACACATATTCCATTTTCCCATATTGCCATATTGGGATACAGACAACAATACAGTTGGGCACTCAGGGCAGGGATACACTTCTCTTACCATGCAGGGGACATTTCTGACACAACACCACCATTTCACCATATTACATGTATGTCCACAACCATGTATGCTAACTTTCTGACTTATGTGCTTCATACATTACAGAACTCTGTATTCCTGTAGTGATGTGATGCTTGGCAAATATCTTCCTTGTCTCACTTTTTAGATAAATGCTACATATTGCTACTTGAGCAGTTTAGTACATTTTGGTAGGGGCCTTTGAGCCTCCTTGAATTGCTCTGCAAAGAATGGTAAATATATATTGTATCAAGTGTGGGCAAATTTAAACTACAAATCAATCACCCCTGCAAAGGTGTTACATGTGTGCTGTTTTGTGGATGCCCACACATGAATGAATGCAAATTGAACAAATGGCATTTTGATATCTACACCTGAGTCTAGGCCTTTGGCCAACACAGAGGTCTCCAATGATCTGTGATGTTATCTGCTGCAACATTTGTTCCAGCAGAGTGCTGCCACTCTGCATGCTAGTCCAGATCTGCAACACAAATCAGTTTGAAGATTGCCTCAGGAACTTACTTATTGGGAGAATTGTGATCCATCATACACTGAGTGCCACATTCAAGACACTTTCATGCAACAGAACACAGCAAGACAGCTTGTTGTGCTGCACTGCACTGATTTAGAGAGGGAGGCCAGGAATACCACATATCTGTGTAGATGTGGGCAATCCTGCCCTCTCCCTTTCATCCAATTCACTGCATCACATTGGCTTGCAGCATTGATTTATTCTTAGTTTGAGATACACCCTCATGTTGATCAACCACTTGGAAACCAAGATTCATACATGTTGAGGTCTACATCTAGTTGAGAAGGGTGCTGAGACAGAATATCGAGTTGGAAATGTCGACTTACACAAATATTGAGTTGGAAATATTGTGATTCAGAAATATCAACAGCAAGAATATTGTGGTCAAGATTATCGAATTTAAGGTAAGAAATATCATTTAAAAAAATAGAGAAGTCATTAATATTGTTTTCAAAAATATAGATGTTTAGAATATTGATTTTTTCATTAGTGTTATGAATTTTAGTTTATATTTTAAATGTTTGTGATGTATGTTTTTTGTATAAGTATTGTTTATTTGTTTTAATATATGTGTTACATTTTTCCTAGTTATGAATTGTATTTTAATTAAATGTTGCATGTTCTGGTACCACAGTGGGTTGTGGGTTAATAGGGGAATATGGTGGAAAGTAATTTAATTATAATGAATGAATGATTATTCTTTTTATTTTTTTAATTTATATTTTTTAGCATTAAATGTGGGAAATAATGTATTTGTAATTAATTATTAATGGGTTGTTAATTAATATTAATGAATTAATTGATAATTAATTATGGTAATTGTGTAAAAAATAGGTGCAGGCTGTTAAGGGTTGTAGGGGTAAAGGAGGTGAAGTAATTTATTTTGGATTAATTAATAATTAGTCATTAAATAATATTAATTAATTGACTAAAAATTAATTATTGAAATTGTGTTATTAATTTTTAAGGCAGGTTACGGCATTTATAGGGGTAAAGGGTGAGAAGTAATTTATGTGTAATTAATGATTAATTGGTTGTTATTTAATATGAATGAATTAATTGATAACTAGTTATGGTAATTCTGTAAATTTATCCAGGTGCTGGTTGTGGGGTTTATAGGGGTAAAGGGTGGGAAGTAATTCATGTTTAATAATTCATAATTAGTTGTTAATATATATTAACTAATTAATTGATAATTAATTATGATCATTATGTGAATTTATTAGGTGTGGGTTGTGGGGCTAATGGGGTAAACGGTAAGTAGTAATTTATTTTTAATTAATTAATAATAGGTCCTTAATTGATAGAAAATTCATTAAGGAATTTGTGTAATTAATTTTAGGTGTGGGTTGTGGGGTTTATAAGGATAAAGGGTGGGAAGTCATTTTTGGTTAATTAATTAGAAATTAGTTGATAATTATTATTAATCAATTAATTTATATTTATTTAGGGTATTTGTTTATAGTTTTTGTGTGGGGGTTTATTGTTATGGGGTACAGTGTGGGCAGTAAATTAGTTCTACTTACTTTATAATTAGTTGTTAAATACTAATAGTTTTTTAATTGAATATAAGTTTTAATTATGTAATGAATTTTTTTATAGTTTAATTTTAACAGTGGGATGTGAGTATTATAGGGGAAGCGTTTGGAAAGTTAAATAATATTTATGAGTTTTTTTTTTAGTTAATAATATTCATTTAATTGGTAATTAATTATGATAGTTGAGGAAGTAACTTTTCTAATTTAAATGTGTGCTGTGAAATGTGTGGTGTTATGGAGTAGGAAATGAAACAAAAAGATGTCATAATTAATGTTTTTGTACTAAATAAGTTTTAATTAAAAATATTTAGTTTGTAAATTGTTTTTATTTTATTTATTATAATATGTGTAGATATTTGCTATATTATTTAACATTATATTTCTTTTAATTCTTTTTTAAATATTAAATATATTTGTATTCGAACTTTTAACATATTCATATCTTTTTTAATTTATTTTGTTTTTGAAATATTTTTATTTTTTGTAGATTGTTTTTATTTTTAAACTGACTGGAGTGAGAATATTAATTGTTACCCCTCTGAAATCCAACACTTTCCTTACTGTTGAGTGGAGAAGTGTGGCTCAATGATTAGAGCGGCAGACCCTGATGCAAAGGTCTAGCCCGGGACCAGGGTTCAATTCCCCACCTCGGCGGATCTTGGGCTCAAAATTCCACGGACCTGATAATTCTCGCCTCGGTGCCTATTCCAATCATGGAGTCCCACTCTGCAACTCTGGGCAATAGCTTGCTTAATCTCCACAACGGCCCCCACAATGCTAAGAATGCCTGGCCTCCACCTTGGGGGTACCCAGGAGTGGACGTCTCACAGGGAAAGCTAGGATGGGTTCCACAGCGGTATTCATACAAGCGCCTTGAGACCCTTGCGGGTGAGTAATGCGATATACAAGTATCAATTTACATTTGCATTTTCATTACTGTTGCACTCACTGGAGTGGGAATAATTATTTTTACCCCTCCACTATCCATCAATTTCCCTACTGTTGCACTCACTAGAGTGGGAAATTTAAGTTTGAAGATTTCTAAATGTTTTAATTTATAATAAAGTTTGAAGATTTCTAAATGTTTTAATTTATAATACAATGCTTTTTTTATTTGAAAATATGATATTCGTATACACATATATTTGTTTGGGACACAGTCATATGGACATATATATATATTTCCCTCTGTGCCCTGATTCGGAGATGCACTCCAAGCAAATGATTCACCAGAATTCTTCATTTAAACCTGGCATTTCTTTCCAATGAATCAGTTAGCCTGACACGTGCTCTTGGGTAATTGCCCTCCAGTGGGCCTCAGAAAGCAAAGTCGTTTTTAATGTTCCATCCACTGTGCTGCTTCAGCTCTGAATCATTTAAAGCCAGCAGCCCCAGATTCCATTTCCCTGGGGGTGCGGACTTCCACAGCCAGACTGCCGTGATTTGCACGTTTCCATCTGTGCCTTGATTTGGAGATGCACTCGCAGTGATTGATTTGCTCAAATGTAAAGTTTAAGCTGAAGCAGCACAGTGGATAGAAAATAAAAAACGACTTTGTTTTCTGAGTCCCACTGGAGAGCTAATACATTATATTTTTGTGGGTGTGTGTGTGTTTGTGTGGGTGTGGGTGTGTAGGTGGGTGTGTATGTGTATATATATATATATATATATATATATATATATATATATATATATATATATATATATATATATATATATATATATATATATATATATATATATATATATACATATATATATATATTACCTACTGGCGGTAGCCAGTAGGTATATATAGTTAGGACGGTTTCCCATAAGAAATCCCCAACATTCTATTGGGAATAACTTTGGCCCTGGTTGATGAATCTTCGCAAATTTCTCAAAGAAGATGGCTCGCTCCGCTCCGCTCCTTCCCTGAAAGTTTGGGGGGGATTCGTCAAGTGGGGGCTGAGAAAAAAGGGGGGTCCCAAAACGTGTTTTCCCCATGTTAATTTCCATAGGACCTTTAGACTCAGCTACAGCTTGAACCGCTGAAGGGAATTACACCAAACTTGTCAAAATGGTAGTGTCTGGTATGCAGATCACGCTTTTGGTAAAATTGTGTAAATCCCTCCAGTGGTTCCTGAGAAAATTAGAAGAGAAATCAAAGAGAAATCAATTATATATCTATAAGCGCGAACGCGTGCGCGCACCCCGCGATTTTTCGCGATTTTTTTTGGGGGGGGGGGGCCCACCCCTCGTTTTGGCCCCCGAGATCACCGCCACCGCCCGAGCTGCCTTAAGATGGCCGCCGCCTGGTTGTGGGCGGGGCCGGCGAAGGAGCCGCGCTCCGATTGGTCAAGGAGCTCTGACGTCATCGGGGGCTCGCCTTGGGCCGCGCTGGGATTGGCCCATCGTTCGGAGGTTAACTCCTTTTGCCGACATAATTCACGTAATTTTTGGAACATCACAATAAGTTTGTGATGTGACATTTCTGAAAATAAGTTACGCCACATTGTGTAATTACACTGCAATTCGCATCATATTTAACATCACAGGACAGAATCAACTTTAGCAACCAGAATCTGAGCGGCTGCTGTTTATGACAATTTTTTCTTTCCACCTATTTTTTTAGCACAAAATGCGAAGTTGCTTCAAATGCTGATATGAGGACACGTTTCGAGCTAAAATATAGCACAAAATGATGGACTTGCATTTCGTGAAATTACATGTAATTTTGCTTATTTGTCCCGATTATTCACTTAATTACTTGAAAGTAAATTACATGGAGAGCCAGAAACTCATTAATTTGCTGTATCTTCATTACGGAAAACTATCGCAAAATCACCCAAGAGTATGTGGAATTACGCAAGAAGAGTAACTTTGCACTTCCGGTGCATAATGTACCCTCGCATCCTAAATGAGTCAGGGGAAACGTTTTTGGATAAGAAAATATTGCAAAATGCAACAGAATTGCTCCTGCTATGTTCCTATGCTCTAGGGTAGTCATCTTTGCCACAAATGAATCTAATATTTGGCAATTTTTGTTCGCAAGAGAAGCGAAATTGCCGCAATTACACCAACTATCTTGGCCTAATTAGACTTTCTCCCACGCCTACAAATCACGCAAATTTCAGACACCAGTTTTTTTAAGTTTATTTTGTCCATGTCAAAGGCTTTACAAATTGAGAAAAAAAAACACAAAAAAAGCTTGCGGTTCTAAACTGTTTTTTATTGTTTAATTAATTTATGAAAAGATAGGCTTTTGTAGAAGATTAAACGTCCGATGTTAAATGAAGGTTTTTCATTTAGGTAAGACATAAATGGACAGCTTTGTATTTCAGGTGGATGCTTTTAGTTTTCAGGTATCTGACTTGGAATACAAGTAATTTTCGTATTTTTTCCTTGCCACGAAATATATAATGGTCAACGCACGCACCACAAAAATGGAAGGAGAGACATAAACAGGCCGGTGTTTCTAACAAACTGTTAGATCTACGTAGATAAAAAAAATACACACTGTTTTTTGCTGTTGCAAAATCGGAACACGGTTCTAAATTGGACGTCAGCGCAAACTGTCACCACCCAGACAATGTACCTGTCTACCTGATGCAGCCACTCGGTGTAAAAAAGTGCAAAACACACTTTGCGCCATCCTAAAATAGGGGATCCTACTCTGACAGTAAAACATACATTAGGCATGTGCAGTAGGATAAGGGACAGCAGCTTGGATCCGGGAGCCAATCTTCGTTTTGCAGACGTAATTTGTTTACAGTGTAAATGCTCAAAAATATATCATTGCACTATGGAAGCATACGTATTCGAATAGATCTATGTTGCGCAATAATGACTCTATAGCAAGTCTAGGGTTTTACTTCAAGGTCACTGTTAACAAACATCCTGTTCCAATAAGTGTGTAAGGAAATCCACACGAGCAAGCCACCATGCACGAATGTGAAGCATCGATTACTTCTTAACAGTAATATACATACACAGGCAGGACATGTTTTGGCCACTCCTAGGCCCTTTACAGAAATCAAAATTCAAATATTGCTTAGAAAAATGTATCTATTCTCACATTCGTGATCAGCAATTACACTTAAACCAAACATCTCCATATGAACACTGCGCACCCATTCAGTGGCATCCCGAGGGGACTGAAGCATGTTAGGTTGTTTGTAAAGTTCATGAAAGCCTTTGGCATTAGTGCGCGCACAAATGGTGCTGCTGGGCTCTTTGCCGTAGCAAGACACTTCCGGATCTACACACAGGGCCCCTAGTCACACAGATGTGCCTGTGGCTTATCTTTCAGGAGCCCTCTTGCTTTACTCCTGGTATTCAGGAGTAAGCTGGGTGGACTAGCTGAGTACAGCATGACAGCCTATAGAAAAATAATGGCGACTGAAGCCCATAGATTTATGAAAGTAATTCACTCTAATAAAAATATGAGGCCCTCTTATTTAAGCACTACGCATTCACGATATAGAATATTCCTTCATTTTGATCGTTAAAAATGTAGTAATACGTATTTACTGTTTTTCTTTAGGCATCTTAATTGGTTGAATCTTATTGTACCCCATTGCTATATATATATATATTCACTGAAAAAACCATAGGTTATACACTATATATAGTTAGGAATTAGCCTTTAGAAAACCAATGAAATTCACTAAAAAAACCATAGGTTTTAGGCCTTATATAGTTAGGAATTAACATATAAAAAACCATTGAAATTCCTCCTATATAGTTAGCTGGACATTTTATTGACATAAAACCCAATGAAATTCCATATATAGTTAGTTGCAATAACTATATATCGCGCACCCGCAATCCACTGCTGATGATGTCACATATTACATCATTCATGACATGGTCAGTAACATCACTGATGACATCATCCAGTGACTGTGTGTTTCTGTAAAGTTTAAATATGTTTTACATATTGAAGAATGAGTGGATGTATAAGTGTCTGGATGAAGGATTTAGTAGGTGCGTGACTGACTGAGCGAGTGAATGAATGTGTCTTACTGAATGCATGGGTTAATAACTAAACTGTCTGAAAGTGTGCATCAATATGTCTGTTGTTGTGCAAGCTGCTGCATGTGTTGATCAGTAGCTATATGAGTGGCTATATAGCTTATTGATTGGTTGCCCAAGTATTTGTATGGAAGACTGAGTGTGTGTATAACTAGCTGGGAGGCGAGTGACTCTGTGCAGATCAATGTGTACTTGTATCAGTAATTGTATAAGAGAGTAAGTATGTGTTAGTATATGTTTGAAAAAGTAAGGTGTTCTGTGTTTAACTGTATAGATGAGGAAATCGAAGTGTGATTGATTCTTTACAGGACTGACTAGGTGTGTGAGTAACTCCATGGATGAGTGGCAGTGTGTGAGTGTCTGCATAGGTGTATGAGTGCATATGACAGTGTTGTAATAATGAGTGACTGTATGTACGAGTGATTGTATGGGTGAATGAGTGAATGTGTGCGTAGACGTAGGAATCAGTGAGTGCGTATGTAGTAACTGGTATTGGTGTGTCATGATGTCATCAGTGATGTCATTTGAGATGTCATCAGTGATGTCATCAGTGATGTCATTTGAGATGTCATCAGTGATGTCATCAGTGATGTCTCTGACCATGTCATGAATGATGTAATATGTGACATCATCAGCAGTGGATTGCGGGTGCGCGATATATAGTTATTGCAACTAACTATATATGGAATTTCATTGGGTTTTATGTCAATAAAATGTCCAGCTAACTATATAGGAGGAATTTCAATGGTTTTTTATATGTTAATTCCTAACTATATAAAGCCTAAAACCTATGTTTTTTTTAGTGAATATATATATATATATATTACCTACTGGCGGTCGCCAGTAGGTAGTTATAGTTAGGATTGTTTTCCATAGGAAATCCTCAACATTCTATTTGGAATAACTTTGGCCCTGGTGGATGAGTCTTTGCGAATTTCTTAAAGAAGATGGCTCGGTCCGCTGCGCTCCTTCCCTGAAAGTTTGGGGGGGATTGGTCAAGTGGGGGCTGAGATATAAGGGGGGTCCCAAAACGTGTTTTCTCCATGTTTTTTCCATAGGACCTTTAGACTCGGCTACAGGTTGAACTGCTGAATGGATTTATAAGAAATTTGCCAAAACTGTAGAGTCCTGTTCGCAGATTACGCTTTTTTTGGAATGGTGTAAATCCGTTCAGTAGTTGTTGAGAAAATTAAAGTTAAAGTCAATTATATATCTATAGGCGCGCACACGTGCGCGCACCCAAGCGGCTGCGCGTGAGCGGAATTTTTTTTTGCTGCGTGACGTCTGTTAACGTTCGATTCGAAGGAAATCAGGAAGTTTTGTCCACCATTTTGTCACTGCGAGTAAATATATTGTTCATTTCAAAGCGTTGAAACATGGAAAGGGGAGAAGGTAGAGATTGTCTTGCTGCGTAGGTTTTCTCGGGGTGTGTAGTAAGGCCCTTAAACGCGAAAAGATATATTTTTTTTCGGAAAAAAATAACGGGGTGCGCGCACCCGGTCGCGCACATCTATTCACAAGAGTGTGAAAATGGAGATAAATCAGAAGTTTGAGTGCTTAGATATAAGGTGGCTCTGAAAAGAGCCCTTGTGTTAATTGAGTGTTTTCTGCATATATAAGTAAGTACCGATGCAGAGCCTGATTTTGCAGAGGAAGATTCTGTTTCCCTCATTCGTGAAATGAACACCGTCTCTCCTATAGACGTCTTGCATGTGGTATCGCAAGTTGTTGTGGTAAATAGAACCCATGCTATAATCTCTGAGGAACGCAGAAACAGATTTATTTACATGTCTCCTTGCTTTCTCAAATTGTGCACAATGTTCATTGGACCAATTCCATTTCTGTCTTTGGCATATATTGGAATATACCAAGGCAGATCGAGGAAAAAGTGTCATCAATTGTCGAAAGGTGTCTTTTAGAAGCATTTCCAGACCTACCCCAGTGATTGTGCCTAGATCGTTCCCACCACATTGCACAATTATAAGGTCTGGTTCTGGGAGATGCATAAAAGTTTTCACCAATGGAATCAATTGGTGACATTTCAATCCTCTTTTGGCAATCCATGTTATGTGTACATTTGGTAAGCCGAGGTTGCAAATTCGTCTGCTTACTGCATATTTTTCACTCCAGTGAATATAACTGTGTCCTATTAGCCAGACCTTCATTTTCAAGGGATGTGTAGTCGTCCTCCGATCGGTTCTGGAAGTGGAATGGTAGTTAGAAGTTGAAATTCTAAATAAAGAAAAAGGAAGAGGCTGGGTGTGGTTTAAAAAATAAAAATGATTGGTTGATTGTAACAAGTGGAGATTGAACAGTACGTTCCATGTTAATGTTTATGTTAAACGAAAAGTACTATTGGGTGTGAAAAAACAAGACATGTAACAGAGCTGTGTATTGGCAGGTGTTTCTGGAGGAAAAATAGTGTTCTTAGTTTGTTGTAGAACGTTAAGACATGAACTTTTGACCTGTGCCTTCATCAAGGTGCAGAATGAGGTGTAACCATGGAAACAGCCGGAGATGGCAGTTGGTGATGGGTTCATTCTTTGGTGCCTCTGCATATGAGTCTGTTCTCTGGTGGCAGGCGGAGAACTGTTTGTTATTGTGGAGATGAAAGGGTGATAAGGAGAGAAATACGACATAGCGTCTGGCCTGTAGAAGCGTGGGAGCAGTGATTAACTCTGAGTGAAGCGGAACTGTGTCGGTGCTTGGTAACAGTAAAAAATTTTTTAACAGTGGTATAACTGTCTTTACGGTGCGCGACCTACTAAGAAAGAGTTCACGGGCCGTAATTGGCTTGCAGGTTCTAGTATCAGTAAGTGAGGTCGAGAAAAGAAAACATTCAGGACTTTATTTATGAAGGCCTTGCGCCACCGGTGCGTCACTTTTTCCCATTTTAAAAAATGAGGCACTGGCGGCGGAAGGTCTTTATAAATAAGGTCCTCAGTGTCTACAGTTAAGGTTATGTGGAAACCATGAATAGTTTTTCAATATGAAATCATTTCAGTTGAGATTATGGATTAAAAGAGAAACCGTGAATATTTGAAATGTTTATTTAGAAATGTACTGTTTTAAAGGCAAATCATTATGTAATATGAGTACAGAAATTGCAAAAAACACAGTAATTGGTATTGTCAGTAGTACATGGAATACAAACGCTATAGTTGAAGAAAAATGAATATAGTTGGAAAAAAACATTGTACACTCTTATAAGGAAGTATATTATATTTTAATAAATGGAAGAAGGTCTCTGGCCTTTCAGTTTAGGAACGATATATGAAAATGCAAGTGGTTATACATCATTACTTTATGAATCAGCTGTCAAACAACACGAAATCATAATGTCCACTGTTAGTAAAGCCACTAGGTCTGTTCTTCAAAAGAAAATATGGAAAAGAACGTGAAGAATATAGAAAACCAAAAGGAAATGAGGACGTCAATGGCTTGTATAAGAGTTATTGAAGCATTGTTTAGGCAAAATAGGTAGCTTCTGCTTGTAACAGGAAATCAGTTTTATCATTTGAAAGTATGTCAGCTATCCAATGGAAAAGAGTAAAGCAGTACTGATGATCTGTTATAATCGGAGCCTCTTTTACCATCAGAGGGCAGGTCGGTGGGTTTTCGATGTAGCTCGCTGTTAGGAAAGAGTTAACCGTCCATTGTGTAGGCAAAGTATGCAGCAAGTGCCTCTAACATGAAATCACTGTTATCATCTGAAAACATGTCAGCCATCCAATTGAGAAGATGAAAGGAGCATTCATGATCTGTCATTATTGGAGCGTCTTTTACCATCATAGGGCAGCTCGGTGGGTTTTCGATGTAGCTCTCTGTTAAGAAATCTTGCGCCGCTGCGAATATATTCCAATTACCCAGAACTCCTTGTATCGCTGCAAAGGCCATAAACCCTCCGTTGTAACAAAGCTGTTCATGATCAAGTAACGGATTCATGAGGTGATTGTAATTCGGTTCAGGAGGTACCAAATTGCACAGACATAAATCCAGGGCCCACGTGAAATCACAGCTCAGGCAATGAAATACAGGCTGCACACAGGTAAAATACGAATATCGAAATGATAATCGATATGAAGTATTCAAAGTTGAGAGTGGTAAGGTGCCGTAGTACAGAAGCATTCTCTGTCGAAATAGTTCTAAGTGGCCCGGCTCGTTTGCGAAGGCAGGAGGGACATCCATTTTGAATTTCCCAAGATGGTAAAGGAAACGGCGCAGCACCGCTGGTTGTATAGCAACTCCACAGAATTAGGTCGCCGGCTATGCAGTGGAGAGGAGCAGAATGACTTGATACATTTTCTAGGAGTCTAGTCACTTATATATTGCTTAGTAGTTATCAAAAAAGTAGCTTTTTTTGAACTGGAGGATGCGTTAAAAAGTAAGGGAGTGATTTGAGGGAGTTGTAAAGCAAGGTCAATTTTTTTTTACATCAATGCTGTTTTCTGTGAATGTTAGCTTAGTGAAAGATATGTGTGTGAGCAGATGCAACGTTCAGTTTTAAATGTGACAATGGCGGTCTTGTTCATGTCTTCCGATTCAAGGTCGGTATTCGCTGCCAAATACAAAGATCAAGAAACGCATGCGTGGGGTACATAGTCCGCATTCTTAAAGGAAAGCAAATGAAGGGTTATTTTTACCGCGTTAGCATTGTCGTTTAAAAAGTTACAGTGATTTCCATTATATGTTAAGAAAGTGTCACTAATGAAGACTGAAAATAAATCCTTATAAATAATAGGGACTGGTGTATTTTAGAAAAGGTGTGTAACATTACATGAATTGTGAAAAAAAAAATAATGTAATTGAAAGTGTATGGTTTGAAAATGAAAAGTAGAGGTTTATAGTTCACGTTTTGAAAGCAGTTCTAGAGGGTCAGATGAAAGTGTATGGTTTGAAAATGAAAAGTAGAGGTTTATAGTTCACGTTTTCAAAGCAGTTCTAGAGGGTCAGATGCATGATAGATTTATAAAAAATAGAACATGTTTTTAAATAGTATTATGGAAAAAATATGTGCCTTTATGTACTATTTACATTATCTGCCTGTTGCGTATTCTTTGAGTTTTAGTAATCCTGTGTCTTATAAGTTTTCTAGGGGCGGTTTGAGGTTCATGGTGTGTTTGGGCAGGGAGGGTAGGTTGGGGGTTTGTAATAGGGGGTCCGGGTGGGGTGGAGTGCGGAGTTTAGTGAAAAGTGAGGGGGGCGGGGAGTTAGGGTGTTTGGTAATGGAGCAGAGTCAGAGGACGCCACATTTGTGTTATGGGGTGCCACGGAAATATGTATTTATTCTCAGAGGTTTATTATATTAAGGATATATATCAACATGGTGGCTCTTGTCGTTTTGTGGTTCTGTGCATGTTTATAATGCTGGCCCTGTAGTTTTTGTTTATGGACCTTATTACGACACACAGGGGAGCCACGTTGCACAGTTGGAGATCAGAGACTTAGGAAATAAAACTTTATAATTGTAAGGGCTCTAAGCGATACAAATCGCCCGTTCTCGGTGTAAAAAATATCACCGCTATTGGTGGTATTTTCTACGGTGTTAGTGCTCGAAGGAGAATAGTAACATATATGTGAAAGCAAATTGTGTAACAGGCTCAGCATTTCACATTATCGCGTGAAAACAAAAGTTGCTTTTACATAGCAATAAGTCTCTTATAATTAAGGGACGGAGTGTATATAGTGCTATTTAGTACTCTGCTATGTGATTGATGTCGAATATTTCATAAGAGGAGGCTTTAAAAGTTTTTCGATAAACTGGTTTTCTAGGGAAGTGGGTGGAGTGTTCCGTGTAAATTGCAGAATAGAAACTAGTAAGAACCAATTGGAAGTGTTGTTTTAAAGTCACATGACTGCACATGCGTGTCTCGACGCCTGTACGCGATAGGTGGGTGCGCGCACCCGGTCGCACACTAAATGAAAGCGGTGAAAAAACATGTCATAATATGCTCTTGGAGCATGTTTTGGTGGAAAGAGTTAGTTCTGAAAATAACTTTTTTTTTTTTTTTTTTTTTTTTGGAAACAAGGTTTATGATGCTTTTGATTTCTTAAAGTTGCTACGACATTTTTCAGTATGTCATACTATCCAAATAAAGTGAAGAAATTTAACTTTTCTTGGAGCATTTATGACTCTCAATTTTGTGTTTAGTTAGAGTAAAGCTTTGCTCTCCGTATACAAGAAGTTTTCCACAGTTGTTGCATTTCATGTGCACGTTCGCCAGACATGGTTTCAAGTCCATTTCAGCACTCGATGGAGATACAGGTCGTCCACCGGAAGATGTGCTGATTACTTCTGATGGTAATAGCGTGGCCTCCGTTTTTCTTGTCAAAGGTGGTCGCTCATTTCCTTCAGATTCGGAAGATGAATGCGGATTGGTAGCCATTGCAGCGAAGTCTTCGGGAAGATGTTCGACGTTGTTTTCTCTTGAGAGTAGAAAAGAAAGTGATGGAAGTGGGTGGAGGGCTGCGTGTAAATTCCAGAATAGAAACTGCCAAGAACCAATTAGAAGTGTTGTTTTGAAGTCACATGACTTCACATGCAAGTGTCAGGTCCTGTACGCGATAGGAGGGTGCGCGCACCCGGTCTCGCACTAAAATAAAGCGGCGAAAAAACATCTCATAATATGCTCTTGGAGCATGTTTTGGTGGAAAGAGTTAGTTCTGAAAAGAACTTTTTTTTAAATTTTTTTTTTTTTTTAGAAACAAGTGTTATGATGCTTTTGATTTCTTAAAGTTGCTACGACATTTTTCAGTATGTCATACTATCCAAATAAAGTGAAGAAATTTAACTTTTCTTGGAGCATTTATGACTCTCAATTGTGTTTTTAATTAGAGTATAGCTTTGCTCTCCGTATACAAGAAGTTCTCCACAGTTCGTGCATTTCATGTGCACGTTCGCAAGATATGGTCTCAAGTCCATTTCAGCACTCGATGGAGATACAGGTCGTCCACCGGAAGATGTGCTGGTTACTTCTGATGGTAATAGCGTGGCCTCCGTTTTTCTTGTCAAAGGTGGTCGGTCATTTCCTTCAGATTCGGAAGATGAATGCGGAACGGTAGCCATTGCAGCGAAGTCTTCGGGAAGATGTTCAACGTTGTTCTCTCTTGAGAGTAGAAAAGAAAGTGATGGAAGTGGGTGGAGTGCTGCGTGTAAATTCCAGAATAGAAACTACCAAGAACCAATTAGAAGTGTTATTTAGAAGTCACATGACTTCACATGCAAGTGTCAGGTCCTGTACGCGATAGGAGGGTGCGCGCACCCGGTCTCGCACTAAAATAAAGCGGCGAAAAAACATCTCATAATATGCTCTTGGAGCACGTTTTGGTAGAAAGAGTTAGTTCTGAAAAGAACTTTTGTTTTTTTTTCTTTTTTTTTTTGGAAAGAAGTGTTATGATGCTTTCGATTTCTTAAAGTTGCTACTACATTTTTCAGTATGTAATACTATGAAAATGAAGTGAAGAAATTTATCTTTTCTTGGGGCATTTGTGACTTTCAATTTTGAGTTTAATAAGAACGAGGCTCTGCTCTCCATACAAAAGAATTTCTCCACACTTGTTGCATTTCATATGCACCTTCGCAAGATATGGTCTCAAGTCCATTTCACCACTCGATGGAGATACAGGTCGTCCACCAGAAGATGTGCTGGCCACCTCTGATGGTAATAGCGTGGCCAGGGCTCTTGTCAATGCTTTTGCATAATGCTCAGGGTGCCTTTGTTTAACATGCCGCTGCATGGTGTGTATAGAAAAGGAATATTTTTTATTTGGATTTCCCCTTGAGAGCTCCGAATTGCATATCGTGCAGGTTACTTTTGGCGCATTCACTTTCTTTTGATCTTCAGGATAAGTAAAAAATTGCCAAATGAAAGATTCCTTTTTTCTTCTTAACGGTGGTCGCTCATTTCCTTCAGATTCGGAAGATGAATGCGGAAGGGCAGCAATTTCAGCAAAGTTTTCCGGAAGATGCTCGACGTTGTTGTTTCTTCAGAGTAGAAAAGATTGTGAGGAAAGTGGGTGGAGTGCTTCGTGTAAATTCCAGAACAGAAACTACTAAGAACCAATTGCAAGTGTTGTTTTCAAGTCACATGACTTTACATGCGCTTCTTAGGACGTGTAGGCGGTGACACTATCTAGTTACGAACGTGATTTCATACTTAGGAACTAGCATTCAAAAAACCTAAGAAATTCACTGAAAAAACCATAGGTTTTACACACGTTATAGTTAGGAAGTAGCATTTAAAAAACCTATGAAATTCACTGAAAAAACCATAGGTTTGACACCAGTTATAGTTAGCTGGAAATTTTACTGATATAAAACCTATGAAATTCCACGTTATAGTTAGTTGGACTCACTATAACTTGCGCGTGTAATGCACTGCTGTTGACATTACATATTACATCACTCATGACATGGTCAGTGACATCACTTATGACACCATCCAGTGAATGTGTGTCTTTCTAAAAAATAAATATGTTTTATATATGTATATGTAAAGGTGGAGGGAAGAATAAATGTTTAAATATTGTCTTAATGAATGTTTTTTTTTAAAAGAAATGATTGGATAACTGGCTTATTAAGTGTATCTTACTGAATACATATATTAGCGAGTAATGTTTAAATATTTCAATATATGTATCAGTGTTTCACTTTGTGAATAAGTGGCTGCATGGGTTGATGATCACCTACATGTGTGTGTATATGGGTTATTAGATGTTTTTTTAGTATCAGTATGAGTGTCTCTATGGTTTGGTGGGGGTGTTACTTATGATATAGATCCATCAATGACTGACTCACTGTTTCTATGTTTTTTGAAGACAACATATGTGCAGGACTGTATGGGTGGATGAGTGTGTATATGTTTGTGTTAGTAAGTAAATGACTGTCTTACTATTGTGTTTATCAGTAACTACATATGTTTTAATCTAGTATATGTGAATATTGATGTATATAAGTGAGTATATGTGAGAGTGAGAGATTGAAAGAGTTTCTGTTTAAATAAGTATGTGTTTCTATAAGTGATTGTTTAAGAGAGTAAGTATGTATAAGTTTCCTTAGAAGTAACGTGGTAGTGTGTGTATAGTTGTATATGCAAATAAATGGATGTTCAATAGTTTATTTGCATGTGTGAGTATGTGTGTGAGTAACTTTTGGATGACTGTCGGTGTGTAACAGGATGTATAGGTGTATCACTACATATGATGAGTGAGTATATGTATGAGTGACTATATAGAACTGTTGGTGAATGACAGAATGTGTATATAGATGGTGGAATTACTGAATTGGTTGTTGTAACTGGTATGGGTATCTCCATTTTTTGGAAAATGTTAATTTCTATTTTCCAATATGTGTTTTAAGGGTTACATTACACTTAAAGGAGGTCTGTCATCAGTGATGTCATGAGTGATGTCACTGACCATGTCATGAGTGATGTAATATGTAATGTC
The DNA here is from genome assembly GCF_964263255.1 of Lissotriton vulgaris. Taxonomy (NCBI): domain Eukaryota; kingdom Metazoa; phylum Chordata; class Amphibia; order Caudata; family Salamandridae; genus Lissotriton; species Lissotriton vulgaris. Next base: position 1,445,846,257 of record NC_141691.1, read on the forward strand.
ATCAGCAGTGCATTACACGCGCAAGTTATAGTGAGTCCAACTAACTATAACGTGGAATTTCATTGGTTTTATATCAGTAAAATTTCCAGCTAACTATAACTGGTGTCAAACCTATGGTTTTTTCAGTGAATATATATGTATATATATATATATATATATATTCACTTAAAAAACCATAGGTTTCAGGCCCTATATAGTTAGGAATTAGCATTTAAAAAACCATTGAAATTGCTTCTATATAGTTAGTTGTACTAACTATATTTTGCGCACCCGCAATCCACTGCTGATGATGTCACATATTACATCATTCATGACATGGTCAGTGACATCACTGATGACATCACTGATGACATCCCAAATGACATCACTGATGATATCACTGATGACATCTCATTTGACAACACTGATTACATCACTGATGACATCATCCAATGACTGTGCGTTTCTGTAAAGTTTAAATATGTTTTACATATTGAAGAATGAGTGGATGTATAAGTGTCTGGATGAAGGATTTAGTAGGTGCGTGACTGACTGTATGAGTGAGTGATTAAATGTGTCCTACTAAATGCATGGGTTAGTGACTAAACTGTCTGAATGTGTGCATCAGTATGTCTGTTGTTGTGTAAGCTGCTACATGCGTTTCTGTAAAGTTTAAATATGTTTTACATATTGAAGAATGAGACGTTGGCTTTCTATACAGAGTGGTTTCAAGTTTAACCTCTTTGATGTGAAGCCTCACATTGAGAAATTCAATTTGGGTTTTATTGATAGGGAACGTAAAAGCTAGGATCATGGAATTGTCATTAATACTCCTAATGAATTTTTGGGCTTCTGCCTCACTACCCTTCCACAAGATAAAAACGTCATCAATGTATCTAAGATAGCTAAGAACTTGCGACTCAAATGATGCCTGATGTGTCTTCTTGAGAACATGTTCCTCCCACCAGCCAACATGCAAGCATGCGTAGCTTGGGGAGAAACTGGCACCCACTGCCACTCCTCTCTGCTGTTTAAAAACATCATGATTGAAAAGGAAGACATTGTTATTAAGGCACCATGAGATAAGCTCAAGAATTACCTTGTTGTGTTCATAGAATTTGCACGTTCTTGTGTTTGACAACTCTCAAGCCTAAGCTATGATCTATGCTAGTGTAAAATGACTCTATGTCAAGCGTGATTAAATGTAAGTCATCAGTCCACACTAGCCCATCAATTTTCATTAAAAAGTCACCGGTGTCTCTGGCATAACTAGGCAGGTCCTTGACCAGGTCCTTTAAATATAGTCAGTGTATTGGCCTACTTTCTCACCTACACTGTTAATGGCTGAAGTAATTGGCCTACCAGGAACAGGCAAAACATTTTTATGTATTTTTGGGATCAAATATAATACAGGTAACACAGGGAATTCATTATGCATAAACTTGTATTCTTCAGTGGATATAAGACCTTCCCTTCTCCACTGTGCTAACAGTTTCTGTAATGTGTCCTTAGCTGTATTATATTCCTTCATACTAGTTTTTTTATAGCATGCTTCATCATTTAGTTGTCTCTGTGCTTCGTGTACATAATCATTTTTTGGCCAAATTACCAGATTACCACCTTTATCTGATTTCTTATTACAATATCATGATTCTCGCCCAACTTTTTCATTACTTTGTCATATTCTTGTTTCTTGTAATGTGAGTTTTTCTGTTTTCTGTTATTATTTACATTGTGATACAGCTTTTTTGGGTCATCAATGACCATATCATCATATGTATCAACAGCGTCTTTTGGCATTAGTGGCACAAAGAAGGATTTAGGTTTGAAAGGGATGATCCCATCCCCTTTCTGTACTAAATTGATTTTCCTCAATCTTTCTTGTGTGGCCACATCAGTTTCAATGTAGGAGGATTGCAAATCAGTTTGTTCATTCAAGTCATGCATTGTGATCAAAGCTGGAATATCGGAGACTGCTAGCATTGGGCCATAATCTCCCTCATGTTGCGGTGTATTCTCAGTTATTTGTTTGCAGGCTTTCAAAGCAAAGATATTTGTTAGTTTAAGCTTCTTAATAAAACAATAGACATTGTTCGCACATAGTTGAAACTTTCCCCTGGGCAGTAGTTCAAACCAAGTGCTAAAAGTTGTTCCTCCGCTTTGGTTAACACAACTGATGACAGGTTGATACCACTTTTATCATTCAGTGTAGTTTCCTCTACCATTGCGGTTTCTTCTTTCCGCTTTTGTTTCCTTCTTTTGCGCCTGTCACGTCTTCTTGTGTTTTTTGGTTTTCTATTGGCTTCCTTAACCGCCTCGGCCATAAGGTCTAAAGTCTCTCTTCCATTAAAAAATCAAGCTCCTGTCCAACACTTAATTTTGTTTTCCTAGAGTTGGTACGCTCCACTTCTACGCTTGATTCACTTGTTAATGAAACAGTATTTATACTGGATGAGTCGTCATTGATGTCTACATTGTTTGTTGTATGAGTTGCATTGCTCTTTATTTTTTCACTATATTGTTGTCTCCTTGCTGTCTCAAACTTGCCGGCAAAAGTGAAGATCTTTCCATTTTCATAGTCTGCTAAATCACGCGCAAACTGATGTGCCTTTCTAAATTTGAATTTTTCTTCATGTTTTTTCAGTCTCTCTTCTATAGCCTCCTTCATTTTGGTAATGTAATCAGTTGTGTCAAGCTTGCTCAATTCCTCATTTATTTTATCTATTTCCTGCAGAATATCCAGGCAATCAATATTTGCATATTTGATTAAGATATTTACAAGATTCATTGAAGCAGTGAGGTTACTCTCCCCCCACTCACACAGCATGTTCGGATTGGGTTTATCAAAACTGGGGGTGAGTAAAATTCTTAATCCCTGTGGGACTCTTCCAACTTCAGCATACTTGGAAAGTGGTTTGTGTTTCCACCACTTGGTGATCTCCAATTTCAATTTTTTCTCCAGATTTCTAAGCAGCGACTTTCATCTGTCTTTGTGTTAACTCCCATACTTGGCAGCTGTGATGGATTGGCAGAGGTGCTTGGCAGGCTTTCAAACACCTCCTCTGCCGCCTTTTCCCTCTCTCGTACCATTTCCGCAGACATCGTGGGTTGTTTTGATTGATGTTTGTTATGCAAGTCAGCAGTCCCTAGACTTGCCATTCAAATGTCAGTTGTGCTGTCTCTCTCCACCTACATCTTATGCCAGAATTACTCAACGCCGAATGACGCTCTACAATGGGTCCTCCGACCCAGCTGTTCATGTCCTAGGGTCAGTGCTTGTGTCTTCAGCTGCAGTAGGGGGGCGACAGCTGAAATTCTGCCACGGATCCATACCTTTTCAAGTTGAGGGCGGCCACCAGCTTGCGGGGAGGGGGTCTGGTAACAGAGGCAACCAACCTCCGTAGCGATATCGAAGGATTTCAACTCCTGCCATTTGTAAATTTTTATATAATTAAAATATAATAAAAAATAAACTAAAATAATTATTTTATTAATTGTTTTAAAGGAAATATATATGAATTATGATGCATTTGTGTTTAACTTTTTCTAATTACTTTTATTTATTATATATTTTTAAATTGATATTAAATCTTCTTTTTTATATTAATTTTAATATTTAACATATTTAATATTTACACATTGACATTTTTACACAAATTTCAGGTTTTGAAACAACAAAAAGGAAAAGGCGATTGAATACAATCAAAAAACGAAGGAGCAGGAAGGGGAAGGGGTCGGGGTCGTCCTCGAGTAAAGGCCGCAGACAAAAAGAAAAAAGAAAACCCACAAGAAGAGATGGTCGTAATTAATTCTGGTATGCTAACAAAATGAGTTCTAACATCAATAAGGAGTCTGTGGATAAATCCATTATCAATTTATCTGCATGTATGCTTTAATCTGAAGAAGAATCATTGCTAAAATGAGGGCGTGTCCTTTTGCCCAGTTATTGACTGGAAATATGTGGATGTGATAATAGATATCTTTCTATATATCAGAAAATTAAAATTGATAAAACTGCACATGATGCCTAAACACCAGACACAACTGAATGTTTTAACAATGACTCAATCTTCTTCCAACACTGGTAATGCATTTACACTGGATGAAGTGGAATCCCTAATGGATATCAACGAACTGGATACCAATTGTGTAAATCCATCATGCAATAATGTGGTGGGTACCCTTAATGCAATTGGCTTCAACAGCAATGTCGGAGGAAAAGGTGGACTAAAAATCAAGTCCAGGTACAATCCCATCATGCCTTTTGACAATATTGAAGATTTTCATTCGGTACTGATGCGTGAACTGATGATTATGAGAAATGTTGATAAATATTCTATCAAGGACGATCTAACCAAGGTGCAAAGGGAGGCATTGCAGAACTTGATGCCTGATCAGACATTAGTGATCAAACCCTCGGACAAAGGGGGAAACAACATTGTAATGGACACCCTCTCTTATAAAGCAGAGGCCATGAGACAACTCAATGACTTCACATGCTATGAGATAATCAATTGGAGTACTTATGAATATACCATCACAAAATACCATGAAATGTTGTGTAATTGGTGTTCTGCATGTTTGATTGATGATGATGAATTGAAATCTTAAGAACCATCAACCCTCAGATCCCAAGCCTATATTTCTTAGCCAAAGTACACAAACATGCAACTAGACCCCCAGGGAGGCCAATTATTTCTTCCAATGGGGGACTGTTGGAAAACACCGCTGTCTATTTGGATCACTTTTTGGCCCCATTTGTGCAAGATTTAAGATAATTTTGCCATGACAGTTCAGACTTTCAGTAAAGAATACATGATGTTGAATGGGAAAAAGGTTTTTTACTCATTTCCTTAGATGTATGCTCGTTGTATACCTCCATTGATCAAAACCAAGGGGTAGAGCATGTATGTACTTTTTGCAATGTAGATCAATTGAGTTGTATGAACATTCTCAGCATTCTACAAACTTAAACATCTAAGAAAAATAATTCAATTTCTTCCAGAAAGTGCTGGGAAAACTGTGGTGAGTTCACTGGTACTGTCATCCCTAGATTACTGTAACGGTTTATTTGCAAATGCTCAATCTCGGGTGGTCGCCAAATTACAACTGGTCCAGAATGTGGCAGCAAGACTGCTATCTGGGACCCCCAAATTTAAACCGATCAAGCAAGTAATCAGGAATTATCATTGGTTGACGGTCAAAAACCGGATCAGATTCAAAACTCTGTGTCTTACCTTTAAAGCTTTTCATCATCTAGGGCCGGAATTTCTTAAACAGAAGCTCACTCTCTATCGCCCTACCCGACAATTAAGATCCATAAATTTATACCAAGTAGTGGTGCCATGGACCAGGACTGTCACCTGGGGAGACAGATGTTTCACTAATACAGCAGCCAGACTCTGGAATACTCTTCCGCTGGTGATTAGATCTACACCTACACTGTTTCAATTCAGGAAACTGTTGAAGACGTGGTTGTTCGACCAGTAGTCCCTCTATTTACCTCATCACTTTTTAAAGTTTGATACTGTTTTCACTGAGACAATAAGTTGAGTCATAGCGCCAAGACGCCCACGGGCATACGTTGTGCTTTACAAGTCTTAAAAATAAATAAATAATAAATAAATAAACATACAGTGATGTTGAAACTCATGATGCTATACTGTCTTAATGAAAACATCTTTCTCTTTGATAAAGTTTTGTAATTTAAAAAAACTGGTACAGCCATGGGAACCTGCTTCGCCCCCAGCATGGCAATTTATTTCTGGGCTGGTGGGAGGAGCAGGTGGTATGGACAGACAGTAATGAATTTTTAACCAACCATGTACCATTATGGCTGTGTTATATAGACGATCTTTTCATCATCTGGGATGGAAGTAAAGAGAAAGCTGTAAGATTTATACAAAGTTTGTCTAACAACAATTTAAATCTTACATTTGCACACACAATCAGTGAGGTAGAGTGTGAATTCCTTGATGTCCATATAACTAGCTAAGAAGGGAATCTGACCACTAACCTGTTTAGAAAACAAACAGCGGGCAACAGCACAGTTCACGCATGCAGCCATCATCCCAAAACTTGCTCAATAGCATACCCTATGGGGAGCTATTACGAGCTCAGCGGAACTGTAGTACCAATTCTGCCTTTGACAGTGAGCGTGATGTTATGCTGGACAGATTTAAAGCTAGAAGCTATTCAGATAAGGTGCTGAGTGGAGCAGTAGCCAAGTTGAAGGATACCAATCAGAAAGATGTTTTATTCAGACCAGAGAATGTCACCAACAAATGTAAGTGAGCCTCTACTCCTAGAATGATCACAATATACAATGCTAGATCTAACAAAATTAAATATATTATGAGAAAGCACAGGGGTCTCATAGAATCAGAACCCGTAATCGGCAGTATAGTTGGTAACTCACCTACTGTCACATACAAGAGAGTACCTTCTCTCTGGGACAAATTGGTAATTAGTTACTACCAAACAGATGTTCCCTGAAATTGGCTTAAAAGTTGTAAAGGCTTCTTCAAATGTAACACTTGCAAAACGTTTTCCAACAGCCAAAATTGCAAAACCTTTACGATCTCAAATGGTAAAGAAAGATCCATATCCAAATTTATCACCAGTACGACCAAGTTTGTCATTTACTGTTTACAGTGTCCTTGTGGCTCTCGCTATATAGGAGCACTAAACTACCGGTTAAGAAGCGCATCTTGGAATATCTAAGAGCCCTAAAAAAATCATGATTTCAACTATTCTATTGCAAGACATTTTTACAATGCTCATAACAGCAACAACCAGCTCTCGTGTTATGAAAAATATCAGAGGGGTGACCGAGAGAAGCAACTACGTATTCTTGAGTCAAGGTACATCATTGACCTGAATACATAGGCCGTCTTTGGGATGAATAGTGAAGAGGAAAGAGCCACACATATAGGGGTGTAATCTGATACCCCCCTGATTTGTTCTGTACATTTTCTGCAGTAGTTTAGCTGTCTCTGCTATTGTGTATATGTAAATACTTCAGGTATATATTTTTATTATCTAGCATGGGGTCATTAGTTGCTTGCACTTTATTATTTACCATGGTATTCTTGGCACCAGTTGGAATATTAGCTCCGTGATGCTCATTGGTGGTTTTCCATTGGGTATCAGAGACCTTTACGGTGGCCGATAATTTCCCACTGGGGCAGGTCATATACCATAGGTGCTTTATAGCCTAGGAAGGTTGGTACCGGCTGGTCCCCCTTTCCTGTGGTAGATATTTAACATTGCATTCATCATTCACTGTCTATTTTATTACATAAAATTTACCCTTTTGTCCAATTCACTCACTTAATTTTTATCACACTTGATATACTAGGGAATCTTGGTCTGTGAGCTGCTGCCCTTTTATAAATTTGAGTTATCTGATTCTTTGGGAAATTGAGTAGAATTGGGGAAAAATACATCTTATACACATGTTGAACAATTGGTTGAGTGCATCCATTAATTTGTCTTTGTAATCATCTGTGGCAGTTCTCCTTTGATTGGGCATTGGTCCTGGATCATCAACCTCAGACGAATCCTTTGGGTGACTTGGCAAAAGGTTATGGTTTGGATATGTCTATGTGGGTTGGTTTGACATTTTACACCATTGTTTGTGTTTACAGCACTTGCACATAAATTATTGATGGTGCGATATCGGAACTCACATCATGCGAATTCTGCAGCATATTGGGATGCATCTGTACATATGTAGATAGTCATAAATGTGTATATAAATGTTTTGATATGCATATAGTTGATTACCTACGAATTTTGTTTTGCCGCTCTAATATGCATTTGCTATGAATTGATTACACTTCCATTTTGTCCGCCGATTCATGTTACGATATACATTTGTTTTACATAAAACAATAAATGTTTTCTGGGAAAGATCGTGATTATTTATGTATTGTAATTCAAAATTTTATTTATTATCAGTCACAACACTGTGATCCCGGTTGGCGGCGATTGTAAGGAGAATGTTTTCTGTTTCCATGATTTCAATGTGATATGCCTTTAAAAATGGCAACGCTGCAGCCTGACTTTTTAACTTGACGAAACCCGACAGGCTGAAACGTGTCGTTCTTTTTGCACAATAAAACTCTTCTGGTGCAGACTTTGGTGTGCCGCCTTCTTTTATATTGGAAAGGACTGAGATTTATGTTTGTGGTTTGGCCTCCACAGCTGGCACCCGCAACGAGAGGGAGGCGGATGGCATTTGGCCGAAAACTCTTCCTGACGCATATAAATATATATATATATATAAATTCACTGAAAAAACCATAGGTTATAGACCATATATAGTTAGGAATTCGCATTTACAAAACCTTATTTTACTCACACAAAACCATTGAAATTCCATATATAGTTAGTTGCACTAACTATATATCGCGCACCCGCAATCCACTGCTGATGATGTCACATATTACATCATTCATGACATGGTCAGTGACATCACTGATGACATCACTGATGACATCTCAAATGACATCACTGATGACATCTCAAATGACATCACTGATGACATCACTGATGACATCTCATTTGACATTACTGATCACATCACTGATGATATCATTCATGTGATAATACGATGAACCTCTTCAGACTCTAATATAACCTTAGATACAATCAGTGTAAACAGACACTCACAGACTGTCACTCATCCATGGAGTTACTCACACACCTAGTCAGTCATGCAAAGAATCAATCACACCTCCATTTCCTCAACTATACAGTTATACAAACTTTACTTATTCAAACATATACTAACACATATTTACTCTCTTATACAATCCCTGATACAAGTTCACAATGATCCATACAGCCACTCACACATTCACTGGCTCTTATGCACAGTTATTTATATATGTCAACTCTCACATGTACTGTGTTTTACATATGTACTTACTTTGACATGTAGCACTGAGATATCCATTCACTCACCAATACACTCATGCACACAGTCAACCGCCCATACAGCTGTTTCCACATGCACTTTTGAAACCATACATCTAGTGAATCAACTGCTCACACATCTATGCACAGAGTCATACACCTCCCAGCCACCCACACACACACTTAGTCTCCCATACAAATACTTGGGCAACCAATCAATAACCCATATAGTTACTCATATAGCTACTTATCAACACATGCAACAGTTTACAGAACAACAGACATAATGATGCACAAATTAAGACAGTTTAGTCACTAACCCATGCACTCAGTGAGACACATTTAATCACTCACTCATACAGTCAGTCATGCACCTACTAAATCCTTCATCCAGACACTTATACATCCACTCATTCTTCAATATGTAAGACATATTTTAACTTTACAGAAACATACAGTCACTGGATGTTGTCATCAGTGATGTCATCAGTGATGTCATTTGAGATGTCATCAGTGATGTCATGAATGATGTAATATGTGACATCATCAGCAGTGGATTGCGGGTGCGCGATATATAGTTAGTGCAACTAACTATATATGGAATTTCAATGGTTTTGTGTGAGTAAAATAAGGTTTTGTAAATGCGAATTCCTAACTATATATGGTCTATAACCTATGGTTTTTTCAGTGAATTTTCAAGGTTTTGTAAATGCTAATTCCTAACTATATATGGTCTATAACCTATGGTTTTTTCAGTGAATTTTCAAGGTTTTGTAAATGCTAATCCTAACTATATATGGTCTATAACCTATGGTTTTTTCAGTGAATATATATATATACATACATATATAAACATATATCATCTGTATATCTATATAAATACAAACATAAATGCATGCATACATATACTTATATGCATACAGATGCATGTTATTTACATGAAAGTTGAAAAAACACTAATAAAAGCAAAGCTAAAAAGCCACCTCATTACAAACAGAATGGCTTTAACTTAAACGAGGGCGAGATCTATTGCATTTTCAATGCTTGTTTACTTTGGTTCCATCAAGAAGGCATTCAGATGTGTCACACATTTGCCATAAATTCTGAATGTTAGCACTCTAGTTGCACATTAGATCACTGTAGTGAAGCTACTGCTCACCAGGGACGTCTGCTGCTGGTATTCAAAGTGAATGTTTCAGTCTGCATGTCAGAATTTTTTTAATGAAATAGAAGAGGATTTGAGAAGTCACTCAAAATGATCCCTAATTTTTCTTTCTGAAGCACTAATCATACTTTCTATGGCAAAATTAACCCCCTCATGTTGTTCCTTTTTAAATTGAGTGTTTTCAGACTTACCACTTCATTCCAATCAAGATGGCTTCTGGTGTGCCATACTTTTGTCATAAGTAAGACTGTTAGCGCTCTAGTTGTTCTTTAGAACACTCTGGGACATTCTGTCATTGGGCTATACTTGGGGTACATCTGGGTGATATTTGGGCTACATTTAGGCTCTTTTGTCTCTGGTGGCCATCTTGGGAGACTGTATGTCAGAATTTTTTTATGAAATTGAAGAGGGTTTGAGAAGTCACTCAAAATGTGCCCTAATTTTTCTTTCTGCAGCACTAATCATAATTCATATGGCAAAATATACCCCCTCATTTTGTTCCTTTTTAAATTAAATGTTTTAAGAGTTACCACTTTATTCCAATCAAGATGGCTTCAGGTGTGCCATACCTTTGTAATAAGTAGGACTGTTAGCGCTCTAGTTGTTCTTTAGAACACTCTGGGACATTCTGTCATTGGGCTATACTTGGGCTACATCTGGGTGATATTTGGGCTACATTTGGGCTCTTTTGTCTCTGGTGGCCATTTTGGGAGACTGCATGTCAGAATTTTTTAATGAAATAGAAGAGGATTTGAAAAGTCACTCAAAATGTGCCCTAATTTTTCATTCTGCAGCACTAATCATACTTTCTATGGCAAAATATACCCCCTCATGTTTCCTTTTAAATTAAATGTTTTAAGAGTTACCACTTTATTCCAATCAAGATGGCTTCAGGTGTGCCATACCTTTGTAATAAGTAGGACTGTTAGCGCTTTAGTTGTTCTTTAGAACACTCTGGGACATTCTGTCATTGGGCTATACTTGGGCTACATCTGGGTGATATTTGGGCTACATTTGGGCTCTTTTGTGTCTGGTGGCCATTTTGGGAGACTGCATGTCAGAATGTTTTAATGAAATAGAAAAGGATTTGAGAAGTCACTCAAAATGTGCCCTAATTTTTCATTCTGCAGCATAATCATACTTTCTATGGCAAAATATACCCCCTCATGTTGTTTCTTTTTAAATTAAATGTTTTAAGAGTTACCACTTTATTCCAATCAAGATGGCTTCAGGTGTGCCATACCTTTGTAATAAGTAGGACTGTTAGCGCTCTAGTTGTTCTTTAGAACACTCTAGGAGGCTGCAGTAGAACACAAAGGAATCAACTGACAGTCTCTGTCCTTGTTGGATGTACATGTTTTACTGAGAATGTCAGACTTCATTTTCACATGACTGAGAAAGATAATGTGAATTTACAGAAAATATGCTTTCAGTTTAGCTTATAGATCCCCTTCCAAACCACTGTGGGAAAATCATGAGATATTAGTTTTCTTTCAAACAATATTCATGATATCACAGCAGAAGGTTTTTTCACATGGTAAAATCACCTTAGAACCCACCACAATTCCTAAAACGAGTATGGTACCATCAACAAATGATTTATAATGTAACTAAAGTCCTAAAACCCTCTATTAACTACAATGCTTTTTAATGAGGTGCTATCATGTATATTGGTCCCAAGATGGCTGCCAACACTTCTTGGATGAAGTGCTGACAGCCAATCAGATCAGATGTGTGGTTAGGCTCCGCCCAGATATATATCTTTTTTTGAACCTAAATTACTCAAAATCCACTGGAGCACATATATTGAGACCTAGCAAAGGCACATCGGGCTAACAGTCCCTACAATTTTGCCAAGTTTCGTGCAAATCCATTCAGCCGTTCGAGCTAAAAGTGAGGCCAACCGCCCTATGGAAATTAACATGGGAAAAACGCGTTTTGGGACCCCCCTTTTTTCTCGGTCCCCCCTTGATGAAACCCCCCCAAATTGTCAGGGGCTGCTCAGAAACAAAATGTTCCATTTTCCTGAAAAGTTCAGCCAATTCCGTCCACAAACGCCAAAGTTATTAGACACAGAATTTTCAAAAATCCCATAGAGAAAAAATCCTAACTATATATACCTACTGGCGACCGCCAGTAGGTAATATATATATATATATATATATATATATAAATTGATATTTTGTACAACTATATTTATTACATCAATATTTTTTTTTATATTTTTGTACTTACCTGTTTAAGTATAGGGAGTCGATATTTTTGCAATCTATATTTTTAGATCAATATATTTTACTTCTATATTTTAAACTTCGATATTTTGTCCGTTCTGAGATCTGAGTGACTATATATGTACCTCGACATTCAGAAAAAGCACCACACAAAGGATGGATTAAAACAAAATATGTATTGGATAATAGGTTGACATATTTTCAGTCATTATTACCATCAATTTCATTCATTAAGAAAAAGAACTAGCCTTTACTGGGTCCCGTCTCACACGACTTGCTCTATATCTGCATCAGTTTCATTGTCTTCTACTGGCTTATGTGGGATTTCAGTCACATTGTTTCATGGCACATTTGTTTTGAGGAAGATATTATGCAATATTGCATAAACTACGATAATCTTGCAGACCATAGAAGGTGATTACAGGAGTCTTCTGCCTATTTTGTCCAGGCGGACAGAAATGGGACCTAAGCACCAAAAATTCTCTCTACTGCATTTCACATTTTTCTCAGAGTTCCATTACATTTTTTCTGTCTTTCTATTTGGAGATTTCTATCTGAGGTCATGATCCATGGCTGCAAACGATATCCTTGGGTACCTTAAAAGTAGAAAAACCTGCAGTCAATGATTTGGTACATTGTTATTTAGACATAACTAACTATATGTTATTATATATGCAGGCAAACTCATACACATTTCTTTAACTTTTAACAGATATGTCTTAGGCACTGTTGACAGTTGCTTTACAAATGTTCAACATGGTTTTGTCATTGCACATATTGTACATTGTGTAACATTTACAACACCTCAACATGCTAACGTTCATGTTTAAACAACAGTTGATGGACAGAGACCTGGGCCTAAATCCATTGTTTGTTTTGCTCACCATGCCCTGCGAGTTTGAACCCAGCCATATGCAAATCAGTATAGACCCTGTGCTTCCTAGGAACAGTCCAGCCCGAACTGCCAAGCCAGGTTCTCCCTGGACTGGAAACAAGCATCCTAGGACTGGTTTTTGGGTTTCACCCCTCTTCAGCCAGGATAGCTTGATTCCAGTGGCATGGAGAGCATGGGACCCATATGGCCATGTCTGAACTGGGGTGGCGGAGTGAGCTAAAGAATGATGATGGAATAAACCCAGATCATTTGACTAAGGGTGAGTGCTTGCATTGTTCAACGCTCCGTCCATCATCCCCTTTGGTTTTGCAACTTTCATGCTTAGCCAGAAGATTGAAATGATACGTATTTTAGAATAATTGTATCAGCTATACAAGAATTGCTCTCGCTGTGTATTTGAAGTATCAAACTTAGGATCAGATTTTCTTGCATACATTTTGCATTATATAGATAATGACAATGGCAACATGTTTGGCACTCACACATATGTGTCCTTTTAGCACCTATGATGTTCTTGATTGCCTGCATAACAATTACACAGCCATAGATTAGTTTACATGATTTAGCATGGCTATTTTCTTAGTAAATGTTAGCAATAATCAACATGTTACATGGATATTTTAACTGGCTTTTTCATTCATCTGCTGTTGTTTTTTTTGTATGGCAAGTTGTCTTGTTGAACTCAGATTGAAACATAATTTTGGTAATGTAGTCCTTTTTTGTATGGGACAAAATGATGTTGGTATAAGTGACTTTATACTACAGACCTGTACACAACACTGAATTCACATGTATGTATGTGATTTTGCCTTGTAGGTTACTCTGTACTTAAATTCCTTGATTGTTACATCCTTTGCTTCACATGAGATGGTTCACTGTGATACCTTACTTTGGTTACATTTCACCTAGGATTTTTCCTAGTGTATACCACCTGGCACAGCCTATTGATTGGCTATGTCAGTAGGCAACTTGAGGCACTAAATTATTCATCTGTCACATTGATGAGGTATGTCAATGTGACTTATTATCTATGTGTATCTATGTGTATTTATGGACCTAGAATGTTGGAATGCCTGAAATGTAGGTGGATTTTAAACTCTTATATCACATATGTACTTAAAGCTTACACAAGATTTGATACTACATTTTTAGTGCATGTTATGCATGGAATTTAGATGTTCTTTTTACATTTATGCTTCTAATACTTCGAGCCGCCTACATATATACATCCATGTGTGATACATGTTTTCATCACATGATTTGTTCAATTAGAGGAACATTGACAACGAATCCAGACTTTCCACACCATTGAACATACACCAATCCACACAAAGATTTATCTTTGTTATCGTATTATCAAAAATAGTGGTGCATATGATTTGTCAGTTGATGTGTTGGACCTTGCAAAAATGGTGCAATAATCGCTCATACAGTGTGAAATGACGCAATACTTCTCACTGTGGGATTTCTACAACTTCCCTTGAACAATCTATGGCAGAATCACACAATGTGACATCGTTGCTACACAGAGTAAGATACTACCATTATGTGCACATGACTCAATAACCAGACTCAAACAACTAGATGGCTACTATGTCATAACTTACAATTTATTGGGTGGTATATTGAATAGTTCTGTTTTTCTTACCAATGAATATGCCACACCCATATCAACCATTTTTAAATTGCTAATTGATGGTACTGTTGTGAACAAAGTATGCATCATAGGCATTTTCAAAATACCTGGAAAAGAAATTGATGAACATTCAGTGATTGCCCATTATTGCCCAGACATTGATAGAGTAATTGTGTTTGCAGTTTCTGTACAGGCATGAAGTGGCTGCAAGGGGCACAAATTGCACATGTGTGTAATCACTGGCCCTAACTACATGAGGAAATCCAGCAATGTTGTGGAAGCCTTGCTTGTTACCCACTCATTGTTATGATGGCATCCAACACAGAAGGGAGAAGGGCTTACAATGCTCCCTGTGAAATTCCTGCCAATCTGGCCATTGGGATTTGGAAGGATCCTGAGTCCAACATGTGCAGCACAGACATTAATTGGCACTGGTCCTTGCAGTTTGCTGGCTGCAGACTTGGCGCTATCTTTTCGAGCGGTTCTCTGGTGGACTCCCTTATCAGTCTGTAAAACTGTTGACCTCCTTCTTCCTAAGGTGAATTAAGAATATGCACTGCCTACGTGGTTGTCTCCTAGCTACTCCTAGTTGCAAGATTACAACATCCATGGCGTAGTTAAATCAGAGTGTACTATGATGTTGAGATTTGTTTCCTACATACACTGTGTCATTTCCTACGCCTGGGTTGCCAATGCACAGCATTTCTAACACTTTTCTATCATTACGTTGCACTACGCCATGATGCGTGATGCAGTGATATAGTGGTAAATACCACTACGTCATGGTTGCATTGGAATTTGCAAAGAAACGCCTACATTACACATATTAATTTCTGCATGACGCAGCTGGATTCAGCACTGCTATTGTACCACGCAATTCTGGAAAAAACAAATCATTTAATCACTTGCGTTGTTTCCTAAATATTACATACTGTTTGCGTCGACCTTGCATCGGTCTAAGTGATGCAAGGCAGGCACAAACCGTTAATATATATGGCCCTTACGTTCTCCCATAAAATCGAACCCCCCGCCCTCCTCCATTCTTGAAACTGGAGCCACACCAAATATTGTGATCTGAAATGACGTGCCTGGCTCTCTGCATGTGGCAGTGAAAGCTTTGAAATTAAGATCCGATAAATTAAACCTTGAAGTCAACATTTTACAAAGCTTAGCAACGTATAGCAGGAACGGTTGTTAAACTAAATTGTCTGAATGTGCTAATCCAATGGGAAAAGAATGAGACAATTCAACCCAGTAAGACCTGCATGTTCTCTAATTACAATTAATAAATTAGAAGCCTTCTCAATATTTTAGAACCACTGGTGTAGGAGAATAAAGTTACAACTAGAGTGACCAATGTGGAACCCAAGTTCATTAAACCTGTCATATTCTGAGAGCTAAATTGTCGCACTCTCTCAGAATTCGATGGAAATGGTTCTAAAAGCCTTCAAGTGCCTATTAGTGCAAAAATCCCTCTACTGTAGTACCTCCTTCTGAGCAGAGGAGCACCGCCACCACCGCCCACACGGCTTCACAGAAAGCTGGAAAAATAACAGGGTAATAAAAGGATTTTATTACCATTTTCTTTTTCCAGCTTTCTGAGAAAGAGGATGGGCAGGGCGGGACAGTGCGGCATTGCTGCTGATTGGCAGCAATGATGATGGCCCCTTCAGTGTGCATGTCAGTTTGGCCAGCTAACTTGCTATGGCCAAACGTGCATGCGTAATTCAAACTCTCCAACCCATCTGTTTCAGCCAGCTAGTTTGGAAAGCAGGCGCCTGCCTACCCCCAATACTTTTCGGAGTGCTGAGCCAGCCTTCTCTAGCCAATTTAGACACTTCAGTCATGCTGCTTCACATTGTTAACAACTTGAGAGCTGTGCCTGGATTGGATGGACCTTGCGCTCCGAGGAGGTGGAGCCAGGAACATCGAGGAAGTGCTGCAGGAAACAGTGCTGAAGGCAGTGTGGTAAGTTAAACTTTTATTTTCTTGATCGCACTGTAACTGCACTGGGCATTATAGCAGCATGCTGCGTTCCTAACACAGGCCCTCGTACAATAGTGCTTCTCACCCTTGATCTCTGAAAGCGAACTGCGCATTTACATGAAGGGGAATGTTTGGAGAGGTTGGTGCACTGAGCGCAAGGCTGGAGACACTTCAAAACCTTGAGAGCTGGCAATCGGTTGAACAAAGAGCCTCCCCATTGCTCAGTAATCAATGGAAATTGGCCTCCCACAGAGAGGTGTGTGAATGTGTCCATCAGTGGGGCAAGGTTTGTGTTCTACAATATAGGGCAATACACCTTTGAGCAGACATGTTCATTGTTCTTCCTGTAATATGTTGTTTTAGCTTTTTTTCCTTAACACCGTTTTACAGTTAAAGCTGTTGCTCACTGCTTTATCGCACGGGGCTTTGAAGTGGGCTGCCTGGATAACGTCGGATTTCTTCCTGCTTTGCTGGATCACGGTCGCGGCACCCGCTCCTCTGTTGTGCTGCCGGACCCGCCCATACCGCCCATACCTCTGCGGCACTGCGAGGCAGTTCTGAACACACCTGCAGCCTCTTCCCGCAGCGGCTACACCCACCTGCCTGGAAGGTTTAAAAATCAGACTACCCATTCCGCGCAGGGGGACACGCGCGGTACGTAGCGCGGGGCTAAGCCCGGGCAAAGGGCCGAGACCGAGAGAGGCGGGGCAGGGCCTATCCATTTCGATTTATTGCTTTTTTCTGTATTGTGTTTCTTGATGGCTCAAAGTCCGGGGAAAATGTTGCTTGAGATGGTTGGGTGTACTATCAATGGCCCTCTTGATAATTACTTTACAAAGGCTACCGTGGACCAAGACAAGGAGAAAACTTTGGCCGCTCGTAGGGCAGAGCGTCGTCGCTCTGTCGAAAGTATTAAGAGCAAAGCTTCTGCTGTTTCTTCACCCAAAGACCTTTCGCTTACTCTTGGAGGTACCTCTTCCAGTGATGATCCTTTATGTTTGGAAAGCTTTCCATTGTTGTTACGTGACTGCACTCCAACACCCATGGGCCACTCTGTCCAATCTGCAATACACATTTCACCCCCTAGATCAGTATTGCCTGATGCTGACTTGCCTACCCGGCCTTCGGCCCGGTCTAAGCAAGTTTCAAGCAAGCAGAGGAAACCTGTGCAGGTTAAGAATCATGGCCCACCGCCTGCAAAAAAAAGACGGAAGGGGGGGCTCTGCAAAAGCCAAAGGTTAGCCATTCGGATTTTGGTAAATCTTCTAAAGAAACTAACAATATTGCCAAGAACCCCGTTGTTGAACAATCCAACAAGACAATCCCGGATACCTTGCTATCTTTGCCACTTGCTGATCAACCAGTGAATAATTTTGTTCCAACTGATATACCGGATGACCCATTCCAAACGGATGTTCCCACAGTAGCTTCACTAGACAATATGGAACACCTAATTAGGTCCTTCATCCTACCTATTATTGAGAGACTGCGGAGGGTGGAGAAAAAACTTGAAGCGATTGAGGCGGCAGTTATTAATCACCAAGGTCCATCTAAGGTTGTGGCGAGTGGGGTTTCAATCAGCTATGGTGCCCACGTGTACTCGTGGTGTCTCAAATGGTACTGATCAACCGTCCAAATTAACTGTTTCTAAGCACCAAAAGGCTCCTTCTCCTAAACAGTCTATTAGTGCAGTTCCTACAACAGTAAATGTAGTGGCGAAGCGATCTGCAAAACCTACAATGGGGATTCCCCAACAATCTACAAGGGGCCCCTCTAGACACACCAGGCCACCTTCTCGTAGAATCCCCCAAGCAGAACTGCCCCCCGAAGCAGCCCCGTATGTGGTTGTTTTGATGGGGGTCCCTAGCTTACCAACAAATAAGAGGGAGGGGTATTTCCAACTTAAAAACAAGATCATGCACTGGCTAGCGCAATTTAGACCACTTTCACATGACATCGATAGTGATATTGTGCATGTTAGACGACTCCCCTGGTTGGGCAGCAGAGTTAAAGATATAGATGGCGATATAGTTGTTATTAATTTTAGAGATCCCCGTGCTGTTACCTATATCTTGAATTGGCCCCAGGGTGGAGGCAATAATTCTATTATACCGCGCCCCTTAACTTACTTTTATCCTAGGTTCCTCCCAACCACATTGGCGCCCAGTTACCTAACCAGATTGCTCCCTTAATGTCCTTTAACTCTGGGTTCCCGCAAGAACCTCCACATTATCAACCTGTTGCTCACTCCTTTGGGTGGAACACGATACCTCCTAGGTCTTTTAGAAATCCTAATAGGAGGATGGAACATTTGAGACCTTTTACACCCTTGGAGACAGTAAACAGATATGATGTTTTCTCTGGATTGGATAATTGCGACTGAAGTGCACAGAATGACCACCGCAAGGTTGGTCATAGCAATGCAACGCAAACAGAGGAAACTGAGGGAGGTTGTCAATCGGGGAAAAAAATATTATATCCAGTGTTGGAGAGCTTAGGTACTACTTTTCTAAACTCCCTAAAACTTATTACACAGAGCGAGCATCAAGACTCAATATTGAATCCTACTCTTGTTGTAGAACAAGTGGTTCAAATTTCGAGGTCACCTAGGCTCAACCAAGGGGGTGATGTTATCGAAGCAGGAGGTGTTTTGAATACAAGGCAGGTGACTGGCGACCCCGGTTTTCCTGTGGCAAGCGCTATTTTAGGGGCTTGTAACAGTGTGGCTTCAAATTTGGGGATACCACTAGAAGGGGAAATATCAACATCAGGAGGGGAAAGATCATCCATGAAACCCAAAATAACTCTAATATCTTGGAATATAGCTGGTCTGGCCAAAAATCTTTCAGACCCTGATTGGTCCAATTATATAGACTCCTGTGACCTTTGCTTGTTCAAGGAAACTTGGTCCTTTGAAATACCTCACAGGGTGGGATACATGACTTATAATATCGCGGCTATTCCATCAGCCAGGGGTAGACCATCGGGGGGACTCACGATTTGGATTAGTGTGTCCTTGGAGGTAAAAATTACACAATTAATCATAGACTCCGCTGATATACTGGGTCTCTTAGTTAAACTGAAGGATGGAAGGCGTATTGTAGTGTTTAATGTTTATAATCGCCCCTGTGGGTTAACAAAAGAATCTGCAATCATTGATAAACTGGATAAACTCCTTACGGATCTTGTAGAGGTGCCTAGTAGTATTATAGCATGTGGTGATTTTAATTGTAATTTTGAACCAATCATAGGGTTTGGAGATGTGTTTTCAGATGAGGATAGAGCCAATAATATCTCCCCCATATCATATACGGAGGGAGTGAGCTGTACGACTCTAGCTACCCAGATTATGAGACTGGTATCAGTACATGGTTTGAGGGCCTGTAATGGCCGTTTTCCATCTGATTCTCCGAAAGCACCAACATTTGTTAACAATAACTACCATAGTCGGATTGATTATATCTTGGTCTCTTTTGATATTTGGCCGTTCTTATCAGATTTTGTAATTGACCCTAGATATGAAAGTGACCATCGCCCGTTGCTTTTGTCAATGGACTATAGACTAGTCCCTAGCTCCAGGATCCCGAAGGAACTAAACATAATGGATAATCCAACCACTGCTGGCCCCTTAATAAGCAACAACAGGCGTTCTCTTAAATGGGCTAGCTTATTAAGTAATAAGGAGGCATTATCCAACATCTACACACTTTTTGCGGATATTTTTGCCAAACATCTGCTTCAACCAGTAGAGGGTGAGGTTTTTATTAACTTACACAATTAATTTTTTAAAGCCTTAGTACCACTGGTGACGAAAATGCCGCATAAAAAAAGGTTACATAAAATTAGTTCCATTGGTACAAAACCATGGTATAATAAAGAATGTCGGAATTGTAAGAGCAAACTCCTAGAGGCAATCAAGAGTAAAACACCACACGCAATTAGGACACGAATATAGGAGAGTGCAGCAAATGGCTAGAACTGATTGGGATGAGGAATGTTGGGAGAACATGCTAACTGCTGTTAAAGCCAAGGATAATGTGGGTTTCTGGCAATAAGTTGCCAACAAAAATACGGGAGGAAGGCCACCGGATGATGTGTTCATCCATTAGCAAACTTGGGTTGACCATTTCACCCACTTATATAAAGCCCCAGACAGTGATAAAACAGCTGTTGGAAATAGCTCATGGTTGGTGCCAGCAACAAATATTATAGAGTTTAGTCTCGAGGAAACCGAGTTAGCATTAATTGCTGTGACAAACGGTGAAGCCCCAGGCTTAGATAAAATACCTGGGGACTTGTACAAACATGAGACTAGTATTTGGGCGGCATATATAAATAAGCTTTTTAATATATTAGTTGCCGGTGGGGATTTACCACATAGTTGGCGGGGAGCAGAAATCATTTTAGTTTTTAAGAAGGGTGATAGATATGATCCTTCTAATTATCGTCCTATTTGTCTTTTAGACATTTTACAAAAAACCTTTTCAAGGCATCTTTTAAATCGGATGGATACATGGATTGATGAGAATGAGATCTTTGCTAAGTTCCAAGTAGGTTTTAGACGGAATACAAGTACGATAGATCAGGTTTTTAGGTTTTGTTGCATTTGTTGGAAATATGTCTTTTTATTAAAAAGACATATTTATGTAGCTTTTGTTGATCTCAGGGCAGCTTTTGATTTAGTTTTGCGGGATCATTTATGGGACTGTTTATTTGCATTGGGATTACCAACTTGCATACTCCAGCAGATTGTACGGTTACATGACAATAATTTTGCTAGAGTGCGTTGGGGCCCGAAAGGGGAATTAACCGAACCCATACCTATTAGACGGGGAGTCCACCAAGGATGTGTGTTGGCTCCTACACTCTTTTCTCTATTTGTCAACGTCATCCCAGAATACCTAGAAGGGTGTAGCAATGACTCCCCAAAGTTGAATGGTGTGAGGGTCCCCTCCCTTTTATTTGCGGACGATGCAATCCTGATCTCGCAAACGCCCATGGGTCTCCACACCCTTTTGAACACTTTTAAAACATATTGTGATTCAAAAGCTTTGAAATAAATGCGAAAAAAAACAAATGTATGTCCATAAATCCACATAAAAGTTATAAAGGGCAATTTCTTTTAAACAACCAAAGGCTTGAACTGGTTACGAACTTCTCATACCTGGGTGTTTGTCCTTCGTCCCTGTTAATGCCATTTCGCTGTAATTTTAAAAGGCTTCTGGGGCACAAGAATGTAACCAATCCTAATGTGTGCATTCTTTTTGGGAAAGTCAGATCAATGTATAAAGGGATTATGGATCCGAGAGTTATGGCACCCCAACCAATCCCACTGCGCCGCACAGAATTCTGAAGTGTTGATTGGCTGAGGTGCCCGCAAGTGCTTTTGCTCATTCTGTCCTTGAACAGTGATGATTGTTATTGCTGACAAGAGGTGACCATGCTGGGATGCATGTTATGTTTGCAGACGGAGTCGACTATACCAGCCTCAGGTTTGTCCTGACTGTTTTACAATGGAAGAGTTTGCTTTTTTCGATGGGTGTGTAGATCAGCAGCACCAGCAATATTACATAATTACATAATTTGAAAATTACAGCGGATTACATGTAATAAGATAACTCCAATGTTATCCTATGGGAGAGGTAGGCCTTGCAGTAGTGAAAAACAAATACCAGGACATGTGAGAGTTAAAGGTACATGTCCAACTTTTTAAATGCACTCCATCCTGTCCTCTGGGCTGTTCTTCACCAGGGGTGACACATGTATTGAAAAGGAAGTTTTGGGCCTGGCAAAAGGTTCTTAGAGGGCAAAATGGCAGTTTAAAACTGCACACACACAGGCTGCAATGTCAGGCCAGAGTCATGCTTACAAGTAGTGTGCACAACCAATGCTGCCCTCCCACTACTAGAATTTAATTTATGGGCCCTGTGTAAATGTAATTCCACCTTACTAGGAACTTACAAGTAAATTAAATGTTCCAATTGGGTATGAGCCAATTTTAGCATGTTTTATTGAGAGAGCACAAGAACTCTGGCACTGATTAACTTTGGGAAAGTGTGCAGATTCCTATTGCCAGCAAAACTGAAGTCAGAAAAACAAGAGAGTTGAAGCCAACAAGTATGGAAAACTGTGATCATATGTGTGATCATCGCTTTCAACCCATATCACACGTTTTAACTGTCAAACTCTGACTCACTTAAAATTGTACTTTGGTTAAGCCTATTGCCCTTATTCCTTTATTTCATCCACAAGATTCACACCATAACAAGGAAAGGGAACTATGGTCTTCTTCAAACCATCATGCTTGGTTCCCAAACAACTGAAGGAGTACACTTCCATGGCCACTAAGAATATTAGGGAGAACACTTAGGGCCTCATTTATGGGTTTTTTGCTGAAGGGCAGTGCAGCAAGCCTTGCTGCTGCGCTGTCTTGCGGCAAAAGAAAAGGGCTGGAATGGGCATTATCTATTGGATAAGGCGCATGCCTGTCCTTTTACCCAGTGCTCAATGGGCTTCCGTGCGCCAACGCACGCCCCAGCAATACTCATGGAATGCCTGTTTCACACAGTTATCTGAGTGAAAGGGGCAAATATTTATATGGTCATGAAAAGCCATATAACATGGCTTTACATGGCCTTATAAACATGCCAGTGACATATTGCACCACCGGAAAGTAAAAAAAGTGACACTCCGAAGGTGCAAAAGTGCTGGTAGGGCCTCATGAATAAGACCCTTAGACACTCTCAGGTTGTCAGACAGAGGGCAACAGCAAATTCCAGTTTGGGTCCAGTTGACACTAATAAGCTAAGGTTCATCCCAGAAATGTCCTCTCCAGCATTGTTATATTCACTGAGTGGATCATAAACTTTGGAGATCTTGATCTCCCTGAATTTCAAGTGGATGGGGGTCCAACATCCTCAGGTCCTTCTTGCAGGTCACAAATGCCTAGTGCAGGGGGTTCAGCCCATTTATGCCTGAAACTAGACAGTGGATGGGGATGACTCCTAAGCACTCTCTAACCAATAGGGTAGTAGCTCCTGGTGCCAACTCTACCCATTTTTCAGTAATTCCTGTTTGCCTTACTGCATACATGCCCAACATGCCAAAATGTTCTAAGTCAGTGCCCATACTAAACATAGGGCCTGAGTGCTCTCTGTGTGTATGGGTGTGTCATAAGAAAATCACCAGTATCCTCCCACATCTATTAACAAAATTAAATTTGAAGCAGGCACTATAATCACTTGATAGCCTGAGAAAGACGTCTTGTAGGATTAAAACAGCGTCCTTCAGCAGTCAGACAGGGGATACATAAACACTGGATTGGCATTATGTCTCTCCCCAAGTGTTCTTTGTGGCTTAAAAGACCTGTCAAGCAGAATTTGAGAGTGTGGCGTCAACAGGATTCCCATAGCTTCCTCTCTGGAATTCAGAGGGGTCATCTCTCCCCATTCAGGTTGGCCTATTTTCTGCTCCTAGGAGACATTTAACACCTTTTTTACACCTATTCCTAGGATTGGGCACAGGCTAGGAGCAGGCAGAGGCTTATGCTAATTAGCCTTATGACAGCTCAAGCAGGGAAAGTGTAACTTTCAGAATGGTACTTCTCTTTAATATTTTTGAAACATTAGACTTCCCCATTGCATTGGATTCTTAACAACTATTAAAAATAGTAGTTTCAGTATTTTTCTTGAATGCCCCATTACTGAGATGGCATTATTAGTATTTTACTCCGTACTCTGGTTTCCTACGTAGGACAACTGGGCTGCCATTGAGTAAGTAGCTTTTAGGGTCTTGTACCAGTAGGGGCATCATAACATTAATTTTCTACATGTCCCACTTTTAAATTCCATGCACTCTACCTTGTGGAATACAAGACGTTCATGGAGCTGACTTACTAATATTTAAAGGGGAGATTTTTTCCTGTTAAAAAGGATTATTTTAAAAGATTGCACTACCGGATTTACACTGCAGCAGTCAGGCTACAAAGATAGGCCTTAAGGCATGTATTCCTTTGGCACACTTGTGGATAACAAAATAAAGTGCAGAGGCCCAAAGGTGACATTTAACTTTCCATGCTATGGGTGGAGTTTCTACAACATATACCATGGCTTGTATGAGAGGTAAATATGTAAATCAGGGATTAGCCAATTCCAATGTGTTTTAAGGCTCTGAGCACATACACTGGTCAATGGACAGCAGTGCCACAGTGGGCAGTTTAAAAACCAGCAATAAAACTATGTAATAAAATGAGGATGACCATGCAAAAAGTGACATTTTCTCACACTAACAAATCAAGTCAAGGGACCATAGGTTTGACACTCTATTAGTGAACTCACGTGTGTGGCTGTAAATAGTGCAGCAGGACAGTGGCAAAGGGCCCAGAACTGTGAGGGTCCATCTGAAACCCAAATATGGCAGATGTAGATACCATAATGCATTTGAACTAATGGCATCCTTCGAAAACCACTAAGTGACTATACTGTTATAACATATACTTGTGAGGGATGTGGATGGACAGGAGCATTTATGAGCTCAGGAATGGACAGTGAACAGGTAATCATAATCAAATTGCGGAATGTGGTTTGTGCAGCGGCTCTCCTAGCACCACAGTGGCTATAATAAAACATGTGAACAATGGAGAAGAAAACAGCTATTTGAAACAGATTAATAAAGGTGTGCCCGAACCAGATGTACATGGAGCTCATAAGAGTTGGTACAGTAATCACTTGGGTCATTTTAATAGTAATAGGGCATTAAGCACATGCTGGATGCACTGTGACTTATCCAAAGGCTTGTCGAGTAGGGCAATAGGCTAGATATGGAGACATTATGTTATTATTATTATTATTATTATTATTATTATTATTATCGGTTTGTAAGGTGACTCAAAGACAGCGATCTTTCATGGGGATCTTTTTGAAGATGAGGATTTTTAGTTTCTTTGAAATAAGGTGAGAGACGAAGTCCCACAGAGCTCAATAAATAAACATGGTGCTGTTCCTGAGAATAGCTGCATGAGTCTGTCTATCTGTCCACATTTTCATGATTACCTTTCTATATTCAATCATGCACCTATCAATTTACCCTTATGCTCCTCAGCATTCCATCCGCCCACAACTCTTTCCTATTGTCCTGCCCCCATCACTCCATCATTCCATGCCAATGGGGGCCTCCCTTTTCATATGCTAATCCTTGCAATCCTCCATCAATCTAGCTATCCAGCTACCCTCCTGTTCCACGTATTTCTCTCTGTTTTTCTGTTCATTTGATGCCTTTTACCAAAGTGATTCTCTGCTTGCCTACTTATCAATCTCCCTGCCTTCCTACCTCCCCATCTGCCTTCTGGTCTGCTTCCCTGCCTCGCTGTACCTCTCTTGTTCTATGTGTCTATTTATCGGTTTACCTGTCACTCTCCTGATCAGTCTCTCGGTCTACCTGCGCATCCAACTTTCCATGTCGCTGTTGTTCGCTTCCTCTTTTTATGCCTCATCCGCTTAACTCATCCTGTTTAATCATAATTAACTTTAATCAGCTGAACATCTTTCTTTCATTAACTATTGAATACAAAAATAATTTCTGCCTGTATCAACATGAGAGATCAAGATTCAAATGCCAGATGTTTGGGGACTCGAATTTGAATGATTTGCTCTTAAACTCTTAATTGGGATGGGAGAAGAAAATACAGTACGATATGTAAAACACCGTTTCCTCCATCATTACCTAGTCTAACGGCACATAATAAAGAACCTCATGAGATGAACCACGTATTGCGTTATCTTCAATTTGTCACAGTAAATTGCTGACTAGAATTAATGACTGTAATAATGTTCCATTATTAAAGATGTGGGCCACCACATTCGCATGTTTCCTGTATATTGACATATCGTAGGGGCAGTAGTTAGCTATTCCGGATTTTCGTTTTTAGAAACCTAGGGGCTCATTTATGAGCCTTTGCGTCACTTTTACGCCACTGGTGGTGTGACGCACCAGCGGAGTAAAAACTGTGCCCTGTTGCACCATATTTACAAAGTGACGCATCTAGGTAGATGCGTCACTTTGTAAACCCCTGTGCCACATTATACCTGCCCCAGGTATAATGTCTGCAAGGGGGGCGTTTTGACGCAAGAAAGAGTCATAGAAGTGAAGCAGTGAAATCTATAAGATTTCGCTGCGCCATTTCTTGGAAGCTAATGCGTCAAAATCTTACGCCTGCCTCATTGCAGGCATAAGACTGACGTAGGCACTAACAACATGGGACTTGCCCATGTGAAAGTACACATTGCTGGAGTTGCGTCACTTTTGTGACACACTCCAGCTACGCGTCACTTTTGCGCCTACAGATATGTCAAAAATACTGACGTATTTGTAACTACTTGCGACATGATGCGTCATATTATAAATATGACGTATCAATCATGATGCAAGGAGTGCGCACTGAGAAGTGACGAATCGCTGCTTTCACGCAGCAATGCGTCATTTCTCATAAATGAGGCCCCTATTGTTTTTACTCTCTATAATCCCAATAATTTTAAATGCGATTTCTCTTCTTTTCCTTTAGTACAAATCAGTACATTGAAACGTGTAGCTTTTTTATAGTCTCCTCCAGGCGTGGCCGGCACAGGTAACCGCGGTGGGGTGGCTGGGCAGGAGCAGGGCAGTGCGCGGTAGGGGGGAATCGACAGATGACAAGATAGGGGAAATTAAATAAATAAAACCACTTACCTTGCCCTCACTGCATCACCGATTCAGCGATGAGGTGAGAGCAAGGTAAGTACTTTTATACATTTTTTTATTTAATATTACCTATCCCGTCGTTTGTCGACTTCCACACACCCCGTCCCGCCTCACCGCTCTTACCTGTACCGGCTGCACCTGGGGCCTTATTTATGAAGGCCTTGCGCCGCCGGTGCGTCACTTTTAACATGGGAAAAAGTGACGTACCAGTGGCGCAAGGCTTACATAAATGAGGCCCCTGGTCTCTTCTGAGACTTGCCCTTAAATCATACATGCTTACAAATGTGAGGTACCATTTGACCACATTACAACACATAGTTCAAATATCAATTCTAGCCCAGTTACCAGACATTCTTCAAACAGAGGTTTAAGCAAAGCAGAGTATGTGGGTGTATACAGTCCACTTTGCAAACAAGATCCCACATTACTTAGATCCATTCTACTCACCAACATTGAAGTTGTAAAAGTTTGTTAAAAAATGTGGGAGTATCATCTCATGCTTGAGCAATCATGTTCTGACAAATTCAATTATGGCAATTTATGGGGGATGCCCAAGATCTGTTAAACTCAAAATAGCATCCTTAGCACACAGCAACTATCATGAAGCATAATGCAGTCCAACTCAACGAAGAGGGTACAAACTCTTACAGTAACATTTGTAAAGCTAGAGGCAAGAGGAGGTGTGACTTGGGCCGAATTTAGAGTTTGATGGGTGGAGAGAGTCTGTCAGCATGGCGGAGGACATTACCTCCGCCACCCAGCAGTCATCTCTATACATTGAAGGGAAATGCTGCTACTCCAGGTCCTTTCAATGTACTAAGGGGCAAATTTATCATTGAGGTCCATTGCCCTTGCACCACGCATGAGGCGCAAGGGCAATGCAACTAATAAGTGAGATTTATCAAACCACAATAGGCCACCTTACGTGGCACTGCACAGCTTGATAAATCTAGAGTAACACAACACATCAGAAATAGCTGTGCTGCACTACTTTGTCCTAGGAAGTCGTTCCATAGATGAAGGGTGGTTGTTCCCACGCATCTACACATGGATTTTGGTGTGTTTCCAGATTTGCCATTACTGGTAGACCTGGGAATGCGTCAAAATGATGCACCTCCCCAAGTGAGGTGTAACAAGGAGAAATATCTTTGTTTCGCCTTGTTTTTTTCTCTTTCTTAATAGAAAGAGGAAGTGCCTTTGTTGGACTTGGCCTTGTTGGCTAAAGTTCACTTAAAATTTTTGCTTTTCCCCTAGACCGTTTTCCTGACAGAGAGCTGTGAAGTTAGATGCTGTAGGTATTAAAGAAAGAAAAAACGGCAGACCAAGGTCAAGCACATACAGTCCGTATGTACAGTAAATTCAGAGGGTGGTACAATCACTTCCAACACCCACCATCCAGGGGTGTCAATAGTAGCCAAATTCACAAGAGGAAATGGAAGGTGCACTTTTTGAAGAGTCAATACACAGACATCAAGATATGTTCCAGAGTTACTTCTTTTTATTCAACACATCTTTTTAAAACTGGCACGCAGACAGTTTTCAAAAGATGTATTGAATAACAAGAAGTAACTCTGGAACATACCTTGATATTTGTGTATTAACTCCGCAACGAGTGCACCTTCCATTTCCTCTTGTGAATTTAGATGCTGTAGGTACTTGCCCCTGCTAATCAGTGTGCAAGTACAGATGTTCCTTGTATAAATTGTAGTGGTGTTTGGTTGTCTCTGATTGGTATGTTTGCCTTACTACCAAGATCCCTAAGTGAATTGCATGTGTGTGCCAGAGCTAGTACTAAAGATATGTGCAGAGAGGAAACATGGGTCTTCAGTGTAGGGCCTGCATGCATTATGATAAATTAGCATGTTGTCCTGACAAGTGCTACCACTTGTCAGGCCTTACTTTCCCTTTTGCATACACATAGGGCACCCCTGTAGGACGTCCCGGGTAACTCCCTAGGCAGGGTGCAGTGTAGGTAAAAGGCAGTACCTGTACCAGTGTGGGTGCTAGGCCCTGACAGTGGAAAAGGCTCCATTTTATTTTCCCTTGTGAAAGGCCATCCTGCCCATAGGACAGAATGGGGAGGCTGGGTGTAGTATTGTTAGCCTAGTTTCCCAAGAATTGGAAATGGTACAGTGAAGTTTGGTATGTCTGAACTCACAGCGTCATAACGCATCTTTTTGGGTAGATGGTTTTGATGCTGTGTGTACAGAAACTGCTGTTTGAGAAAATGGCTGAGTTTGTGCTTTAGACCTTTTTTTTGTATAACATTTTATTAAATCAAATCACAGTCATCATCATTATAAAATCGTAGTACAAATCAATAAGGAGGTACAGTGTATTTACAATCACATGCTACACATTATCGGCAACCAGGAGATTTACTGTTCTGTCCTTCTGTGCATTGCTATATCATCTGTTGGTGATGTACAAATATCGCCCCTAAACGCGTTCCATCCCCCCATTTCCGAACCCATTTTTTAGGGCAGCCTCGCATTTTATAGACCTCCTTCTCTGCTAACATGCAGGGATCCATTTCCGCCATCCATCCAACTGTTAAAGGCGGTGTGTTGAAACCCCAAAACTTTGCATTAGCTCTCTTTACTAATAGGTGCGCCAATGCCAGATCTGTTGCCTCCCATATGTCTAGGATCCCCAACCGTGGTGTCAAATCGACTTGCTTGTCCAGTGTGTCCTTCATCATTTTGGTTGCATTAGTCCATAGAAGGCGCATCTCGGGGCAGTCCCATAGGACATGATAAAAAGTGCCATCTTGACCACATCCTCTGAGGCATAGCGTGGTCGCCCTGTTGCCTATTTTAGTAAGAAGTACCCCAGAAAGGTATGAGCACAGCAGGATTTTTAGTTGGAGGAGACCAAAGCGATGATTTATCGCTGTTTTCCTAGGGGACATTAGTGCAGTCTGCCAATACTTGTCGTCTATGGGCCCTACGTCTAACTGCCATAGGTCACGGGCGGTCTGGAAGGTTCAGATAGTAGGCGGTCTTCCAGAGGAGAAGAGTCTGGTATGGAGGACATATCAGGGTTATTAGTCAGCAGTGTGTGTCTAATCTGTAAATATCGAAAAAAAATCCCCTGATGCAAGACTGTGTTTGGCTTGCAGCTCTTTAAAGGTGAGGATTTTCCCCTTGTGTATTAGGTCGCCAATGTTTGTTATCCAGACAGTGTCCCCTTTATCGAAACACGCATGGTGGCAAAGAAGTCCCAAATTCTGTTTGGACCAAAGCGGTGTGGATTTCGTGAGTTTATATGCCCATCCTAAACGTTTAGTTCCTTGGTGCCAGATGGTCACCGTCAGTGACATAGGTCCAAGGTACTGGCACTTCCAGACCTTACTATAGAGGTCACCCAGATAGCCCTCCCTCCCAGTTTGTTAGCTCTCTAGGTGAAAAGCTGGACAAATATCATCCATGTTTTCTGGTCTTTCTTTCTTTCATGTTGTACATCAGCTCCCCCCAGGGGCAAGAGGGCATTGGAGGAGGCTGCTGCTGCTGAACAGGATCGGTCAGGCGAGGGCTCCTTTGCTGGCCCCGGTAAGTTTTAATTTTAATATAGAGTACCTATTTTTTCCTAGCGTTCCTCATTCAATTTTTTCTAAATCGTCTTTGATCTTCTTGTAGACTGTATCTAAATTCTTATCCTGCCTCGACTATGACTCCCTGTGGTATTACTAGATTATTCTTATTAGTCTGTCTGTGTAGCTAACTAAGATTGCACATTTGGCAATTCCATTGGACTCCCATTCTAGTCAGCAATAGCTCTATGCACTGAGTGCAGTCCTCTGGGATTGTCCATAATGTCTTTTCAAGTCTTCTAAATGTTTATGCTTTGACAATTGCCAACAATAAAAAGGTGAATGACCACCAAGAAAGAATAAGATACTACTTTACTTTTGGTTTGGATAGGAGGACAATCCATTCGACTACTGTTGCAGGGACAAATCTGCACAGACAGAACTATGGACACTAAATAACGCATTGCTTAGCTTACCAATTATAATAGGCGCTGTTAGACTTTCCACATACCTCAGTGATAACAGACTTTGTAGTTGAACCCCCAATCTCCTTACTGACTAGATAGTGTGTCAGAGTCATTTAGCTCCTAAAGTCACCGATGATTGATCCCCAATGATGATTATCCAACGCAGGACAAGAGTACGGAGTCATAGTCAAGAAGTGTCAGAGGCACGGACTCATGCTTGCAAAAATTGCAAAACCTTTAGCTCAGCCACTCTAGTCTGGAGGACCAAAAACCACAGAGTCTATTTAAGATTAAAAGCTTTATTAAAAGTAAACACATTTATTAAAATCAAGTTTGTCATAAAACTAAACATTTAACTGAAAATGGAAAAGTGCTTAGTGCTGACGATTAATTGAACACATTTCTTGTGGTCGAGCCGAGCTCTCACCTGGTTTGAACTTGATCTTGCTCATGTTCTTAGAAGTCAAGCTTCTGTCTGTTAGGAGAAAAAGTGGTGCGTGTTAAAAATAAAAAGCAAGCATTCATCAGTTGTGCCAAAAAGTGCAGCAAGACAACAGCCTTCCCTGGAAAAAGGGACATTTTTACTTTAGAGTAGACAGTCACAAATAATTACATTGTTTCTGTTTTTTTCACATTTCTTTATTCCTAGACTAAATATTATATAGTAGTAAGTGGTGTTTTCTAACATTCTTAAATGTACTTTATAGGTGGAACATCTGGTGCTGGGCCCAGCGCGGAGGTGGAGGAGGAAAGTTCTGGGGAGGAGGCGGTGCAAGTGCCGGACGACACCAATGTGCCTGTGAGGGTTCACACGGTGGTGGCGGGCAGAGGTAAGCTATATATTCCTTACTTATTGAGATTGAAGACTGCAGAGTGTGCTTTCTGCACAGGTGTATTATAAATCAACCAGGTAGTAGCCTCCCCTAAATGTACTTCGACTTAGCTGTGAAGTTTTTGGCGAGAAGAATCCCAATCAGATCTGAGATGAACTTGATGAATCACTCCGCGCGCGCTCTACAGCTAGGCCCTAACTCCCCTCTGCCACCATGGATTTGCTTCAAACCTCTTGCAATCAAAAGTATCAATAGCCAGCAGTGCTCCCAGACCCCAAAACCCACCCACAAACACCCAGAACCCCCCCAAGAGCACCTCAAAGGCAAGCAAGTCAGCAAAAACGCAAAACAAATTTCGCCTCCGATTTGGTCCAAACCACTTTTATCCGGTATTAGACCTTCCCAGCAATGCCCCAAGACCCACCAACCCACCTGAAAAAAAGTACAACACCCCCAAACAGCCAAAAAGCAAAAGTACAAAAATGGGGACTCAGTCATTTTCATGGCAATTTCCAAAATTACTCCGCGCGCGCTCTGCAGCTAGGCCCTAACTCCCCTCTGCCACCATGGATTTGCTTCAAACCTATTGCAATCAAAAGTATCAATAGCCAGCAGTGCTCCCAGACCCCAAAACCCACCACAAACACCCGGAACCCCCCCAAAGAGCACCTCAAAGGCAAGCAAGTCAGCAAAAACGCAAAAAGAAATTCGCCTCCGATTTGGTCCAAACCACTTTTATCCGGTATTAGACCTTCCCAGCAATGCCCCAAGACCCGCCAACCCACCCGCAAAAAAGCACAACACCCCCAAACAGCCAAAAAGGAAAATCTCATACTTACAATATTTATAGGCCTTCGGTCCAAATGCGCTGTGCAGCTAGGTCATAACTCCCGTTTTCCACCACGGATTTCATGAAAAGCAAATGCAATCAAAATTAGACTGTCCCAGCAGTGCTCCCAGACCCCAAAACCCACCCACAAACACCCGTAACCCCCCAAAGAGCACCTCAAAGGCAAGCAAGTCAGCAAAAACGCAAAAAAAATGTGCCTCCAATTTGGTCCAAACCACTTTTATCCGGTATTAGAGCTTCCCAGCAATGCCCCAAGACCAGCCAACTCACCCGCAAAGAAGTAGAACACCCCCACAAGTGCAGAGTCTTTCTTGATTGGGCGTAATCCCGCCCTCTGCTTTGAGGGAAATAGGAGTCTGGAGGAGGAGGATAGAGGAGCATGTTCTTGTGAACTTGTGAACCTGAGGAATGCAGACTGCGGCACCTACATATCAATAAGCAAACAAGTGAAGACAGTTCTGCTGATGGGCTTGTTTTTGTGATTAGGTGATTAAAGTTTTAATTATATTAACTGTGTAAAACAAAGAAAGACAGACACACAGGAATAAAAGTAAAGAAAGTTATTGATTCAATGGCTCATTTTCAGGGCTCGGTGTCAGGGAATAAGAATAAGAGTTCGTCCTCATTCTCTGTGAGTTCAGGCAGGAGTAGGTCAGTGACAGTGCCACCTAACAGAGAAGAAATTCCCTCATCTAAGTTGCTATCCTCCTCGTCTTCATCCGGCGTGTGTTCTCGTACTTTGTAATCTGGTGGTATGAGGTATTGATTCATCTTGATCATTGTAACCTCTCCACATTTTTGGGCGAGAGGCGGGTCTGTTTGGAAGTTACAATGCCACCAGCAGCACTGAAAACACGTTCAGAAGACACGCTTGTGAGTGGGCAAGACAAGTAGTTTATAGCCAGGTTGGAGAGCTGTGCCCACAATTCTTTTTTCCCATGCCAATACGCCGATGGGTCAGCATTAACATAGACCTCTGTTGAGTCATTCAGATAGTCCTGCACCATCGACTCAAGGTGCTCCAAGGTTCCTCCACTTTGCTTACTTTTTGCTGGGACCTTTTGAGAACCAAACCCAAGCCAAGTTAGCCAATCCTCTTCTTCACCCAATGTTACTGTTGTGTCTGGTGCTGATGATCTGGTTGCCAGTGTCTTTACCGGCTGAGAGGTCACTTGTGCCACAGCCACAGGTGCAGAAGTGGATTCTTTTAACTGGGGATGGCCTGCTGATGCTGATGTACTGCCTTTTCCTTCAATTTGCTGCCGTTCTCTTTCAAACCTCATGGCTGACAAGGCTATCCAACGTTTGTACTTTGTAACATCTTCATCATCAAAAGGAAAGAATGCTCAGCCTGCCAGCGCCTTTTTGTAGCGTGGATCCAGAATAGTAGCACAAATGTAATGCTGTTCTAAGTGGATCATTTTAAGACGTTCATCGCCAAGTAGGCGCTCTAATAATTTCTCTGCCAAAACTAAAGCGTCTTGCTTTTTTTCATCTTTTTGAAACATAGAAGACACCGCGTTCAGTTGGTGCTCCAGCATGCGTAAAAATGGGATAGCTTTTCCCAAATTACAGTCCTCCTTGCTGACTGCACGCTTGAAGACCTCAAAAGGACGAAGCATGTCTGTCAGGCTTTTAACTAGGTTCCATTGCGCCGCATCTAGCCTCAGGTCCTTCTGAGCTATACCCAGTGTTAAGAAATAGTGATCGAGTACCGTATACTGCTCATACAGACGCTCAAGCATGTAGAAGGTTGAGTTCCAACATGTTGGCACCTCCTGGATGAGTGCTTTCACTGGAATTCGACGTTCATGTAGCAGGCTCCTCAGCTGCTTCCGGGCCTTAAAAGAATGGCTGAAATGGTTGCACATTCTTCGGCAGGTGGCCACTAACTCACACGCTGGACTGTCTTCATCACTCAAGAATTTTTTAACAACCAGGTTTATACAGTGCGCCAAACACGGCACTCTGAAATAGTGACCCAGATCCATGGCCTTAACTACATTGGCGCCATTATCCGTGGAAACATAACCGATCTGGCGTTTGTTTGGGGACAGGCAGTGAAAGACCTTTGTGTTAAACTCATTCAAAATGTTTTCTGCTGTATGACGTTTCTCCAAGCCAAACATGGCTAGTGTTGCATGTTTCCGAGCAGCTTTAAAAACTTGGTCCGGGTCAACACCTGCGTTTAGCTTTGCTTTAACCCCTGAAAAAGAGACCCAGTGTGCAGTGATGCACATGTAATCAGCGCCTGCGCCACTGGTCCACATGTCTGTTGTCAGATGTATAGTGTGGACAGCACTCTTCTGCAAAGCTGCCCCAATCACCTCCAGCACATCTTCATGTAGTGCTGGAACCGCAACTCTGACAAAATAGAACCAGCTAGGAACCTTCCATTTAGGGCAGAGCGCTGCCACTAATTCTAGAAAACCAACCCCTTCTACCAAAGAAAAAGGGAGAAGGTCCAGAGATAGCATTTTAGCCAGCTTAGTGTTATACAGACACGTCAGTGGGTGGTTGCGATCATATGGCGCGTCTGAAAACAACATGGTTCTAATGTTGGCCTGGACCATGGTTTTACGGGATGATAATGATGATGACTTCTTCGACCCAGTTACGCTTGCTGATGATCTTTTTCGCATTGGTGTCTCACTCTCTCCCACACTCTTAGTGTGGCTCACAGGGGGTGTGCTGCTGACAGGGGTACTGGGTGTAAGTGAAGTGTTTGACACTTCTTCCTCCTCGTCATCATCAGATGAAACATCAACGTTTTCTTGAGTTGCAATTCGGGCTTCCTTGATCTCCTTTAGGTGCGCAAACCATTGGACAGCGTGCTGTCTCTTAGGATGACCTCTCTGGCCTCCGGTACCATAGTTGGTACCAAACTTACCACGACTAACTGCATGCTTACAAATGCTACAAATGGCGAAGTTTTCCTTTTTTGGGCAAACACTAAAGAAGTCCCAAACTGCGGACTTGAAATGTCTGTGGGGGCCGGAGGAGGCGGCGATAGTGGTGGTGGTCATGCTGCTAATGCCAGATGAAGTGGAGGATGTGGATTGCCGAACTTTACTACGTTGTGCACTTTCACCACCACTATTTGAGGTCGAGGTAGATGGAGGTCCCTTCTGGCGAGGAAGAAATATGGAAGCGATAGGTGTTGGTGTACTAGTTAACTCCAATGATTGTGGTGTTTCCATTGCCTCCTCATCGACAAAACCATAATCACGCTCAGCAGTTTCTCGTGCTAGGGTCAAAATGTCTGTTTGCTGCATGCCCGCTGAGGCTGGACTGAAGCCTATGACGACTGCGTCGTCGTCGTGAGAGTCTTCATCAGCAGGAGTATCCACCACTTCTTGTTGAGCCTTATCACACTCCATAACTAAGAGACTTTTGACGACCTTCCATTTACGCTTAACTACCTTTGTCTGATAATGGTGTGCCGCACTCTCAGACGGCAGTGATGGTTCCCAATTTAGATCCGTATCATCAGAAGGAGGTGGGCTTGAAGAAGATGTAGACACCACCCTTGATCTTTTCCTTGCTAGGGATGTGGAAGACAATGAATGATCATCAGGAGGAGTGGCTTCCTCAAATGATACCTCGGCTTGATTGTCCATTTCCTGATGTGCCCCTACTTCGGGAGGAACAACAATTGTGGGCACTTGTGACCCTCCATGCACCTTTGCTTGCGCATCTCCTTGCGCTGCCTCTCCTTCCACAAGTACTTGGGCTTGTACTTGCACATGTGGTTGTTGTTGCGGCTGTGGTTGTTCAACACTCGTCAGATGAGTTACAACAACCTGTGTTGATTGAGGGACATTGCTGCTACTTTCTTGCGATGAGCCAACATCACTGGTCGATGGGGATGGAACAACTAGACTAAGTGCCTCTGCAGCACTCAAGGGCTTGGACTTAAGTTGGCGTGGTGGTGGTGGCACTGAGCCCAATGGTGCGGGGATGCTGCTCCCAGCTTGGTCCCCAGCAGATCCCGCTGCTGCTGCAGGCATACTTTTTTTTTTACTCCCAAAAAATGTGGCGGGTGGCACACCAGTCTCCTTGGTAACTTGCTTCTTCTGCTCCTTACTAGCAACTGTCTTGCTAGAGGAGCTACAGAGAACTTTTTTTGGGGCCATCTTCTTCAGAGGTCAGAACAGCGGGCCGCAGTTGCACGATTTGCAGAGTTGTCTGTGGCCAGACGTGACGTTATGTGACGTTATGCTGCACACACACACCGCTGCAGGACTTCTTCCTGGCACTGGTGGTTCTCTTGAGTCTTGTGCACCTAAAAGCAATGGAAGACAGAGGAACATCTGTTCAGTTATACACCCCAAAAACTCGAAAACCACATAAAAATCAGCACAATCCCATGCCATCCAAGCCCTCCATGATGTTTAAATTCAAGACACCCCAAAGAAAGACTAGGCCCATGCAGCACTCACTACCCCTGGGCATAATGGTTAAAAGCTAGGCAAAATTGTTGCAGGCCTAAGAACACTGCCTGCATTCAAAATGGCCCCTTGCCTCCCAGCACATGGCCAGGGCCTGCCTGTAACAGCACTCAAAATGGCCCCCACCCACATGGCCTGTCCCCATGAACACCCCAAAAAAATCGAAAAAAAACAGAAAAATCAGCACAATCCCATGCCATCCATGCCCTCCATGATGTTTAAATTCAAGACACCCCACAGAAAGACTAGGTCCATGCACCACTCACTACCCCTGGGCATAATGGTTGAAAGCTAGGCAAAATGGTTGCAGGCCTAAGAACACTGCCTGCATTCAAAATGGCCCCTTGCCTCCCAGCACATGGTCAGGGCCTGCCTGTACCAGCACTCAACATGGCCCCCACCCACTTGGCCTGTCCCCATGAACACTCCAAAAAATCGAAAAATACAGAAAAATCAGCACAATCTCATGCCATCCATGCCCTCCATGATGTTTAAATTCAAGACACCCCACAGAAAGACTAGGCCCATGCACCTCTCAGTACCCCTGGTCAAAAGGCCCCAAAACAGCCCAAAAATCGAAAAACACAGAAAAATAAGCACAATCCCATGCCATCCATGCCCTCCATGATGTTTAAATTCAAGACACCCCACAGAAAGACTAGGCCCATGCACCACTCACTACCCCTGGGCATAATGGTTGACAGCTAGGCAAAATGGTTGCAGGCCTAAGAACACTGCCTGCATACAAAATGGCCCCTTGCCTCCCAACACATGACCAGGGCCTGCCTGTACCAGCTCTCAAAATGGCCCCACCCACATGGCCTGTCCCCATGAACACCCCAAAAAATCGAAAAACACAGAAAAATCAGCACAATCCCATGCCATCCATGCCCTCCATGATGTTTAAATTCAAGACACCCCACAGAAAGACTAGGCCCGTGCACCACTCACTACCCCTGGTCAAAAGGCCACAACAACAGCCCAAAAATCGAAAAACACAGAAAAATCAACACAGTCCCATGCCATCCAAGCCCTCCATGATGTTTAAATTCAACACACCCCACAGAAAGACTAGGCCCATGCACCACTCACTACCCCTGGTCAAAAGGCCACAACAACAGCCCAAAAATCGAAAAACACAGAAAAATCAGCACAATCCCATGCCATCCATGCCCTCCATGATGTTTAAATTCAAGACACCCCACAGAAAGACTAGGTCTATGCACCACTCACTACCCCTGGTCAAAAGGCCCCAACAACAGCCCAAAAATCGAAAATTCCAAAATTGTAGTTGCAGCAACTGTAATGCCCCAAACAAACTTACTTGTGAAATTTCTAATCCAAAAGTGATCCAAAGAAAGTCAAAAAGGCCTCAAATCCAAATATCCAGCAGCATCCACAAAAAGTAATCCTTTCGGGTCAAGAATCCGAATGAAAGTGACCAGCACATGAAGAAAGCACTGGGAGGAGCCTGCTGGACAGGAACAGGAAGTTTGAGACTGTGGGGCACTTCCTTCCTCCCACCCCCCCCCCAAAATGGACTCCTTGCAAAAAAAAAGTGCAGGCAAATGTCATCATTTTCAGAAGGTTTATGCTGCTTTGCTGGTGGATTTCTTGTGCAGAATTTCAAATTTTGTAATTTCGCGAGTGCGAGATTGTTGCTGCCCGCCGCATCTACGTGTTCGCAATTGCGAACTCTCGCGATGCGTGCTGTGCATGGTGGCAAGCCGCGATTACGTAATCGCGGTCGCCAAACTCCTGCGGGATCCCGCAGCAAGATTCAAAATGGCGCAGCACTCGCAAAATATCGAGAAAAACAACTCGGCAAACGCTGAATGACGGTAAGTGAACGCCGCATGCCGCAATATTGTATCACCAAGAAAAAAAATCCGCTGCGTGCGAATTTGCGGATTTTCGGTAAATTCGCGAGAGTTCGCGGATTGCGAATTTACCGAAAATCCACAAAATCAGCGAGCGGAACGGATTTTCCGCCCATGCTTAGTCCCACACCTTATCTTGCTGCAATGTTGCAAAATCCGTCATTTTATTTTCTGTGTCGTCTGACCTATGTATAGAAATCCACATGGGCACTGGATAGCGTAAATACCTCCTGATGAGTTACAATTGGTGTGTTCTTTCATTGTGTAAGCATAAATGTAGTGTTCGAAATCTTTTATTTCCTTGGTCAGAGAGCAGGCCTTACCATTGCCACATTTAAAATGGCCCTTGATGGGGGGAATATTCCATAGATAAGATTGGATACTAGGTTCCCTAGATGGAAGTAAGGACTTCACCAGTACATTTCTGAGACTTTGCCTTTGCGGAAAGCATGTTGTGAGAGTTCCTTTATATTCAGATCTTCTGCCACCAGGTGCCAATGTCTGTTGATCGTCTTTTTGATCTGGTTGCTCTTAGTACAGTATGTGGTAACACATGTCAGCCTGTATGGAGTTTTTTGGGCCTTCTCCTTGGGTGCCAACAGGAACTCCCTGTGATTGTACCAAGCTCTTTTGCAAGCTTTTTTGAGTAGCCTGATGGCATAGCCCCTATCTCCTAGCCTACTGAGTAGATCAGCTGATTCGAGAAAGTAGTCATCCCTCTTGATGCAATTGCGCCTAATCCTCAAGAATTGTCCATAAGGCAGGTTGTCCCTAAGACTACGAGGGTAGTGGCTCAAGTACCCTAATAGTGTGTTGCTTTCACTATCCTTCCTGTATAATGTTGTATGGAGTTTCTTTTCTTCCGTTCTAATGGTGATGTCCAGAAAGTGTATTTCCTCTCTACTGTGTTCATGGGAGAAATGTATGTCAGTAGATTGAGTGTTGAGCCAGCAGTGAAATGTCTTGAGTTCCAGCTCAGTACCCTGCCAAATGATAAGCACATCATCTATGTACCTGCGCCAGAGAAGGATATTATCCTTATGTGGATTGTTGGTGCTTAATACATATGATTGCTCATATGCGTCCATGTAAATGATGGCAAGATTAGGGGCAAAGCTTGCCCCCATGGCCACGTCTTTGGTCAGGTAGTAGTGCTTGTCTTGGAATACAAAAAAGTTTTTGCTCATAGCTATTTCTAGCAGTGTCAAGATAAATTCATTGGGCACTCTGGTGGGTCTAGGTCTTTTTTCTAGTGTGACCCTGATAACATCTAAGGCTGCCTCTTGAGGAATGCTCGTGTATAACGAGGATGGATCTATGACATTACAACGCGTTATTTTACAACGCAGACCGTTACATCGCAATTTTTACAACGCAGGATCCATTACAATGCATGCCTTTACAATGCATGTCATTACATAGCAGATACTATTACAACGCATGCCATTACAACGTAAGTATAGGTAAGTATATCTGTTTTAAAATAATGTAATTTAGTTAATTTAATTAATTTAATTTAATTAATTTAATTTTATAAATTTAAAAAAAGTAATTAATTTAATTTAATTATTGTAATTTAATTAATATTAAAATTGTAATTAATTTAATTTATTTAATTTAATTTAACTAATGTAAATTAATTATTAATTTATAAATTGTAAATAATATAATTTAATTTATTATAATAAATTTAATTTAAATAATTTTAAAATAATAATTAATATAATTTAATTTAATTTAATTAATGTAATTTAATTAATTAATAAATTGTTAATAATATAATTTAATTTTATTAATTTAATTAATTTAAAAAATGTAAATAATTTAATTTAATTTAAGTAATGTAATTTAATTAATTTATTAATTGTAAATAATATAATTAATTTAATTTAATTTAATTAATTTAATTTATTTAAAGTCGTGTTTTTAAAAAAAGTGAACACTAAAAATACCCCTGTACCCCAAAAACCAAACCCAGCCCTAAAACCTAAAAATACCCCTGTACCCCAAAAACCAAACCCATCCCTAAAACCTAAAAATACCCCTGTACCCCAAAAACCAAACCCAGCACTAAAACCTAAAAATACCCCTGTACCCCAAAAACCAAACCCAGCCCTAAAACCTAAAAATACCCCTGTACCCCAAAAACCAAACCCAGCCCTAAAACCTTAAAATACCCCTGTACCCCAAAAACCAAACCTAGCCCTAAAACCTAAAAATACCCCTGTACCCCAAAAACCAAACCCAGCCCTAAAACCTAAAAATACCCCTGTAACCCAAAAACCAAACCCAGCCTTAAAACCTAAAAATACCCCTGTACCCCATAACCCAAACCTAGCCCTGAACCCTAAAAATACCCCTGTACCCCAAAAACCAAACCCAGCCCTAAAACACTAAAAATACCCAAACACCCCAAAACATATACCTCAGTGTCCCAAAACATATACTCCTATACTTATACTTATTTTTTTTAAATTACTTAAATTAATATATTTAATTTATTTTATAAAAATACATAAATTAATATATTTATTTATTTTTAATATTAATTAAATTAATTAAAAAATGTAAAATAAAATATAAAATAAAATTATATACTTACCTATACTTACGTTGTAATGGCATGCGTTGTAATAGCATCTGCTATGTAATGACATGCGTTGTAAAGGCATGCATTGTAATGGATTCTGCGTTGTAAAAGTTGCGATGTAATGGTAGTGCGTTGTAAAAGTTGCGTTGTAACGGTGCAATACCACGAGGATATGTCCATAGTAACTAGTATTTCCTTGTTGGGGTCAAATGAGAGGTTGTCAACCAGGTTAATGGCTTCCATGGTGTCCCTAATGTAGGTGGGGGTAGAGATAGCAATAGGTTTTAAGAAATGGTCGATGAATTTACACAAAGGTTCCAGTAGTGAACCATACCCTGAAATGATGGGTCTTCCTGGGGGGGTTTTCATACGTTTGTGGATTTTTGGAAGAGTATATATGGTAGGCATCCGGGGTTGTTTGTTATTTAAATAATCATGTTCTCGTCTGCTCAGAAAGCCTTCTTCCAAACCCTTGCTAGTGGCATCCTCAATGAGTTTGGCAACCAGGGAACTGGGATCAGATTGGAGTATGGTATAAT
Source organism: Lissotriton vulgaris (assembly GCF_964263255.1). NCBI lineage: Eukaryota > Metazoa > Chordata > Amphibia > Caudata > Salamandridae > Lissotriton > Lissotriton vulgaris. Next base: position 1,445,888,947 of record NC_141691.1, read on the forward strand.
TCTCACTGACTCTCAACTGGGCTTGGATTTCTTGTTTATAATCAGATGCGTTTTGGACAACTATGGCTCCCCCTTGTCCTTGGGTTTGATGATGATTCTGCTGTTGTTTTTAAGTGAGTTAAGGGCAGACCGTTCATTCTTAGTCGTATTAAATTTGACATACTCCTTTTGCTTGAGTGATTGCATAACATCCCTCATGAAAACGTGTTCAAAAGCCAGGATTTTGTGGGGCATCATCTGGGATGGAGGATTAAATATGGATGGGGGTCTTAAGCCAGTACCAGTAAGAGATGGGTTGAAAGGTATTTTGGTGAAATACTATTTCAATCTAACTTTTCTAAACAATTGATGTCATTCAAATTTCAGATTAAAGCTGTCTGGTAGGTTGGTTGGGACAAAGGAAAGCCCCTTCTGAAGTATAGCCTCCTCCTCATTGTTCAGTGTATACTCTGAGAGATTGACTATTGGGTTAAGATGACTGTCCTTTGCCACCGGTAATGTTGCCGGCGTCTCCGGATGTCTCTGTGTATCTCTAGCTTGAAATGTACCTGTTTCTTACCCCTGCCCCTGCCTCTGTTCCATGACTGTTCGTTCATTCCCCTGGGGCATGCCCAGGTTCATCCTCTTCCCCTGTAGTCTGACCATTGTTCCTCCTCTAATAAAGTTGGTTGTTGGTCGTTATATCCCTGTGTGTATGTGTCTGTGCTTGTCCCTGGCCTCTCGTTCTCGCTGTCTGAGCTGGTACTAAATTAAGAATTTGAGAAGGTATTATATCTTCTGTATCCTCCCCTCCCTCTGCTGGAATACCTCCCCTGTGAGTCTTGTTTATGGTAACCTTCCTGTAAGTACGGGTAGGTCACTTTTTTTGTCATATAGTTGTATGTCTCGTGCTAATTCGTCAAATTTGGTGGTTTGTGTAAAGGTCTCAAAGCCCTTTAGAGTTCTGTCTAGTCTCTTTAAAGCCTCTTTTGCATTTGTGAGAGCTTTGTCATCAAAGATTTCTTTTCTTAATTTTGCAATTTCCTTCATAAGTCATCTGACTTCCTCTAGGGCTGTTTCCACCCCAAGCACCATCCAGTGCCTGGAACAAATATTTGAAACGTAACTGAAATTCTCCTTAAATTTAGGGTTATCTAGGAAAATTGCTGGTTCATTACGAACCTGAAGTCCTATAGGGATAACGTTCACTTGGAGATACTTTGTTAGAGCATGACAGTGCAATCTTGCGCGAATCAACTTTTTCTCCAATCGTTCAAGTTTGTTTACTTTCTCATTGAGTGTATGATCTATTCCGTAAGTTGAAGTGTCAAGGAAACTAGAGCCTAATTGTCCCTGTAACAATTTGTCAATATAATCTTCGCTATAAGAAAGGGTTTCTTTTTCAGACATCTCTAGAAGATATATGTACAGTGCAAACAGTACATTTCCCCTTCTGAAGAAGACTCGCAGCTGAGGTCTAAATTTCCCTCTTTGCATTAGTCGAGTCGAAATGTCGACGCTCTCCACCATCCAAGACCTGTAGCAGTTTCACACCCGGGTACCTTGAAAGTGCATTGTTGCACGCTTGTAAACCTCAGAATCAAGTGTAAACTATGTTTCAATAATGGACAGGTCTACCAAAACTGGTCTGTTTACCAGTATTTACAGAACAAATCCAATTGTTTTACTTTCGCTTCTATGACTTTCACTGTCACTACCCATCACTATGACCACCTTAACTCTCCTCCTTCTTCCCCTTGTGCAACCTATTATCAGTATATCAACTGATGTGTGGTTTTATTAAAGTAATAAATGTTGTGCAAATGATAATGGTGTTTGTGGCTCTTTCTTGTGTGGTTTCTCTGAACTTTTGCTTTCAGCAAATGCATTCATAGGCAATGTATTGACTGCATATATGTTAGTGGCTCTTCTAGGTATTGAATACCAGTGTTGTAGCTCTTTACACAACACAGATTGTTTGGATTTGAATTTATCTCATGCCAAATTAGTCACAGACCAACTTTGAATTCCTGTACCGTACCCAGGTCCGGTGACTTGTTGGGTTACCCCATGTTTCATAATGATAAACAACTTGAAATGCAGGCTTCAGTAGAGCATAAAACACGGCCCTCAATTTTCAGGGCCGCCGGTCGTCTTCGCACCTCCTCCTTCCGCAGGCGCCGTGGCCGAAGAGCCCCAGATATAGTTTATGGCTCAGCAAGCTGACATCAACTACCTCCCCCGTTGCGAGGAAAATCGCCCGTCTAGGCTCGGCTGATATGATCTTCAGAAGTTCAGAGGCAGGAACCCAGTGTCTTTATAAGTAGGCCTTGAAGCTGGGGCCTTTATTTTCACACGGCTGCTCAGCACCTCTCAATCGACATCAGGTAGTGGGAGCTCCTAATGCACATGTTCACCCACCATAGAGTTCAAGCGGATCAAATTCCATGCTGGTGGGCGTGCAAGGTGTGTAGCCACCTCGGGGGTGGTCCAGCACTCCAGCAGGAAGGCCTTGAAGCCGGGGAGCTCACTTCGCCCGGTAGCCAGTTACAAGTCCCCGTAGCCGCAGTCTTGGGTTACGATGACCTCCCAGCTCGGCAACGCTCGACCGTCTCTTCCACACCCATGGAGACCGGAGGTCCTCTGCCCACACATCATCTGTGATCCACAGCAGTGTCGGTGTCGACCGCAAATGCATCTCGGTAGGTGTCCTCAGTTCCCTGTCGGCCATCCGCCATTTTGCGACCCCCTAGGCTCCTCAAGTTGGCAGTTTTCTTACACCTCAGTGCCGGACCAGCTCGCTCTCAGATTGGCGTATGTGTTCTGGAACAGTTTAAGAGGCGATTCCCGTGGTGAGAGGGGAACCAGCCTCGCTGCAGATGGAGAGATGGTTGGATGCTAAGGTGAGGGCTGCTGAGCCGCTTCAGAGAGAAACCATTACTGACGGCCCCTAGCCACGCCCCCGATTTAGACCTTTTTGCGTGTCTTAGCCGGGTGTGAATTGCCTGCCTGGATCAAGGAGAGGTGAGAACGGATAAGGGAGGTTGTGCCCCTGGGGAGGGGTGGAGACGGCATCAGACTGCCCTGCACCTGAAGTGAGGAGAAGGAGAGGCTTTGTGAGGTGAAGAGGCCTGGTTCAGAGCCACAACACAATAGACTCATCTCCCTCTGAGTGATTAAAGATCCAGGCCCCCAGTATCAAAGAGAGAATGGTGACACTGGTGGGGAGATACGCAAGACTGATTTAGGGAAGTGTCAGAGACTCCTGAGCACAAGGAAATTTCAAAGACAAGGAGGGGACTAGAAGAACTGTAACCCCAAGACTTTGGTTAGGTTTTTGCCATGTTGACGATTTTGTCAAGAACGGTCTTGGTATCGTTCAGAGAAGTGCTGGGAGCACTTTGAAGACACCGTGGATTGGTCGAGTCTCTGGCGGCTTTTACCTGTCCACGATGAGGGAGAAAACCTCTGCCTCAGGAAGGGTTACTGAATACGCTGTGGGTGACACTTGACCCTTGCTTCGTGATCTGGGGCTTGTGGGCAGTTTGTAGCTCTTGACCGAGGAGAGACTGAAGGGGTGCTGCAGTGGGTCATGGCCTCCCTTCTTCCTGAGCAGGACTTTGCTTTATGCTGCTTCCTGATCCCCAAGGGCCCGAGGTGAGCTGGCTCCTTGTTCGGAAACACAGGAACATTAAAGTTTCCAGGAAGTCTCAAGTGGCGCGGTGGTGGGACCGTGACGTGGCAGCCTGAGACCTCTGAAGGGGTGCCTAAGGTGATTGTGGGCACCCAAGCGAATCAAGTCTCTGATGCGCAGGGTGCTTGTCTTGGTGAGGCTACAGGTGTTGGAGCACCTGTGGATTGTGGGCATTGTGGAAGAGAGCCGAGATTCAGGACACGCAGGGGTTGCGTGTCACAGTGCAGTCCGGGCACTGGTGAAGAATGCCGGGACCTTGTGGGCACTAAGTAGGAGTTAGTCTCTGACACGTGGGTCGGCATGTGGTGGTGCAGCCAGGGTGTTAGTACAGAGCGCCTGGTACCTCGTGTGCACCAAGAGGAGAGGTGAAACTAAGAAGTGCAGTGTGCGTGCCGTTGTGCGAGCCGGGCACCAGTAGAGAGCGCCTGAAGACCGTGTGCACCAGGAGACGGAGAAGTCCTGACAGCTCTGGAGAGGGGGGCCAAGTGATCGGCCCCTCATAGGCAACATGGGGTAGCATCAGTGTTGTGGGAAAGGCTTTGTGGAAGGAGTGTGTGCTGAACGTTGATGGCCCGGACCAGCAGCCGTGCTGGAGCTGAATTACCGGCCTGAGTGCACCTTGCCCGAGGTGACAATGTTCTGGAGTGAGGCCAAGTCGCTGCGGCAGGAGAAGAGAGTGGGGTCCCGCCCTCCCAGGTAAAGTGGACCATCGCCTGGGGCGGGTTGCGGACCTGGAGGAACACTCTCTCAGCTTCTCGCTGCTGGCTGCTGTGTGCGCTTGCTGCTTCGGCCCAGATCTTGGTCAGTGCTGGTCCTAGATGGGGCAGTACTCGGGCCCGGGCCCGGAATGGAACTTAGGTGTCATAATTGATATGTGTTCGGGGCAACTGTATGCACACTTATAAAAACAGTGTATAACACTTTGCATAATTACTGCTAACAAACTATCAAATTATTGGACAACGTCTGACACTAGAGGTGCTTAACAAAACTCAGGGGTTAGTGTACTACACACTACATTATGCTTCTCTTGCAGGGTATGGGATCCTAGCACTGCATTGGTTATTTACTGCACTGTACTGAATTACACTGTGACGCATTACCTTATTCCTTCCTTGCCAGGGCATGCTGGTGGTGATACGCATTGCATTGTTTTCCTATCGCACTGTACGTAATTGCACTGTGACGAATTGCTGTATTCCTTCCTTGAACAGGGCATGCTGGTAGCAAACCAAGTTGCATTATCTTGTATTGACTCAGTACATGTTCTAGGCGCTATGCATTGCATTGTTTCTTTTTTTTATCCTCATAGCACCGTAAGCGTCTGCCATCGTAACATAAAAGACCCTGTTGATCCTGAACGCCCTGGGCCCATGTTGCTTCATTCACTTTCGGGCCCACCAGGCCAGCTTCTTTGTACGAGGCTTTGTGTAATCATCAGACTATCTTACGCCAATCTTAATTAGTTGCCCCAACAAACCAGGGGCGACCAGATGTTTCCTTCACATTTATCAAGTCTTGCCATATTAAGTGCCGCCCAAACCCACTTCTCATATAATGGAGGGGCCGGATCCTTCCATAATATACAAATTTCCCTTCGGGCTAACAAGATCAGACATAGAAATAGGCCCATTTGCAGTCTGGATAGATGCATTGCATTGTTTCACTGTGGCACTGTACAAGATCCCATCGTTAAGTTGGGCAGTATTCCTTGTATTTTGCAACGTGTGTGAATCTAGTGGTACGACGTACCTAACCTGTTGAGAACGGTTAAAAGTCAGCATAACTGTTGGTTAGAAGCGGTGGCTGGCGATTATGACCGCCCAACCCACCGGAAACAATATTACCCATTGTATCTATGTAGGAGTTGTATCATGTGGTCATTTTGTACATCTTTTTATATGAAGTATACTCCTTTTATACAAACTTGTGTGGAGTCCATTTGTGGTGACATCATTGGGATTGCTGTAGGCATGGTTGCACATACTGAACACTCGTGCCTTGGAGATAAGCCTGGCTGCTCATGTCAAACTACTAAGGGGGTGAGCAAGGCTGTCTCGGACGGAAGCCCTTCTTGGCCTAACGTGAGAGCAGGGGGGTCCTGGTCGCACACTTGACAACAATGGTGCGCAAGGGAATGTCGACTTCTAACAGCCGTTGAATATTGTTTTTGAACAGGAAGGTGCCCCTTTCTGCTCAAAAACAACCCAGCCTGCAATGCAGTCTCCTTTGCACCAGAGCGCAAGGCTGCCTGTGTTAGGGCTAGGTAGTATATTGTGTGCCAGCGCAAGGAAAGGTCAGAAATACGCTTTAACAGTTAAGTATGGTGCATTCCTACTCTTTCACGCAAAGCAGCGTTGCTGTGTTGTGCTGAATGAAAGCAAGATACATCTTTCCCTCAATGTTTAGTTGTTGTCCGCCATTGGTTTTGACAGCCATCCACCAGAGTTATAACTTTTTATGTTTAAAAAAAAACTACCTCCCAAAGTAGGAGTTTTTTTTTTTTTAAACAAAAAATGAATGACCCCCTTCATGGGTATTTTCTCCCAATGGATGTGGGTCATATTCTTTTTTCCTGCCCTTCACTGCCAGGTTTGACCTAGTGTTGACTGAAAGCAAAAGAGACATTACACAGGACAACCTAAAAAGGACAGGTGGTGTAATGCTCTTCCTCCAACGGACTCTACTCTGTTTGGCCATTGTAGAAAGCATTACATGGACAGACAATTGAAGCTCCATTGAGGAAATACTTAAGGACTGCCCAACTACATTTTGCAGGTTATCATTTTGGCATTTGGCACAGAATTTTGAGTTTATGTGACTTTTAGAGATTTGTTTTTCATTAAATGCTTCCTGTTGGTCTAGATTTTAGATATGCCTGTTGTTACATTCTTCCAGTGAATTTAGATTTTAGAGATGTGCCTGTCGTTCAAAGCGTCGCATAGATTTTGGGGCAAATTTATCATTCCTGATGCAATGCTGCATTGCATAGCATTCCGTCAGAAAGGTTTCTGCCATGTGGCATTTTTCTGCACCATGGATACCCTTCATATAACATACAGCACTCCATGGCACAAAGTCCCGAGATGTGTCACGCTTCATGGCACAAAGTTGTTGATAATAGCTTAAAGTGCCATAACACAACTACTACCAATGTGACAGGAACACTTTAACCTTTATGCACCCCAAATTAGCATAGCGTCATGCAGGAGTGCATTGCATTTCTGGAATGTTTGAAAAAGCATACAGAGTAACGCTATGTACACAACCAATCCCACGAATATCTAGAAGCCATTGCACAGATCTAATCAGGTAACCCCAACATCTCTACATGAGCCTTGAGCTCCACTTCCTTCCAGATAGTATGCTCAAGGTCATTAACCAACAAACAGTCCATGGCAGGGCTCACAACAATTTTCAGAAGACCAGAACCCCCTTCCACTGTATTGTGACCCTTTCACTTGTAAGTCACCACAACTCGGAATGCATATGATATCACCTGCTCTGGGAACAACAGCTGACTCTTTACTATAGTCAAGCTGGAACCTGTATTCCTCAGAGCCTCAATACCTTGCCCATTGATGGTGACCCGTTAACTATAATAAGTAGTATTTGAGGGAAAATTAATCTTAAGAACCATCTAACTGTCACCCAGGGACATTCAGGTAACATCACTAAACTCCCCTCTATTCACTTGGACAAGTTCATCCCCAGCACTACACTAGTCATCCCTGGATTCTTTACTACAGTCGGAGATGGTACTCTTTTTGTAAACTTGGGATACCCCTTGTAGTGTTCATATTTGTAGAGCTCATAGCACTTGATGGGCTTGGGTTTCTGACTTTTGTCAAGGTAGGTTTTCTTCTGGTAGTCGGATTGGGATTGAGAACCAGACCCTTCCCTTCTGAGTTGTTTTAGTGGCATTGAGAGAACTCTGTCTTTTTATCTCCCCCACTTCGTCTCATGGATACCCTCGCCACCCTTTCGGGAGTCCCCTCCGATGCCTTCTTGGACACTCTGGTGCTGACCCATATGTCTACCTTCTCAGCAAGCTTCCTGGGGTCAGTTAACTTGATATCAACTAGGTATTGGCGCAGCTCTGGAAAACAAATATCACACATGCTCCTTTAAAATTATGTTGTACAGCCTGAATACTCATCAACCTTGTTGCCCTCACCCTGCCCTTGCTGGCATAATCCAAGAAATCCATTCATGTTTATGGTAAGATCTTGAATCTGAATCTGAGCCTTGAATCTGAGACTATACCTTTGAGGGGTCAGTCCATATTTACTTACTAGAATGGCCTTCTTAGCAGTGTAGCATGTCTAGTCCTCTACCACAAGTGTGAGGATTGTAGCCCTCTCAACCGTGGGCATATACCTCCATAAACTACCACACTCGAATTCCTCTGAGACCTTGAGCATTTCATAGGCTGTTGAGCATTTGTTTATATCATCCCCCATCACAGTGGTAGGCACACAATATTTGGGTATCTTGACTCTGGACGCACGAGTGGACACCACAAGAATTAGAAAGGTACCCCCTGCTAATATAATTTTAGATCTAGGACTGTTTGTAATGGGATTTTATGGTTGGCTAAGGCTTGTGCCAAAGCCAGGCAGAAACCCCCACTCTAGTCAGGGTAAGGGGGAAACACACTGTTGATAACCCCTGCTCACCACCTTGGCAGCTTGGCAAGAGCAGACAGGCTTATCCCCAAGGCAATGTGTAAAGTATTTGCTTTTGACAAAAAACAACCTAGGCAACTAATGTTTAGGACATACAACAATATAGAAGGACAACTGGCTACAGCTTACTACAAAAATACGTATTTTATTATTGATTTTAAAAATTAGGGAAATCAATGACACAATGCAATTAAAAACGACAAAATGACAAAATTAGAACCTTACATAATACATTGTCAATAAAAATTATACATTCAAAGCACTTTATATGAACACAGGTTAAAAAGATTGACAAATAAGTGGCACAATGAGTCTCTACGCGCGTTTCGGCGACCAGCGCCTTCTTCTGGAGCAGCCACGTAAACTCTACAAAATAAAAAATATATACATTGATCATTTAAAAATAACAACACAAAATCCCTAGTTTTAACTTAGTAGCCAATTAGTACCTTTTCTAATCACAGTGATCACAGACAATATTGATATGATTATTTATCCTTTTCATTTCCTTGCAGTATCTAGATAGCTATCATTAGGATAAGGGGTCTGGGGAGGACTGATAAACAAAGACTCAATTTCTGTCCATCAAAAGGATTTATGGGGAACTGATAAACAATGAGTCAATTTGTGGCAGTCAAGGGAATACACCAAAAAGTCAAGCAATATTTATAATAGGAGACAACTGGTAGGTTGCGGTCTGCACTGCGCAGAAGGAATGCAGTTGGGGCAAATATGTTTAGGGTTGAGAGATATTATTTTTACTGATATTTTCAACTCCCGCTATTTTGAATTAGTAAGTTCTATTCTTTATATACAATTGATACTTACGAGCAGTAATGACAATAAAACTAAGGTAGATAACGTTTCAATTTCTATAACTTGTTCTTACCTCCTAGTTTTTGTTACAAATGCAATACCTCCACCTGGCGAACTCTATATAGGGGAAGAAGTTAATTTAAAGCTGAAAAATCCCTTGTGAAATACATTACTCATCCCTTTATTAACAGGTAGAAAAGCTAGCCCTTATCCACGTCCATAAAAGAAGAGAACATACCAAGCTTACATCTCAAGTCATCAAACCTGAGAGAAAGACAAGCCTTGTATTGCATTTGTAACAAAAACTAGGAGGTAAGAACAAGTTATATAAAGATATATGAACATCAAAGTTTTGTAATAAACCTAATAAGGGGAATAAAAGTGTTTCTAAATTTACCACTATGTCTCTGACACCAAAAAATGCCTTTCTACTTATCGAGCAAGCTACAGAGAGTCCCTAAATTAAATCTATTGAATTAAATCTACTACAGCAATAACAGATATATAAAAAAATATATATATCTTGGCTTTCACTCTTAAACAGGTAATCTGATATACAGATCCTCAATATAAAAGATCAATTACTACCGGAAGACTTCATCAACCAAGTCTACACAATCAACCACACCCTTGCTAAAAGTCTCCGGTTGGCGGGAATTAAACCGATAGGTTTCACCTAATCAGGTAAACTCATAAAGAGTTTCGAACACTAATATCCCAAAGGAATAATTAAAAAGGGCAATATAAAACGAACATCCTTACACATTAAACAAATGAGGTCTATCATCTTTTTTCTTTTAAGCTCCTGTAACATCAAATCACCAGAAGGAGAACTGGAGCAAGAAATTGAAACGTTATCTACCTTAGTTTTATTGTCATTACTGCTCGTAAGTATCAATTGTATATAAAGAATAGAACTTACTAATCCAAAAGAGCGGGAGTTGAAAATATCAGTAAAAATAATATCTCTCAACCCTAAACATATCTGCCCCAACTGCATTCCTTCTGCGCAGTGCAGACCGCAACCTACCAGTTGTCTCCTATTATAAATATTGCTTGACTTTTTGGTGTATTCCCTTGACTGCCACAAATTGGCTCATTGTTTATCAGTTCCCCATAAATCCTTTTGATGGACAGAGATTGAGTCTTTGTTTATCAGTCCTCCCCAGACCCCTTATCCTAATGATAGCTATCTAGATACTGCAAGGAAATGAAAAGGATAAATAATCCTATCAATATTGTCTGTGATCACTGTGATTAGAAAAGGTACTAATTGGCTACTAAGTTAAAACTAGGGATATTGTGTTGTTATTTTTAAATGATCAATGTATAATTATGGATTTCTCTCTGTATATATTTTTTATTTTGTAGAGTTTACGTGGCTGCTCCAGAAGAAGGCGCTGGTCGCCGAAACGCGCGTAGAGACTCATTGTGCCACTTATTTGTCAATCTTTTTAACCTGTGTTCATATAAAGTGCTTTGAATGTATAATTTTTATTGACAATGTATTATGTAAGGTTCTAATGTTGTCATTTTGTTGTTTTTAATTGCATTGTGTCATTGATTTCCCTAATTTTTAAAATCAATAATAAAATACGTATTTTTGTAGTAAGCTGTAGCCAATTGTCCTTCTATATTGTTGTATGTCCTAAACATTAGTTGCCTAAGTTGTTTTTTGTCAAAAGCCTTGTTTTCCCTGACCTAGGAACCGTTGTATCTATATTTTCAGGGGGTCCTTGTTAAAAACACGTTGTTAAAGTATTTGCATCAACACCCACAGTACCACATCACAAATGGACACCACACAAGTATTTATATATCTTTATTACCCTTGTGCGAGACCAAAAGGACATGACGCCACATAGACAATAAAAGCTGTTTCTTTAAAAGGTTCTTTGGTAATTGCTTCAGTCCCAAAACGGGGACTCAACAGTTCAGTTCTTAAAGGAAAAACAGGTGTTCTGGTACCGCAGATAGTATTTGGAATGCTGCCCTCGGTAGGACTCTGGCCTTCAATATTGCCCCCATGTCCCTTATCAAAACCAAACAGGACGCTGTCTGTTAAGGTTGCTTCCGCTGCGCAAGCAGCCAATGCTAGTAGTTCATAACAAAACATGGACTGTCGGCAGTGCGCTCAGTAATAACCGCATTGGTCGTGAGCTCCTGTCCGGGAACAGAGATATTTACCTGATGGCAGATAAGGGGCTGGGCAGTCCGTGTTGTCCGCGTTGATCTCCTGCGAGGCAGATTTCTTCCTTGTGACACTCCACGGCCTCAGACGCAGCTCTGCTTCTCTTGACAAATGTGGGGAAGCCCTCTAGGCTGGGACCAATCGCAGCACTGCTCGGCAGTGATGTCAGAGGAGTTCCCTGAGGCTGGGACCAATCCCAGTGTGGCTCGCAGCGGTGAAGGCAAAGACGTTCTCGCGGCTCCTCTTTCCTCGGCAGACCCAGCCTCGGGCACACAGCTCGAGGGGCGGCGGTGAAGGCAAAAATGTTAAAACACAGCACGTCTGATGGTCAGTGACCGGTTGGGACGAGATACTGGCCCTCAGTGCGTGTCTCCAATCATGGGCAGTGTTCACCGTGTGCCAATCACACACCGAGCCACAGATCACCTGCAGGCACTGGCTGTGCACAGAAACACACACACAGCATCACAATAAATGTTGTTTTGGGAACCTTGATAACCCTGCGTTCCCTACAGGTGGCCAGCTCTTCTCAGGCCCTTGGAGACTTTGTTAGGAGGCAGCACTGAGCAAAGTCTTATCTTCAAGCAGGTGGAGGGAGCACAGCACCCAGCAATGTCCCATTTTCTCTCCTTCAGTGAGATCAGCAAACTGCAGGTCAGCCCCAGAGTACACAGCAAGGGCTGTCTTCCTTTTCAGTCTCTTCAGATGATCTTCGTCTGGAAGAGGTTCCTCTTGATTGTAGAAGTGTTGGGTAAACTTTTGTGTTCCTGAGTTTTAACAAGAGGCCAGCTCTTCTCGGGCCCGTGGAGACACTTATTCCTGGCCACAGCACACAGCATAGTCCCTCCTTCAAGCAGGTGGGGAGAACACACCACACAGTAACGTCCCCTGTCCCCTTACTTTGTAGTAACACCAAACTGTAGGTCAGCCTCAGAACACACAGCAAGGGCATTCTTCCTTTCCAGTCTCTTCAGCTGATCTTCTTTGGCAGGGATTCCTCTTATTGGCAAAAGTTGTCTAATTTTACTGGGGTTTCAGCTCTTACTTTTACACCACAAAAGTCTCTGTTCTTACATGTGTGAGGGGTCCAGGATCCAGTCCAAACCAGTTCTAGGTGCCCTCTTCCAGGGCATGTCTTTTTCCTTTGTGAGTGTGGGCCAGGGCCATCAGACACACCACAGGAGTTGGAGCCAACTTTGTTGAAGGCAAGCACAGTCCTATTCAGGCCCAGGTGCAACTCCTCCCCACCACTCTACATGTAGATAGGCCTATTGATGCAGTGCTAATTTCTTCTTGTAATTTCCCAATGCAAAACCCTCATGCTACCTCTAATTTACAGCTGAACAGGTGTTGGGCCCTTGACACCATGTATTACCTTCAGGAGACTTTAAAAGATCATGAACAGTCAAAAATGCAATTATTATTTAAGCCAATGAAGAGAGTTGTTGAGTATTTTAAAGGGTTTTATTTTCTAGTCAAAAGTTAAGTTCTCTCTGACCCTTTATTCATTAGTAAAATATCAATCAGGTTACAGAATTTGGAAAACAGAAAAATTAGCATTAATACATAACATATTACAGTCTGCATATCATGTAGAAAAGGAAATGTGGCGCAACATATCAGTAAAAACTCTTAAATAGTTTCTAAGAAAAATAGTCTTGCAAGGCTAAACAATAATTAAATAGTTTGCAAAAATCTTCCATAAAGAAAAAATAAATGCATAAGAAAAATAAATCTTTTCAGACCTAATTAATTAGTCAAAGCATAAACTTGGAATTTTAGCATCTAAATCTAAAAAGCCTTTCTATCTGTTGCTGCTCTCTGCATCTCTGCCACTCTGATGGAAGCTGCTCCTTGAAAGCACCCCCTCCATCACCAGACCTAAAAGGAATGTGGCCTGCCGTGCCAAATATGACATGCCAGGACTTTCTAAATAAACATGAGCAAAGGAACCCCTCTCTTCTTCTCAGACGCAATCTCACCCAGGGTGCAGCAATTTCCTCCTGTGACGTTTCCCGTACCTAACCCATAGAATGTCTGGTCTAATCTGTTCCTTCTCTCAAGGGCTCACACGCCCCCCTAAAGCCTAATGAACCTAGAAGCCAACCATGCCTCCAAAGAGGTCTTTATTTATAATCTAATTCTTGGCAGACTACACAAAAATGCTGCATCTTCAGGAAAACTTGTGCGTGATTGGTCAATCACGATGGCATGAGGTCTCACTATCCTGACTCATTGGAAATTCTAAACTATACCGGTTTTAACAAAAGAAGCATAAATGAGTAAATACATTTTATATGTTTGCAACATTTGCTAGGAAAAATGTTTCTATCTTTTCCTCCTCCTTCCTGACACAGCACAGGCTAGAAGGATACTTTAGCTAACTGGTACATTGGCACAATCACAAGAATGTGCAGTTCAAAGTGTCCTTGACTCCTTCGTAGTTTGAGGCGAGGTGGTGTAATCTGCGCATGCTCTCTTCTATTTAATGCAAGTCATAGCCTTGATGGATTCACAGGCATCCATGTTAATTTAGGCCCAAAAACAAAACAAACAAAAGAGAGTATTAATTTCATGTAAATCAGACCATTATGATTCCCTCCCTCATACTAATACCCCTTATAAATGTTTACCTAGCCAAGCTATTAGTTTACAGCAGCTTTTATGATTGTTATGTACAACATGCAAAATGTGCAATGTATAACATAGCATTATTATGCATTAGGGTACATTTTTAAAGCGCACACAGTTAATACATACAGTTAATACATACCTGCTTTAATGTTTTAGATAGCTTTTCATGGAAAAAAGCATTTAGCCCCATGTGTAGTGTTTTGTGCATTTGTTAATTCACACCCATTATAAAAAGAGGTGTTTTAAACTAAGCATGTTTATTCAAATATGCAACAAGCCAAAGTTCTTTAAGACAGGGACAGAGGTGTAAATTATAAGGAAAAAGGCGGGGAAAAGAGAAAACATTCCATGGTTATTCTTCACAACTAAAAAGGCAACTTTTCTCTACACTTGAAAAAACACATGTTAATTTAGCACAAGCATTTCAGACTGACTAGGCCTCACTTACATATTTTTCATGGCCATGTTTTTAACTTGCACCAAAATGTGCTTGTCAATTTTCAATGCAGTCTGTCTGAAGCACAAAAATAAACAATGCCTGACTCCAGATGAAATCTGACTCGCCCAGTCCCCTGGAGCTCCCCCCCCCCGCCCCTGTCACTCACAAACCAGACAGTCAATACACAAACAGGCAGAGGCACACAGAAAGGTTGAACAGGAAAATAGCCACTTTCTGAAAGTGTTATTTTAAAACACATTATTTAAAAACATTCTTTCCTAAAAGGTGCGTTATCAAATTCTAGTTCAGGGATACCAGACTTCAACTTCCCATCTTGCTCCTATGGGGAGATATGCAGGTACACATGGGACACAACATTCCTCATGCTATCCTATGGGCAAGATGGCCTATCACTAGTGAAAAACGAAATTGGCAGTATTTCACTATCAGGACATGTTACCCATACTAAAACATGTCCTACCTTTCACCCTGCCTAGGGGGTGGGTACCTTGGGCCTACCATGGGGTGTCCAATATATAAGAAAAGGGAAGGGTCAGGCCTGGCAAGTGTGTAAAAGGTCAAATCCTCTTGCTTTAAAATAAAATGGCACCATTCCTGTTGCTGAACCCACTTACGTCCAGCTCTTTGAGACTGAGATGATGGGACATCTTTCTCTCCTCAATGGCTAGTGTCCTCTCACCTAGATCCTGCTTTTTCTCGGCCAAATGAATTGTCTGTGCCTGCTCTAGCTTGGCTAACTTCAATTTAAGTTTTCTTTCCTCCCTCCTGTCTGACAGCTTCATTGGGGAGACGTACCTGGAGGAGACATTGCTCCCTGGTCTGGGAACCACTAATGCTCCTGGCAAGTTGTTGACCTCTTCTACGGGCATTTCAAAATCTGCATCGGGATTCAGAATAAGGTTATCTTCCTTCTCTGGAATTCCCTGTTCCTCCTCCCCTGGATTGTCATCCAATTCTTCCTCGGTCCTTTCCCAGGCTCTCAAAGACTTCTGTAGTTCCACCTTCCTAGTGAAACCCGTTGTAGAGACTTGAAAGTCCTTCCAGAAATGCTCCAGCGGGAGCACAGTGTAAGATTCTAACCTGGCCAGCTCAAAATAAGTTACTGCAGGTGCAGATGCTGCTTCTCCAGAGTGAAACATTGATTTAGCAGAACAATCAAAAAGCCAATTTAGGAGAATTGAAAGAGGTTTAAATTGGTCTTAATATAGAGCTACTGCATGGTATTGCACAAGCACAAATCCTATTCTCGCAGCTGATCACCAATGTCAGAAATGTGGTCTCTAGTTGTCAGAGTTAGGCACCCTGTCCAAGTAGGGACCACAATCCTAATCAGGGTAAGCTAGATACACGCTAAAAGATAGCTTGTGGTCACTCTCTGGTATCTTGGCACAGGGCAATCAGAGTTATCTAAACAGCCAATGTGCAAAGTATACGTGCAACACAGACATAGTAACACAATGAAAACACCACGAAAATACTCGACACATGTTTCGAACAATAGATAATAATTTTATGAGTGAAACAAGACCAAAACTATCAAAAGAACAATAAGTAGAACCAGAGTTATACATTTTTAAAGAATAAAACAAAAATACTGCTTAGAAGTCAACAGTATTAAGGGGTACTTCAGGTTGCACTAGAACAGGGTAAATCTAATGTTCAGGCCAACTGTGATAGAAGGCAGGAAAGCTACAGGACTCAGCAGGTCCAGCTGACAAGTACCTTGGATGGAGCAAGCGTTGTTGTTGAAAACTCGATGTGAGGAATCGTGGAGGCGCTGGTTCCATTTGGTGGATGGAGGCCAAGCATCAGTTCTGATCTGCACAGTCAAGGAAGGCTTTGGCATTGAACTCCTTTATAATGCAGGTGCTGCATTGATGTCGAGTGGTGCTGTCCGTTGGCGCTCAATCAGTGCAGTCTGTCAAGGCAATGTTGTTGCTTGGCTCCTACATTGGTGTCGAAGGGCTATGCATTTGTTCCAAATGGGGTAAACTCATTACTGCGTATATTTTGATGGTTCTGGACAGAAGAATTCACCATTCAATGTCTTGCTGGTTCTCTATAGCAGCACTGTCCTGAGCTTCCACTCCGGCAACCAACTCTGTTGGAATGAAGGAAGTCAGCTTCTCCTCCAGTGGCTCCAAATCCTCCTGGACTGCAGGGCCTCCTCCAGTCCTCATCGCTGCCTTTAGGGTCATGGCCAGTTTTTCTTTGTCCTTCATTTGTAGTAGTGCCGCCTTTTCATACATACCACTGCATTTCTTCTTGCTTGAGCAAATCAGTTGATTTTTGTTAACTATAGATTGCTATATAGCCTTTTTTTTGCTTATGGCAATTTGGAGGTGACAAATAAAAGATGTTTATCCTGGTCACCTCATTGATCAGTATTTCGTTTTCCTCCTCTGAGAAATTTTACTTTGTCTTCAGGGTTAGGATTGCTGCCCTCCTGGGTTACTGAAGCTCCTTTCATGGTTGTATATGTTGGGGTGTGAGGTAGTAAGAATTGTGCTGCACAATTGACTTCATTCTAGCTTCTCAGAGACGCTGTGCGCTCCTGTTTTCCGAAATGCGGTGTTTTAAGACGCGCAATTAGACTTTGCATCACTTAAGTAGTAGATGCACTATGGCACTTTGCCCCATTACCAAATACTTTGTGTCATGATGCATGATGCATCTCTGGGCCCTGTGCCTTAGTGTGTCCAGTATGTATATATGGCATATCCATGGCATAGGAATATGCCGCAACATGGTGCAATTAATTCTGACGTAACACTACACAACGTAAGTTGCATCAGAAATTATAAATATTCCCCTAAGTGGCTATAATGTAATTCTGATTATCTTGGGGTTGTTATATTTTCTGACAGACACATTATTTTCCTAATGTTTTATCACTGTCAAAAACACTATTTTAATTCAGAATCAAATATAACATAATGTCAGTGAGATTCGTAGAGAAGGAAGTCCTTTTCTGTGGATATCTGGATATACTGAAGCCTGTTTGAGAGTAATTACATTAAATCAAATGCATACATAGTTCAGCTTTGTCCTGCGTTCAGATTTGCTATTCGATTTAAAAACCTCATGACCGGTAGCTTTTCTGCTCTGTGATGTGGCCTCTACTTACATTTAAAATGGGAAACACAGGTTGAATTAAAAAACCATTCTAATCCGCAATGGAAGGAAAGGTGAAAGAAAGGCCGTATTTACATCAAAAGCACACTTAATGCAAAACAGAGTGAATCAGCTTAGCAGACAAGGGATGTCTATTCAACCTCTCCACTTCCACCTCCCTTGGTGACCTGCACTGACAGTCCAACACTAGAGAAAATCCATCAAACATTTTAACACATCATACTGTGTACTTGAGTACATCTATTTGGTCTTTGGCCCTTGCAGTTTGAAGTTAACTCACTTGAAGTCAATCAGTGGAAACCAAAACAGAGAGTTAAACGGAAAAAACTGCATTGACTGTTGCCTGAATCAACTCTTTCTAAACAACTCTTTCCCAAATGAAGGGCCCCATTTACAAGGCCCTTCCGCTGCCGGTGCGTCAATTTTCTTGACACACCGGAGGCGCAGTGTATCTGCCCATATCTATAAGACCAAGGAAAGTCATCCTGCATGACTATTCATGGCCTTGTCAAAAAGGCGTCCTTTCACACATTACTCTGCGTGAAAGGGGCATTCACTGGGTTTTGCTATGGGTGTTAACACGCAACATCCATGAAACCTGACACATTCACAGATTTACAAAATTTGTAAAGCTAGGAATGCATGAGAATTTAACACCTCCATGGGGGGAGTAGGAGTGGCGCAAGGAGAAGAAATACTTTTACTTCTCGTTTTTAGGTCGAACTTAGGCAGTGTTTGCTCTGTCTG
Source organism: Lissotriton vulgaris (assembly GCF_964263255.1). Classification (NCBI taxonomy): domain Eukaryota; kingdom Metazoa; phylum Chordata; class Amphibia; order Caudata; family Salamandridae; genus Lissotriton; species Lissotriton vulgaris. Next base: position 1,445,907,291 of record NC_141691.1, read on the forward strand.
CAAGACATATGAGTATGAACCCCCGCGACTAGGGGAGGGGCGCCCTTAGTCGCACCACAGAGTGAGCCTCTCACTCTGTGGCAAACATGTTGCAAACCAGCAGGAACTTCAGGATGGCCAACATATTGGTACAAGTGAAAATAACAGGATTCTGTGTCCCGGGGGTAACGTGTTCGTATGGTATAGGACATTGGGCTCAGGGGTAGTTGTAGCCTGGCCGGTGCAGAGCCATGCAGTCCCTCTCCTTGCACACTAATGAGGCGGAAACACAACAGGCATTCTTTATAATCTACTTCAATTCCTGTTCACATGGGCCAGGACGGGACTGGGGTGTATGGTCTGCCTCTTTGGGTAACACACTATCGGACAATGCTGGGGAGGTAGATCCAGTGGAGTCTTGATTACAGATGTTAGTTGGCTTGCAGGTTTGAGCACCCTGGCATTAAAAGGACCAGCCGTTTGTCACTTTCGTTTTCAGTATATTCGCTCCGATTACTGCTGCCAGTGGCAATGGTGGCTAATTGTCTTCAGGGTAAGTAGGTCTGGCTATAGTCACCTGGGTCAGTTCGGCACTTGCCTCATACCTATGCTTACATTTAATCACATGGCTGGGGTGATCGAAAAGGGAGGTGAACTAATTCTCGCCATTAATAGGAAGTCTCTGAAGTTGGGATAATCAGTCCATGACCATGCACAGGAGAATATATTCCTTTTGTCAACGGCAGTTAGGACAACTTTCAGTGCCACCTTACAATAGTCAGCTGTACACATAACAGGAGCAGAACCAATTAGTGGGGAAATTAAAAACATCAGGAATTGGATTGTTTGGCTGCATCTGTGACTACTGTTTGAGTGGGTACATAATCTGGCATGTCATTAGGTTATATAAAAAAATTATAATAAATAAACAGAAAATAAATTCTACAGCTACCGCTTGCCTTGAACAAGGGCTGCACAATTTTTCTTAGGTTGAAGAACTTGGGGTTAAATAAAAGTAATAAGCCTAGGAGTCTGAATGAGTGTCACCAGTCCAATGAAATGCTCAAGCCGTAGCAAGCAGTGGAAAACATTTAGCGAGACCAACGATAAGCCACTTACCTGAGGACACTGTAGCAGGAGGTGGTGTGTCAGTTCGATTAGACGACAGGTCCAGCCTCTCTAAAGGTCGCTTGGTAGAGGTGGTGATAAGGTTCCGTATTCATAGGCTTCATCTCGGGCGCAGGGTAATTACACACCAAGCAGTATATTATCATTAGTTAACCAGCCTATCACACCATTGCGTGGACATCTTTGACATTGGTCTTACCTGTGTATGGACAGGTACCAAACCCTACATAGGGTCAACCATAGTCAGCAGGCGGAGGCTGTGGATCTAAGGAAATATCTCCAACTCACGCAGGATACTTAATAGCATGGCGTGAGCGAGGGGTCCCAGCAGAAAGGACACCTTAGAGCCTCTTGGGTTCCGGGCGGCCAAGAGAGGGGGCTAATCTGCTGGTGGTTCCACACTTTTCTGTCCTCACTTGTGATGCTCGGTAGATGTTCTTTGGGTGTTGCATGGGGCTCCAGGCAGATGGACAGGGAAAATCCGCTATTAGAGGTCCTCGTTGGGTCGTTTCCTCCAAGATGGAGGATAATGGGAATACGGAGGGGATGGGTTCTACATTGGGATATGGAACTTTGGAGTTGGACTCCAGAACAGCATACCATTTCTTGGCCTTGGCTACCAAACCCGCATTTTGGGGACCATTCTTGCCCCAGGTAATTTATCACTTAATGTTATGATGATGCTTGATGAGGCTACGGTTTGATGTCCAACCGCTCAAAGGGAAATTGTGGAATATAGGGTTATCTCAAGTCCTCCGTAGAAAGGCCGACATTATGGAGAGGAGAATTTGCATCTTCGTTGGTAAAATAGACTATCAGGCCTACTGGAACATTGATATTTTGGGGTGTTGTCAGACTGCAACTGGGGGACCAAGCTGCTCTCCCCGTGGGAATTCTAGTGAATACAATAATAGGCCTAGCACATAATCAAGAAATACTGTCAGTCTTCAGGGGTCTGTGGCAGGTGGGGGAGGGCGACAGTGCCTGCTCTGTCGCCCTCCCCCACCTGCCACAGACCCGGTAGGCTCCTCATGGCAGATAATAGAAGGGGTTTGACAAGAACTTTAATTTTGGGACTGGACTGCCTGGATTGAGGTGAGAGGTCTCCCAATGCAGGATCTGTTTGGTTGGCTTGAACAAGCAATGGAATGAAGGCAAAAAGCAGTTCCCCGCCGGTGATTTTAGTCATTCTCGCTCGCGGGAATAACATGTTATCAAGGGGCAGTTGAGGTGTGAGGGAGGCCTTGTTCACAGCCATGTCTAGGATTAGACAATACTTACTGGCAACATCAATATGGTGGTCGATAGTCATACCGCAGGCGTTATGTTTTCGGGGGGCTCTGTTGAAGGCCTGGAGTTCTGGACTTTTTGGTTCTGTCCAGAGGTGTCAGGGAACAACACCCGAAGACCCCGGAGTTCCACCTGCCTTGGTGCACAAATGAACAGAAACACGGGCTTCTCGATGGTGGCGTCAAAGACCAAAGGTTTATTACTGCAGGGACACAGAAGTCACAGAAACCACACATGGGCAGATTCTAGGAGCCTGTTCGATTTGTACAAAGAGGGCTGCTCCTTATATACTAAAAATAGTGCTTTGGGCAAATTCTTCACATTCCCAAACCTTTGCGTCCTAAACAATAAATATTTGGCGTTGCACAGGAATCGTCGACAATATCTGATGATACAACATTACGAATGAGAGGTTCCCACTTTTCCATCATAATCTCATGTCAACTTCTCATTCAAGACCCGGACCGCCTCATCGTAAATTTCGTTACCTCCCCCCAATAAAGGCCCAGAAGGAAAGGAGCAGAGCCAGGTGCAGAAGATAGAAAAGTAGGATAGGAGATGTTTGTGGGTCGTAAATGGGCAAGGCTACCGGCTTCGGCCGCCTAATCATGATCGGGACAATGGACACGAGAACCAGTTCGGTGGGGCTGGCCTCGGGCAGAGGAGGCAGCCTTTGTCGAGTCATGCAGCTACAGCGTGTTCTGTTCCAAGGTGCACGTGTCACTAGAGAGGTGAATCTCCGGCTAAGGCTACGTGTCCTTGATCAAAATGAAGTGATCAGAGGTTATTGCGTATGTGAGGGCAAGAAACACAAAATGGCTGCCATGATCTAAGATGGATGCCGTGGGTGCATCAGAAATGTGTCTGTTACAGGAGTACTCTTGCTCGTAGCGTAGCGAAAACACCAGGATATGCTAAATGGATCATTTGCGGTTCGCTGATACCCATATTATGCATTTCCGACAATATTGAAAACACGGGTTCAAATCGTCACGGAACCTCAGACCCTCCTTTTGCCCTTACATAGGCAATTACTCAGTCTATATCAGAATCTAATTCTATGCTCATCAGGTCAGTGACATGCTGTTGTATCATCATCTTTTCTCGTGCCTTTTCTCCAAACGTAGGTGGTTTCCTAAAACAGGATGCAGCACAAAGACTACACAGAGCAGGACCACACTGGATAATCAGGCAGCATGAGAAGAGGAATACTAAGATGACACCAATGACCATTAGAACCTTCCATCCCCACGCTGATATCAGAGTCCAAAACCACTCCATAAAGGACCAGTTTCCCTTGTCTACGTGAATAGAATCGGAAATCTTGTGTAGCTTCGAGATCGCCTCATAGACTGTTGGAGCATTATTAGGAATAAAGACACAGCAGCTCGATTGGATCATTCTGCATACCCCACCTCGATCTGCAAGTATAACGTCTAGAACCATACGATTCTGCAACGTCATGAGTCTATCCGCCTGAAGCTCAGCTGTCAGATTGCTAAGGGCACCAGCAGTTTCGGTAATAGTAGATTCTACTACCCGTGTTAGCTGACGTATGTTTCTACTATTGGCCATAGGCCCCCAGAACGGAAGGAAACCTTTGAAGAAGTCTCCAGCTTCCTGACCAGCGGTATCTTCCTTGCTAAAGACACCTCTCGCTACTCTGGTCCTGTGGTAGTCAGATGAAGCAGTGTATGTTGGGGGCAACAATCGAGCAATATAGCATGATCCTGAAAAGTCGGCAGGCAACCATGTATAAGCTCGGTCTCGACAGATGAAGTAGGTACCCCTAGCAGTAAGAAAGGCAGGGGAAAAGTTAGCCGGAAACACGTAAGTCTCTACGCACTCACTCCTCCCTAGCTGAGCTCTCGGATTTCTTCCATTACCTTGCAAACAGACCTGACCTCGGTGAGGTACGACCCAGATTGGAGTTGAGCTTTTACGCTTGCTTTCTCCCAAACTAAGGCGATACTCTGAAGAGTTCCAACTTAAATATACTCGCAATTCGTCCCTAGGGTAAGATGGAGTATTATTGACATCCTTGATCATGTCAATAATTCCCTGGACTAAAGCTTTGTTGGCAGAGTTATATTTAGTGGAACGTGGTGGACGTGGAGGATATGTTTCAAGGGCATAAGCAAAGATTGTTTGAAGGGCCTGAAATGATCCATTATAGCTGAAAGGTAAAACCAGATAGGGAATACCTTTATCCATAGTGTGGGGTATCAAGCCACACACCCAGCAGTCTGTAGTGTTAACTACCAGTTGGTGTTGATGCAAGAGCTGTACAAAAGTGTTATTGATGAATTCAGAGCGTCGAGCTTGCTCATGTTCAGGAAACGAATGAAAAGAGTGTATAGAAGAAACAGTAGAAGTAACAGGATCAAGGGGAGGTACTGTAGTTACTGGTACAAAAATTAAACTCATACCGAAAACGATTCCACCCACCAACGTTATCAACACAGTCAAAAATGTAATGGCACATTGTATTAAAAAGCATTTGCTGTGAAGAATTCTGTAAAGTCTGTTTCTGCGAACATAAATCACATTTTCTCGTTGCAGCGCAGGAAGCTCCATCTTCTACAATCCGCTCGCGACCACTGATGATGTGTACGTAGATGAAAATGCCTCTATCAGCCCTGGGAGTTCCCAGAACCAACAGAAAGATCGACCTTGTGTCAGACCCCCGCAGATTCAACTAGGTACACAGCCACGACCCTACGGCTACCCAGACGGCAAGGCAATTTTTAAAAAACAATAAAACAATAGCAAACTTCCTGGCTGGAGGCAAAAGTTCAAAATTTCAAAATATCACAATGGGCAGTTGCCTGCTTTATTTGTCCATATTACGAGGTCGTAAATTGTATCTTTGCTTCGCAGGCACTGTTTGATCGGCAAATAGCGTACCACTAGTAGTTGTTGCAGTGTTCAGGTTCGCAGATGACAGAGTTTTTTCTGATGCAGAGGACAAATGTTCAGAGTTCAAAGGAGTCTTTTCAGGAGGAGAGTCAGATTTCGGAGTGTCAGTAATCAATTCGGCATCGCTGAAAGGGATGAACTTTGGCGTTGTTTCAAATTCGGAGGCACCAATTCCTTTCTTCACCCAGTCGTCGTAAGGAAGCGGCAGAGGTACACGCTTGACGTGAGATGCGTGCACCCAATGCTTGCGACCAGCTACACGAACTGCTGTTCTCGTTGCAAGCAGGACTTGGAAGGGGCCGACGTATCTGGGCTGAAGATTCTTCGTCCTCGCAAAGTTCCTGATCACGATCTGATCGCCGGGTTTCAGCTGATGCCCTGGACTCTCCGGAGGCTTTGGCAATGCATCAAAAACCTGTTGGTGAATAAGACTCAATTTAGCAGTCAAGTCGTGAAGGTAGTCTATCAACATAGGATATTCTAGAGAACAAAACTCTTTAGGCCTCGGCACACCCCAAATATTTGCCGGGCGGCCAAAAACTATCTCATAGGGGCTAAGCCCCACTCTAGAATGTACAGTTGCTCTCGTGGATAACAAAGCCAAAGGAAGTGCGTCTGGCCAGGGTAAACCCGTGGATGCTTGAATTTTGGCTAGTTTTAGTTTGAGGGTGCCATTGTAACCCTCAACTAAACCAGCAGACTGGGGATGGTTCGCACTGTGGAACTTTTGTTTTATGCCTAGGCCGGCACACACACTCTGCATAACTTTCCCTATAAACTCACTTCCGTTATCTGACCATACAATCCGTGGCATTCCGTATCTAGGGAAATATTCTTTGAGAAGAATCTTGGCAGTTGATAGGGCAGTATTGTCCTTTAGTGGGTAAGCTTCTATCCATCTGGAAAAAGCACAAACTACCACCAGGACGTAGTTCAGATTATTACAGCGATCCATGTGAATGAAGTCTAGCTGAATCACTTCAAAGGGGCAGGAAGGGGGAGCGAAGTGACCAGCAGGAGTTGGAGTTCCCTTGCCAGGATTATGCATCAAGCATACCATACAATTTTTCACCACTCTTTCTGCACATTTACTGATCCCATCATTCTTCCAGACTGGAGCCAACATCTTACAGATTCCCTTAGAACTTATATGCGCTACTCCATGCGCCATTGTCACCACTGCAAGCACATACGCGTCAGGCAACATCCAACGCTGCTGTTCTGTCAAATCAATCCAACACCCATTCGAATCCAACTTGCCCGTACTTTCTCTCCATACACGTTTTTCCTCCTCAGTTGCCTCTTTCTGAATCTCTTTCACACTTTCCATTGTATCCTCACACATTCCAGACTCAGCAATCCATCTTGCAGACGTAGCAACATACATTCTGCTCATCATGTCTCTAGCTGTTTGTTTAGCAGTTTCATCAGCAAAAGCATTCCCACGACCAACATCATCCGTAATTGCTTTATGAGCACTGCACTTTACAATCGCAACTTCAGTCGGCAAGGTTAAAGATTCCAACAAGTCGTTAACTAGCTGACCATGTTGAATCTTAGTCCCATGGGACGTAATGAAACCTCTTTCTTTCCACAAACGGCCAAAACTATGGGCCACGCCAAATGCGTACTGACTATCTGTGAACACATTCACTCTCTTTCCCTTAGCTAAAACACACGCTCTTGTTAGAGCTATTAATTCTGCAGCTTGGGCAGAATTCTGGCTCACTCTCGCAGTCTCCACAATCGTCTTCAAAGTCGTTACTGCGTAAGCAGCAGTCACATCACCATTCTCCAATTTAAAACATGATCCATCCACATACAGCGTACCATCTGGATCTGACAATGGAGTGTCTTTCAGGTCAATGCGTCCTTTTGTCTCTTCCTCCGTTCTAAAACAACAATCATGTGGCTCGGAATCACTCGACTCTTGATTAGCCGGCAACAACGTTGCTGGATTCAATATATTACATCTTTTGATCTGAATATGGCTCGCTAGTAATGTCAGCTCGTAACCAGATAGTCTCGCACTGGTAAGGTGTTGTGTCTTAGTTCGGTTCATGAGTGTATCCACAGCATGAGGAACCATGACCACTAGCATATTGTTCATCACCAAACCAGCAGATTGTCGAATGGAAGCCGCAGCTGCCGCTGTAGCTCTCAAACAACTAGGTAACGCTCTAGCTACCGGATCTAATGTTGATGAAAAATACGCACAAGGGCGTTGTTTATCACCAAATGTCTGTGTCAGAACACTCAACGCGCAACCTTCTCTCTCGTGAACATAGAGCGTGAATGGCTTGCTGTAATCAGGTGTACCTAATACAGGAGCTGAACACAATGCATTTCGTAATTCAGTAAAACTCTCCTGACATTCATCAGACCATGGCACCGGACTTGGAACATTTTTCCCAGTCAAAGCTACCAATGGTTTTGCTAAAAGAGAAAAATTTGGGATCCACTGCCTACAGTAAGAGGTAATACCTAAAAAGGCACGCACTTCTCTCTGCGTGTGAGGAACACTCATCTGCGTGATTGCTTTTATTCTCTCTGGGGTCAACTTCCTTCCCTCTTTTGACAAGAGATGACCTAGGTAGGTCACTTCTTGGCAGCAGTATTGCATTTTTGAAGGTGACACCTTGTGATTCAAATTAGACAAATGATGCAATAACGAAATTGTAGCTGCTTTGCAAGTTTCCTTGTCATCGGCAGCCACTAGAAGATCATCTACATACTGTACTAGAGCAGAACCTGGAGGAAGGACAAAGGTATCTAACTGACTTTTTAATGCTTGACTGTAAATAGATGGGCTTTCACAATAGCCTTGTGGAGCGCGTTTAAATCTGAAACTTCGGCCTCCTAGACAGAAGCCGAAAATATCCCTGCTTTCTTCGGCTATAGGAATGCTGAAAAAGGCATTCTTCAAGTCGATGACTGAAAACCAAGTAGCTGTAGCAGGAATCAATGTTAACAAGGCAGTAATATCTGGAACTACAGGAAACTGCGGGACCACAATCTTATTAACTTCTCTGAGGTCGATGACAAACCTATACACTGGAGGCTTTGTAGGATCGGTTCGTTTCAAGATCGGCAATACAGGGCTGTTACAGACATTTCCTCTAGTTTCTTCAACCACATCTTTCTTAATCAAATCTTGTATAATCAATAAAAGTGCTCGTTCACCTTCACTAGATATTTTATATTGAGGAATTCGTGGAAATTTCACATTTGCTTTCAAAGTGACTACATACGGGGGTATTTCCAAAAGGCCTACATCGTTAGGACCAGTCGCCCAAAGAGTATCAGGGAGTGAACGCAGCTCTGGCGGGAGTGCATCCATTGACAAGTACATCGGAGAGGTGATTCTTTTACCCAATGTAAGCTGTACTCCTTCCGGAGAACAGTACAATGTCGCATATAGTCGTTTTAACAAGTCTAAGCCAAGCAGATTTTCATTACAACCTGTCGTCAAAATCAGGGGTGCTTTCAATTGACACGGTCCAACAGAAATAGACAAAGGACCAGATATCGGGTTGTAAACAGGGGCGCCTGAAAAACCTACAGAGACATTTGTTGAGCCGGACAAAGGTGCGCCAGGGAGTTTCGCATGAATGATAGAACTTTTTGCTGCACCAGTATCCAACAGAAACGGTTCGACTACACCTGATGTTGCTACTGCGACATAAGGCCCACTCTGATCCACTGGAACTGATACTACTCCCTCTCTCTGTCCATGGCTGTCCTAGTACCCATTTTGCTGAAATCCCTCATCCACTTCACAATAATCTTCAACAAGATACTGTTGAGATCTATTTTGCTGAGCAGACTGTCCATTTCGTTGATCAAAGTGATTGGAAAGGCGATCATTCGTCTGGGGAGGCATAGCACCTCGCCCTCGACCTCTAGAATTTTGCACAAAACCACCACGACCTCTCTGAGCTGCTGCTGCATTATTTTGCGCTAAGACGGGACACTCATTCTTGTAGTGACCCTCTTTCTTACAGTACGCACACTGGTTCCACTGATATTGAGGTCTCGGTGAACTATAATCTGTTCTTTGATATGAACCCTGTTGTGTATTATTCTGATTCGTGCGAGGCGGATACGCCTGCTGCAAAAGAACTTTAGTTTTTAAGTCTTTCGTTTTCTTGTCTGATTTCTCTTTTTCCTCTTTATCCCTGTTTTCATAATACTGTGCAGTTGCAAGTATTTGCGCAGTTGTAGAAACAGCCCACGCACTCTCGGAATCCTTTAATTTATTGCATAACTCAGGCAACAAATTATGCACAAATTTATCGACAAACAGTCTCTGTCCTCCTTCTGTGCTCATATCCTGACCACTGTGATCTACAAAAGTCTCTTCGAACCTCGTGAAGAAGTCGGAGACACTTTCGTCTTTCTTCTGCCTGCATGCAGACAACTTGTCCCAATTAACACGCAATGCGGGCATCAGAGTCTTCATTAAGTCAATTATCCTACCTGGAAGGTCAGCAATCAGAGGTTCGGGTTTTGCACCACCTACTTGCTGACCATCCGCTGCAATGATAGCTGCCCAATCACCACCAAGGGCAACTGGATGATTCTCTTTACGAATTTTAGCCCAAATTGGTTGCGGAACTACATTACCAAATAACATATCGATGTCTGCTAAGTTCATTATACAAGCCTCAACTGTCTGTGTTAATTCCTTATAGTATCCAGCAGGATTCTTACGCGGGTCTGGCAAGGCCTGCTTCACTGCTAGCACTTCAGCTCGCTTCCACGGAATGTGTATCCACACTCTCTGGAATTGCGCCGGAGCGGCTACAATACCACGGACATTATCAGCTTGCACAGCATCGCGCCAAATTGGAGGAACCTCCCTCATTGGATATTGGCGACTTAGCTTCGTTTTACTTTTCTCTAAATCTCTTGGTGAACGAAGTGATGGGTCATTTCTATAACTTAAAATCAGTTCCATCGCTTCTTCTATATTTTCACCTACTATCATTCCTGTAGCAAACTCTTTCTGAACCTTAATTAAGTCTTCTAAATTTGATTCAACATCATCTTCTTCTATTTCCTCACGTAAAAGAGAGCACATCTCATCAAAGACATAACGTTGCGTTGGTTCCTTCCACTGCATAAATGTGTCTAGCACATCTCTTGTACTATATCTCCTACTCTTCGAAATCCATCTGAGAGCCGTGGAATCTAAAATTCCCCGTTCCTCAGTACTTGGAAGCTGACTACGTATTTGTACGGAGTCAGAAGTAGGAGTCTTGATTAAAGTTTTATAGAGGGGAGACAGAATGTTAGAGACGGAATCAGTGATTCTTCGACGAACAGAGAGCGGAGTCAGCATACTGGCAGATGCAGAGAACACAGTAGAGGTAGGAACAGATAGCGGGACCGTAGAAGTATCAAGGAAGACAGCTTGTGGAACAGTAGGTGTAAGAGATATAGGTATAGGTAAGGAAGTCGGCAACCCAGGAAGGGGAGGTGCCGGAGGAACATGCACATTGACTACAGGAGGTACAGGGGCTTGATTCTGGGGGGCAGGAGCAGGAATACCAGGTCGTCCAGCAACCGGCAATTGAACATTCGGTAAAGGCGGAGCCGTAGCACCTTGTGCATACGGTGGAGGTGATCGTAACAAATAAGACAACAGAGGATCGTTTTCGGAATCCTCTAGTATCTTAATTGTTTTCGATGGCAAGGCAGGGTAGCACTTGTCAATCGTTAAATTATGCTCTCTAATGGCCACCTCTATGGCCTTCTCGGACTCGTTAACTTGCAGCTGTTTAGCCGCTTGTTCTAGAGTCAACTCTTCTTGCTCTTTCTGTTCTTTCTTCAATCTTTTAATTTCTCTCTGTTTGGATTCTTTTCGCCAGTAACGGAAAGAATCAAACATTGCCGGCCGGGCTTTCTTCCTAAACAATTTCGCTTCTAAATTATCAAGGATTTCGGGTTCAAAACTACCATGTAGTGGCCAACTAAGGACACCATCTTTCTCAGTGTATCGGACCCACACCTCATTATAAGATATAGGACCCACACCATGTTTACAGTACAAGTCATATAGGGGAGTCCCAATCGGAGGAACCAGACATGAGTCCTCCAATCGTGAATCACTGTTGCAACCAAAACAAGACAACATACAATTTCTCCGACTTACCATTTTGCAATCCGGAACACAGAACGAACAAAAACACAAAACAGATATGTGCACCTGAACCAAGAACTTAGGCCTACCAAAAGCGAACTAATGTATCGATACCCAAACTAAACCAAATAGATTATCGTAACCAGAACAACCAGTGATAATCTTACGAAACCAAACCAAACCAAGAACCAAAAAGGATTTTAACAACCCTTACGAAGTAACCAGCTAACTATCACTAAATACTTAACTGAGGCACTGAAGACGTCACCAAGGAGAAACCCGTCACGTTTCGCTGTACTAAGGACTGCACCTCGGGTCCAAGACAGGGCGACGGTCAAGGCAACGGCCCACTGCAGCCGTCCTGAACGGGAACCCTCGTGGAAGAGAACTTCGGGCCACTTTTGCGATATGCCGGGATCGATGAAGTGGGGCGCCTCCCTCAGGAATCTTCACACGAAGCTTCTCGAACTCTTCAGGCTTCTGGACCGGTACCGAATGACGTCAAGCCCCACGTTGGGCGCCAATTGGAGTTCTGGACTTTTTGGTTCTGTCCAGAGGTGTCAGGGAACAACACCCGAAGACCCCGGAGTTCCACCTGCCTTGGTGCACAAATGAACAGAAACACGGGCTTCTCGATGGTGGCGTCAAAGACCAAAGGTTTATTACTGCAGGGACACAGAAGTCACAGAAACCACACATGGGCAGATTCTAGGAGCCTGTTCGATTTGTACAAAGAGGGCTGCTCCTTATATACTAAAAATAGTGCTTTGGGCAAATTCTTCACATTCCCAAACCTTTGCGTCCTAAACAATAAATATTTGGCGTTGCACAGGAATCGTCGACAATATCTGATGATACAACATTACGAATGAGAGGTTCCCACTTTTCCATCATAATCTCATGTCAACTTCTCATTCAAGACCCGGACCGCCTCATCGTAAATTTCGTTACCTCCCCCCAATAAAGGCCCAGAAGGAAAGGAGCAGAGCCAGGTGCAGAAGATAGAAAAGTAGGATAGGAGATGTTTGTGGGTCGTAAATGGGCAAGGCTACCGGCTTCGGCCGCCTAATCATGATCGGGACAATGGACACGAGAACCAGTTCGGTGGGGCTGGCCTCGGGCAGAGGAGGCAGCCTTTGTCGAGTCATGCAGCTACAGCGTGTTCTGTTCCAAGGTGCACGTGTCACTAGAGAGGTGAATCTCCGGCTAAGGCTACGTGTCCTTGATCAAAATGAAGTGATCAGAGGTTATTGCGTATGTGAGGGCAAGAAACACAAAATGGCTGCCATGATCTAAGATGGATGCCGTGGGTGCATCAGAAATGTGTCTGTTACAGGAGTACTCTTGCTCGTAGCGTAGCGAAAACACCAGGATATGCTAAATGGATCATTTGCGGTTCGCTGATACCCATATTATGCATTTCCGACAATATTGAAAACACGGGTTCAAATCGTCACGGAACCTCAGGCCAGGTACGAATTTCAAAAATAGCTGAACCATTCAAGCAAAATAATTTTAGCCCATACCTCAATTGGCACAATTCGGCACAACTGGCTGCGGCCAAGAAAAAAGGAGTTGTTCCATTTGGATGGGTGCCTTTGGTCAGCAGAAGGGCAGGAGCTCTTTATCCAGACTATACCGGGCTATTGTGGAGCACAGTCAGCGCCAGTAGAGATGGGGAGGGCGATTGCGCCAGGGAGCTTCTCACCCTGTGGAGGACCGTAGACAGCAAACAGCAAAGGGGCAGGCACAGCTATGAAGGTTCAGCGACTGGATGGTCTCCTGGGGGGGGGGGTTGGGGTAGGATGGATGTGGGGGATAGGTGGGGAGGGGACTGACCTGCTGGTGGTCCTGGACTCTACTGCTCTAAACTGCAATGCAAGGACTGAATAGAATCTTGGGGAGGCTGACTGTGTTCGGGTACCCCGGTGGGCCGGTGCGCAAGCTGCATTGCCAAAAGGCAATGCAGCATGTGCAATGTAATTTGTTTTGTTTATTTATCTATGTACTTACCTTTGTTCAGCCATATTCCATGGTTTACTGCTCATGCAGCGGTAATTTCTCAATGCAAAAGCTCATTTTCCTCTATTTTATTGCTGAAAAGGTGCCACTATTCATCACCTTCAGGAGACTTTACATAAACATGGAATATCAAAATGCAATTAATATTTAAGCCAATTAAGAGAGTTGGGAGACATTTTTAAAGGGTTTTATTTTCTAGGTAAATGTTAAGTTTCTCTGACCCTTTATTCATTAGTCCAATATCAATCAGGTTACAGAATTATGAAAACAGGAAAAATAGAATTAATACAGAACATATTATAGGTTGCATACAGAGCATTTCATAAAGGAAGGGAATGAGGCATCAAATGTCAGTCAGAATTCTTTAAAGAGTTCAGGAAAATATAATTCAAGAGTGAGTTTTGCAAGGCTAATCAATTATTAATAATTGTCAAAAATCTCCCATAAAGCGAAATAAATTCATAAGACAAATGAATGTTTTCAAAACTAGTTAGTTAGTCAAAGCATACACTAAGAGTTTTAGCATCTAAATCTAAAACTTGTTCCATCATCCGCACTCTCTGCCCTGGTCTGTTCATCTGAGAGAGGCTGCCCTCCCTTTACAAGACCTCAGAGGAATGTGATGTGCCTTGCCAAAAATTGATGTGCAAGGACACTGAAAGAATATGAGCAAGAACCCCCACCTCCCTCTGTCTTTCCTTGGACGCAATCTCTTCCCAGACTGCACCTGCAATGTTCATGTACCTAACCCATATAATGTCTTGTCTCATCTGCTTCTTCTCCTCTCCTCCCGCTAAGACTTCTGAGGCTGTAAGGCTGACACGCCCCCTATGGGGTCATTTTTTATACTCTGATTCTTGGCTGACTATACTAAACATGTTGCAGTTTTCAATAGAAACCCGCACTGTGATTGGTTGCATAGATGACATGAGGGTCTCACCATCCTGTTCTCATTGCAAATCCAACCTGTTAGAAATAGGATTTCTGGTTGGCTAAGGCTTGCGCCAAAGCCAGGCAGAAACCACCACTCTAGTCAGGGCAAGGGAGTTACATGCCAAAGACAACCCCTTATCACCCTCTTGGTAGCTTGGCACGTGCAGTCAGGCTCATCCCGAGGCAATGTGTAAAGCGTTTGCGCAACACCCACACAGCAGCAACACACTGGGCACACCACAAAAGCAACTCCACACAAGGTTATATCAAAAATAGCCTTTGAATTGTCATAAACACAGTAGATCATAATCACACAATGTACACTGTGCCAACTGGCAGTAGGCAGTATTTACAGGGGATTATATACAGGACTAGGCCAATCGGGCAATGGTTAGAACCATTAGAATGCAGGTAAGTAAAAGCAAAACACAACCAGTAACTACTGGTACCATAATGACTTAAGCATTATATCACATTAGACATAAATCCACAGTAGGCCCAAACCTTATCAGCGTACCCACAGTATGCACTAACCTCGTAAGCATAAATACATTACACATGAGGTATCACCATTAGGCCAGAACATTGCCCATAAATCTCCTAAGCATAAACACAGTGTGCCCCAATCGGGGGCACCACACACTGGACTGGCCCTAGGCCAACTGGCCTCTCTCTGGGGCTCAAATACCCTGTGTCCTGCAAAAGTCAGGGCTGGCTGTAAAAACAGCAAACTCCAAAGGGCGCAAAGCGTCGACCTAAACGTAGCAAGTGCCAGCTAATTGTGGTTCAGCTCTGCTGGTAAAAGTGCGGGCACTGGAAAAACGGAGTGGTGCTCTGGGCACTGCTCTGGGGCTCTCCGTATAAGTGTAGGCCAATTGGCACCGCTGTGCTCTTCTGCAGCCCCACTCCAGGACTTTGCAAAACAAATGCCCCCAAATCTCACAGCTGCCCACTGTCATGCGGGCAGCTGTATAACTAGCACGGGTACTACGGGTTGTTAGAGGGACCAGAGGGGGGCGCGGACACCGACAATGTGCCCTGACGCAGCCCCCAACAACCAGTTCCCAAATGAGCCTGACTCACCGGGCTCTCTGCTGGTGTGAAGTCCTCGCGCTCTCTTCAGCTCTGGGCAGGACTCTGTTCCTCACCCTTTCTGTCTCCTGGGACCGGGACTTCGGCAAGGAGCCTGCAAGGCTCTGCACATCCTGGGCTGCCCGCGGGGCTCCTCCCATCCACATGGGAGCCCTGCTGGGCCTGCAGCCACTTGTCCTTACTCCGGCCAGGGCAGCACGAGCGGGGCTCTCTCTTCTTCACGGGAGCCCCGCTACTCAGTTGCAGCCCCTCCTCCCTTCCAGTGACCAAGACGGAGCCTTGGGACGCACGCAGGGCTTCTCTCTTCTTCTCACAGGGAGCCCTGTGAATCAGTCGCTCCACTTCCGCTCTGGGCGTAAGGCTCCACCCCCAACCAGGTGGCTAGTGCTTGGCTTCTCGGTCACCATGCGCAGCACGGCGGCCCTCAACGTTCTCGGGCCATGTCTTTTCTTATTCTGCAGGGCATTACAGGGTAGGCTTCCATTTTAAGTGAAGACTCTTTCAGGGTGGGCACACGCTAAGTGTATTTTAAACAAAAAAAAGTCTGCATGCGGTGTGGTACCTGCTTGGAGTCAACACTATAAGCTGGGTGGGCACCCGTCCAACCTGCAGAAACGCAGGGTGGGCACCCACTGTTTACATATGCAAAAAAAAATGGCAAAGATGCATGGTGGGTACCCGCTTGGTATGAACAAATGCAGGGTGGGCTCCTGCTGACTTCAGGAATGGGGGGGGGAAACCCACATGCCGTGGATTCCCTCGCAGCCTTGCACTGCCACTGGGTCAGCTCCTCTCTCCATGCAAATTTAAAATGAAAGTGCTCCTGGGGAGCTAGCAAGCAGGCCAACAAAATAAAGGGTCCTTGGTGTTGGGGCCCCCAGGAGTCAGCAGCTGGTTCCTGCGGCGGTTCCTCCTGGCAGAGTGTCCCCCCTCAAAGTAAGTACAAGCACACCATTTTCACAGCTCCTACATTTATCGGACATTTTCCTTTGTGTCACAGTACATGGCTTGGGAAATCAGAGGCAACTGGTTTTGGAACACTCTTTTTACCAGGCTCCTCTTCCCTATTCTTAGGTGGGGGCCCGTCATCAGACACACCACAGGGGGGCAGAGACAGCTTTCACTAGAGCAGGCACACTCCTATTCGAGGGCCAGGGACTTCTCCTCCCACTACTCAAAATGTAGATGTCCCATTCAGCCTAGCGCTGACTCACCCTGCCCCTCCTGGAGCTATCCACACCTCACCACCCCTGTCACTCAAAAGCCAGACATGCAATTCACATCAGGTAGGCAGACACATGGCACACAGATATGCCAACTTCGGAAAGTGGCAATTTAAAAAATAACCACAATAAATCTGCGCACACCATTGCGCAGCATTTATTAAAACCATTTCACACATACCAGACTTGACCATGCTGCGCCTCTCATATCAGGATTTACCACTGACCCACATTCATCAGGGAATCCCCATGCATTCCTAAGGGAGGGCAGGCCAATCTCACTACATGTAACCCCGAGCGCATGCACTTTACACTGGACAGCAGTGATAAAGTGCCTAGAGGCCTAAACCCACCAACACTACACAGGGAAAAGGCTAGGAGACAGGCAAAAAGTTTAGGGGTAAACCCGCCAAAAGGGCCAAGTACAACACAACCCATACCAGATCTGACAATGGAAGCGTTAATGCTAAGAACAAAATACATAACATGTATCAGTAAGAACATTTCTTGCAATTAAATGTATCACTTAATATTCTGTCTCCCTTTCACATTGCATACAGGGATGACATTTTTTCACAAACACTGGTCATTGGCACAATAACAAGAGTGTATAGTTCACTGTGGCCTTGACCCATGTCTTCACTTGAGGCAGCAGGCATATTCTGCCCATGCGTCTCTCAATTCACCACAATTCTCAGCCATGCTGGATTCTATGGTAGGCCAAAAACAAAACACACACAAAAGAGTATTATTTTTTTTTAAATAAAACCCAGTATGTTTACCTCCCCACATTAGTACACTGTATTAGTTATTACCTAGCAAAAGCTATTAGTTTAAAGCAACTTTTTTTATCATGTGTGCACAACATGCAAAAATGTGCAATATACAACATAGCATAAACAGATACCAGTGCAATTTTTCCAGTCGCACACAGTTAATACATACTCATAGCAACATGCTCTAATGTTTTAGATAGCTTTTCATGCAAAATGCATTTGCCCCGCATGTAGTTTTGGTACATGGTTAATTAATGCACATTATAAGAAGATGGGCTATGAACTGAATATGCATTGTCTAAATATGCAACAAAGCCAAAGTCTCTTAAGACAGGGACAAGGAGTGTAGATTACAAGGAAAAGGAGCTGGGAAGAAAGAACACATTCCATGATTATCTTCAAAGCTAAAGAGGAAACTGCAATCACGAGTTTCTCTACACTGCAAAAACACATGTTAATTCAGCACCAGCATTTCAGACTGAGAGCATTTACTAGGCCTCATTCCATGTCTTTCACTTTGAAGTACCAAAAGCGCCCCTTTTAAAAAGCATTTGACTAGGCTTCATTTCATATTTCATGTGCATTGTGTTTTCACTTGCACCGAAATCGGCGTGCCATTTTAAATGCAGTCTGTCTGAAACACAAAACAGAGCGATGCTTAATCTTGATGAAGTCAAGCTTTATCACTACCCCCCACTCTGCCCCTCCCCTCTTTGCTGTAGCGTGCTAGGGCCTGCTTGCACAATGTTCGCTGCTGACTGAGTTGGCCAAGTCAGTCAAATTCAAACTGAAATGTAAGGACAAGCTGAAGTTCAACTGTAATGTAATGTCTCATATCTTTACTGCTTTTGACATGTGGATGTCGCTAAAGACTGATGCTGTGAATAATGTTTGAATGGTTGTGGTGAATCATTGGTTTTGATGCGAATAAAAAAGTCTATGCCTTGGACAACATAACTTAACTCCGTAAGTTCTTGGGCCCAGTGGCGCGGAAAAATGTCGGAACTGGGGGAGGAGTGAGTGTTCCGTTGTGTCCGTTCTATAGTAATGAACCTATGGGGGTTAAGCAGGTCTATATATTGCCGCTCGTGCTTTGTTCTGCTTTTCTTAAATGCTTTCTTTTCACTAGCGCATTTTTCTAAATATCCCTCCTTTGTGTGCTTAGTTTCCTCCCAGGCAATTTCACTAAGAGGACATTTTTGTTGGCCATCATAATAAGTTTATGTGCCTGCACATGTCCTCCTGTTACAGTGTGTGATTTCGACTCTTCCGGTCTGGCATCTGGGCATCATTTTACAAGCCAGTGGTGTTGCACATGATTGTAAACGAAGGGGGACCAAACGTACTGACATAACTACTACAACGACCAAAGACACACTTTTGACCATGAAGGTATTTTGAGGCAGCAGCCGTCTGCTCGCACGATTAATCACACAAGGGCTCTTTTAAACTAGAACCATTCGTGTGTTTGAGCCTGGTAATGTAAACGGGATCCACCCACCCCTTCTCATGCAGCTGAGTTGGTCTGCCCTCATTTCCTCTGGTCAATTGCTTTCAAAGGTTCACTCCAATACCTCCCATTGCCCAGCCTGCAAGCCTGAAGGTATGGCTGGTGAAAGTTAATAGGCATGCTTGCCTTTCCTCAGCTTCCTGTCACTCTCACTGCGAGTAGCAGTCAGCCCCTGAGCTGACTTTAGGCTGAGATGCCTGTTTTGCTCTCTCTCCCTTTCTCCTGCCACCCACATTCCTGTCTGTCTCTTCACTTACCCTCTCCCTCGTTTTCTGTCCTCTGACTCTGTTTTCACCTCTCTATCGGTTTCCATTGTGTCACCTTCTGTTTACCCCCATGTCTTCCTCATATGCCCCACTGCTTTTTGACTTTCTTCATTTTGTATTATTATTTCACCTCTTGCATTCCTACTCTAGGAAGCAATTTTCAATCCACCTTACTTCATTCACAAAGAGCGCACTATTTACTTTTGCAAAATGGCCGGGTCGGTGAAGCGTCCTTAGCTCCTAGAGAGTGAATCAATATAATTATCACTTTACCTCATGCCCTGGCTCTTCTGTCCTCTTTTTCCTATCTATTTCCACACACAAAATACATTCATTCATTCACAGGCAGAGTCGCAGATGCTTAAACATGTGCACGCACTTACACACACTTCTATGTACAGACATGCACTCTCTCACATGTACACGCACTTGTTTGTACCCTTACACTTGCACACAATGGCGTTCCCCCAACGATAACGCTTATAGAGACATATATACATATATAACCACAAATACACTTTTTTTCAATGTTGCACATTCACTCACTGCAAAGTACGCTCACTCAAACAAAGGCAAAAAATACACATTCTTAAATATACACACATTCTTGCACCTCTGCCCACTCCTGTTTGCACACGCAGGCATGTACACACAAAATTTCACACATCCTCGCTCTTGTACAGATACACCCATTAATATCCCTTTGCCGTTTCACAAACGCACACACATTCATGTGTATTAGTTGCGCAACACTTAGCTCTTCATCTTTTTTTCCGCATAGTCTTATTTTTAACATTCCACAAGTTAATTAGTTGTTGTCAAAATCATCCTCTGCTTGCTACCTCGTCTACTGGCATCTGTAATTAAGATGCAAATTTCATTGTGCATCTATATGAGCATAAAACAAAATGTGTGCCCTAGAGATGCTAGTCGTAATGCATGCATCCCTTCTGGTTGCTCATTCCTTTCCGTATACAAACGAGAAATGGCTCAGTCCTGCGCCTCGTGGAGAGCACCTCAAAGAACCACTTGGTGTATTGTTATGAATGAATGTACTTGCGCGCTGGAAGGTGATGTTCTTGTTCTCACGAAGCTAGACAAGGAAGAAAACTACAGTACCAATGAATGCCCAGCATTATGCACGCAGTGCCATACCTTCTACATCAGTGGTGCCTGACACACTCCATTTCGAAAGTGAGCAGACGCTTGGACATGCAGTTAGAAATAACAAGCAGTGGCGTCACTAGGGTTGGTGTCACCCAGTACGGGTAACTCATGGTGTCACCCCCTCATGACTTACATCATGAATCCATGATGCCCCCCAGATTCCCCTTACACAGCTTTACAAAGGGACTAAAATGCACATGGCACCCACGTGTCATGTGCAGCTACACACATGTCCTGGACAGTACAGGACACACACACTACGCATGGCACCAGTCTACCCATGCCCAGTTAGACACAGGTTTACTAGCAGCACAAGAACCCTACATGCCCGTTCAGGGCTACACTGTTTCCGGGCATAGCATGTTACGTCTGCACGGACTCAGAAAGATGCGCACAGTAACTTATGGAAACATGACACCCATGTGCAATTCATAGCCAGTGGGCAGTACGTTACACTTGCACACAATAGCGCAACTACAGACCAAAGCAGTTTACTGGGTATATTGCACGCTCAGACACAAGGAGCACAGGTTGTAATCCTCAAAGGGCATACTTTCAAACACAGCAAAGGGAAGAATGGGGGTGCCACTTACCAGCTGCAGAGGAAGACAAGCATGCACCTGGCACTGCAAAACCCTGGTTCACTTTCCTGGGTCGGTTAGCCAGAGTTCAGCCTGCAGGGACTTCTTTTTCCTGAAATGATTCCTCTTTCCCGCATCACAAGAATCTCAGTGGCGGAATCCATCCTCCCCTTTTTTGGTGTTGGGTCGGGTAAGATTTTTGAGGCCCTAGAGTGTTTAGCACACCACTTTTCTCTTGTAGCACACTGTTTGCTACCTCTCACATTTTGTTTGCTTTAGATACTTGCACAAGTGCCACCATTGCCTACGTAACGTTTGTTCTTGTGCTTGAGTGTCTGCCAGATTATGCAGTATTATACCTCTAATTGTACTGTTTTCTCTTGTAACCTGTACACATGTCACTTTTTCCTCCTGTATTGCACCGTTTGCTACCAACCTCATGTATTTTGTTTGCTCACAATTGTCACTTTTGCCACATGTAACTTAACGTTTGCTTTTGTAATTTGTTCACTTGTTATTTTCTAATCATCATGTAACAGAGTTCCTATTGTGAAGCGCTCTGACGCCTTCGGGTAAAGTCCGCGCTATATAAAAAATAATAAGTAAACTTTTTGGGGCTCGAGGATCGCCACTGAGGAAGGGTTGGGGGAGGGGCCCTCTGAATGTCTCACCCTGGAGCATTAGGAGAGGCAGGCAGGACTTCGAGAAAGCCATCCGTCACTGTGGAGACAGGCATGGTCAGCGCTGCCTCTGCTTCAGCATTCTGCCTCCCAGAATAATATGCTGCTCTGTGCTCGGACTGCCAAGGGCAGGAAACAGGAGCCCTCGTTGCCTGGCAAGGAGGCCGGGCTTCTGGATAGCATTAGCAGCCCGAGCTGTTACTTGTAGCATTTGGATTTTTAAAATGTCAGGTCCGGGAGCACGTCATGACGCGAGTGACGTTTCGAACGTCATTGACGTCTGGATGCTAATTGGGACAATAATTTTGGCCGGCGGCTGGGTAAGGTTCAACAGACAGAAATATTATTTTGCATTTTGGTGTCACGGACTCCATGAAACCAAAATGCTCAATAATATTACTGTCTGTCAAACCTTACCCAGCCGCCGGCCAAGATTATTGTTGGCACGGACCATGGTGTCACCCCTTTGGATGGTGTCACCCGGTGCGGTCCGCACCCCCCGCACGCCCCTAGTGACACTATTTTTTAAAGTCAAACTCACACAAATGTCCCTCCTCCAAACAGCCATTGTGCCCTCCACTATTTTGGCCAAGAAGTGGCGCGTTGGAGTGATTGAATTTGCGTAGTCGTTGGCTTGATTTCGTAATTGGTCGGTTTGTCTATTCATTCATACATACATTAATTTGTTTCTTCATTCATTTATTCTGGAGCAATAGACTTAAGAAACCGACACAGTGATGCTTTCACAAAACCCCACGTGGGTCTCTCATGTTTATACCACCCTGCTCACGAAATCCCACACCAAGCAATAGACGGTTGGCGTGTGCTTATGACGGCGTGGAACCGTCATGATCCCGCCCACTCACTAATTCGCCCGCACAGGCGGGGAATTAGTGCAGCGCAGGCGGAGCGTGGGCAGAGCGGCAGTTGATGATGGCTCCACGCCGTCATGAGGACACGCCACCCGTGGCTCATGACGGCGTGGAGCTGTCATGAGCATGGAAAGAGTTAAAACGAAATCTAACAAAATCTCACTACCAATAAAAACAAATGAAAACATATTCTCCTCTGCAATCTTTGTCTTTATAATTGCAGTAAGGGTGCAATAGTAATGTGGCTAATAGAGGTCCCTTTGCAACTCCACAGGGACAGCTAGTAACAGCCTGTGGTACTGCATCCTTTATTGCTTCCTAGGTTTTCTTTTATTAGTTTTGGTACTGCTGGGATATTTTTTGACAAAGAAAAAAATCTAACAAACATTATAATTTGCAATGACAATATCTCAAACTTTCCCTACTGCGAGACCTATTGCATTACATATGCTTGTTTCCTCTTTCTACGCATGCTGCCTTCTGCAGCACACATAGAAAGAGGAAAATTCCATCAATTATTGTTTTTGTGCAGGAAGGCTTGCAGCACTGCATCATTTTTTTGTAAATGAGGCCAGAAATGTGTGTGGTCTGAGTGAACAACTACCTCTGAAAAATATCAAGAACAAAATTATCGACATTTAACAATATTGAGACCAACATATCAAAAACCAGAATATCGTACAGGTAAGTATATTTTGATGTGCACAGATTTACTGTTCTTAACTCACGCACTATATACCAACGCACCATGAATATATACATATACCTTAGTCTTGAAGTGCAGATAGGCTTACCACAATAAAATCTCTGTTAATTTCCCATCTTTAAGATTACCTCCTTGTTGCAAAGTGGCAACATATATGATTAGTACAGTGGGGATCCCTGCTTGTGGAGGCACTCAGCTTCGTGTGGACATCTATATGTAAGTGTGTATATGTATGTGTTCAAGGTACATATATATGGATTTTGGCACAGAAAACCTATGCGTATCTAATCTATGTATAATTACATTCATGATATTCCGGCAGTAGATATTCTAGTTTTAATATTTTTGCACATCGATATTCAAAGCTCTATGTTTGGCACTCAACAATCGATATTATCACATGCTGTTATAATTAGCAGGGGCACAATTCTGAGCTGCAAACCTTTTCAGAGGAGATATAACTCAAACTACGTGTTTTTCTCATTCTGAGAAGAATGACATGACATTTTGTGCTACATGCTCAGTCAGTTTGTTGCAAGGAGGGTATCTGGTGCAACACATTAAAATACCCTTGTCACACCTCTGCTTAGGAGCTATGACCAATGTGTCAATAATTTCAGATTTTGAAGAACAAAACTGCTTAAGCAATATGTCCACATATATCATAATGTATACCACTCATCAGACTGAACAGTATAATTTACTATCCAGACGGTACATCTAACAAGAAAAGGTTAACGAGGAAGTTCCTTCCAACTTGTGAAGGAAAGAAATTGGGCGAATCTGCTGTAAAAAGAAAGCATTAGTTCCTAGCACTCCACAAAAGCACCAGTAAAAAGCAGCATGCTGGCAGAAATGGGGTAGATTGGAATTGCATACCATTGCACAGGCCATCCTTTGTACCATCCCAATGAAACATCTGCATCCTATTGGACATGGCCCTCTATGATGTCTCTCACAAGCAATCACTGGTGCTCTCAGCATCCCTCAGATTAAGAACACCAACAAGCTGGCTCTAATGTAGATGGTTTCGAACCTCGCGGCACCGTAAATGGTGAATTCAAGTTCAGGGGAACAACCCCATTTTTGTGGTTCACCCTCCATGCAAATAAGCAACACACACATCAGGAAAGTAAACCTGCTGGCTGCACGTGGATATAAATGGTAAGAGAATAAGGTGCAAGATGCGGTGTTATCTCGATGCGGGGCAGGTAGCGGCTAGGTGATGTCGTCGGACGGCGTCAGTGAGACCAAAGCGTGCGATGCAGGGTGAGACGGTGCTCAATGCGGTGCTGGCAGGTTGCGTTGCAGCGATCGAGCCGGTTTGGCGGATGCTGGCATCAGTCAGCCCAGATGCGGTGTGTAACGAGGCAGTGTGTCGTGAAGCTTACGAGCAGGGTGCCAGCCACGAGGCAGTCTCGGGACCCGAAGTCAGCAGCTGTGACAGCGTCGGTCAGACCAGTTGGATTTGGTGAAGGGAGGCAGTGCAAAGTGTGGTGCCCACAGGTCACGGTGCAAGCAGAGGCTCTGTAGCGGCGGTGTTGAACGTCGCGGTTGGTGAGACCAGGGTTGCAGTGCGAGATGCGAACGGTGCTTTTGGGTGATGCCGTCGGGACACAGAGCCGGTTGTCAGAGTCGGTCACAACTCCCTTCCTCTGTAGCTACTAGAAGCAGGGCACAGAGGGTGGTGAAGTCTTCTAGCAATGAGACTTAGGTCATGAGGCAAGCTCTCTCTGAAGCCCTTGGAGATCTGTTACAAGTTGATGAAAGTACACACAGTTCCTTTCTCCGCTCTTTGGCAGTCAGGCAACCATTGCAGGCGAATCCCTCACGCTTAGGGATAGGTTCTCCTCAGTCTCTCTATTCCTCTCCTTAGCAAAAGGTTTCTTCATGTACATGGCAGCTGGACAAGAAACTGGGGTGGGCTCTCCCACACCCGGTCCTCCTTCTCGGGGCTCTGCACCCTTCCACTTGGAGTGGTACCCCCTTCCAAAATTGTCAGGTTGCCTGTAGCAGGTGTCTTGCACAATTCACCCACCATTTCAGGGGTTCTATCCTGCAATTTGGCTTCCAGTTCAGGGGGCACACCCTGAACCTGACCCTCCAACCTAGGGTCTAAACCCTCCAGTTGAACCGGGTTCAGAGGCAAGGACTCCCTCCCTCCACACCCCCTTCCAGAGTACTGCACCCTCCCATCAAGGGTGGTACCCCTAGAAGACCAAGGAGTCAGGACACTGTTTACAGTCGTCCCTCCCTTTCAGGTCAGACAACACCTGAACCTGTCTCTCCAACCCAGGGTCTGTACCCAGTGGTCGAGCACTTGTCCGACGCACCAGGACTTCCTTGGGAGCACGCATTCCCCCCCTGAGGGTACCACATAACTCATGTGTTGTGTAATAGTCTGCCTGGTGCAGATCTCCAGACCCCTGTCCAACTGACAGTGCGCGAAGATCCCCCAGGACAGAAGTGGTGTCCCTATGGTCATTCACTGGTGACGCAGTCCTTTTGACTGGCCCCTGACCAACTGGTTCTTCCACTGGGGACTCTTTCCCCCTCTCACCCCTCAGTCTGGACTTCTGCAGCCTCCACCTAGGAGTGGCACTGCCAGACACCAGAACTGAGGGAAGACTGCTTACAGACACTCCCAGTTCACCAGACACTAGGGGATCCCCCTGAACTGGCGGCCCATCAGGACAGCCTAGGCTCCCTACCTGGTGTTCCCTTAAAGATCCATCCAGGCTCTGAGGCTGGGTTTCAGGCACCATGGGACACGAAGCCCCACACTCACTTAAAACCTTGGGGGAACCCCTCTCCCTGCACCTCTCATATAGAGTCAGTAGAGTGTCCCTCCCACCACTAGTACCATGAACCCCTGCGTCATTTTCCCCATTCTCCTCAGGGACACTGCGCACCACTGGAGCTACCTCATGTCCTTGAACCTCCTGGTGTATGTTAACCCCCTCCTTCAAGTCAGGCGCCACATCTCTGGGTGTATGTACTTCTCCCTCAGCACTAGATACCTTTTCTGCCACCATCTGAGCTCGACTCCACCTCCAGCACGGCCAAGCTCACTTCCTAAGCTACACACTTTTTCTTTTCAGCTAAGGCTAGTTCCATCTCCTCGCACTCCCGGTCTAGCTGCCTCAGTCTCCGGTCACAAGCACGAATCTGATTCCTCTTTTCACGAGCCAATCTTTCCCAAAGTGTTTCCTCCTTAGGGCCACTGCCCTATTGGTATTCTGGCTGGGGATCCTCCCCCTCAGATTCGTCCTCAGAGTTAACTGCTAGTGTTGCTTCCCAGCATTGCACCTCATAGCTATACAGGGCTGCTTCAAGATCCTGCCTTGTGGATCTCCTCTTCACATGCAGCCCCCTCTCCTTGCAAAATACTTTTATCTCCCCTATCTTGTACAGGTGAGAAAAGTTGACTTCTATTTTGACAAGATCAAACAGGTGCAATAACTAACCAGAGTTCCAACTACCAAATTCCGAAGGAAAACATGAAAAAATAGTATGCGGTTGCATTTGGTCTGCACTCACTAATAGTGTTCACCAATCACTGTATTTGAGTCACAAATGCAAAGTCCAAATCCTCACCGCTGACCACAAATGTTAGATTTTGGGGTCTCTAGTTGGCAGAGGTAGGTACCTTCATCCAAATAAGGACCCTTGCGTCTAGTCAGGTTAAGGGGTACACTCCTAAAATAACCCCTGCTCACCCCCTATGTAGCTTGGCACTAGCAGGCAGGCTTATCTCAGAGGCAGTGTGTAAAGCATTTGTGAACACATACAGTAATAGTATTCAAAGAGGGGGGGGGATAGAGGTAAATGGCTAGGCTCACCCTCCAACAATTAATGTAGACCTGAATATCCTGAAATTTTGGGAACAAGAACCTAGACAAAAAACGGATTTCCCAAAACTTAATTGGAGTTGGAAAAACAATGTCAGAAAGAATACATTTCTTTCTCGAGTCCCCTCACTCACCAGGGTTTCCCCCACGGTGACATGCTTCATCATAGGGGCCATCTCAGTCCTCTACGGGCTGAGGCGTGCTATGACTTGCGGAATTATGTAGGAGCACTTAAGTGATGGACTATGTGTAGTGCAGACGGTGTAGTGGGGTGGAGTGGGCTTCATGTGAGTTAAAAATACCTAGCTAGTGGGCGACATAGATTTATTCTTGCTCCTAGTTGGTATAGTCTAAAAACGGGGTAGAACACTAGATGACCTAATTATAATGGGTTAGGTGTACCTAGCATTGTTTTAGTCAACATGTTTTGAGCATTCCCCAAGCTCTTCATCAGGACTACACTGTATACAAGCCTCCCCAATAAAGAAACACTAGAGATCCTGGAAGAAGTACTCTTCCAATACGGAAGCGGTGCAGGCAGAGGCTTGGTGATGTCGTCAGGACGGCGTCGGTGAGACCAAGGCGTGCGGTGCAGGGCGAGATGGCGCTTAATGCAGTGCTGGCAGGTTACGTTGCAGCGACAGAGCTGGTTTGGCGGGAGCTGGCATCGGTCGTCCCAGATGCAGTGTGGAACGAGGCGGGGCATCGTGAAGCTTATGATCAGGGTGCCAGCCATGATGCGGTCTCGGGACCTGAAGTCAGCAGCAGTGACAGCGTTGGTCAGACCAGTTTGATTCGGTGAAGCGAGGCGGTGCAAAGTGCGGTGCCCACAGGTCACGGTACAAGTAGAGTCTCGATGGCAGCACCATCAAATGTTGCGGTCGGTGAGACCAGGGTTGGGGTGCGAGATGCAGACAGTGCTTTTTGGCGATGTCATTGGGACACAGAGCCGGTCGTCTCAGTCGGCCACAGCTCCCTTCCTCTGTAGCTACTGAAAAAGCATTTCCAGAAGCAGGGCGCAGAGGTTGGTGAAGTCTACTAACCCTGAGAGTTCGGTCAGGAGGCCAGCTCTCTTTCAGGCCCTTGTGATCTGTGACAAGTTGATGAATGTACACACACAGTTCCTTTCTCCTCTTTGGCAGTCAGGCAACCACTGCAGGCAAATCCCTCACACTTAGGAATAGTCTCTCCTCAGTCACTCTGGTTCCTCTCCTCAGCAAAAGGTTTCTTTATGTTTCCCTTGGGTCCAGGCCCCCTCTTTTATACACAGTTTCTCTTTGTTCTCTGAAGGCAGAGAGACCTTTGCCTAGTCCAAACCATTTCTGGTCAGTCCTGGAGCACTCTGTTTACATGACTCCTTCATTCTTTTCACAGTGCAAGGCACGAACCTCAGATGCACCACAGGAGGTGGAGCCAGCATTGTGGAGAGAAGGCACAACCCTATTCAGGTCCCAGGTGCAACTCTTCCCTGCCATCCGCATGAAGATCTCTCTATTCAGTCCTGTGCTGACTCACCCTGTCTCCTGGAATCCCCCAGCCCCGGTCACTCAAACTCCAGACAAGGAATACACAACCTAGAAGAGGCAGGCTTGGATTTTTAGACAAGAAAATACCTACTTTCTAAAAGTGGTATTGTCAAACACAGAATGTTAAAACCAACTTCACTAAAAGATTCATGTTATCATTCTGAGTTCAGGCATACTAAACTCGAGTTTCTAACTAGTTCCCTGAGTCAGTTAGGATTATAAGATGTAATAATCAAACTGCCCATTCTGGCCTAAGGGGAACAGATAGCCTTGCAATAGTGAAACATGAAAATGGCTGTAATTCACTATTAGGACATGCCAGATACACCAAGGCATGTCCTACCTTATAATTACAATGCACCCAGCCCTTGGGCCTACCATAGGGGTGTCTGATATGACGAAAAGGGAAGGTTTAGGGACTGGCAAGTAGGTATATTTGCCCAATAAGTATGGCAGTACCAGACTGTACACAGGCTCTGCAACGGCAGACCTGAGACACACTTTTACAGGCTGCTTCTGTGGGTGGCACAACCAGTGTTGCAAGTCCACCCGCAGCAGTTGTATTACAAACCCTGGGCACACACAGTGCACTGTACTGGGATCTGACAAGTAAACGAAACCTGCCAATCATGGAGTCACTAATCCATATATCAATTTACAAAAGAGAGAGCATATGCACTTTAGCCCTAATCAGCAGTGTTAAAGTGCTCAGAGTCATAAAACCAACAAAAACAGGTCATACAAAATACAGGAGGAAGGCAAAAAGTTCAGGGATGACCCTGCAAAAAGGGCAACATCCAACTGGGATTTTATAGTTAGGCCCACATTTCACTCGTACAAAACCAGTCAAACTCAGCCATTATAATTACCTGAGCTAGCTATAACTTACGCCCTGCATAGCACTGCTTATGACCTCATATATTACATCACTCATGCCATGGTCAGTGACATCACTGATGACATCACTCATGACATGGCAAATTACATCATTCATGACATCATCCACAGAAGCACTCACACACCTTTCAGAGGGATAACATTTACTATTCCCACTCCAGGCTGTTGAACAGTAAGGAAAACATTGGACTTTGGAAGGGTTAAAATTACTCTTACCACTCTAGTCTGTGCAACAGTAGGGCAAGCATAGGACTTCAAAAGGTTACTATTCCCACTGTAGTCTGTGTACCAGTATAGAAGATGTTGAAAGTTGGAAGAGTAGAATTTACTATTCCTCCTTCGGTCTGAGCAACACTAGAGAAAGCGTTGGACTTCAGAGGGGTATGATTTACTATTACCACTCCAGTCTATGCAGCAGGAGGGAAAATATTGGACTTCAGAAGGGTAAGATTTACTATTCCCACTTCATTCTTTGCAACAGTAGGGAAAGTGTTGGATTTCTGAAGAGTAAGATTTACTATTCCCACTCTATTCTTTGCAAAAGTAGAGAAAGTGTTAGACTTTAGAGGGACTACATTTGCTAATACTACTCCAGTCTGTGCAACAGTATGTGAAGTATTGGACTTTGGAAGGGTAAGATTTATTATTCCCACTCCAGTCTGTGCAAAAGTAGAGAAAGCCTTGGACTTCAGTAGGGTAAGACTTACTATTATCAGTCCAGTGTGTGCAACAGTAGTGTTGGATTTCAGAGAGATATGATTTACTATTCCCACTCCAGTCTCTTCAGCATTAGGGAAAGCACTGGACTTCGGAGTGGTAATATTCACCATTCCCTTTCCAGTCTGTGCAGTGGTAGGGAAATCTTTGGACTTTTGAGGACTTACATTTATTATTACCCCTCCATTCTGTGCAACAGTAGAAAAAGTTCTTCACATTGTATAACCTAATAATTTACAGCAAATATAAAACTCTTGATATGAACATTATTAGTTAACCCCCAAAAATATATTTAAAAATAAAAAACAGTTAAACAATTTGCATGTTTATTAGACAATGTAATAAATATTAATAAATTAAAACAGATTGTTTTGTATTTATTACTTAATTACCTCCACACTTTTGGCATAGTTAAGAATCAAAGAAATAATTCTTCATACATTAAAAAACGAATTCCTAATTCAATATTACTCATCACCCTGTACTATTACACAAGTTAAATAATTAATAATATATTTGATCATTAATAATATAATTATAATTAATTGTTCAATAATTGTTACAAATAATAACACACCTTAAACCCCTACAAACCCAGCAGCCCAAACCTAATACATAAATAAAAAATATATTTATTACAAGATTTATATAATTACGAATCAATTAAAAATCGTTCAAAATTAATAATTCATTGTTAATGAATTATTACTTAATTACCTACCCACCATGCACCCCTGCAAACCCGGTAGCCCACACCTAATTTATGACTTCAAAAACATAACTATTTTAACAACATACATAATTATAAATCATTTCAATATTTCATAATGCATCAATAATTAATTGTTAAATAATTATACTTAATTAACTTCACACCCTACACCCCTACAAAACTGGATACCCACTAAAACACTATAATTACCATTAACAAATAAATTAAACAATTTCAATCAGTCACGATTACAAAAATATATTAAAATATTATTAACCATCATATTAAATTTAAATATAAACTAAAAAGCATAACATAATTTACCAAACTATGTGGTTTACAAATATGTAATTAAGAATAATGTTAAAAACAATGATACTCTTGCATTAAATTTATTTATCAGAGTATTTTATTTCGAATATTCCTGTAACTCGGTATTTAAATCCTTCTGAAAGTACTGACATAAATTTTTCTGATCCAAAATAGAAATGCGCCATTCACTGTTGGCATTCTCGTTCAGAATAGTTTGGCGAAGTTCTCGAATGTTCAGGATTTTTTTATTAATTGCAGAAATTCTGGATAAAAGTGCCTTCAAAAACATAAAGAAAAAAGTAAACTTTTCACAAGGGCTAGAGTGGAGGAGGAAGGGCTTAACTTGAGATGAGGTTTGATGGAGACCGAAAATGGGAAAGAGTAACACTTTAATATCTGCAGACATATATCTCAGTAGGTTAATGCACTCAGGGAGAAGATCTGTGTGTATCATGCATATGAGCCTTTTAAACGGAGGCAGCGGTGTCTCTTGATTTCATTATATAGAAGTTAATAAAACCAAAACCGTTGAGACGTTGATTGTGACATTTCATGACAATGACTGCACTTCTGTGAATCCGTGGAAGAGTAGGCCATACATAAAACCACATGATGCAGATGTCATCCATCTTTATACATCAAATGAGAACTATGAGGATATTCTTTTTTAAAACATCATTGTTCATTATGGCCCTTTCCTTACAAATTGTCCAGCTTTCATGTTTATGCGTGAAATGGCTAACACATTCAGCTAGTCTTGACTTTTTAACAGAACTCCAATGCAAAGTATGAGAAGCGCATACTTACCAAAATACACATGAAACTACAATTTCCATTAATCACAGGGCTACTGACTAAAAAGTCAAAACTGAAGAATAGTTTCTCTAAAGTTTTGACCAACTAAGAAAAGGCCTACTGGTGCATATTTATTCATATTTTTAAAGGGTTATGTAGCTTCTATATGAAGTAACATGCACCTCCAGTGAAAGCAATAAACTACGGTTGCATCAAATCCTTTCAGTAAATAGCTCCAGGCAGGAGGTGTTACCACTAGTTCATCGCAGTTTCTGAACAAAGCTTCCGCAAACTAAAATGGCGTGAGCTTCTAAAGCCAAATCAGGTAGTTATGCGAACTGAAGATATCACATATATTTGGGTGATTTTGATTCAGGCTGAACTGGTTCTCCCTCGCTGTGGAATATTTAGGCATTACTGGTATAAGGTAGGGTTATCTGACCCATAGCACTCTGAGGGGCATATCAGCAACAGACGGCGATAAATATAGCAAAGCGCGCTTAGCGCTTTTATATTTATCACCACCTATCGCTGGAATTTATCGCCGGTAACGCGTTATCGACAACAAGTTTCTCCAGGACTATAAATAATCCAGCAAAAGCAGAGTTATGCGTGAATATCGCTGGAAATCCAGCGATATTCCCACAGCAATAGATGACATCTTGATGATTGGGAGATGTGGATTCAGCCACTGAATCCACCTCCCATGTCAAAGATAGGGTAGTCATGAAAAAAGCAGACGTACAATACCCGTGATAACAGTGGTTAGCGCTGTTTTTAATATCGCTATGGGTGTCGTGGGCCGTATTGTAAATACAGAGGACAGTTAACGATCCTTTTCCATTAGATTTTGTAGGGAATGCCTACTTTACATCTTATTAGAGATGCAAAGCGAGGCGTGAACAAAAAGGGAGCTGAATCAAGGAAACACGCAATAGCGTGTCCTTGTAAATAATGCAATATATTTATTGCCGCTTTTCGCACAAAAACGGACGCTAAAGCGGTGATAATTATATCGCCAGTCCTTAATGATATGCCCCTGAATCTGGATGGGCCTAGTTCGTCATTAAGAACAGTGAGACATCTGTCTGTTCTCCTTTTCTCAAAATCGGTAGCAACATACATCATTCCCTTGAGGCTTAGGAGCTCTAAACGTGTGTCTCCTCCTCAAACTGAGAGGTTCATTACGGTTCAGTATTAGAAGCAATGGTTGCACACTCTTTAGAGGGGTGTAACTGGCTCTATCATATGAAATTAGTGTCCCGTTGGTAAAGTGGAGTAAGTACTGTGCCGTTGTCATGTTCTGTGCTTTGTTAAGTGTGAATTTTCCTTAATGCTGCTCAAGTAAGAGAGACCATAGTTTATTTAAAAGTCTTTGCATGCTTGTACTTTATATGTTACTTTGTGTGAGGTCAGATGAAAAGGCTTGGTTAGCCATTGTTCATGTGTAGGGGGGTCGATCCAGTTTTACAGTGGCAAAGAATGCAAGCTTTATTCTCTGATCAAGCTGTGTAATATTACCAAGTGTCAAGGGCGGTTGGAAGGGTAGTAGGCCGCAACCCCTGGATAGCTTGAGGCTGGTGGACTGGCTGACTCCCTCCCCCAGATCCCATACAGCAAAACTGGCAGACTACAAGGAGGCCAGAGAGAAAAATACATCTAGGAAGGATAACACTAGACTAAGAGATACTAACGGTGCTGGGGGATGGACCACAAGTCCTGGGAACACTTGCCGCAGGACATGGCTGATGATGCTGTTCGCTCCCGGAGGTGCCTTCATTATCTGTCTGGGGATCGTGCAGCGTCGCATCAAGAGAGACTAGCAGTGCTGGGGGATGGACTACAAGCCCCGGCAACTGTTGTGGCATGACACCACCGATGCTGCTGTTTGCGCCCAGAGGCGCCTTCATTATCCTGCTGGGGGTCCCCAGTGCAGGACATGCCCGGGACAAGATCGGACACGGCTTAGCCCATCATAGCCCAATAGAAGCCGGCCATCCCTCTTTCTCCTGTAGGTTAAAGGCTACCCATATTGTATTTTGTTCGACGAGTTTTTACCATGGGGCAAAGGAAGATGTGGGCCAGTACTGTTGCGGGTGATACTATCACCACTATTGATTTGCTCTTGGTGCGGCCTGCAACTGTCATTTCCTAGGAAATCGCCATGAATAAAAGGTGACTGTCCCTGGAACCCATTGAAGGCAAACCTGTTCTGCTGCCCCAAATAGATGCTGAGGCGGCCATTACACAACCAGGTGAATTGTTACCCGACATAGTTAGCCATGACCTGGTTGTGGAGGACTCTATTGCTGATGATCTTACCACACCTGTAGAGCCTCCAGTCTAAAGATAAAGGGGTGGGGGGAAGGCACCATTAATACGTAAGGGGGTTGGTGCTACTCAGGCTGTGGGTGCTGACTGTTCAATGGCCCAGTTTATTGATCAATTGTTTCCAAGGTTTGAAGCATTGCTAAAAAGCCTCGTGGCTCCTATAAACTCATATTTAGAAGGGATTGAGGCAAGACCTGGCTCACATTATTGCCCACACTCATGCCTTAAGTCAGGACCCAATAGCACAAAGGTGCTGCTGACACTTATTAGGAAGGAAATGGAGGGACCTAGACAGACTACGTCGGGGGAGCAAAATGACAAGAGGGGTCCATCTACAGTTCTGAGTCAGCATGGTTCATCCCAGACCCCACCAGATAAAAGCATTATAGGGCAGGACTGCACCCTTTTAGTGTCTGACCAACTGAAAGTCATTACACAAAACACATCTTCCTCGAATGGGTCCCACATTGCGCAGATGGGCAACACCATATCACTACACTTACCTTCCCTATCAGTGTCCTTGTTCAGTATTATAACAGGGGTACCACCCATTAAGCGTGAAGTGAGGGAATCTACGGCAGACCTCATGCTTAAGGTAAAGCACTGGTGCAACAATACTATAGTAAACGGGCATCTTCTGTCTCCTTATATCATAATGGTAAAAAGAGTGACTGTGCTGTTGTTAACTTAAGGCATCCAAGATTTTTCAAAGCATTCACACAGAGTAGCTTTTACACACAGGCCAATGATACAAAGATCTGGATCGTGTCCTTTCAGTATTTTTATCCCCCATTCCTTTAGACCAGCAGGCACAGGTTGGACCGTTACAAAAGTCTCAAGTAAAGGCTTCGAAAGCCCAAAGGGAGGCGCTGGGGAGGGACCGACTGCTTGGTAATAGGTTTGCACCATTGTGTGAGATGGACGAAAATGATTATCTGATGCCATCAAAAACTGACCCCATTAGCCCTAAACATCAGGGTTTAAATAGCTGAAGGTGAGGCTGTATCAAAAAGTCTGAGTCTACACACTGCTATTTTTAAATTCATGACATGCCACATTGCTGGGCGGAAGTAGAAAAGGGATGCCCATGGTGGCTGAAATATTTTGGGAAACGTCACATTATTGTCATGCAGGAAACTTGGGATACTTAAAATTCCTTCTTTATAGATAGCGTTTCATCATTTTTAAAGCAGCGCTCCCTTCTACAGCAGGGAGAGCCAAGGGCGGTATTCTTACCTTGGTCTCCATTAGGATTCGCTGCACCTCCTCCCTGGTGTATTATACTCCACCAAACATCTTGACATCAAATAATAAACCTCCCTTGCTCATGGTAAACTTTTATAACTTGTTTTGTAGGCAAACAGAAATAGAACAAACCTGTGCCCTGAAGTGCTTTCTGGAAATGAATGGAGAGAAAAAGGCAGTCTACCACCATGTCATGTTACTGGGTGATCTTAATATACATCTATGTCAGCAAGGGTATGTTCTTTGAAAAGGCCTACTAGATGTTACTCCCATTCTAATACACTCCGAACACTCTGAGCACGTTCTAATGCTGGAGGAACTACTGGCGGCCAAAAATCTGTACTGACTGGAACAGACAGGTGAGGGTGAAGCTGCTCCTTCCTATACTGACAGGGGCTACTTCACTATAATCAATTGTATTATCTTATCAATCCTCCTGGCTTCTATAATCAAATCCCTGAGTGTAACCTGGAACACTTTTAGTGACCACAACCTTATAATGTTGGACCTAGCCTGGGATTGTTGCCCAGAAGTAAAGAGAAAAAAGGCCTGACCAAGAATACCCTGGTGACCTAGCTTAGGACACCCCCGCGCCGCACGCCACCAGCTGCTGCGTGTGCCTCCCGCCACCCGCCTGCCTCGCTGACCCTGCCGCCGCCGTCCGACCACGCCCCCTGCCACCGAGCGGCGTGGTCTCCTGTGGTCGGGACATCTAGTGCTGTGTTCGCTGTTGTTGCCTTTTAGGCTCCTGTGCCCCGTATTTATCCTGCTGTGTGCCCCTTTGCTGTGACTGATACTGTCTTTTGTTTGCATTGTTTTTGTCATCGCCTGTCCCCCTGTACTCGCTCCCCCGGTTTCCTCCCGCCCCGCTCCCCGCTTCCCGCCTCCGTGTTTAGCCACGCCCCCTTTCTTTCTGTGCCCTCCCCGCTCCCGCCTCCCAGCTGCTCCGCCCTCCCTCGCACTTGGCCATATATGGCGACCGTGCGACGCAGGTGAGTGTGACCTAGCTTAGGACACCCCCGCGCCGCACGGCCACCAGCTGCTGCGTGTGCCTCCCGCCACCCGCCTGCCTCGCTGACCCTGCCGCCGCCGTCCGACCACGCCCCCTGCCACCGAGCGGCATGGTCTCCTGTGGTCGGGACATCTAGTGCTGTGTTCGCTGTTGTTGCCTTTTAGGCTCCTGTGCCCCGTATTTATCCTGCTGTGTGCCCCTTTGCTGTGAATGATACTGTCTTTTGTTTGCATTGTTTTTGTCATCGCCTGTCCCCCTGTACTCGCTCCCCCGGTTTCCTCCCGCCCCGCTCCCCGCTTCCCGCCTCCGTGTTTAGCCATGCCCCCTTTCTTTCTGTGCCCTCCCCGCTCCCGCCTCCCAGCTGCTCCGCCCTCCCTCGCACTTCGCCATATATGGCGACCGTGCGAACGCGCAGCAGTCAAGCGCAGCGGGAGCGCCGATTGTGCGCCGAAGGCGCGCCAAAGGTAAGCCCGTCTGCGCCCGTCCGCGCCTGGACCGCGCCCAGCGCCAGGACCCCTGGCCCCCGCAGTCCCCTGCCCACCCGCCGGACGTACGACGCCGCCACCCTCAACGCACTCAACGCCGGCCGAGTCCCGGGCTGCTACCGAGCCACCCCGAGACGCACCCACGGACCCTTCTGCTGCAACGCCTGCAAGTTCACCTGCATCCGGACCTGCACCACTCCAGCAGTGCCCAAGACCTCGACGAGCAACAGCAGCAGCCACCTGAGATGCATCCTGCTCAACACCCGCTCCGTCCACAGGCACGCCATCGAGATCTGGTACCTGCTCGACACCACAGCCCCAGACGTCGCCTTCTTCACGGAAACCTGGATGAACGCCTCCTCCGCGCCTGACATCGCCATCGCCATCCCAGACAGCTACAAGATCATCCGAAGGGACCGCATCAACCACACCGGAGGAGGCATCTCCATCGTCCACAGGAACACCATCCGCATCACGACCAACACCGATGACATCCTCGCTACCGCCGAGCACCTGCACTTCCAAGTCCACATCAACCCCAAGACCACCCTCAGAGGCACCCTCATCTACAGACCCCCTGGAAAACGCACACAATTCAGCGAAGACATCGCCGACTTCATTAGCCCGTACGCCCTCTGCTCCGCTGACTACATCCTCCTCGGGGACCTCAACTTCCACCTGGAGAACAACAACGACCGCAACACCACCACCCTGCTGGACAACCTCGTCAACCTGGGACTCAAGCAACTGGTGACCACCCCCACCCACTACGCCGGACACACACTCAACCCCGTCTTCTCATCCAGCAAGGACATCGCCTTCAGCCTTCAGCCACGCCACCGGACTCCACTGGACGGACCACAGCTGCGTCCACTTCAGCTTCGCAAGGACCACGATCCACCACCACCAGCAACAGGCTGCACGCAGGAACTGGAACAAGATCACAGCCGACCAGCTCGCGTCCTCCCTGAGCATGAACTCTCCCACCAGCACAACGAACCCTAGCCAGGCGGCCACCAACCTCACGAAGTGGATCAACGACTGCGCAGACGAGCTCGCCCCCCTGAGGACCCCGCCCAGCAGACCCGGCAGCAAGAAAGCCCCATGGTTCACCGACGAACTCAAGAGCTCCAAGAAGAACTGCCGAGCCCTCGAGAGAACCTGGCGCAGAGACCCAACACCGGACAACATGACAAGAAAACTGCATTCAAGGAACGACTGGACAACAACGCACACAACAGCAAAGAACTCTTCAACATCGTCAAAGAGCTCTCCAACCCCAACGCCGGAAACAACAACATCAACCCTTCGCAAGACCTCTGCAACTCCCTCGCCTCCTACTTCCACAACAAGATCGCGGACATACACAACAGCTTCAGCACCCAACCGACGAGCACCACGACCGAACCACCGCCCCCCACCACCACCCTCCGCGCCTGGACTCCGATCAGCACCGAAGACACCGTCCGCACGATGAACTCCATCCACTCCGGATCTCCAACCGACCCCTGCCCTCACCACGTCTTCAACAAGGCCGACGCTATCATCGCACCCCACCTGCGGGACATCATCAACACCTCCTTCGAAACCGCTACCTTCCCGGAGAGCTGGAAGTACGCCGAACTCAGCGCTCTACTCAAGAAGCCATCGGCTGACCCCACCGACCTCAAGAACTACCGCCCCATCTCGCTGCTCCCGTTTCCTGCAAAAGTCATCAAGAAGACCGTCAAAAAGCAGCTGGCCGCCTTCCTCGAGACGAACGGATCCCTCGACCCCTCGCAGTCTGGCTTCCGGGCCAACCACAGCACAGAGACCGCCCTGATCGCAGTCACCGATGACATCCGAGCGCTGCTCGACAACGGAGAAACAGCGGCCCTCATCCTCCTCGACCTCTCCGCGGCCTTCGACACTGTCTGCCATCGTACCCTAGTACAACGCCTCAGCAACGTCAGAGTCCAGGAGTAGGCACTGGAGTGGATCATCTCCTTCCTCGCCGGAAGGACACAGAGAGTCCGCCTCCCCCCGTTCAGATCTGAAGCCACCGAAGTCATCTGCGGCGTCCCTCAAGGCTCCTTGCTCAGTCCAACCCTCTTCAACATCTACATGAGCCCCCTCGCAGACATCGCACACCAGCACAACCTCAACATCATCTCCTACGCCGACGACACCCAGCTGATCCTCTCCCTTACCAACGACCCCGCCACCGCCAGAGCCAACCTTCACGAAGGGATGAAAGAGGTAGCCGAATGGATGAAGAACAGCCGCCTGAAACTGAACTCGGACTAGACGGAAGTCCTCATCCTGGGATCCTCACCCTCCGCCTGGGACGACTCCTGGTGGCCCCCCCACCCTAGGCAGCGCACCCAAACCAACAGACCACGCACGCAACCTGGGCTTCATCCTGGACTCCTCCCTCTCCATGACCAGACAAGTCAACGCCGTCTCCTCGTCGTGCTTCAATATCCTGCGCATGCTACGTAAGATCTTCCGGTGGATCCCCACCGAGACCAGGAAGACGGTCACCCAGGCCCTCGTCACCAGCCGTCTGGACTACGGCAACACCCTCTACGCCGGAACCACCGCCAAACTCCAGAAGAGACTCCAGCGGATCCAGAACGCCTCAGCAGGACTCATCCTGGACATCCCCCGTCGCAGCCACATCTCCGGACACCTGAGAGATCTGCATTGGCTCCCGGTCAACAAGAGAATCACCTTCCGTCTCCTCACCCACGCACACAAAGCCCTACACAGCCAAGGCCCAGGATACCTTGTAGTGTAGTTCCTAGTTTCCCACTAGGCCCTGCGCATTGGAATAACATAAACAGTAGTATCGACGTAGAAGTGCGGATCTTCCAGGCCTCCACTGACTATGCTAAACTTAATTGGGTGTGTTACCAACTAGCTCAGAGGTCACTGGAAACTTTTGTTCTCTGCATAGGAAGTGATCAGCTTCCCTGGCACAGACAAGAAGGGATTCAGCTTTCCAACAACCGTGCAACATGACAACTTTGCTCCTCAGATCAAGAGTCAATCTCTAGGGTCGTGTGAAACAATAGACATGTATTTCACTCAGTCAGGTTAGTGCAGTTTACTTTCACGAGATGTAGAGAATAGAGAGACGGGCGTTTGTCAATAAAGGGTTAACATTTATTGAACAGTCTTTCTTCTCGTACAAGAGAAATGTATTGCCACAATTGCAAGACTTGTTATGATAAAAAGTACGTACAGTAAGATAAGTATTGCGAAATAATACTGTAAAAGCATTGATATGGTTTCTTAGTCATACAATGGTTTAAAAGTAATAAAACATATATACATTCATATATACATTAGGCTAACATACTCAACTGGTGCTTCTAACTAAGCCTACCCCAGTGTGCCTGACCTAAGCCTAACACGTGGAAGGGGAGTAAGTAAGTAGCTTTAAGTTAAGTTGGTTTTGCCAAGGTTTGCTTCAAGAATTCTCAATAAGGGTTTAGTCAACACCATACCTCTGAATAGAATGATGAAGGTCTGGTATCTCCTTCAGGAGGAACTCGGTATCCCAGTCACCCGCGAGGGCAGACTAGAAACGCTGGAGCTGGATTTCTCTGCACGAGAAAGGCAGCGTCTCTCTTCAGCGCGTCGAGGAGAAGGAGGGGGGACAGCGTCCGCGGGCAGCTGTCTTCTGCTGGATGTCTTCGCAGAGGGACGGCTGTTCAGCTCCTAGTTACACCACACCATCGTTCGCGCTTTAGCAGCGATAATGGTATCAGCAGCTTCGGGCGATGGGCAGCAGGCTGCAGCAACAGGGTGCTAGCTTCAGCTAACAGCGGGGGCAGCAGCAGACAGCTAGCAACAGGCAACGAGCTTAAGGCAACGTTGGTAATATTTATACCTGACAGGTGCCTGGTTTGAC
The DNA here is from genome assembly GCF_964263255.1 of Lissotriton vulgaris. Lineage (NCBI taxonomy): Eukaryota > Metazoa > Chordata > Amphibia > Caudata > Salamandridae > Lissotriton > Lissotriton vulgaris. The sequence goes on from NC_141691.1 coordinate 1,445,948,361, forward strand.
GCAAGTTTGTTGGACATAAGACGTCAATTAAAGATGTCACTAGGAAGTGATAGCTATCAGTTGCTCATTAGAGTTCCATTACTAATCAAAACACAGCAAGCGGGGATTTCCAGGTTTGCTGAGTTTTTATCTTGTTGAAGAACTCGGAGTGTTAATCTAGGAATATCAGATAGTGACTTCTGCTCTGTCATTGCACTAATTGGTTGCAAAGGAAGTGGCAGAGAACTATTCTGGAATGTGGCTCTGTTCGTGTGAGGCCAGAGATGACTTTCTGAATATCGCACTTGAACGGTTATGCCAATATACGGAATAAATGGATTTATAGCCGAATAGGGGCATAAGGTCACAGTATCGATCAGGAACCTAGATAAACATGCAACACCCACTCCACGTTTTCATGTCCATCAAATTACTAAAACTAGAGCAATTAGATGCATGTGTAACATTGCCCACCCCAAAATACATAAATGCATTCGAAATAGGCGTATTTGTAATACGTGAAATTTAGGTACTGTACGTTTTTGAAGCATAGAAATCATTCAAAAATTATTGCATATGAAATCAATGAACGATTATGCAAAAAGAATTACACATGAAGTATCTCTGAAACAGAAGAAGGGTGAGATAAATCATCACATATAAATGCATTGCAATAAATGTGCTAGAGGCTGATGTAAGTTTGTTATGTCTCTAGATGTGTTTAGAAATAGAAGTTGAAGCTTCTGTTCTCTAAGAATAGTTTTTACGTTAAGCAAAGAATTGTTCGTGCCAAAAAGGGTGAATATTTAAAAATGTCCAATTCAAAAGAATTATTGCTTGAACGGGGAAATAGAGTTCCAACGCTTTTAGCAGTTTTTGTTGATCAAAACTGAAGGCCGAATTCAGAGTTCATGGGAACGCTGTGTGTCGGAAAGCTTCTCCAAAGTTATTGTTTCTGTACGGGTGAGAACATCGTATCAGACAGGCTCTCATAGAATTGGTCTACAAAATCAGGTGACAGTTCAACCAAATTCGATAGTGCTGTAACTTGGCAGGTGTGAGAATGATTGCTGTCATCATAGGCAGGATCAGCAATGCTCACAGAAGGTCGTACCTGGGTGATGCTGCTTTTGTCACTCGCTCCACTGTTACCACCTAGTCGTAGCACAGGAGTCTCAACGAATGCCGTCATCAGGATTGGTAGCCGCTGGGGACAACACAATGCGTGAGTCGTTATTGGACTGAGCAAAGTATCGACGTCCATTGGTACTGCTGATGGAAGTGAAAGACAGATGTCCAACACGCACTCATCTCCGCATAGCATACATCGAAGTACCGGTAAGATACAGTTCTGCCATATAGGTCTGAATGAAAGGAACCAGGTCATGTTTAGATCTCTCAGCCTGGCCAATCCAAGGACGTTAGTTATCCTGTCCCGGTAGCGCATTGCTAGGATTGTCTCTTCCATTCCCATGGGAGCTATGTCTGAGTTTCGGTTTGCCATAACGAAGCAGGAGGGTCAAAAATAAAATCCCTGCTACGAGTCCCAAAAATAAGGGTATGCCGCCAAAAACAGAGTGAACAAAATTAGGAACGATTCCCAAAATTGCCTGAAAAGGTGTTAGCAGTCCCGTAAAAATCGACTTAAATATGCCTGGGATGCTTGTGGCACTAGACATGTTAAGGAGTTGGCTAAGCATTTCTACGAAATGCAAGGGGCAATTTGTTGATAAAAGTTCATGAACTTCAGTAGCTGTCCTTGCAACTAGAAGATCATACGTCTCTTTTGATGACGTTATAGGCACTGTTGTCTGCAAAAGCACAGACTTCATTTTGCTTAAAGTATCAATTCGTATAGAATAGAGATTCAGACGAGGCCAGATGGGAGTCACTGTGTCTGTAGGCCCACTCGGGAACAATGCCTGCATACAGCATTTGACCATGGATGTTACGCTTACTAGATAACTTTTCCCTGGCACTAGGCCACAACATCTGTGATCCGTTCTAAGAATGTAACTCCCGTTTGCAAGTTGCATAAAGAAGGGCTCTATCTGAGTTGCAGGTGTGACTAGCTGGTGGCATGAAAGGTTGTTAGAATTTCCATCACAAGCTCCGTGTAAATTAATACACTAACACAAAAGTATACCGCTTAGTGAATGTTTACAGTTTTCACCACTAAGAAATACATTTTTGTCGCTGTCATAATAGCAAGAATGTGTGTATGGTAATTTCCATTCAGATTTTACATATCCTTTACCCAATTGTTCATACTGGCCAGCAGGTATGTACTCAAGGCACTTTTTAAATCGGAAAGTTGTTATCGGAATTGTGATAATTCCGTGTATTATCCATTCAATGACAGGACTCTCTGACATTGTCAATGGTAATCTCTCGAGTTTTTCGATGCTCAGGATTGTATAGTCTGCTCCTTTCTGTGCCAAACTGATTTGTTTATCAGTAAGGTTAAAAATGGAAAATAATGACGTTGTGTTGATTAAACGCCAAGGCACATAGCCTGAACGAAGATTTTGCAGCGTCCAGCCTAATTGTACAATAGAACGTAATTGAGATTGGCCATGTTGTAACATTAGCAAGTCTCTTTCTATCACATCAAAGGCAGAGGATACAATATTGTCCAACGAATATATTCTGGAAGACAGAGTCATTAACCCATTGTCTACTACAGAAAGTGATTTTTCCAAATTAATACGATCAATTTCTCGTATTTTTTCAGCTGTTTCAATTTGTTTGACTTTCCAAGCCTCGTTGTAAGCAGCATAAATACTGGTCGCTATGAAACGCTTTTGACGCTGTTTGCGTGGTCCAAGAATGAAATCGCGCAAATCAGCACCATCTTTTAGTAAAGACAAGTGTTGCTTAATTTCAGCCAGTGTGGATGTTCCTAGCCATTCGAGGCAGAGTTTCCCTACACTGTGTGTTGTTACTATCCCTGGATGTTGTCTCTGGGAGTATCTAGGGTCTTGTCTGGTCATTTTTAACCCCTGTGTTTTATTCAGGAATCTATCTTGACAGTTGTTTGTGTCAGTAGGCCAGATTAACCACTTTTTCCAATCAGGATGTGTTCTGTTAAAATGTAAAACTTGTGACACGTCTAACTCAATATCTGCAGTTATATTTTCAGGTATTGGCTTTGGAATAGACGGTGTTTTAAGGTCTTTGATCTTAGCTAGGCCAAGACAGGATGTTTGGTGTATTGTGTCATTTAAAAACAACATTTGTTCTGGTATCATGCAGGTTCTAAATAGTGCTTCAATGCCTTGTACCTGCCAATCTTTTGTACCCCAAATTGTTTTCGTTTCAATATTATTTTTCCAATAATCAAAACCAAATGTCATCATTTTGTTATAAAATGCTTCTGAATATATCAATTTAGAATTTGTCAGCATTGTTTTCATTCCTGTTTTATCTAACAGTTTGTAATAAAACGTTTCTGCATTACTGGTGTTAAACCCTGAGAAGTATTTGAATTTCTCAAAAAATGCTTTAGAACTGCTTTTAGGTGGTGTAGCACAATGTTCCCATTGATTATACATAAAAACATTTCTAGGCTGTGCAGATTTATGCAAGTAATGATCACCATAATGTGTGTAACAGAATAACTGCTCATAACTAGATGAACCTTGTAAATAATCATGATCTGTGAATTTAGCTGACATTACTAAATCAGACATCATGTCATTAATACTGTTAAAGTCCCAATCATCAGAGAAGGTACTAGGTTTTACAAAGTCACTTAAGGAAACCTTCAGTTGATGAGGATACTTCAGGATTTCGACCGGACCCTATATCTCATAGTCTGTTTTCTCCCATACTACCCCACCAGGTATTGGAATTGCTGTGACATTTACTGTTGACAGTTCTCTTTTCTTCACGTGGGATGATCTGTTTTAGCACTTCTGGTATTACCGCCATAGACGGAACACCGTGTGTTTTTGTGTAAATGGAAGCAAAGACTGTACCCCAAGTGTCACAGTCCTCCACGTGTGGTGCGATTCCCATGGGAAGGCAGATGGTCAAGATTCTGTGTTTCTCTATAGGGGTAGTATCAGGAAATACTGCCTCTATTTGAGTGATTTTCTGTGCTAACCAGAAAGGAATTTGTTCCCGTTTTACGGGTGTTTTACCAAGACATGACTGTATGTTCTGTGGTGTGATTTTATTAGTGTTCCCCTGATGAGGGGTCAGCTGTGGTACATTAACAGCTGGCTGGACTGTTGCAGTCCGCATTACATATTGGACTAATTGCCTATGTATTTTAATTAATGTTTTTAGCTGTACTAACAGCTCTTCTCTAGACATTTTTGCAATGTCAGGATGTGGTGTGTAGCCGGCTAGAACCGGCCACGTTGCTCCTAGTCTACCTAGTGGACCGAGCCTGGTAATGTGATCTTTATGTTTTAGGGCACCATTAAACCAGAGCAGGTGCTCTTGAAATTTAAGTGGAATTTCAATCTCCTCGAAAGGAGCGTACTCTTCCGGAGGTTCCTCTATTTTGTAATAGTGAAACTCTTTTGTTCTAGCGTTTGCCGCTGGAAAGTTTATCCATGAATAGAAGACCTCTGTCTGCCGATACTCGTGTGCCTCTATCACGAAAATTACTGTACCACCTTGTGGTGTCAGTCCGTTTTCTATAAGTTTTAACGTTATAGACTTTCTTAAGTGGACCGGGATGATAATTGCATCCGGGTCTGTGTGTTCGGGACCTTGCTGAGTCGCATCTGCTGCAGCCCCAGTGGTTCTGTTTTCTCCTGGCATTGTATAAATGCAAGGTTTGCAGAGTAGGTCTCCAAGGAGACAAAGATTAGGTGCACAATATTTTGGAACACTGTATCCTTCAACGTTGAATAAACCAGAGCTTTACATAGGAATCTCTTCCTACTGAGTTCGGGCAGATTTTAACCTTTCACCCACTCCAGACGTCTATTGGAGTATTTACGGGAGAAAGGGGTGTGAAATATGCACGACTGAGTTACTCTAACGTCTTGCGTTAGTTTATCGCCTTACCAAACGTTTGGGCGCCATGTAGTGTAGTTCCTAGTTTCCCACTAGGCCCTGCGCATTGGAATAACATAAACAGTAGTATCGACGTAGAAGTGCGGATCTTCCAGGCCTCCACTGACTTTGCTAAACTTAATTGGGTGTGTTACCAACTAGTTCAGAGGTCACTGGAAACTTTCTTCTCTGCATAGGAAGTGATCAGCTTCCCTGGCACAGACAAGAAGGGATTCAGCTTTCCAACAACCGTGCAACATGACAACTTTGCTCCTCAGATCAAGAGTCAATCTCTAGGGTCGTGTGAAACAATAGACATGTATTTCACTCAGTCAGGTTAGTGCAGTTTACTTTCACGAGATGTAGAGAATAGAGAGACGGGCGTTTGTCAATAAAGGGTTAACATTTATTGAACAGTCTTTCTTCTCGTACAAGAGAAATGTATTGCCACAATTGCAAGACTTGTTATGATAAAAAGTACGTACAGTAAGATAAGTATTGCGAAATAATACTGTAAAAGCATTGATATGGTTTCTTAGCCATACAATGGTTTAAAAGTAATAAAACATATATACATTAGGCTAACATACTCAACTGGTGCTTCTAACTAAGCCTACCCCAGTGTGCCTGACCTAAGCCTAACACGTGGAAGGGGAGTAAGTAAGTAGCTTTAAATTAAGTTGGTTTTGCCAAGGTTTGCTTCAAGAATTCTCAATAAGGGTTTAGTCAACACCATACCTCTGAATAGAATGATGGAGGTCTGGTATCTCCTTCAGGAGGAACTCGGTATCCCAGTCACCCGCGAGGGCAGACTAGAAACGCTGGAGCTGGATTTCTCTGCATGAGAAAGGCAGCGTCTCTCTTCAGCGCGTCGAGGAGAAGGAGGGGGGACAGCGTCCGCGGGCAGCTGGCTTCTGCTGGATGTCTTCGCAGAGGGACGGCTGTTCAGCTCCTAGTTACACCACACCATCGTTCGTGCTTTAGCAGCGATAATGGTATCAGCAGCTTCGGGCGATGGGCAGCAGGCTGCAGCAACAGGGTGCTAGCTTCAGCTAACAGCGGGGGCAGCAGCAGACAGCTAGCAACAGGCAACGAGCTTAAGGCAACGTTGGTAATATTTATACCTGACAGGTGCCTGGTTTGACGCAAGTTTGTTGGACACAAGACGTCAATTAAAGATGTCACTGGGAAGTGATAGCTATCAGTTGCTCATTAGAGTTCCATTACTTATCAAAACACAGCAAGCGGGGATTTCCAGGTTTGCTGAGTTTTTATCTTGTTGAAGAACTCGGAGTGTTAATCTAGGAATATCAGATAGTGACTTCTGCTCTGTCATTGCACTAATTGGTTGCAAAGGAAGTGGCAGAGAACTATTCTGGAATGTGGCTCTGTTCGTGTGAGGCCAGAGATGACTTTCTGAATATCGCACTTGAACGGTTATGCCAATATAGGGAATAAATGGATTTATAGCCGAATAGGGGCATAAGGTCACAGTATCGATCAGGAACCTAGATAAACACGCAACAACCTCAACAGCTGCCTCAACTTCTATGCTCCCAAACGCCAGCTTCGTTTGACCAGCCACGCCCTCGCCACCGTCCCCTGCATCCGCAGAGCCACCACAGGGGGACGGTCCTTCTCCTACCTCGCCGCCAAGACATGGAACTCCCTCCCCACCCACCTCCGCCTGACCCAGGACCACCTCGCCTTCAGGAAGCAACTCAAGACCTGGCTGTTCGAGCAGTAGCGGATCCCCCCCCCCCAGCGCCTTGAGACCCTCTGGGTAAGTAGTGCGCTATATAAATACGATGATTGATTGATTGATTGATTGATTGATTGATTGGTCACCAAGGATCAAGCCTGGAGGGTGAATCGAGACAGGGTTATACGCTGGGCTTTTTTAGAAAACCATTACACAATAAATGCAAGAGATATCTATCTCACTCTGCTTAGGACCTGGTTCATGGGATGAGGAAGTCCTTGATGCCTTTGGCAGGTGCTGTGATCGGATTGCCAACCATCTTTTGTCCATGGTAAGCAAAGGCACAATAATAAAGAGAAGTGGTTTGATGGCAGCTGCTCCAGAAATCATAAAGAATTAATGGATACCCTAAACGAGCTGCCTAGGGATGAAGTAAAGACAAGGGCATGCAGGTCAGTTTATGATTTAGTTACGCTATGGAAGAAAAAGACAAACAAGGAGCATGCATGGGAGGATCTAATTCAGACTTGTGTGCTAACTAACAGTTCTAAATTCTGGGAGATTGAGAACAGACCACATTTTCTTTGAACCGCACACGCCAAAGTGGAATGTACCATCGCCCCGACAAATGGGTTTCCCATTTTGAGGTGTTGTATAGAGGTCAGACTATGGAGGCCCCAGAAACTTTGTGGGCTCCTGATAGCGAGATTCAAGCACTGACCTTTAGCACAGACGAACTTCTCAAAACAGTCCATGCCATGGTGGTAGCTCTCATCTTTATTGGGGGATGCAAATGTGGTTTCCCCCCACTTGGTCCAAAGATATTATTTTAATTATTTTTAAAAAAGGGTCTAGGAAGGATCCACTCTGCTACCGCCACATTTCTCTTCTAGATTTTGCTGCCAAAATTATGGGTAAGGTTGTTCAAGGGTACCTAACATCCTGGTTGGATGATTCTAATTTGATATCTGCACTATAATATGATTTTAGACAGGGCAGAGGGATGTTGGATCAATGTGTAAATTTGCAGTTGATTATACGTAAATATACGGTGGCCAAGAGGGGCTGCTTGCATCTAGTTTATGAATCTTACCTAAGCCTTTGACGAGTTAACAGATCCAAGCTTTGGTCTCTTCAATTGGATCTGGGAATTGAACCCGAGCTTGCGGCCTTTTACATAGCACCCATTCCAACCTATCTGCCTTAGTGAGGTATGATGAGGATGGTAGTCTGTCCGCCTCCTGGGGAGTACATAGCTGGCTATGGCAGGGGTGCATTTTGCCCCCCCTGCTATTTACCCTTTACATTAATGAACTGGGGAGGGCTCTGGCAGCTGTCTATAGGGACATTCCTACAGTGGGTACCAAAACTGTACCCGCTTGATTGCATGCAGATGTTGTGGTCCTTATTGCGTGGACCACTGTGCGCCTACAGCACCTATGGAAATCCTTCATAGACTTGATGGATTCTTTAGATTTGTCCACTAATTATACCAAATCGTATACAATTAAAATCTTCAATGATAGAGGGTCCTGGAAAGCACTAAAGTTCCTTACCCCCTTCCCTGCTCATGACGAGCTCAGCTCGTCATGAGGCACAGTGGAGCTGTGCTTATGACGAGCTGAGCTCGTCATGAACAATGGTAAATCTTACTATGCAGCACAGGAGGGGAAAACCTCTAGCAGCCAAGGTGTTAAAATAACTTTTTAATGAGAGGAGTGGGGCGACTATGGATTTTGCCAAGAGGTTGAGGCCTAACATATACAAGTCATAGTAATGGTGTACTGTGTAAAGTGCCTTCCAATGGCAACTTACGGATGTAATGTCTTGGGGTACAAAGATGTTAGGGAACTCCAGGTGATTGAAAATACATTTCTCTGTCGGCTCCTCGATGTTCACAACGAGACTTGTGATTCTTTACTAGCAGAAAGAGACCTCGATGCCCCCAAACTAGCCTCCCGACCTATTCCGGCAATGATGTTTGCCAATAATACTTTATTAGTATCTAAATCACCTGTGGGGATCCAGAGGGTACTCAATAAATTGATGCATTCTGTAGCCGAAGAGGCCTTGAAATTCATTTACAGAAAACCAAATTTAGGGTGTTTAATAGCCCTAAAAGCACAAGAGCTAACCCTACATTAAATGGCAAATCCCTCAAAATAGTTACCTCTTTTGATTATTAAAGTCTTCTGCAAGTCTAGCCAGAAACCATTGAGTCCAGCTATTGAAATCTATAAGGTTCAAGCCCGGGGAGGGACGTTACATGGTGCTGAACTTTGGGGGCACGTATGCCATGAGAACCTCACCCAAGTAGAGAATAATTTCCTTAGACAGCTGCTAAAACTCCCCCGGAGCACTCCGTTAATCCCGGTCCGAATAGATTTGGGACTTATGGCAATTGCGGATGTATTACATTTAAAACCTCTATTGTATTGGCGTCGCTTGTGGATAACCCCCAAACTTCTAACTTATAGGGAGGAACTATCAGAAATATTGAACCTAAGAGGGGCTGTTAAACTACCGTGGCTTGCCTATATTAAACACCGGCTAGTTAGCATGGGGTTAGGAGAGCTTTGGGACTATCTGGAGACCGCCTGTTCCTCTTTACCTAGGAAATTATTGAAGGCCCACTATGAGGAGTTCAATTTGGTGCCGCTTCATAGCTGCTCTCGAACTGGTAGACTAACTACAGCCTTTTTAGAAATAAAAGAAAGGTCCAGTTTTGAGCCGGCCCTGTATGAAATTAAACCTGCAGCTGCTGAAAAGCTCTACCTCCAGTTTAGGCACGGGACCCTCCCTCTCCGCTGTTTTGCGCATAAGTGAGGGGATATGCAAGTTTTAAATTGCTCAGCATGTGATTGCCCGGAAGAGTCAGTACTCCATGTGTTGCTTATCTGCCCTGGCTATTACAAGGCAAGAAAATGATGGCTGGTGCAGATCTGTAGGAACTTAGGAACTAGGAACTAGATGTTGTTCTGATGCCTTCAGGATACTGAAGTATGATACTAGTATCCTGATAGTTTACTCAGTTGCAGGTTTCCTATTTTCCATGTGGTGTATCCGCAGGACATACATAAAAGCGACATGAAAGGAGTAATAGGGTCTTCTCGGTGGATAAGAAGAAACATCTAACAAATGTTGTCTTTCTCCCTAGCCGGGTTTGCAAGCTTTCCCGCCAGAGCAGTGAGACTCAGGAAAAAGTGGTTTACTGGTTAGAGTCCATCATTAGCTGCAATAGATTGTGCAATTCATGGCTGGCATAAGGGAATCCCCTTTTACTAGGATTTTATGTACATTGGTACAGTAATGATGCCCCTGCACTTTATACGACTGAATGTTACTGTCATGTTTAGTGCCATATTTGAAACAGTTGGTTTTTAACTAACGTAAACAAATCAAACGTCTTAGGAGGCCCCAATCATTTCCTGCTAACATAGCAGACCCTAAATAAGAGGTTTTTGTTGACGAGCTATTATTAGGTCTCAACACTTTTTTTTTTTTACCTTTTTAGATGCATCCTTCCTAAATTGTATTTTGAACATAATATTAAAGGATGTCTCGTATTTATTTTAAAAATTAATTTGTATATGTTGTTATCTTGCATCACATTTGTGTTTTTGTGAAAGTTTGTGCATTTATAAAAATACATGTTTGTAAGTATTGTTGTGATCAGATTAGAACCATGCTTGTTTACGTGTGCTTTTATGGCCAAATAAAGAGAGAATGACTTGACTTAACTTGATTATTAAACTTTGGATCTGAACAGATTCAAAACATTTTCTCTGTTTAAAATAAAAAGGAAGCAATAAGTATCAAAAAGCCTTCTTTCAGTACTCCAGGACACCTGCTTAAACAACACATGCATACTCAACCACAAAACAAACAATTCTCATTGAAAAAGATCCTGCACAACATGGATACAATAGCCAATCTATAAAACAATAACTTAAAAAGCCACAACACAAAACATTGTACCCTAACACACTTATTTAGCAAATTGTAATGATTTCTTAGCCCCAAATAACAAATCTTTAATGAAATTAACTAACAAATACCATCCTTACTTTTAACCTACCGAACCTTTTCCTACTTAATAAATGTAAAAGAGATATCCCTACCAGAAACGGAACAGCCATCAGCGCCAACTGCTGCTACATACTGAAGAGGAAATAATTATATAAAATACAGGTTTTAGTTCAAAAAAAATATGGAAGTGAATTTTAAGTAAATATCTTTACACTGGACTAAATGTTAAAATATGTACAACATTTTAAGAATAATAAAACAAATGTTTTACATAGAAAAATGAGTTAAATTAAAAAAAATTAAATAAAAGAAAAATGCAAAAGTGACAAATAAAGTTAAAAATAGTGCTTGACAATAAAAAACAAAGTGCTAACTGAAATAAACCTGTCTATGGCCAGATAATTGGTGGACCAAGTCTTTTGTAGGGAAACAATCTCAGTCCCCTTTACATAAATTCTCCAATCAACAATTGGGGGTTTATAGGCCAATCCAGCAATGTTCCAGGATACAATCCCCAAAGTTTTTAGTGGGTTCAGGACCAACTCTATAGGGCAGGAAGGGTTAAGCCCTACTGGGGTTTTGCTGTGGGAATACTCTAATTCTGAGTCATTGCCTAGATTACCATTCAATTCAAATTCACTTGGAGGCATCTTAACATCCGTGAACTTGGGGAACACATGCTCTATCAACAATTTATGGGTGACTTGAGTGTTTGCCACGTCAGAAAGTGAATCCAACTGGTCAGGGTTAAAATAGGAGCAAACCTGTTAGGGTTTTGGACGGAGTCCCTGGACAGCAGCACGGTAGATAAGCATGCCTGCAGTTTGTAAAAATAGCCCAATGGGAGAGCCTCAATTGCAGCTCCTGGGGTCCCAGCGAAACTTAACCCATTTAAAATATCAGGAGCCACCCTCCTGTCTCTAAGGCTGATCACAGCACAATGTTAATAAAACTATTTTGTAGGTGGGACTATAAAATATATAATTGAATGTTTCACTTTTTTAATTTATTTTTTTATTGTTGAGTTCATAGCATACAAAGCCAAAGCAATAGCATAAACATCATTTTAGCATGATTTTACAACGACATCTCCATATGTTGCAGAATAGGTTGACAAATCTTCAACCCTAGTTGTTTTTTCTTCAGTGATTTGATGTGTTACGAATTAAATTCAAAATAAAATACATTATTAAACTTAGCTCGCCACATTTCAAAGGATGGGGCCTCTGGTTTCAGCCACATCGTAGCAATGCATAATCGAGCTACAGCCATTCCCATAAAAATAAAATAACGATGAGAAAAACAAATCTGTATAACTTCTCTGTCTTTACACACCCCAAATAACAACAGCTCACGACTTATAGAAATGTGCACCTTAGTTGTTTCGAGCAGAAATTGTTCAAGACAATAAAAAAATTGACACAGCACATTACAATCAAAAAAATATATGTATAATGTCTGCTTCCTCAGTTCGACACCCAAAGCGTTTACCATCATAAGCATCACCCAATTTCATCATTTTAACTGGCGTATGATACATATTAAACACAGTTTTATAGTGTTGGGTGCGTAAATTTGCGCTCAAAATCACTTTGCACACCATATCCATCGAATCTTGCAAAAATAAACCAGAGCTGCCCAGTCTAGCCTGCCATTTCGCATCTTGAGCTGCTATATTATCACATTGCTTTGAAAGTAATATTTTGTACAAAATACCAATCTTTGCCCCCTTTTAACAAAGCCTCCAGAAATTCATTGCATAGAAAAGTCTGTGATCCACACTGTTTATATAAGAAATCACGCAGCTGCAAGTATTTAAAGAAATCATTCTTAGATATTGTATAAATTTCAGTTAATTCCATAAAGGAAACCAATGCTCCATCTTTATACATATATGAATGTTTCAGAATGTGCCTATATTGTTCTTTGAGCTACTGTAACCAATACATTTAAATTATGTTTTTAAAAATGTGCATTTATTTTCAAATGTGCAACCTAAATTTGTGTAGTATTTCTATAATATGTAAACAGATAAATATGCTTAACAAAATCAAATACTAAAATACATTTCATTTAATTTCTTATTTCAAAATGTAAAATTATTGATATATACATAGTTAAAGAAATGCACACAGACGTGTAATTAATAGTAGATAAAAATAGTTTTCACGTACATTGATAAAAACATTGTTTTTATTATGTTAAGATAGCGGTCATGCACTGAAGCTCATATTAATGCAACCTCTGAAACCCGTTTGTGTCCTTAGTTTCTTGGTTTCTTCGATTCGGAAGGAAGGAGAAGATGATTTCGATAAATTGCGCCCTCCCGTGAAGCGCAACCAAGGACCCTATCGTTACAAGTGGCCACGAATACATGGGGCATTCTGAAATTTAGTCGAGGTATCGAACATATTCGTGACCCGCCACCCACTCACCAGGCACCAAGAAGCCGCTGTTGTACGGCGGGCCGAGACTGCTGGGCGAGGCGCTGGAAACACACTCGCGTCTCCAAGCTTGTGTACCTGAGGTGTGTGGCAAGAAAGAAGGGGACAGAAGGCGGATACTGCTTTAAACATCGTGGCGGCTCTCCAGTGCAGTGGATCGACGGTATTCAGCATTATGGGACTGGTAGTCCTAGGCATTCATGCAACCTGACGGTCCATTTCAAGTGAGGCTCCTGGACTATGAAAGGAGGAGCCCATAAAACATCGTCTGAAAAGAGAGTACGCATTTTAATTTCGCATCTGAAGAAGGCACAAGCCGAAACCGGTCATGCACTAAAGCTCAAATTAATGCAACCTCTGAAACCCGTTTGTGTCCTTGGTTTCTTCGATCCGGAAGGAAGGAGAAGATGATTTCGATATATATATATATATATATATATATATATATATATATATATATATATATATATATATATATATATAGATATTACATACTGGCGGTCGCCAGTAGGTATATATAGTTAGGATTTTTTTGAATAGGGATTTCTGAAAATTCTATGTTGAATAACTTTGGCGTTGATGGACAGAATTGGCTGAAATTGTCAGGACAATTGTACATTTTGTCTCTGAGCGTCCCCTGAAAGTTTGGGGGGGTTTCGTCAAGCAGGGGCCGAAAAAAAAGGGGGGTCCCAAAACGTGTTTTTAACATTGAGTTTTCCATAGGGCGCTTGGACTCACTTTTAGCTCGAACGGCTGAATGGATTTCTATGAAACTTGGCAAAATTGTAGAGACTGTTTGCCCGATGTGCCTTTGCTAGGTCTCAAGATATGTGCTCCAGTGGATTTTGAAAAATGAACGTTCAAAAAAATATATATATCTGTGACAGCGTCCCGGTTAGCGCCCCGGTTCGCGTACCAGACGTGCAACGGAACTTCGCGAGGAAAAGCGGATTGGCTCTCCGGTGACTGTCAACATTCTAAACAGTCCGGAGCGGCCGCCATCTTGTCTCTCGGTAGGATCGAGAGACAAGAGGTGGAAAGAAACCAAGGGGGAAATGAATGAAAGGGGGCAAGGTAGACCCCTCCTGACCCCCTAGGATTGATGTGGGGGCTATTAAAGGGCCCCGCGAGGCAAAAAAATGTAAAAAAATGTTTTTCGATTTTTCGCGGTGGAAGCGCTACCCGGTACGCGAACCGGGTAGCTCACCGGTAGCGTAACGGGAGTCCGCCATCTTGTGTTTCGGATGAATTTAGTCACAAGATGGAGGATAAACAATGCTGGGAACAGGTATAAGGGGGCACGGGAGACATATCCTGACCCCTAGGTTTTGGGAGGGTGGATGAGGAGGCCCATATATGCCAAAAAAAAATAAAAAATTAGTGCGGTTAGCGCCCGGTGCACGAACCGGGTAGCGCTCCGGAAAGCGTAAATCGTGAAAATTAGTGAAAAAGTTACATTTTAAATTTATTTAGAGTGATCATAGTTAGGGTAGCTGTGAAAAGAGCTTTTGGGTTCTGTGGAAGATTTAGGTACTTATAAGTAGGAACCAATACACAGTCTTAAATTCTGGATGAAAACTCTGTTCCCCTCATCTGAGAAGTGCACACCATCTCCTCTGTAGATATCTTGCATGTAGTAATGCAAGGTATTGTTGTAGATGGAGCCCATTCCATGGTCTCTCATGTAAGCTGAAACAGACTTATTTACATGCTTCCTTGCTTTCTCAATTTGTGGACAAAATTGATTGGACCACCTCCATTTCTGTCTTTGGCATATATTTGAATACACCAAGGCAGTTTGAGGAAAAAGTGCCATCAATCGCTCAAAGGTGTCCTTTAAAAGCATTTCCAGACCTACCCCAGTCAAAGTACCTAGGTCATTTCCACCACAGTGCAAAATTATGAGGTTAGGGTGTGGCAGATGCAAAAAAAATTCACCAATTATATCAATTGGTGAGATCTCAATCCTCTTTGGCCAATCCACTTGATGTCCACATTTTGTAAATTGAGGTTGTGTAAATTTCTGTTATCAGCATACCTGTGAGCCCAGTGGATGTAACTATGTCCAAGAATCCAGACAGAAAACATGGTGAGAGGAGGTTCTGCTGCAGTCAGATGAAGTGTGGGAATGAAATGGCAGTTGAAACAGTAGGAGTTTGTAAAGAAAAAAAACTGTGGAGTTTCAGTGCTAATGATTCAGTAGCAGTGATTGGTGGATTTCGATTGCTGAAAACAGAAAGTTAGGGTGCATAGATGTGTTCTTTGAAAGATGTAATTCGAATGGTTAAGAAAAAATCATTTTAAAAACATTGCACTGAATAAGCAGGTGTACTGAGAGTTCAGAGTTCAGTTGAAACATTGTTGTGTGAACTTGTAAACATGAGAGGTCTGTCAGGAGGTAGTTGCTATGGAAAAAAGGGAGAAAGGGCAGAGGAGGGAAGGGTGTTGATTTGAAAAAAGTGAGGGAAGAGTTTTGATTGGGTGACATGAGGGATATGTGTGAAGAATTACAGCCATTGTTGGTTGCAGAGTTTCCTGTGACGATGTACTGGCCACAGGAGTTGGTGGGTTATCCTGGAGGTGACGCACCTCAGCAACGCTATAATTGATTGGATGCCACCTCTGCATGTGGCGGTGCATAGTATAGTTTCCAAAACTATACTTTTTGTCTGTGCCTCGGGACAGAACTGCATCGCAAATGAGGCATGTAACCAGCCGGGCATTGACCTTTTTTTGCCCTTGAGGGTAAGAAAAAAATTGCCATATAAAATGGTCTAAGCGGTGGGATTGCCGGGGCTCTTCACGCAAGAACTGGCTCGGCTCTACCTCCTCTTCCTCTTCTTCTTCCTCTTCCTCTGGGTTTGGAAGGAACTGTGCAGGTGGTCCTTCCTTCCTAGGTGGTTGTAGTGGTGGTGGGGGTCCACCAGCTGCAACTACTACAGATGCCATGACTGAACAAGCAGAAACAGGTCTTCCTCTCACAAAGATGAAAGTCAGAGTGAGGAAAAAAGGTGGGGGCTTTCATCATTTGGGGAAAAAATGTTCTAAACCAATGAAAAGTGTTATTTTCAGGTCACATGACCTGTTACGCTTATGTTAGGCGTCCCGCTCCGCGCCCGGAGCGCTTCCCGGGTGCTGCGCTTTGCGCCTCGGGTCGCGCTCCGGAGCACTTCCGAGTGCGCTAACGCGGCGCGTCATAAGACGCATTACGTGGCAACGCGATAATTCGCGCTTACGCGGCGCATCACAATGTTGTTTTCGAACGCGGCAGTTGCGCTAACGGAACGTTTCCCGGTGCGCGGATTGGGTCGCGGCACCAAATTGAGCTAACGGGAAGCTACCCGGTGCGCGGACCGGTAGCGAAAAAAAATTTATATACAAAAAAAAATTATATTAAATACATATAAAATATATTTTTCCTTTAAAAGAAGAATACATTTTACAGCTTTTGATATTTGCAATTAAAAAACCATTGAAATTCACTTAAAAAACCATGGGTTATAGACCATATATAGTTAGGAATTAGCATTTACAAAACCTTGAAAATTCACTGAAAAAACCATAGGTTACAGACCATATATAGTTAGGAATTAGCATTTACAAAACCTTATTTTACTCACACAAAACCATTGAAATTTCCATATATAGATAGTTGCACTAACTATATATCCCGCACCCGCAATCCACTGCTGATGATGTCACATATTACATCATTCATGACATGGTCAGTGACATCACTGATGACATCACTGATGACATCTCAAATGACATCACTGATGACATCACTGATGACATCTCAAATGACATCACTGATGACATCACTGGGCTGATCGTAGGGTCCTTTGGGGTGCGTGGAATTTGAGTTGGCTGTTTAGGTATGCTGGTCCAGTGCCGTGGAGGGCCTTGTGTGCGTGGGTGAGCATCTTAAAGGGGATTCTCGCCTCGACGGGGAGCCAGTGGAGTGTGTGCAGGTGCTCGGAGATGTGGCAGTGTTCTGGCAGGTTGAGGACCAGTCTTGCGACGGTGTTCTGGATGTTCTGTAGCTTGCGGATGAGGTTTTTGTTTATTCCAGCATAGAGTGCGTTGCCGTATTCGAGTCTGCTAGTGACCAGGTCGTGAGTGACTGTCTTTCGGTGTTCGAGGGGGATCCATTTGAACCCCTCGAACACCGGTACAGGGTAGACATGGAAGAAATACTCGTACATAAATGAAATGCAATGATTTTGCTCTGTTTGTAAAGTGAAACTGTTCTCTAAGTATACACATAGGCATTATCACACTGGCATCATTAAAACAGATCCGACATTTGCACTATTTATAATATCTGCACAATACATAAACATGACTAAGTATCTGCAAGTTGGAATCTATTACAAAGCAGCCTGCCTCTCTCCGTGCTGTATACTTAAGCATGTACATGAGAAACCATGTCAATTTCACCTGCATGAATGGAAACATTTGGAATATATGCACACAGGGCCGTCAATCGCTCAGAAATATGTGCCTAAAGACATCAGATAAAAATCATGCTGCTAAATGTCACCATATTATTTCCGTAAGACTTCCCTTTAAATCCGGCATTTTAAAAGGAGCTGGGTCACAGGTTAATTGTTGTACGATCTGTATTCTCTGCCAGGAAAGCAAAGATAATTGATGTACAGTTATTTAAGCATGTACCAAATTGGTGTCCTCTGGAAGCATTTGGGGCATAGTATTAAGCAACAGCACAACGAGGCCAAAAATAAACACACATTGTGATATATATTCCAACACAAATGCTGGCCAGCAGGCTCGCGCTTATGTCCCCACAATACTGCAACTCCCATAAGGCAACTCGGCAGACCGATAAATTGCGGAAGTCCATGGGTTGTGGCCCATACTAAAGTCAATTACATTAGTCCAATCCATTGGGGCTAAAGAAAGAATGATTATGAAATTGAATAACGCTTTTAAAAAAGGGGAAAAGAAGTGTCAAAGTTCTCATCGGTAGTCAGCACTGAATGTAATTTCAATTAGGCAAAGACCCGGGATCGAAGGAGACCAATAAACAAAACTGGATATGCCACACAGCTCTCACCGCTTCCGCGTTGGCGTCCGCGGTGCCCAGTCACCAGAGGGCACAAGACTCCTGGGTAAGGCATTTCTAGCTGGGGAAATGCAAACCTCCTGCTGGCAGTCGCGATAACCGCCCCGCTGCGGGATCCTGGTCTCCACTGCTGTCATCCTTAGTCCTCTTCCTTACAACCACTCTGGGTGCTCCATCTTTAGCATTTCCATACTTCTCCAAAAAGTTCCAGTCAGAACGAGGAGCCACAAATGACGGTGGTACGTGGACAGTGTTTAGACTGCTAACGCTGAATCAAATGAACAACCAGTCCTGCTCCAAGAATATATATAATCTAGCAAAAGGGCTCTTGTGCTCTCAGCAGGCAACCTCAAATGCTCCTAGTCTTCTGACATTTCTCGCCTCATAAGCTCTGACCTTCAGCTTCTCCTTAACTATTGCCATGCCCCCGACGCGTTTCGTCTTCTTCATGGGGTCTTCAGACAAAAGACAGGCATCACGTTCACCCTTGTGTGTTCCAAACTTTATTTCATTTGACAACCGTGCCGCCCTGAGTGGGCGTGGTTTCTCTTCAGTACCTGCAAGAATGAGGGTGAGGTCGTGGAGCAGAGCTGGCGGGTGGGGGTGTAGAGGCTGAGTTG
This sequence comes from Lissotriton vulgaris, assembly GCF_964263255.1. Lineage (NCBI taxonomy): Eukaryota > Metazoa > Chordata > Amphibia > Caudata > Salamandridae > Lissotriton > Lissotriton vulgaris. The sequence goes on from NC_141691.1 coordinate 1,445,967,234, forward strand.
TCTGTTGAGGTATGCTGGTCTGGTGTTGTGGAGAGCCTTCTGTGCGTGGGTGAGGAGCTTGCGGTTATCCTCTTGTTTATGGGGAGCCAGTGCAGGTCTCTCAGGTGGAGTATGATGTGGCTGCGGTGAGGGATGTCGTGGATCAGGCGTGCAGAGACGTTCTGGATGCGTTGAAGCCGTTTCAGGAGTTTGGGCAAAGCTCCAGCAAAGAGGGCATTTCTATAGTCCAACCAACCTGCTGCTGACGAGGGCCTGGGTGACCGTTCTTCTTGTTTCAGTGGGGATCCACTTGTTGATCTTGCGGAGCATGTTAAAGCAGGTAGAAGAGACAGTGTTGACCTGCTTTGTCATGGAGAGGGTGGAGCCGAGGATGACCCCTAGGTTGCCTGCGTGGTCGGTGGGTGTTGGAGCAGTTCCCAGTGTGGTCAGCCCCCATGAGTCGTCCCAGGCCGAGGGGGTAGATCCGAGGATGAGGACCTCTGTCTTGTCCGAGTTCAACTTCAGTCAGCTGTTACTCATCCATTCGGCAACAGCCTTCATTCCTTCATGGAGGTTGGCTTTGGTGGTATGGGGATCCTTGGTGAGGGAGAGGATCAGCTGGGTGTCATCGGTGTAAGAGATGATGTTGAGGTTTTGCAATGGGGCGATGTGGGTGAGTGGTGCCATGTAGATGTTAAACAGCGCTGGGCTGAGCCCTGGGATATGCCGCAGATGATCTTGGTGGCTTCGGAGCGAAAGCGGGAGGTGGAGACTTTGTGTTCTGCCAGAGAGGAAGGAGGTGGTCCAGTCCAGAGCCTTCTCTTGGATCTCGGTGTCTTGGAGGCGTGTGCGTAGTGTGCGGTGGCAGACAGTGTCAAAGGCGGCTGACAGGTCTAGGAGGATGAGGGTTGTGGTCTCTCCGTAGTCCAGTAGGGTCCTGATGTCATGGGTGGCGGCAGTGAGGGCAGTTTTGGTGCTGTGGTTGCTGCGGAACCCGGACTAGGACGGGTCCAGGATGCTGTTCTCCTTGAGGTAGCAGGTCAGTTGTTTATTGACGGTCTTCTCGATGACCTTCATCGGGAACTGGAGCATGGAGATGGGCCAGAGGTTTTTGAGGTCCTTGGGGTCCGCCTTGTGTTTTTAGAGTAAGGTGTTGATCTCAGCGTGCTTCCAGCTCTCCGGGAAGGTTGCTGTCTTGAAGGATATGTTGATGGCTTTCCGGAGATGGGGTGTGATGACGGTGCTGGCTTTGTTGAAGATGTGGTGTGGGCATGGGTCTGAGGGGATCCAGAGTGGATGGTGTTCATGATCTTGATGGTGTTGTCGTTGTTTATGTTGGTCCAGGAGAGCAGGCGGTTGGTGTGGATGGTGGTCTTGGGGGAGGGGGTCTCAGTGGTTGTCGGGGTGATCGTGGCATTGACGCTGTTGTAGATGTCTGCGATCCTGCGGTCTAAGAAGGTGGCCAGCGAGTCACACAGGTCTTATGAAGGTGGGATGTCGTTGGAGTTGGAGCTGGGTTTGGAGAGTTCCTTCACGATGTTGAAGAGCTCTTTGCTGTTTTGTGCGTTCTTGTCTAGGCGGTCTTTGAAGGAGGCCTTTTTGGCGGATCTGATGAGGTGATGGTGTCTGCGAGTGGTGTTCTTGTGGACTGCGTAGCTGTCCAGTGTTCGTTCACGGTGCCAGTTCCTCTCTAGTTTTCGGCAGGTTTGCTTGGAAGCCTGGAGGTCTTTAAGGAACCAGCTGGAATTGGTGTTGTTGCTCTCGAGGTGGAAGTTCAGATCCCCGAGGAGGATGTAGTCTGTGGAGGCGAGGGCGTGTGTGCTGACGACGTCAGCGATGGAGTTGCTGAACTGTGGGTGAGGTCTGGGGGGTCTGTACACCTGGGTTCCTCTGAGGGTGGTGTTGCGGTCAGTGTGGATCTGGAAGTACAGGTTTTCAGCGGTGCTGAGGGTGTCATTGGTGTTGATCGAGACTCTGAGATTATTCCTGTGGATGATGGCGATTCCTCCTCCTATTCCATTGGTGCGGTTCCCGCGGGTGATCTTGTAGCCTTCCGGGATGGCTGTGGCAATGTTGAGTGCCGAGGAGGTGTTCAGCCAGGTCTCCGTCAGTAAGGCGACGTCTGGGGAGGTTGAGTCGAGTAGGTCCCGGAGTTGAATGGCGTATTTGCATGCAGAGCGGGAGTTGAGAAGAATGCATCGGAGGTCGTTGGAAGTGAGGGGCTTATGGTCTGTATGGCCAGTAAAGTACAAACCCCACAGGAAAACCTTGAAATGCTTCACTGCCCAGAAACATGCCTATGCCTCCCTTTCAATTACAGAGTAATTTCTCTCTGCCTTAGAAAGGTACAAGAAGGCAAAAGCAATTATTTTTTCCCTTTTACCGTCTTTTTGTGACAGGGTGACTGCTAACCCCTTCTTTGACTCATCAGAGGTAAGTATTGTTTTTTTTGTTTGGGTCAAAAGTGCCTAATGTAGCTGAATGAAATATCTCTTCCTTCAACGCATCTACAGTGCACTTGTGCTAGTCCTGCCATTCAAAATCCTTGTTCCTTTTAAGCAACTAACGTAAAGGTTCACACTTTGAAGGAAAGTCTTTTACTTATTTCCCCATGTACTCTATAAGACCGAGTAAGGATTTAGGTTCATCCTTGTTCTGGGGGTAAGTTGCATCTTTTACAGCTTTCAGAAGATTGTTCTTTGGTCTGAATCCTTGCTCGGAAATGGAATGTCCGAGGTAGTTGACTGAAGTCACTTTAATTTGACACTTGGACTTCTGCACCGTCAACCCCTCATCCATCAACTTCTTGAACACAAGTCTGAGGGTGCGGTTGTGGTCTTCCACTGAGTGACCGTAGACCATTATATCATCTTGGAAGCACATTGTATGGTCTACATCTTTCAGGATCTAATGCATAATCTTCTAGAATATCGCTGCGGCGGATGCCAATCCAAAAGGCATCCTCTTGAACATGTAAGCTTCCTGGGGAGTTATAAAAGCAGTGAGGGATCGTGAATCAAGGTGCAGATCTACCTTATGGCAAGCCATAGACAGATCAATGACACTAAAGAGCTTCGCCTGACCCATGGTGCTGAGCATCTCATTTATGTTGGGGAGTGGGTACCTTTCAACCCAGATGTTCTGATTTAGGCTTCGTAAGTTCACGTATAAGTGGATGCCCTCCCCACTGGCCTTGGCCGCGATTACAATGGGCGCCAACCATTTGGGCATGTCTACAGGTTCTATGATTTCCATTGTGCATAATCTCTTCAACTCTCTTTATAAAGGCTCCCTCATTTGGTGTGATACAGGACGCAACTTGTGTACGACTGGTTTTGCGTTAAACTTAAGTTTAATTCTGTTTTGGTAATCATGCAGGAGTCCCAACCTTTCTTCGAACAGTTCTGGGAACTCATCACAGATGTTGGCATTATGTGAAATCTGGTCAGTCAGGAAAACTTGTTCTTCCATTTTGAATTAAGGATAATACCCAACACTTTCTGGTGTTGCCACCCTAGCAAATTCGATCCTGTCTCTACGATATACACCTTGCCAACAGTGTTTCTTCCCTTGAATTCACTTGCATCTCTTTCATACCTAATAAATATTACTTTGTTGAATTTAGCATACTTGCAAAGATCCTCGAGTAAGAGCTTTGGAATAGATCTCTTCAATCGGTATTCTGTACTTAATGCCTAATTTGACACTTGGACTTCTGGACTGTCAACCCCTCATCCATCAACGTCTTGAACACAAGTCTGAGAGTGCGGTTGTGGTCTTCCGCTGAGTGACCGTAGACCATAATATCATCTTGGAAGCACATTGTATGGTCTACATCTTTCAGGATCTAGTGCATAATCTTCTAGAATATCGCTGCGGCGGATGCCAATCCAAAAGGCATCCTCTTGAACATGTAAGCTTCCTGGGGAGTTATAAAAGCAGTGAGGCTCCAACTGATACAAAATCAGGCCGCCCGCTTGGTGTTCCACCAGCCCAAACACCAGCATGTCTCCCCACTGCTGAGGAGCCTCCACTGGCTCCCAGTGGCCAAACCGTGCACCTTTAAACTCGGTTGTACTATCTTTAAAGCACTCTACAATCTGGCACCCGCTTTTATTTCCTCCAAGTTAAAGCGGTATTTACCTACTCGTAACTTACGTTCCTCCGCTGACAATCTTTTGTGCATCCACCACAAGAAACATGGTGGTCTACGCTTCTCCTTTTTAGGCCCTTCCTTTTGGAATTCCCTTCCCCCCTCCTTTCGTCACTGCCCTTCCTATGAGATTTTCCGCAAGACATTAAAAACGTTCCTTTTTAGAGCTGCCTTCGAGTAACCATTGATCCTTGTCCGTTGTGTTTGTTATGAGCGCCAAGAAACCGTTCCGGTGAACGTGCGCGGTATAAGAATTTTTAACATAACATAACATAACATAACATAAGAGGTGTATAGGTTCTTTATTATAACCTGTGGGTAAAACGTCTGGTATATGTAGGGCTTTCATTCCCTGGTTGTCTATACACCCAAAATCTTTACAGCTCAACAATGTAAAAGGAGAACATTGTTGTTCAACTTTACCTCATATTTGGGATAAATTACATTTACAGTACCAGTATTTTCTTTCAGTTGAAAAATCTCACCAATTTCTATCTCTTTACACAGTAAAATGATATAACAAAATTGTATAAAACATATAAACATAGCTCAATAAACCTAACAACCTCAAAATCTACAAACCACCAACAAATAAACATGGAAAATGTAACAGGCACTTTTTTCATGCCAATAGAAAAGGAAGCACCTGCTCCACATTACAACACCCCCAACAGCAAAGCTGCAAAAAAGTGTTAAACATCTAAAAAGAATATACATGTAGTTTCTTAATATTATATGTACATCACAAATGTAAAAACTTTTAAAACATCTATTTATATATTCTATTTCACTACTTTCATATACAATGACACAGCAAACCAAATATAAAACATCCCAGAACGGAAACAATTGCTAAGTCACATAGGTTACACCTGCAACCAAGATAGTGCTTTGACAGAAAAGGTGATTTGGAAATGTATCAAATATTATCATAATGCATGCTATGGGATGTCCACTATGAAAAGATGCTGTTTCAATTCAAGTAAAAGAACGCAACCCCCCCCCAAAATTAACAGAAGAAGAAGTAATGGAGATATTTCAGGACATAAAAGAGGCATGCACGATCTTCATGGAGCCCACAATCAAAATCATTAAAGATATACTGTCTAAAGTGCCCTAGAACATCACAGGGTAACTACAACCTATACCCACTTTAAAACATTTAATTGCACAAATTAACCCCTTCAGCGCGGCGCAAATTTTCGCGCTGTGCTGAAGGTTCTAATGAGCCTATCGGCTCATGACGGAACGGTTCCGTCATGAGCACAGCTCAACCGACGCTCATGACGGAACCGTTCCGTCATGAGCATGGAAGGGGTTAAAAAACCAATAGTCAAACATGGATGTGACCTTGAAAAGGTGTCCCAAACCATTCACTCACATAAACACCATACATAGTGAATATGAAAACACAAACGTATTTCAGGCTAGCTTTCATTTACCAATGTAATGAATATTATCCAAAGTCATATATCAGAAATCAAATCCAAAGAAAAGCACACAGAATAACTTTTAGTAATCTCTGTTAATTTAGGAAATGTTTGATCTTTTGCCTGTTCTCCATGCTTCTGTTACGTCTTAGTATAATAAGTCATAAAATTGACATATATTACAAATGCAAATTTACATTTTATTTTTACAAATTGTGAATTTGTACTACTAAGGCGCCGATTCCGATCTCGCTCGGAAGGGCTCCGAACGCGATCCGGCTGGGAAAATTATGAGCCGTATACGTGTTTTCCGACCGACTCATACATCTGCGCGAGCGAGCAAGTACGATGCGAGAAACGCGAATTTGCCGACTGAATAGTTTCCGGGTCCAAACCGCTCTGTACGTCTCATCCGTAAGCAAACCGTGGTGGTCAATGGAGGCGATTTTCGACCGAGCCAGTACGATGCACGATTTGCACAGCCGGATTGAGTCGGAGCCTCCCACAAGTAAACGCTCCGGGAAGCGGACTTCGGAGGTCCACGCCGGACCCCCTTCACCCGTAGTTGTACGAGTTGATCACAGGGGGGGGTAAAGTGCGGGTGGCACAGACGTGTTCCACCGACAGGGGGCGCCCTTGTGCACAACGTACCTTTTTCGGCAATGGGAGCCAATGTACAGGTCATACAACAGGCTCCCATTGACTTCAATGGGGCTCCGAGTGACCTGTGTGTTCGCATCGTACTTGGGCCCTCTGAGCCCAGGAGCACGAGTCGGTCCGAAAGCCCTCCAGATCCTAGTCGGACGGAGCCTTCTCCTAGCGAGATTGGGATCGGCTCCTAAGTATTTTACTCTCATTTTATATTACCCCACATTGCGTAATATTCATTAGGAGTAAATTTGCAGTGAGTAGTGCCCTGGAATCTAAGTGAAAACCCATCACAAGTTTGTTGTGAGTTTTCAAAAACATTTCAAAGCACATTCCCATCCTGCGTACGGTCAGAACGTTACTACTGCTAAAGGTGGGATTGATTTCAAGTGAAAGTAGGGGAACTGGGAGAAGGTCACCTCAAACTAGGGATACCTTAGGAACAAGAATTCCCTCATGGGGAATAAAAACCTAACAACGTTATCAAGTTCAATTGAACTTGCTTAGCACATTTACACATGCATAACCAGTTTGGATAGCAAGCTTACATCAGGGAATACCCATAATCTCAGACATTTGTGGGTGTTTATCCAGTTTGAATGAAATTCCCTTCCACTTGTCCTCCCCTCATTCACAGGTACTACCAAATAATATTACACCGTGATAGAGTAACATTATGTGTGAACAATTACATTTACAAGAATAAATTAATGTAGCAAAGGACTATTTCTCATCTTGGACACTGGACCATGGTATAATCCCAGAGTTCAATACTTGAACAAAAAATCTGTGATGCTGGGCAAATAACAAGTTTCTACATTTTTTTAAATGTAAATATGTGTGATATAATGTAAAGATGTTTACTGCGAATCATGTTAAACCTAGCGTGCTGTCCAAACTATGCATTCCCTTACCCTTCCAGTGCCACATCCTTGATATTTTAAACATGCCTCATTTAGACCCCACAAAAACTACTGTTCTGTGAGCAGCACCTGTTTTTATAAGTGATCCTGCTGCAATACCAATACTCCCTGTGATGTATTTGGTGTACCTTGGAGATATGATATATTCCAGACACATCATAACCTTGTGGTCCTTCTTCTGTTATGCGCATGTTTTTATCTTTATAGATTACTCATGCCTGGGCCTAAAGATCTCCTGGGGACTTATCATGGTGGGCATTACCAGCACAGTCCAAAGCTAAGTGCCTTTTGTATGCACCTGCAGGGTGTTCAGTGAATTCATTCAGCCCAATATTTCTCTCAGTAGCAGTTTTTTTGCAGACAGTACAGCTTGGATACAGTGAGCAAGGCTTGTCTCTTTCTGTCTGAGTCATTGACGTATGAAAATAACCACTAACCTAAATTAATTTTATGTAGGTGCATAACAGAGGTGTTCGGCTCCATGCTGCACTGGCAAAACCCATCATGATAATGTTACGCCTCACTGATTACTGTTGGGCAAGAACGGCATTTTTCATGGAATTCTGCTGACCCTTGGGGCACCCCCAAGGTCTGCCTCGGGAAGTTACCTACTAGCATGGCCCAGCCCAGTACACAAGTCCTAAAAACAGAAATGGAGGGACTAACCATGTAAGGCAGTATGCAAGTGACATCATGAAACGTGGCATCATTGCACTTGACATTGCACGTGCCATCACAGGAAGTGATATCACAAACCATGACCTCATAGAAAATAATTTCACAAGAATTAACATCAGGTCTTAGTAACTCACACATATGTTTAGCAAGTCTATTATGAGGACATTTGATAGCCTTACAATATTTACCACAAGGGATTTTGTGTCAGGTTATGCTAAAAGAAAGTAACACAACCCTGACGCAAAATCTGGGCCTCAACTTACACATTTAGGGGTCTATTTATGATAATGTCATGCAGTGCTGCACTGCTTGATAGAGATAGGGCAGGAAAGCATGTATTCAATACAATACGGGTGCATTCCTGCCTTTTCTCCTGCACTGGTGCCTTTTGGCATCCTAGCGCCAATATTGGCATCCAGGCACCGTCATGCAAGGGTAACTGCATTGGATGTAGCATTGTTTATGTGCAGGAAGGGACACCATCCTGCACGAAAACAATCCTGATAGGTATCACACATAGAAAGTGGAAGTAACAAGGAAAAAGAAAGATATTTCTCCTGGTTGCACCTCTACTGGGAAAGTGTATTGTTTTGCTGCATTCTAAGGTTTACCACCTCTTGTAAATCTGGAAATGTGTCAAAAACCATGGGAGTTGAGTGGGAACGCCAACGCAAAGCCCATGGAACACCTCTCATGTGCAGAGTAATGCAATGCTGCGGTTTGCGCTATGTTACTTTACTCCAGATTTATGGAGCTACTCAGGGCCTTGCAAAGTGTTGTTGCAATGCTTCAGAAATCGCATGTAAGGTTTGCGTTGTGCTTGTACCACATTGCATGGTGCAAAAGCAACGCAAACTGACTCGTAAATAGGTCCCTTATTTTTTAAAAGGACAAATGTGGCACTAAATCTGTTCTGCTTCATTGGTTGCAAAGTCTGCATTGTAAAATATCTTATGTGGTTAAGGCACCTGCTGCAAAGATCTGTGTTTGCCCAGTAAATATCAGGGAATAATAATGTTGATAAGATAACTCTGGAAGTTAAGGCACCTGCTGGAGAGATCTGTGTTTTGCCTAGTCCCAGTTTTGAATAAACGGAGCATAGACAGTTAATACCCTGTACATTGATTTACACGCATATGATTTATTATCAGTCTATAATGTGTATGTGTGATGCAAAGTGCTCTGACACCTGCATTGAAACGAGTAGGAGTATAAAAGAACTAAAACAAAATAGTGGTATTTAAAATGTTATTTGTGTAAAACTGTGATAGATCAACACATCTGACATTCCTACAGTGCATGCAAATCTCTTATTTACAGGGACTGGCTGAATAAAGTAGAACAATGTCAATCTTAAGTTCTTGTGAAGTAATAACATGCCTTTAGTTCTTCTCCATTACACGTGCATCTAAGTGTAAGGCTCCCAGCCAGGGTACACGAACAAAAGGTGGCGTTATGGCCCCCTGCCTTTGTTTAGGGCCCAGCTGAAATTAAAAATAAGAAAGCCCGATTTCTACCTGCACTGTGCTTCTCAGAACTAAAGAAGAAAACGTGGGGGCTCTGCTGAAAGTGTCTCTGCTAAATATGTCTAGGACGAAATCAGCATATTTCAGTGGGAACCAACTTATTGGCAGGGTAGACGGTGTCCTACCCAGTGAAGAGAGTAGGTAGATCCGTCTACCTCCGTGTATCCCCGACTTGTAGCCAGGAACGCCCCATGTTCGACCAGCATCCATGCAGAACAGGCCACGCTGCCGTCCATGCCTGGCACACATATACATGCCTATTCATCTCCATATTCTGGTTTTGTCGCACGCGGGTTGTGTGAACGCTCAGGCAGAGGTACTGGCTCTGCATTTGAATAATTAAAAAAGAAACTTTAACGTCGTGACAAGAAAGCGCTAAAAACATTAAAAAAATTATTTGAAGAAAATGACCTTTCATAAAATTTGCAACTAATATGTCATACTGCATCCTGCTTGAAAACAAACTACAGAAGGAGGAAAAGAATCAGTATTTATTTAAATAAAATTGTGTTTTTCAAGGCCTAGCTTATATTTAGAAGTATATTTTCAAGTGCATTTTCAGCTTTTTTTATCATTCCACTCTTAAACACAATTCCCCACAGCAAGTGCTTAGCAGCCCTAGTCACATAAGCCTGCACTGCTGCGGGGCAGAAAGCAGGGATTTGATTGTTCATGCTGATGGTACAAGCGGCCTCGGACACTGACGCACTTTACCATGCTCAGTGTTTGACATAATGCTCAATTGGAAGGGGTTTTCATTTGCTCTAACAGCACCCAGGTGGGGAATTACTTATGCGAAGCTTTTACACAGCGGATAGCGGCAACCCAAATGAAAAAGTAATTTTATAATAATGAAGATTTAATGAAGCGTGAGTCAGTTACAGGAGCTGGATTTAAAAATGATGCCAACGATTCGAATTTCAACTCTGTAAGTAAGAAAATAATGGAAGCTAATGATTTCCCAAAGCATCCTACCGCGGCTGACATCTTCATCCAGTGAAGCTCTGCTCCCTATAGAATCAATTGATCAGAGGTGTGTGGATTTGAGAGGCTCAGCGTTTGTTCTTGCGCTCTGTTTTGATATGTTCCTAGAATTTGCTACTGGCATATAACACAGGCGTCCATTTTAGGAGACTGCCGGAAATGGCGTGGGATATAATTGGCGCGGTTATTAGCAACGAGCTGGCGTCTGTACTCGTCATTCTGCCTAGAACTCATTTGAAGTGGTTTATAATGTATTTATTGATGCACAGTATTAGCTGTCCTGTAGCACATACGATCTACAATAACTAGACTGCAACTGACCGGACTTCAAGAAGTCAGTTAACACTAGGAGGCAAAATGCAGAGTCCCTATGCAAAAATGTGCATCTTGAAGGTTAATTTCTGATGGCGTCAACTGCTTTCTGAAGTCCGCTTGACTTGAGGAAGCACGGGGTTTGTTTTTAGCCATGCTCAGTGGAAAGCAGTAGATAGTTTGGAGAATGGAAACTAGTCCCGAAGCCAGGACCTGATCTTTTGAGGGGAAAGGTCTCAAAGACCAACTACAAAATAAAAAGGTTGAACAGGGGTTTTAGACCCCATCGCCGCGCCACACAATATCTTTTAAAAATAGCACAAATTTGACTGTGTGCAGCAAAATGGGATATAGTGCACTCACACGTGCCACTCGCTGCACCCCACTGCATCACTCCCAAAGAGATGGACAATAGTCATTACTGTGGTTTAACCAAGGGCAAAGCCTTTTAATCGCATAGACACAACTCATTGTGAAATGATAAGTGACAGCCTTTGTCATAGTTAAGCAAACATTGTTATGAGAACACCATTCATAAGATCAGCCAGATTATACTTAATTGTTTTGAGAAGCAAGAAATAGGGCAGATGAACAGCTCATCATTTGTGCAAGCAACACATCAGTTTCTCGACCTTCCTCTACAAAGGAACATTTCCGAAAGGTTAATGGCAAGTGCCATCAGGCCCCTTTACCTTCTCCATCGCCCTCACCTTCAACCAAGGGCATACATTTATTAGTAACTTCCAGGGCACCGTATTGCGGTCCATCCCTGTCAGGGGATACCTACCACTAGGCAAAATCCCCCCAAAATGTTCAATTTCAGGCATCCCAGGGTAGGCCAAAAAGGTCCAGGACCACCAGCAGGTCAGTACTCCCTCCTGCCTGCCCAGTGCCCAAATGAATAAACCCCCTTCCAAGGGTAAAGTCCAGCAAATCAGTCCACATGTGGGGTAGCCCCCATTTCTGCTGCAAGAAATTCCGCCACAGGGTGAGTCGGTCACTTTCTAACTCGCCCTCCCCCGCTACCCCTGATGGGCCTCTTTAATACCACTACGATTGTGCTGTTGCCCTACACAGAGCTGTTGGTCCTCGTATGGCCAAAAGCGCCCCCTCCCTAAGGGGCCTCTCTCCATCCCTGCACCCTCACAGTATGGGTGCTTAAAGATATGGCTGCCTCAGATTCTCCCATGGGTACCCATTCACTACTTGGTTACGACTGCACCTTGTACACTGGAAGCCATATCGACCTTATTGCCTGGCTATGGACCCTCATAGCCATGTAGTTCGCTCCATTGCGATATTGTAAGACTCCCCCCCCAGCTCAACTTCCTGCAAACTAGGGGGTTAATATAATTCTACACCTGTTGAGCCCTTGGTGTCTAGGGGTAGATATACTCTTCTGCGTCCTCATGCCATCCTCATATCTTACCTGAGATTTCGAATCCTACAAATTTGTCCCCCCACTGGCTGATATGCTCAGCTTACCTGACCCTGGAGTCCATACCATGCCTGCCAGAAAACTCGCTGCACACACAGTTGGGCAGTGAGTTGTGAGAAGGGTGCTGGCTGCGGAATACCGCATACTTATTGAGTGACCTCGCGCTCGGGTCCGGAATCCCTTGGAAAACAGATCCAGGTAATAACATTTGCTCATCAGGGGTTGATTCACCACATTTCTTTAGTGCCTCAGCAGCACCCCTCCCCCCAGAGTCAATTGCTCCACCCTAGACCCCTAGTAGTTCACCCTCCGGGCATACCAATGACCTTGGACCCCAGCAGATTGCTGCAGGAAGGAAGCCAGATTCTACTGCAATCCTAGTGTCACTCAGTACTGTCTTTCCTTTATAGGAGGATTGTGGGCCGCCTACTTAGTGCTTAATAAGGAAGTGAGGAACCCTCCTCCTCCCCATTCCAACTCAAGGCGCCTCTGACTTTGTACCCAGATGTCCGCAAGATGTAGACTCTAAGACCAGAGCGGGGTCCTCATGATGAAACATTCCAATGCCTTACTGTAACCAAGCTAACATGAATTGCACACCAGTGCCAGGTGAGTAAAGTAAAAACGGAGCCTGGACACCCTATGCTGTCCTCTCTTTTAGACACCCGATTGCCATGGTAGTTGCCCTGCAGTGACCTTGCTCTGAGAGGGGAGCCTCCTCGGGCAGAGGGTACTACTTCATTGCACCCACCCAATTCATGAATCTTGGGGCCCCCACAATGCCCCAGCCCAGCTGGCTGCATAGAGCCGCCGGCCTGCTCCCCCATGCCATTATGCGTTTCAAGGTGATATAATCCCTGATGCATAGAAAGAACGGTAGTGGTGTATCCAGAATTGGATAAAACCGCACATACACAGATAATAGTATAGTAGACAATAATGCTGGATAAGTAGAAACAATCTTTAGTTTTTAAAGACGGAGTGCTGCATAAACCCCTATCCCCCACTACCAAGAGGGATCAATGTCAATCAGAAGATTGACAAGTATACAACCAAAAAGAAGAGGTCAAAGAGAGCACAATCCTGAAACACATGTACATATAAGACTAATAAGTCATGTAGTAACAACAGTATTTAAACTGTATATGATCTGTAATTTCCAATTTTAGGACAGGACAAAGAAGCATATAAAGTTCATATTCATATTGCCATTTTCTTTATTTGGAGATCCATAAAATTTGAAGTTGATAAAAAACAGCCGACACGTGTTTCGTCAGTACTATCAATAAGTACTCAGACTTTTTCAAGGCTACGGAAACAGAGTATCCCGGCGCATATGACCTCTTATCTTGGTCGCGTTCTAGTAACCATGAGACTCAGGAATCAAAGTGAAAAGCAAGGGTCCATGATATCCAATAAGATCATCTGCAGTCTAGTAAGTATAGAATATGGCAGCTCAGAGTACCATCTCGAACTCAGCTAAAGTTAAACAGTCCCCTCGTATGAATAATGATGTGTTCAATACGATTAAACAATACAACCTCCCTGTAGGAGGTGCATAAGTGACGTTCCAAAGTAGGTATGCTGGCCCAATCCTGAGTCGGGATATTATTAGCAAGTGGAGCACAGTGCAAGCGTGCTGAAGTGTCGCCTCGAGGGGATTAGAGGCGAAAATATAGTAAATGGCACCACCTGATAATGACGCCTAGAGAGCCGATATAATTCCTATTTCACCTCCCCGGATTAAACGCCCTTGAGAATTACTGGTTTGCCTATGAACTGGGTTAACACCCGAGTCCTCAAGAGGGCGCTTTGGGCCTACCCTTTGTGCTAAAAATGGGAGACCTGCTCTTTTCCCTGAAGTGATCACCTGCATCCCAGTGCTGCAGTGTGCAGAACTATGCATTCATCATATCACTATGAAGCTCTAAATGCCCCGATTAATACAAAGAAGGGGGGCGTTCGAGACAAGAAGGGTGTTGAATTAGAAGTGACCCGTATCTCTCGAAACCAGATCGCTATTAGAGCCCCACTACAGAAACCCTACACTGTGGCCATCCAAACAAGGATGCTACCCTGTCTCTGCGTCTTTAAAATATCCCTTGCATATCGATGCTTACCCATACTACAGCAATCATGGCCTGCCAGAGGCCTCTGTTTACATTAGCCTGGTCCTGACCCCTGCCTAATTACTGCATTAATAATTAGTGGCCCTATGCAAGCCTCTGCCATGCTTGCCAAACCCGAGCTGATTATACTTGTATCTCTGTCATGCACTGGCACTGCTTATGGCCTAGCATATTAACAGCTGCCCTGACGCATCGAGCGACAACCGTCTGCGGTAGCACCACCTTGCCGGCTATAAGATTTACTGGGTCAATCTTAGTGAAGCTGTACCCCTGTCCACATACCCTGATCCCCCGTGGTAGCAATACGTGTGTCCCCTAACTCACTGTGTACACCCGATTATTTATTAGGGCCTGAAACGCATAGTCATGCACGGACAACTGAACCATCCCCATTGAATGGCGCATATCCCATTCCACACAGTGCTAAACGACTAAGTCCTGTGAAGCCACAACATGGATGCTGTATAGTCAAAGCCCTTGTTGCCGTAGCACTACATCACCTCACTCCTCATTCTTTTGGCACAGATGCCAACCTCCTCACCCCCATGTCCCTTAATGTTCAGGGGGTTACGGTCTCGCTCCTAATGGCAACTTGCTTTGGGCCCGCATCACGTGATCGCGATCACGTAGTTAGTACAACCCTGTCTCCTGGCCAACGCGCATACCGGACCCTGACGTTGAGGAATCACTTCCGTTACCAGGTATGCCACATGTTTTGTTCCGAGTCCTTCCAAGCTATGCACCCTGTGTTTTTAAGTCAGCTGGGTTTTCCTGACATATTGCTCTCCTCCTCCTTGCAGTTTTCCGATCGGGTGTCCGGCGGAACTCTGAGGCCCAGAGGATGTTGTCACCACTTCAGGTAGCGTTTCCTTGGTCTCTATGTTGTTATTAAATTGAGCACCAACCCTTTATACAGGTCCATGACTCCCGGTGGCCATTATTTATTTATTTCAGATTCCCGATTTGTCGGAGGGATCTACGTTTTCCTAACAAGACGCCTAATTCACGTGAGTCGCTACCATATGGCCCTTGCGTGTTTATTGGTATACACGCTAACATCTCAGCTTACTAAGCGGTCCTTCCTTTCTACCCACATATTTTGAACTCTATAGACCGGGAGATGCCCAATCCTCCCCCCTTTTTGAACTCTCCTGATCCACAGGCACCATGTAAGTCGAGTGTACACTACTTGACCACTTGGCTTTTAACTCTCTATTGTCAATACTTCAATTCCCATGTTCTCTATTTCCTCTGCAGCAATTTGATGTGTTTCGCCTATATGAGACTGTAAAACCATGAACTGACTATTCCACACCACATGGTAAATACCCTCCCAACCTGATGCCTGATTCTGCATTTTATACTATGTTATTGCCACTAGGTATGAAGCCCCTACCGTCCTGATGAAGACCCTATAGCAAGGCGCCAGTATCTGCCTGCACTTATCATTGTGTTGAAACGTCGACAGCTTTCTTCCTGTCAGCTTCCTCCCGTATATATCATTAAGTGATAACTTCTCTGGAAGCATGACACATTTTATGTCCAATATTTTGAACTATTAATTTAGCACTGTTTTCCAATGTAATTGATTGTTTTGAATAATGAAGATCATTTACTGACCATTGCTAAAATCACAATTTCAATCTCTTGGCATTTCCACCCACACCTTCACTTTCCCCTCCCTTACCTTTGGGGCACTGACTGTGTTTAGATTGAATTATTGTCTTTTTGACACCATGCAATTGAATATATGTGCGCATTGTGAATAAATAACAATGTAGCTTCGACTTTACGATTCAATGTAATTTATTTAAATTAATGGTTATAGTATCCCTGATTTTGTCCTGGGACCACTTTGTTCGTACCGGTAGGGTGTTAAAATATCGATTACAAAAATATAGCTGACATAAATATAGTTGTAAAAATATCGTTTACAAAAATATCGACTCCCTATACTTAAACAGGTAAGTACATAAATATCGACTCCAAAATATCGTTGTAATTAATATAGATGTAAAAAATATCGACTTTTTAAAATAATTAAATTTACATTAAATAATAAATAAATATAAGTACTATTAACAAAATACATTACATTACTTTTATTTTTTAACTATTTAAAACAAATTTACTACACTTTTTAATTATAAACTTAATAAATGTGGACATATACATATATGTAACACATTACTTTATATAATAAAAATAATACATACATATAATTAAAATATACAATATATTACTAATTAAAACATTTGATAGCGTAGGAGTAAAAATTACTATTCCCACTCCAAAGGGTGCAACAGTAGGGAAAGCGTTGGATAGCGTAGGGGTAAAAATTACTATTCCCACTCCAGGGGGTGCAACAGTAGGGAAAGCGTTGGATAGCGTAGTGGTAAAAATTACTATTCCCACTCCAGGGGGTGCAACAGTAGGGAAAGCGTTGGATAGCGTAGGGGTAAAAATTACTATTCCCACTCCAGGGGGTGCAACAGTAGGGAAAACGTTGGATAGCGTAGGGGTAAAAATTACTATTCCCACTCCAGGGGGTGCAACAGTAGGGAAAGCGTTGGATAGCGTAGGGGTAAAAATTACTATTCCCACTCCAGGGGGTGCAACAGTAGGGAAAGCGTTGGATAGCGTAGGGGTAAAAATTACTATTCCCACTCCAGGGGGTGCAACAGTAGGGAAAGCGTTGGATAGCGTAGAAGTAAAAATTACTATTCCCACTCCAGAGGGTGCAACAGTAGGGAAAGCGTTGGATAGCGTAGGGGTAAAAATTACTAAATGTATTTAATCATTTATAAAATAACAATTTTTTTTTTTATTCATTAATTAAATAATTAATCAATTAAATTGTAATTAATTTACTGCATTTTCCCTAAAAAATTCCTGTACACACACCTAAAATTAATTAATAAATTAACATAATTAATTACATAATTATTAATCAATTAACTAATTGAAATTAATTAACTATTATTTATTACACTATTTATATTCATTTAAAACATTAATTAATCTATTATTTCATTATATTTAAATTACTTCCCACCCTACTCCCCTATAAACTCACAACCCTCTACGGAACTATTAATACTAAATTCAACATAAAATACATTATTAACTAATAAAATACTACTAAAAATACTACTTTATCTACAAATACACATTAAAAACACTACATTACTTATAATTATTTAAAAAACGATATTATTATAAACTATGTTTTTGTAAACGATATTTATTACAACTATATTAATGTTAACGATATTACTTACCTTTCTGTCGATATTCTGGTCAGACTATATTTTTGTCATCGATATTTCTTCCTGTAGATATTTTTGCAGCGATATTTAGGTAAGTTGATATTTTTGCGACGATATTCCCGTACTGTACCCGTTCGTACCATACACTCACCCTGGTCCCAGTGACTTTTTCTTTGGGTTAACCCGTGTTGCTATAACACGCCTTCACTTTTAGTCTCACAGCTCCCTCTACTGGTCGAAAGGACCCCACCAATTTAATTTAGCCTTGCACGAAACAATTAAATGCCTTTTCCAAGACCTTTCCCTCTCGACATACCAGGAAACCATGATACAGCCTACCTTCACCCTTGTCGATAGGTACTCCCCTAAACACCCAGACTTGAAACATTGCCAACGAATCAATTGAATTAAAGAAACACATTTGCTTAATTGGTAGTTTTACCATATATTAAAATTCCAGTGAGGCCCTCTTACCCTACTTTGATGCCGCAAACCAGCTTATTACTGCATCCTTGCTGATACCCCTCGCGTCCTGCCGCCTTCCTGGGGCAGACACAGTGATATCATGCGTGAGGAAGAAAACTTGCTGCTGGTCCGACGTCTCAGCACCCAACGGAGAGGACAAAGAGGGATAAAGCCGCTGTGACGCTCTTCAGCCTCTTGTTGGCCGACATCCTCGGGATCCGTCGGTCGACTACTGGGAATCGTGCTATCGCCATGTCCCCCGGTGGTCCCAACATGAAAACAAAATAAGGTAGGAATTATCCTCGCCAACCTGTTTTCTCACAGACAAAATGAAACTAATAACGCTATATTACGCATTGTCTCCGTGGCTAAGCTATTCTTCTATCAAATTGGGAAACATAGTAATCCCATTTCAGCTGGCTAGTGTGACTATTGTCTGAAGTGAAGCCCTTATCCTTATCAGACTCTTTTACACTCCTCTTCTTTGTACGAAACCGTATGCGTTTCTGTGTGTCAGGTTTAACCGAGGGGCTACCACTATCTTGTTCTGTAAAATCATCATCGTCAGTTTTATCCCTTCCACTGTTAGTAGACAGGTCTGAGTCATCAGTCAGTGAATAACATTTTTCCCCATCTGGTGTGCCTGCAGATATGCCATCATCTTGGGTGAGACCCCCATACAGTCATTTGGGGACTGGTGTCTCTGTAAAAACTGAAGGAGCCAGAGCCTGCAGCATGCTGTTACTATCTTCCACCCATAGGGGTTTACTAACTACTTGAGATGCCTCCTCTGTAAGGCCCAGTGACCCATAATCCAGATCACTGGTAGCATTAATAAGTTCAGATCCAGCATCGCTGGCAAACTGTTTCTTTCCCCCTGACTGCTGCTATTATTGTTCCTTAAGTCATTTTTTTTAATTTTACCTTTCGTTGAGTTCTTTTCCCCAGGAGCAGAAGAGAGACCTCGCCCTGCAAATATCCCGGGCACCATCGGTTGTTTAGGTCTGACAGCTCTCTCGGACCTCCTCCCCTCAGGTTCTGTCTCATTTGCCTACTTCTTGGAAGTCACACTCTTACTCAGGCTGACCAGCATAGCGCTGTTTGCTGGCTGGCTCAAACTCACAGTTTTCCCCTCCATTTCCACGCGCTGAATCAGCGATGCTCCTTTTGCCCCTCCGGTTGCACTGGGCTCCTTAAGGCCCACTTTCCCTTTTGGCGGCATAGCAGTATTCTCTGTGGTATCAGACACAATATTTCTATTTGTTGACTGAAGCCCCGGTTCTCTTCTGGAAGAAACAATGTAGCGGCGTAGCCCCCTTGCCTCCCGTAGCACCACGTATTTAGCAGAGAACACTGCTGCCGAGAAGAATCTCTGAGCCCGCACTGCCAGGAATCCAGCCTCTCTCAGCAGCCTCGTCGGGTTTTCAAGACCCAGCAAATATCAGTGGTAAGAAGGTTTTCACAGCGTCATTCCTCTTCACTTTCCTGCTAGGAGCTCTGATAGAGAGCGACTGCAAGCAACACTCACGCAGCCGCCATCTTGCCCCACCAACCTCGAAAGTGCTAATTCTACAACACCTTCAACCACGAACCTGTCTAAATGTCACTCCATTGAACAAGCTCATTGAGTACCTAGGGGTAGGCCGAAACCGGGTGCTCCCCCCAACTGCTTCTGGCCCGAGTATTTCATATTCGTGACCACGATGTGATCCTACAGACGGCGCGAGCGCCCACCCCATTGACATTTGAAAATAACAGGGTCACGTTCCGTCCCAGATTTCACCCTGAGGGTCCGGAAACAACGTTGTAGTTTCCTGGTAGTAAAACGGTCCGTCAGAGACCAGGAGATCAAGTGTGCTATATTGTTCCCTGAAAAACTCCGAATGGAATAGAATGGCAAACTGTGGTTCTTTACTAGGCCTGAAGATGCTGAATGTATGACATTAGAACGCATACTATTACAACGCATACCATTACAACGCATTTTTTACAACGCAAGTACCATTACAACGAAATATTTTACAACAAATACTATTATAACGCAAGTGTATTCAATATTCAAAAAATGCCCTTACAATGCATGTCACTACTACGCTAACCAATTCAATGCAAAAATGTATGAAAAATATATAAATAATTTATTTTAGTAACCTAGAACCTGGCACGGGATGCAGGGAAAATAGGGGTTTTGGGTGGGGAAGTGTATTAAAACGGTAAACAGAACGGAGCGAATAATATGAAAAAAACATGCAAAATTAATACTCGGGTACTAAAATTAATACTCAAGTATTAAAATTATTACTCAGTCAAAGTAAATCACACAAAAACGATGCAAATAACAGAAAAAAACTGTAACACAGCAAATACTGAAAGATATATAACAAAATTAATCACAATAAAACGAACGAAAAAAGAGCCACCATTTTAGATTATTACATACGCCGCAGTCCTACAACACTTTTATTGACACTTTTAAAAAACGCACAGCAAACAAATGGAGGCCAAATATCCATGTAACACATTAAAAAGAAGCTTTTTAAATGTAGAACTCAAATTATAGGTTCTCACATCAAAAACAACATCTAAAAAATAGAAAACAAATAAGTATGTTCCCAAAATTAATAGTTACACAACACAAAAACTATAAATACATGTGAACCACCATTTTAAAACCAGTGGTCAGATGACTACGAGCGAGAGCAGATGCAATTTACGCCACTGCTAACGTTACACACTGAGAACATTTTTCACTCCACTTCAAAGAATACGCAAGTAAGTAAATACAAATTAACATTAATATTAATTAAAGCAAGCAAAATAAAACAGAAGTAATATTATTAAAAATATATTTTTTTCAGTTTGTCCTGTTTCCAAAAACCTTGTTAAACAGAAAAATTTCAAAGCAAAATACAGTTCTAACACTGGAAACATTTAAAGTAAGTAAATGAATATCAAAAAATATTTTTTGAATAAAATCAATGCTGAAAGAAAACATTCAATGGTAAATGTTTTTCAAAGAAACTAACCAATGATATTTGCATAATTGTATTCCAAAATCAATATAAACCGAATACAAAGGCAATTTAATAAATAATAATAAGTCATCAAAGACTTTCAATTTCAACTATTATTCATGGTTATTAAAACAAACAGTAAATGCATTTACCACAAGTTTACGACAATTCTATAAATAAATGCAAAAAATGATAATTTCAGAGAAAAGAAGAAAAGCTTCAAAAACAGACCAAACAAACAGCTTCCAAAAGAAAAAGATAACACAGAAAGAAATACACAGACCTATTTTTAGGGTAAGTTTGTTTTGAATAAAAATAAATTATTTAAAAAAAAGATTACGTAGCACACCAAAGCTGAAAGTTTAAGTGCTTTTCACTCCAAGAATTGAGTTGTAAGGATTGATGGGTCTTTTATTGAAGCTTTAACATGGAATTTAAATGTTTTCCATACTGTTAACTAGTTACTAGTCAAAGACACCGAATATGAGTAACCCTCCCAAAAATCGAAATACCATTTTAAAAGCAGTTCTATATTAAAGATGACAACATTAATAACATTTTCTTCATGTTTTCTTCCATAATTCTTAAATAGGATTTCTCTCTTTTTTTTTGGATCAGAAACTTCACATTTGCCCCAAAAAAATAAAAAAAGGAAGATCGATTTTCAACAAGTACTCCTTCGAAAAAGATTTTCTTCTCCAATTCGAATCCATCATCTTCCTGCTTTATTTATCCAATTGCAAAAATATAAATATTAAACTTTTTTCAAAAAATGTTTTAATACATGCAAAAATTTATTGAAATATATTCTGTAAAAAAATATAAAAAGATTTACAATTTTACCTTTAAAACTGTGTCGTACTTAATGGTTTAAGAAATGTATTATTTAAAACTTGTTTCTAAAATAACCTCAATAATGTCAAAATATACTAAAAATTCATCTTACCTTATCCATACTCCCTTTTGGATGTTTAAGGAACCCAGTTGGTCTCCACCAAGCATCTTATTTCATATACGCAAGATTCACATTGAGAGCTATAGAAATAAATGTAGGACAATGTTTTACATTGAAATAAATGTTAAAGCGTGGGAATTTTTCAAAATATATTATAACTTATTAGTCAAACAAATAAAAAAAGTTACAACAAATTCACAATTTCATATTTAATATACTAGAAATGTTTTAAAAATATTAAATATACTAATTTTTTATTTTTTAATCAAATACTTTAACTTTAAAAAAAAACTAAATTTAAATCAAAGGAAATGTAATATCTGAATATATAATGGATAGTAGAGAAGTAAAAATTACAAATGTAACTCCTGGTATGTGTAATATTAGGGTAAGTGCAGGATGCTGTAAATTTTTTTAACTTCTATAGTAAATCCAGGGTGGTGTAATAGTAAAGCAAATGCAGGGTAGTGTAGGTTTTAAAATTAATATTCTAACTCCAGGTGAGTGTAATAGTAGGTCATGTGCAGGATAGTGTAGGGATTCAAATTACTATTCTAACACCAGGGGGGTGTAATAGTAGGGTAAGTGTTGGATAGTGTAGGGGTTCAAATTACTATTCTAACTCCAGGGGGGTGTAATAGTAGGGTAAGTGCAGGATAGTGTAGGGATTCAAATTATTATTCTAACTCAATTTGGGTGTAATAGTAGGGTAATTGCTGGATAGTGTAGGGGTAAAAATTACTATTCTAACTCCAAGGGGGTATAATAGTAGGTTAAGTGCTGAATAGTGTAGGGGTACTAATTACTATTCTAACTCCAGGGTGGTGTAATAGTAGGTAATTGCTGGATAGTGTAGGGGTTCAAATTACTAACCTTACACCAGGGGGATGTAATAGTAGGGTAAGTGCAGGATATTGTATGGGTACCAATTACTATTCTAACTCCAAGGGTTTAATAGTAGGGTAAGTGCTGGATAGTGTAGGTGTTCAAATTACTATTCTAACTCCATTGGGGTGTAATAGTAGGGTAATTGCTGGATAGTGTAGGGGTAGAAATTACTATTCTAACACCAGGGCGGGTGTAATAGTAGGTTAAGTGCTGAATAGTGTAGGGGAACCAATTACTATTCTAACTCCAGGGGGGTGTAATAGTAGGGTAAGTTCTGGTAGTGTAGGTATACTATTTACTATTCTAACTCTAGGGGGGTGTAATAGTAGGGTAAGTGCTGGATAGTGTAGGTGTTCAAATTACTATTCTAACTCCATTGGGGTATAATAGTAGGGTAAGTGCTGGATAGTGTAGGGGTTCAAATTACTATTCTAACTCCAGGGGGGTATAAAAGTTGGGTAAGTGCAGGATAGTGTAGGGGTTCAAATTACTATTCTTACACCAGGGGGTTATAATAGTAGGGTAAGTGCTGGATAGTTTAGGGATACTATTGACTATTCTAATTCCAGGGGGGTGTAATAGTAGGGTAAGTGCTGGATAGTGTAGGGGTTCAAATTACTATTCTTACTCCATTGGAGTATAATAGTAGGGTAAGTGCCAGATATCGTAGGGGTTCAAATTACTATTCTAACTCCAGGGGGTGTAATAGTAGGGTAAGTGCAGCATAGTGTAGGGCTTCAAATTACTATTCTTACACCAGGGGTTATAATAGTAGGGTAAGTGCTGGATAGTGTAGGGATACTATTTACTATTCTAACTCCAGGGGGGTGTAATAGTAGGGTAAGTGCTGGATAGCGTAGGTGTTCAAATTCCTATTCTAACTCCATTGGGGTGGAATAGTAGGGTAAGTGCTGGATAGTGTAGGGGTTCAAATTACTATTCTAACTCCAGGGGATTGTAATAGTAGGGTAATTGCAGGAAAGTGTAGGGGTTACACCAGGGAGGTGTAATAGTAGGGTAATTGCTGGATAGTGTAGGGGTAAAAAATACTATTCTAACTCCAGGGGGATGTAATAGTAGGGAAAGTGCAGGATAGTGTATGGGTACCAATTACTATTCTAACTCCAGGGGGTGTAATAGTAGGGTAAGTGCTGGATAGTGTAGGGGTACCAATTACTATTCTAACTCCAGGGGGATGTAATAGTAGGGTAAGTGCAGGATAGTGTATGGGTACCAATTACTATTCTAACTCCAGGGGGTGTAATAGTAGGGTAAGGGCTGGATAGTGTAGGTGTTCAAATTACTATTCTAACTTCATTGGGGTGTAATAGTAGGGTAAGTGCTGGATAGTGTAGGAGTTCAAATTACTATTCTAACTCCAGGGGGTGTATTAGTAGGATAATTGCAGGATAGTGTAGGGGTTACACCAGGGATGTGTAATAGTAGGGTAATTGCTGGATAGTGTAGGGATAAAAATACTATTCTAACTCCAGGGGGGTGTAATAGTAGGTTAAGTGCTGGATAGTGTAGGGGTACCAATTACTATTCTAACTCCAGGGGGATGTAATAGTAGGGTAAGTGCAGGATAGTGTAGGGGTACCAATTACTATTCTAACTCCAGGGGAGTGTAATAGTAGCATAAGTGCAGAATAGTGTAGGGGTTCAAATTACTATTCTAAATCCAGGGGGGAATAATAGAAGTGTAAGTGTACGATAAGTAAATTAAAAACTATTCTTACAACATGTTTGTTTAATACTAGAGTAATAATTTTTAAAATACTAGTGTACTTTTAATTATGATTTTTATTTAAAATCATCATGAGTGTATAATACTAGAGTATTAATTTTAATTAAAAAAGAACATTCACTTTGTAAATTTATAATTAAAAGACTTGTAAGGGTTCTTCTTACAACATGTGTATTTAATACCAGAGTATTAATAATGTATTAATTTTGTTGTTAATTATCAAAATATGCAAACTAATACACTAATACCTTAAAATATCAAAATAAAAATCATTTATATTAAACAAAAGAAAAATACTCTAGTAACAAAAAAATACTCAAGTATAAAAAAAAGTTAAAAAAAATAATAATAAACTTACCAAAAAATGTGTTGTAATAGCATGCGTTGTAATGACATCTGCGTTGTAATGGCACGCGTTGTAATGGCATGCGTTGTAATGGCATGCGTTGTAAACGATCCTGCGTTGTAAAAGTTGTGTTTTAAAAGAAGTGAGTTGTAATAGTTGCGTTGTAATGGTTGTTAACCGAAGATGCTTGGGACTGGCTCGATGGCTGGCGCACAGTTGGAAAGAAATCGCTTAAAGCCACGTCCGTGGCTGACGGAACTGACGACTGGCGCCAACAGGGACGACATCCTCTACATTCTGATTCAGACTCTCAAGGTCCCATAGGGCGACTATGAACACTGCTCTACAGAAGGGTACTGTTTAGTAATCCTCTGGCCTCACACACTCATTTGGGTATAATAGTGGTATTTCAACTGCAATTCTTCTCATTTGTGTTCTGCCTAATGACTTAGAGGTTCTCTTTGTTTGATTAGCTGATAATTGAGAATATTTAAGTTCTTGCTTTATAATTGATGCATGTACCCTTTACACTCAACCATTTATGTTTCACCCTAGGGGCCCATTGGCTGGGATGGACTATGTAAATTATGCACAGTTGTCTTAAGGAGTTGGGTTGCTCATGTTCCCAAAGTTGCTAAGGGTGGGCGACAGGCATGTTGGGTGTGGTGGGCGGTTTCAGACCCGTTGTGCAGGGAGGCAGGGTGGAGGTAGGGATTCCAGTATGGGAGGGGGGGTGGGGTTTGTTACATATTTTTTTTTGTTCTTTACATTGCTTCGTTGCAACACTTGGAATATTGGTAACAAGTTTGATCCCAATGTCTTCTGTACATGTGAAGTCTAATTAAGCTGTCTCTGGCAATTTATTGACCTATGTTTTGCTATGTGGGGGACTCCGAAGACCCTCTAATTAAAGGTCCATCTGATCATTTGTTTTTCCAGCCGAAAGGTCCTGATGGTGCCTGATCCAGGACTTAAAGTGTCCACTTGGAATGTTAATGGCTAGGGGACAAGATTAAGAGGGGTATTGTTTTACATAATGTCAAATGACAAGAACTCGACATTGTAATGCTTCAAAAGACACATTTAGTAGAAAACTCATGCATGGCCCTAAACAGAAAGGGATATTGAATGGTAGTACACTCTGGATTCACCACGGGCTCCAAGGGGGTGGGGATTTGTTTTACTTGGGCCTTTTTGCAGGGTCATCCCTGAACTTTTTGCCTTCCCCCTCCATTTTCCTGGACCTGTTGTTGGCTGTCTTATGACTCTGGGCACTTTACCACTGCTGATCAGTGCTAAAGTGCATATGCTCTCCCTATTGTGAATTGATGTAATGATTAGTGACTCCATGATTGGGTGATTTTTGTTTAGTTGTCAGACCCAAGTTCAGTCACTGAGTGTGCCCAGGGCTTGTAATTAAAATGCTGCTGGTGGGCTTGCAGCACTGGTAGTGCCACCCACAGAAGCAGCTTTGTAAAATGCATCTAAAGTCTGCCATTGCAGAGCCTGTGTGCAGTCTGGTACTGTCATGCTGACTGGGCAAGTGCACCCACTTGCCATTCCCTAAACCTTCTTCATATCAGACACCCCAATGGTAGGCCCAAGGGCAGGGTACATTGTAAGTATAAGGTAGGACATGCCCTGGTGTGTGTGGCATGTCCTAATAGTGAATTACAGTCATTTTTGTTTTTCACTATTGCAAGGCTACTTGTTCTCCATAGGCCAGAACGGGCAGTACGGTTTTATATTTTATAATCCTAACTGACTGAGGGAACATGGTAGAAATTCCAGTTTAGTATGTCTGAACTCAGAATAATAAAATACATCTTTTAGTAAAGTTGGTTTTAACATTCTGTGTTTGAAAATACCACTTTTAGAAAGTATGTATTTTCTTGTCTAACTATCCAAGCTTGCCTCTGCTAGGTTGTGTATTCCTTGTCTGGAGTTTGAGTGACAGGGCTGGGGGTTTCCAGGAGACAGAATGAGTCAGCCCAGTGGTGAATAAAGAGATCTGCATCTGGATGGGTGGGAGGAGTTGCACCTGGGACCTGAATAAGACTTTGCCTGCCCCCCACAGTGCTGGCTCCACCCCATGTGGTGCATCTGATGTCTCTGCCCTGCACTGTGAAAGAAGAGAAGGAATCATGTCAACAGTGTGCTCCAGGGCTGTGCCTTTCCTTCACAATGCTGGCTCCACCTTCTCCAGGGCGTCTGATGCTTCTGCCCTGCACTGTGAAAGGAAAGAAGGAGTCATGTAAACAGAGTGCTCCAGAACTGGTTGGACTGGGCAAAGGCCACTCTGCCCTCAGAGGACAAAGGATTTGGGGGTATAAATATTGGGACCCTGATCCCAAGAAATTAGATCACTTTTGGACAAACAAGAAGAAACCTTTACTGAGGAGAGGAAGCTGAAGAAACTGAGAAGAGACTCTCCCTAAGCTGAAGTGCTGCTTGGGGGATTGGCCTGCAGTGGTTGCCTGACTGCCAAAGGAAGGAGAAAGGAACTTTGTGTACTTTATTTTCAACTTGTGAAGGATCTCCAAGGGCTTGTAGCAGAGCTTGCCTCCTGCTGATGTCACAGGGACAACAGACTTCAAACCCCAGCTCCCCAGAGTTCTTTGGAAGTGCATGCTGCTGTTTTGGGCCTTCTGAGGGACTGCGTGCCGCAAGAAGCTGGAAGCGCGACTCTAGAGGAAGAAGTGTGTCGCCGTCACTGCTGCTGCCGTCGCATCTTAGATGTCGCCGCTGTAGCTGTCGTATTGCACCACATCGAGAGAAGCGTCTCGCAATGAAGAGGAAGCGTGTTGCTGTCACTGCTTATATACTAAGAAGTCGTGTTTCTAGTGAATCACTAGATCCATCCCTGTAAGCACACCTTATATTTCCCCCAGTGTGAAATGAGGGTTCCAACGCAATTTAGATTTAGATACTTCAGTATTGTTTTATTTGTTCATATTTTTGATCCTTTGTACTCATTATATTTAGTTTCCTCTTGAATCATTTCATAGTATATGTACAACATTTGACATTGTTATATGATATATCCAATGCATTTCGGGCCTTTTATTAAGCCCTTCATCAGGGAATAACACTAAAATGAAAAATAAGAATAACATAAAATAAATACTACACGTATCCTGTTAGGATTATTATATCATGTAATTGATACTGTTCAATAAAGTAATATGCAATAGTAATCATACATTCTGATAACTGTTCGGTAATAGAATCATGATGTAGCTATCATTTGTCAGTAAAAGAGAATACTGTCCGTGTATATCCGTCAGTGTGGTAACGCTGTTGGCGTCTACTGGATCTACTTATCACTCCTCTAATGCGAGTCAAAAAAGAGTCCCGATCATGTGACTGGCCATTAAAAATGAAGATAATGCTACTTATTCGTCTGTCTAAAGTGTAGCTAAATTCGATGTGTTCTCAGGTATTGTTATAAACAAAACAAGTAGATAAGTAGAGTGAAAAAATATAAAGAGAAAAATATAATGGTTAAGCTTGGATTCGAACCCCTGGTTTTAAAAAGAGATGGCAATTAAGTTTGGTAACTTGTAACGTGGAGCTATAGCCAATAGTGAACTGTAGGGCGATATTCATACAGAATAATTACAAATCATGATATGATATCAAAGTCAATATAAATGAATAAATGAAATCAAATTAAGTAATTCGCAATTGCTACCATATCGGTTATAGAACATTTCATCATTTATCATAGGTAACATGACAGTTCAATTCGGTCATTGAGACCATTCGGTTTCTGTGACGACAGTTTTTGTATCCAATTATTCTCCCTTTTAAGGAGATGCTTGGTGTTGTCTCGTCCTTCAACTTTATCCACTGTTTCCAAGATAATGAATTTCAATTGGGATATGTTGTGTTTTTCTTCCACGAAGTGGGCAGCTATGGAGGATTTCATGTTTTTGGTTCGTATGTTTGATTTATGTTCCGTAAGTCTGGTTTTCATACGTCTCTCAGTTTTTCCAATGTATAGTTTTCCGCAAGGGCATTTTATAGCATAGATAACATTGGTCGTATCGCAGGTGGCATTAACTTTTAGTTTTACCTCAAATCCTTTCATTGCATGATTGATTTTTTTGCCTTTAATTATGCTGTTGCAGTTTCCACAATTAAGACAAGGTTTAGTTCCTTTGAATATTTCCATTTTGGGTGTTTTATGTTGCAACATTTCACCTAAGTTTCGGGCTCGTGTATAGGCGAACAATGGTGGTTTTTCGAATGCTTTATTAAAGTAAGGTTCTATGTTGAGTATATTCCAGTGTTTTAAAATGATTTTTTTGAATTTTGTGCTAGCTGTAGAACATTTTGAAACTGCTACCATCCTGGTTTGTTCCTCTTTCTTGGTTGTTTTTAGTAGTTCTTGTCTTTGTATAGTATCAATTTTCTTTCTGGATTCTTCAATGATGTTATCAGAGTAACCTCTTTTCTTGAATCTGGTTGACATTTCATTAAGTCTCTTTTGTAGGTTGGTTTCTTCTGATACTATGCGTTTTACTCTTGCCATTTGGGAGTACGGTAAGTATTTTTTTAGGTTAGGTTCATGAAAACTGGAAAAATTTAACATATTGTTACGATCAGTGCTTTTGATGTGTAGATCTGTTTTAAATCCTGTGTTGGTAATAGATACTTTGACATCTAGAAAGGTGACCAAGGTATTTGAGATGTCCCATGTGAGCTGAATGCGATCATCTGTGTTGTTAAATTCATTGCGAGCAGATTGTAATTCTTCTTGTGAACTTTTCCATACAATGAATATATCGTCTCGCATAAAGATGTTGGCTTATGCCGGTGCTGCTGAATTTCCCATCGCCATTCCCACTAGTTGTTGGTACAAGCTTTCCTTGTATCGGAAATAACTTTGGTAAAGCGTGAATATCATTAATTCCATTAGAAAAGTTTGAAATTGGAGTTCCAAGTCTGTATTGAGTAGAGCCTTTTCCACCGCTTCTAAACCTAAAGAATGGGCTATGGGTGTATATAAGGAACATACATCTGCAGTACAAAGTATAAGATTTTTTTCCGGCTCAATCGTGATTTCTTTTAATTTTAACAGAAAGTCAGTTGTGTCTTTCACATAGGTTTTCATATTTTTGACTGATGTTTGGAGATATTTATCTATCAGTTGACCAACAGGTTCGTGCAAGCTTCCACAAGTGGAGACAATCGGTCGTTGAGGAGGGTCTTTGAGATTCTTATGAATTTTTGGTGTTATGCGTAGGACAGGACTTTTGGGATTGGTTTTGATAAGAAATTTCTTTGTTTTATCATTGATGGTTCCCATTTCATGAGCTTTTTCTACGATGTTTGTTAAAGTTGTCATAAATTCCATAGTGGGATTACCCTCAAGTCTCATGTAAGTATTGGTATCCATTATATGCTCCATCACTTTGTTCTCATACATGGAGGTGTTTAAAATGACTAAAGCGCCCCCTTTATCCACTTTTGTACATGTTATTTCTGTTTTGGAAGCTAGTTGTTTAAGATTATCCAAATTCTTTCGAGTAATTTTTCTTATGTTGTGAGTTTTGTATTTTATATGAGATAAGTCTTGTTTTACTAGTTTCTCAAAGATATCCAATGTTTTATGGCTGACCGGTGCCTGAAATGTACTGTGTAGTTTTAATCCTTGTAGTTGGTCTCTTTCCTCTTTGTCTTGTTTAGGGAGAACATTGTCAAAAAAATGACGTAATCGAAGTTTCCGCATTAGTTTAAAGAAGCTGACTTCTAGCTCTAATGGGTCTGTATCCGTGGTGGGTACAAATGATGTCCCTCGTTGCAATAATGATATTTCATGGGAATTTAGTTCGTAATCGCTGATATTGATAACTAGTTGTTCTGAATTGTTGTTTTCTTCCCTTTCTTGTCCTTGGCCGGTACTGTCGTGCTTCTCGTGTTGGGGTGTTCTTTTTCCTTTTCTTTTGTTTTGTCCCCTCCGGGATCTCCTTTTTGAGCTTGATCTTGAAATAAAAAAGGATGTGGCTCATTGGTGTTGCTTACAGTTGGTTGTTCTTGCTCAGGTGTTTTAGGAATATTGCTTGTTAGTGTTTTTTGAGTTGGTTGTATTTGTGTTGGTATATCAGAAATGTTGCTTTTTTGTTGTGGCTTTTGGGATCTGCGAGAGGTGTCACTCCCAGATGAAGATGTTTCCATATTGGATGTGTATGAACGGTTCCTTCTTTTTTGTGCATATACTTCAGCCCATGTGTACACTTCTCCGAGTTTGTAATCAAGAGTATCCCTCTTGAATTTGCAAATCTTTCTTTCATTTATCTTGTGAGTGTGTTTATCAATTTGTTGTTGTATATCATCCAGAGTTTTTTGTAATTCATCTTCAGACATATTTGTTAGTTCGGTGGATATTTCTGAGATTTCTTTGGAAAGTTCATCGAGTATTCCTGACAGTTCTTCTGTGCATTGTGGATGTCGCCACTGTAGCTGTTGTATTGCACCGCATCGAGAGAAGTGTCTCGAAACAAGGAAGAATCGTGTCGTCGTAGCTACTGCTGCCGTCGCATTGTGGATATCGCCGCTGTAGCTGTCGTATTGCACCACATCAAGAAAAGCACCTTGCATCCACGGAGAAGCGTGACGCCGCCGGAGCTGCTGCCGTCGCATCTTGGATGTCGCCGCTGTAGTTGTCGCATTGTGCAGAAGCCTCTTGCAACGTCGGAGAAGAGTGTCGCAGCTGAGGCTGTTGCCGTCACATCACTGAACCAGGGTGTCGCCACTGCGGCTAACGCATCGAATCAAGACTTCTCGCATCATCGGAGAAGTGTGCCGCTTCTGGAAGATCTTTAAGTCTTTATTTCTTTGCACCGAAACTTTGCCGCATTTCCATCGCTGCAAGACTGTTTGTTGTGGAAGCACACCGCATCGTAAGGTACAATGACGCAAGGTGTCGCCTCTTAAGAACTGAACTGAACTAAGCTAAAACAACCATTTTTAAGTATAGTATTGTGTATTTTTGTCGTTTGTGGTCTTGTGTTAAGTCTATATAAAGAATACTTATTTTTAATATACAACTGTGTGGTATCCATCTGTAGTGTTGTCACTGGGTTAATGTATGTGGTCACAAATGCTTTACACAATGCCTTTTAGATAAGCCTGTCTGCTCGTGCCAAGATACCAAGGGGGTGAGCATAGGTTATTTTAGGGGTGTATCCACTTTACCCTGACTAGAGTCAAGGGTCCCTATTTGTCACAAGTACCTACCTGTGCCAACTACAGACCCCCAAATCTAACAGTATTCTCCTCCGAAAAGGCTGCCCTTATATGATTCACAATACCTGGACAGATGCTCAGGGCAGATACTCAGCTGTCAAGGGCACCTGGGAAGGACGTGTCCTAAACATAGTCTCTGTGTATGCCCCCCCCAGGGTTAGAGCGACTGACACTACGCAACCTGGTGATGTTGTTACTGGACCTGCCCATGGGAGTGTTAATACCGGGGAATGACTTTAATTTGACGATGGATGGCTCTCAGGACCGACTTCCCCCTGAGAAGACTCGACACAAGGCTCACAACTCCATCAATTTTCCAATGCCCAGGGGGTAGTTGATATATGGAGGTGTCTGAACCCCCTACACATACACTTCACAGTTCATTCGGGAGCACACAGTAGCGAATCTCAAGTTGACTACATGTTTACCCACGCTCAAGATATACACGCCTTCACTAACTCCCAATGTCTGACATGAGTGACATCTGACAATTCCCCTATTCTTGCGACTTTTAGCATACAGTGCACCAGACGCCCGGCTCAATAATGATACAACCATGGGCGCTAAAGATACCCCACATCAAGAAAAACATTCTGCAGGATAATGAATACTATTTTGTGGAAAATGTGGGGTGGTTGCCTCAGCTGCAACACTCTGGGGAGCATTTGGAGCGGTCATAAAGGGCAGGGCACTGTCATTAATGTTGGGACATAGGACCGAGCGCTCCAGGATGGTGGTAGAAATGGAGGTGGAGATATTGGTCATGGAGGAGGCTGTCTCCCAAGCCCCTGATCCTACTATGCAGCACAATCTTAAATTAAACAACAGGATTTTAGACAGCTCCTTTTGGAAGAGGCCACAATGCGATCCCTATCTACTAGCCATAGGATCTATGAACAAGGCGAGTGTACCAGCAAACTCCTGGCGTGCCTGGAACGTAAGGAGCAGGCAGCGTGATGGGTATGTGCACTAGCCGGCTCTGACGGCGCACTTCTAACTGACCCTCAGAAAATAGCTGATACCTTCGCATCACTTTTTGAGGAGGTCTATAAGGTCCCAAAGACCTTTCAAGCTTCATTGTCGGCCAATCTCATTGCCACCATTAAGGTGAAGATAGGGATGCCCCGGAGGTGGACAATACTGAGGCAGAGATTCAAAAATCCATACAACATTTCCGCTCCGGCAAAGCGATGGGTCCAAACGGACTTCCCATTGAGATTTTTAAACCCATGGCTGCTAAACTAGCGCTCCACTTGTTGAGCTTGTATAGGCAATGCTTTGAGTCGGGACTTCTCCCTGCTGATATCTGCACTGTTGCCTTTGTTATCATTCACAAACCTGACAAGCCTCCAGAAGACTGCAAATTGTATTGCCCTATCTTCCTACTTACAGTCAAAGCTAAAATCCTTGCCAAGCTACTGGCCAATCCACTCCTTCCTTATATCACTGACCTGATCCATCCAGACCAGTATGGCTTGATGCTGGGTAGAAACACGGCCAGAAATCTTTAAAGGGTGCATAGAGCCCTGGGTAGACTTAGTACCATCGAGGAGGAAGCAATTCTACTGTCGCTAGATGCCACCATGGCATTTGACACCCTCAAATGGGATTTTCCCTTTGCCGTAATGACTCTCATGGGGTTCAGACCTAATTTGATAAGATGGATCCGACTACTGTACACACAACCCACAGCACACGTCACCATAAGCAATCACCGCTCCGCCATTTTCCCCCTCCGGCAAGGCACGAGGCAGGATTGCCCATTGTCCCCACTTCTTTTCGTCCTGGAATTGGAGGTGCTTGCCGTTTTGATCAGGGGAGATCCAGGAATACGGGGACTCAAATGGACAAATGACCATGACGACCACATTTCGCTATATGCAGAAGATATTCTCCTTTATTTTGCCTCCCCAGCACGCTTGTTGTGGAGGGTACTTCATATATTCCATATCTTTGGTGCAAACTCGGGGTATCGGATAAACTGGTCCAAATCCTAGATGTATGTACTATGGGGCGAGCCCCCATCTAATCCACGGGGTTATGAGATCCCAGTTGCAGCTCATGGCTTTCGATACCTGGGCATTTTTGTTATCTCAGATGTTAATATTTTCTTCGAGCGGAACTTGCTAAAGCCCCTCCAACAGTTAAAATTAGACGTTCAACACTGCCGATCTTTCCCTCTCACTCTCCAGGACGCACTTCCCTGTTTAAGATGCTTGCCCTTCCACCCTTCCTTTATGCACTGCAAAATGGGCCAACCATATCCCAGACTCAAATTTTTCCCAAATTGATGGCATGGTGCCGAAATTGCTATGGGAGGACCGCCCACCACAAATTGGTATAAACAAACTCACCATGCGGTGGTACGACGGGGGTAAAGGGTTGCCGGACATACAACTCTGCTACCAGGCTTCACAACTAACTGCTAACAATAGATGGGTGTTTGGCCCACACGACGATCCCAATTTCCGCAATGACCATTGGCTCATGGGGCAGGGTGGTTATAATAGGGCGCTGTATACGAATCCCCGTAAACTTAACCTGGCCCGTCCCATGGCCGGTACGGTTGATGTGTGGCATGGAGTCACAAGAAAGCTGGGGTGGCGTCTAACTAAAGCGACTCCTCTATGGGAACCTGACATACTGGGTCAACTGCCCAGGTTTTGATAAATGGGACACTATCAGGATATCCATGGTTGGGGACATGTGGGTGAAAGGGAAATTGGCTACTTTTGCTGACCTCCAGACTAAGTACCAGCTTACACCTTTGGACACCTTTCGATATCTCCAAATCAGCCACACTATTTCTACTGCCCTACCAAAGGGGACACCTCTCCCTGACTCTTCCCCTTTAGAGGATCAGCTGTTATTAGATCCAATGGACTGCAAGGCCATCTCCCTCACCTATAAAAAACTGGTGAATAATCGGGTTGATCCGATGCATAAATTACGGTTGAGCTGGGAGGATGACCTGGGGACCATAGACTATGATGACTGGAGAGACGCACGGACCTCTCCCAGAGAGGTAGCAATTCCCATGCGACTCTGACTCATCCAACTCAAAATCCTTCACTGGGTTTACTTTGACGCTAAACTACTGTTTCGATTTGGTAGGTGACCAGATCCACTCTGTCTCCGACACTGCAACCAAATCGGCACCTTTACACACATACTTTGGGAATGCCTACACATACAGCACTATTGGGAAAAGCTGACCCGCCAAATTGCCAGGACATGTGACAAAGCCCTGAGGCCCTCTCCCAAACTCTGTCTCCTCAACATATGGGAGTCCCCTGACCTCTCCCAGGCAGTGCAGGCATCGGCCTCGATGGGTTGGATTATTGCAAAGCGCAACATCGCACAGAAATGGGGATTGCTGCGATCCCATTGTTAAGTGACTGGGCAAAGGACATGGATAGTGCAATGATTGCAGAGAAAACTGTTTTCAAGGGATGAGGATGCCCCAGGAAATGGGACCATAAATGGGGAAAGTGGAACAAATACAGAGGTGGCTTCTGCATTTCCCCTACTGTGTTGAACTGCAACAAGAGAGACAAACACTGAAGGCCCAGTTGGCAGATGCTTTTCTGTCCTCCCCTGTAGCAAGCTAGAAAAATTGTGTCTCTTTGGCCCTATCATTTAATGTTATCATTGTATTTACTACCCTGGTTTAGTGATGTATTATGTAGAGGAGTGGGCAACTTCCAGGGGCAGTGAACCAATGCATTCTCTGTTCAATGAATGGAATGGGATGATGCTAATGTTTGGTTTTGGATACACCAATACGATTGTACAATGCTATGCACTGATGCAATTTTGTTGTTAATAAAAACAGTAAAAAAAAAAATATGTTGTGCTGCCATTAACACTCCCACTTGACATGCATGATCTTTGGTGCTGATTTTGCCCCTTCCATATGACAGGCGAAGTTGGTTTGTTATCCCTGACCTACTCCCACCTTCTTTCCATTGTATATGTCTATACCATTATAGTCTCCCTGCTGCTATCCAAGGTGTCTTTTGCCCATTCGGCCTGCCCTGTATGGTTAGCTTGCTGCTTCTGCCCTACTCCCTTATACCCCTGCCCTCCATTTATCATGTGTGGGCCCGATCCCTCCCTCCAACCTTCCATGGTCTATTGACGTGAGGCTGCCCCCTCCCTCCTGCTCTTGACGGTCCGTTGTGTCGCAAATGCACCTCCTTTTTGTCTGTTATGGTCAGCTTGCTTCCCATGCCTCTTTCCCCTCTGCTCTGTGTTGTCCATGTGCATGGCCCCATCCTCTCCCTATTGCTTTCCATGGTCCATGATGCACTGCCTTCCCGGTTGCCCTGTGTGGTGTATTGTGCTGCAACCCTTGGTACCTACCCTGTATGGTCAGTTTGGTTCCCTTGCCCACCTCTATCTATTGTCTGAATCCATGTCCCTACACTATTACTTCTGCCCTCGTGGTCCAATGTACCATACATGCCATCATTTAAACTTGGTGAGAGGGAGACTTTGAAAAAAACCTGGTTAATTGATTTTCCCCATTGACTCATATTGAAAAAGGGGATATTTTAGGCAGGCGACAGCAAACATAAAGCCCCTTTGGGCTCAAAAACATCTGGAGTCTCTTGCCTAAATCGGGTCTGTTGGCATGAATGGTTGTGCTGCCTCTGCCTCTCCCTTCTGCCATCAATGGTCTGTTGCATTGCCATAGCCTCTCTTGCCTGTCCTGCATGGTTTGTTTGTTGTCCCTGTCCCCTTTTTCCCTACCCTCCACGGTCTGTTGTCCTGCCACTGCTCCTCTCGCCTGCCCAGCATGGTCAACTTGTTGCCTCTGCCCCCTCCTCCCTGCCTCAATTGTCCAAATCCGTACCCCTTAGCTCTGACTCCTCACAGTCTTCTATTCAACAACTAGAATGCTAACATTCTATATTTATTACAAAAGTGTGGCACGCATGAACTCATCTAGATGTAATAAAAATGGTAGTACCTAAAGCATTTACTTTGGAAATTATAAATATGAGGGGGTCTTTTTTCACATAGAAATTATGGTTAATGCTCTAAAAAAACTTAAATGAGGGCATATGTTCTGACTTCTCAAATGGTGACAAAGCACTTTTAAATTATTTGCTACATTATGTTTTTTAATCCGGTTGATCACCTGCTTTAGTGTTGCAGTTAGGGGAGAGGATGTGGTGTTACAGTCAGAGCTGTCGTCTTTACAACTGGGGAGCCAAGTTGAGTTTTGAAGTCGGCTCAGCATCCTGTGATTCTGGACAATTCACTTAATCTCCCCATGCCTAAATCAAAAATGAATGTGGCCTTGTGTAATGTAACTGACGCTCATGTAAAAAACTACAACACGTTTGTTGCAAGAATGTGTTATAAGAGAAGCAAAAAAATAAATAAATATGCATTTTGCACACTTCTGTCATTGGGCTATACTTGGGCTGCATTTGGGTGACATTTGTGCTACATTTCGACACCTTTTTCTCTGGTAGCCATCTTAGGGACTTTTTTTCTTATGAAGCTCCCTAATTTCCTCATTTACTGTAGTATCCTCAGTAGAAAATGTTTAAGTTTTCCACTTCCATTCCCTGATGATGACATTCAAGTATGCCATAAGTTTGTCATAAATTCTGAATATTAGCACTCTAGTTGCTCATTTGAACACTGTGGTAAAGCAGCTGATCACCAGAGAATCAACTGGCAGTCTGCTGCTGATGTTGAAAGTTAATTTTTCATTCTACATGTCAGCATATTTAATGAAATAAAAGACGAAGATATTTAGGAACTCATTTAAAATGTGTCCTAATTTTGCTTTCTGCACCACTATCCTTAATTACTGTGGCAAAATGAACTCCCTCATGTTAATCCTTTCTTAATTAAATGTTGTATGTTTTACCAGTTTGATCCAATCAGTGTGACTTCAGGTTTGTCACACTTTTGCCAAAAGTAAGACTGTTAGTGCTCTAGTTGTTCTTTAGAACACTTTGGGAGGCTGCAGTAGAACACACGGGAATAAAAATGTTTCTAGCTGGAGTGTCAAGAATTTTCAATCTATTAATGACACAGAGGATGAGGCTTATGATTCTCTATCTTTACAGAGTGAAAAGACAGCAGCAAATTCAAAACTCAAAAGCTTTACACAACATATCCCATGATCACCCAGCAGGCCAACGTCTTATCCAAACATAGGGCTTCATCTCCCTATATATGTCCTTGCCACCATAGCCCATCCTAATTCTTTGCGAACATCAACCATTATGCATCAGCAACCTGAGTCCAACAGGAAACGTCTTGGAACACCAACATATTCACCTCAACAGGCGAATCCAAACTTGACAGATTAAGGAGTACACCCCTCGTAGTCACTCAACAGATCAGCGACCAGTAAATCCTCAGCCAAATTCACATGAATTTACTATCCATTCCTGGGAAAAAGAAAATTTGATGGTAATATAAAAGCATAGAAAGTCATCATAAACAATCTTGGTTCAGGAATTTCAAATCATAGAACCCTTATATGGCAACTATCACAAATAATATCTTGAAATTACATGAAATAACTTAATAACAATTTTTTGTACTTGAAGGTGGGATAGACTTGACCACTGTGTCCTTAATAGAATTGAAAATTATTCACGTATCAGCTAGAAATGTTTTAATTTTATGTCAGGCCCTGAGGCTTGGATAATGCTAGTTTGAAGTTGAGCCATCACCATCGATGCATCATCTGCAATAGGTTTGTGATAGAACACCTAAAATGTGGAGTCATAAGACTAATCTGCTGCATCCATAATGTCCTCAAAATGGGAACCAGCAGAAAAAGCCTTAGATGCCATGGCCACACGTACAGAATGTGCCCCAAAAAAGTATACATCAACTACATCTTCCACCAGCATCTATTTATCTGAACGGGCCAAAGTTGGCAATGAAACTGGGTGGAAGGGTCTTTGTAGAGACATGAGCAGTTTGCCCACAAACCTCTTCAAAATGTTACACAGTCTAAATATCGAGATTGTAATATAGACCTACAGAAATATCAAGTCTGAAATATCGAAGATAAAGAACATCTAGGTCAAGAATATTGTTGGACAGAATATGAACCCTAAGGTAAGTAATATCGAATTTTTTTATATCGATGTAAGTAATATAGAAGTCAGTAATATCGATATTAAATACATTGATGTTACTAATTTCGATGTTACTAATATCGATATTTGTTTTATTGTTTTGTATTTTAATATTTAAAATGTATGTGTTATATGTTTTTTGTTAAGTATTTTACTTGTTTTAAATTATATGTGTACTATTTTTATATATTAATGTTATTTTTAAGTCAATTTTATATTTTAGTACTGGAGCGGGGTGTGGGAATTACAAATTAATTTTAAATCATTTTTGCGTTTAAGTTTTGTAGCGGGTATTATAGGGGAATAGGGTGGGAAGTATTTTAATTGTAATAAAGTAATGATTTATTTTATTTATTGGTATTGATAATTCATTTTTAATTAATTATTATTTGGCAAAGAATTATTTAATTTTTAATTTTCTTTATTTGTATTTTATGTTTGTAATTGGTAGTTCATTTTTTTTACTTGGTAATTGATATTTGTAGTTGGTAATTAATGTTTGTAATTGGTAATACATTTTTTGAATTGGTAAATAATTTTTTGAATTGGTAATTAATGTTTGTAATTGGTAACTAATGTCTGTAATTGGCAATTATTGTTTTAATTGGTAATAAAAACATTAATTGGTAATTCTTTTTTTATTGGTAAGCAATTTATTTTAATTGGAAATATTTTTTAATAATCGGCAATTAATGTTTTATAAAAAGTATTTGTTGATATAAAAAATATGTTTATTGTTTACATTTTTTTAATTGCTAATCAATTTTTAATAGTAAATGTTTTTTGTTTTGAAAAATATTTTATTGTCCAATATTTATTATTTGGTAACTGATAATAATTAATTATTATTTATTGTTAATTTATTTCTAATTAATTATTCAATTGTAATTATGTTTTTAATAATTATTAATGGGTATTTATAAATGATGTTGAGGTATTTAAAATGTAAATGATTAATTATTTTAAATGCAAACATTATTTACAAGAATGTTATATTTAATTTCTATGCAAACCAACACTTTCCCTACTGTTTCACTATCTGGACTTGGAATTGTAATTTTTACCCACCCACTATCCAACGCTTACCCTACTGTTGCACTCACTGGAGTGGGAATAGTAATTTTTACCCCTACGGTATCCAACGCTTTCTGTACTATTGCACTCTTTGGAGTGGGAATAGTAATTTTTACTTTCCCGCTATCCAACGCTTTCCCTACTGTTACACTCTCTGGAGTGGGAATAGTAATTTTTACCCACCCGCTATCCAATGCTTTCCCTACTGTTGCACTTCCTGGAGTTGGAACAGTAATTTTTACCCCTGCGCTATCCAACGCTTTCCCTACTGTTGCACTCTCTGGAGTGGGAATAGTAATTTTTACCTTCCCGCTATCCAAAGCTTTCCCTACTGTTGCACTCTTTGGAGTGGGAATAGTAGTTTTCACCCCTACGCTAATTGTCAGATCTTACAAAAGGATACTCTTGGTAGCAGCACGGGAACAGAGATGTTGGCTTCCGAATCCACGCAAGGCAACAACCCAGAGCTCAAGAGATATATATATGAGACTTAAGACTCTTACCTCAGGGGGAAGGGGAAATTGGATAAAATAACAAACAACAAGAAGAGATCCTCTTGGATGGCTCCGCTCGTCAGTCTGCCCTGCAGACCTTCTCTGTCTTGGAAAACCTGTGGGGAAATATTACAGTAAATCTTAACTATGTTTCTATACCTACCTCTCTACTCTTTTCCTATCTCTCTTCCTGGTTCTCACCTATCATTTCCGCCAAGAGTCCTGCCCACTCTTCTATCAGGTAAGGCTTCGGATTCGGCTGACCTTTCTTTATGATTTCGTCCTGTAATTCACAATGACACCATATATTAACCTGTTCTCATCTCCTTCCTGCCTTTACCTAATTCCTGTTCTCGCTACTCACTTTCTATCTGTACTCCTACTCAGCTATCCTGGATGCCTTTTCTGTCTTCTCGTAATTCTCTCAGTTAACTGTAACACATTGAATGCAAATGTTTTAACTGAAAAATCTCCACCTCTAGTGCCACTCTGTGAATATTTTATATAAGAATACCTGACTTACTTATAGTCTTTATTTATTCTCTCTATGTTCCTTCTCCTGTCTTGAAACTAACTCTATTCTTTATGTATTTCCTCCTTGGGTTTTCTTTCTGTAGTTCCAGTATCTAGCATAGACTGCCGTGCAGTTTATTATCCACGTTGAACAAGGTATGAATACACCAGACTCTAATTCGTTTGCTTAAACTCTTATTCATAAACGTTATGGTCACTTATCTCTGTTTTCTGCTTTCTCCTGACAGACGTCCAGACGTGATGTGACTATTACGGTAAGTGCGCCGCCGAACTCCTTTTCCTGCCGCCGGGAAGCGCTGTTTACCTTTCACTTTTCTTCACAGAATTAACTCCGATATTTTTGTATCTATTCTCGAGCCTCCAGATTCACTCGGGTTGTACCTTACTTGGGAAACGTACTTGGAAGGACTTGATTAATTAGTTTCTCCCTAAACGAAGCTTTCCCTAAACTAAATTTCTGCAAGACTTCCAATGCGCTTCCTTCTCGGGACACGCCGTCGGTGAAGTGCGCAGTTCTTAATCATCTCCCACTTCACCTGGAATTGGTCGTTAGAGGCATTAAACACTGGACGGCTGACCGCGGCGAAAGCCAGCGGCCATCTTGAGGTTCCATATCTTCCACTTTTCGGACCAGGTTCCAGACTTTGACTCTACCCCTGCCCCGTGATTCCTGGAGTTGGTGGTTGCCGCAGATTGTAAATTAGGGTTCCTGACACTAATCAACGCTTTCCCTACTGTTGCACTCACTGGAGTGGGAATAGTCATTTTTACCCACCCCCAATCCAATGCTTTCTCTGCTGTTGCACTCTCTGGAGCGGGAATAGTAATGTTTACCCCTATGCTATCAAACACTTTCCCTACTGTTGCA
Organism: Lissotriton vulgaris; assembly: GCF_964263255.1. Taxonomy (NCBI): domain Eukaryota; kingdom Metazoa; phylum Chordata; class Amphibia; order Caudata; family Salamandridae; genus Lissotriton; species Lissotriton vulgaris. The sequence continues at coordinate 1,446,009,463 of NC_141691.1, forward strand.
CTCTCTGGAGAGGGAATAGTAATTTTTACCCCTACGCTATCCAATGATTTCTCTACTGTTGCATTTACTGGAGTGGGAATAGTAATTTATACCCCTACGTTATCCAACGCTTTCCCTACTGTTGTACTCTCTGGAGTGGGAATAATAATTTTTACCTTCCCGCTATCCAACGCTTACCCTACTGTTGCACTCTTTGGAGTGGGAATAGTAATTTTTACCCCTACGCTATCCAACGCTTTCCCTACTGTTGCACTCTCTGGAGTTGGAATAGTAATTTTACTCTTAAGATAGCCGACGTTTTCCCTACTGTTTCACTCTCTGGAGTTGGATTAGTAATTTTTACCTCTAGGCTATTATATGCTTTCCCTACTGTTGCATTTTCTGGAGTGGGAATAGTCATTTTACGTTCTACTCTAGCCAATGTTTTAATTACTGTCATTTTTTCGGGACTTTAAATAGTAGTTATATTTATTTATCTGTTTTAATATTTTTGCATTATTTTAGATAATGTAGTATTTATTCATTTTAAATATTTTGAAAGTATAGTTAATTTTTGAATTTATTAAAATAATAGTTTACTTTTTATTTATGTTATTATTTTATGTGTGTAGATGTATTTTCAATTCATAGTATTTATACATAATGTATAATACATTAAAATAATTATTAAAAGTGATTATTAAGGGGTCGATTCCGATTCGGGAAACAAATCCGTACGACGATTCGAATTTGTAGCCGTTTCCGTACAATTGGTACTAATTCGTCCGAATCGCGTAGTACGATCCGTAGGTAAAAAATACGTCTGAATCTTTGAAAACCGTAAGAAAAACAATGGAAAAACTGTACAAAACGGACCCTGAAAGAGAACCGTACGAATCGTAAACATGCTGTACGACCCGACAAGTACGATCCAGACCCGGGAAGCAGAATGCGATTTGTACGGAAAACATTGCGTATGAGCTGTGATTCTTATAGAAAACTTCACGTATGAGTGAGCCACAAAATCAAATAGGAGACAATGCCCCCTTAACGAAGCGCACGCGAACCCCGTAAAAATGTCACGTATGAGCGACCCACAAAATCCAATACGATACGAACCCCCTGAACGAAGCGCACGCGAACCCAGTAAAAACCGTCGCGTATGAGCGACCCACAAAATCCAATACGATACGAACCCCCCGAACGAAGCGCACATGAACCCCTAAAAAACGCATAAGGATGTAGAAAAAGAATCATACTACGACAACGTCGCGTTTCACACAAAAATAAACAGAAGCAAATACAAGTAAACCAGCCGTACTGAACCACGCGGACACTGTTAAACAGCACAAGGAAGGTGAAACCCACCAAAAATTCAAACTAAGCCCAACCCTCAAATAGATCAATAAAAAGGGCCCACACACACAAACCATGATCCTTTGCAACAGACACAATTAGCAAGACACACTGACAAGACACCACTAACTGCACACATCCACCTTCACACAAATCCCCAAAACAAATTCTGACCTACACCCGCCCTTCACATTCAGACCCACACACCCACATCCATACACACCGTCACCCCACACCATGGGGTCGATTCCGATCCTGGAAAAAAAAGTCCATAAGATTCCCATCCAGAGCCTTCTCCGTACAAAACGTACTCGTCCGTCTGAGTCACGTAGTACAATGCGTATTTCGTGAATCCGTCCGAATCGTCGCGATCCGTACGTATTGCAAGGCTGAAACCGTGAACCGTATGACTCGTACACATGCCGTACGACCCGACGAGTACGATCCGGAATGGGGTATGAGGACGCGATTCGTACGGTCCATGTCAGGTAAGGGCGATATGTACGGAAAAGCACACAATCACATACACACCATACGGTCCGTACGCCCCATGATCCCGGGGTATGGTGCATACACCTGCGATCATGAGGTGTACGCATCTTACCCCTACGATCGCATGGTGTATGTACCGCACACCCTCCGAACATGGGGTACGGTCCGTACAACCCATGATCGCGGGGTACATTGCGTATCCCTGCGAACATTGGGTGTACGCATCGTACCCCTGCGATCATGGGTGGTACGCACCGTACCCGAGTGGGGCCATTCTGTACCTGTTTCTAGGTGAACTCTGCTTTTATGGCTGTTTTCGGCTGTCGTAGGAAAAGGGTAGTACGGTGCGTACCCGACACGAATCGTACTTGCTGTATCGGAAAAACCAGCCGCGAATCATACGGATGTCGCGTACAGCGGGTTCCAAGGGAGAATCGTACGGGGATTTCATTCGTACGGTCTCTGTACGATTCGTACGGAGTACAGCTCCTGGTACGAATCGTACTTCGTCGTACATACGGGGGACAATGCAGGGTACGATTCGCATGGGAAAATCGCTTTGAACAGCTATTCAGAGCGGTTTTTCCCGAATCAGAATCGGCCCCCCATGTCTGCACAGAAGAATCCAAAGTTCACAAAGGAGGAGAAGGAGATCCTTGTAGATGAAGTCATCAGAGTCGAGCCACAGCTGTTTGGCGCATTGGTCAGACGGACCAGCATAGCGGGGAAAACACAGCTGTGGGAGAGGATAGTCAATAGGGTGAATGCTGTTGCACCCATCAGATGCACAAGGAAGGATTGCCAGTCCAGGTGGTACGATCTGCGGAGGATGGATGAGGAGTACCAACAGAGCCAGCACACTGGAGGTGGTGGTCCCCGCAGACCAGTACAGTACCAGCCCTGGGAGGAGAAGGTGATGGCCCTGCTACTGCCCGTGGGAGTACATGAAATTGAAGGAGTTGTAGAGCCTGGTGAGTACACAAACAACTCATGTAACAAGGGGGTAATGGCATCCAAACCCCAAGTACAAAAAATGCCTGCACCAACCCCCAGCGACCACCGACCCACAACTATATCCAAAAACAATGCGAATGCCACTAACATGTGTATGCCCCATTGAGAAAGCAAGGCCATGCCATGTCCCATGCTACAGGAAGCACAGACCCAAAAATGGACGTCCAGTATGCTGGGAGGGTGGGTGTCACAAAATACATTGTGGGACTCCAAATCAGACCCAATTGCATGGGTGCCTGCAGGGGGGGGGGGGGGGGCTAGGGGGGCTCTTGCCCCCTCCTGGATCGCCAGTGCGTCTGGTGTGGGCCCAGTCAGGGCTGGACCTAGTCCATCATGCTTTTGAAATGGTGACATTGTTTCAGGTGGCAGTCCCCTCCATTCGGTGGGAAAGGTGCAAGGCAGAGTGCGAGAAGGGTGCAAGGGGGAGGGAGGGAAGAAGGGTGCAAGGGGGAGGGGAGAAGTGTACAAGGCAGAGGGGAGAATTGTGAACGGTAGAAAATGGTGCAAGGTGGAGGTGGCACAGAGTACAAGGGGGAGGGGGAGCAGGGTACAAGGGGGAGGGGGAGAAGGGCGCTAGGGGGAGGGGGAGAAGGGTGCAAGGGGGAGGCCCAAAAGGGTGCAAGGGGGAGGGGGAGATGGGTGCAAGGGGGAGGGTTAGAAGGGTGCAAGGGGGAGGGCGAGAAGGGTGCAAGGGGGAAAGGGAGAAGGGTGCAAGGGGGAGGGCGAGAAGAGTGCAAGGGGGAGGGGGAGAAGGGTGCAAGGGGGTGGGGGAGAAGCGTGCAAGGGGGAGGGCGAGAAGGGTGCAAGGCAGAGGGGAGAAGGGTGCACATATAGAAAAGGTTTCAAGGCAGAGGTGGAGCAGGGTACAAGGGGGAGGGGATAAGGTTGCAAGGGGGAGGGAAAAAGGGTGCAAGGGTGGGAGAAGGGTACAAGGCAGTGGTGAGAAGGGTGCCAGGGGGATGGTGATGACATTAAAAAATTGCCCACCACTAGAAAGAATTCTGTGGACGCCCATGCCCAATTGGCCTCATCCCATGTGGCCCAGGACCACACCCATGCACCATGCTCAATGCACAGAGAGTGGGAAAGTACTGACAAGATAGCTGACACTGGGCCCTGGTGTAGGCAACAGAAAGCCCCCTGGGACCAGTACAAACACCAGGACAACAAGGTCAGATATATTTGACAGGAACTCACAACAACTGTCATGGCAGCATGCTCCATGGGGGGACAGCCTCACCACTAGGGAGGTCCAGTTCCAAATAAGACTGCAACTACCATCACGGCATGTCACACACCCCTTACACAAACTTACCCTCCTGGGACAAGCAATGGAGTGCCCCACTGTGACAATGGTCATGTAACACAATAAAACCACTACAGATTTGCAGAAGCATCCAAGCAAAATATGCAAGGAGCAGATTCATAGGCCTCTTGCGCTTCTTCCATGCAGGCCTAGCGTCACCTTTGTGATGCAGTTGCCGCACAAAAGTGGCGCCATGGTGCTGTGCATTTACAAGGTGTCACGTTCTAAAACCCTGAGCATGAAGTAAGTGTTATGGCACGGGGGGGGGGGTGCACGTTCCTGCGCAGAAACACCTCACAAAAGTGGCTGAGTGAAACCTACAAGATTTCACTCAGTCACTTTTAAGCACATGCTGCATCAAAACCTGTATGCTTGAAGCAGGCGTAAGAATTGATGCAGCATTGTGCATATAGGACCCCACAGAGCATTGCTGGAGCTGCGTTGGGATGGTGACGCAACTCCAGCAATGCGCCACTTCTATGCACAAATGCGTGACGCAGCTCCATGGAGTGACTGATTTGGTCCCGTTTGAATGCATGCGTGGGAGAACTCCCAGAACTAAGCTAGTCCCACAGTGGCTGTGGGAAGGTATTGTTGCTTCCAAGGTAGTTCCTGGAAAGGTAGGTAGAGTTGAAGTGGGCGACTTGGTCAAAATCAAGTTAGGACGTAGGGAGTTTGGCATGAATAAGTTTTCCGATCCTATGAGAGTTAAGGAAGTACACAAATGGCATGTTGTGCTAGAGAACGGACAAAATTGGAATTTCCGCAGGATTGCCTTGTACGCCAAGAAGCAGGTTTCTGATGGGAAAGTGGTTGAGCAATCTTCCAGTGACTCTCTTCTCGGGGGTTCTCATGTCGCTTCAGGTTCTTCTCAGGGAACTTGTCAGTTGCCAGACTCTTTTCCTGTTACACCCACCTGTTCTAAGGAGTTTCCTTCCACTCCTGGGTCTTCGCAAGGAGTGGCCTCCACTTTGGGTCGCACTTCTTATGGAAGGACTCTTCGAGTTCCTAAGAAATTTAATGATTTTGTCAGATATTGATTTTTCTTCTTCTCTGTTCTCGCCTCTGTTCTCTTTCTTCTCGTCTTCTGTTGTTCTTTCTCTCTTCTTTTTACTTGTTTTTTTTTAGTGTTTTTTTTTCCTTTAAGGGGAGGAGATATGTTGTGCCTCTCATCTTAATGTTATTACTGTTTCCTTAAGCTTAGAGTGTTATGCCAGCATGTATTCCGTGTTCTCTTACCTGTATGGTTCCATGTTCTCCATTCTGATCCTGGCGGTTGCTGAGGCAGGATGGTTGGTACTTGTACTGCTGTGCTTCCTGAATAAACTCACCTTAAACCAGCTCCTGGACCACGACTCTTCTCTTCACTGTGCCATTTTCCCCCCATGGTGCGCCGCCTTGTAAATGTGTCACATCAATACTGACATAGCTGTGGTGCACAATGACTGGCCAATCCCTGCTGATATGCAGGGCTGTGCCAGTTATTGTAAATATGCCCCCACATGTCAATGACTCCTAAGCACAAATCAAACTGACCCCACAACATATCCATTCACAAGTGAACATTGAGGACAATCCAAAGCATAGACAACTACCAGGTGGAACAGTGCCAACTACAATGTGTATGAAAAATGGATGTTGCATTAAATGACATTAACATTGTCTCTCACACCCACAGGGCAATGTGTGAACTCTACCCCCAACAATGGGGGAGATGAATCACAGTCTCAGGCTCCGCAGGACCACCATCCCACCGACAGCGATGCCTCTCACCAGTCCACGGATGACCCCGACCAACCTGGCACCTCTGGTGCCCAAACCCGTGCAGCACCTGGATCCGGAACATCTGCATCCACCACCACCACCATTCCTGTCACATCCCAGCAGACATCTTGGAGCCCTGCACACAGTCAACAACTGAGCCAGTCTGACAATACGGGACAAGGTTCGCCGTACCCAGGAGGTGGCAGACAACATCACCACTGCCATCCCTCAGTGGTACTGTCGACCCGATGTGCCCACAAGGGCAGGCCAGGCTCATCTGGGCAGGGGTGATGGGAGTGGCGCCAGGCGGAGGTGAGCAGCTGACCAGCCAGCTGGAGATCCGGTATGTCTCAACTACGCAACATCATGGAGGCATACAGGCGGGACATCAGGGAGTTCAGCCAGGTAGTGGGGACCCTCACAGAGATCATAAACCTGCAGGCCGAGCAACACGCCAGTCAACAACAACACCAAGGACGGATGGAGGCAAGACTGGCTGAGCTCCTGCCGGTGCAAAGGGACATAAGGCATTCACTAAGAATGGGCGCATTTTGTGGAACTTTGATCCGCAAATTTGCGTGAAATTGGCAATTTGTGACCACGTTTGTCTGTAACTTTGCCACCGCACCCATAGGCGCTGAGGTCCCTCGAGTGAGCTGTCCATCATAGTGAGGAAAGGGCAGGAAGACGTTGCATACCCTAGTGTGTGTGGGGCGGGCGAAACAGGCAGGGCTTCCATGCGGGTTCACATGCCAGATTTGGAAAGGGTCAGAGACAGATCAGAGGAGCAGATGAGAAGAAACAGAGATCCTGGTCACAGTAAGTACACGGGGATTACGCTCAAGAAACTTGTGGATGCAAATACCTCCATCAAGGATTACGTCTAATTGTAGGCAGTAGATATGGGGAGGAAGCACACCTGCCTAGCCTCTCCCGTGCTCACTAGTTGTTTGGGCTGATTATAATGCGTTACTGAATTTGAGCTTCAACTCGACGCCTGCTTTATTTTATATCTGTAAGTGCTTACTGTTGAGGTTTTTTGTGACAGGAGCATCGTGCCAGAATGAATCCTGCCTGCATATTTATCCATGAAGATGCCCCGTGTTGTGCCATACCTCTACTCAACTGGAGTACTTTCTACTGGCTAATCAGTAAGTGCTACTTTGTTGGGTAAATATATAGTGCTTTTGCTACACTACAGCTAAGTAAAGAGTTGTCTCCAGTGACCACATGTGTCTGTAACTTTGGCACAGCGCTGAAAGGCGCCGAGGTCTCTCGAGTGAGCTGTCCATCATAGTGAGGAAAGGGCACGAAGGCGTTGCATACCCTAGTGTGTATGGGGCAGGGACAAACCTCAGGGCTTCTATGCGAGTCAACATGCCTCTTGTTTATAAAGGGTCAGACCGATCAGAGCAGCAGAAGAGAAGAAAGCAGCCTCCTGGTCACAGGAAGTACACAGGGATTGGGCTTGAGAAACTCATGGATGCAAAGACCTCCATCAAGGATTACATCTAATTGGCGGTAGATATGGGGAGGAAGCACACCTGCCTAGCCTCGCTCATGCTCACTATTTTGGGCTGATTATAATGCGATACTGAACTTGAGCTTCAACTCGGCACCTGCTTTATTTTATATCTGTAAGTGCTTACTGTTGAGGTTTTTTGTGACAGGAGCATCGTGCCAGAATGAATCCTGCATGCATATTTATCCATGAAGATGCCCTGTGTTGTGCCATACCTCTACTCAACTGGAGTACATTCTACTGGCTAACCAGTAAGTGCTACCTCGTTGGGTAAATGTATAGTGCTTTTGCTACACTACAGTTGCGTAAAGAGTTGTCTCCAGTGACCATGTGTGTCTGGACTTTGGCACCGCGCCAAAAGGTGCCAAGTTGCCTCAAGTGAGCTGTCCATCATAGTGAGGAAAGGTAGCGAAGACTTTGCATCCCCTAGTGTGTGTAGGGCAGGGCCAAGCATCAGGGCTTCTATGCGAGTTCACATGCCTCTTGTTTATAAAGGGTCAGACCGATCAGAGCAGCAGATGAGAAGAAAACAGCCTCCTGGTCACAGGAAGTACACAGGGATTGCGCTCGAGAAACTCGTGGATGCAAAGACCCCATCAAGGATTACATCTAATTGGCGGTAGATATGGAGAGGAAGCACACCTGCCTAGCCTCGCCCGTGCTCAGTATTTTGGGCTGATTATAATGTGTTACTGAATTTGAGCTGCAACTCGGCACCTGCTTTATTTTATATCTGTAAGTGCTTACTGTTGAGGTTTTTTGTGACAGGAGCATCGTGCCAGAATGAATCCTGCCTGCATATTTATCCACGAAGATGCCACCGTGTTGTGCCATACCTCTACTCAACTGGAGTACTTTCTACTGGCTAATCAGTAGTGCGACCTCGTTGGGCTAATAAATCTTTATGTGAAAAAAAAGAAATCGGCCCGCTGGCGAATTTGTGAATTTTCGGCAATTTCACGAGATTCGCGGATCGCGAAATTGCCGAAAATCCACAAATTTCGCGAGCCTAACAGATTTTTGGCCCATACTTACATGGAGCACCTTCCCTGTGTCACCAGACAAGAAACATCTAGGCAAAGGCCGCCACCAGGCACAGGGATGGAGGAGGAGGAGGAATCGTCTGATGGAGCGTCCCATGCATCGTCAAGGCCTGCATATGAGGGTCCCCCAAGGAAAGGGGGTCATCCACGGAAAAGACAGTGAGAGGCAACGGGCCATGCGCATCTCCCAAGTCACCTGGTGTGGCACCTTGACCTTGTGTGCAACAGCATCACCTCATTGACTGTCCTACTCTCCCACATGGACTTGCTGGTTGCAGTCTGAACAATGATGCCAAGCACTGTGGTCTGGACTCTGTTGACTCAAACTGCAAGGCATCACATCTCCCTCTGTGAATTTTGTATTCCCACCATTTTTGTACAGCACCTATCACTCACTCACGTTTCAGCCACAAGACAGACAAATAAACAACACAATCACAAGTAAAATTAGTGTTGCAGTCATTTAGCATGAGTCAACAACATATGTGTGGGGATATGTTAAAGTATGCCAGAGTGTAGAACAAACCCAAGTCATTCCTACACTGGGATTTGAGTGTGGTCGAGGACACACATGGGTCACAATGTATCATCAAATACATAAATGAAGCACAATACTCACCCGTGATGGTTTCAAGCTGCTCAGGGGGGTGGGCTTGCCATACTGCTCGGACAGACAGTTTTGGAAGAGTTTTATGAAGGTGTAGAGGTCATGGGTCATGTGGAGGAGCCCAGCGAGCGAGTACCAGGTCTGTTTGGTGAGGTGGGAGAACTATCTCCCGCATGCAGTTGTATTGTGGATGTGATGAATGGTGCCCAGGGCAAGGTTGGCTGGACGGAGTTGGGGCAATGGGGTGTTGGACGGGAGACATCCATGTTCGTCTTTGGGGCTGGGGTTGTGGAGTGCCTCCTGAGTGTGGCTGAGGAGTCTGAAGGTGATCCTGCAGTTGACAGTGAGCCTATTGTAGGTATCTCAGGTAGACGGTCATGTGGCTGTGGCAGGGGATGTTGAGGATGAGGTGTGCGGATGTACCCTGGATGTGCACAAGTCCTCCTGGAGTCTGGCTGTTGTACCTGCGTAGAGGGCGTTGCCGTAGTTGAGTCAGCTGGTGTCGTGGACCTGGGTAAATGTCTGTCTTGCGTAGGAGTGGATCTATCTGAAGATCATTTGCAGCATGCGGAGGGAGATGCATCATGAGGTAGAGATTGTGTTGAGTTGCATGATTATTGTGAGCGAGGAGTGTTCGATGAACACCTGCTTGCGTGCGTGGGAACTGTGTGCTGGTGCGCTGCCCAGGCCGGTGTGACACAAGGAGTTGTCCCAGCTGTAAAGGGACAATCCTCAGATGATGACCTTAGTCTTGTCCATGTCAAGCCCTAGGTGGCTGATGTTACTCAATTCGTCTATGCACCTCATGCCCTCTTGAAGGTTGGATCTGGGAGTGGCTAGGTCTCTGGTGAGGGCAAGGAGCAGCTGGGTGTAAATGGCATAGGACATGATGATGAGGTTGTGTGCGCATGTGATGGTGGAGAGGGGGGCTATGGAGGCATTGAAGATTGTGACGCTGAGAGATGAGCCCTGGGGCATGGGCCCAATGACCCCAGTGTACTACGTGCTGAAGGGGGGAGGCGGACTCCCTGGGCCTTGCTGGTGAGGTACTTGGCGATTTCATCCTGGGCCCTCCTCTGCATCCCAGTGTTGGAGATGTGTGATCTGACAGTGTGTTAGCACATGGTGTAGAATGCCGTTGAGAGGTTGAGGAGGTGAGGGTGGTGGTCTCACCATTGTTGAGCAGGGTCCAAGATGTCGTTGGTGGTAGCAAAGAGGGCTGTTGCAGTGAGGTGATGACTGTGGAAGATGGACTGGGCCAGGTTGCCTGGAGGTATTTGCTTGGAGGGAGATGTTCAGTTGCTCGTTGACTGTCTTATTCATGACATTTGCCGGGTAGGGAAGCAGGATGATGTTCCTGGCAATCCTGCGGTACTGCCGTTCATTGTTAAAGAAGGGTATGGGTATCTGCATGCTCCCAGCTCCCATGGAATGTGGCATACTCAAAGGAGACATTCATGATGTGCCGGATTTGGGCTCCAAGGATGGGGAATGCTGTGATAGAGATGTTGTGTGGGAAGGGTCCTGAAGGAGAGCCAGAGTGGATTGTGTACATGAGCTGGGTGGTGTCTTTGCTGCTGACGGGAGTCCAGGAACTGAGGGGGGTATGTCCTGTATATAATAGCGCTGTCTGCCTCTGTGTGGCGAGACTGACGTACACATCCATGAGTTTGCAGTGGTAGAATGTTGCAAGGGATCCCCTTGGCCTTGCAAGGGTGGGATGTCTTTTGGATGGACAGCTGGGGTTAGATAGTTCACACATGATGATTATGAGCTCCTTGATGTTGTGTGTGTTGGTGCCTATGCCCTACCTGAAGGATGTCCTCTTGTCCGTGCTTATGATATGGTGATGTCTGTGTGTGGCGGGTTTCAGGACTGAAAGGTAACTGATGGTTGTTTGTTTCGCAAGTTTTGCGCAAGGGTCCGGCTAGACCTGTATGAGTCCAGTAGGTCAGTTTTGTCCCAAGTGGATTAACTGTTGTACTTCACAGGAAAGTCTGCCAATGTGGGAAGAGTTTTGGATCAGTCGCTGATCCAGTGTGTGAGGTTGCAGGGTGTGGTGGTGGCGTTGGTTGGAGTGTCCTGGGCGAGGGTGCCACACAGCTCGTCTGTGGTGACTTAGGTCAAGCATCTCTGGGACATCTGCAGCAGAATGTGGGGCAGTGTGTTGCTTGTCGGAGAACTGGGTGCAAATGTTGATGAACCAATGGAGGATGGTGGTGTGGTTGTCCTCCTGCCAGAAGTTGCTGTCCCCCAGCCACATGTAGTCTGTGTAGGTGAGGGCCTGCGTGCTGATGAAGTTGTTGATGGCTTAGCGGAATTGTGGGTGTAGGCCTGGAGATCTGTAGATGAGTGTCAGACTGAGGGTGGTCAGGGTGTTGGTGTGAAACCTGAAGTGCAGGTGCTTCACAATGCTGAGTTTGTCCCTGTTGTTGTATGTGATTCTGAGGGTATACTTCAGAATGAATAGCAATTCATCCTCCTGGATTGTTGGTGCGGTCCCTGCGGGTGATCTTGTATCAGTCTGTGACGGCAATGTTGAAGTTGTTTGCTGAGGATGCATTCAACCAGGTTACTGTAATGAAGGCGATGTGTGGGGCTGTTGTGTTGATGAGGTAACAGAGTCCAATGGTGTGCTGGTGGATGGAGCAGGTGTGCAGTAGGAGGTACATGACCTGCTTGTACGGACATGGTCTGTGAGGCGGGGCACAGTATGTAAAGCTGTCGTGTGTGCGCTTAGGGGTTGCCTTAGAGCAGGTGCTTGATTGTCTCTTGTCCATTGTTTGGAGGGTGGCTGGAGCATGAGTCTGTTGTGTTACGTGGGTCATGCAAGGACCAGAGGGTCTTGCACTGTGCACGCTGCAGGCTCTGATGGGCGCTGACGGTCCTGCCTTTGGCACGGAAGTGGCTCAACAGTGGCACAGACAAGCTGCTGCCTGCATTAAGAATGGGTGGAGGGAGGAGTATCTGGGAGGCGTGTGGGCTGCAGAATCAGGGCACTCGGTGGTGCGGTGCCACAGGGGAGGCAGCAGCAGGAATGAGTGAACACCTGATGGCGGAAGGAGTGAGACACCAGGCAAAAAGTAGCACACAAATACAAGGAGGTTTGAAAGGCACAGTGTAACAGGTGTATGGAAAGGAAGGAGTGTCTGGTTACACATGGGTCACTCAAAGAAAATTGATGCAAAATCACCAAAAATGATGGGCACAGGAACAGGCATCAAAAGGCCAAGCTGCGGCCAGGACACACAGAGTCAGCAGGTGTTGCCTGCCCGTTGCATGTACCAACCTGCACAAATACATACACAAACAAGTACTTCATGCACAAAAGGGATCATTAGCCATGAAGAACTGCATGCATGTTGGCAAAATACACATACTACCATATGCACAATCTTTGTCAATTATTCCATTGATGACGCATAAAAAAGTGGCAAGAGATCTACGGTGACAGTGATGAGGCACATTGTACTGTGTTGAGTACCTTTAATACACAAACGGATCATGTATGTGTTGAGGCCATGCTGCATGCACCAATGTCCATGGCCAGTGCCATTGCTCTGAATAAATTAACAGTCATGTAATGAGTTTACCTGAACTGCTGGTGAACGAATGTGCACAGGACTGCCTGTGACTGTCAGGGCCTTGAATCCTCTGAAACGTGCAATGCTCAAAGTTGTCCATCTCCCCCTTGGTCTGAGTAGAAATGACAGACTCAAAAGGGTGATCAGGGGATGGAAGGAAAGGAAGGGAACAGCAGGGAGGGAGATCTGAAAGAAAGGTAAACAAGCATAATGATTCAACACTTCTTGTCACTGAATCACAGAATACCTCAAGACCTATACTGTAACAGTTACGCCTGTAAAGGAAAAAACAGCCACTGTATCCTAGTTGGGATCACAGTAATTAAAGTGCTACTAGATCTGAGGATCAAACAAGGACATTACTACATACTTACAAAGGAGGATGTTCCATACGTTTACATGTATATATCCAGCAGTTATCAACATACCCAAAAAAGTCTTAACGGCCACGTAACTGGGAAATTTGAGCTTACTTCTGGATGAGCTCTACAAGCCCCTGCTGTGAAAACAGAGATGAACAATGCACATGAGTTCATAGCACATGGAAAGGTGATGAAACAACATAACACACCAACGATCATGTTGTACGAGTTGCAAAACAAAAGGCCAATATTATGATCCTGTTCCAAGGATTTTGCAAGTAGCACAGGGATCACAGAAGACACATAAAAGGTAGCAGAGTATTGCAGCGATATGAAGGGGGTATGACACTCTGCAGGCTGCTTCAAGGCAAGTTAAGCATGTGGTAATCCTGAAAATCACAGTGTATGAATAAGGTCAATTAAACAGAAATTCAAAAGCTCTGCAGCGTGACTCACACAAAGCCAACAATCCGTAGTTACCCCAGGGAATCAGTGCAGGTCAAGAATGGAAATTACGCATCCCCCGCAAGAGCCTTAAGAAGCTCGCCAAACGAGGGAGGGAAGTAGGTGAACACAAGGAAGCCAGTCATCGGCTCGTCCAACTGGGCTTTCAAATGCCTAACAGAACTCCCGGACCGCAGAGACTCTAATTACGGCCTTCTTTTGAAATATGAATCTATTCTGACTGAACATTTGATTTTGCCTTGAAAAAGCCCACAGCCTAAATAGGCTCTAAGGGCGAAACACGTGTCGGCTGTCCTTCCATGTAGAGGAAACATGAAATAAAAGTCTAGCACGTTAAACTTTCAAAGAAAGCCTGATTTTTCATAAGAACTTCTGTTGACAATTGTGAGGGCACAATCCTCTACCTTCCTTTGTGCCTAACAGAACAAGCTGCTGGGCCGTAACTCAACAGAGAGAGTAATGAGGAGCAATGGCACAAAAGCACCCCTACCGTCACCAGGATATGCAGCACACCACAGGAGAATCCTGGAATTTACGGCACCCGACTGGTGCCACAGAAGCGTTTACATTAGCTACAGCGCAGCGTTGTGACGGTAAGTGGACATAATATTGAATGTAAAATATCGAATGTGTGTAATATCGAAGTAAAAATATCGCGAGTACAATTATATCGAATGTCAGAATATCGAACTTAGAAATATCGTTTAGTATGTTAAGTAATAAATATCATTTTTCAAAATATCGAGTTGATAATATTGTGTTACTTTAATATCGTTTTTGTAGTGTTATGTGAAATATCGAAATGTAATATATAGAATGTAGAAAATATTGAAAAAATAATATAGAATGTTGAAAATATTGAAAATAAATATTAAGGGGACCATTAGGATGGCAGACGGATTGCCCCCGCCAGGCTGGCGGTAGCTCTAAAGCCCCCCGCCATATTAGTATGGCGAGGGGACCGCGGCAGACGGAAAGACCGTCTGCCACTTTTCCGTCCCGGTCGCAAGGCGACCGGGGCGGAAAAGGTATAATATGGTGGCGGTGTCTATCAAACACCGCCAGCCATATTATGATGGGCAAAATCAAATGCCTTTCAGTGGCGGCTCCAGGGGGGTGGGGGGTGTACATGGGGGGTACCTATGGTACCCCCCAGCAGTTCCATGCACAGCATGAGTGCACCGCCAACCACAATGGTAGGAATCCAGGATGCGCCCGCCACTGTGGCAGACGCATACTAATGCTGCCAACGGGACCCCCGTCCTTATGGCGGAGAGTCCCTAGTACCACGAGGATGGCGGATGGGCAAAGTCCGCCCACCATCCTAATAGGGGCCATAATGTTTATAATATTTATTTATTAAATTTGTAATTATTTTGGTTAATGTATTTAATTTGTAAATATTTTATTTGTATTTAATCATTTTATTATTTGTGTATTTTAAGATTTTGTTTTAGGAACGGGATGTTGGGTTAATAGAGGATAAGGGTGGAGAGTGTTTTAAAATAATGATTACAATTTTATAAAATATGAATTTTTAATTTAGATTTCGAAATTATATTTTTAGAAATTGAATTAAAAATGTTGAACTTATATGAATTTTTTAGGAACGGGATGTTGGGTTAATAGTGGATAAGGGTGGGGGGTGTTTTAAAATAATGAGTAATATTTTAAAAAAAATGAATTTTTAATTTAGAATTTGAAATTATATTTTTAGAAATTGAATAAAAACTTTTGAATTTATATACATTTATTAGGAACGGGATGTTGGGTTAATAGAGGATAAGGGTGGGGAATGTTTTAAAATAATGAGTAATATTTATAAAAATGTCCTTTTGTTTTAGTTTCGAAATGTTATTTTTAGAAATTAAATGAAAAATGTCTAATTTATATAAATATTTTAGGTACGGCATTGGTTTGATAGGGGATAAGGGTGGGTAGTGTTTTATAATCATTAGTAATATTTATTTAATAATGAAATTAAGAAAAATGCAATTATATTTTTAGAATTGTAAAAAAATTATTCAAATTTATATATTTTTTGGGGAATGGGATGTTAAGTTAATAGGGGAAAAGGGTGTGGAGTGTTTTAAAATAATTAGTATATCGGAGTCCAAGATGGCGGAGTGAGGACTCTACTGGCGGCAGGACCGAGAGCTCTATCCCTCCACTCCGATGCCGACAGCGATTACAGGCCCCTTATGAGGATTGCAGGAGCTGTAAGGAAACGGGAACGGAAACGGGAGATAAAGCCGTGATTGTGCCGTGATTTTCTAAACTACTAATGCGGCAGGCGGAGAGCCGCGAGTCAGTGTGGAGCCGGTGAGGAAAAAAAAAAAAGACGGATGGGGCTAACGGAAAACAACAAGCAAACGGAGAAGCTGGAAGCGCAGTAGCAGCATCTGTTCCTGATTTGCTCACCTGGTTAAGCTCTGCGACGCTTTTGCTCTACATGCAGCATCACATTTTCTCAAACTGCTCCTAACGGATACTTTGGTCGATGCTGTGGCTTTCCTCAGGTATCTGGCGTGCAGTGCGGGGCTGGCTGGAGAACAGGCTCACTCGATCTGGCAGCGATTTGCTGGGTCTGGCCAAGGCGAGGTTTGCTTTTTTCTCACCTGAGACTATGTCACCTAAACATCCTCCTCGCACAACGCGGAATACTAAAACCGCTGCAACTGCGGCTGCTGCAGCGGCTGCTGCACATAAATGTAATACAGAAACTATGTCCCTCGCTCCAGCCTCAGTCTCAGCCCTAACCCCCGCTCCAACTTCCGCTGTTCTCGTAATGGCTATAGCAGCTACGGAAGATACAAAGACGGGGGAAGCGGAGAAAAGGACAGTGAGCACTGAGACAGCAACATTGGCAGTACCGGCTCCGGCAGTTACTTTAAAAGGGAGCGACAGGAAGGCGGCAGGTAAGACAATTCTGCGCCCTCCTCAATTTAACTGTGGAACTGTTTCAAAAAAATTAACACAAACAGGTGCAAATACTAATGAAATTGCTAATGAAACTGTTAAAGATGAGGCTCTTCTGGAGGAGGATGGAACTGTAATAGTTTATGAGAATAACACAGCTTTGGCCAATACAAATCATGAAGATGACTCAGATCTATTTATTCACCAGGCAGTACCTCCTACTTCCAATGAAAATTGTGAGACTCGGGAGGCACTAATATGCACTGAGATAACAGTAGGGAAAAAGGAGTCAAATGAGGCAACAGAAGGGGGGCCCCAATCATTACATTCATTTAATTCAGTCTCAGACTTGGCTATATTTTCGAGGACAGAGGATTTAATTGATAAAGATAAGGAGACTCTAGAAGAATGTGATGGTCATGCTACAAACTCAGTGAACAATCATGGCTCAGAATATACTTTGGAGCTAGCTGATGAACATCTCTCCTCTGAAGACTGTGACTATGATACAGAAGAGGAACAGGATAAGCCCATGCACAAGACTCTGAGTAAGTTACCCCCGAAGAGACGCAGAGGTAAAGCTAAGACACCCTACAAGAAGAAAGGTAAAGCCCTGTCTAGCCTGGCTACAGGAACAGCTCCTTTAAACTCAAAAAGAATGGCCAGTGAAAAAAGTCCGCTAAGGAAGTGGATTGAGGCCAAAGGGCTAGTTAAGACTATGACTTTAAGGCTTTCTGGGGGGAGTCCTACAGACAGTCCTATAGATAACGAGGTACTGCAATTTCGTAACCATGTTCTTATCGAAGAGTCTACAAAAGAAGAAAAAGATCTTCTATCAGCGGCAAAAGCAACGACATCTTCTCTATCTGCTCTACCGGTATCCGTGGATACGGACATTGAACTAAACAAACTATCAGTTGAAAGGATGAATGCAAACTCAACCGAAGCTACTAAGTTAGGAGGTACTGATCACCCTCAATTAGACACTGTACTAAAACGCCTGATAAATCAAAGGGCAGAATCGGAGCTACACTATCAACAGCTGAAAAATGATAATATAAGACTGCAAAACTCAATAACTGATATAGCCTCTATACTAAAGGGTATCACACAGGAGATAATAGAGCTCCAGCAACGCACAGTCTTAGTAGAAGAAGGAACACAACGACTAGATACCACTGTGAAACGTCAAGATGCCGAGCTAACTCGACTTCAGGGGAAAGTTGACGACCTGGAGAATCGTCAAAGAAGATCCAACCTCAAACTTTATCGAATCCCGGAAGGACTGGAGGGATCCGACCCGAGGGCCTTTCTAGTGAAATTACTACCTCGAGCATTCCCGGATCTCTCAGATTGGGATTGGGACTCCCAAGTGCAGCGAGCACATAGACTTCCACTTGTCCAAAAGCGTCAGAGCAATAAATTCCCACGCCCAATCTTGATGTATTTCGGTAACTTCCTGCTCCGACAAGCGGTCTGGCAAAAAGCTAAGCCTAACTCCCCAATAATTATTGATAATCTTACCATCTTTGCTCGGTCAGATCTTAGTAAAACCACGATGGACAAAAGATGGGAAATGCGCAAACTGATAGATCCAATCAATAAATTGGGAGGCTCAGTATATTTACAAGAACCTGCCCGACTTAAAGTAATCATGAAAGGGCGCACAAACTTCTTTAGCGAAGTCTGTGAGGCGCAGGAATATTTGGCCAGTCTCAATAAGAATCAACAAGAGTAAAGACTGAAAAGAAGCAAGGAGCACTTCAGTCGTCTTCAGCTGTCTTCAGCTGTCCTCATACAAAGAGATTTAGAAACCTTTTATAGATAGCAATCGAATATTAAGATATAGGTTATAGGATATAGGTTGGGTTATAGGCTGGGGCACGGACACGGACATTTCTAGCACTAAAATACTTAACTTTTGCTCTTTTCTGTTAACACATTTAGTCTTCAATTTTGATGAAGCATAACAATAACACTAGTTGGCATATCGGGTGGAGGTGGGGGGGGGGTTCATGGTTCCGGCCGAAGGCGCTGCCTTGTCAGCGGCAGCAGTAGGTAGGGGGGGGAGGAGCGGGTGGGTCTTCGCAGGTTGGGGTGGGTGGGGGTGTGGGAGATGGGGGAAGGTGGAGGGAGGGTTGGGGAAGAAAAGAAAAAAAATATTTTCAACCTGGTAGAAAAGCTTGATGAGAGTCTTTTGTTACTAAAATGTATTCTTTATGTTGAACTACATATAATAATGCTGAATATTGACAATATCTTTTTTATTAGAGATGCATAACATTAGATGTTTGGCTTGGAATGTTTCAGGGCTGAACAACAAACGTAAGCGACAGTTAGTGGCTGAAGAATTAAAGCTATATAATCCTCATTTAGTATTTCTGTCAGAAACTCACATTATAGACAAAGATAAGAAGCTGTTAAGTCAACTGGGTTTTGAGATGATAATTAGCTCTGCAGCTACGTCCTCTATTAGAGGGGTAGCTATACTAAAAGACAAAAGGTTCAAGGCAGAAATAACTAAAACACAGGGTGACAAATGGGGGAGATGGGCAATCGTCCAACTTTGTTTCGATAATATGAAGTTTGTAGCATGTGTTATATATGGACCGAACAAAGAAGATCCTAGAATATTTGAACAACTAAACATAGCGTTATTAGATTGGGAGGGAGAAGTAATAATTATGGGTGATTTTAATTGTATTCTGAACTGTCAGACGGATACAACACGCCCGGGCAATTATAAACGAATGCCTAAAAATAGAGCATCCATTTTAGATCTATGTAAATTACATAATGTTAAAGATGTATGGAGTTCACTATACCCAAACTCTCCAGGCTATACATTTTATTCAGCTCCCCACAGGCTATGCTCACGCTTAGATATGGCCTTTATATCGGACACTCTGATGAGATCCACAAATATGGTAATATATCCACGTATTACATCTGACCACAATCCTATTATGATTGAATTTGCTTTGTCTTTGAAACATAAACCTCCAAGAGCTTTCACCTTTCCCAGGAATTTAGTATCAGATATGAATTTTATCTCACAATTAAAACAACACATTATAGAATTCTTGACTTTCAACAGAAACACAGCTTCATGTTTAACAGTGTGGGATACGTGTAAAGCCAGCATTCGAGGGTTTACACAAACCTTTGTCTTAAAACAAAATTATGAAAGACGTAATCATAAATTAACTTTGACTTCCGATATTATAGCTGAGGAGATAAAACTTGTAAAAGCTTTAAGAGATAATCTCCCAACCCTGGATATTAGTGCAAATTTTAGCCAGTTAAAATGTAAAACCAAAGAAACTCTTTAAAAAAAAGAAGTGCACAAGTTTATAAATATAAATTTTCACAATATGAAGGCGGCGATAAAATTGGAAAAATTTTAGCATTTAAAGTAGCAGAGGATAGAGCACAATCTATGATTTCCCAAATTACGGGGGTTGATAACAAGAGATACAATCAGCCAGATGATATAATTCAACAATTTGCCAAATATTATGAAACCTTATATACACCAGAGAATATGCCTAACGATAAAATAATTGAAAACTATTTAAAAGAAAATTTAACAAACAAGTTAACAAGAAACGAGACAGAGGAATTGACCTCAGAAATAACTAATGAAGAATTAAAAGAGGCCATAAAATCATTGCCATTAGGAAAATCTGCTGGTGAGGACACCATCCCTTTGGAAATCTACAAATCATGTTTGGACGAGCTAACACCTTTTCTTTTAGAAGTAATTACTTATATCGGTAGAACCGGGTCAGCTCCCCGCTCTTGGAATGAAGCAAAAATCATCTTTTTTCATAAAACGGGTAAACCTAAAGAGGAGATGGGCTCATATAGGCCAATCTCCCTGATCAATGTTGATGCAAAGATTTTCGCAAAATGTTAGGCTAGAAGATTAGCACCATTAATGCCTAAAATTGTAAACACGCAGCAACATGGGTTCATAACAGGGAGAGATACATCAGCTCATGTCAATACGGCAATAACTGCGTTCGATATAGCAGAAATAGAGGCTACCCCCCTGGCTATGATAATGCTTGATGCCGAAAAGGCGTTCGATCGGGTGGGGTGGGACTATTTATGGCACGTAATGGGATCAATGGGGTTTGGTGGAAATTTTTTAATTGGGATTCGGGCACTCTATGACAATCCAATAGCATATACTAGCTATGGCGGTCTTACTTCACAATGTTTTCCAATCAAGAGGGGCATACGTCAAGGGTGACCCTTATCACCTTTATTGTTTGCCCTTTCATTAGAACCGTTTTTAAAGGCTTTGGATACTCAGGCAGGAATAATACCCTTCAAGACTGGCAGTCAAAGCTTAAAAATTACTGCGTATGCGGACGACATTGCTATATACTCTATCGAAACAACTGAATCTCTAAAAGCTATCAAATTTGAAGCATCAAAATTTGGCACTGTATCAGGTTATAAATTAAATGCTCACAAAACTCAAATAATAGCTAACTTTGCTCCCCCCCAACCAATACCTGAAATATGCAAGACCGCGACATATCTCGGAATTAAAATTACTTCAAACATCAAAGAACTTAATAACATCAATTATAAAAAATTTATGAAAACTACCATTTCAAATTTTAAAAAATGGCACCGACTTCCATTAAATTTAATCGGTAGAATAAATCTGATAAAAATTAAAATAATACCAAAATACTTATATTTATTCAGATCAATTCCTTTGGCACAGAATAGACTTTTCTTCAAACAACTAGATAGGATCTTCTGCAACTTTATCTGGGGGTATAAGAAGGCTAGGAGATCGCTGAAAATGCTGAAAAATCAAATAGGATCTGGTGGTCTTAACTTTCCTGACGTGAAATTATACTTCTGGGCTTCTTTTATAAGACGTATTCGATCACTACTAAACGAAGAGGACCTACTTTTCTATCATTACTTATCATTAAAGGGAGATGCTAAACAATTTTTTCTTCGTATTACAGACCCAAACTTTTACAAAAGGGTTAAATTTAAGACCGTACGAGATATAGTAAGGATATGGAAGGACATATTTATACATTGTAAAACCACTATATTTCACTCACAATTAATCTTATGGGATAATCCCGGACTGCCTAGTATATTTAGCGACGGGATATCTCGTGAATGGCAACGGAAAGGAATTATGGTTTTGGGCGATCTATATAACTCTCGAGGTATACTGAATTTTCTAACTTTAAAGCAATTATATGGTCTATCTGATACACATAGATTTAAATATATGCAAATATACGACTTTTTAATACGGAAGAACAGAATCAACATTTTGTCGAGTGGGGGTATATGGGACCTATTAAATTCTAAAAAAGAGAAATCAATAATTAGCTCGGCATATAAATTCTTTATAGGTCTAAGTTCCGACGATAATGATACACTAGCAAATAAATGGAATTTAAAACTCGGAACTAATTTAACTGGAAAACAAATAAGTACATCTTACACTAACATTCATGACTATGTAAGATCATCCAGTTTACGACTACAACAATATAGAACTATATATATGCTATATTATACCCCAGAAAGATTTTCTAAATGGTCCTCGAACAACATCACGAGAGAAAAAACTAAATGCCCGAATTGTGACGAGTATGCGGCAGATCTTGTCCATATGCTGTTTTCATGTCCGAAATTAGGGAAATTCTGGGAAGAAGTGGGAAAGATTTTAACCACAAAAAAATTCTTAGCTCACCAATAACTGCATCCATGGTAATATTAGGCTCACATCTGACAAGTCAACCACATTATATACTACTATCAATTTTATTTTCCTGTGCCAAATAACTTTAGCCAGGGCCTGGATTAACCCCAACCCACCCAACGCTTTGGAATGGTGGTACCTGGTTAATGAAATAAAAATTATGGAATGTACGCTGGCAGAACTCAGGGGTCGGATCGCTCAAAAAATTTGAGAAAATTTGGGGGAACCTAGAAATGAACTGATGTACTCAAGACAATGATACTATATGTTCATCTATGTTTTTGATCTTATGTTAAGTTACTTTTGACAAAGTGAAAAGATTGATCAATTCATGTTTAATTTTGTATTTATTGGTTGAATGGCAACTTTGTCGAATGTTTTGTAATCTTTTACCAGGTGAAAATAAAATAAAAAATAATCAAAAAAATAAAATAATAATTAGTATAATAAATAGTCATATTTTATAAAGTATAAAAATAAAAAAAGCTATTTCAAAATTGTATTTGTAGAAATTAATTTACACATTTTGAAATCACATTTTTTTTAATGAATGGATTGTTGAATTAATAGGGGATAATAGTGTGGTGTTTTTTTTAAAATATTTATTTTAGAAATTTATTAAATTATTAATGTAACAAATAAAAAATTTTTTTTAGAAAATTTGTTTTAATAAGAAAATACATTTTTAATTAATTTTTTTTAATTAATTTTTTTAATAATTATATTTTTAAATAATTTTGAAACATTTACTTTTAATTTTTTGCGAACTTGAAAATAATGTATACAATATTGTTTATAAATTATGAACTATATTTTATAGTTTGCATTCCTGTTTATTATTTGGTTAGTGTCCAGCATCTTCTCTGACTTTCACCTGACTGGAGTAGGAATAGTAAATTATATTGGGTCAGTGTTCAGCACCTTACCCTGATTTTCACCTGACTGGAGTGGGAATAGTAAATTATATTGGGTCAGTGTCCAGCACATTCCCTGACTTTCACCTGACTGGAGTGGGAATAGTAAATTATATGGGGTCAGTGTCCAGCACTTTCCCTGACTTTCACCTGACTGGAGTAGAATAGTACATTATATTGGGTCAGTGTCCAGCACTTTCCCAGACTTTCACCTGACTGGAGTAGGAATAGTAAATTATATTGGGTCAGTGTCCAGCACTTTCCCTGACTTTCACCTGAGTGGAGTAGGAATAGTAAATTATATTGGGTCAGTGTCCAGCACTTTCCCTGACTTTCACCTGACTGGAGTAGGAATAGTAAATTATATTGGGTCATTGTCAAGCACCTTCCCTGATTTTCACCAGACTAGAGTGGGAATAGTAAATTATATTGGGTCAGAGTCCAGCACCTTCCCTAACTTTCACCTGACTGGAGTGGGAATAGTAAATTATGTTGGGTCAGCGTCCAGCACCTTCCCTGACTTTCACCTGACTGGAGTGGGAATAGTAAATTATATTGGGTCAGTGTCCAGCACATTCCCTGACTTTCACCTGACTGGAGTGGGAATAGTAAATTATATGGGGTCAGTGTCCAGCACTTTCCCTGACTTTCACCTGACTGGAGTAGAATAGTACATTATATTGGGTCAGTGTCCAGCACTTTCCTAGACTTTCACCTGACTGGAGTAGGAATAGTAAATTATATTGGGTCAGTGTCCAGCACTTTCCCTGACTTTCACCTGAGTGGAGTAGGAATAGTAAATTATATTGGGTCAGTGTCCAGCACTTTCCCTGACTTTCACCTGACTGGAGTAGGAATAGTAAATTATATTGGGTCATTGTCAAGCACCTTCCCTGATTTTCACCAGACTAGAGTGGGAATAGTAAATTATATTGGGTCAGAGTCCAGCACCTTCCCTAACTTTCACCTGACTGGAGTGGAAATAGTAAATTATGTTGGGTCATTGTCCAGCACCTTCCCTGACTTTCACCTGACTGGAGTGGGAATAGTAAATTATATTAGGTCATTGTCCAGCACCTTCCCTGACTTTCACCTGACTGGAGTGGGAATAGTAAATGATATCAGGTCAGTGTCCAGCACCTTCCCTGACTTTCACTTGACTGGAGTAGGAATAGTAAATTATATTGGGTCAGTGTCCAGCACCTTCACTGATTTTCACCTGACTGGAGTGGGAATAGTAAATTATATTGGGTCAGTGTCCAGCACATTCCCTGACTTTCACCTGACTGGAGTGGGAATAGTAAATTATATTGGGTCAGTGTCCAGCACCTTTACTGACTTTCACCTGACTGGAGTGGGAATAGTAAATTCTATTGGGTCAGTGTCCAGCACTTTCCCTGACTTTCACCTGACTGGAGTAGAATAGTACATTATATTGGGTCAGTGTCCAGCACCTTCCCTGATTTTCACCTGACTGGAGTGGGAATAGTAAATTATATTGGGTCAGTGTCCAGCACCTTCCCTGACTTTCACCTGAATGGAGTGGGAATAGTAAATTATATTGGGTCAGTGTCCAGCACCTTCCCTGACTTTCACCTGACTCGAGTGGGAATAGTAAATTATATTGGGTCAGTGTCCAGCACTTTCCTTGACTTTCACCTGACTGGAGTAGGAATAGTAAATTATATTGGGTCAGTGTCCAGCACCTTCCCTGACTTTCACCTCACTGGAGTGGGAATAGTAAATTATGTTGGGTCAGTGTCCAGCACCTTTCCTGACCTTCACTTGAGTGGAGTGGGAATAGTAAATTATGTTGGGTCAGTGTCCAGCACCTTCCCTGACTTTCACCTGACTGAAGTGGGAATAGTAAATTATATTGGGTCAGTGTCCAGCACTTTCCCTGACTTTCACTTGACTGGAGTAGGAATAGTAAATTATATTGGGTCAGTGTCCAGCACCTTCCCTGATTTTCACCTGACTGGAGTAGAAATAGTAAATTATATTGGGTCAGTGTCCAGCACCTTCCCTGATTTTCACCTGACTGGAGTGGGAATAGTAAATTATATTGGGTCAGTGTCCAGCACCTTTCCTGACTTTCACCTGACTGGAGTAGGAATAGTAAATTATATTGGGTCAGTGTCCAGCACATTCCCTGGCTTTCACCTGACTTGAGTGGGAATAGTAAATTATATTGGGTCAGTGTTCAGCACCTTTCCTGACTTTCACCTGACTGGAGTGGGAATAGTAAATTATATTGGGTCAGTGTCCAGCACTTTCCCTGACTTTCACCTGTCTGAAGTGGGAATTGTAAGTTATGTTTTTTATATTTTAGTGAGAAAAGTAATGTTAAAAAATGTATGTAGCAAAATTATAAATGCTTATTAAATATATGTCAGTGAAATATTATATATCAATATATAATTATGAAGAAAAAAGTTAATTTTTTTAATTTAAAAATGTTATTGTTTGAGAAATAAGAAAAGATGAATAGTGTGAACATTTTTATTTACAGGCTTTATTTATATTAGTCAAAGTACAGAAAATATTAAAACAAGTTTTTGTTTATGTTAATCTTTTAGGTAAAACAAATGTATTACATTACATTTATTTATTTTCATTAATGTTTCTGATTTAAAATACCACATGTTTTATAACATTGCTTTTTTGAACAATATATACATTGTACTTTGTATTTGAGAGATTTTTTTACATTTTTATAAACAATCATTAACAGGTAAATAGAAAACAGGTAAGTATATTTTTACTATTTTTCATGCTTCATATATATGATAAACATTTATATACATAAAACAGATTGTTAATAATAATAATTAATATTTGTTTTTAATTACTATTATTAATTTACAAAGGTTAGGTAATTATAAAGTCAATTCAATGATAGCTTTATTCAATTTGTAAAAACAGAATCGTAAAAGCAAACATTTCAAAATAGCATATAAAAGAAAACTTTCAAACATATAAAATACAGTCATTAAAAGTGGTTTTAAAAGGATAAAATACTTGATAACACATTAAAAAACCACGGGTCATCCTAACATTCTACAGCTTATCAGTTTAAACCATTCATTAAAAAGATGCCCATTATAATGTCTAGGCCCTTTCAATTATATCATGTTTACATCGAATTCCTGAATCTGACAATCGCCTTTAAAAAGGTGGATACAACTACAATGGTATATACATTGTCCAAGGTTTTTAATTTGTTATAGGCTCCTCTACAGGTTTGCAGACCCCATGATTTAAGTAAAGGTTTTAGCAGTCTTTCCCTCGGGTAGCTGTAGAAACTACAAAAAAAGATGCAATGGATGTTAGACTGGTACGATGTATTATCACATGGGCAGATTCTTTTATCTCTTGACCAGTCATTGCAGTGTGGAAAAGTAATTATTCTGTAAAAGGTGTCCGTACGAAAACGGGTCAGAAGCATGCGATTAAAAGGGGATGGTTCGATCGGGAGATACTGTTGTACCCCCTCAGCCACAGTGATCAAATCATGTTCTTTAACAGTACTTTTGGCCTTTTCTACACGCCATCTTTTACTCTCTAGATGGTGTAAGAGAAGTTTTTTCAAACTTGTTCTGGACACCTTGCAGGATTTGAAAAAAATTCTAAATGCCCAATGTCTTTCAGCAACTCCTTAACATATCTAAGCCATTTAATATTGCCCGCTCCATCTAGGCCCAAACAATCCTTTAATACATCTCTGTTCAGGGTAGTCTCTTTGTTTACCCAGACATTGTGCCACAGCAGAACATGGACAGATTTTATAATATCTGATACATATGGGAGAGCAAGTTCATTGTGAACCACATATGTTGCGGTGCCCTTGGGGGTTGCCAGTAAATAGCGAAGAAAACGATTTTCGGCCTGTTGGATGGAGTCCACCTGCTCAATCCCCCAAAGGCCTGCCCCATATGTGCCAGTCGAGATACATTTAGCCTTGTAAATCTGTAAAAGTTCTCTAACTGGTCTACCACCCAGCCTTTTTGCAAAATTTATTAAGGCGCCCGTAGCTCTTGAGAGCGCAAGGCCCCTAGTGGTTACAGCCTCCCGCCATGAGCCCCTCCTCTCGAAGTTTATACCGAGATAGGAGAATCTGTTGGTCGCTCAATCTTTTTGCCATCCAAAAAGATTGGTCAGGGTATCCTTCTGCTCCCTGTTCCGCAAGACATAGGGGTCCATTAGGATGGCTGGCGGATTGCCCCCGCCGGGCTGGCGGTAGCCACCGCCAGCCTGGTGGGGGCAATTCGTCCACCATCCTTCCCTGTATTCCCCCCACCATATGAGAATGGCGGGGGGGACCACGGCGGAGCAAAGCACCGCCTGCCACTTTTCCGCCCCGGTCGCATTGCGGCCGGGGCCGAAAATGATTAATATGGTGGCGGTGTCAAGCAGACACTGCCAGCCATATTATGATGGGCTGAGGGTGATGCCTTTCCGTGGCGGCGATGCCGCCACTGAAAGGCATGCAGTCTTCACTCTGGGGGTCCCCTCTGGGCTCCAGAGTGAAGGAGGAGGGATATTACACATGGGGGGGTACCTGTGGTACCCTCCTTCATTTGCATTAACAAAGCGGCAGGCACCGCGCGGTGCCTGCCGCTTTGTTAATGTAAATGCAGAAATGCATTTCTAGCATTGTGGCGGGCGGTGCTGAGAGTACCGCCCGCCACAATGCTAGAAATGCAGGATGTGCACGCCACTGTGGCGGGCACATCCTAATGCTGGCGTCGGGACCCCCGCCCTTAAGGCGGGCGGTCGCGTTTACCGAAAGGGTGCCATCCTAATGGACCCCATAGTGTATGTTTTTGAGACATTTACGTGGAGGCCTCTGACTTTCATAAATTCTGAGAATTTTTCCACTGCCCTTTGCAGGCCGACCCTTGTCTGCGACATAATAACCGTGTTATCTGCATAAAGGAGAATAGGTATAGCTGTCCCAATAACTGTAGGGTAATCGTGATAATCTTTTGTGAGATGTTGTCCGACCTTATTTATGTATAGGGTGAAGAGCAGGGGTGCCCAGATGCACCCCCGCCTTACTCCTCTATGGATCTGAAACAAATCTGAACACTCACCCCTCCTGCCATATCTGACACGAGCACCAGCGCCATTATAAAGTTCTTTGACAAATGTAAGAATATGTTTGTCCAAACCAATCTCGGAGACTGTTAGCCAGAGGACCTCGTGGTCCACGCAGTCAAAAGCGGAACTTAGATCCACATAGGTTACAAAAAGATTTCTATTTTTGGCCTGGGTATACTTTGCTGTTATTAATGCCAGATTTAGTCCCTGTTCTATGGTGCCCTTACCAGCTCTAAAACCATATTGATGGTTCGAAATGGCGTTGTGCTCCTCCAACCAATCCTGGATTTTATTTAGGATGATCCTCCCTGCCACCTTCATTAGGCCATCGAGTAGCGAGATTGGTCGATAGCAGGTGGGATTATTCGTGTTCCCCTTTTTGAAAATCGGTACTACGATTGCCTCTGACCAGGTTGGGATAAAATAAATATTGTTTGATGAGTTCAGCTCATTTTTGAGCAAGGGTGCCAATAGATCGATCTCAGACTTAAATACGTCTATAAGGACGCAACCCGGCCCCGGTGCCTTCCCAGACGGGCTTTCCTTCAAGGCCCTGATGACTTCCTCATATGAGAATTGAATACCCAGTTGAAAAGAGCTCATTGATTTATAATCCACAGGTACGCCAAGATCTTTAGGTACTATTCCTGGGAGGTCTATCTTATTGTACAGGCCCTCGAAATGTGTGACCCAGGATTCTGGCTGGATGGCTAAGTCTATTTTGGGTCCCTGATTCTTTTGCAAGAAAGGGGCGTTTACTGCCTTCCAAAAGGCTATGCTGTCCTTTCTTTCTGAAGCTTCATGAAGAGCCGACCACGCCATCGTTTTTAGCTCTTTTTTCCTGCTTGTTACAGCTGTCCTATAAAGGCTCCTGGCTGTTTGGATATTTTCCTGGGACCTTGAAGAGGTGTGTAGTGCTTTCTTTAAAGCGGCAAGTGCCCTGGTACAACTCCCATTAAACCAGCCCTGACTCTCCTTTGGGGGATGGCGAGGTACTCTTGTTAATAGATTTTTTATCCCAGAGCATATTTTCAAGAAGGAATCGATAACAATTTGGTCAGAGAGGCATTTCAAGAATTCCTCGCGGGTATTCTCCACTAACATTTGGATGAAATTCGTAGGCACCACCTTATCCCATTTAATACAGTAGCCATTACTGCTCGCTAATCTAGGTGTTACATTATATAGGATGTTATTCATTGGATTCACAGCAGGCTCATTGGGCTTCAGTGTTACAGAGATAGGATAATGATCACTAAAGGGGGTGTCTATGGTGTCCCAATTGTGAACAGTCCCTGCATATCTAGATGAGAGGAGCGTAAAATCAATAATTGAATTACATCCTCTCCTGTTAAAAGTGGGTCTGAATGGTTTAAAGGGGGTGCATCGCTCATTAACAAATGACATTATAAAGTGGGAAGTCATAGAGTTCAAAAGATCCCCTAATTTTGAATGGTTGAAATGGGTCGGGCCTCTTCATTGCCATCCCCCATTCCACAACACCCGCCACTCCTCGGGGGACAGAGAGGGCAATTAAAGTCCCCTACCCATAACAAGGCCATATCTCCCATCATCTGCTCCTCGATTTTTTGGGGGTCTGACAAAAGGTTGTTGATAACCACCCCAATTTGGGCAGCAGGAATATTATTATAAAAATTCGCCAGTGTCATACTTTTTAGGGGACCCCATGAGAAGACTATGATTTGATAAAATTCCGTGGTGAAAAACTTTACCTTTGTTAATCCCACAGTGGATGAAATATAAGTACACAGTCACCCCTTGAGTCTGCCACTTTGGGTGGGCATAGCTGGGGTATGAAATGATTTATATCCCAGAATGTGTAACTCCTTACTAGCCCAGGTTTCTTGTACGCATACAATACTATGCTTTAGGACCACTTCCAGCCATATTGGTTTAGTGATTTTATCGGACAGGCCCGCAACATTTCAACATAGGATGCTATTTGTAGATGACAGCTCTGTGGTAGAGACACATTTTACAGCCCTTATTAGTGTTCTATCGATTGTTCCCTGATTTGACGTTGGGCTAATATGCGTTCGGAGCTCCTTAGATGGTCTAAGTTCTCGTTTGTAGATGGTTTAACTATATATGACATGGTCACATCGGTGGGATTAGCCATTTCAGCCGTAATATTAGAAACCATAGGAATTTCCAACGAATTTGTGATTCCATTATCCCTGCTTTTGTAGTTTTTCTTTGGAGGACAACTAGACCGTTTACAATGGTATTCATTAATTCCAGCCTCCCCTGTTATTAGCTTTGAGGTATCATTGTCAGGAGCTCTTTTAATAAGAGGGACCACAATAGTACCCAAAATGGTGTTGGCTACGTGATTTACCTCTACCTTCCTCCCCTCGTAGCCACTCCCTGAAGTTTCCTGTAAAATGGGTTTTATAGTGGCCACACAATTAGGGTACTCTGTCCCTGAAGTGGAGACAATAGAAAAAAATCCCTTTATAACTGTTGGTGGGTCGGTATAATAAAACTTACACGAGGTTGTGGGCATTTCATTACTGAGTCAATCCACCCCTTCCAGACCCGCAAGTGCCCCACATCGGTTAGAGGTGTGAATATTGAAGCTTGGCCCCCCCACAGTCTTCTCAAATGGGTTCATTATTCTTAATGGCTTGGGTAATAGAGACCTGGGATAGAAATAGCTCAAATCATGTATCTGTATCCCTTCCCCACCTCTCTCCAGATACCAATCATTAAGGTAGGAAATTACTCTACGGTCCCTAAAATTGATATTTATAGCATCCCCCTGAATGTCCTTGGGCCTCTGTCCCACCCAGCTCAGTCTTCTTACGTGCAGAATTTCCCCGTTGATATTGGGGGGTAATGGCCAGTTGGTACTTAGCCAATAAATGACTTTATTTTTAAGTTCAGAATACCCTTCTTCCCTTCCAGTTATCAACTTAGGAACCCCCATTAGTACAGCAACGTAAGGAGCGGCTTCTGGCAGCAAATCTATTTGTTGCTTAGTGCGTTTAAAGTTCTTTGTAGTTGGATGCTCCCCGGCTATGTTTCCCTGTATAGCCTCTAGGTTGTTGGTGCATCCGTCTACCCTGAGTGTTGTCGAATGACTGATTGTATTCGGTAAAACCGGTGTATTAACCTGCGATGTTTGTAAAGAGTCTGGTTTTTTAATCAAATTGTTAGAATTATGCGCCATGCTTTGCCCGGATGTAATTTCATTCTGTTTCGCTTCCCCCATGTCCTTTATTAAGGCAGTATTTGAGGCTATTGCGTTCTGTATTAACCCCAATTATAAAGTCATTTTTACATTAACAGAAACATCTAAATTATACATACAGTCAGGTATAATGCTTGATATGTATTTTTAAAACATGTATGTATATAATCACGATTATTAATATTAATAATTAATATTTGTTATTTATTCATATTATTAATTTACAAAGGTACATTAATTATAAAGTAATTATTAAATTAACTGAAAAATGTAAATAATATATATGTTGAAGTATTATATTTTATATGTCTTTTTAAAAAATATACATATAAAAATGATTAATAATAAGAATAATTAATATTTGTTATAAATTATTATTATTAATTTACCAATGTTAAATAATTATATAATAATAACTTTTAATGTAAAATAAAAAAATAAATTATATATATATATATTACCTACTGGCGGTCGCCAGTAGGTATATATAGTTAGGATTTTTTCTCTATGGGATTTTTGAAAATTCTATGTCTAATAACTTTGGCGTTTGTGGACGGAATTGGCTGAAATTTTCAGGAAAATGGAACATTTTGTTTCTGAGCAGCCCCTGACAATTTGGGGGGGTTTCATCAAGGGGGGGCCGAGAAAAAAGGGGGGTCCCAAAACGCATTTTTCCCATGTTAATTTCCATAGGGCGGTTGGCCTCACTTTTAGCTCGAACGGCTGAATGGATTTGCACGAAACTTGGCAAAATTGTAGGGACTGTTAGCCTGATGTGCCTTTGCTAGGTCTCAATATATGTGCTCCAGTGGATTTTGAGTAATTTAGGTTCAAAAAAATATATATATCTGGGCGGAGCCTAACCACACATCTGATCTGATTGGCTGTCAGCACTTCATCCAAGAAGTGTTGGCAGCCATCTTGGGACCAATATACATGATAGCACCTCATTAAAAAGCATTGTAGTTAATAGAGGGTTTTAGGACTTTAGTTACATTATAAATCATTTGTTGATGGTACCATACTCGTTTTAGGAATTGTGGTGGGTTCTAAGGTGATTTTACCATGTGAAAAAACCTTCTGCTGTGATATCATGAATATTGTTTGAAAGAAAACTAATATCTCATGATTTTCCCACAGTGGTTTGGAAGGGGATCTATAAGCTAAACTGAAAGCATATTTTCTGTAAATTCACATTATCTTTCTCAGTCATGTGAAAATGAAGTCTGACATTCTCAGTAAAACATGTACATCCAACAAGGACAGAGACTGTCAGTTGATTCCTTTGTGTTCTACTGCAGCCTCCTAGAGTGTTCTAAAGAACAACTAGAGCGCTAACAGTCCTACTTATTACAAAGGTATGGCACACCTGAAGCCATCTTGATTGGAATAAAGTGGTAACTCTTAAAACATTTAATTTAAAAAGAAACAACATGAGGGGGTATATTTTGCCATAGAAAGTATGATTAGTGCTGCAGAATGAAAAATTAGGGCACATTTTGAGTGACTTCTCAAATCCTTTTCTATTTCATTAAAACATTCTGACATGCAGTCTCCCAAAATGGCCACCAGAGACAAAAGAGCCCAAATGTAGCCCAAATATCACCCAGATGTAGCCCAAGTATAGCCCAATGACAGAATGTCCCAGAGTGTTCTAAAGAACAACTAGAGCGCTAACAGTCCTACTTATTACAAAGGTATGGCACACCTGAAGCCATCTTGATTGGAATAAAGTGGTAACTCTGAAAACATTTAATTTAAAAAGAAACAACATGAGGGGGTATATTTTGCCATAGAAAGTATGATTAGTGCTGCAGAATGAAAAATTAGGGCACATTTTGAGTGACTTCTCAAATCCTTTTCTATTTCATTAAAACATTCTGACATGCAGTCTCCCAAAATGGCCACCAGAGACAAAAGAGCCCAAATGTAGCCCAAATATCACCCAGATGTAGCCCAAGTATAGCCCAATGACAGAATGTCCCAGAGTGTTCTAAAGAACAACTAGAGCGCTAACAGTCCTACTTATTACAAAGGTATAGCACACCTGGAGCCATCGTGATGGAAATAAAGTGGTAACTCTTAAGACATTTAATTTAAAAAGGAACAAAATGAGGGGGTATATTATGCAATAGAAGGTATTATTAGTGCTGCAGAAAGAAAAATTAGGGCACATTTTGAGTGACTTTTCAAATCCTCTTCCATTTCATTAAAAAATTCTGACATGCAGTCTCCCAAAATGGCCACCAGAGACAAAAGAGCCCAAATGTAGCCCAAATATCACCCAGATGTAGCCCAAGTATAGCCCAATGACAGAATGTCCCAGAGTGTTCTAAAGAACAACTAGAGCGCTAACAGTCCTACTTATTACAAAGGTATGGCACACCTGAAGCCATCTTGATTGGAATAAAGTGGTAACTCTTAAAACATTTAATTTAAAAAGGAACAAAATGAGGGGGTATATTTTGCCATATGAATTATGATTAGTGCTGCAGAAAGAAAAATTAGGGCACATTTTGAGTGACTTCTCAAACCCTCTTCAATTTCATTAAAAAATTCTGACATAGTCTCGCAAGATGGCCACCAGAGACAAAAGAGCCTAAATGTAGCCCAAATATCACCCAGATGTACCCCAAGTATAGCCCAATGACAGAATGTCCCAGAGTGTTCTAAAGAACAACTAGAGCGCTAACAGTCTTACTTATGACAAAAGTATGGCACACCAGAAGCCATCTTGATTGGAATGAAGTGGTAAGTCTGAAAACACTCAATTTAAAAAGGAACAACATGAGGGGGTTAATTTTGCCATAGAAAGTATGATTAGTGCTTCAGAAAGAAAAATTAGGGATCATTTTGAGTGACTTCTCAAATCCTCTTCTATTTCATTAAAAAAATTCTGACATGCAGACTGAAACATGCACTTTGAATACCAGCAGCAGACGTCCCTGGTGAGCAGTAGCTTTACTACAGTGATCTAATGTGCAACTAGAGTGCTAACATTCAGAATTCATGGCAAATGTGTGACACATCTGAATGCCTTCTTGATGGAACCAAAGTAAACAAGCATTGAAAATGCAATAGATCTCGCCCTCGTTTAAGTTAAAGCCATTCTGTTTGTAATGAGGTGGCTTTTTAGCTTTGCTTTTATTAGTGTTTTTTCAACTTTCATGTAAATAACGCACCGTTTTCACCAAATCGACTTTGCCCAATCACACCCTTCCCTTCGGCCAACAAATCCCAAAAATTCGGCACACCTGCCGATCCACTCTCCCTACAGCTCACCCAAGCCCCGTCCCTCTAGCGCAACTGGAACACCCCAAATTCAACTTCTCCATGCGCACCAAAAACTCCCATTGAATAACATGACAATTCGCTACTCCGCACAAAAATTGCTCTTTAAAGCACTTCCACTGTTCCGATCCGCTTCAAACTTGGCTGGACACTAGTTCCAGCGATTCCCTAACATCTCACCAAAAATCAGCCCAATCCATCCACTGGAACGGGGACGAATTTCAACCCGAATACGTGCCCCCCGCAAACACAAAAAAAGCCATAAAACGGCCAAATCTCGACCAAAAACCGCCAAAATCCCTCAAAACCTTGCCAACACCAATACGCACGAAACTGAACCGGCCCCTCAGCCCTAGGCTCCGGGAACCCTACTTAATTGACCCAAAAGCCCTAAAAAAGCAACATAATACACACGAAAACGCCCTAACAACCCTAAAATGCATATAAGTATATGTATGCATGCATTTATGTTTGTATTTATATAGATATACAGATGATATATGTTTATATATGTATGTATATATATATATTCACTGAAAAAACCATAGGCTATAGACCATATATAGTTAGGAATTAGCATTTACAAAACCTTGAAAATTCACTGAAAAAAGCATAGGTTATAGACCATATATAGTTAGGAATTAGCATTTACAAAACCTTGAAAATTCACTGAAAAAACCATAGGTTATAGACCATATATAGTTAGGAATTCGCATTTACAAAACCTTATTTTACTCACACAAAACCATTGAAATTCCATATATAGTTAGTTGCACTAACTATATATCGCGCACCCGCAATCCACTGCTGATGATGTCACATATTACATCATTCATGACATGGTCAGTGACATCACTGATGACATCACTGATGACATCTCAAATGACATCACTGATGACATCACTGATGACAACATCCAGTGACTGTATGTTTCTGTAAAGTTAAAATATGTCTTACATATTGAAGAATGAGTGGATGTATAAGTGTCTGGATGAAGGATTTAGTAGGTGCATGACTGACTGTATGAGTGAGTGATTAAATGTGTCTCACTGAGTGCATGGGTTAGTGACTAAACTGTCTTAATTTGTGCATCATTATGTCTGTTGTTCTGTAAACTGTTGCATGTGTTGATAAGTAGCTATATGAGTAACTATATGGGTTATTGATTGGTTGCCCAAGTATTTGTATGGGAGACTGAGTGTGTGTGTGGGTGGCTGGGAGGTGTATGACTCTGTGCATAGATGTGTGAGCAGTTGATTCACTAGATGTATGGTTTCAAAAGTGCATGTGGAAACAGCTGTATGGGCGGTTGACTGTGTGCATGAGTGTATTGGTGAGTGAATGGATATCTCAGTGCTACATGTCAAAGTAAGTACATATGTAAAACACAGTACATGTGAGAGTTGACATATATAAATAACTGTGCATAAGAGCCAGTGAATGTGTGAGTGGCTGTATGGATCATTGTGAACTTGTATCAGGGATTGTATAAGAGAGTTAATATGTGTTAGTATATGTTTGAATAAGTAAAGTTTGTATAACTGTATAGTTGAGGAAATGGAGGTGTGATTGATTCTTTGATTGACTGACTAGGTGTGTGAGTAACTCCATGGATGAGTGACAGTCTGTGAGTGTCTGTTTACACTGATTGTATCTAAGGTTATATTAGAGTCTGAAGAGGTTCATCGTATTATCACATGAATGATATCATCAGTGATGTGATCAGTAATGTCAAATGAGATGTCATCAGTGATGTCATCAGTGATGTCATTTGAGATGTCATCAGTGATGTCATTTGAGATGTCATCAGTGATGTCATCAGTGATGTCACTGACCATGTCATGAATGATGTAATATGTGACATCATCAGCAGTGGATTGCGGGTGCGCGATATATAGTTAGTGCAACTAACTATATATGGAATTTCAATGGTTTTGTGTGAGTAAAATAAGGTTTTGTAAATGCGAATTCCTAACTATATATGGTCTATAACCTATGGTTTTTTCAGTGAATATATATATATATATATATATATATATATATATTACCTACTGGCGGTCGCCAGTAGGTATATATAGTTAGGATTTTTTCCCTATGGGATTTCTGAAAATTCTATGTCTAATAACTTTGGCGTTTGTGGACTGAATCGGTTGAAATTTTCAGGAAAATGGCACATTTTGTTTCTGAGCAGCTCCTGGAAATTTGGGGGGGGTTCGATAAGGGGGGGGCTGAGAAAAAAGGGGGGGTCCCAAAACGCGTTTTTAACATTGAGTTTTCCATAGGGCGGTTGGACTCACTTTTAGCCCGAACGGCTGAATGGATTTACACGAAACTTGGCAAAATTGTAGGGACTGTTAGCCCGATGTGCCTTTGCTAGGTCTCAATATATGTGCTTCAGTGGATTTTGAGAAATTAACGTTTAAATCAAGATATATATCTGTAACAGCGCTCCGGGCAGCGATCCGGTTCGCGTACTTTTCGCGTAACGGAACTTTGCGCACGGAAAGCTGATTGGCTCTTCGGTGTCTGTCAACATTCTAAACAGTCCGGTGCAGCCGCCATCTTGTCTCTCGGTAGGATCGAGAGATAAGAGGAGGCCAAAACAAAGGGGGAAATTTCCATAAGGGGGCATAGTAGATCCTCCCTGACCCCCTAGGTTTTATGTGGAGGTTTTAAAAGGGCCCAGCAGGGTTCAAAACATTTTTTTCTTGTTTTTTTTTTCGCGTTGAGCGCCTAGTACGCGAACCGGAAAGCGTTCTAGGCAGCGTACTATAAGGATAATAGAATGATATACTTTTCAAAGACTAAATGTTAATTGTTTGTTGTTGTGTTTGTTGTTTTTGTTGTTTTTTTTTGTTTTCTTTATTTTTAAATTTTTTTTTTTATTTTGATTGTTTTTCATAATTTATTAAACTTTCTAACATTTCAGTGTCTGAAATGTCATTATTTTCTTGAAATATTGTTTGCAAGCTGTGAGCTTGTAAAATGTCCTCATTTGCAAGGAGGGCATCTACTGCTTGGACACATTGCAGCAGTTCATTATCCAAGCTTTGATCCATAAATTCCATGTCAATTTGTTCAATCAATTCCTGGCTGCTTTCTTGCAGGTCCATTTCAAAAGAAACTTGGTTTTCGCCTTCCATTTTGCCTGAAATTTGGATTAAAAAAATATATATTAGTAGAGATAGGGCACTGTTGGGATTAATTTTAGATAGTCATTTTTTATCAGTGAATTTATCTTTTGGCAGTGTATAGTATCAGAGTGGAAATAGGACTATAAAAAAGTGTATGTGATTTAACCAAGACAAGCCTAACTCCATTCATAACTATAACAGAGAAGTCTATCTAAATACATTACTAGTACAGAGGGATAGTGTATATGTAGCAGAAAAAGTCTACTATATTAAGTTATAGTGCACAATATATTTCATTTTTAAAAATTATAACTTACCTTCACAAAGAAGTTGAAGTTTTTGGAAGCTATTGAAATGTGATGTACAACAAGAAGTAGTAGTCAAAATGGCTGTGTTTTCTTCTCTTCCTTTATATATTCAAGTATATAACCAATCAAATGTCACGTAATAAAAGTAGAAAATGAAAGTAACATTTTCATTGGTTGTCAATTCCAACACTTCAGATGTGTTTTGTGAAGTAATTTACCTCACGGTACTTGGAGAGGTCTACAGGCTAAATGGCTAAATTAAATTTCAATCAAATTTGTGAGAATGAAAGGGATTGTTATGTAGTATGAGCTAATTTATATTTGGTGAGAGTGTCTCTAGTCGTTTTTCTGTAAATTACTTTCCCACCTTTTTTTGGACCGCTTCCCGGAAAGCGGTCCGGTCCGCGAACTAGGAGCGTAACGGGAGTCCACCATTTTGTGTTCCGGTCGAATCAAGGTATAAAATGGAGGGTAAATAATGTTCTGAATGGGTAGAAGGGGGCATGGTACAAGTAGTTTGCCCCCCCTACGTTTTCTGAGGGTGGCTGAGGAGGACTATATGTGCGAAGAAAAAACTTTTTTTTTGAAATTTTGCGCGGTTAGCTTCCAGTTCGCGTACCGGATAGCGCTCTTTGAGCGTAGTTTGTTGAAAATTACAGAAAAAAGTTAGAAAAAAATAATAATTGTGAGTGATCAGATGAAGGGTAGCTCTGAGAAGAGCTTTTGGTTTTATGGTACATTTAGGTACTTATAAGTAGGTACCAATGCACAGTCTTAAATTCAGAATGAAAATTCTGTTGCCCTCATCTGAGAAGTGAACTCCATCTCCTCAGTAGATATCTTGCATGTAGTAACGCAAGTTATTGTTGTACAGAGAGCCCATTCCATGGTCTCTCATGAAAGCTGAAACAGATTTGTTTACATGCTTCCTCGCTTTCTCAATTTGTGGAGAAAATTGGTTGGACCACCTCCATTTCTGTCTTTGGCATATATTGGAATATACCAAAGCAGTTTGAGGAAAAAGTGCCATTAATTGCTCAAAGGTGTCCTTTAAAAGCATTTCCAGACCTACCCCTGTCAAAGTGCCCAAATCATTACCTCCACAGTGCACTATTAACAGGTCAGGTTTTGGCAAATGCATAAAGGTTTTCACCAATGGTATCAATTGGTGACATTTTAATCCTCTTTGCCCCAACCACTTAATTTCCACATCCTGTAAATTGAGGTTGTGTAAATTTCTGTTCTCAGCATACCTTTGAGCCCAGTGGATGTAACTATGTCCAACAATCCAGACCTTAAACATGGTGGGAGAAGGTTGTTCTGCAGTCAGATGAAGTGTGGTAATGAAAGGGCAGTTGAAACAGTAGGAGTTTGTAAAGAAAAAAAACTGTGGATTTCCAATGCTAATGAATCATTAGCAGTGATTGGTGCATTTCCATTTCTGAAAACAGAAAGTTAGGGTGCATGGATGTGTTCTTTGAAAGATGTAATTTGAATGGTCAAGGAAGAAACATTTAATGAAAGATTGCACTGGATACGCAGGTGCACTGAGAGTTCAGAGTTCAATTGAAACATTGTTGTGTGAATTTGCAAACATGAGAGGTCTTCCAGGTGGTGGTTGCTATGGAAAAAAGGCAGAGAGGGCTGAGGGGGGAAGGGTTTTGATTTGAAAAAAGTGAGGGAAGAGTTATGATTGGCTAATATGAGAGATATGTGAAATGAATATCTGTATTTCTGTGCTTTCAATAGCTGCAGCCTCTGGAGTGCATCGTTTTTCTTCTGCTGAAGACAATTTGGTGTATTTCTGAGACTGTTTTCAAAACTCAAAAAGTATTTGCTAAGGTGAGAAAAGATTTATTTATTTTAGATAGAGAATAGTATGAATTAAGGAGAAAATGATGAAGAAAGCTGTGTTTTTAAACTGTGGCTTTGTCTGTAGTGATATAGAAATAGATTTTGTTACTTTGAGAAATTGTAATTGCATATTCGGTGTAGCATTCTGGCATGCAGTAACACAAGTTATTGTGGTACATGGAGCCCATTCCATGGTCTGTTATGTAAGCTGAAACAGATATGTTGTTTTTAAAAACGAATTTTGAAATCAATTACATTTCTGGATATGTACTGCTAGAGCTTCATAGGTTGTTTTGGGCCATATTTATAAGGCATTTGAGTGTCTATTATGCTATTTTACGTTCTTCATGGTGCAAATTTCTTGTAAATACGCTCCCACTTGTGCTTTGCAAATTTAGATTTTGATTATGGGAGTTACATAGCCATGTTAATAATGTCCAAACAATGGTGGTAGGGCATTCAAGAAAACGCTTTCCTGTGTCTCTAGGACATTTTCAGTCCTTTCCTCTTGAAAACAGGTATACAATTGATTTATATGCTGTGTTTAAAAACGAATTTTGAAATCAATTACATTTCTGGATATGTACTGTTAGAGCTTCATAGGTTGTTTGGGGTCATATTTAGAATGCATTTTAGTGTCTTTGATGTTATGTTTACCTTTTTAAATGGAAAGCGTTCTTCATGGGGCAAGTGTCTTGTAAATACGCTCCCACTTGCGCTTGGCAAATTTAGATTTTGATTATGGGAGTTACCTAGCCATGTTAATAGTGTCCCAAAAATGGTGCTAGGGCATTCCAGAAAACACTTTCATGTGTCTCAAGGACATTTTCAGTCATTTCTTCATGAATGCAGGTATACAATTGATTTATATGCTGTGTTTAAAAACGAATTTTGAAATCAATTACATTTCTGGATATGTACTGTTAGAGCTTCATAGGTTGTTTTGGGCCATATTTATAAGGCATTTGAGTGTCTTTGATGTTATGTTTTCCTTTTAAAATGGATAGTGTTCCTCATGGGGCCCTGAGCAGTTCTTAGCCATGTTATTTAATGGGAAGTGGATAACATGGCTAAGAGCATTTGCTGGAAAATGCATGAATATCGCTGACTGTTCAGCGATATTCATGCATTGCGGCCGTTTTTTTTTGCATTTGCGAGCAGTTCTTAGCCATGTTATCCAATGGAAGGTGGATAACATGGCTGAGAGCATTTGCTGGAAAATGCATGAATATCGCTGACTTTTCAGCGATATTCATGCATTGCGGCCGTTTTTTTTTGCATTTGCGAGCAGTTCTTAGCCATGTTATCCAATGGAAGGTGGATAACATGGCTAAGAGCATTTGCTGGATAATGCATGAATATCGCTGACTTTTCAGCGATATTCATGCATTGCAGCCGTTTTTTATCGCATTTGCGATAAATCTTGCTAAGGAGAAAATGATGAAGAAAGCTGTGTTTTTAAACTGTGGCTTTGTCTGTAGTGATATAGAAATAGATTTTGTTTCTTTGAGAAATTGTAATTGCATATTCGGTGCACCATTCTGGCATGCAGTAACACAAGTTATTGTTGTATATGAAGTCCATTCCATGGTCTCTTATGTAAGCTGAAACAGATATGTTGTTTTTAAAAACCATTTTTGAAATCAATTAAATTTCTGAATATGTCCTGCTAGAGCTTCATAGGTTGTTTGGGGTCATACACCTTTTTTGGGAAATTATTAACATGCCTATGTAACTCCCATAATCAAAATCTAAATTTGCCAACCGCAGGTGGGAGCGTATTTACAAGAAATTTGCACCATGAAGAACGTAAAATAGCATAATAGACACTCAAATGCCTTATAAATATGACCCAAAACAACTTATGAAGCACTAGCAGTGCATATTTCCAGAAATGTAATGGTTTTCAAATAATGACTTATTTCATTGGTAGGCCTTCACATGTATTTTCTCCATGGTTTTTTTCAGTGAAAATCTTATCTGCAACCATGTGTTGGCCTCACCTCAAATAAACAAAACAGGTGATGGACCGAATGTGGATCAATGACACACATTCACCCCAGTCCAAAGATCTGGGCCTATACAAACCTTTAGATAGGCTACATCTTATCGTCATCCTGAATTAATCATTTAAAATATTAGGGAGAGATTTATGATTGTTCTATGCCTGTTTTGTACCATTGAGTGTCATTTTTGTGATGCAGTGCTGGTGCAAAAGATTTGCTATGTTAAATAATTAGTAGGGCATTAAGTTTTAGATGACTGTTATTCATTTACTGTTTGGTAATAGTGGTTAATAACATTTTTTATTATATTTTTCCACAGATTCAACTGCAGATTCTTTCATAGTTTGGAAAATGCCTACAAAAAATAGAATTAGAAAGGCGAGAAAACGTCAAAGACAGCAGGATGATGTTTTATTGCAGCAGTCCTCTTCCCCAAATACTTGTCAAAACACCAAGAAAGGTCCGGGTAAGAGCACAAAATCATTCTTAAGAAATATTTGTAGTAAAAAAAGTATTTCTCCAAAAAATGTTTCAGTCCACAAAAAGAAAAGCAATTTAAATGGAAAGGAGAGACCCATCAAAAATGTTACTGGTAGAGGAAGAGATAACTCTGTGCATGATAGTAGAAGGAAAGAACAGTTTAGGGACATTCGACATCGAATGTTCCGTAAGAGGATAATAGTTAATTTATTGAAAAATATTTAAAAAAAAGGCCAACAGAAAGCGGCATTTTATAAGAAGAAGAAAAATGTAGAGAAAATTATTGATCATGCTTTTGAAATTAAGCGAAAGTTGTTTATTTTGGTAATCAATAGAATTAGGAAACTAAGCAAGGTAATTTCTGATTTCAAAACAAAAAGTAGATGGAAGAGAGTAGTAAATCGTACTAACTTTTGTGAAGTTTTTTCCGGAGAATGGATGCATAGTTCAAGTTGTGAGGCATTTTTTAATGAGGAGAGTTATTTTCAGGATAATGATTTGGTGTTTGCAGTTGACACCAGTGGTCGAGCTTATGAAGTGAAGGATGGTTGTCCAGTTGAAAAAGAACAACTTGTGACAACAGAGACAGAAGAGGCGCTAAGTGATGAGGTTTTAGGAAGACGTCCTAAGGGTCCTGTGTACATTTGGAAGTGTAGTTCTATTTGCAGTGTGCGACAGGTTTCCATCAATTTGCTTTGTGATTTTATACGGACATTTAATAAGAAAAGTTTGAAGCAGAAAATGAAGTTGTTGCAAGATTTAGATCCTTGCAGAGTGAGACAAATGACAGGTTTGCGTGGTCATTCACTGGCTTGTCTTTCCAGGAGAGTATGCCAGAGTGTTTTTCATCATTTCAGGATGCTAGCAGTGCATCATAATAAAGTGAGAAAATTAGTGAGAATGTTGTATTATGCTAAGAGTCCAGCAATTATGCTTAAACAATTATGTGCTGCTCTTTTGCATGGTTCTGAAATAGATGTGAAGAATATTTGTGAAGAAATTGAGTTTTGTTACTTTGGTAGTAGAGATGAGAATGTTCAAATTGACCCAGAAGTAGAGGGTTATGTTGAAGATAATATACAGGTTTCTAGTTCAGATCATTTTCAGAAGGAAATTGCCACGTTTCAGATGAAATCAAGTGAGAGGCCTAATTTCACTTGTGTATGTTGTCGACGCACTTATTATAAGAATCAGACTAAGTTAGTGGATTTATATGCAAAAACTGAAAGGGAACATAATAGTGAATGGAAGGATTTTGCCACATACTTGATGGTAGAAAATTGTTTTGATTTGGGAGTGGATCAACGTGTGTGTACTTATTGTTGTAATAAATTAAATCAAAACCAGATGCCTGCTAGGGCAGTTCATAATAATCTGGAATTGGTTGAGATACCTTCAGAATTGAAGGATTTAAATACTTATGAATCTATTTTGATTCAAAGTATCCATCCCTTTCAGGCTATTGTAAGAATGGAGCCAAAGACAGGGAAGTTGCCTGCAGCAGATTTACAGAGAGGATTAAAGGGAAGAGTTGTTTATTTGCCTCTAGATTTGAACAAAAACATTAACACAATTGGAGTTGAGAAAGTGGAAGAGGAACCTCTGGTTATCTTGGTTAATGGGGTTCCGACAAAGAATAAGAAAATATGGCAAGATTTAGTGGATGTTAGGAAAGTGAAAAATGCAACTTTGTATTTGAAGAAAAATAATAAGTACTATAAGAATGTATATGTTGCAGAAGAGGAAGTAAGTGATGAAGAGGATAGCGTTTTGTGTGCTGGCCAAATTGAGAAAGTAGAGGTGTCTAATAGTGAAGAAATATATGAACATTATAGTGTTCATCCTTTGCATTCCATGGAAGTCATGGGGAATGCTATTGAGTTGTTTCAAATGAAACAAGCCAAAGGGAGTCCCATTAGTGTTTGGGAGGAAAGTTTGGAAGCTCGGTGTTTCCCACAGCTATTTCCCACAGGTCAAGGAGGAAGATATGATGAGCGACCTCATCAAATTCCTGCGTCTGAATACCGGACTTTACGATTGTATGCAGAAGATCCTAGGTTTCG
The DNA here is from genome assembly GCF_964263255.1 of Lissotriton vulgaris. Lineage (NCBI taxonomy): Eukaryota > Metazoa > Chordata > Amphibia > Caudata > Salamandridae > Lissotriton > Lissotriton vulgaris. The sequence goes on from NC_141691.1 coordinate 1,446,053,998, forward strand.
TCAATGCATTCCCTATTTGTTTCATCTCCTGTTTGAAAGCGATCTGTCAGGACTGTCATATGCAGTGAACCACATTTTAAAAAGTGGTATACAGATGCGAAACATCTCGGCAAGTGACTTTATGCATAAAGTCAATGTCCAAGACAGTATTTTGGATTCTCACTTAATTAATCTCATGGCGTGTCAGCGTGGTACTAATGAGTACTGGTACCGTCGTCATGGTGATTTAAAATGTATGCTGAGGAACTTAGGAACTCCAACATGGTTCCTCACTCTGAGCTGTGCCGAGTATGGCTGGGAAGACTTACTTGAATTTCTACGAGAGGCAAATGGAAATATTGAAAACATTGAATTCAAGACACCTGGAGAACTGTGTTCTTTGGATCCAGTGAATGTATGCAGGTACTTCAATCATAGATTTGAAGCTATGATGTCTTTCATTACAAATAAAAAGAATCCACCTCTTGGAGAGGTGTTGGATTTCTTCTGGAGAAAGGAGTACCAAGCAAGAGGTGCCCCTCATATACATATGTTATTGTGGATCAAGGATGCACCTAAATTTGGAACAGATCCGGATGACTTAGTGATGAATTTCATAGAACAGTATTCTACGTGTGCTGTTCCAAACGCAACGGAGAAGAAAAGCCTAAGAGAACAAGTTCTACGTTTCCAAAGCCATCGTTGTGGAAAGTACTGTCGTCGTAAATTCAGAAACAAGGACAAGTTCTACACCAAATGTCGTTTCAACTTTCCACGACCGGTGATTTCTAAAGGAAGAGTGAACAGTTTGATGTCTTCGCTGCGACATAATGTGACGAGGAAATCACCCAAGAATACATACAATTTGAAAAGGAACGAAGAGTCCAAGTACATCAATGACTACAACTCAGTGATTTTGTCCATGTGGAATGCTAACATGGATATACAGTTTGTGGCTGACAACTGTATGGCTGTGGCTCGGTATGTCACATCTTACATCACCAAAAAAGAAAAGACAGAACTGAAGGATATGTGGGAGGACATTTCCCGTGAAAAGAGCCTCAGCAAGAAGTTGTACAGTTTCAGTCTGAAGATGTTGTCGCATCGAGAAATCGGAGCTTACGAATGTTCTGATCGATTGTCTTCAGCAAGTCTCTATGCCAAATCCAGGAGTCTCGTTTGGGCGAGTCTTGGTCTTGCTGCAACGCGAAATCGAGTTCTAAAACCTGTCCGGGAAATTGAGTATTTGGCAGAAAAGGAACCAAACAGTACCGACATTTTGAAGACCAACATGTTGGATACATATTATCCAAATCGAAGCAGTCACCTTGAGAATGTTTGTCTATATGAGGTTCTCCAAAATTATATATTCAAGAGGAACATCAAAGAAGATATTGAGAAAGGAGTGTATGCTGTAATTGGAAGTGAGGGATGCCTGGTCAAGCAAAGAAAATGCCAATTAGTAAACCATCGAAAATTGAGTGGTGAATCTCCAGAAAAAAAGGAGTTTTTCTATTTAGCACTTTTGCAACTTTTCAAGCCTTGGCGTGCAGAAGAGGAACTGCTTGGAGATTTCCTCTGTTACGAAGACTCTTTCAATGCAGCCAAGGAGTCCATAGAATGTCCTGCTTTTCCTAAATATCAAGAAATGCTAACTTTGGAAATTGAGCAGGAAGCAACGATTGCAGCTGAGATTGCCAGAGACAGTTCTCAGGACAGTCAGAGTTCTGTTTCATTGAGTCAAGATCCACTTGGAGGACCTATTATCGAAAATGAAGCTGCCACTGCTATGAATGAAGTAGAAAGAGCCATGGCACATGCTCAGGAGGATTCAGTTAACTTAGAAGACTTGGAAAAACAACTCAACGTTGAGCAGAGGAAAATATATGATGAAGTTACCAAGGAAATTGAGCACGGATTAAGTCATGAGAAGAACGAGTGCTCATGTACATCGTTGAAGCCTGTCCGACTGTACGTGAGTGGAGAAGCGGGAACTGGAAAAAGTTTCCTCATTAAAGCAATTTCTTGTTATTTGCAGGAAAGGACTGAGTCATCGCTGTCTTGTGTTGTCACCGCTCCTACTGGACTGGCAGCACATAACATTAAAGGTATTACTTTGCATCGTCTACTGATGCTGCCGGTGGAGCATGACAACAAATTACAATACAACAAGTTATCTGGGGATGCTTGCTGTGAAGTTTCAAGAGTCTTGAGGAAAATGAAACTACTTATCATTGACGAAGTAAGCATGGTTTCCAATGTCATGCTTGCCTTTGTGCATTTGAGAATGCAAGAAGTACTTAAAACTGAATATGATGTGTTATTTGGTGGCAAACACATCATTGTTTTCGGAGATCTTCTGCAGCTGACACCAGTAAAAGGTCAACCTGTGTTCAAAATACTCACGCATGAAGATACCAGGAAGTGCCTAGGGAGCATTGGCAACGTCAATATATGGTTAAACTTCAATTATGCTGAACTGCATGAAAATATGCGTCAGGCAAAGGATGAAGATTACAAGAATATTCTACAAGATATTAGAATTGGAAAAGTGACCGAGCATGGGAAAGAAGCTTTAAATGCACGATTACTGTCAAATTTATATCCCAAACAAGAGATTGTGCCTGAGAATATTTTTCAGAAAATTACTGAGAAGAAATCCGGGATATGTTTGATGCCAACTCTTGCAGAATGTGCCATCTTCAACAACAAAATGTTGAATTTAGAAAAGCAAGAGATTGTGAAACTTGAAGCTATCGACAAATTAGAGCATATGGGATCAACAATTATTTTGTCAGACAATTTGAAATCAAAATTGGATTCATTAGAGAAGACTATATCTAAAACAGCGGGTTTTGAAAAGACTTTGAATGTGTGTTTAAATTGCCGAATCATTTTGAGAAGGAATTTACATGTAGAAAGAGGTCTGGTAAATGGATCAATGGGTAATGTTGTTGATTTTGAGAAATACAGAAATAGAGATGGAATAGAATTTTTAAGAATTAAATTTGATGGCATTGAGGAAGTACAGCAAATTGGTCGTTGTTCTGCTAGGTTTTTGCTTGTTAAAGACTTATATGTTCGCCGTAAACAGTTTCCTGTTTGCTTGGCATATGCGGTGACAATCCATAAATCGCAAGGTTTAAGTGTAGACAGTGCATTGGTGAATATTGGCAGTTCTGTGTTCAAGGAGGGTATGGCATATGTGGCATTGTCACGAGTTAGAACTTTATCGGGATTGTACTTGATTGACTGTGATGTCACAAACATTTGTGCGGATTTAGATTGTGTTAAGGAATACAATAGGTTAAGAAGAGAGTATGCGCCACATTTGCCTCAATATCCTTTGTTTGAGAAACGTGTGGTAGGCCGGAAACGTAGAAATATCAGTAATAGTAGGGAGGTTGTTGCAAAAAGACTAAAAGTCAATGAACCGAAAATTGTTAGCAGAAAGAAAGTGGATTCTGTTGAAGATGTTGTCGGTTTTCAATTTGAAAACAGTTCTGGTGTCAACTGCTATGCAAATGTAGTGGTTAATGTTCTCTTTTCACTAGAGAGTTTAAGAGAACAGATTCTGTTGAATTCAGAACAAATTTTATGCTGTTTGTTGATTTCTGTTTTCGAGAAATGTAGCACTGATCGAACAAAAGTAGAAAGTGTGTCTGAAGTTCGTTATCTGTTAGATGAATGTTCAGGTCAAACAGACTTCTCTGAAAATAATCAGCAAGATTGTCAGGAGTTTTTAATGTATATGCTTGATGTTTTGCAAGATGAGGGTGTAGATGTAGATCACCTGTTTGGGCTTTCTTATCAATGGCAGCATGACTGCGAGAACTGTATGGTATCAAGTACTACTAGTGTAGACTCAGAAAGATTTATATATTTAACTTTGCCAGACAGTAAATCAGTGTCCTTTAATAAGCTAGTAAATGCAGCGGATCACAACATGGAGTGTAGCCAATGTAAATGTGATATGATGTCAACATTATTTATACGTAGATATGGCCAGTATGTCATTTTAATGATCCAACGATGTAGGCCTGATGGATCAAAATTGTCAACCTTAATAAAAAATTTTGTGGCTTCTCAGCTGTCAATATCAGGGAGGACTTTTGTAACTGTAGCAATTATCTATCACGATGGTCCATCAACAACATCAGGACATTATACAGCTTACTTAAAGTCTCGAAACGGCTGGTCATTCTGCAATGATTCCGTTGTAACTTTCAAAAAAAAATTGCCGTTTGACCTTAAAAATTCTTATCTGGTGTTTTTAAAACCAAAATTTTAAGTAGAGGGAATGTAAGTCTGCAATGCTGTCTAGATTAAAAATCCAACTATATAAACCTGATGCAAGTAAGTCTGCTTCATAGTAAGCAGTATCAGTGTCATAGGAAAAGGAGAACATGAGTGACAAAGAAGAGTAAGATATTAGTAGTCCAGGATTGTGAAAATAATCTCAAATGTTTTCTTTTTGAAAGTTGCGAAAATAGAAAATGTCGGGATTTGATTGGAAGAATTACAAGACTTGCGAATCGCGGCAACATGATTTGGCCTAGTGGAAACATGTGATAGAATGAGAGAAGTCTTTTTTTCTATGTAACATATTTTTCGTATCGATGGAGGTTTTCTTTCAGAAAGTGGCGGGCTGAAGATATTTATAGCACAACAGAGTGGATGCTGTTCATAGGAGATCCTTCGACGTCATTGAAAGTAAGTTAATTTTAAGGAGTTTTGAAATCAGTTTTCTTAGCTTGTATGGGTTTTTTAAACACAGTCATTTTGATTGTGTTTTTTTTTCCCCGCTGTTACATGATGAATACCTTCAAGTCACTGATTTAAGTGAAATTTGATACATTCTGAGAACAGCAAAAATAAACCATTTAACATGTATAATTAATGTTATGCTTTTTGTACTTATGATATACATTTAGAAATGTGAGGTAGATATGGAGAAGCTGAGTCTTCTGTAAGTGTCAATTTTAATGCTTACAGTGCTGTACTTCTGGGTACTGTTTTTTTTAAAAAAAAAGAAATAGGCCTCACCTCAAAGAAACCTCTTGAAAGGACACATCTTATTTGCATCCTGAAACAATCATTTAAAATGTTTGACACAATTTTATGATGGTTTTACATCTCTTTTGCGCTGTTATTGCATCACTATTGTGAGACATAAGCAATGCAAAAGAAGCATCATGTTTCAAAATAGGCCTCATTTCATCAGCATGAAGATACTGTTTGTTTAAAATAAATATCTTTAGGATTGTGTAGGGGTCGTAGAGAAGTAGAGGTTTCTGTAAGTGTCAAAGTTGTTTAAAAACTGTTTCTTCTTGAACCTTTTCCCTTCTTTTTTCTAATTTTTAAATAAATGTTTTAATATTTTTGGAAATGTTTGTTCTCTCTTTTACAGATTGAATGTATGAAAAATTTGCTTGAAAAGTTAACAAGAATTATAAGGTAAATGTTTTCTACTTTTTTAACCTGCATTCCACTGCTGATGATGTCACTGACTATGTTATGAATGATGTAATAAGTGGGCATGTTTTACTGCAATGGTAGGTCTTCACATCTAATATCTCGTCTGTATTCTTCAACAAGCATAAATTTGATATGCAACCCAGAGTACGGTTCACCTTAAACAAACTTTTAGAGAGGACACACCTTATCGTCACCCTCAATCATTCATTTAATCTATCACATTTAACATCTATTAGTTCTACTGCTTCATTTCTTTAATCTTTACTTTCCTGTGTTTGCTACTTCTCTCCTTCCTTTCTCTATTACTTAATTTTTCTACTCCTTCCAGTATTTTTCTCACTCCCTCTCTTCTCATACTTCTTCATTATTATTCACTAATTCTGTCTCTATTAATGTTACTGTTTCTGAATGATCTCCAAAAATTTTTAAAACAAGAACAGTAAGTATAAGGATAGGAAAAGACATTTATGTTACAAGAAAGACAACTATAGGAAGTAAACAAAAAAAACTGTTACTCGCAATCCACTGCTGATGATGTCACTGACCATGTCAAAAATTATGTAATATATGACATGATCAGAAGTGAATTGCGGGTAACAGTATCTTTTCTTTACTCTCTGTTTCCTTTCCTTATACTTACTGTTCCTTTTTTTTTAAAAAAAATTTTTGGTTCGCTCAAAGTTCGCGTACCGGAGTGCGAACTGGGAGCGAACTAATAGAAATAGAGCTTGGCAGAGTTCAAAGAATTCTACCAATTTTTTTTAATAATGGGGAGGTAGTTCTGAAAAGAACTTTTTTTTTTGTTTTTGTTGTTTTAAATTTTTTTTATTAGTTTTCTGAACATTTTTTATATTTTTTTGTTTTTTTCTGAACATTTTGTATTTTTTTTTATTTTTTGGGGGGAGGGGGGAAACAAAAATGATTCATCAAAGAGGGCTCAACAGGAGCAACAAAAAAAAGAAGAATTTACTTTTTGGGGCGTTTTGGGCACACATGATTGTTGATGGCTCTCATTATAAGGGTAATGCTACTTTCGCGGTAGCAAAGTGTCTGGTTGCACCACACACAGACTTGCTTCACTTCCCCCATGTTGATTTGGATGTTCGGGATCACCTCCCTCGCCTCCGGTCCCGATACCTCCTGAACAACAGATCTTCTTGCCATTTCTGGGGGATTTTGTTGTTGGTCGCGAAGCTGGGCATTACTGTAATTGTTAGGGTGCCACCGACTCATGTGCCTGTGCATTGTATAATTCCCATAGCTGTACTTTTTGTCAGTGCCCCTTGAAAGACGATCGCCGCAAATACGACAAAAGACGTATCTGGCATTGACTTTTTTTTGGTCAGCTGGAAATTTAAAAAATTGCCAGATGTAATTTTCTTTCCTGTTATATCTCCTGGGCTCCTCTGGCAAAAACTCTGGATGTTCTTCCTCTTCCTCCTCTTCTTGATTTTCCTCCTCTTCTATAATTAGTGAAGCAGGTGGTCCTTTCTTCCCATGGGGAGGTGGAGGAGGTGGTGGGGGCACACTGGCTGAAGCAACCATTGAAGCCATTGCTGAAGAATCAAAAAGGGTCTTTCTCTCACCAAGATGAAAGTCAGAGTGAGGAAAGAAGGAGGGGTTTTCATCATTTGGGAGAAGGAAAAATTCTAAACCAATGAAAAGTGTTAATTTTATATCACATGATCAAGTATTACATCATTAGGAAACCAAAAGTGAAATGAACCAATGAAAAGTGTAATTATCGAGTCACATGACCTGCTGTGTTTACGTTTCGCGCTTTGCTCCGCTTTCCGGTCCACTTCCGGGTCCGCTAACTTGGCGCGTCCAATGACGTATTACGCGATAACGCAAAACGTCATGCGAACGTAACAGTTACGCTAAAGGAACGTTTACTGGTTCGCGTACTAAGCCGCGGCTTTAAATTGAGCAAACGGGAAGCTGACCGGTTCGCGGACTGGGAGCGAAACAAAAAAAAATGTTTTAAAAAAATTGTTTAAAGAACATGAAAAATATATTTCAAGATTTAAAGAAGAATATATTTTACAGCTACAGATATTAGCTTTTAAAAAACCATTGAAATTCAATGAAAAAACCATAGGTTATAGTCCATATATAGTTAGGAATTTGCATTTACAAAACCTTGAAAATTCAATGAAAAAACCATTGGTTTTAGGCCATATATAGTTAGGGATTTGCATTTACAAAACCTTATTTTACTCGCATAAAACCATTGAAATTCCATATATAGTTAGATGCGCTAACTATATATCGCGCACCCGCAATCCACTGCTGATGATGTCACATATTACATCATTCATGACATGGTCAGTGACATCACTGATGACATCACTGATGACATCTCAAATGACATCACTGATGACATCACTGATGACAACACCCAGTGACTGTATGTTTCTGTAAAGTTAAAATATGTCTTACATATTGAAGAATGAGTGGATGTATAAGTGTCTGGATGAAGGATTTAGTAGGTGCATGACTGACTGTATGAGAGAATGATTAAATGTGTCTCACTGAGTGCATGGGTTAGTGATTAAAGTGTCTTAATTTGGCAATCATTATTTATGTTCTTCTGTAAACTGCTGCATGTTTAAATCAGTAGCTATATCAGTAACTATATGGGTTATTGAATAGTTGCCCAAGTATTTGTATGGGAGACTGAGTATGTGTGTGGGTGGCTGGGAGGTGTATGCCTCTGTGCATAGATGTGTGAACAGTTAATTCCCTAGGTGTATGGGTTCAAAAGTGCATGTAGAAACAGCTGTATGGACAGTTGACTGTGTGCATGAGTGTATTGGTTAGTGAATGGATATCTCAGTGCTACATGTCAAAGTAAGTACATATGTAAAACACAGTCCATGTGAGAATTGACATATATAAATAACTGAACATAAGAGCCACTTAATGTGAGAGTGGCTGTATGGATCATTGTGATCTTGTATCAGGGATTGTATAAGAGAGTAAATATGTGTTAGTATATGTTTGAATAAGTAAGGTGTGTAAAACTGTATAGTTGAGGAAATGGAGGTGTGATTGATTCTTTGCATGACTGACTAGGTGTGTGAGTAACTCCAAGGATGTGTGACAGTCTGTGAGTGTCTGTTTACACTGAGTGTATCTAAGGTTATATTAGAGTCTGAAGATGTTCATTGTATTATCACATAAATGATATCATCAGTGATGTGATCAATAATGTCAAATGAGATGTCAGTGATGTCATCAGTGATGTCATTTGAGATGTCATCAGTGATGTCATCAGTGATGTCACTGACCATGTCATGAATGATGTAATATGTGACATCATCAGCAGTGGATTGCGGGTGCGCGATATATAGTTAGCGCATCTAACTATATATGGAATTTCAATGGTTTTATGCGAGTAAAATAAGGTTTTGTAAATGCAAATCCCTAACTATATATGGCCTAAAACCAATGGTTTTTTCATTGAATTTTCAAGGTTTTGTAAATGCAAATTCCTAACTATATATGGACTATAACCTATGTTTTTTTCATTGAATATATATATATATATATATATATATATATATATATATATATATATATATATATATATATATATATATATATATATATATATATATATATATATATATATATATATATATATATATATTCACTGAAAAAACCATAGGTTTGACACCAGTTATAGTTAGCTGGAAATTTTACTGACATAAAACCAATGAAATTCCACGTTATAGTTAGTTGGACTCACTATAACTTGTGCGTGCAATGCACTGCTGATGACGTCACATATTACATCACTCATGACATGGTCAGTGACATCACTGATGACACCATCCTTGTGACATAGTGACAGACCTCCTTTCACTGTAATGTAATCCTTGAAACACATATTCAAAAATAGAAACTGAAATTTAAAAAAAAATGCAGATACCCATATCAGTTACAACAAGTAATTCAGTAATTCCACCATCTATATACACAGCCACTCATACATATACTCACTCATCATATGAAATGATACACCTATACATCCTGTTACACACCGACAATCATCGAAAAGTTACTCACAGACATACTCACACGTGCAAATAAACTATTGAACATCCATTTATTTGAATATAGAGTTATACACACACTTCCACCTTACTTCTATTGAAAATTACACATATTTATTCTCTTAAACAATCACTTATAGAAACACATACTTATTTAAACAGGAACTCTTTCAATCTCTTACTCTCACATATACTCACTTATATACATCAATATTCACATATACTAGATTAAAACATATGTCGTTACTGATAAAGACACTAGTGAGACAGTCATTCACTCACTAACAAACACATATATACACTCATCCACCCATACAGTCCTGCACATATGCTGTCTTCAAAACACATATAAACAGAGAGTCAGTCACTCATGCATCTATGTGCTAAGTAATACCCCCACCAAACCATATAGACACTCATACTGATACTAAGAGAAACATCTAATAACCCATATACATACGCATGTAGCTACTTACCAACACATGTAGCCACTTATACACAAAGTGAAACACTAATATATATATTTAAATATTTAGACATTACTCACTAATATTTATTTTTCAGAAAGACACATATTCACTGGATGGTGTCATCAGTGATGTCATGAGTGATGTCACTGACCATGTCATGAGTGATGTAATATGTGACGTCATCAGCAGTGCATTGCACGCGCAAGTTATAGTGAGTCCAACTAACTATAACGTGGAATTTCATTGGTTTTATGTCAGTAAAATTTCCAGCTAACTATAACTGGTGTCAAACCTATCGTTTTTTCAGTGAATTTCATAGGTTTTTTAATGCTACTTCCTAACTATAACGTGTGTAAAACCTATGGTTTTTTCTGTGAATTTCATTGGTTTTTAAAATGCTAATTCAGAAAAATGTCGTGTATGCAACCTATACTTTTGGCAATAAAGTTCTGGCAATATTTTTTTCGAAAACAAGCCGTTTTCTTCACTGTTCAAGTTGCATAGAGACTCCTTGTAAAGCGATACAGAATTCGAAAGTCTGTACCTTGCCTTTTTTTAAACACATTAAAATTTGTCTGTAAATAAAAATAGCCTTACTAAACTTTCGTGCGCGACCCGGTGTGCGCACTCTCGGCAACAGTTGTCAATAAAATGGATATCGCATTTCCAGGCTTTCGTGCGCGACCGAGTGCGCGCACCTGGCTATATATTTCGTGAAAACTTTGCAATTTGAACTTTCCAAAAACAGCTCCAGGAGCATATTATAAAGGGCGTTTATCGGCTTTCGATTGTGCGCGACCGTGTGCGCGCAACCACCTATATATATATTTCGGGAAAAGTTCGCGATTGCAACTTATTAAATTTCTTCATACACCCACCATAGAACTTATACTACTCAGAAGATATATTAAATCCGGATATGTTTCGATTTACTCCTTTTCACGTTTTGAAATTGGACCGCTACTTCCAACCAGATACTATCACCGCGTACACGTCCTGAGACGCGCATGTGAAGTCATGTGACTTGAAAACAACACTTCCAATTGGTTCCTAGTAGTTTCTATGCTGCGTCAATACCTACGCCTGCTTCAAACACATGCACAGTTTTGAAACAGCATGGGCCTGAAAGTCACTGAGTGAAATATCATACATTACAGTCAGCCACTTTCAAGACGCATTCCTTCAGAGGAACACTTACCGTTTATTAGAGGTAGATCGTCCGACTCCACCGGAAAACACCCCTAATAAAAAAGACATATATATAAAATGCGGACTAGCCGCTGTATCGTACTAGCAAACTTTAACTTAAAACTCGTTAGAGAAAACAAAAGGAATCGAACAAAATCAATAGGCCACTGATAGGATCTCTTTTTGACCTTGCTAAAATAGAAACATTAGGAACAACCCCTCATGAGAAATATGAAACTAGTGAAACTAGTGAGAGAAACCAAGCTCGACGCCATCTTGTCCCCTTTTAGGCCCCATCACGAACATAGATAGCCCTACATAGCAAAACGTGATCTTATCGCCGGCCCAACTTCAGATCTGACCCCCCCTCTTTTGCTCTCATGTCCTGTCGGAATGTCCGGCTGTAGATTACAATCACATGTTCCATTTGGGAGGGGAAACGACATCAGAGCGACAAATATTAGAAATATACCACACGACAGCAAAATAACAAATTAAAACGTTTTTATTCTTGAACAAAAATATATTAAAACAACTATGGAGAACCATTACGCGAATAGTCCGGAGGCGACACCATGCGCCAAGGCCTGTCCCCAGGATGAACCAAGGAATCCGTTCCTGGGACCGTGGCAAAGAGCAGCCGGTCGCCATCGGCCAGAGAAGGCATGGGCCCGACCCGAGATGTAGTTCTCTTCCCATTCTCTTCCTCTTTCGGCGCCTTGCAGGCCACGAGGGGGGGATGTCTTGCATATGCCTCCGACCCCCCCCCCCTCTCTTCATCGCCTGGTCCGGCCATAACAAATGTCAGCAAAACGCCGTGGGGTACACTGGGAGGGAGAGACGGCGTGGACGATAATCTTTCGGCGCCTTGCAGGCCACGAGGGGGGATGTCTTGCATATGCCTCCGACCCCCCCCCCTCTCTTCATCGCCTGGTCCGGCCATAACAAATGTCAGCAAGACGCCGTGGGGTGCACTGGGAGGGACAGGCGGCACGGACGAGCCTCTCCCGCCTCCCCACGTGCAGGCCCCTCACCTGCACCCCCAACGCTCCACGCACCCGTCAAATGACTCGTCCACTCTTGCGGTGCAGCAACGCTCCATGCACCTGGCAAAGGACTCGTCCACTGTGCCGGTGCAACGATGCTTCGCCCGACAGGCTTGAGTCCATCAGCTCCTGCAACCCAGTGACTGCCGGTGGTTGCAGATCTTTCCTTTCAAAATGCTGCCAACAATATTTACTGAATGGCGTAGCCACGAGACGTTGGCGCTCTCATGCTGACGCCAGCCTCAGTTTGAATGACCAACAATCCGGGGCGCGGCGCGGAGCTCGTAACGTAAGCATAACAGGTCATGTGACTTGTTAAGGCTTTTCATTGGTTTAGAAATATTTTTATGAGCATATTTGACTATTTCATTAAAGACACTACACATAACCTGTTTTTCAAGTTATGTTTAATTTTAAATGAAACGGTTTACATTTTCACTTTTTATTTCCAGTAAATTTGAAAAATAAATGTTTATAGTTCCATATGCTGAAGCACGTCAGCTTCCCACCCTATGTCATACAATTCTGACAAATCGGCATCCTCATCATGTTCTTCATCATCCTCAGGATTTAAATCATCTAAGGGTTCCACTTCCACTGACGTTTCAATGACATGTTCAACAATAAGATCGAGACCAATGGATTGCTCATTATCACTCATGGTTAATGTCCTTATCTTTAAAGAAAGAGAACAACAATGAGATGTTGCAGAGTAAGAGACAAATCTCAGACACTATAATAGTAAAATTGTTTAACAACAGTTACATTTTGCAGCTATTATTTAGCCATGTCCAACGATGCTGAGGAGGTGAGTCCTATGTCCAAGTTTTCAGTGAACAGGATTCATCTCTTTTCAACCTTCGATAAGCTTCACCAACTCTGTGTCCCCTGCTCATACTTAAATGTAAAGGAGCAGATTTATGTTAACTGGGGCATCCCCAGAGATGCACCAGTTAATGTGCACCGCTGCTCTGCCACCCATGGTGTGCCGCATTTACAATGTGGAGCACCATTTACTCGCAGTGACAAAATGGCGGTCAACACTTCCTGATTTCCTTCGAATCGAACGTTAACAGACGTCACGCAGCAAAAAAAAATTCCGCTCGCGCGCAGCCCCTCCTTCCCCAAAGTAGCAATGTTGGGCTACTTTTGGGCTGCTTTCTAGTAGGGTTTTTGAGCGTCAGAAAGTCTACAAAAGCCGTCGGCAACGGCCTGGGGTGGAGAACCATTACGCGAATAGTCCGGAGGAGACACCACACGCCAAGGCCTGTCCCCAGGATGAACCAAGGGATCCGTTCCTGGGGCCGTGGCAAAGAGCGGCCGGCCGCCATCAGCCAGAGAAGGCATGGGCCCGACCCGAGATGTAGTTGTCTTCCCATTCTCTTCTTTTTTCGGTGCCTTGCAGGCCACAAGGGGGATGTGACATACCTAATAGTATAACTCATATATATCCGACCTCCCCCTCTCTTCATCGCCTGGTCCGGCCACAACAAATGTCAGCAAGACGCCGTGGGGTCCACTGGGAGGGAGAGGCGGCGCGGACGAGCCTCCCCAGATGGAGGCCCCTCAGCTGCACCCCCAACGATCCATGCACCCGACAAAGGGTTCGTACTCTGTGGCAATATAGGGACACTCCACGAGCCCAGCAAAGCGTTCGCATACTCTGGCGGTATAGGGACGCTCCACGAGCCCAGCAAAGGACTCTCCCACTGTTGCGGTACAGCGACGCTCCACTCACCCAGCAGGGTCTCGTCCACTGTGGCGGTGCAACGATGCTTCCCCCGACAGGCTTGAGTCCATCTGCTCCTGCAACCCAGTGACTGCCGGTGGTTGCAGATCTCCTAAAAATGGCGGTCGACTTTGCAGGAATGGGCCTGGCGTGAAAAGTTGGCCTGGTCACCTGTTAACCAGAAAATGGGCCCCTGTCTTTCCTTTCAAAATGCTGCCAACAATATTATATCAAACTCTGCATCGGTACTTACTTATAAATGCAGAAACAACTCAATTAACACAAGGGCTCTTTTCAGAGCCACCTTATATCAAAGCACTCAAACTTCTGATTTATCTCCATTTTCACACTTTTGTAAATAGGTGTGCGCGCCCGAGTGCGCGCACCCCGCAACTTTTTCGAGAAAAAAATATATATATTTTCGCTTTTAAGGACCTTACTGCACACCCTGAGAAAACCTACGCAGCAAAACAATCTCTACCTTCTCCCCTTTCCATGTTTCAACGCTTTGAAATGACAATATATTTACTCGCAGTGACAAAATGGCGGTCAACACTTCCTGATTTCCTTCGAATCGAACGTTAACAGACGTCACGCAGCAAAAAAAAATTCCGCTCGCGCGCAGCCCCTCCTTCCCCAAAGTAGCAATGTTGGGCTACTTTTGGGCTGCTTTCTAGTAGGGTTTTTGAGCGTCAGAAAGTCTACAAAAGCCGTCGGCAACGGCCTGGGGTGGAGAACCATTACGCGAATAGTCCGGAGGAGACACCACACGCCAAGGCCTGTCCCCAGGATGAACCAAGGAATCCGTTCCTGGGGCCGTGGCAAAGAGCGGCCGGCCGCCATCGGCCAGAGAAGGCATGGGCCCGACCCGAGATGTAGTTGTCTTCCCATTCTCTTCTTTTTTCGGTGCCTTGCAGGCCACAAGGGGGATGTGACATACCTAATAGTATAACTCATATATATCCGACCTCCCCCTCTCTTCATCGCCTGGTCCGGCCATAACAAATGTCAGCAAGACGCCGTGGGGTCCACTGGGAGGGAGAGGCGGCGCGGACGAGCCTCCCCAGATGGAGGCCCCTCAGCTGCACCCCCAACGATCCATGCACCCGGCAAAGGGTTCGTACTCTGTGGCGATATAGGGACACTCCACGAGCCCAGCAAAGCGTTCGCATACTGTGGCGGTATAGGGACGCTCCACGAGCCCAGCAAAGGACTCGCCTACTGTTGCGGTACAGCGACGCTCCACTCACCCAGCAGGGTCTCGTCCACTGTGGCGGTGCAACGATGCTTCGCCCGACAGGCTTGAGTCCATCTGCTCCTGCAACCCAGTGACTGCCGGTGGTTGCAGATCTCCTAAAAATGGCGGTCGACTTTGCAGGAATGGGCCTGGCGTGAAAAGTTGGCCTGGTCACCTGTTAACCAGAAAATGGGCCCCTGTCTTTCCTTTCAAAATGCTGCCAACAATATTATATCAAACTCTGCATCGGTACTTACTTATAAATGCAGAAACAACTCAATAACACAAGGGCTCTTTTCAGAGCCACCTTATATCAAAGCACTCAAACTTCTGATTTATCTCCATTTTCACACTTTTGTAAATAGGTGTGCGCGCCCGAGTGCGCGCACCCCGCAACTTTTTCGAGAAAAAAATATATATATTTTCGCTTTTAAGGACCTTACTACACACCCTGAGAAAACCTACGCAGCAAAACAATCTCTACCTTCTCCCCTTTCCATGTTCCAACGCTTTGAAATGACAATATCTTTACTCGCAGTGACAAAATGGCGGTCAACACTTCCTGATTTCCTTCTAATCGAACGTTAACAGACGTCACGCAGCAAAAAAAAATTCCGCTCACGCGCAGCCACTTGGGTGCGCGCACGCATGCGTGCCTATAGATATATAATTGACTTTAACTTTAATTTTCTCAACAACTACTAAACGGATTTACACCATTCCAAAAAAAGCGTAATCTGCGAGCCGGACTGTACAGTTTTGCCAAATTTCTTATAAATCCATTCACCCGTTCGACCTGTAGCCGAGTCTAAAGGTCCTATGGAAAATAACATGGAGAAAACACGTTTTGGGACCCCCCTTTTATCTCAGCCCCCACTTGACCAATCCCCCCCATACTTTTAGGGAAGGAGCGCAGCGGACTGAGCCATCTTCTTTGAGAAATTCGCTAAGATTCTTCCACCAGGGCCAAAGTTATTCCAAATAGAATGTTGAGGATTTCCTATGGAAACTAGGTCCTAACTATAACTACCTACTGGCGACCGCCAGTAGGTAATATATATATATATATATATATATATATATATATATATATATATATATATATATATATATATATATATATATATATATATATATATATATATATATATACATACTGAATTAGTATTTTTTAATGTCTTTTTTGGGCTTTTTTATATAAATAAAGTATTAATGATAATTAATATTATGTTATTATTAATTATTATTAATTTACGAAGGGTAATTAATCACATAGTAATTTTTAAGGTCACAGAAAAATATTTATGATATTTAGAGTACAGTATTGTGTTTTATTTTTATTATTGACATTGGATTTAATATGTGTAAGTTAATATTTTCGTTTCACAGGAACTATTTTCTAACCGCGTAATGTTATTTTGCTTCATTCAGGACTGGAGAAGCATGCGGTTGGATGCTGCGTCGCGTTGGGAAAGGTAAGATGAATTTTAAGTATTATTATGTTAGAGAGTAGTAATGTTTGAGTGTAGATGGGAGGTGTGTAGTATTAGTTTAGCTATTTTGTTGTGATTTTTGTATGTTTTAGGTGTTTGTTGTTTTTTACGGAGGTGTCGTGATTGAGTTTTTTAGGCCTAGTGCATTTAGTTTGTTTTATTAAAGGTATGTTTATTTTTATATTGCAAATTCATGTTAATCTATTTTTTAAATGTTTTGTGGAGTTTGTGTGGGTGGGTTTTGTTTTCGATATTTTTTACAGGTTCCTGGTTTTTCGCGGTTCCTTTCCGGAGAAGAATGCATTTTTTTTTTTAGATAAGAGTGTAGTAGTTTATTAAACTAATCTTTTTACACTCTCTTTCCTTTTTTCAAGGTTTCCTGGAGCGGTTTTTAACATTTGTACCTATTTTTCAGGTTTTTAAAGGTTTCCGATTAATGTTGGAGAAGAACATGCATTTTATATATCAAAAGTATGTGTATTTTACTTTAATTTATAAAGTTACCACACTTTGGAGGTCATTAGGATGGCGGGTGGACTTTGCCCGCCCGCCATCCTAACAGGGATTAGAACCGCCTGCCATAAGGGCAGGGGTCCCGTGGTGGGGATCATGACGCGCTCGTCACAGTGGCGAGCGCATCCCTCATTTTTAACATTGTGGCAGGTGGTGCTCTCTGCACTGCCCGCCACAATGCTAAAAATGCATGTATGCATTTGCATACACAAAGCATACACAAAGCAGCAGGCACCGCGCGGTGCCTGCTGTGTGCACCCCCACCTCTCCTTCACTCTTGGGGCCTGCAGGGGCCCCCCAGAGTTAAGACAGCATGCCGATGCCGCCACGGAAAGGCATCTAACCAAGCCCATCATAATATGGCTGGCGGTGTCTAATAGACAACAACACCATATTAAACGCGGAGGACGGCCAGCCTGGCAGGGGCAATCAGCCGGCCATCCTAATGGGCCCCTTTGTTTTCTCGGGGTTTCCTGGAGCGGTTCTTAAATTTTTTTAACTATTTTTCGGGGTTTTAAGGGTTTACAATTCATGCTGGAGAAGAAGAGGTTTTTTTAAATTAAAAGTGTGCGTTTGTTACTTTAATGAATAAAGTTACCACAGTTTTTTTTGGCTGGATTTCCTGAAGCATTTTTTCCTGTTTTTATATTTTTGGGGGTTTTTGAGGGTTTTGATACATTGGATTTATATTGGATTACCAGTGGAGTACATGGATTATAAATTCTTGGATTACATCTTCGACTGCTACATGAATTGTAAGTTTATTTATTTTACATTATTTAGGTGGGAAATGTTATTTTAATTGTGTTTGATTTGTTATATATTTTAAGAAATATTATTTAATTGTTTATATATATTTACTTAATGGAAATAAATATGTATGACAATTATATATTATTTCTGAAAATACGGCATTCCACCCGCGCATGAAAACGCCCGCACCGCGGCGGAATTACCGCCCCGGTCAACGGGTCAATTTGAAGGAGTAGGTTTTAGGTGTGTATACATTTTCTGTGAAGGAGATAGAACACAGATAAAATGTGCATTAGAATTTTGCATTTAAAAATGTATTTGGTGTGTTTTACGATTTTTAAATATACATACAATTATATTTTTTCTTTAAATAAGCTGTCAAACGTTTAGTGCTGTGTTTTGGAGGTGTCTGTAGAGGAGACATGAATGGTGTAAAAGAAAAGATATTTAAAGTGTTTTTTAAAATAGTTTGGATTTTAAGCTACTACTTTTGTTTCTATTTAAAAATAGTTTAACTTACTTTGTGTATTTCTGTAAGATTCTTGTCTGGAAGAGTAGAAGTAGGAAATAACTGTTGAAAATGTTTCCTTTTATATTGTGTACTTGATTAGTTTTTGTATTTGATTGGTTTATTCAAGAATGGGAGCATTTGATTGGTTGGTTTGAATTTTTTTCTTCAATTGGCTTTTTTGGTGTGTAGTGGAAATGCTAGTTAATAATTATTGTGGAGGGGAGGAGCTACGCGGGCATCCAAGATGGTCGCGTGAGCAGAGAGCTCCTGAGACCCGCGCCGCTCTTCTTGATTTATCCTGCAGTTATCCTGGTCACTTCGACGGGCTTTCGAAGTGCTACTCTCACTGATACCGTCGATCCTTTTTTGGCCGAGATCGGACCTCGGGGACCATTTTTACATTGTCTTCAACTTTCTGGTCTAACCCCCGACGTGACCGGGGTCTCTGCTGCCTAGAATGGCCGAGCTGTAATGCAACAACAACGGCTGCCTGGCATCTGCTCCACCGGTGGTGTGCCACTTTCACTTTCGGTTTCCAGCCCTCTCGTCTCGGACTCCTTGGGACCAGCTACTTCATCCTGGTCTGCTGCTCTCACTGAGAACGCTTTCTCTCTCTGTGCCGGCTAGGTGGCCCATACATTTTCTTGCAAATCTAGACTTTTGGGGTTCAAGGATCGTCACCATTCGGCGGCACCCGAGTGTCCCTGGCCGGTGCTGAATACATCATGGCGACGAAACCCGATGCGGAGAAGCCCAGGAAGACCAATACTCGCGGGGGGTCGATCCAGTCCAACATGATCGAGCGCTATACCCAACCGAGAGGTTCCCCCGGCGCCACCAGTCGTGGCTTGGAGGACCCGAAGACAGACATGTCGTCTTCCTCAGAAGTGTCCCTCCAGGACCTGTTGGCCGCCATTGCAGGCCTCAAGGCCAATATGAGTCAACAATACGAGGCCATCGTGTCCAAGATAGACACGGTGGCGGTGGATGTTACTCTTATTCGTGCCGATTTGGCCAAGACAAACGAGAGGGTCAAGGCATTGGACTTAAAGGCATCGAGTTTGGTGACGATATGGCGGAGGCACAGTCTGAGATAGGGAATTTGCGTTCCTCGCACGACCTTTTGCTCAAACGCATGGAGGACTATGATAATAGGGCCCGGCGGAACAACATACGCTTGGTCGGAGTGCCGGAAGACATTGGTGCTGCCTCGATCGATCTACTGGTCGAGGAACTCATTGTCGCTAAACTCGCTCCCGCAGGTCTCAGCAAGTTTTTTGCGGTCGAGCGTGCCTATCGCTTCCCAGGTGGTCAGGTGAAGCCGGGGGGCCCCCCGAGGCCTATCATTGCTAGACTGTTTCACTTTTGGGACAGAGACGCCATCCTTCAGGCCGCTCGTAAACACGGCCCGTTGAAGTACGATAATAACTCTGTCTCGATTTATCCTGATTTCACTCCCCAAGTGCAACGGCAACGTTCTGGTTTTCTTGGAGTGAAGCGTCGCCTGAGGGATTTGGGACTGAAATACGCAATGCTGTTTCCTGCTCGCCTGCGGATTGAATACAGAGAACGTGCCTATTTTTTCGATCAGCCTGATCGTGCTAGTGACTGGTTGGACTCTTTGCCAAAAGATGACACCGAGAGCGGAGGCCCCGGCGGCGCGGAAGGTGGTGCGACGGCCCAGGTTTAACTTGGGGCCCCAGAGGTCCGGCTTGAGACTGTGAACTTTGCAGAGTAACTTATATTGTATGCTTTATGATTGTGCCCATGGTGGTGCGGGTACGGGTGGTTTCTCCCTTCCTCCTCAGGGGTTTCTTTGTGTAGATCAGATGGGGCGACAGGCACACTGCAGTTTGGGGTGGCTCTTTAGTCAGCAGGGGTGCAGGGTGGGGGGCGTTGTAACGGGTTCTTGGTTGGGGGGTGGTTGGTGGGGACACGGTTGTGTTGTGTGTTTCTTGTTGTTCCCCTTTTTTCATGGTATATTACTGATTGCAAGCATTCTGGATCTATGGTTACGGGAGGGGGTTGGGTTGGGTCGTTCTTCCTGGGATGGGGGGGGTGAGATGAAGGTTCTTTCTTGGAACGTCAATGGTTTGGGTGACAGGATTAAACGTGGCATTGTGTTACAATTTATAAGACGTCATGCCCCTGATGTTGTGTTCCTTCAAGAAACCCATTCGATTGGCAATGCCTGCAAAGCTCTTGACCGTCGGGGCTACCGATTGGCCGCCCACGCTGGTTTCACCTCTGGCTCCCGGGGAGTGGGTATAATGGTTAAATCCTCCCTGGCCCTTGAGATTGATGATGTTGTCTTAGATGATCGGGGACGATTTGCTGCTGTCTCGGGGAGATGGGAAGGGAAGCCAATTGTGTTAATGGTTGTTTATATCCCCCCGGGGCTGCAGGCAACCACATATGCCGATCTTGGCAAGACTCTTCTTGGTCTCCCCGATGGTTTGCTGATCATGGGTGGGGATTTTAACTCTGTGATGTCTGGCGAATGTGATCGACTGCCCCCTAGAGTTCTGCCGCAGTCCCAGATGTGGCTCCATGATATGGCTGAAACTTTTGGTCTGGTGGATGTTTGGCGTTCGCTGCACCCCTCCCAGACGCAGTATACCTTCCACTCTGGTGCGCATGGCAGCCTCTCTCGGATAGACTACTTTTTTATGCTGGCTTCTACCTTATCCTTGGTGCGGGAAGTTTGTCATCTCCCCCGGGGTATCTTGGACCATTCCCCCTTGCTGATTAAGGTCTCTGTGGGTGGTCTTTCTGGTAACAGAGTTCCCCCTGTTCCCCCCTGGCACTTTCGGAACCCCCGGCTCCGCTCAGATTTGGTGAAGGCTATTGATTGTTATTTCGATGAAAATGTGGGTTCGGTGACCTCCCCTACGGTTCTCTGGGAGGCCTTTAAAACGGTCATTCGGGGATCCGCACTGTCTCTTATTGCTGCTGAACGGAGAGCTAAGAGGGAGGCCGTGCTGGCCCTTGAGACTGAAATTACAGCACTTGAAAGTGAGCTGGGTGGGGATGACACGCCTGCGCTTTTACATACTCTAGAGTTGAAACAGGCGGATTACAAGGCTTGTGTGACTTATGCTGCTAAGTTGATGCGAGCGAATCAGTTGGGCCGACTGTATGATGTGTGTGACAAGGCCAGCAAACTCCTTGCTTGGCTGGATAAGGCTGAAAGAGCGAATCGTGTTGTACCCGTCATTGTTCGTGAGTCTGGTGAATGTGTGTCTGACCCCGGTGAGATTGTTGACTGTTTTGTTGATCATTTCCGGAAGGTTTACACCCCGGTGAGTGACCGTGATGAGGCTGATTCCCGTCTACTGTTGCGTGATATAGCTCTTCCTTGTGTCTCGGAGGAGGAGGGTCTGGCTCTGGAAGCTCCCTTTACGGTGGATGAGATTGCCCTCGCTGTCAGATCCTTGCGCTCGGGTAAGGCGATGGGGCCCAATGGTTTACCTATCGAGCTTTACAAACTTCGACCAGACAAGGTGGCCACCCATTTGCGGACCATGTTCCTAGACGCGTTCGAGGCCGGAGTCCTCCCGCTTGAACAGCGCCTAGCCACTATAGTGGTCATTTATAAGGATGGCAAACCTTGTGATCGCTGTACCTCCTACCGCCCCATTTCCCTGCTAAAGGCGGAACCTAAAATCCTTGCCAAGGTTCTGGCCAATCGGTTGTTGACGGTGATCTGTGACCTGATTCATCCGGATCAATCCGGCTTCATACCACATAGGAACACGGCCCTTAACCTGCGTAAGCTTCATGGTGTTCTCGCGAGAGCTGCAACTCTCACGGAGCATGCTGTGGTGGCCTCCCTAGACGCTACGATGGCTTTCGACACCATTGAATGGCCTTATCTTTGGGCGGCCCTCTCCAAGTTCGGCTTTGGCCCTAACTTTATTGCGTGGGTGAGGCTTCTTTATGAACAACCGCTGGCCCAGGTCGTGGTGAATGGCAGAAGCTCTGACCCCTTCCCGTTGGGACGCGGCACCCGTCAGGGATGCCCGCTTTCCCCGCTTTTGTTTGCGCTGGCGCTTGAACCCCTCGCGGCGTGGCTCCGGTGGGAACCCTCGATTAAAGGGATCCGGTGGGCGCCAGATCTGGAAGATCGCGTCTCACTGTATGCCGACGACATCCTCCTTTATTTTACTTCCCCTCAAAAGTCCTTGAACGTGCTCTTTGACGTTCTTACATCCTTTGGTAAGAACTCCGGGTTGGTCATCAATTGGACCAAATCCTGTGTTTATGTTATAGCCGGGGTTCTGCCGCCGCTGCCCCGTAGGTTTCCAATTCTGGTGGCGGATGACGGTTTTAAGTATTTGGGGATTTATGTCTCCACGGTTTCTGCGGTGCGTTATGAACGGAATCTTTATGCTCCGCTCCGTCGTCTTAAACAGGATGTGAGGCGATGGCGTGAATTGCCCTTGTCTCCGCTGGGCCGAGCGGCGCTCTTCAAAATGATGTTGCTCCCTCGGTTTCTCTATGCATTGCAGAATTTCTTCGACCCGGTCCCCGCTCGCTATTTCCGCGAGATCGAAAGTCTACAGCGGCAATTGATCTGGGATGGACGTGCCCATATCGCACTGTCTAAGCTCACCCTTCCCTGGTACGACGGCGGTATTGCTTTGCCAGATATCAAACGATACTACTGGGCCTCGCACCTGAGCGCCATTAACCACGTAACGTATTCATCGGAACCCGCTCCTGCCTTTGCCCTGGACAAATTTTTACTGCCCGGTGGCAACTTCAATAGGGCTTTGTACTCGAAGTCACCAATCCGTCTCCTTACGGGTCCTACGAAATGTGCAGTGCGGGCCTGGAGGGACGCAACTGTGGCTACGGGCTGGGGTGGCAAGCTGACGCTTATGACCCCACTGTACGACTCTGATCGATTGGGCAACCTTTGGCAGACGAAAGGGTTTGACAGGGGGACATGATTGGGATCAGTAAGGTGGAGGATCTTTGGGCCAGGGGCACTGTGAAGTCCTTTGAAGCCCTAAAACTGGAATATCAACTTGATGATAGGGAGTATTTTTGGTATATGCAGGTTCGTCATGCCTTGTCCTCAGCCTTTCCCCCCGGGACTGACATTCCACAATCCTCCCCACTGGAGGATCGTATCCTAGACGGCCACGTCCCCGATAGTACGATTTCCTTAATATATAAGAAGCTCGTTAACAACAGGGCTGACCAGCTGGGGAAACTTCGTGCTTCCTGGACGGCGGACGGGCTTGAATTAGACGATGAGGATTGGCAGTCGGCTGTTTCTTCCCCTAAGGAAGTGGCTATTCCGGCCCGACTTCGTTTTGTTCAACTAAAGATCCTCCACCGTGTGTATGTAACTGGTATGCGACTGGTGCAAATGGGGCTTGCGACGGATGGACGGTGTAGGCGTGGGTGTGGTATGGATGGTACTTTTCTTCATGTCCTGTGGGAATGTCCGTTGTCTCGTCCTTCTGGTCCAGGGTGCATGATGTGATGGGACGTGTCACTGGAGTCCCCCTCCTTCCTGAGGCACTGCGCTGCTTGCTCAACGTGTGGGAGCCTACGGACTGTACTGCGGCTCAGACATTCTGGGTCACTCTGGGCAACATGGTTGCCAAGAGGGACATTGCTCAGCTCTGGGGCTCCGCCAGACCACCACGGCTCAGTGCCTGGAAAGACAACATGGACTGGTGCATGTTTCGAGAAAAGACGGTGTACGAGGCACGGGGTCGCCCCAGAAAATATTCCAGGGTTTGGACACAGTGGAATTCGTACCGTGGTGATATTTGTTCCCCTCCGCTCGATTATGACGTTCCTGTCCCCTCCTCCCCGTGATTAGCGTTCCGTTTTTGTTTCCTATATTACCTGTATCCTTCTTCCTCCATGGACACCCCCCCACGTCAGATTTGTTCCTTCATATATGTACTCCTTCCCCTTTCCCCCCCTCTTATGACCCTTGCCAGTATAATGCCATGTGTTTGTGTTTGTTGTTTTCTTTCGACAAAATCACAAAATTAAACCTTTGATATCCTTTAAGTACTGTTTTATGCTCCACACTATAATGTGTGCTCATTGATCGTCTCAAAAGTGTACTGTCCTGCTTTATTCTTTCGGAATGTGTCATATCGGCCGGCCCTGAGGGGTTGTAGGCAGACGCTGTGTAACGTGCATTTCATAAATAAAGGTTTTATTAAAAAAAAAAAAAAATAATAAAAAAAAATTCTTGTGGAAACATAGGCCCCCATTAGGATGACGGCGGACTTTGTCCCGATGGTGGCATTAGGATGTGCCCGTCACAGTGGCGGGCGCATCCCTCATTTATAACAGTGTGGCGGGCAGAGCTCTGTGCACCGCCCGCCACAGTGTTAAAAATGCATGTATGCATTTGCATACACGAAGCGGCAGGCACTGCGCAGTGCCTTCTGCTTCTTGTATGCTAATGCTGGGGGGTACCACAGGTACCCCTGTGTGCACCCCCACCTCTCCTTCACTTTAGGGGCCACAGGTAGGTGGCCCCTAGAGTGAAGACCGCATGCCTTTCCGTGGCGGTATCGCCGCCACGGAAAGGCATCTAACCAAGCCCATCATAATATGGCTGGCGGTGGGGGCTGAAAAGCGGCGGACGGTCTTTCCGTCCGCCGTGGCCCCCCCGCCATCCTAATAAGGCGGGGGAATTAGGGTACGGATGGCGGGCGGATTGCCCCCGCCAGGCTGACGGTGGCTACCGCTACCTGGCGGGGCAATCCACCCGCCATCCTAATGGGCCCCATAGTTTGTTTGTTTCTCTATTTTAAATATATGTTATATATTTTTTTAAACTGTATTGTAAAACTATGATATTTATTATTAAATTAATTGAATTGTTTGAATTATTTTTTGTGTGACAGTTTAATGTTTTTAGTTTTTGTATTATTAAATGTATATTATGTGTTATATATTTATTTTGGAGTGTATTATATATTATACAAATATATTGTTTTGTTGTATTATATTTTTTTAGGCCTTTTTTACATAGTCGATATTTTATAATATTTGATGGTGTTATCTATATTTTTGTTTTCGATATTTTTGTTGTGTACTGTTTATTTAAGTAGTAGACAATATTTTTTTCTATATTTTTTCTTTCGATATTGTGTTTTTCGATATTTGTTATTCACAATATTTTGTAGTCGATATTTTTGTAGTTTATTAAATATGTATTATGATTCGATATTATTGTAGTTGATAATTTATCACCAATATTTTTAGTAGTCTATATTTTAGTCATCGATATTATGTCAGTGATCCGTTGTGACAACATCAGCGCAACGTTCTTGGCTTCATGAGAATAGAAATTTCTTTTCAACTTACCAAGAAGGCTTGCAAAGCAGTGCTCTCCACCGGCCCTGAGGAAGCGACGTGACAGTGACATGACATACTGGCACAAAGTACGATGCATCCATATGAACAGACTCACAGGACAGTTGACAGAACATGTGGGACATACGCTGGCCCACACCTTCACAACATGTTTGTTGTAAATC
This sequence comes from Lissotriton vulgaris, assembly GCF_964263255.1. NCBI lineage: Eukaryota > Metazoa > Chordata > Amphibia > Caudata > Salamandridae > Lissotriton > Lissotriton vulgaris. The sequence goes on from NC_141691.1 coordinate 1,446,079,982, forward strand.
AAAATGTACTGGCACACAAGATTAAGTGGATGAGCCAAACACATTCTGCTGCAGACAGCGAGGCTGCAATTCCCCATAGGGCCTGTTGTTGTGATGTCCCACACAATGTCAACACATGGTATCCGCAATGTGTCAGGGAAATGTCTACACACATTGATGCCTTCACCAGAGTCCACACTCCACTACAGATGATTGTCAAGAAGGGTGCCTGTCATGCCATGGGAGTTGTGCAACATGTAATTTGATCCATGGTGATGAGACATGTATGCATGGTACTACAACATGCACAGAAACAGTTCCCACACATTCCCAAAACATACCAAATCAAAAAAGCCTGTTTGGATCTCTTACCCGAACTAACATTTACACATGTCCGTGCATGGAACGCTGATTCAGCCCGCATTGGAATCATCATGAGGAATAGCAGGAGGACAAAGATGACACGAACAGACAAGACAACAGGCACAGCAACCTGGAAATGACAGACACACAAGAGTTCACCGGTAAAAATTGTTGCAGAAGACATTGGCAGTTACGATACAGGAATTATGTGGGACACATGCAAATTTCAAGGAAAGTCATTGTGCATCACTGTGTGGCATGACATCAATGCTTTCGTGACACATCAGAACACACATCAAAGTCACTTTGCATACAGTCAGCTGGACACACACATAGCAACACATGCCACTGAATGCTACAAGCTTGCTCACTCATTCACAGTGACTCACAATTATGAGAAGAAGTTGCGTATGAGCTGACTCCGGATATCATCTTCCTTCTCCTCATCACTTGCATCGTGACCAAGCCCTTGATCCTCAACGGGTGGATGTTCCTGCTCCTCAGGATCCAGGATGAGTGGCACTGCCTTCTCAACTGCCATGTTCTGCAACATGCAGCACACGATGAAGATCTTACAGACCTTGTCCGGTGCAAATGGGAGGGATCCACCGGTCTTATCGAGGCACCGGAATCGGCTCTTCAGGAGGCCAAATGTCCTCTCAATCACTCGCCTGGTCTGCCCCTGTGCATTATTGTACCGCTGATCTGTAGCTGTTCTTGGGTTGCGGAGAGCAGACATTAGCGATGGCATGGTGGGATATCCCGAGTCCCCTACATAGATACATCGTGTGAATAAGTGAGTTAGGAGATGCCGTCAGAGCAAAAGATACTGAAACACACAGGACAAACAGAGTTTACCCACCAACAAGACTTGCCCGCTCGTTGTGCAGCTGCAGCATCATTTTTGGCACTCTGCTACGCCTCATGATGAATGCATTGTGTGCCGATCCTGGAAAACGTGCACAAACGTGGGAAATCAGCATGTTAGCAAGACACACCAAAAGGGCATTTATTGAATGATAATGTTTGCAGTTGCGGTAAGCCTGCTCCTGCGCCTGTGGTGGCACCAAAGCCACATGTGTTCCATCAATGGACCCAATGACATGTGGCATCCCTCCCAGGGCATAGAAATCACCCTTGACATCTCTCAACTCTTCAGGAGTAGGACATTTCATGAATTCATCAATGTGGTCCAACATGGCTGCAAAAACATCACACAGAACACGGTTGAACATTGTCTGTGACAATCCAGCAACATCAGCTATGGTTAATTGAAACGTGCCTGTAGTAAAAAAATGGAGTGCTGCCATCACCTTCATCTTGGGGGTCAGCGCCGTAGGATACCTGTGTTGCGGTTGGAGATGAGGTGTCAGCTTGTTCCTCAACTCCTGAATCAACTGTTGAGTGAATCTGTAACATTAGATGCAGGCACGTGCCCTCATGGTAGCCAAGTCTGGGAATGGCCTTGGTAGAGGCGATGCCCTGAAGGACATATTTGGGAAGAATGGAGATTAACAATCAGCCAACATCAATGGCAATGTACATAGCACATGCAAAACCGCTACTAGACATCATGTCACATCATGGAGTCTGGCGTGTGCAATACATCCAGGTCACATATGCCAGCTTGCTGGCACTCCTACAAATGAGCCAGATACACCTGTTGATTGACAAATAAACATGACATGCCCTGAAATGAGCTGCTGGGCCGGTCTGAGGGAACAGCCTGAGATATCACTGTAGTGACACACATCACCATACCTTCAGTGGAAGGTTGTCATCCCATCCAGACAGATGACTGCAAGGCACATGTACAGGTCACATGGAATGTCAAATGTACATATCAAACACATTGTGATTAAGGTGTACACGTGACAACAAAACCACACAGCCATTGCCACGATGCAGACATGTATGCCTGGGGAAATATGATGTCTGATGCCATCAGACCAACAGCCGTGGGAATTCACATGTGGCATGGTGTGCGTAGATGTGAAACCATTCCCATCTAAACACAGACCCATGTTAGATGCACCAACAGCAGATGCACTTTATGGAACACAAACAGCAAGATCATAGTATCACATGACACACACCTGACATAGTCACATAGGGTCATGCTGAGCGTGACGTGTCAGTTGACAAAGTGCCCCGGTCCCTGGCCTCAGGACACAGGTGCTGGTAATGATTACTGTGCCATCCCAGTGTTACTGTGCATGACAAACTCTGCCTAATGATACACATGGAACAAGTGTCAAGGTGATGTGTGCCACATAGTGCCCCATCACACATGACATATGTCCACAGGTCATCACACATCGATTGTGCAACAAGATAAGATGCCCTGCGCTATATCACTGGCTGCCACACCTAGGGCCTGCACATGAAACTATGCAATGACAAGTACTTGATAGACATCCTTGTGCTAACCGTACCCCTACATCCCTGCCGTGTGTGTGCCTCATATCACTATTGTAATGTTGCCATACGTGAGTGTGTGAACCACACCGTACCCCTGCATTCGCATCACCATGTGAAACGCTCGGTACCTCCGGTATTGGCATCAGCGTGTTAAGCGCCCCATACCCCTGCATTTGCATCACCATGTGAAACGCACCGTACCCTAGCATTGGCATCAGCGTGTTAAATGCACCGTACCCCTGCGTGTGAAACACACCATGTGAAAAGCACCGTACCCCTGAGTGTGAAAAGCTTTGTGTGGAAGGCTCCGTACCCCTGCATTGGCATAAGCATGTTAAGCGCACCGTACCCCAACATTCATGGCGTGTGTGTGCATCAAATCACTATTGCAATGGTGCCATACGCGAGCGCGTGAAACTCACCGTACCCCAACATTCATGGCGTGTGTGTGGCTGGTATCTCTATAGCAATGGTGCCATACGAGAGTGCGTGAAACGCACTGTACCCCAACATTCATGGCGTGGTGGCATCGTATCACTATTGCAATGGTGCCATACGAGAGCACGTGAAACGCACCGTACACGTGTGTGGATTTCAAAGTTACTTAGGGGACACATAGGGGACGAGTAGTAGGCCCTGAATGCATCCTGTGTGTCATGGATACTGAGTTTAGAGTAGCTATGTGTCCAACAGGTGTCCTGCAAAAGTCAGTTGGCCAAAAAAATACCATGTTGCAAATTGATTGTTGAGCTGAAGATCAAATTTTAAACAATGCAAATGCGTGTCAGAGCCTTATGTTTAAAGAGATTGGAGGAAATGTACGATGCGAAAAAATCTGACCTATCACTCTGTACTCCTCGAACTGTAAGCCCTCAGCAGCACTGATTTAAGGCAGAATGAACCCCTGAGAGAGCACCTGCCTGCACAATATTGGAGTGGACCACACTGTTGCTGTCTCTGCATCCTCTGGCACATCATGGCTCGTACTATGGAGAGGGCCCCTGCCTTCACTGAGGAGGAGAACCAGGCCCTCCTGGACAGCCTCCTACCACAGTACAGCAATCTGTATGGGAGACCTGAGGAGCAGGTGAGTGCTGACTACACTACCTTTGACTGTGCACCTGTTGTGTTAGTGTCACAACAGGTATTGTGTATTGGTGTGACAGATTTGCAATGTGGTTTGGAGTGAGTCCCAGGGGGTGTACATGGTGGTGTCTCTCATGCTGAGCATGATGTAGTTCTTGTGTGTTCACTACTCACTTGCATTGTACTTACTGTGACATTCACTGCATAGTGAATGACACATTCAGCCGTGCCAGACCTTGTTGGCTTTATTTCCAAATGTTCAGGGGTGGAACAGTGGTCCCCCCAGAATGACAGGTGACTGTACTCACAGATGTTCATGACGTGAGGGGACCTGTGGTGAGATTGTCAAAATGATGTGTACAACCTCATGGACATTGATGTGTGTGAATGTGCCTTGTCATGTGGGTGAGTGTGTATGTGATGTGTTGAACCACTGCTGCATGGCGTATGCAGCAGCTCTTACCATCTGATGTGACAAGTAAGCAGTGCTGTGTGCCTGACTTGCAAGGCTAGTACGACACCTGTGACACCCCAGTGGCAAGTGGCACATGTGCAAAGTGAGGGTTGTATCCACTGTTATCAGTGACAGGCGAGTGATCTGTGCCAGGGTGTGTCTGTCTGGTCTGCTGAGGTTTCTTCAGTGGAGTGGGATATGTGACTGCTTGTCATGTGCTGTCCCACACCCTGCAGTTGCATGTGTTGCTCAGTGTGTGCCATGATCAGTGAGTGTGTTGCACCATTTACGCCATCTGTTGGCTTTCAATGCCATGTAGTGCATTTGGGCTTGCACACAGGCCAAATTCACATGGACAATGATGCAAGTCCTGTCAGCATCCTATGCCCTGTTCACATTATCAAAGGTGTGAAAGGGTGTGTCTCTGGGACATGGAGCAGGTGTAGTGATGTTGTTTCATTGTGTCTTCCTGACAGGTAACTGCCTAAGAGAAGGGTGAAATCTGGCGGGACATCGTCAGGGCCGTGAGGCCTGCTGGGGGCACTCGCCGGCGGCTGCGCAACATGCAGAAGAGGTGGCAAGACATTTGGTACTGGAACCGGCATATCCCCCGGGTCCAGCTGAAGCTGTCACCTCCACGCCGGCATGGTGGACGCCATCACGTGACCCCCCCACATGCTCCGTGTCCTGGCGGTGGTGTTCCCAGACCTTGATGGGCCGTTGCAGGACAGACAGCAGCAAGGAGGGGGTAGGCTGTTTGTTGTGTTGTGTGTCACCTGCTATTTGAAGTGCTCTGAAGCCTGGCTACATTCCCACAGTGGGGTGTCTGGTCAGACAGGTTATATGTGCAGTGTCTTTTCAGTTCCCCATAGTCACCTGGTGCTCATTTTCATCCCTTTCCCTCCTTACCATGTGTCCCCTGGTCTGTGTGTAATCACATTTGCACATGTTCATTTAGGCTGCGAGAAAATAAGACTGCACATTGATGTCCACATCATGTGGGAGGGTGTCTTTGACATGTGTTGGGACCTTGCCGGTGCCATGACCTGTGCACTGTGTTTTGCCTTCATATTTGTTTGCACTGATGCTGAGTCTCAACATAGGAGTGTGAGGTTTCAACTGCACACCCTTGCAGCATGCATGACCTATGTTGTGTTCTCAGACATGATGTACATCAGTGGTAGATATGCATAGTGCCATGACGGTTACTCATGGTACAGTCAACTCATTCCAGACCCACGGATCAGTGTGCCCACTACAGTCCCCTGGGACACCCTGGCCTCCTAATCATGTGTGTCATCCAACACTGTGCCCATTCTACGTGGGTTCAGCATGGGTCTGTCTCTGTGGCATTGGTCCCTGGCATAGTTTGTATTTTTCCTGTGTCTTCTACATGTGTCCACTGGACAGGGATAGAACTTTTGGCTTGTGCTTACTCACACTGGGCAGTGCCTGTGTGCCTATTCACAACAATCTGTTGATGGTTGTTTTTCACAAATATGTATTGCCAGCCCCACGGGGTGAGCTTGGGATACTTTTGGAATTGTTGCTGCACAGTTTTTGTTACCCCGATTCAGAGGTGTCACTTCTTGAGTTGTATCAATCACATTGACTGAGGGATGGGGGTGTAGTGCAGGAGAGGTCTACATGGCCCTGCCTGATTTAGCCATGTCAGGTCTGACCTGTGGGTGAGAATTGGCTGAACAATGATTCTCCATGCACTGCCCCTGTGATGCTGGCCAATGATTTCAGTTGGGGCTTTGCAGTCTATGTCATTTTGTTCCTGACATGATTCAGGCTCATACATTTTTGCCACATGTATGTAGTTCAGATGCAACGCTGTCTTGTCTTAGTGTGCACACTTCTGTGTTGACATTTCACCTGGGAAAAATGGTGTGTCCACAATGCAGCAATGATTTTGATCATCACAATTGCTGGCCCAATAGTTTAAGCATTGTCCAGAGTTGGGACATGTGTGCCACTCCACATGACAGCCAGTAGGTTTTATGTGAAAGTAACTATGTCATCAGGGAATGGATGCCCATGTGAGGACTGACATATTTCAAGTTGTGTCAAATAAATGATTGTACCTTGGCACTCACACCACTTGTTAAAAGTTGCTCATGTTTAGAATCTGTTAATATGTCGAATTGTGTAAATGACACTTATGTGCCTGCATGATAGATGTCTCACAAGGTAGTGCACACAAAACGACATTTCCACTTTCTTGAAAGAAGCTGGCACCTATTCAAAGAGGCCAGTGTTAGCGATTAATGGTGTGCCTTGATCTCCATATGCATGTCCCCACAGTGGTCTTGAGGTCTTGAAACTCCTTTGTTGTCAATTATACAAACTAATGAGTGTCAATACATCATGACCTCAGTTGGACCATGTATATGGCCAATCTGCAACGCCATTTGCTTCGAACAGTGTTTTCTCTTAAAGGAAAGGATGTCAGCGTTTTCAATAAATGTGTAAATGTTTTTTATTGTGCATTTCATTGTGAGACATCTTTCATGCAGGCACATACGTGTTCTCTTCACAAGATGGCGAATTACGACATTCAATACATGTCGATTGTGTAAAGTATGGTGAGTCCCAAGATACCAATTTTTTTTATCATAAATTTTTTGCCCAATGTACTTACACGGCTCTGAGTGTGGTGTCACCTTGGGAATGAGGTGGGTTAGTTTGCCCTGAGGGGTACCACTGCTGTTTATTTCCTTGTGAACTTCAGGTGCCATCACTTGATTGTATTGATCTGCTCTCCTGTAAACAAATACTAGCTTCTCTGTGTATTTCTCATTCAAGTTGTGGCCTGGTGTGTTCTTTGGATCATTGTGTCCAAGTAGCATTGTGTCTATACCAACTGGGCAGTATAAGGCTCAAATATGTGCAGATTTATCTGGCTGGCACTCATGATGCATGGCATGATTTGCAGTGTGGCCTACTGATTTTGTGCTCATGTGTCGGATGTGTACATGTGACTGATGCATTTCTGTTTGTTCTCCTTGCCCACAGCATCATCACCAGAAACTGGAGGAGACAGCTGCACGGACCAAGAGGAGGGACCCAGCCACAGTGCCACCAGCGTGGAGGAGTTAGAGGGAGCCAGTGGCACAGAGCGTGAGGGGAGTCAGTCTGCGGACCTGTTGGAAGGCGAAACATCTGACCACGCTGATGAATCCGATCCTGGCTCCCTGGAGGAGGGGGAATATGCAGCAACACCGAGCAGCTTCACAGAGTCTGTACCCGCCGCCTCCAGCACCATCTCCACCCTCCCAGTTGCTCCCGTCCCTTCTGTCCGTGCAGCCCCCCATATCTGCTTCAGCCCCGGCACCGCAGCCACTGCCACTGTCACCTCTGCTGCCCTCAGTGCAGTGACTGTGGACTTACTCCGCCAGTTGCATGTTGGTAAGACATCGATGCTGAGTGTCAACCATGGCCACACTCAAATACTGACCCAATTGTTGTCTTTCATGGAGGGCATGTAAGCAACGATGTTTAACCAACATTGGATTGTGCAGTCCATGGACTCTTCACTGATGGCAGCAGTTTCTCTCCTGCAGCGGTCTGTCCCCTCTCCTTCGGACCCATCCACACTCCCCTCTCCCATACCTGTCCGATGCACACGCAAAAAGACACCATCATGTACCCCAACAGACACAGGCAGCACACCCCCACATGTGGCAAAGCGTACACCTCCTGGCACGCACACTCAGGGGGCTGCAGGCACACCCACAGGAACTGGGCTTAGACCGCAAACACGCAGCCCGAGTCACGGTGCGCAACCCTCACAGCCCTCTACCTCCACTCCAATTGTTTCCTCGGGTGTAGGGGTTGCGCTGGCCAAACTGGCTGCAGTGTGCAGCGCTGAGTATGAGTCAACCTTCTGCGCTGCACACTGGACTGAGGAGGATACATCCACCCCTGCACCCACCACAACTATCCTTACCACTCCTGTCCCTGCGGTGCCTAGTCCTGCCCCAGATGATGCCCCCAAGGGTCCACATCACATTGAGTACTCCATGTGCAGGCAAGTTGGGGTAGACGGCCTACCCAGCGTCCCCCTACAAGGACTAATTTCTGGACTGGCCATTGGCCTTATTTGAGCAGGGACTCATTTTTGGACATTGTTTTTGTTTGTGCTGAATAAAGCCTTTTATTTTATTTTCAACACTATTGCATTTCAGGTCCTTGATGTTGGTGATGAGGGAGCTGGAGTTGGTGTCATGGTAATGTTTTGGGGTACTGAAAGATTTTTTTTGTTGATGGTCATGAAGTGGACCATGGTATCTATGTGCCATCACAATGTCTCTGCTATTAATCATTGGTTGTGTGTGTTCAGTTTGGCTAGAAACATTGTTCCAAGGAGTGTTCCTTCCTCTTTGGCACCTGACATCTTCACTGCAGACAGTTGCACAATTGTTGTGCTGACATGTGTGCACATTTCCTTTTTTGGTGACGGTTCACTTCAACAATGGGCATGCCTGCTCACAGATGTCTACTGCTCATTCATCTGTGCCATCCTTGCAAATCACTGTGCTTGTGTTTTGAGTATGTACAAATGCCTTCATGGACACATTCAACGTTTTCACCACTATGAATGTGTATAATCACAGCCTACCCCTATGTTGGGGAATGTTATGCAGGACATTTGGGCACATGACTCACAATTTTGTGCATTGTATCTTAGGGGTTTCAACCCTATTCCTTCCATGATAGACTACATCTTGGTGGTCTGACCACCACCTGGACATTCATATCAGTTCTGGGATGTGCGTGATAGTGTGTGTTTCCTTTTGCTCTCTTTGTTTGGTAGGCTGTTACATCACTATACACTATTGTGTCATGATGGTAGGGTGTGTATTTCGCCAGTAACCTCCATGGGTGGGTATGCATTTGAAATTTGACATCATACCCACATGTGGTGTGTCACACAGTCTGTGAAACTAATCCATCCTCCAGGGGGTGGGACACTGCTGTACGTGATGTGTTGCTATGGCACTATCATTATAGTCACAAGTTAGGGTGTGTGCGCATACTCTCATGTAGTTGTGGTATGCTGATGATGATGTACCCCTCATATGTCTGGCCTCTGCTGGGAGTAATATTCACCCACACCTCATATGTCTAGCCTCTGCTGGGAGTCCTCTGCACCCACCACCATACTGTTGGCCTCTGCTGGGAGTCATAACCACCCACCCCTCATATGTCTGGCCTCTGCTGGGAGTCCTCCGCACCCACCCCCATACTGTTGGTCTCTGCTGGAGTCCTCTGCACCCACCCCCATACTGTTGGGCTCTGCTGGGAGTCATATACACCCAGCCCTCATATGTCTCGCCTCTGCTGGGAGTCCTCTGGACCCACCCCCATAATGTTGGCCTCTGCTGGGAGTCATATCCACTCAGCCCTCATATGTCTGGCCACTGGTGGTAGTCCTCTGCACCCACCCCCAAACTGTTGGCCTCTGTTGGGTGTCATATCCACCCAGCCCTCATATGTCTGGCCACTGCTAATAGTCCTCTGCAGCCACCCCCATACGGTTGGCCTCTGCTGGGAGTCATATCCACCCACCCCCATACTGTTGGCTTCTGCTGGGAGCCATATGCACCCACCCCTCATATGCCTGGCCTCTGCTGGGAGTTATATCCACCCACCCCCATACTGTTGGCCTCTGCTGAGAGTCATAACCACCCACTCCTCATATGTTGGCCCTCGCTGAGAGTCCTATCCACCCACCACAATACTGTTGGCCTCTACTGGGAGTCATAACCACCCACCCCTCATATATCTGGCCTCTGCTGGGAGTCCTCTGCACCCATCCCCATAATGTTGGCCTCTGCTGGGAGCCATATCCACCCACCCCCATACTGTTGGTCTCTGATGGGAGTCATATCCAACCGCCCCTTATATGTCTGGCCTATGCTGGGAGTCCTCTGCACCAACCCCTTATATGTCTGGCCTCTGCTGGAAGTCTTATGCACCCACACCTCATATGTCTGGCCTCTGCTGGGAGTCATATCCACTCACCCCCATACTGTTGGCCTCTGCTGGGAGTCATGTGCACCCACCCCCCTACTGTTGGCCTCTGCTGGGAGTCCTATCCACCCACCCCTTATATGTCTGGCCTCTGCTGGGAGTCCTCCGCACCCACCCCTTATATGTCTGGCCTCTGCTGGGAGTCCTATGCACCCACCCCTCATATGTCTGGCCTCTGCTAGGAGTCATATCCACCCACCCCATACTGTTGGCCTCTGCTGGGAGTCATAACCACCTACTCCTCATATGTCTGGCCTTTGCTGGTAGACCTCTGCACCCACCCCCATACTGTTGGCCTCTGCTAGGAGTCATATCCACCCACCCTGATACTGTTGGCCTCTGCTCGGAGTCATAACCACCCACCCCTCATATGTCTGGCCTTTGCTGGGAGTCATATCCACCCACCCCCATACTTTTGGCCTCTGCTGGGAGTCATAACCACCTACCCCTCATATGTCTGGCCTCTGCTGGGAGTCATATCCACCCACCCCTCATATGTCTGGCCTCTGCTGGGAGTTCTCTACACCCACCCCTTATATGTCTGGCCTCTGCTGGGAGTCATATCTACCCAGCCCCATACTGTTGGCCTCTGCTGGGAGTCATAACCACCCACCCCTCATATTTCTGGCCTCTGCTCGGAGTCATATCCACCCACTCCTCATATATCTGGCCTCTGCTGGGAGTCCTCTGCACCCACCACCATACTGTTGGCCTCTGCTGGGAGTAATACCCACCCACCCCTCATATGTCTGGCCTCTAATGGGAGTCCTAACCACCAACCCCCATACAGTTGGCCTCTGCTGGGAGTCATATCCACCCAGCCCCATACTGTTGGCCTCTGCTGGGAGTCATAACCACCCATCCCTCATATGTATGGCCTCTGCTGGGAGTCATATCCACCCACTCCTCATATCTCTGGCCTCTGCTGGGAGTCCTCTGCACCCACCCCCATACTGTTGGCCTCTGGTGGGAGTCATAACGACCCACCCCTCATATGTCTGGACTCTGCTGGGAGTCCTCTGCACCCACCCCTTATATGTCTGGCCTCTGATGGGAGTCCTCTGCACCCACCCCCATACTGTTGGCCTCTGCTGGAGTCCTCTGCACACAGCCCTATACTGTTGGCCTTTGCTGGGAGTCATATCCACCCAGCCCTCATATGTCTGGACACTGCTGGGAGTCCTCTGCAACCCCCATACTTTGGCCTCTGCTGGGAGTCCTATCCACCACCCCTCATATGTCTAGCCTATGCTGGGAGTTATATCCACCCACCCCCATACTGTTGGCCTCTGCTGGGAGTCCTATCCACCCACCCCATACTGTTGGCCTCTGTTGGGAGTCATATGCACCCACCCCCATACTGTTGGCCTCTGCTGGGAGTCCTATCCACCCACCCCTTATATGTATGGCCTCTGCTCGGAGTCCTATGCACCCATCCCTCATATGTCTGACCTCTGCTAGGAGTCATATCGACCCACCCCCATACTGTTGGCCTCTGCTGGGAGTCATAACCACCACCCCTCATATATCTGGCCTCTGCTGGGAGTCATATCCACCCACCCCTCATATGTCTGGCCTCTGCTGTGAGTCCTCTGCACCCACCCCTTATATGTCTGGCCTCTGCTGGGAGTCATATCCACCCACCCCCATACTGTTGGCCACTGCTGGGAGTCATAACCACCCACGCCTCATATGTCTGGCCTCTGCTGAGAGTCATATCCACCCACCACTCATATATCTGGCCTCTGCTGGGAGTCCTCTGCACCCACCACCATACTGTTGCCCTCTGCTGGGAGTCATAACCGCCCACCCCTCTTATGTCTGGCCTCTGCTGGGAGTCCTAACCACCAACCCCCATACTGTTGGCCTCTGCTGGGAGTCCTTACCACCCACCCCTCATATGTCTGGCCTCTGCTGGGAGTCCTCTGCACCCACCCCCATACTGTTGGCCTCTGTTGGGAGTCATAACCACCCACCCCTCATATGTCTGGCCTCTGCTGGGAGTCCTCTGCACCCACCCCTTATATGTCTGGCCTCTGCCCCCATACTGTTGGCCTCTGTTGGGAGTCCTCTGCACCCACCCCCATAATGATGGCCTCTACTGGGAGTCATATTCACCCAGCCCTCATATGTCTGGCCACTGCTGGGAGTCCTCTGAACCCAGCCCCATACTGTTGGCCCCTGCTGGGAGTCCTATCCACCCATCCCTCATATGTCTAGCCTCTGCTGGGAGTCCTATCCACCCACCCCCATACTGTTGACCTCTGCTGGGAGTCCTATCCACCCCCCCATACTGTTGGCCTCTGCTGGGAGTCATATCCACCCACCCCCATACTGTTGGCCTCTGCAAGGAGTCATAACCACCCACCCCCATAATGTTGGCCTCTGCTGAGAGTCATAACCACCCACCCCTCATATGTCTGGCCTCTGCTTGGAGTCATATCCACCCACCCCCATACTGTTGGCCTCTGCTGAGAGTCATAACCACCCACCCCTCATATGTCTGGGCTCTGCTGGGAGTCATAACCACCCACCCCTCATATGTCTGGCCTCTGCTGGGAGTCATATCCATCATCCTCCATACTGCTGTCCTCTGCTGGGAGTCATAACCACCCACCCCCATACTAATGGCCTCTGCCGTGAGTCATATCCACCCACCCCCATACTGTTGGCCTCTGCTGGGAGTTCTATCCACCCACCCCTTATATGTCTGGCCTCTGCTGGGAGTCCTCTGCACTCACCCCATACTGTTGGCCACTGCTGGGAGTCATACCCACCAACCCCTCATATGTCTGGCCTCTGCTGGGAGTCCTCTGCACCCACCCCTTATATGTCTGGCCTTTGCTCGGAGTCCTCTGCACCCACCCCCTTACTGTTGGACTCTGCTGGGAGTCATATCCACCCACCCCCATACTGTTGGCCTCTGCTGGGAGTCCTATCACCCACCCCTTATATGTCTGGCCTCTGCTGGGAGTCCTCTGCACCCACCCCTTATATGTTTGGCCTCTGCTGAGAGTCATATCCACCCACCACTCATATATCTGGCCTCTGCTGGGAGTCCTCTGCACCCACCACCATTCTGTTGCCCTCTGCTGGGAGTCATAACCACCCACCCCTCATATGTCTGGCCTCTGCTGGGAGTCCTAACCACCAACCCCCATACTGTTGGCCTCTGCTGGGAGTCCTTACCACCCAGCATAGCGGGAAATTCTCCACTGCATGAGGGACAAGAGATCCTGAACCACCAACGGATGAGGAAGACCCATCAAATCAGAGAGAAGATCTGGGAAGGAGTAAACCTGAACCAGTGGGTCGCAAGACAGTGACATCGCTACCAGGAACCAAGACTAGGTCTTCCAACAAGGGTTCACTAAAGCCATTACCACAGCTTGCTGTTGCACCTGAGAGGGCACTCAGATCACAGTGAAGGGAGGAAACAAATAGAGGAGCCCTGTTGACAAGGATTGTTGAAAAGCAGTGGATCCAGTCTACAACTGGAAAAGATTATAAGATTAGCATTCAGTTGATATGAAATATAAATCTTTCATTCACTGACCCCAAAGCAAATTCAGTGTGTGAAAAATACAAGGATAAAGTCTACAATCACTGGTATTGCACAGGAAAGGAGAGTTCCAATCCACTGTCACATTGGATCATCCTGGAATATGCTCTGCAATCACTGAAATTTGGTACTTGAGACAATAGTGCCAGAAATCCTTGGCAATCCCCACCAGAAGATGTGATTTTGTCCCCCCAAATGGTTTAGGTGCTGCTGAAACATCTTACAGGTGGACAAGGTTTGAACCACAAAGGCTCCTGATAACAGCTTGAGGCAGTTGATGTGAAGATGAAGTTCGTCCGGGGACTACCCAGCCCCAAGGAGCCCCCTAGCTCCATCAACTGATATCCAATTTCATGATCACTCCTAGAACTGACGCAAATGTGGACTTGCCTTTCCACGCATTCATGTGATCAAACCACCAAGGCATCTCTGCCCAGGCTTCCTCCAATACCACTATCCATTCTGAGTAGGACAAACCCTTCCAGAGGTGTGAGATCTTCAGTATTTGAAGAGCTCAATAATGAAGGGGTCCCGGGAAGATAGCCTGAATGGATGATGCTAAGAGAACTACCATATGGGCCAAAATCCTCACGATTTAGTTGAAAAGGCAAGGGCTCTCCTCAAATCTTTCTTGATGGAAATCCATTTCGCTAATGGCAACCGGAGCTGAGCTCTGAACAAGCTCACTTAAAAATCCAAAAATGTTAGAGTTTGAGAAGGAAATGTGATTGACTTCTATGAGTTTATGACACACCTGAGATCTTGACGGAGCTAGATAGCACGGTTTATTTGCTATGCTCAATGATGAGAATTTCGTCCAGATATATGGTTTATCTTAACCCCCCTCTCCCTGAGATACTGAACCACTGGCCTAAACAACTTGGTGAAACAAGAGGTGGCTGATGAAAGATCAAAGGGGAGGGCGGTAAATTCATTCCATTGCTGGTGCCAGCTGAATTGGGGGAACCTTCAATGAGGGGCAAGATGGGGACTGGGGTGACACTTCTGAAGGGAGGGTGGAATAAAATTTCAGTCTGAACCCCTGAACCGTCTGCAACACCCAAGGGTCTTGGGTGGTTGGCTCCCATTTGTGTAGACAAAATCTTATCCTTCCCTCCCAAAATAACCTGTGAAGAGGAAATTACTTCTCCCTGTATAAGCGGCATCCGAGGTCCCACCATGATATCCACCTCAGAGTGCATGACCCCTTCGTTTTTTTCATTTATTTTTTAGCTGCAGCATTATACTGCTATAAGGAAGATCTTCATATCAGGAAGGCTTCCTACTCCATTATCCTTTGTGAAAGAATCCAAACTTCACGAGGTATGTTAAATGCCTTTTGAGTATTCTGAGAGTCAGTTTAAACCCAGTAATGTCAGGAGAGATGTTTATGGCCTGCATTTTTTCACCTCTTTATTTGTAGATTCTTAAAAACGATTTGATGAGCGAGTGCTTATATATAACAAACCAGATCAGGTACCTATCTAAACAAATCCTTCTCTGCGAGTTTCTGTGTCCTTGAAAATTGATCTAAATATTTATACCTCCATTGTGTATTTTTGTCTCCAGGACACTGACTGGCCTCAAAATACACACTGATCATCAATAAAGAATATAAAGTACAACGGTATTTCTTATCACCCAGGTATTAATTTGGTTACTGATCTTTAGATAGATAAGTTACAACTTTTTCCGATTGTAATAAAATCTAAATAATATTCAGCTAATTGGAAATTATATCGTCTTTTTCACTTATAGACTGACTCTGTATTAAAATATATCCTTTATATGAAGTCTAAATGTCATCTCTCTAACAAACGCACATGATACGTTTTGGATGGTTCTTGAAAAGGTATTTCTTTTAACTTCTTGCATCATACATTATTTAAAAATGGAAAAGAATAAATACCTTAACTATACTATCTCTTTATATAGAAATAAAAGCACCACTGCCGAAAACTTGGAGCAATGAATTACGGTCGTATGGGCTTTTCGAAACATTAGGTAAACAAATATAATTATTAATTTCACCATTAACTAGGCCTGTAACACGTAACACCTGGTCTATAATAACAGAATTGTGGCGCTTTGTTTCAGTTCTTTATCCTGATCCCTTCTTCATTAAACACAAGACACAACTCCATTGGTGATTATTCTACTTCTTGGTGCCTTTGCAAATTGTGTAAGTATAGTTCAGAGACTGTTTCATCCCCTTGGTGCCCTTGCTAGATGTGAAAATATAGTTCAGAGAAAACAAGGTATATTTAAATAGTCATCGACGAGGGAAAGTGGTGTAAAATAGAAAAAACCTGAGTGTTACCCTTTTTGTTAGATTTCCCAAATAAGTCAGGATATTTTTGTGAAACTGATGGTACCAATCTGAATGAATCAGAACAATGCCATATCTTCTTGCTCTAGTCCTATTGCACATCATGTGTATCTCTTTATCATTTGAAGTAATATTGGGTTTTTGAGTTATCACACCTATCATTTTTCCATGTCTTCTCCATCTCTGCCCCTGAGTCCTGCTCTGTTGAAATACACAAAGAAATGAAAGCCCTTATTCAGGGCAAAGATGAAAAATGTAAACTTAATTGAAATAAAGAAAGTGATGTGAATTTGTAGGTCAAATGTGTTAATAATATTTTTCACTTTATGTGAATTTTTTTGTGAATTCATATAATTTTCGTATTTTGTTCAATTTGGTCCTTCCTTTATTCTTTTATTGTTTAGGATACACGTGGCTACTCCAGAAGAAGGCGCTGGTCGCCGAAACGCGCGTAGAGAATTCATTTGTTGATGCCACTTTTTAAATGTGATTCTATATAAAAATTGTTTTATACTGTGTATTGAATGTTTTCTGTAGATTTTTTGTTGATTATGCAATGAAAAATATCTTCTTTTTAAATTTAATGATTTGAATTACGTATTTTTCCGTGATTGATTCTTTTAACTTGGTAATCAATAAAAATCGAATTTAGACCTACTCACATCCTTTCTTTTCTTCATGTTTATTTTACTGAAACAGAAATAGTCTGTGGTTTAAGTGCCTTGGTTGTTACTTTTCATGCTATTAATCCCTGACCTAGGACTTGCAGCACCCATCCTCTCAGGGGGTCCTTGATATTTACACATAACATGATTCTCTGGTTCCCATGATCTTTCGGAAGAATCGTAACCTTTCCAGTCGATCAATTAATACAAACGACCTCTAATACGTTTTGAATCCAGAATTTTCTTGACCTCATATTCTAAATGATCTCCTACAATAAGTGGAGGGGTTGGTGCATCTGGACGAGTGTTTGGGTGTACTGGTTTTACTAAAGAAACATGAAAAACTGGATGAATATTATAATCCTGAGGAAGAGTCAATTTCACAGAAACTGGATTTACAATTTTTTCAATGGTAAATGGACCTATGAATCGAGGTTTTTGTTTTTTAGGTCCCTCCATCTGTATATTCTTTGTTGACAGCCAAACCTGGTCTCCAGGTTTATAAACCGGTGCTGGAATTCTATGTTGATCAGCATAGACTTTCATTTTATGTTTTTGCTTAGTTAATGTTTTCTTAACATTCTCCTGAAAATTACGTAAACTGGCTAATCTTTCTGAGACTGCTGGCATGCCATAATGTTTCTCTGGGAACAATATTGGTAGGGTTCGAGGATGTTGACCAGTGAGAAAGTAAAATGGAGAGCAACCAAGAGCTGAATGCAAGGTGTTATTATATGTGAATTCTGCTAACGGTAGAGCCTCAAACCAATTTGAAGATAAAGTAGTGGTCAAACATTGTAGACTCTGTTCTAGATATTGATTTAACCTCTCTGTTTGACCATCTGTTTGAGGATGGAATGCTGATGATAATGCTAAATCTATTCCCAATTGGCCACTCAACTGTTTCCAAAATGTAGACAGGAATTGTGAACCCCTATCTGAAATAATCTTTTGTGTAAACCATGTAGTTTCACTATATTGGTCAAAAATCCTTTACTGAATTCCTCTGCAGATGGAAGTTTTGGCAAGGGAATAAAAGTCCCATTTTTTATAACAAATCTACAACTACTAAAACAGTAGTCATTCCAGATGATTCGGGTAAATCTGTGACAAAATCTTAGCTAATGGAATGCCAAGATGTCAGAGGGATTTCTATTGGTTGCAGCAAACCCATAGGAGAAGAATGAGATGACTTCTGCCGAGCACATACAGGACAAGCCTGAATGTATTGTTGAATATCTGATCTCATACCATTCCACCAAAAATGTCTTTGACATAACTCCAGAGTCTTAGGGCCCCATTAGGATGGCGGGCGGATTGCCCCCACCAGGCTGGCGGTAGCCACCGCCAGCCTGGCGGGGGAAATCTGCCCGCCATCCTTCCCTGTATTCCCCCCTGCCATATTAGAATGGCGGGGGGGACCACGGCGGAGCAATACACCGCCCGCCACTTTTCCGCCCCGGTCGCCTTGCGGCCGGGGTGGAAAACGAGTAACATGCAGGCGGTGTCTGTCAGACACCGCCCGCAATTTTACCATTGGCATTTTTCAATGCCTTTCCGTGGCGGCAATGCCGCCACGGAAAGACATGCGGTGTTCACTCTGGGGGCCCCGTGTGGGCCCCCAGAGTGAAGGCCAAAGGGGGGTGGCACACGGGGGGTACCTGCCGTTTTGATTATGTAAATGCTGAAAAGCATTTTTAGTATTGTGGCGGGCGGAGCACAGAGCTCCGCCCGTCACAATACTAAAAATACAGGATGTGCCCACCACATCCTAATGGTGCGTGCGGGACCCCCGCCCTTAGGGCGGGCGGTCCTGATTTCCGATAGGATGGCGGGCAGGCAAAGCCCGCCCGCCATCCTAATGGGGCCCTAAGTAACTCCAGGATGAATCAAAATAGCCAGATCAAGATTCCATTTTATCACTTGTTCTCTCAAACTATCTGTTGGAAGGAACAATGTATTCTTATGGTAAAACAAACCATCAGATATTGTGGTCTGTTTTTGCGAAAGCCAATCTTCTTGATTTAATTCTTTTGTCTGATCTCTGAGTATTGTTAAAGAATCTGCTTGTGAAATCTCTGCACAAATTTTTTGTACTGGAATTATACTTTGCTGTTCTTTATCAGATTCTTTATTTTTATCGCAAACCAAACGAGAAAGTGTCTCGGATAACAACTGCTTGGCTCCTGGTCGATAAGTTATTAAAAAGTCAAACTTGCTAAAGAATTGTAGCCAACGCATCGGTCTAGGTGTGACTGCTTTAACTGTGGAATAAAACTGCAGATTCTTATGAACAGAGAAAATTGTTATTGTATGTTTTGCTCCTAGGAGATGATGTCTCCATTCTTGAAAGACTGCTTTGATTTTTAAAAGCTCACGCTCTGCAATGGTATAGTTCTGCTCAGCTGGCAACAGTTTTCTAGAATAGAAGGCAATTAGATGAAAATTTCTTGAGTCGATATCTTTTTGTAACAAGACTCCACCAACAGCTGTTTGTGACGCATCAGCTTCCACAAAAAATGGTCTGTCAGGGTCAGGATGTTTTAAAATAGGAGCCGAGATAAATGCTTTTTTCAAGATGTTAAAAGCTACTTCAGCCTCAGAATTCCATTGAAATTTCTTTCCTTTTTGTAAAAGTTGAGTAATTGGAACCACAATTTCTGAAAATTTAGCGATAAACCTCCTATAAAAATTTGCGAATCCTAAGATTCTTTGTACTTCCTTAACAGTGGTTGGGGTAGGCCAATTTAAAATTGCTTCTATCTTTTTTGAGTCCATTACAATGCCTTCAGGTGATAACCAATAGTCTAGAAATTCTACCTTTGTAGTTTTGAAAACACATTTTTCAAGCTTAACAAATAAGGAGTTTTCCCTCAATTTTTGCAGTACCGATTGAACATGTTCTTCATGTTCTTCAGGAGTCTTGGAAAAAATCAAAATATCATCGATATATACAATGACACAGATGTCCAACAGGTCGTGCAGAACTTCATTAATAAAATATTGAAATGCTGCTGGTGCATTACAGAGACCAAAGGGCATCACTTTATATTCGAAGAGTCCAAATTTAGTGCGGAAAGCATTTCATCTCCTTCTTTTATGCGGATCAAGTGGTATGCTCCGCGAAGATCTAATTTAGTGTAGATAGTTGACCCTTTTACTTGATTTAAAAGTACAGGAATCAAAGGTAATGGGTATCGATTTTTTATTGTAGCTTTATTTACTGCACGGTAATCGATACAGGCCCTTAAATCACCTGACTTTTTTGCTACAAAAAAGAGTGGAGATGAAACCGGTGAAGTGGAGTGACGAATAAATCCTATTTCCAAACGTTCGTCAAGATATGTTCGCAAGTATTGATTTTCAGGTTCTGTAAGGGCGTATATACGGCTCCAGGGTAAGACTGCTTCTGGGATTAAATCAATTCTGCAGTCGTAGGCCCTGTGAGGAGGTAATTTAGTAGCCTTCACTGGGTCAAAAACATCAGAGAAATCTTGAAATTATGATGGAAGTTCTATAGATTCAGAATGAACTGTGGCACAAGTAAGTGGAAAGGCAGGATCCCTGTTCTCTTGATAACAATGTGTCTTACAGTATGCGGAATCCAAAGTCACAGTTCGTTTAACCCAATCTATTTTAGGATTGTGGAGCTCTAACCATGGAATACCTAGAATGACCCCAAAAGTCGGTGGATCTATGAGATCAAAAGTAGTCAAATCTGTGTGTCCATTATCTGACACTAGAAGTAAAGGTGAAGTATGAAACCTGATTAAACCAGAAGAGAGTGCTGAACCGTCTACAGCTCTCACAGGTTCAGGTTCCTTTTTTGGGATTTAATCAGATTTAATTTCTTGGCAAATTCTAAATCAAAAAAGTTTCCAGTAGCTCCGGAGTCAATTAACACTGGAATACTGTGCCTTTGTTGATTGTATTAAAATTACTCGTATTGTGAAATGTCGTGGTACATGATTTATAACACTTGTTGCGTACTGTGAGATCTCTAAACTTTTCTCTCTCAAGGAATCGACCTCTCCTTCCCTCGAGACGCTTAGCTTTCCGATTCTAGTGTAGGGTTTTGATCAATGGAAAAAACTTTCTTTTTAACTGGTCTAATTGAACAATCTTTGGCGAAATGACCTGATTTTCCGCAATATAAGCATCGATTGGATTTTCTTCTTCTATCCTTTTCCTCTTGTGACAAGGGTCCCTTTATTCCACCTATTTGCATAGGCTCTACCTGAGCATTTTTGTCTTCATTTAACTTCTTATCTGATTTAAAATGTAAAGTTCTGAAATCATTTTTTTGGTCTCTCATTTTTTCTTTCACCCAACCTATGATCCAACTTAATCACTAAATCTTGTAACTCAGCAAAATCGTCAGGTAAATTAACAATGTGTGCCAAGGAATCTTTCAATTCCTCTCTAAGCCCACGGTAGAACAGAGGCACTCTTTTATCCTCAGGCCATTGGGTTTCTGCCAGCAACCGATTGAAAGTAGTCACATATGTAATTAAATCCTTTGAACCTTGACGCAAATTTAATAACTCATTATCAGATGCTTGTAAGAAGAAATGCTTTGCAAATAAAATGGACATAGCTGTTTTAAAATTTGCTAAATTATGCAATAATGGATAATTTTTATCCACCAAGGGCATGGCCCAATTTGCCGCTACTCCTCCGAGATAGGAAATAATAAAAGCTACCTTAGTGGTGTCTGAAGTGAAAATTTGAGGTTTGAACAAGAATTGCAACTGGCATTGACTCATAAAGGTAATAGAGTGTGCACTGTCTCCAGAAAACCGTTCAGGATTAGCTAAAGGGACTGGCTGTGGTGATACTACTGTAAATTGGACTGGCTGACTTTGACCAAAACTTGGTGTCTGAGTTTGATTCTGAAATGGAACTCCGAATTTAGGTGGTGTTAAAACTGGTCGTCTAAGTTCCCCTTTTTCTCTCCCAGATGTAAAACCATCTCTGGTACTATCTAGTTCCTCTCTGGTATTATCTAGTTCCTGTCTATGAGATTGGTTTTCTAAACGTAACTCCTGTACCTCATCATTCATTTTGCGCACAATCCCGGCTAACTGAGTAGCATTCATGTTTGCTAGATCCATGGAAATAGCCAGCTTCAAGAAGGAATAAGGTTAGTGGGCTTCACTTTCTGTTAGGCGTGCTACCACAAGATTCCAAGTATTCCGTCTTGAACATGACTAGTCTCAATTCCTTCAAGAACTAACTAGCGTGACAAGGAAAATAACTCTTGGCACAACTAATTAGCCCCAAAAGGGAAGGGGAAGTGGAAGAGAAACAAACAAACAACACAGGATCTCTTCTTGATATGACTGTCTCTGTTTCTCAGGAAGTATTCTGGGCTTTCTTCCAATGCTGTCTCTTGCTTGGAAACTGTAGCTGTGTTACATCAATCAAAGAGAATGGACATCTAATTAACAATTCTAGAAAACACCTAAATAATACACGTATACTTATAGTTTAAACTGACTAATCCTAACACATACCAAAGTAAGAAAAGCCCATTCCAATACTTCGTAGTAGCAAGGTAGTCTGAATTTTCTGTATGCTATTTCACCTTCAAGTAAAAACACAATAGTAGTGAGCTTCGAAGTTAAACAAGTTCTTGGGAGTGAATATTCATCAAACAGATTAATGAGTTAGTACAACTTTCAAAGTATTCATGCAAACACTGCACTCTCCTACCTTGCATTTTGAGGGTTCTTGTAGTAACTGGAATTCTGTAATTGTAATAAAAACAAGAAAAATGCAGCCTACGGGCATCTACTAAATCCTGATGCACTAGGAAATTTCTAATTAGAAATTTACAGCAAGACTACGAATCTTTAACAAATTCAAGAGAAAACAGTTTTAAGTCACTGTTACATAGATTCTAATTGTCCAGGAAATATATTTAGTTAACAGGCTTTTCAAGCGTCTTTTTATAGTTTCACGTTAGATGATTCAAAACAGAAGATTCCGGTGTTAAAGCTTTTATCCGTTTTGTCTTTGCCAAGGATTGTTTGTATTTCAAACTAAATATATCTTACTTTCCTCTTTGTCCGCAGGAAGAAGAAATGACGGGGACCGCTTTGCTGGAGGACGAGTCTGCTCTCATTGAGGCTCCGAGGCGGAAAACTGGAAGTCCTGATCTCGGCTTCAAAGAAAAAACTAACCGACTTGGAAATCCCCGCCGATCTGCAGCCGCGATGATGGAGGTAACCGGTATTTAAACGGGAGGAAGGGAAGGGGCAGGAGACTGGAGGCAGGAGACCGGGAGGGAGAAAGGAACAGGGAAGGCAGGATGCGGAAGTCTAGAGGCTTGATGGGCGCTTCTTGGAATCCTGTAGAGACGCTAGATCAAGACGAAGCGAAGCGTCTTTCTGAAAACCGGTGAGGCTTTTATAGTCTTTCATGCCGGTATTGCACGTGTCGGCAGCTTTTCAGTTAGCGCACGTTAGCGCACATGTTTCACGTGCCATCCTAATGAATATTCATATTGAGCAACAGTTTTTTTGCCACGATTTGAAAAATCAACAAGCGTTGGTACACGCAAATAATACACCATTATAATTAAAGCACCAGACATGTTTAAAAGCCTCAGAAACAACTCAATGACATTAAAGATGGGAGGAACTAAATAAGGCAGGCATCAAGTACTCATGACACTGAGCCTGCAGCAACTTCACCTGCATCACTGAAACTCAGCCGACGGGACCATCAAAAGAATTCCGAAGCGCTACAACACCAAATACAATACTGCAGTAAGCATAAAATTGCAGGCAAACAATCAAGTACAAAATATCAAATACTTTTATCTCCAGCTGATTCAGTGCAAACAAAGAAGAAGGAGAATGGTGACAAGAACATAAACAGGGGGACGAAGCCCCATGATTGGACAAGACATTGGGCTGGGATATGTATTTTAAAGTTTTCAAGTGTTTAATTGTCTGCTGTGGTTTTACTCAGTAAAGAAAGAGAAGCATTATCCAAAGCCTCTGGTCCTGACATAGATTCAACCAGCATTATCTACTGCTGTTGAAAATACATGTTTTACGGAAAATATCAGACTTTATTCTCAAAAGGCTGAGAATGATAGTGTGAGTTTACAGAAAATATGCTCTCATTTTAATTTCTGGAACACCTTCCATAACCTCTATGAGAAAACCATGATAAAACAGTTTTCTCTCAGACATATTTAATAAAATCCCAGCAGATTGTAAGAATTATTCACGGTATAAAATAACCTTAGAACACTTGATTCAGCCTCTATTTGTGATTCTGCCTCTTGACTTGTATTGTCTCGTTTGAGGTAAATCTAAGTTCGAAATGAAATAATTTATTCAGTATATGAGCTGATTCGCTCAATGCTATCATCCTTAACCTGCGTAGTAATAAAATCACTCATGCTCGCTTACCTAGTTTAGCAAATTTATCAAATCAGAAGAATTTCATCGACGCGGTTGAAGAGTCTCCAAATTTATGCTAGTAGTCACTATGTGAGCAATTGAATCTATAACAAGAACGGAAATGTATATAGCGTAAAGTATTATAAAAAGGTTGTGACCTGTTATCCCAACATCCCATGAAAAAGAACCATTAATGACTTAGCTAATCAGTCTTAAATTCTAAGGGCTCCAAAGAGCACTAGCATTTGTAATTAAGAGAGAAAGAAACTTAAAACTCCTTACTAACTATTGATTACGTATAGGAGAGAACATACTAATCATAATCTCCTTGAAATTCTTAATTCTATTAGTTGTTATCCAACCATTGGAGTTCCCAATTCCTTCCTCTATAATTTTATCAAAGCTGCCCACTTGGTCGGCTTGCCACTCCTTTACAGGGTAAAATACCCGGAATTCCCTCTGTGTAATATTCCTGAATCCAATATTCCTTAAGAAAAAAACAAAGGAACAAAACCCGAGACATTTTAAAATATTTGTCCCCTTGACATATCCATATACCCCAATTCTGTAAGTATATATCTTCTACGCAAGTTCGGTACTGTCTTCGCCTACCTCCGTCAGAATTTGTACGCTTCTACCGCATCTTCCTCCTTCGGCGACCCGCTTGATAAACAGTCGGCAAGTCCCTATTCCTTCGTGCCTCTATTTCAATTCACCCTTATCCAATCGAAATGTAGAAAACTTTGCGCCAAATACGCCCTCCTCGTTAAGTCAGAGTTCCCTGTTAAGTCCGCAATTCCTATACCGGAAATGCCGAAGTATATCCGGTTCTTTCTATAAACCACGTCTAGCGGGTGTGGCATAAAAAATACCGGAAATCTTTGAAGTATATCCAGTTGTCTGAAATCCCCCTAAGATACAACTACGTCAACCATGTATTATGCACCAATCATGGAGTCTTAAAACCACTTTAAATGTGCATGATAGTTTTTGTCTAAACGAAAATCATACAAATGTATCCGCAAATACACGCCCTGCCTAATCACAATAGTCTGATCATATTATTAAATCGGCAATCATCAAATTGTATCCGATCCTTCCATACGCCTTAATAGTAGTTGCGTAACGTCTCGTGTATAGTCAAATCAATCATTCTTAAATGCTACTAACAAGCCACGCCCCGCAATGCGAGTCATGGGTTCTCTCCCTGGTCGGCCAATATAATATGCACCAAACAAATCCTTTCGGAGTCCTATAAGGAAATATTCCTCCTAGTTTGCTTTTGAACATACAGAGGAACGGAATCTTATGTTATTAGCGAGCATAATTGTAAAAAATATAATATTATTGTACAAAGACCATAACTGTTCTAATGCAATCAATCAAAAGTATTATCCATTTACGTTAGCGATACCGTATATTCGAGCTACATAATTATTTCACATCTAAACAAAGCAATAATACATCATTCGTGTTATTACTCAATTATAGTCTGATCTGGATATGGAAATGTTTAGGCTGCGAACTACGTAGATGGATCATTAAGTGACCTTATACGCTAGCAGTATATCAGACTATGATTGAGTAATAACACAAATGATGTATTATTGCTTTGTTTAGATGTGAAATAATTATGTAGCTCGAACATTGGAGATATCCCATATTCATTACGGTATTGTGTTGGCTGCATTATGGCAAGCTTTACGTAGCTGGTGGAAAAACATGGGGCTAACATAGATGGATAATACTTTTGATTGGTTGCATTAGAACAGTTATGGTCTTCGTAAAATAATATTAGATTTTTTACAATTATGCTCGCTAATAATATAAGATTGCGTGCCTCTGTATGTTCAAGAGCAAACTAGGAGGAATATTTCCTTATAGGACTCCAAAAGGATTTGTTTGGTGCATATTATATTGGCCGACCAGAGAGAGAACCCACGACTCACATTGCGGGCGTGGCTTGTTAGTAGCATTTAAGAATGATTGGTTTGACTATACGCGAGACGTTTCGCAACTACTATTAGGGGGTATCGAAGGATCTGATACATTTTGATGATTGCCGATTTAATAATACAATCAGACTATTGTGATTAGGCAGGGCGTGTATTTGCGGATACATTTGTATGATTTTTGTTCAGACAAAAACTATCATGCGCATTTAAAGTGGTTTTGAAACTCCATGATGGTGCATAATACATGGTTGAAGCAGTTGTATCTTAGGGGGATTTCAGACAACCGGATATACTTCAAAGATTTCCGGTGTTTTTTATGCCACACCCACTAGACGTGGTTTATAGAAAGAACTGGATATACTTCGGCATTTCCGGTTTAGGAATTGCAGACTGAACAGGGAACTCTGACTGAACGAGGATGGCGTATTTGGCGCAAAATTTTCTACATTTTGATTGGATAAGGGTGAATTGAAATAGAGGCACGAAGTAAAGGGGCTTGCCGACTGTTTATCAAGCCGGTCGCCGAAGGAGGAATATGCGGTAGAAGCGTACAAATTCTGACGGAGGTAGGCGAAGACAGTACCAAACTTGCGTAGCAGATATATAATTACAGAATTGGGGTATATGGATATGTCAAGGGGACAAATAATTTAAAATGTCTCAGGTTTTGTTCCTTTGTTTTTTTCTTAAGGAATATTGGATTCAGGAATATTACACAGAGGGAATTCCGGGTATTTTACCCTGTAAAGGAGTGGCAAGCCGACCAAGTGGGCAGCTTTGATAAAATCATAGAGGTAGGAATTGGGAACTCTAATGGTTGGATAACAACTAATAGAATTAAGAATTTCACGGAGATTATGATTAGTATGTTCTCTCCTATACGTAATCAATAGTTAGTAAGGAGTTTTAAGTTTCTTTCTTTTTAATAACAAATGCTAGTGCTCTTTGGAGCCCTTAGAATTTAAGACTGATTAGCCAAGTCATTAATGGTTCTTTTTCATGGGATGTTGGGATAACAGGTCACAACCTTTTTATAATACTTCACACTATATACATTTCCATTCTTGTTATAGATTCAATTGCTCACATAGTGACTACTAGCATAAATTTGGAGACTCTACAACCGCGTCGATGAAATTCTTCTGATTTGATAAATTTGCTAAACTAGGTAAGCGAGCATGAGTGATTTTACTACTTCGCAGGTTAAGGATGATAGCCTTAAGCGAATCAGCTCATGTACTGAATAAATTATTTCATTTCAAACTTAGATTTACCTCAAACAAGACGATACAAGTCAAGAGGCAGAATCACAAATAGAGGCTGAATCAAGAAGATTTAATAGCATTGATTTTTCAAAGGTGAGGACATATTGGGGATTCCTGTCAACCTAAGGTGATTTCTAGGGGGGAACATGAAAATAAGGGGTTTTAATATGATTGTGGATGAATACCATGAAAATAATGGTCAAAATTCTAAACAGTCCCACTCATGATGAGATGTTTAGTTT
Source organism: Lissotriton vulgaris (assembly GCF_964263255.1). Classification (NCBI taxonomy): domain Eukaryota; kingdom Metazoa; phylum Chordata; class Amphibia; order Caudata; family Salamandridae; genus Lissotriton; species Lissotriton vulgaris. The sequence goes on from NC_141691.1 coordinate 1,446,107,763, forward strand.
TAGGTTCTCAATATGATGATACTGGTGGTTAATATGTCATATAGGCAGGAATTGCTTTAGATTGTTATATAGGCAGTGCAAGACTTGTTATTATCAAATGTATTTATTTTCAAAGAATGGTTAGTTATTATCCTTTTTTTTCTTTACTTTCTACAGCCCCGATGATGTCCCATTGGGGACGAAACGCGTAGGCTGTATTTGATCATCATTTGTACTGTGGCTGTATTTGATCATCATTTGAACTGTATGGATAATTATTGAAACATTGTTGAAAATATTACTTGGAGTGTGAAAATAAAAAAGAAAGAAGAAGCAAGCCTGCAGTAAAGAGTTTTTGTTGTTGGACTGATGTTGTCTACATGAGACTACTGAATCATTATATTGATGAAATAAGATACTCCTTGGGTTATGTATATAATTCTTATTGTTAGTGGCATTCACGGTGGGCCATTCCAGGTTGAGTATCTGAACAATTGTTGTTAGACAGTGTAAGGTATTTTTATTTCTCACAGTGGATTAAGTAGGTGACTCTCATCGTGTAGTATTGTTTTTTTTTTCATAACCAAAGTATTGTTTTTTTTAACCTTAGAACACACCACATTTCCTAAAATTAGCCTGGTACAACCAACAAATGATTTATATTGTAACTAAAACCTGTCACCCTCTGTACATGCTCCTTATTGTGACCCCCAAAACCTTCAATTCACTTCATACATTTCAGTGGGGTCCATATCTCAGAGTCCTATAACGGCAGCCACAGCATGTTGTCCATGTTGTGGCCAGAGAATAATGAGGGGATCCCATGCCTTGCAGGGACTGGGGGTGTTCAGTCTGTTCTGCTACATATTTGTTTTAATTCAATTACATGACACAGGGACTAAGTCTCTAGTCTTGTAATGACTGTGAAAACATATTTTTCAGGTTGAAACCAACCAATCAGGATTGGCTAGTCCCCTTTAAATTGGCCAATCAGAGCATATCTGGACACCTACGTGCCAGATATCAATATTTTTTAACCTTAATTCCTCAAAAGCGATTGAACAGATTTACACCAAATTACAAAAAGCACCACTTGTGTACCACGATCTAGCTTCCTGCCAAATTTGATGTGATTTCGTTCAGCAGCTTTTGTTGTAAACCTGTTTAAAGAAGTATGTAGAAAATGCATGCGGATTTTTTTGATTTTGGGGCCTTCTATTATTTCTCAGTCCCTGCTTGATGGATCGCCTAAAACTCTCAGTGCACAAACTAGTCAAAACATATCACCTTTTCAGAAGGTTTTAGAGAGATTTATCGAACAGGGCCAAAGTTAATAGAAACACAATAAACGCTTTTCCCATGGATCAGCTGACCTAACTGTAACTACCTAGTGGCGACTACCAAGACTAAAATGTATTTTTTTTGGTTTGATTATACCTTTAGCACCATTTGACAGATCTGTTTCAAACTTTTCAAAAAAGTTATAATTAAGAAATGTTTGGTATGCCAAGTTCCATACAGATCCATCCTGGAGTAAAAGGGGAGAGGTTAAAGTTTTTGCACAGCAGTGTCCTAATAAATTTGTGATATACATGGATTTACCTAATATTCACTAATCAAAGTGTCTGGATAACCGAATTGCCTGTGCATTTATGTTTTGACAGTCCTTTACCTTGTTTCAACTTCACCCTTCAGGCTATTTATTATCAGATGTACAAAATGGATAGGGATGTACCAAATACTAACATACTATATAGAACTACTTAATAGTCTAATGCCCACATGCATCAAAGTCAATTGCATTCGCAAACGGTGCAAATCGCAATTTTCGGCTGTTTGCGAATGCAATTGACTAATTTGGAATGCATCATGCATTTCGCAATTTTAGGAATTGCAACCATGTTGCGATTTCTAAAATTGCGATTGCATTTAAGAAATCGCAATTTCAGATTTCTTAAATGCAATGCATGATCATTTTTTAATTGCGAATTCGCAATTTGGAAGTGGTAAATCAGCATGAAGTTGAACTTCATGCTAATTTACCTAAATCTTTCAAATATGCACAAATTGCATTTTTGAAAGTTTTAATTTACACATGTGTGTGTGTGTAAATTGCATTTAAATTGCATTTAAAGTTACATTTCAGGGGTGCAGGGAGGGGTTGTTTGGACCCCCCACTGCACCCTTGAAATTGTATTCACATTTTGCGAATCGCAATTTGAAATTCGCAAAATGTGAATGCCTTCACATTCATTCCTTTGGGGCTTTTTGGCCCATAGGAATCCATGGGAAGGGTTTTCCTTGATTCCGATTCGCAAATTGTGAATCGGAATTAAGGAAAAATACTGAATCGCAAAAATAAATGCAAATTGTTCATGCATTGCAGTTTGCTATTTCTAAATTGCGATTCCTTAATTTTCGCAATTTAGGAATTGCAAACGGGTGAAATGATGCATGTGGCCGTAAGTGAATGACAACATACATCAGCATGTTTGACAAACGTTATTTTGTACATCTTTGTCACTAACAGTGCCACCTTTTTCAGCACTTTGACCAGCAACACTGCTTTTGGTGAAGCACTTGGAATCACTTCACACAGTGATTCTACGATAACCTCTTCATCCAATTACTGAATTTTTCTTTGATCCCCCAACATTTGGCAAATGTTTTACCTTGAGGTTCCAAAACACAGCCTCTGCACCACAATATATTCCACAAGTAAAGTGCACATCAGCATAAAAGCAGATTTTTCATTCTTAGCATCTTTTACCATAGATCATTTTTAAACAAACGTTATTGCCATTTCATATTGGAACATTCCCACTGAAGGTCGGCTAGTCTTCATCCAGTTGTCGGTCAAAATTATGAAAACTATAGTTGGGTAAGAACGCAAGCACAGTCTATACTTAACCAACTGCAATAGTCCTACTGACCACATCTCTAACGCCTCCTAATAGATCAACTCCCCAACTACCCCTCTCTCTTTCCACCGCTTCTCTCATTTCGGTCCATCCTGGTGTCCCATGGCAGTGTTATGTGTAGCCAATCCAGGTCACTATAGTATCCTAATTGCCACAAGTGTCCCTAATGTTTATGCAGTAGCTCAAGGGAAAGGTATGTGATTTCCAGTTTGTGTTCGAAAAGAAACTTATGACTGTCAGCTAATCATTCCTGAGCAGCTATTACTTGGTGGGTATGTACTGATGCCGCAGCCAGTTATCGCAAGGGAGAATCACTGACCGAGGCACGGTTGTATACTTTGAGCTCTTCCACCAGACACTCCCAAGATCTACCAGCATCCATGGAACCCTTGGATATCTTTGCTTCTCTGAGGAGTGTAACGCTTTTGTATTCTGCCCATCTCAGCATGCCCACCTTCCACCCATCTACTGTAGAGCTTAATGCTGATTTCCACTTGAGTGTGATCTGTCTGTAGCTAGAATCAGGGCTACACTGAAAAATTTGCTGAGTGACTGTATAGACCCAGCAGACACACCACTGGTGACCCAAAATGTTGCAATCTGTGACATCATTGAACAGTGAAATAACATCTTTCCAATATGTGGTGAGCTGTGGGCAGTCACTGACCATATGGAGAATTTCTGCTCCAATATCCCTGCAACTAGGGAATGTGGCTGGGACACGCGGGAAGAATTTATTGATTTTGCCAGGTGTGAGGTATGTCCTACGTAAGAAAAAAAAGCTGATCAGCTTAAATTGCACATTTCGAGAGACCTTTAGCATCCTTTCCAATATTTACCCCCAGTCTCCATCTGCAATGGGTATTCTCACGTCTGCCCCCCACGTGTCCTATAGTGCATCTAAAGTAGCAACTATTTCTGTTTTGAGGGCTCAATAGAGGTCCAAAACAGCCCTAGTGTCTCTCAATCAGGTACAGATGGAAGCCCTGATGTGATTTAAGTACTCCCAGCTCTACCAGCCACTTGCATCTAATAGCCACCACAATCTCTTCGAATAGTAAGAAGTGACCCGTTGGGACATCAAAGTCGAACTGCAACTAGTCAAATGACAGAAATTTCCCCACTCTATATAGACCTTCAGGTTTTTCAATGTCTCACTCACCCCATATAGCCAGCCTGCTCCTGGTATTCATGTGGACAAGGGCAGATAGGCACAGCAGCAATATATGGTGTGAGTAGGGGTTCTTCGTTTTTTTATTTTTGTTGGGTGGGGGCCCATTACTCTTTGGCAACTGCCTGAAATTAATGTGATTCTGCTACTGTGCAATGGAGTTCCAGTGTCAATTGCTCTAGCCACTGCTGTTGTGGGGTATCAGAGTTGTCCCATGGTATCTCTGCCCTGCTAGCATCAAATTTCTCCATCACCCACTGCAATTGCACTAGGCCTGGGGGTAATATTCTGCACTTCTCATAGAGTTTGTGGAGTTTTTCCCACTCAGTGTAGAGTGCGGAGTTCCGAAAAACTCTGCATAGCAGCATGAAGCTTTTCCTCTCTCGTGGCTCACCAAAATTAAGATGGCGATCACAAGGGAGGAAAATCCAATTGTAAACCACCTCCCAGTGAGATTTCTCAACACAGGAGGCCGCAGCAGGTTGTTAGTGCTCGCTTTGAGAAACCTACTGATCACATTGAAGCTGTCGCTCAAGTAGAACATCTACTCGAGCGACAGAATGAAGCTGCGGCCTCTTGTGCTGCACTTGGTGCCATTTACGCTGATTTTACAGTATGGGACAAACTACCGGCTCTAAAAATGAGCGCGAGCTGCTTGAGAAACTGCGCAGAGCGCTGTGGAGTTTTTTGTCAGTTCTCCCAGACCTAAATTGCACTGCCAAATACTATGTTCCAAAGTCTGGGGCCACCAGTCCTTCCTTATGGAGAAGTGTGGCTCACTGGTTAGAAATGGCAGACCCTAATGCGGAGGTCTGACCCGGTACCAGGGTTCAATTCCCGATGTGGCAGGGTCTTGGGCTCAATGTCCACGGACTCGATAATTCTCGCCTCGGTGCCTACTCTAATCATGGGTCCCGCTCTGCAACTCTGGCCAATAGCTTGCTTAATCTCCACAACGGCCGCGAAAGCGCTGGGATGCCTGGCTTCACCTTAGTGGTGCCCAGTAGGGGGCATCTCACAGGGAAAGCCAGGAAGGGTTCCACAGCGGTATACAGCGCCAGGATGCCTGAAAGGTGATAGTGCGCTTTACAAGTATACATACATTACATTACATTACATTGCATTACATTACATTACATTCCTCTGTCACTGCGTACTGCAGTTAGGCGAGTGCCTCTCTTCTCCACCAGTGTTCCATATTAAATCAAAATGTTCTGAGTTTAGTTCCCGAAATGTTGTTGATCTCATTCTCTGTCTTCATCTCCGGCAGAGAATGCTTAACATAAAGGATATTTCTGAGACTTCTTAGTGGAGGAGATAAGTTTACAATAAGGAAGGGCGACAATTCTGCCTGTCATACTCCAAACCAATGTCTTTTGCCCGTTTCTTAATTGACAATCTGATTGTTTTTCCTATTAGGGCACATTATTTCAACGCAAAATGGCAGATCAAGGTTATGGGGTTTTCACAATTACAAAGACCAAAAACGGTAAATTTTTAACATACAAGCTCTTATTTGCTTCAAAATGGTCAACTTAAAGCATATCTTAAGTATACAGATAGTGATCTGTTATTTTATGAATATATAAAAGAAAATATAATATTGCCTGGTAGAATTGTTCATTTTGAATAATTCAATGATATAGCAGCATAACTCAAAAGGCTTTTTCCCGTAGATATGTGTAATACCGAAGAACGACGAAACTCCTACCGTACACGAATAATGCCCAATTGCAGGCACATGAAATACATGAATATTATACGGAAAATAGGGCGTCTATTACTCAACCAATTGGAAAATACTGGAAAAACGTCTGTGCAGCCTAAGTCATTTTTCCATTGAGCATGAAATTACAAACACAGCAGTGCATGCATCCCTCGAAAGACTCCCATGCCACTTAATTTTTAGGGAAATTGTTTCTTCATAGCAACTTTCCTGATGGGTTGCAGATTTTGACGTTATCATTCTGAGCATAAGGCAACCCATGCATAAATGCACACACTTCTTTGCACAATCAGTTAATAAATAATGACAGCTGAAGTGACAAACAGCACTCTGATTTATTCCTTGAAAGGGTGACAACAATTCTATGCTGACACCAGAATTTTCTATGTTCCTGTTTGTAGTTCACAGTCTTTCTTTTTTGACGTCTTAGACCTTAATGTTAATCTTTGAAAGGTTGTTTACCTGCCAAATAACAGCTAATTGCTACTAGAAATGTTACATTTCACATTTTTTTTACAAAGGAATGCCTGACGCAAAAACTTCAGGAGGATGACTTTTATATAGACAGTCAAATGCCACTGGGAACAGAGCTTTGTAAATAAATACTATGGAAGAGAGTTACTCTTTGAAGTAGTTAAAGTCCCTTTGGAAAAGAGCATGAACATTTCCAAGGTTGTATGTCAGTATTGACATAACTGCATTGTAACCCCAATCCCACTTCGAGGAGCGGAGTACTTAGAGACTTATTCCTTTTTTTACACATGTGGCTGGCATTTAATTGGAAAACCGCCACCACGAACTTGAATAACTTCTAGCCTTATCAGCCCTGATGAGTCACATCTCCTTCACGGTGTGACGAAACACGTGTCGGCTGGCTATTATTTTCTGTACTGACCAACAATTGACTTATAAACCTTCTTCACCTACATGAACCTTTGTGATAGACCTTTATTTGAACATTTGCGCATATTTCCTTTTGCTCGTATTTTGAGTCCTGACGTCAGGACCACCTACTTCATTAGCGTGTGCACAGGATCTGTTTTTCTTGTTTGGTTTAGGCCTTCCTACACCAGTGCAGGGGTTGTTTTGCCTATTGGGTTTGTGTTCCCCTGTCCTGCTTTGCACCGCGTGCTCACCGCACAAACAGTTCTGCTCAGTGATCACATAGCTTAGAGCGCCACTGCTTCATGTTCTTTCAACTCAAACCCATTCTCTTTCAAAAATCAATAAAAGCAACTGCTGCTCAGAGAAGTCTTAGGTTTTGTTGTCTACACAAATGTAAACCCAGAATAACAGCAATTACGGTCCAGACAAATTGTATGGTTCTAATTCTCTAAAGAGTCTCAAAAGTCAGGGAGTTCCATCAAAGAAATCAGAATCGAGCAAAGGAAACTAAGCTTAGAAGGTGTCACCCTTTTTAGCAGATTGGTGAAGAGTCTTCTATGGCTCAGGAAGAAAGTGATAGCCTAAGCCACACTTAGAAAGGGATCAGATGGTCACAGAGGTCTAAAAACCTCTAAAGGGCAGAGAAGGTTTGAAAGAGACCTCCCACAGCATCTCTGATGCTTGGCTATATTATAACACATAAATTCCACTGGGTAACAACCACTTTACATGCATCATATGAAGCCCATTGTTTCAGTCAGGTTCTTGGGTAGCAGAAGATACATCGGAAAAAAATTGCACACTAGACAAGGGAACAACACAGTTTCTCATGTACACATTACTTGGTAACATTTACTTAAGAGGTCTTCCAGTTGATGTTCTTTTCCTCCATGTTCCGTCGTCGAGGTCTTCTTCTCAGGCTCTTTTTCCTATCTCTAGTACAGTAATGCATCTATTCTACAACTAGAAATGCATGTGAATACCGCAACAAATGTCGAGTTAACCAAAAAATTAAATCAGCATCTCAATCTTTCAATCAATTCAACCTTTATTCTGGTACAAATGTATCCACAAAAGTACAAACATACACAATAAAAACACAAACAAAACTGTGCAATAAAACATGTGAATATTGAAAACAATTCATATAAATACATAGTCAAATTTCATATCATAGGAACCATGCATGAGACAATACTGCATGATTATATATTCAGATGTTGTCAGTAATCATTGTGATGCGGGCTCAGACAGCAGTTCTCAGAAAAGTATATGTGTGAGCAATTTACTCATCAACATTAAGTTGAAGCAGCATAGTAAATGCTACCCTTAAGTCTGTAATGTTGTTCTTCTCTATTAAGGGGAGAAAATTAAGCTATGTGTACATGGATTAACAACCACATAAAAATAAAAGGTGCAGTGTGGATTGACCTGATCTCCCATTACACATACAAGGCAAAGAATCAAGATTTGCTTTAAAGGCTGAGGGGAAGCATATCAATTTTTGACAATACCAGCCCTAAAGCAGAAAATTAGCTAAGCTCCCAGCTGCCCAATGGTTTAATCAGGTACCCTACAATTAATCTATCTGCTTTAAAGTTCCAATATACTGCCGCACTCATCTTCCTGATCTCTGAAGCCATTCTTCCATCCCAAACCAATTTGTACAGCGCTAACTGTAACTCCTTTTTGCTAATAGCATTATTACCCTCACGGTTCTCAAAAAGTTTCTACCCCTGCTAACTAAGGAATGTTCATGCCTTTATCGCAGCTGAGGCAATCCGTGATAATATCTCCTGTAAATCTTTCCTCCTTGTTTGGCCATACTGCTAAGCAAAACAAGAGAGGGTGGACACTAATATCATTTTCTATAAGGGGTAGATTCAATTTACTGTGACAGATAAAATGGGGAGAAGAAATCGGAGCCGCCAAAACCTTTCGCACAATCTATTTTCTTCTGCCTGGATAGTATTACACTTGGTAATGCCCCATACATCAGCCCCCTACGTAGCCATCCGAAGACATAGCCTTGTGGAAATTTGCAGAAGGGGCATGAGTGCTCCTCCCCTCTAGGGTAGTGGTAGACTAAACAATGAGCCGATAGTCTTGGAAAATGTATTCCTGCAATGGGCAATATGCAACACTAAAGAACCATTTGGGGCAAAGAATGGACCCAGGTAAGAAAAAGTGTTAGTGCATTTTCAGCTATGATTACCAACAGTGAGAGGGGACAAAATGTACTTCCTCTGGCTACAGTCAATAATATAAGATATTGCAAAATTATTACGTAGGTCTAGCGTGGTCATAAAAACCCATGAATCCTTGGACTAAAAGACGCAGAGCCCCTGGTGTGCGAGCCTTCAACACATAGGTGTCTGCATAAAACTAGTGGCCCGATTCACAAAAGTAATCTGAGACAAAATCCTAACTTTACGACTTTCGGTATTCACAAAAGGCATTTAGGAGTAGTAAAGTTAGAATTTTGACTTAAGTTTGTTTTAAGTTTTGGTCTTAAAACAAAATCCTAACTTAAGCTAAATTAAAGTTAAACTTAAGTTTAACTTAAGTTAGGATTTTGTCTTAAGACAAAAACTTAACATAAAATCTTAACTTTACTACTCCTAAATGCCTTTTGTGAATACCGAAAGTCGTAAAGTTAGGATTTTGTCTCTGGTTACTTTTGTGAATCGGGCCCACGGATGGTAAAAAAGCACCTTTAACTTTAGGAACATATGGGGTGTTAGTAAAAAAGTGTGGAGATTATTAATCTACAAAATAAATAAAAGTGGAGCTAAAATACACCCTTGTCTCACACCCCTAAAAATGCCAATATCTTTAGAAGCCTTCATCTGAGTATTCGAATTCTATCCTTCATCTTCCTGAGCAAATAGGCTGTAAATTGCACCAGTGATTCATCTATCCCACATGCTAAAAGGTTTGACCACATCTTTGAGTGATTGATGCAGTCAATGGCTAAGTTCAAGTCCATAAACACTAAGACTGCTGGGGTGCTGTAAATTTCCCAATGATCAGATTGAGATTAAGGCACTGCTTGACTGTACCGACTGTTCCTAAAACTGCCTTGGCAAGGGTTTTGGATGGATATCCTATTATATAAGACCCTTCCCATGATTTTACTGTAGTATCTATTAAGGAAATGGGCCTATAGCAGCCAGGTTCCAAACTGTTGCCCTTTTTTAAAAAGAAGAACTATAATAGAGGTTGAACATGTGCTTGGTAAATGAGAATGGGCCAGACTGTTGAAAACATTTAATAATAACAGAGCCCAGAATTCAAGGTTGTGCTTAAGAAGATCTACTTGTACCCTGTCAGGGCCAGGAGCCTTGCCACAGATACTCTGTCTTATAGTGTCTTCAACCTTACCCAAGTTCAGGTGCACTACCTCATGGATGGGAGCCAAGGGGAGTTCCCTTTCTGCTGAGATGGAAGCATAGATGTTAGTGAAGTGCTACTCCCAAGCCTCACTGGTAATATTAAAAATAATTGGAGCTGATATCTGATTCAATTGTCGAATATCTTCCACAGCCGACCAAAAGAGTTTAATGTTTCATTTCTTTTGTAAAAGGGCCACCTCCAGGGGGTTCCTTTGGTTGTCCGTAAGAGCCATTCACAGTTGGCGGTTGGCAAAAGAGCATGCTTGACTAAACCGTCTCGGCCTGTTGACCGTTGGGCATGAAGGTCTCATTAGATCTTTCCTAATATTTGGAGTAGAGTTTAGTAAATGTCACAACCGCTGGGTATGCAATATCGTTCTCGGTTAAGCAAGCCATGACATGGTCTAAATTCTTCTTGATCACTCTTTGGAACAAGTGGGCGGGTGCAACTGCTCTCCATTTTATTCTTAATCCATCAGTAGGTGGTTCAAGATTTCTCCCTGCACATTCTCCTCTATAATTAGGCTTGAGAGACAATATGAATTCGACTTCAAGAGGGTTATGATCTCCATAATTTGAATAAACAACTTTGCCATTCAGCAATAATTAGCCCAAATTGTGTTGCACCAATTCCCAATCTGATGGCAAATCAAGCCATCACATCAATGTCCTATCAGATGGACAAATCATAATCTGGTTGTTTTCATCATCTTCCTTCTGGAATCATCCAGAAATGTCATGTCATCATAGTGTTTACTTTGTTTATCCTCCTGTTCCATATCTGCTCTCTTTATCTTCACTCCCTTTTTTGCTTGTACATGCTTGTATATCTTTTAGATTGTAATCAAGAATAATCCACAAAGAGCAATTATTACTAAGGGGTTTAGAATGCTTCCAACAATTCCACTATCTAGGTTTTCGAATCATCTGCCTATATCAGAAAATCGATTCCCTATTGCTACCCAAGCAGCTGTTGCTGTCAACACTTTCAAATCTTTCTTTAAATCAGTACTGTTGTTAATGTATTTATTTTTTTCCCCTTTTTTCATCTTCTGGTCTTCACTTTTGAACCTTTAAAATCTGATATACTCCACCCTCTTTTGCGAGAAGGACACCTAAAGCAAGTAAATTCTGCGTGAGGAATATCTGACATAATATCGACAGACAGAATATCGACATGCAAAAATATCGGAGCAAAAATATCGACAGCAAAAATATCGGAATCCTATCTTCATTAAGGTAAGTACAAAAATATCGAAACAATAATATCGTAGTACAAAAATATCGGAATCAAAAATATCGTTTTTTTAAATGTATTAATAATAATGTAAAAATAATTTTTAAATACATATAATTTTACAACTATTAAATAAAAATATTAAAACAAAATTAAAACTAATACATATACATTTAAAATAAATAAAACACTTAACAATTTAAAGTAATTTTAATTTTTTTCATCTAATTTATTTGATTTAATGTAATATTTTTTTGTTTTTACCCTGTACGCCTGTACCCCAAAAACCCAAAACTGACCCTGAACCCTAAAAATATCCCTGTACCCCAAAAACCCAAAACTGACCCAGAACCCTAAAAATACCCCTTTACCCAAAAACTGAAAACTGACCCTGAACCCTAAAAATACCCCTTTACCCAAAAACTGAAAACTGACCCTGAACCCTAAAAATACCCCTTTACCCATGAACTGAAAACTGACCCAGAACCCTAAAAATACCCCTTTACCCAAAAACTGAAAACTGACCCAGAACCCTAAAAATACCCCTTTACCCAAAAACTGAAAACTGACCCTGAACCCTAAAAATACCCCTTTACCCAAAAACTGAAAACTGACCCTGAACCCTAAAAATACCCCTTTACCCATGAACTGAAAACTGACCCTGAACCCTAAAAATACACCTTTACCCAAAATTAATTAATATTATTTAATTACCAATTAATTATTAATTAACAATAACAATAAAGTAAATATATTAGCACATTTGCTGTAATTAATTTAATTTAATAATTAATATTATTTTTCCCAATTAATTAATTAAGAATAACAATAAATTATATATAAAAAAATTACTATAATTAATGTAATTAAATAATTAATATTAATTAATTACCAACTAATTAATAATTATAAATATGTAAAAAATTATATTAATTAATTAACTAATTATTAGAAATTAATTACCAATGAATTATTAATTAAAATATGTACAAACATATATCAATTAATTAATTATTATTAAATTACTTCCCACCCTATTCCCCTATAAACCCATAACCCGCTACAGAACATATTTATCAATTAATCAATTAATTCAAAATAATTAAAAATTAATTCTCAATTAATTAATTAATAATTCCTACTAATTAATAATTAATTTAACATAATTAAATTACTTCCCACCCTATTCCCCTATAAACCCACAACCCGCTACAGTAGTAAAAGACAATATTTAATTAAATTACATTAAAAATAAATAATAAAACATAATAAATACAATATAATATACACTAAATTTATTTAAAAATTGATATTAGTAACATCAAAGTTATTAATTTCGATTTTATTGACATCGATATTTACAACTTCGATATTACTGATATCATACCAATATCGATATTAAGACTGTCGATATTACTTACCTTCGATATTTTGTCCCATCGATATTTAAACTTCGATATTTTTGTATATCGATATTTAAAAATCGATATTTTGTCTGTGTACCCTGCAAAACTATGGATCAGATTGCATCCTTTTTGGCATCTATAACTAAAAATCCTCCAGCCGTACTAGTAGATAATTTATCAACTACAACAGAAAGCTTTCAAATCTTGTGTGAGTTGAGTATCACTCCTACGGATGGTATAAAACACTAAAGATGTCTCCTACAATTTCACTAGCACCTCCTTTTGTTCTCACATGTTTTTCCCTTGTCTAATTATCAATTTGTCCCACATGATACATTTTTTGAAAAATGATCTTCATGTAACTTGCCTCATACTATCTACTGGGTAACCTGTAAAATTAATTCTTCCCACAAATGTAATAAACTCCATGAAACACAGGATCTGCTCCATCTAAATATAATCCCCAGTTTCCTCAAAGTTCAACTGTATGGTTGCATTCACAATTCCCTACGAAATTTGTGTCAATTTAGGATTTCCTAATGAAAATGCATAATCTCGCTTTATGTTGTGAATCTAAAGCTAATGCTGCAATGTTTCCCACTAATCTATGCTTGCTTTCATCTTTAGCATGTGAATGATTCATTTAGCCAAAATGTCTATTCATCTGTCTTCTACTGAATCTATGATTTTCTTGTCTTCATCTGTTAGTAAACACATTAGGTCTATGTGCATACGCTGTTTCCAGTGTCATGGTGGGTCTAAAGAAGTGTCCCTTTATCTGGGTGTTTTTATCAGCAGGATATCCATTCCATTTCTTCAGTACAGGAACTTCTGAAAAGACCAAGTCATGATACCAGTAATAGTATTGAAAATTACCTTTCCACTAGAATAAGCTCAGCGATAAATTACAGGTACCTCCATGTGTCAAGGGGGGATGGTGGTGCATAATACTCTAAGCAACTATGCAGGTAATTGCATACAATTGTAGTAATCCCTAATATCCATAGTGTCAACATATTCATAAAGCAGTTTAGATTAAACATCCAATAAGTAATATACTATAGAAACATCTACATGTAACTCTTTCTCATCTATTGCAGGTAAAATATTGACATTAGGAAATGACAATTGAGGGGCACATGTAGATCTAGACTCTTCTACCTGTGAAGAGTGAGATAAACTTAAAATTACAAGTAAATTAATCTGCACTAATATCACAACAATAAACTCTTCCACACAGATGCGTCTATTAACCCTGGGCGTAGTGGGCGTAGTGGGGCTTCGCGGAGCTACGTGAAGTGGGCGAGAAACTACGCCCACCTCCGCACTCCGCGTAGCCCCACTACGCACCGCAGGCCTCCCTCCCGCCCTCCCTAAATACTTTAAATTAAATGTGTAAAAGAATTAAAAGGCACTTACCTTGCCCGCCGCTGCCCGGCGCTGCCCGCCGCGTCTCCGGGGCACCCTCTCTTCATCGCCGCCGTCTTGTGTACTAATGCGCATGCGCGGGCAGCCGCGCATGCGCATTTCTCACGAGCAGCGGCGGGCAAGGTAAGTGCCTTTTAATTCTTTTACACATTTAAATTAAAGGAGGCGGGAGGGAGGCGGGTGGCGGCCAGCTACGCTCCGTCTGCGGAGCGTGCGTAGTGCCGAATTCTACGCCTGCTATGCAAAATGCGTAGAAGCCGGCACTACGCACACTCCGTGCACGGAGCGTAGCTGCCCGCCCACCCTTAGCGTCTATGTCTACTCGAATTTGTGTTAGACTTCTTGAGTTCTTTAGTGACAGATCGTTAGCCAGAAGGTTTCAGCACAGCTGCTTAAGTTAGTTTCCACTTGCCAAAGAGCAAATCACAGTTCAATTATATCTTCCAATAAAATATGTATATTTATCTACATGAGACTTCCTTATCTCTTCTCCGTGTTCTTCTAAGGCAAAATCTTACAATCCTTCACCAACTCGGACCTTGGTACTCCTCTTTTTAGTTCGGAAATCTATTATGTTCTGTCTCTAATAAATACTCGGTTCAAACTCAGTAATGATCACTTCAAGAATAATTTGACTCAGTCTGCTTAGTGGCAATGCATTGTCAAAACTCAGTCCAGCCATAAAGTTCAGTTCAAGGAAGCTCAATTGGATGCAAATTATTATAGAAAATGGTGAACAATGCTCTCTCCCAATCATTGACTGCTTGATAAATCCATTCCGGTTGAAAGTACCTTTGACAGGGTGCCCTGGCTCTCTTTGATCTCCTTACTGTTGGCCCTTCTTCATCACTGTCACTTTGACCAACTCTTTCAGTATCTTCTGGGATATTTTGTGGTATGTGCACTTAAGACAGACACTGTCTCCCTCTCTCTTGTTTTCTTAGCCACCAGTCTCCAAGTACAACTCACATTACAAGTGGACTAGGCCCTTTGCCAGGGTCTGAATCTGTCACAGTCAACTATACAGGTGAGACCCTTCTGTACTAACTTCAATGTTTGACTCTCTCAGACCACCCTCAGACCAAATAAATGTTGTCACAAGTTCTTGCTGATCCCCAACAGCTTGACTAACATGCTCCCTCTGTCTCACTGTAACCACCAACACATCAGGTGGTGTTACATCATCATGGGGACACTGAACTCTGTGAGCATAGGCAGCATATACCCAGTTATACAGCAGTTGTAGAGACCAAGATCACTTGACATGGCCGATGCCACTGAGGCTCCAAGCACAACTTGGGCACATGCTTCCTCACCATTACCCAGCCGTCATGTCCGAGATTATAGCACTACTCCTGTTGAGACAGGCTATAGCCTCTCCAAATTGGTGAAACACAGAATGCACCACATCAGCCAGTCCTTTGCAGTAATCAATAATAAAGTCATATGTAAAGTTCACAGGTGCATTCTGAGGCACAGCTGGTAGTCTCATGGAACTTTCCATGATGATTTCATTGGGAGACAAGCCTGACCTCCTATCTGGAGCACTGTGTAGGTGTTAAGAATACAGCTGACAACTTGAAGTGAAGGAAAGCAGTTTATTCACTCTGATCCTCAGGCACCAGCTGCTCAGTCTGTCCAACATTCTAAGGTGAGCTTCTCACCAATATTCTAAGATAGGGGCAAACCAAGGGCAAGGGAAAAGGAATGGGGAGCGGAGAGGGGACATACCAACTGTCATCCATATATATAAGTGTGTAGAACAGAAAATACAGGTGAAGATTACAACACACCTCCCTCTGTAGGGAGAAACTAAAAAAACACGGTTGTAACCTTGAGACACTAAATATGAATGTTGCTACACAATGTCCTTACATTACAAAGTCCTTTTACCAGTGTGGAGGTCGACGTGTTCTGGCCTCTCTAGTCGGTTGTTTGTTGGTGAACTTGTCCTCCTGGTTTCCTCCTCTCGCAGACATAGGAATACCTACTTTGGGGCAGCAACTTACATTGCCCATGCTCCAAGTACTACCATCCTCCAATACAACCGAATTATTATTTACACGTTAGATTCTTTGAGGTTTGGAGAAGGTGTTTTGGCACGACCTACATGAGGTCTTTTAACCACTACCCATTGTCCAACAAACCACTGCTTGCTGGTGGTTCCCCACTTCTGTTCATATCTCGCTTTATAATTGGATTGTTGGTGACCAACCTTCTCCATAACTGATTCTCTATCAACCCAGACAGGACTACCACCGTTAAGCCAATTGTGTGTGAGTTTAGAACCAGGATTCCTCCCTTTAAGAGACACAAAAGGAGAAACTCCTGTAACGCATTTGGAAAAGAGTGATAAGACCATAGAGTCTTTCTCATGGCCTCTTCTATGGGTTTGTGCATTGTTAAGGCCATTTGAAAGGTGTTCTTTAGCATTCTATTTGCCCTCTCTACAAGCCCATTGGCTTTACGGCAATAAAAGGGAGTTTTTATGTATGAGATGGCTAAATCAGTTAAGAATTGTTAAGAATTGTGTCATCATATCCGATGTAAACTGAACTCCATTGTCAGTGACGAGGGTGCTGGGTATTCCTTCTTTTAAGAATATATCTTTCAAGAATTCGATCAGGGCAGATGTGGTGATGGAAGAAACCATTTAGTAGAGATCCAATGAGAATGATAGTCAATAAGTACAAATCTGAATTTTTGAGAGACACCTAGTAGGTTAAGGGGACCGATATTATCTAGGCCTAGTTTGTCCCAAGGCTTGGATGGAACAGATAACGGAATGAGGGGAGCTTTATGTGTGATTTTAGATCTGTCACTAGACCCACAGGTTAAGCAATCTTTCACCGTTCTTTCCACCATACTGTCAATATTAGGAAACCAATAGTATTGCCTTATTTTGCTTTTGGTCATGCTTCTTCCTGGGTGTCCTTCGTGTGCAATCGCTATGATGCGTTCCCTCATGTTAGATGGTGGAAGGATTGTGTTACCTCTGTATACTTGATCTCCTATTATGGCTAGTTCATCTCAAACCACCCAAAAAGGCTTAAGCCTATCAGGAAGATCATTAAAAGTTCTGTGCCAACCTTTACAAATCCTATTTTTTAATTCCCTTAGAATGGTGTCTTCAGGTAGACTTTTCTCCCATACCCCATGGTCAATGGCTGGACAGTCAATAGCTAGGATTGTTTCATCAGGAGGGTAAAATTGGAAGTTATCATCTGAGATGGGAAGTCTTGATAAGCAATCAGCTATAGTATTTTTTGTACCTGCTACATAGCACATGGAATAATTAAAACCTTGCAATGCGAATACCCATTTGGAGATACAGGGAGTGGCTCTTTCCATGCTTTTCATTGAGAACATGGGAAGTAGGGGTTTTTGGTCAGTACGTAGCGTAAAGGGGATACCCCACAAGAAGAACTTGAAGTGATTTATCACCAGTAGCAGGCAAGAGCTTCTTTCTCAATTGTAAAATAATTACATTCAGGCTCTTTCAATGCTCTGGACGCAAATACAATTATTCTTTCATTTCAATTGATGGTTTGTGTGAGAGATGCACCGAGACCTTTCTTGCTGGCATCAGTAGTTAAGGTTGTCTTGACATTAGACATACCTAAGGTGGGAACTTTTATAATAGCTTGTTTGATGTAATCAAAATCACTTTGGCATTGGAAATTCCAGATAAAGGAAGATCCTTTTTATAATAAGTCTCTCAGAGAGTGTACATGTTCCGCAAAATTCTCCACAAACTTACACATATACTCTACTAGGTCAAGAAAGGATTTGAGTTCTTAAGCTTCTCACCAACATTCTAAGATAGGAGCAAACTAAGGGCAAGGGCAAAGGAGGGGGGAGCGGAGAGGGGACATACCAAGTGTCATCAATATATATAAATGTATAGAACAGAAAGTACAGGTGAAGAACACAACAGTAGGCTCATCAGTACAAGGGGCACGGCATCAGGTAATTTCAGAGATGTTGAAGCACACTTTAGCCAACATGGATTAGAAAGTGATGCTTACTTGCTCCACGTTTCTAGGTGCCTCAGGTCTCTAACTGCAGTGGAGTCTCTGTTTGACATGTAACGCTGCACATACCATCTTAAGGACCGCATTGTTAAAATAAGTTCCCTGGTCTGTATCCAAAGAAGTTGGGAAAACAAAACACGGTATTAAGTCCCTCAATGACAGATTGGCCACTGTGGGACTTTCATTTCCCCATGTCAGATAAGCTTCAACCCTCCATGAGAAGATGCACATAATCACTAGGACATATTTCACCCCAATCCACATGGGCATTTCATCGGAAACAAGCATCCTGGGGCTGATTTCAGGGCATCATCCCTCATCAGCCCGGCTAGCTTGAATCCAGTGGTGCAGTGAGCATGGGACCAATGTCTCAGCATTCTGTCCACCAATTGTTCTTCCTGCACTTTCTAAAAGTAGCATTTTCAAAATGATAATAATTATTTTGACTTTGCCTTTAAAAAGGATTTATCATTACATTCCTTAGGTACCAAACTTGACAGATGCACCTCCTTCCAATTCGTAATTACAGCTTATTAGATGTATTAAGCAATCCCGATGTTATCCTGTGGGAGGGGTAGGCCTCACAGTAGTTTGCACTACCAGAAAATGTAAAACTTAGAAGTACATGTCCTACCTTTTTAATTACGCAGCTCCTTGCCCTTTGGGCTACCGTTGGCCTACCTTTGGGGTGACATATGAAATAAAAGGGGAGTTTATGGTTTGGCAAAGGGTTTTAATTGCCAAGTTGACCTGTCAGTGGGACACTGCATTCAGGCTGCAATGGCAGGCCTGGGATACATTTACCTACTTAGGTGTGTGGTAGAATAAATCCTGCAGGTCCACTGGTGGAATTTATTTTCCAGGCTCTGGATATATTGTATACCACTCTACAAGGCACTTACAAGTAAATTAAATATGCCAATTATGTATATGCCGAGTAGGCCTAACGGCTAGGGCGGTCGACCTCAAAATCCTGGGGAACCTGGTTTGAGTCTCGGCAAAGACGTGCAACATCCTGGCCAAACTTAATCTACGCCTGCCTAACAAAAATGAATGTGTCCTCATGTAATGCAACTGGTGCTCGTGTAAAGGGCTCTGATACCCGATACCTTCAGGTCAAGTTTGTGCTATATAAAACTCTGTAAAAAAAACACACGCTTAGGGGAATGAGCTCAAGCACTTAAGCACTAGTTAGCACTGGTAACAGGCATAGATTCCTAAGGTCAGCAAAAACAAAGTCAGCAAAATTGGAGGCAAGCAGGCAGAAGGTTTGGGGGAAGACCATCCTAAAGCTGACAGGTCTAACAAAGAGCAAAAGAGAAGCATGACCATTTGCTTGCATGGAAATAGTAACATAAATAAATCTCCAGTAAAAGTTAGAAATCCAAAGGTTATATAGACAAATCACACAAGCTATTAATAGAATCTGGAAATTCAGCTTGGTATGATAGTGGTTAGGGTCAAATTGTCAAATCAGAAACAATAATGTAATTTTCTAGATCTTCAGCACTAACCCAGTTCATAAGGTAAAAGAAATCATCTGCTTGCTCCTCATCAACTGTACTCAGTGATATACGGCATAAATAAAAAAAAAAAAAACACTGGCTGATAGAATTATTAGCAAGACTACATTAACATTTCCAGTGGAAGTCCTTCAAAATTATACTTTGAGCAGACGGGAACACATGTTTTCATGCAATGTTTATATCGCTAATATATTGATGTAATTCACTTAAGACAAGACAGAAACATTGGGAGGAATAGCTATGCAGCGAGGCACTGATTGAGAGGGGGAATGAGAAGGAGCGAGTTGTTTTGTATACTGGAAACTTTATCTATATTTTAAATAATGGCATATTATACCTAGGTTTGACATAACTATTCATAGTATCATTTACATTTCTAAGTGACCTTGGTAACTCGTTCCAAGTGCAACATCATCAGTTCATCTGTTACAACTCATAAAAAACACACATGTACAGAGCTACAACACAAAATAGTGGGTAAAGTGATCAAAAGTTTCATTGGCGAGGATTATTCTGGCAACTGAGTGAAGAACTGTTGTGAGAGAGGCCACAGCTGACTGAGGGCTCCTACTAGGATTGCATTTCCAAACACCAAACTAGTGTATACATAGCGTAAGTAAGAATGACAAAGGACAGAAGTCTTCAATATTAATGTTTAGGACACTTAAAATGTTTAGGCCATTTTGCCATTTCTGTCTAGACTGCAGTGCATTTCTTCAATGTATGTATGTGTTGAATAGGATAACTATTATAGGGGCATTTTACCAAGCAGGGCGATAGGCAATTATCGCCGCTTTAGCGGCCATTTTTGGCCGCTAAGCGGCGATAATTCTATAGCTCTATTAGCAAGCTGTCGCTAACAGCAGTTAGCGACAGCTTTAGGCGATAGCGAGCGGTTTGGGTCCCGCTTTGCATGTCAGCGACATTTATTGCTAATGACATGCAAAGTGGGCGTACCCAACCTGTTAGAGACAGAAAGCAGTCGCTAACGTCGCTATCGCCTATTAGCAAGGCAGGCGTAGCGATGGAAATATTCCCGCTATCGCCAAAAACTAACGCCTGCTCCGATCAGTTCTTAGCCACGTTATCCAATGGGAGGTGCATAACATGGCTAAGAGCATTTTACCGCTAATGCGTGAATATCGCTGTATTCTCAGCCATATTCACGCTATCGCTGGAAAATGTATCGCTTTGGAGATAATTGTTGCTAATAGCACGT